>NC_040079.1:54729705-56066568 GCF_003369695.1 Bos indicus x Bos taurus | reverse complement strand
AAATCTCCAGGTGATTCTTTTTTTTAATTTATTTATTTTTTCAGTTGGGAAATAACTGTCTTACAATGTTGTATTCATTTCTGCTGTACAACAACATGAATCAGCTATAGGAAGTTCAATATCATGTAAAATAAACCACTAGTCAATAAATCTCTAATGACCTCAAAATGAGAAAGCAAAAAGTTAAGAATGAAAACTTCCCCTCTTCTAGATAAAATAAATTAAGATCCTGAACAGGTTATTTGTAATTTATAAAAATGTATTTGCAACTTGGTAACACTTTATTAACTACTTGAAATCAGTCAAAATAGCTATGTGTGAAAGTTGCTGAGTTGTGTCTGACTCTTTGCACTCCGACTGTAGCCCACCAGGCTCCTCTGTCCATAGGGATTCTCCAGGCAAGAATATTGGAGTGGGTTGCCATGCCCTTCTCCAGGGCATCTTTTGAACCCAGGTCTCCTGCCTTGCAGGCAGATTCTTTACCATCTGAACCACCAGGGAATCCCAAAATTGCTATGGCATTATTTTAAAGAAAATAATGCAAACAAAAGTAAATTCAGTTCAGCATCAAAATAGCCAGCTAAACGATCAATGCCAAGACTCAGAGTTCACCTATAAGATTATTTCAGTTTTCCAAACAATATCTCATTTCTCCACCTCCTCTATCTCTCCAATACACACAGTATGCATCATTCTGGAAAAATTCTAATTGTTAAATTCTGTTAAAAGTTTAAGTCAATGAACAAATGCTTCTCATTACAAAATCCAATAAATGTAATAGAATTATGAATTTAACATGTAAAGTTCTGAAAGCATTTTCTAAACAGATGAATTGTTTGAGAGTTACTATTTTCTGTAGGTGTGCCTATATGGAAACACACGTTTTTTCAATTATATAGCGAAGACTATGGCTTCTGTTCAAACCTAAATTTTATTGTTTATGAAATTAGAAACAGATACAAATATATAGAGATATATACACACATTTATAAACATATACACCTAGGCGATATATTATATCCGAACAGTTGAAAGGTTTATAGTGTTCTATAAGAAGGTACTTTACACACATATGAGAAAATTACTGTTAATCTCTCAAATGGATAATTTGTTCATAAATAAACCTTCTGTAATCTCACAGACAGCATCATACATGCTACCACAGTTATTTGTACAACAGTCAAAATTAAGCCAAGTGAACATATTGGTGAGCTCTAGCGCCCTTATTTCTTTAAAAAAATCAAGAATTGCTTATAGTCATTGTTTGACATTTTTAACCCAAAAAGAGAGGATTCTATTTTAATCTAGTGTCTCCAAATGTTCACCAAAATCACGCTACATTTTCATCAATACTTGATTTAGAAGCTCATGTATTTCTGCATATATATAAATTTTAAGATTAAAGGTAATTTAAATTTTCTTCATAATAATTTTCTGTATTTTTCCAAGTTTTGTGGAATTATATATGGCCTTTATAATTTAAAACAGGAGTAATTTTAAAGCAATAATTAAAATATTTGAGTATGAAGTATAAATCAGAAAGCTTGGCATTGGTAATTCCCTCCAAAAATAACGTAGGCTAATTTATGAATTTATGGAACATATATTAAAGGAACATATTAAATTCTGATTCAGACCTAATAGTTATAATAGGAGAAAAAAAAAGAGTTGGATAAGTTATACCTAAAATACAGTCCTTAATCTTTGTTAATATTAATACTATAATGAGAGCAGCAGGGGTTATTTTGTCTTGCAACTGCCTGTCACACTGGGGAAGGGGATTGTGCTACTGGCACCTAAGGGGATTATTGCTAAACATCCTACAATAGCACAAGCAGTTTCTACAATGAAGGATTATCCAGACCAAAATGTCAACAGTGCCAAGGGTAAGAAACTCTGATGTGGAGAAAATAATCTTTTTATGTTTAAATTACAAGTCAAAATCCTAAAGGCAAATAATTTTAATTCAAAAAAGTTTATTCCTGTTTATTTTGAAGGACACACTAATTCCAATTTTCCAAGCATCTAAACTACTTACATATTTAAAATAGTTTAAAAAATAAAGCCTAACTTACCTTTCATTCACAATTTTAATTCTCTGTTCTCACTGCCCTCAAATACCCCTGACCCAAAACCAAGTACAAACTCAAAATAAGACTTAAAAATACACTAAAGTTGTCCCTCTTCCTTTGTGAGTATTTCATCTAGAATAAATGAAAAGTTTTTTTAATTCAGATAATCAAATCCAGCTAATAACATTTTTATTTCAAACTAATATTTTACTTTTAATTGCTTCAACTAAATTAAGATTGAAGGCTTTAAGGACTCTAAACAAACTACATACTGTATTATTACTCTTGAAACTTATTTCATCGCACTTTTTTTATGCTGTAAGTACTTTTTAATTGTGGTAAAATAGACATAAATGAGGGCTTCCGATGCTACACAGTGGCAAGGCATCCACCGGCCAATACAGGAGACACAAGACACACAGGTTCGATCCCTGGGTCAGGGAGATCCCCTGGAGTAGGACATGGCAACCCTCTCCAGTACTGTTGCCTGGAAAATTCCATGTATCGAGGAGCCTGGCAGGCTACAGTGCATGGGGTCACAAAGAGTTGGACACAACTGAGCACACATACATACATAAATGTAAAATGTACCATTTTAACTGTTTCTGAAGGCACAGTTTTGTGGTATCCACAGTGTTATATAGTCATCACCACAATCTATCTGTAGAACTTTTTCATCTTACCCAATGAAACCCTGTATGCATTAAACATTAACTACCCATTCCCTTCCAGTTCAGCAGTACACCAACTGAGAAATTCCAGATGTACAAGCTGGGTTTAGAAAAAGCAGAGGAACCAGAGATAAAATTGCCAACATTCACTGGATCATGAGAAAGTAAGGGAATTCCAGAAGAATATCTACTTCTGCTTCACTAACTACACTAAAGCCTTTGACCTGTGGATCACAACAAACCATGGAAAATTCTTAAAGAAATGGGAATACCAGACCACCTTACCTGTTCCTGAAAAACCCGTAGGCAGGACAAGAAGCAACAGTTAGAACCAGATATGGAACAAATGACTGCTTCAAAATCGGGAAAGGAGTTAAGACAAGGCCATATACTGTCACCCTGCTTATTTAATTTATATGCAGAGTACAAGAGGTGAAATATAGGGTTGGATGAATTACAGGCTGGAATCAATTTGCAAGGAGAAATATTAACAACCTCAGGTATGCAGATGATACCACTCTAATGGCAGAAAGTGAAGAGGAGCCTCCTGATGAGGGCAGAAGAGGAGAGTAAGAAAGCTGGTTTAGAACTCAACATTCAAAAAACTAAGTTCATGGCATCCGGTCCCATCACTGCATGGCAAATAGAAGGGGGAAAAGTGGAAGCAGTGACAGTGACAGACTTCATTTTCTTGAGCTCCAAAATCACGCAGATGGTGACTGCAGCCACGAAATTAAAAAACACTTGCTCCTTGGAAGGAAAGCTGTGACAAGCCTAGGCAGCATGTTAAAAAGCAGAGATATCACTTCATCGACAAAGGTCTGCGTAGTCAAAGAATGATTTTTCTAGTAGTCATGTACAGATGAGAGAGTTGCACCATAATGAAGACTGAGCACTGAAGAATTGATGCTTTTGCACTGTAGTGCTGGAGAAGACTCTTGAGAGTTCCTTGGACAGCAAGAAGATCAAACCAGTCAGTCCTAAAGGAAATCTACCCTGAATATTCATGGGAAAGACTGATGCTGGGAAAGATTGAAGGCAAAAAGAGAAGAGGGTGGCAGAGAAAGAGACGGTTAGATAGCATCACTGACTCAATGGACATGAATCTGAGAAAATTCCAGCAGATAGTGAAGCACAGGAAAGCCTGGCATGCCAGAGTCCATGCTCTCCCAGCTCCTGGCAATCACCATTCTCTTTTCTGTTCCTACGACTCTCACTACCCTAGGACCTCATATAAGAGGAATCACAGAATATTTGACCTTTTGTGATTAGTTTATTTCACTCAGCATAATGTCTCCAAATTCAGCCATGTTGTAGCATACATCAGTACTTCACTCTTTTTTGTGACTGAATAATACTCTGTTATATGTATACAACGTATTTTGTTTATCCATTCAACTGTCATTGGCCACTTGGATTGCTTCCACCTTCTGGAGCCTACTGTAAATAATGTTACTATGAACAGTTCAGTTCACTCAGTCGTGTCTGACTCTTTGCAACCCATGGACTGCAGCATGCCAGGCCTCCCTGTCCATCACCAACTCCTGGAGTTTACTCAAACTCACATCCATTGAGTCGGTGATGCCATCCAACCATCTCATCCTCCGTCGTCCCCTTCTCTTCCCGCCTTCAATCTTTCCCAGCATCAGGGTCTTTTCAAATGAGTCAGTTCTTCGCCTCAGGTGGCCAAAGTATTGGAGTTTCAGCTTTAACATCAGTCCTTCCAATGAATATTCAGGACTGATTTCCTTCAGAATGGACTGTTTGGATCTCCTTGCAGTCCGAGGGACTCTCAAGAGTCTTCTCCAACACCACAGTTTAAAAGCATAAATTCTTTGGTGCTCAGCTTTCATTATAGTCCAACTCTCACATCCATACATGAATACTGGAAAAACCACAGTCTTGACCAGATGGACCTCTGCTGGCAAAGTAATGTCTCTGCTTTTTAATATGCTGTCTAGTGTGGTCATAACTTTTCTCCCAAGGAGTAAGCGTCTTTTAATTTCATGGCTACAGTCACCATCTGCAGTGATTTTGGAGCCCAAAAAAATAAAGTCTGACACTGTTTCCACTGTTTCCCCATCTATTTGCCATGAAGTGATGGGACCAGATGCCATGATCCTATTTTTCTGAACACTGAGTTTTAAGCCAGCTTTTTCACTCTCCTCTTTCACTTTCATCAAGAGGCTCTTTAGTTCTTCTTCACTTTCTGCCATAAGGGTGATGTCTTCTGCATATCTGAGGTTATTGATATTTCTCCCAGCAATCTTGATTTCAGCTTGAGCTTCATGCAGCCTAGCATTTCTCATGATGTACTCTGCAGCCTTGACATACTCCTTTCCTGATTTGGAATCAGTCTGTTGTTCCATGTCTAGTTCTAACTGTTGCTTTCTGACCTGCATACAGATTTTTCAGGAAGCAGGTCAGGTGGTCTGGTATTCCCATCTGTTTAAGAATTTTCCAGTTTGTGGTGATCCACACAGTCAAAGGCTTTGGCATAGTCAATAAATAGATGTTTTTCTGGAACTCTCTTGCTTTTTCAATGGCAATTTGATCTCTGGTTCCTCTGCCTTTTCTAAAACCAGCTTGAACATCTGGAAGTTCACGGTTCATGAACTGTTGAAACTATGAACATGAGTGTACAAATATCTGCTTGAGTTCCTGCTTTCACTTCTTTGGGTATACACCCAGAAGTGGACTTGCTGGATCATATATTAAGTCTATGTTTAATTGTTTAACTCTTTGAGTACTCAATCACTTGATAACTTTTGTATGGCTCTTACACCCTCTTCTTTGTTCTGCATAGTATTGGAAATGAGAGAAGAGATTTCTCTAATCTTGCAGTACTTATCAACAGAAGACTTACAAGATATACCTACAATGTACAAGAATGTCTAACAAAGCAGATCTGTGTATTTGTTTACACCCTAAAGCTGGTATCATCTAACAGTTAAAAATTCATTAAAAATGATTTTCCGTGGACTTCCCTGGTGGCCCAGTGGTTGAGAATCTGCCTGCCAATGTAGGAGAGGTTGGTCTGATCCCTGGTCTGGGAAGATTCACATCCGGCAGAGCAACTAAGCCCTTGTGCCACAAGTACTGAAGCCCACATGCCCTAGAGTTCGCATGTGCCACAACCTGAGGTTTCCCCACTCACTGCAACTAGAGAAAGCCCAGCAGCACTGACAACCTAGCACAGCCCCCCAAAAAGGTGATCTCCCATGAACTGATGTGTACACAAAACTATATATAAAACAGGTAGCTAATAGGATCTACTATATAGCACAGGGAACTCTACTCAATACTCTGTAATGACCCATATGGGAAAAGAATCTAAAAAAGAGTGAATATAAGTATGTGTAGAAGTGATTCACTCTGCTGCACATCTGAAACTAAAACAACATTGTAAATAAACCATATTTCAATTTTTAAAATTTTAACACAAGAAAACAACGCTCTCCCATGCTAATATCCAGAATCCTCCTAGGGAAAAAGTTTCCTTTTTTTGTTTTCTGCTTGTAGGATTATTAATTATTGGTTAAATTCTTTAAATTTTTATTTTATATTGGAGTATAATTGATGAACAATGTTGTTTTAGCTTCAGGTGTACTGTAAAGGGATTCAGTTATACATATATATTTATCTATTCTTTTTTAAGTTCTTTTTCCATTTAGGTTATTACAAAATACTGAGAAGCGTTACCAGGACAAATTATCCTCTTCTAGGGTACCAATCCTCAAAGGACTGAAGGTAAGGATGGTTTTTCAAACTGTACTGACACTCACTCACCAATGAGAACATATAAGTTCTCCATCTCTTTTTTCCCTTGAGAATGAAAACCCCTGCCACAAAGTCAAAGAGGAGTGTGTTGTAGCTCGTGGTTGGGTGTTGTAGCTTTGGTTATCTTGGGAAAGAAGAAAAGTCTGAGAACCAATGAGTACGGCAGTGTTCCCACAAGTGTTCCAGAACACACACACAAGATGAATGAGGATAAGTAAACCCTGTAATTCTGAATATGAATTGAAAATTTCAGTATGAATCTACAATATACTTTTAAAATACATATGCATTTATAAATATTTCCTATGTAAATATAAATATTTTCTATATAAATATCAATAAGTATATAAATAATTTTTAAAGAATATTATAGGTTCGTTTTGAAATCTTTAGTTCAGCTCTAACCACCTAAACAAACTGGAAGCAATAACTAGGAGCAATGAGCACTGCTGCTGCTGCTAAGTCGCTTCAGTCATGTCTGACTCTGTGCGACCCCATAGACGGCAGCCCACCAGGCTCCCCCGTCCCTGGGATGCTCCAGGCAAGAACACTGGAGTGGGTTGCCACTTGCTTCTCCTAGCACCCAAATTATGATCTTTAAATGCCATTTCCCACAAAAAAAAAAAAAAAAAGAAATGTGTTCCTTTTAAAAAATGACTTATTCAAGTTCTGGAAGGGGAAATATACAAGATGTGGCTGAAATATCTGATAACAGAAAGCAAGAAAGCTGACAAGCACTACTGAAGCTTTGTTAAAAGAGCTCAGGGGCACCAACTTGAAAGTGTTCCCTTGACCAAAAATGGTATGGTATGATTTTTAGTATTAACTAAAAATAACTTCAATAAATTAAAATGCATCAAATATATAAATCCATGAGTTCATAATAATATGCAAATACCAAAAACAACGACTAATTCGTCATCTTCGGAGGATTCTAGGGAACCAGCTCCATATTAAACAAAGAGAGAACCAAGCATTCATCCTGCCTTTCCTATATGAAATGTATCTCTGGGTAACCAAATAGTTTATAACTTACTAAAGATCTATTCTTTTGGATGTATTTCGATTAATATATAATAAAGAAATGACAAAATCAGAATATAACCATTTTGAAACTCTAATAAAAAATGATCGAGACAATGATCATCAATGTCTACTGATAACACAAAGACCAACAACCTGGCATCAGGTACCTCCTTACAGAAGAAGTACACAACAGCAGCTGTGAGGCTGCCAAAAAATCCAACCTGAATTTAATAAAGTTTCTAGATCTAAGTATAAATTTACAAATTTGAAGGACAGAGGAACACTTCAGTAAGATACCATGGGAATGGAGCAAAATCTAGACTATGGGAATTAATAGGACAAACAATTCCATTTATTCAACAAATAAGTTACAGAGGAGAGGGGGTGACCAGAGAAAAGAGGAGCAAAAGAGGGGAATCTAATTCTAACCTGCTGATATATTTTAATGGAATAAAAAGCCAGTGAAACTTGGCACTATAACATTATTTTGTCACTGTACTCTCAAGTTAAGCCTAACTGAAATGTGTACTGTAAGGTTTTAAAAACTTGAAATGAGCTTATGGCTTTCAAAGTATTATTTCTATCACAGTCATAAATGCAACAGAGAGAGAGAATAGTTAAGAACTTGGTCTACAAGTCAGATTCACCCAGGTCCAAACCTCAGCTCTTAATAGCTTAGCACTTAACAGCTGTGTAAACTAAGGCAAGAAATTTTATTTTATAAGCATTAGTTTCCTCATCTGTATGATGAGGTTTAATCACACTGGCTTGACAAGATTGTTTCGACAATTAAATGAGATATTGTATACAAAGAATTTAGCACAGTTACTCATAAAATATGCCCAATAAATACAGTCATTATCATAAATAATTCCTGCTTCTGTGGTAGCTCAGATGGCAAATAATAAGTGTATCATATTAGAATTTTTTAAATACAAATCTGAATGATCACAAAACTCCTATTAAAAAGTAAATACCACACTCATCACATTTATATACATGAAGACCCATTTAAGAAAACATCAAGAAAGGAGGAAAAAGTTAATTTTAAATATGCTTCAGTCTACCTTAAATCTATGTTAACAGATAAAGGCAAACATTTACCAACAAAAAGTGGTTAGAAAATCAAATTGACAATTGTTACTATTTGGTTTACTACAGTGTGGCACTAAGCCTTTGGACCAGTAGCTATCTGCAAAATGGGCTGAAATAAATAAATACTAAACATCCTTCTTAGGATTCTAAATAAACAGAAGTTACATCAGGCACCACAGATGAAAAGAGAAAAGAAGTTCTTATCTCAAGGAGTTCATAGTCTAGTGAAAGAAACAGACAAATAAAAATTTTTAAGACGGTGTAATAAGTGTCATGATAGAAGAACACAAAGGGTCTTATCATTTCACATGAAAAGCATATCAAGGACTAGGGAATGAGATGGGAGGTAGGTGTAATTGGTTTCAAAGTCCTCCCACTAAAAACATGAGCCTGAAATAAATTTTGAAAGAGTAGGAGTTGGCTAAATGAAAAACTGAGGGAAAGTATATTTTATTGTATGGGCAGAAGCATGAGAAAATATCATTTCAAGTTGGGGTCTGAAATAAGATCAGATCACAGTTAGCAGTTCAAGACTTATATAATAAGCCTTGTTATTCTTCTTGTAAGTGAAGGGAGCCATGAGAAATTTTAAGCAGATCAAAGACATGATTAGATTGGTGCTTTGAAAGAATACTCTAAAGCAGCAAAATGAAGAAAGGAAGGAAGAAGGAAACAGGGAGACTAGGGAGTAAGAGGCATACAGACCCCTAGGGAGGCTCTTTCAGCAAAGTAGGAGAAAAAGAGAAAGCTCAATTAAGGCAATGATGGTAGAGATGATAACGAAGCATCTTATTCCTCCATTTTCAGTGTCATTAGAATACCCTGTTAGGGGACCTACAAAACAGCATAGAAATCAAGGCCAATGACCTTGATCCTCCAGTTCATGGGATAATAAAGATGTCACCCAAATTCACCATTATGGTAGCCTAGAAGTTATCCCCCAAACTTTTTCTTAAACTCAACCACAAATCAATTTGATGCCTTGGTTATAAGAGAAAGAAAAAAAATTTAAGGCAGAACTCTATATAATTTCTATCATTCCTATCAACAGTCATGTGCATAAGTCTTCGACTTCTAACATGGAAATGCACACACACATGCACGCACAATACAAAATAAGAAAAAGTTTCAATTTTCAATAAAGTTCATGCTACACATATTAAGAGGCTAAAATTATATTCAAATGCATCATAGTGTCTGCTATCACTAATTACACACTGGCTTCCTTTCATTTCCAAAGACTGCCCAATTTCCTTCTATGTATATTGCAATATTTTCCTCTTAGGGTTAAAATTCCTATAGCATATTTAATCTTTAACCAAGAATACTTCTTTTAAATACACATATATAAATTGGAATACATAGATGATATAGACATAGTTATTTTTATTTTCATCATCTCTTCAAGTTCCTCAAATGTAAACATGATTCCCTTTTCAAAATAATTTCCTTTTTTAAAATTTAAACACAAACACATTTCCAAATTCAAACTTGCCACATACCTCAGTGAAGTATAGCAACTCTGGCAAGGTTTCTAAGGTTGTTTAAAAATGTTAAGAGGTTAAAAGCAATTAAAAATTACTTTAGTATATGAACAGTACAAAACTTTTATCTTCAGCTATACGAATTGCCTAAAGTACTCTAGATTTATTCCAAAATTACAGTGCTCCAAAATTTTTCTGTAACAATAAAGTGGGTAATTTAAAAGCAAGGGAATTATTTAATCAAATACATAACATCCCATAGTAGAAAGCAGTTTCCCCTAATTTTTTTTCTTCTTGTTAAAATAACAAAAGAACATATTTTAATTCTAAACTGAACTATTTTAAAATAAATACTTCTGCATAGAGTTCACTGTACTTGGTGATTTCAACCTTATACATATTTTTTAAATCAAAATAGAGTAATCATATTCATTCAGTCCAGACATTAATTACTTGCTGTATGGCCAGGACTGGGCTATGTACTAGAGATTAAAAATATAAATAAAATAGAGTCCCAATTTCAAGGAACAAATACTACAGTCAAGAAATACTAAAACAAATCAATATACCCTAACTTAATACATGCAATAATGAAAGGCAAGGTATAAACAAATTCTGTAGAAATAGAAAAGGAGAAATAATCAAATCAGCAGGCCAAACCAGGAAAGTTTAACAAAGAAAGTGACACAGGAAAGGGTGGGGCTCCTAGGAGACTGGGCTGATGTTGAAGACCATCAGTTGTAACTGCCATCAGGACAAGTGGCACTGGTGGTAAAGAATCCACCTGACAATGCAGAGACATAAGAGATGCAGGTTCTATCCCTGGGCTGGGAAGATCCCCTGCAGGAAGACATGGAAACCCACTCCAGTATTCTTGCCTGGAGAATCCCATGGACAGAGGAGCCTGGCAGGCTACAATCCATGGGGCTGCAAAGAGTCAGACACGACTGAGGTGTGCTAAGTAGCTTCAGTATTGCATGTGCAAAAAGCGCTGCTAAATTTATAAAAGAGGCTTTAGATTTTTCTCTTACATTTTAGAAAATGTACATGGCTTTAATCTTGTAAAACAAACTTCTTAGTCTAAATCAAAACCATAAAACATGATTTCTCTCCCCCGATCTTTAGCCAAGTGAAATTTTATAATTTGCAGTTTAAAGGTGAAATTAAGAGTATTTTGTTTTATTGTTTTTATTCCATGCTAATTTCAGAATGAAGAAGGGCACTGGCATTTTTTTTAGTACTAGTCAGTATAAGATTAAATGTAAATTAGTACACACATGAATGGGATAACTTATGACTGCAAATAATATATGTATTAAAGAAAGCTGGAGAAGGAAATGGCAACCCACTCCAGTATTCTTGCCTGGAGAATCCCATGGACAGAGGAGCCTGGCGGGCTACTGTCTATGGGGTTGCGAGAATTGGACATGACTTAGCGACTAAACCACCACATAAAAGAAAGTTTCACATAGAACTCACCTCTTTACTATTAAACCACAGTGTGCATGTCGGAGAATCAATTATCTTCACATTTCAAAAACATGATGGTGCTCAAACCTCCTTAAATCTCATCTTTATGTTGTGGACACAACTGTGTACCAAGTAGCTTTATATTTAATAAGAATCACTGTGATGGTGAAGACTCAGTCTAACAATAACAGGACCCGAGCGAACAGCAAAGCAAACTCCAAGTGTAGGTCAATAAGGAATAGCCCCAACATCCCATCACCAGAGAGCTTCTCACATTTGGCAAAAGAAGGTCAGTCAAAAAGTATCAGTGGTGTCCGCTCTGATCATCCCTCAACATGGAAATATGACCTTTTTTCCACCTATGTCATGATAACTAACCCTCAAGATCTTTTCATTTGAAGATATGTTGCCCCCAACTGTGAAGCAACACAGGCGTGAGATGTGCAAACTGCCACTTATCATGACATGCTCTTACGGAAATTCTTTAAGTGAGTGTCCTTCTCTGTAAAATACACTATAGTTATGAAACTCCAGCAAAATGTCTGGCACATAAGCAAGCACTCAGTAAAAGCTGCTGTGAGGCCTTCAACTGATATAGGTGATTACAAAAGGTCTGTCAATAACCAGCAAAGTACCTGGCACAATTCAGCATGTAATTCACATTGGTTTCTTACACTGGTTTCTTTGGCTAAGACACTACCATTTATTTATCTTATAACTTACAGTACCTAGCAAACAGCTTCACAAAAGAAGCCTATGGTAAATCCCAGGTGAATAAATAGATCTGAACAACTATTCTGAATACTCATCAATCTCTCAGTGCCACATGTGGCTCATAAGCTCTGGCTACACCAGTTCAGGTCTCATATGCTGTAAAAATTAATACCCTGCATTTACAAAACTGGCTTACCAGGAGCTTAAGCCACTTCTAAGTAGCAGTTTATTACTGACAATGACAGGATCAGGTAAACATATAACCATATTTTGAAAGAAACCCAAAGCTAAAAGAGTATGTTTTATACCAACAAAGTCAATCAATGGCAAAACAAGGACTTGAACTCAAAAATTTTTGCTTCAGAAGTTTTTTTTTTTTCCATCCCAGACTGCATTTGCTCAAAGCACAAAAGCACACTGATTCATTATCAATTATGCAAATCTCACTCAATAAGTATGAAATCTAAATACAGTTGCAAATAAACATTTATGAAGTGTGCCAAAATCTTTTCTTTATTAACATATTCAGTATATTCTTTCCTGTAAGATGAGGTTGATTCTAAATCTTTTTGCTTAAGTGAAGTAGGCTTATTATATTACCGGTAATTATTTTTAAACCTACAACAAGTAGAATAAATTAAAATTGTACACAGAATTGAATGTTTTCATCCCATGAGCTTTTTATAGTTCATCTTGTTTGCTCCGGCCATTTGTTTTTAATGTGCAACCAGTGAATAGTGGGTTTTTTATGTTTCACATTAAAAAACGCAGTCTTCCAAAAGCTCAGCCAGAAATGTCCATTTCAAAAATCTTACTCCAGCCAGTTGGCTTTGTCAGTGACATATGTGCAAAGTGAAAATGTAACCACAGTGATTTTCTGCAGGTCAGATGGAATCACTTAGCGTACTCAACATGGTTTCCAGTTAATGCCTCAAGAGGAATGTCCTTCAGCTAGCAAGTATTTCTTTTAAACATCAGACCAGCTACTGTTGTTTGAACATAAGTGTTATCTTGGCATGGTTGGAACATATGTGCATTCTGAGAATTGTAAATGTTATTCTTATCAAAATATGAAAATTTGGAATATATTTGCATTATAAACATTGTATAAATTCAGTACAAAATTTAAATAACCAGTGGGTGGTGTTTGACAAGCTAAATTTTTTTAAATTTTACTCCTTGCCTCTGTTTTCAAAGTTTCTTTAAGACCAAAACACTTCACAGATACAGTGGTTCACGTAAGCAGAAAGGCTAAATGTCAAAAAAGCTGTCTTTAGTGTTAAAAAACTGAGCGACTTCACTTTCCCTTTTCACTTTCATGCATTGGAGAAGGAAATGGCAACCCACTCCAGGGTTCTTGCCTGGAGAATCCCAGGGACGCGGGAGCCTGGTGGGCTGCCGTCTATGGGGTCGCACGGGGTTGGACACAACTGAAGCGACGCAGCAGCAGCAGCGCTAAAAAAAACTTAGGAACTGCAAATACTGCTGCTGCTGCTAAGTCGCTTCAGTCGTGTCCGACTCTCTGCGACCCCATGGACAGCAGCCCACCAGGCTCCTCTATCCACAGGATTCTCCAGGCAAGAACACTGGAGTGGGTTGCCGTTTCCTTCTCCAACGCATGCATGCATGCTAAGTTGCTCAGTCATGTCCAGCTCTGTGTGACCCTATGGACAGCAGCCCACCGGGCTCCTCTGTCCACCGGATTCTCCAGGCCCGAATACTTGAGTGGGTTGCCATTTCCTTCTCCCGCAAATAATACTTGGTATGCTCTTTTCTGGCACATAACAAATGACCATTAGCACAGAGCCTTTTTAGCAAAAACTAACATAACTACATCAATGTATGAAAAACTTTGAGTTACTAAAAATGAAAGGTCAAATTTCACCAAACATAATCCCTGTTTTTCCATGGGCTTCATTTTTTAGTCTATGTTAAAAAGAAAGGACTTCCCTAGTGGTCCAGGACTTCCCTAGTGGTCCAGCAACTGGGGTTCTATGCTCCTAATGCAGGGGGTTCAATCCCTGATTGGGGAGCTGGAATACCACATGTTGTATGTCATGGTCTTAACTTTTAAAAAAGGCAATCCCAATTTTACAAAATTATCAATAAAACAAAAAGCAATTTGGTTCATCCAAGAGACCCTTTCCTTCATATGATATCAATAAGCTAGATAAACACATGCATCAAATAAGGTCAAAATTCTCCCACAAACTAAGATCATGTGAAGAAGCCAAGCACAGCAAATCTCTTCCTGATAGTAAAACTGATATTCAATAGTTTATTACCTGGTTGCTTTTATATTCCCCACTGATACCTTTTTTGTGAAAGATTATGGACTGTTTTCATTATTAAAAGGCAATTCTTTTTCACCCCAATGGCTTATTAACCTTTAATAGAAAACAGGACCTATACTTTTCTTATAGCTAATAATTACTTTTCTTCAGAGAAAGTAAAGGGAGATACTAATCTCTTTGTTTGATAAACAAAAGACAAAGTTCAACTTGGTTTTTTGCAAGAATAGGACTAAGACCTAGGCTTTGGAAAAAAAAAAAAAAAAGGATGTCAACCATCAGTAAGAACTATTCCATTTTTAAATTTTTTTATTGAAGGTTAATTGCTTTACAGAATTTTGTTGTCTTCTGTCAAACTTCAATATGAATCAGCCATAGGTATACAAATATCCCCTCCATTTTGAACCTCCCTCTCAAATCCCTCCCCATTCCACCCCTCTAGGTTGATACAGAACCCCTGTTTGAGTTTCCTGAGCCATACAGCAAATTCCCATTGGCTATCTATTTCACATATGGTAATGTAAGTTTCCATGTTACTCTTTCCATACATCACAACTTCTCCTCCCCTCTCTCCATGTTCATAAGTCTATTCTCCATGTCAGTTTCTCCACTGCTGCCCTGTAAATAAGTGCTTCAGTACCATTCTTCTAGATTCTGTATATTTGTCTTAGAATACGATGTTTATCTTTCTCTTTCTGACTCACTTCATTCTGTATAATAGGTTCCAGGTTCATGAAACTCATCAGAACTGACTCAAATGCAGTCCTTTTTATGGCTGAGTAATATTCCATTGTGTATATATACCACAACTTCTTTATCCATTCATATGTCAATGGACAGCTAGGTTGCTTCCATGTTCTAGCTATTGTAAATAGTGCTGCAATGAACAATGGGGTACATGTGTCTTTTTCAATTTTGATCTCAGAGTATATACCTAGGAGTGGGGTTGGCAGGTCATATGGTGGTTTTATCCCTAGTTTTTAAAGGAATCTCCATACTGTCTTCCATAGTGGCTGTATCAATTTACATTCCCACCAACAGTGCAACAGCATTCCCTTTTCTCCACAACCTCTCCAGCATTTGTTGTTGTAGACTTTTTGATGATGGCCATTCTGACTGGTATGAGGTGATATCTCATTATAGTTTTGATTTGCATTTCTCTAATAACAAGCGATGTTGAGCATCTTTTAATGTATTTGTTAGCCATCTGTATGTCTTCTTTGGAGATATGTCTGTTTTGGTCTTTTTCCCAATTTTTGATTGGGTTGTTTGTTTTTCTGGTACTGAGTTGTATGAGCTGCTTGTATATTTTGGAAATTAATCCTTTGTCAGTTGTTTATTTGCTATTATTTTCTCCCAGTCTGTGAGTTGTCTTTTCACCTTGCTTATAGTTTCCCTTGCTGTGCAAAAGTTTTTAAGTTTAATCAGGTCCCACTTGTTTACTTCTGTTTTTGTTTCTGTTACTCTAGGAGGTGGGTCATAGAGGATATCATTTTGATTTATGTCATTGAGTGTTCTGCCTATGTTCTCCTCTAAGAGTTTTATAGTTTCTGGTCTTACATTTAGGTCTTTAATCCATTTTGAGTTTATCTTTGTGTATGGTGTTAGGAAGTGTTCTAATTTCATTTTTTTACATGCAGATCTCCAGTTTTCCCAGCACCATTTATTGAAGAGGCTGTCGTTGCCCCATGGTATATTCTTGCCTCCTTTGTCAAAAATAAGGTACCCACAGGTGCATGGCTTTATTTCTGGGCTTTCTATCTTGTTCCATTGGTCTATATTTGTTTTTGTGTCAGTACCATACTGTCTTGATGACTGTAGCTTTGTAGTCAGGAAATTAATCCTTTGCAGTCAGGAAGGTTGATTCCTCCAATTCCATTCTTCTTTCTCAAGACAGCTTTGGCTATTCAGGGTCTTTTGTGTTTCCATATGAATTGTGAAAACTTTTGTTCCAGTTCTGTGAAAAATGCCGTTGGTAATTTGATAGGGATTGCACTGTATCTGTCAGAGAAGGCAATGGCACCCCACTCCAGTACTCTTGCCTGGAAAATCCCATGGACAGAGGAGCCTGGCGGGCTGCAGTCCATGGGGTCATGAAGAGTCAGACACAACTGAGCGACTTCACTTTCACTTTTCACTTTCATGCATTGGAGAAGGAAATGGCAACCCTCTCCAATGTTCTTGCCTGGAGAACCCCAGGGATGGGAGAGCCTGGTGGGCTGCCATCTATGGGGTCGCACAGAGTCGGACACGACTGAAGCGACTTAGCAGCAGCAGCAGCAGCAGGAGCACTGTATCTGTAGATTGCATTTGGTAGTATAGTCATTTTCACAATATTGATTCTTCCTACCCAGGAACATGGAATATCTCTCCATCTGTTTATGTCATCTTTGATTTCTTTCATTAGTGTCTTATAATTTTCTGTGTACAGTTCTTTTGTTTCTTTAGGTAAGTTTATTCCTAGATATTTCATTCTTTTTGTTGCAGTGGTGAATGGCATTGATTCCTTAATTTCTCTTTTTGATTTTTCATTGTTAATATATAGAAATGCAAGTGATTTCTGTGTATTTATTTTGTATCTTGTAACTTTGTTATACTCACTGATTAGCTCTATGAATTTTCCAATACTATTTTTAGGGTTTGTGCCTTTTTTCCCCCTTGGGCCTACCTAACTGAATCTTCAGTGAAAGACAAAAGACTCAGTTCAAGCAGGAGCAATAAAAAGAAGTAAGAAGAACTACGCCATTTAACTATTCTATTTTTAATGGCAGTATTTAGACAGGGATCTTATTAAAAGCAGAAGTGTGGATGTCATTTACTAGTCAAAAGAACAGTGTGTACATTATGACATTATATATTTAATAAGAACACAGAAAGACTGGATGCTAAGTGTCAGAAGTATGTGCTGCCTTGTAAGGGATCAGAGTTCCATGACATTAAACAAAGCCTTTGATACTCAAATGGGCAAGAATGAAGAAACTAATAAAAATGAATTACAGATGGTAATAACAACCCTTTCCTTGTCTAATGTAGAATCAACATTCAGATTTTCTCCTTAATGCTAGTTTCCTAAAATATGAGCTTTTTCCAAGAAGAAAATTCAAGAAAATAGGGATATATATATTTATATATGTGTTTATGTATAAAGCAAAAAGGCAAAATGGTTGTCTGAGGAGGCCTTACAAATAGCTGTGAAAAGAAGAGAAGCAAAAGGCAAAGGAGAAAAGGAAAGATACATCCATTTGAATGCAGAGTTCCAAAGAGTAGCAAGGAGAGATAAGAAAGCCTTCCTCCATGATCAGTGCAAAGAAATAGAGGAAAACAATAGAATGGGAAAGACTAGAGATCTCTTCAAGAAAATTAGAGATACCAAGGGAACATTTCACAAAGATGGGCACAATAAAGGACAGAAAAGATATGGACCTAACAGAAGCAGAAGATATTACGAAGAGGTGGCAAGAATACACAGAAGAACAATACAAAAAAGATCTTCATGATCCAGATAATCACTCACCTAGAGCCAGACATCCAGGAATGCAAAGTAAAGTGGGCCTTAGAAAGCATCACTATGAACAAAGGTAGTGGAGGTGATGGAATTCCAGTTGAGCTATTTCAAATCCTAAAAGATGATGCTGTGAAAGTGCTGCACTCAATATGCCAGCATTTTGGAAAACACAGCAGTGGCCACAGGACTGGAAAAGGTCAATTTTCATTCCAATCCCAAAGAAAGGAAATGCCAAAGAATGTTCAAACTACTGCACAATTGCACTCATCTCACACGCTAGTAAAGTAATGCTCAAAATTCTCCAAGCCAGGCTTCAACAGTACGTAATCGATGAACTTCCAGATGTTCAAGCTGGATTTAGAAAAGGCAGAAGAACCAGGGATCAAATTGCCAACATCTGCTGGATCATCGAGAAAGCAAGAGAGTTCCAGAAAAACATCTACTTCTGCTTTACTGACTATGCCAAAGCCTTTAACTGTGTGGATCACCACAAACTGTGGAAAATACTGAAAGAGATGGGAATACCAGACCACCTGACCTGCCTCCTGAAAAATCTGTATGCAGGTCAGAAAGCAACAGTTAGAACTGGACATGGAATAACAAACTGGTTCCAAATCAGGAAAGGGGTATGTCAAGGCTGTCTATTGTCACCCTGCTTATTTAAATTATATGCAGAGTACATCATGAGAAATGCTAGGCTGCATGAAGCTCAAGCTGAAATCAAGATTGCTGGGAGAAATATCAATAACCTCAGATATGCAGATGACACCACCCTTATGGCAGAAAGCGAAGAAGAACTAAAGAGCCTCTTGATGAAAGTGAAAGAGGAGAGTGAAAAAGTTGCCTTAAAGCTCAACATTCAGAAAACTAAGTTCATGGCATCTGGTCCCATCACTTCATGGCACATAGATGGGGAAACAGTGGAAACAGTGAGAGACTTTATTTTTTTAGGCTCCAAAATCACTGCACATGATTGACTGCAGCCATGAAATTAACAGATGTTTACTCCTTGGAAGAAAAGTTATGACCAACCTCGACAGCATATTAAAAAGCAGAGACATTACTTTCCTAACAGAGGTCCACGTGGTCAAGACTATGGTTTTTCCAGTATTCATGTATGGATGTGAGAGTTGGACTATAAGGAAAGCTGAGTGCCAAAGAATTTATGCTTTCAAACCAGGGTGTTGGAGAAGACTCTTGAGAGTCCCTTGGACTGCAAGGAGATCCAACCAGTCCATCCTAAAGGAGATCAGTCCTGAATATTCATTGGAAGGACTGATGCTGAAACTCCAGTACTTTGGCCACCTGATGTGAAGAACTGACTCATTTAAAAAGACCCTGATGCTGGGAAAGACTGAAGGTAGGAGGAGAAGGGGACGACAGAGGATGAGATGGTTGGATGGCATCACCGACACTATGGACATGAGTTTGAGTAAACTCCGGAAGTTGATGATGGACAGGGAGGTCTGGCATGCTGCAGTCCATGGGATCACAAAGAGTCAGACATGACTGAGCAACTGAACTGAAACTGAAACTTATGTGTATGTATATATATAAATAGATAGATAGATTATTATAATAAAAATAATCCTAGAGCTTCTCTTCTTATCCAGCTTCTATTGGAACTATTGGTTCATCATACTAGCCCAACAAATACAAGAAAAACATACAAAGTTAATCCCTCTTACCAAATAGAGGACTGGGAAGGTGAAGCAAATAGGAGTACTTTGGGCCACTTATTTGAGAAGATGTACCTCCATTCATATATAAATATAAGACTATGGATTCAGTCAGTAATAAATGCATTCTGAACTGTTTCCTAATCATAAGAACAAGTTTCTAGGAACCAAGCATAGATTTTAAATCCCAAAGGCTAAAATGGATGCAGAAGTCAAACAGGTACAGTTAATTTCAGTCAGTGATGGGCTCAAACCTACAGGTGTAGTTTTGTTAGTATTCCTGATTTGGGTACAGCAAACCCTTAAAGTAATTTTACTCACCCCTACAAAGCACCTCTGGTGGAGAAGAGCATGGCAACCCACTCCAGTATTCTTGCCTGGAGAATCCCATGGACAAACGAGCCTGGTGGGCTATAGTCCATGGGGTTGCAAAGATTCAGACCAATTGTGGCAACTTAACACACATGCATGCACAAAGCACCCCTACCATTCTGTCATCCCTTAGAATTTGCACAAACATAAACAAATGAAACGTTAGAGGGAAACAATACATCTAAGAGAAACGAAAGGCTAAGGGAAGTCAAGGAATAGGAAAATAAGGCAAAAAAATGAATCAACAAATACATAATTTTAAGATGTGTGTTAAACTGTCTATCATTAATGCAACTTCCAAAGAAAACTATCTAAATGTATACACAATTACTTGGAAAGGAATGTGATTCATCAAATTGATCAAAGAACAGAAATTTTATTTTGTAATTTTGAATTTTCTTAGATGAAAAATTGAGGTAAAGTATCACCCATTTCATATAGTTACTTATTTCTTAGTGGAACCGCTTTGTGATCCAGTGGTTAGGACTCTGCACTTCCACTGCAGGGGTCCTAGGTTCTATTCCTGGTCAGGGAACTAAGATCCCTCAAGCCGTGTGGTGAAACAAAAACAAAACAAAACAAAAATATATATATATATGCATATATATATGCAGTATTTTAAAGCACCTAGCACAGTATCTGAAACAGTATTCAATAAATGATTGCTAGTTTTAATCATATTAAAGTTAAATGATGAAAGATGTTTATGATGCCTATAAAGTCTAATATTCTTATTGCATATTCTTAGTCAGTACATCATAATTTCCATTTTATTAAACAAGTATGTTACTTCTTAAAAGGAAATTATCTGAGGAAGACAATCCAAGCCTCAGAATAACAAAAGATTTCAAATTATTATCTCTTGTCATTGCCAAAGCTAAGTAAAACTTATAAACATGATATCTGTGCTTATCAAAGGGCTGGCTAAAAACCACCTTTGAAGTCACAGAAGCTTAATATATGACATCTGAAGGTAGAGGGAGCTATACTGAAAAAGGCATTTACTCGTCTTCTTAAACTGAACCATTCAAAATTATGAAATTAATAGAATTGCTGATTTTTGCTTTATGTATCTTTCTTTGTTGTTACATGTCTAATGGTTTATGATGTCTATCTTCTTTGTGAATTGTACCTTTTATCATTAAAAATACTTATCTTTGTTTCGTTTAAAAATAAATTCTATTTTTTAAAAGTGAATAGAATTGAAGAGTAGCAAACAGAAACGGAAAGTCAGAACTTCCCTGGTGGTTCACTGGTTAAGACTCTGCACTTCCACTGCAGGGGGCATGGTTTGACCTCTTATAGTGGGAGAAGTTCCACTTGCTTCAAGCTGAGGCCAAAAAAAAGGAGGGAGGGGGTTAAAGTCTCCTTCCTTCCTGAACTCAGCAGACTACAACCAGGAAACAATTTTTTTCCCATCATTGTTGCTGTAAAGCTGTTCTGTGGAATCAGTCTTCACTGCTCCTGGATGAAGTTTAAGGTAAATCTTACAGTTTTTCTATTCTCTCTTTAGGAAATCATGAATAATCTCATTTTCCAAGTATTAAGAAGTCTAGACTCTCTTGGAGTATTTCAACTTCCAACTAAGACGGAGTAACTAGCCCTCCTGCTGTAAGCTACCATAAACTGGACAAAACATATTAGGTTTCTGTCTGAGGGCATTTAACAACAGACATCACAGCCTATGGCACCAAGACAAGCAAAACTCATGAGGTGAGCTCCCCCATCCGCCCGAGCTTTGTCAGAAGACAATTTCCAACTGTAGCACAGCAAGCTGGAATTCAAGCAGAGCACAGGAGCCCCACTGAGCTAAGAAGGCAGATATGAGAGTTGGGGGCAGCTGTGAAACCTGAAATATGAATCAGGGCACCAGGAAGAAGGGAGTCTTGCAGAAACAGAGGTTGTGAGACAGTTCCTTGAGAGTTCCTAAATGAGCACTGAGCTAAGCATGCACATGGAGAGACTATGCAGAATTTATCAGAGGATGACTGCTACAGGGCTGAGAATGGAACAGATACCAGAAGTCAAGCAGTGCTGGAGGATGTTAAAGATCTGGTGCAGCTGACATGGAGAGACCTCATTAATACCTTATAAATACTGACAAAGGCTGCTGTTAAGAGTAAGGACCAGGCCCCACAGTAAGGCCTGCTCTATACCCAACTAACGACCTTCCCCAGTGGCTCAGTGGTAAAGAATCTGCCTGCAATGCAGGAGACGCAGAAGATGTGGGTTTGAACCTTGGGTTGGGAAGATCCCCTGGAGGAGGGCATGGCAACTCACTCCAGTATTCTCACCTGGAAAATCCCATGGACAGAGGAGGCTGGCAGACTACCGAGCACACACGCACACACACCCACCTAACAAAGTCTAAACCAAGCCGTTACAAGCTTCACAGGGAAGACGGAGTTTGGGAGTTGAGCTATCCCAAGTCAAAAGAGTTTAGAAAATACCTTAAGACTTTCCACAGATCTGCCCTATGAGAACATAAAATCGAGCTGTCACAAGTTCAAGGTGTTGTTGCTGTTGTTTAGTTAAGTCGTGTCTGACTCTTTTGCAATCCACAGGCTCCTCTGTCCATAGAATTTTCCAGACAAGAATACTGGAGTGGGTTGCCATTTCCTTCTCCAGGGGATCTTCCCCACCCAGGGATCAAACCCAAGTCTCCTGCATGCAGGCAGGGAGATTCTTGATCGCTGAGCCACCAGGGAAGCCTCAATTGAACTTGATATTTTCAGTCATTTTTACTTCAACTTTTCTGCTGGATATGTAGAAGCATCTCATGGTGATTTTAATTTGAATTTCTCTGAAGCCTAATGATGCTGAGCAACTTTTCACACCCTTATTGGGCCAGTTGCAAATGTTTGTGACATGTCTCTTCAAATATTTGTCCTTTTTTTTTAACTGGGCTGTTTACCTTCTTATTGATTTATAAGATTTCATTATATATTCTGGATACAACTAATTTTTCAGCTACATAGTGAATATTTTCTCTCAGTCCAAGAATTGTCTTTTCATTTGCTTAATAGTTGTCTTTTGAAGATCAGGAGATTTTAATTTGGGTGCGTTGTAATTTATCATTTTCTTTCTTTTATGATTAGTGCTTTACATGCCCTAAGAAATTTTTGCTTACTCCAAGGTCATAAAGATTTTCTCTTAATTTTTTCTTCTACTAGTTTTATAGTTTTAGGTTTTAAATTTCAGTCCATGATCCATTTCATGTTAAATGTTATGGCTTTTCTCCTTGTTTTTTTATTGACTTATTTTAAATTGTTGAACCAATCTTATTTTTCTGGAATAAATTCCAATTGGTCATGAGAGATTATCTATTTTGTATATTGCTAGATTTTATTTGCCTTTTTAGGACAGGGCAGGGAGGCCTGGCATGCTGAAGTCATGAGGTCACAGAGGGCCAAACACGACTTGGTGACTGAACAACAACAACAAGAAGATTCTATTTGCTAATCATTTTAGCATTACTGCATCCATGTTAATAAGGGATACTGACTGTAACTCTTCCTTTTTATAATATCTGTATCAGTTTCAGAATCAAAGCTATCAAAAATGGGTTGGAAAGCATTCTCTCCTCATCTACTTTTGGAAACAGTTTGTATAATACTGGTATTATTTTTTCCTTTAACGTTTAATATATTTCACCTGTGAAACTATACATGGACATTTTATGAAAAGGTTTTTATTATTAATTCAAAAATTTTAGTAGAGACAGGCTATTCAGACTTTCTATTTCTTCTTGTGGCAGCTTTTGGTAAGTTGTGGTCTTCAAGTCATTTATTTATTTCATCTAAGTTATTAAATTATTAGTATAAAGTTGTTCATAATATTCCTTTATATTCTTTTTAATATTGCTGGGATCTGAAAGTGTCTTTTAAAGTTTCTGGATTGAGGGAATAATGATGGTCACCTCATTCCAAAACCCTTCCTCTTTTACTCTCCTTAAAAAAAAAAAAAAAAACACATAAAACCACACTGCACCCATACCTTATTCATTACTATGCAATGGAGAACACTGCAACCTCCACCATACATAAGGGGATGGGGAGAAAATCCCAACAGTACTTCCACCATCAGCCCACTACTACTACTAAAAACCTGAGGGCATGGAGAATGGGGAAGCGAAGGCTTTCCTAAGATTCTATGAAAGGGAACAGAGGGAAGCACAGATTTTAGAGAATCTAAAATCTGACACAGACAAAATCAGAGGAATATGTGAAACAATAAATGCAAAAATACTTAACATGGGATGAGACCAAGGAATTCATAATCATATAGGGCTATAGGAAAGAAACTTGAAAGTGTGCAGGACTGGAAGTGGCAGCCTTAAAGAAGCACTTGATTTTGGGAGTGAGTTAGCTAGAAAGAAGACAGAAACAGAGGTTTGTCTATGTGATAAGTGATATGGTCAGAAGCAATAAGGAAACTACTTTAATCCTGGCAATATTCTGACCAAGAATATACATTGTCAATATAATCAGAGGAAAGTGGCTGACAAACAAAATGAGGAAATGAGGAATATTTTCTTTCTTTAAAAGGTGGGGGAGACCATATTCTTCAGAACTGTCAATGTCATAAAAGATAAAGAAAGGGGGTGAAAATTCCCCAGCTTAAAAGAGGCTAAAAATACATGCAACTGAATGCACTGCCTGCCTATAGACTAGATCCTGTTAACAATGGGATGTGATGGGGGGGCAGGAATCTTATAAAGCACTTTGTTATAGTATTAGATCAACTGAAAAAAATAGAATTTGGATATTAGAATAGATAAAAGTATTATATCAAAGTAATTTTATGAAAATAGCAACTGTACTATGTAATAACATTTCTATCCTTAGGAAATATACACTAAAGTGCTTAGGAATAAAGGGCCATGATGCATATAATATACTCTCAAATGGCTCAGAAAAAACAATTGTGCATACATGAGCGAGTGTGTAAATGGTAAAGCAAATAAGATAAAAGTATTCATAATAGGAAAACATGTGTAAAGGGCATAAAGATTATTTCTTGTATTACTTTTAACTTCAAAAAAAAAACAAAGAAAAGAAATGTTATCAAATCTCAGTTGTCCATAGTGTCTACACAGCCATAATAAAGTAAATTCTTGTATTAGTTAGGGAAAAGGCCAAGCTACAACAACAAAGATACCCCAAAATATAATGACTTAAATTAGCTAGTTTATTTTGCTAAGTATAGGGACAATGTCTTCTCTTAACCCTTTCTACCTCTATCAGTAATCCTCTTTTTCATTCGACTTCATTAGAGTCATCTGCCACAAACTGTCTCCTACTGGGACCTTAACTGATACAGTATAAGAGATATGGGGACTAGCTTGTTCACATACCTGATGAATGCACAGATGACTTCCCTTTGTGGAAAGAAAGAAAACAGAAATACATGGCATGCAGTGGAATCACAATTATTCAAATTAACATTGGTGCAGTGTGTGACAGAGTACCAGTAGAAGACAAGGCTTTGAGAAATAAATGGCTATTGAACTGGGCTATTCAATGACAGTGGTAATTACAAATGCTGAATGAGCTACCTGCTCTGCTCTGCTTCAGCACTTACAAAATGTAAAAGCTTGGGATGTTAAGCCCTCAAATCAAGGTACAAGTGGAAAACCCAAAAGCTTCTATGATGACCATGTAACAGGATTGACACTGCACAAAGGAAAAGGAAATACAGACTTCCAGGGGTCGTTAGTGCCCCAGAATGCCAAACACCACATTATGCACTAGTCAAAACGGGGCTTACAGAATTCTAGTCGTATATGAAGTCTTGAAATAGGAAATTGGAACTGGGGACTGTTCGCATCTCTAAAAAACATTGGGTTAAGATGTACTTATAGTAGATTATGGATTAACACAGTGTTCACCTCATCCCCCCTCCAGAAACTGTACTAGGATAATCCCAAACAGCTACCAAAATTAAGAATGTGCTTAATCTCTGAGGAAAACCAACCCTATCAGTAGCCATGAAATCAAATTGTAGGAAACTAACAGACAGACCCGTCAAAGGTTTACACTCCCTCTATATTCCCCATTCATTATTATGCCAAGTACTCAGATATTATTTGCCCTGCTGCCAACCATGTGTGTGAAGGTAGGATTACTCAACTGTCTGAACATTCACAGGGTCCCAGAGGTGAAATAACTCATTCAACCATGGGGGCAGACAATAAAGCTTTTTGCCCATGACTTACAGCCAAGATTCTGCAATCACGACCTGGCAACCATTCTCACCCTCTTTATTATTATTTCACTCAAGGAAGAAATTAAAAGCCTGTGGAGACAAGCACTCAGATTTTCTTTTAACTGACTAGTGACTCTAAAGACAAGTTTCTCCCCAATATTTTATAGAAGCATTATGATAGCAAGTATGATTCCCATTCAAGATAGTCAGCTAAAGACTCTTATGTCTCCTTCTCTAAAAACAACAAGAACAACAAACCACACCAAACAACAATCACAGGCTTTTAAAATAAACAGACATTAACTCCTTCAAAGAAATCAGAACAGTAAGCCTAACCATAATCTGTGAAGATAGAAAGTGAACAAAGAAAAGGTAAACAATACTGCAGAGAAGAGGAAGGTCAGATCTAAACTCCTAGAGAATACATTCACTCATCCCCTAAAATCCTGAAAAGCACCAGCTACCACAGAAAGTGGGGTGAGGTGGGATCTAAAGATAAGAGTAATATTTTAAAGCCTGTGTAAGCAATAGTTAGGTACCCAGACCCCCACAGAATACAGAAAGTATAATCTCTGGAGAAGTGGAACTAAGCAAGTGACTCCAGATTAGAGGCACATCAGGTATAAAATAGTGATAGCATGGGAATAGGCAAGCACTGGAAAAATATGTAGATGGGAAAAAAAAAATGTCTACATTCTGGATAATCAACCCTCTAAACCTCCTCCCCACTGAGGTCCAGAATACATGGGACTAGCTCATTCTCTCCCATACAGAGGTTAAAGAAACCTTTAAAGAAAGAAAACCACCTCAGAAGAAAAGATGTACATCTACAGATAACTGAGTCCCCAGTGAAACAGTGAAGTAGTCCCTAACTGTCCTAAGATGAAGCCAACCAGCTGACAAGCTCTGGTTCCTGACCGCAAGGACACACACTCTGCAGTCAGTCTTTATTGCTTGACTGTTTAATATACAAGAGTAGCCAACAGGCACATCAAAAGATGCTCAAAATCACTAGCCATCAGAAAAATGCAGATCAAAACCAAAATGAGATACTACCATACACCCACTACAGTTGCTAAAATCAAAAAGATAAATAACATGTTGGCAAGGATATGGAGAATCTCATCTCATTATTGAGAGATACGGAGTTAGCCCTAAGAAAAAATAAAGGTAGAAATGAAGCATATTGGAGAGTAGGGGAAGTGGGGAACTGATGGCTTCATAAATTTTTACTATTTAACATTTTATCTTTATCAAATTAATTGCACACAGTTAAAAGTTATTTTGAATGTTTCTGTCATCTTGCAAGGTTTAAAGTAAATGATCTACAAAGATGTGAAAGACGTATGATGAGAACTATAAAACACTGATAAAGGAAATTGAGATGATTCAAAGACAGGGAAAGATATCCCATACTCTTGGATTGGAAGAATTCATATCGTTAAAATGGCCAACTACCCAAAGCAATCTTCAGATTTAATGCAATCCCTATCAAGGTGGTGCTAGTGGTAAAGAACCTGTCTGCCAATGCAGGAGACCTAAGAGGCGCGGGTTCAATCCCTGGGTCAGGAAGATCCCCTGGAAGAGGGCATGTCAACCCACACCAGTATTCTTGCTTGGAGAATCCCATGGACAGAGGAACCTCATGGGCTACAGTCCACGGGGTGGCAAAGGGTCCAACATGACTGAAGCAACTTAGCACGCATGCACTATCAATTTACCCACGACATTTTTCACAGAATTAGGACAAATAACCGTAAAATTTACACGGAACCATAAAAGACCTAGAACTGCCAAAGTAAAGCTGGAGACATAACCCTCCAGACTTTAGACAATACTATAAAGTGTGGTGTTGGCACAAAAATAGATACATGGATCAATGGAACAGAATAGAGAACCCAGAAATAAACCCACACATCTATGGTCACAATCTTTGACAAAGGAAGCAAGAATATACAATGAAGAAAAAGCAATCTCTTAAGCAAGTGGTGTTGGGAAAACTAAAAGGCACATATAAATCAATGAAGTTTGAACACACCCTCACATCATACACAAAAATAAGCTCAAAATGGCTTAAAGATTTAAATATAAGACAGGACACCATAAAACTCCTAAAAGAGAACATAGGCAAAACATTCTCTACATAAATGGTACCAATGTTTTCTTAGGTCTCTCTCCCAAGGCAATAGAAATAAAAGAAAAAGTAAACAAATGGGACCTAATCAAACTTAAAAGCTTTTGCACAACAAAGGAAACCATAAACAAAACAAAAAGACAACGAATGGGAGAAAATATTTGCAAACGATGCAACCAACAAGGGCTTAACTTATAAGATACACAAACAACTCATACTACTCAGTAACAACAACAAATCCAGTCAAAAACTGGGCAGAAGACCTAAACAGACATTTCTCCAAAGACATACAGATGGCCAGTACGCACTAAACCTCTTTATTGCAGCCCTGAAAATAAGACATTGTAAATCAACTATACTTCAATTTTTTTAAAACATTAAAAAGAATTGCTTTTGGTTGGAAACTAAAAAAGTAAAACATGATACAAATGAACTTATTTACAAAACAGAAACAGGCTCACAGACATAGAAAACAGACCCATGGTTACCAAAGAGAAAAGAGGGTCGGGAGGTGGGGGGGACAAACAGCAGTTTGGGATTAGCAGGTACACACTACTATATACAAAATAAACAACAGGTCCTATAGTATCGTAACAGGAAACTATATTCAATATTCTATAATAAATCATAATGGAAAAGACAAGGTATACATATGTATAACTGAATCACTTTGCTGTATACCAGAAATTAGGACAACATTGTAAATCAACTATACTTCAATTTTTAAAACTGTTAAATGATCTATTTTTAAAGATGTAATAAAGTATTTTGCTAGCACACTTCTAACACCTCTCTCCTAAGCCTAGGAGCTTCATCTCTAGTTTTCTAACAGCCCTGCAGTGGATCATGCCATATTAAAAAGTATCATTGAATTTCCCCATCTCAATTTAAGATAGTACACAAATGTACACAGTGTACAATTTTTAAGTGGGAGAGGTGAATGGATATAATATTTTTTTAAAACAGATTGAAAAGCCAAAAAAAAAGTAGAAGACTGACTTCTACACTTCTTCTAGCTCACTCCAGTAACTGTGTGATAAATACAAAAACTCAACTATTCTGTAAGAAGCACTGTATACATCCTAAAATTCCACCATAATATATTAGCCTTTAAAAGCCAGAAAAACACAGCTATTGCCAGTTAATCTCAAAACTGAGGAAAATTTACAATAAATATGGTTCAAGCATATTAGAGGTCCCTAATATTAGTGTCCTCATTAACTGAAAAAACTATTAGGCCCAGTGCCTACTAACTGTACCATTTGTTACACTTACATTTATTCCAATATAATTAATACACACTGATTCCCCAACAGATAATCTATTCTACATACTGACATCAAAACAATATGGTTTTCAGGAAGTTGGGCAAGAAAAGCAAAGTGTAAGGGATGAATGATGGAGCCAATTTCCCAGGTTTCAATAGAATTTGTCACCATCTTTCAAAAAGAAAAGAACCATTGATTGTGTTCCCAAATTATATTATGTGTTGATCAATTCAAGAACAGCCTACTACTGCTGAGGAAACCACAGAATAACAGGATTCTGAATAATTTTTCATTGAAAGGCAAAAGTTAAACATCATATTCCTTAAGAGAACTAGCAACAGTAGACATATTAATAGTGCTAGGCACTGTTCCTAATATATCAGGACCCACAATAAAACCACTGCTAAAGTCTAGAAATGGTCATAAGAAATCTTTCAACCTTACAGCATAAAAGTCAGTTGATAATTTCTTTGTCTAACACCTAATAAAACTCATTCTTCCAAAATTGTGGAAAAGCTAAGCACAGTCCTTCCTTATTATAAAGTTTCCTGTTACAAAGTTGCATGGTTTACACATATGCTACACTTTATTATTTTAAAAAAAGTCCTCCTTATAACACCCTCTTTGTTGTAATACTCAACATACTTTACCTCCAGGCTAGATATATAATGAAAGCAAAATGAATTCAGACAGATTGCTGAGGCAAAAAAAGCCAGTTTCTTTTTAGTAGACTTTCTAAAGTCTTTTTTCTTTCCCTGTAGCTTTTCATCATCTCAACATTTTGTTTTTGCTGAACATTTTCCTTTTCTTTTTACATATTTCCTTTAGTAAATGAGAGATGATAGATTGTTAAAACCAGTTTGTACTACCTTGGAAACAAGCACTTTTAATATATAACTCCTGCCTTCCAAAGTCTTGTACAGATTTCATCTTTAGGACAATGAACTGTGTAAGACTTAATCAACTAGCTGCAAAAAGCCATATGAAATCTTAATTTTTTCCACTCACACATTTTTATGTTCACAGTCCTCTACAATCATGAATATTACTTTCCAAAATATATTTAGGAATATTTCTCAGTTTTAGCAAAGATCTAGAAATGCTGCTTTAAAAGGTTCTTATTCACAAATTTCAGTGTAAAGAAATTTGGTTTAAAAACCCTGATTAGAGACTTCCCTGGTGGGCCAGTGGTTAAGAGTCTGCCTGCCAACGCAGGGTACGTGGTTTTGATCCCTGGTCTGAGAAGATCCCACGTGCTGTGGGGCAACTAAGCCCGTGCCCTGCAACTACGGAAGCCCCTGAGCCTAGAGCCCATGCTCTGCAACATGAGAACCCCAGCAGCAAGAAGCCGGTGCCCTGCACCTAGAGAACAGTGCCCGCTCGCCGAAACTAGAGAAAGCCCGTGCCCAGCAAAGACCCAGAGCAGCCTAAAATACATAATTCTAAAAAGCAAAAACCCTGATTATTTTTAACTTAGGCAGCAATATAGTCCAAATATTAATACAAGTTGAAGGACTTATTCTGATATGATCATCTTAATGATTTCTGATACTCTAAATTAGTCAGAAGGGACTTAAATTATGTACTACATGAAATACTGAAGGTACATATTTCATATTCTTTAATGTTTGAGAAGTAAACACATACAATGCTACTCTTGCACATAAAGCAAGCTTACTAATATTATAACTCAATCTTGAATGTCTTTTTAAAATTTAATCACAAAAAGATTGGAGAAAATTGTAGTAGTATAATTGTAAAAATCATCGTACATTTGTCTGACACTTATTTTTGTACTGTCCACATAAAGAATTATAAAAGAATGTTCATGGCAGCTTTATTCATTTCAGTCAAAAACTGGAAACCACCCAAATGTCCATCAAAAAGATAATCTACTTAAAATTTATTTTATATGTATAACCTCTACACAGAGTACTACTAATGCACTTTGAAAATACTTTTAATATAGTCATAGTCAACTATTTGTTTTCCATATTAAGCATTAACATATATCTCTACCTTGTGCTTCAGAATTTAAATCTATAAGCAAGAGTTTCCATGTAGAATGGAAAAGGCTTAATGAATCAACTTAATTCAAGAGAGACTAGGGGGTGGGGAACATTGTTCATTTCCCATGGCAATGTGTTTTGTAGACGAATGTTGTAAACTGTTGGAAACCTTTATATCACTGTGACATCTGAATAAAGTAGTTTTTTGGTAATCATTTTCCTTCCAATCAGGTAAAACAATTTAATAGCTTAGTTACTTCACTCTTAAGAAGGGGACCATGATGAACCATATATAGAATCAAAAATGGCTGTCAAATCCTATCAAGATTACCATATTTAATCATTCTCTCGTCAAAGGCAGTCCTGACCACAGACATTCCCATAACACTTTTCCAGCCTTGGCATTTGGCCACCATGAAAGAAAGCTTTTTTTTCAAACAACACCAAAAAACTTCAAATACTCTTTTCAACCTTTCCCCCCTTAGTCATAGTAGGCAAGGACGTATTTAACCACTAAATTTCTATAGCGTATGTATGGAGGGAATCAGAATTCACCTTTCAGGGAAAGTAACAACTTTATAAATAATCGTGTAAAAAATGAAATTGCAGACTACAGGGAACTCTCTTTATAAATTCCCCCAGGAACTAAAGGTTTTATAAAACATAATACACAGGAAAACGCTATTTGAAAGCGACATTGTTTTATGGGTCTTGGACCAGGGATTTTATAAATGAATACTATATATATGAGAAAAGTCAGCACAGGATGAAAATCAATCCTATCATCCCCTTGATCTTCCGACTTCACTTAGGATCCATAAAGGATCTTAAGAACAAATAAGGGAAATACTCCAACATTATAAAACACCTATACTTTAATGCTTAAGCAAGGAGTAGAAGTCAGCAGCGGAGAAGGCAATGGCACCCCACTCCAGTACTCTTGCCTGGAAAATCCCATGGATGGAGAAGCCTCGTAGGCTGCAGTCCATGGGGTCACTAAGAGTCGGATACGACTGAGCGACTTCACTTTCACTTTTCACTTTCATGCATTGGAGAAAGAAATGGCAACCCACTCCAGTGTTCTTGCCTGGAGAATCCCAGGGACAGGGGAGCCTGGTGGGCTGCCATCTATGGGGTCGCACAGAGTCAGACATGACTGAAGTGACTTAGCAGCAGCAGGAGTCAGCAGAGCACAGGGATTCTTCCACAGCACGATGCTCCAACATTTCAACCAAATCTACTAGAAAATAGAAGCCATGTGGTTTGCTAGTGAGACAAGAGTTATCAAAACATTATCCTTTGATTTCTTTCTTATAAGGAAAATGGCATTAATCTTCTATTAGCACTAACATCCCCACACACAAAAAAAAGCAAGATTGTGTTCTGGATGCTCATTCACCCCACTGGAGCATATCGGTTCACTCTCTGGATGGCAATCAAAGAATTCAGATGGCTTCAGGAAGCACAGCCTCTCAGCAACCGCATGTGGTCACTAATACGTTTCCTTGGCAGACAAGAAAAAGGCTCCAGTTTAGACAATTAGAAGTTATTATTTGAAGGCTGAGGATCTGATTATTGTGGGTTGCCTCAAAATGAGGCAAAGGTGACTTGACTTATTCTTCAATTCACTATTTTCTTTGGCAGGCTTTTTATTCCAAAGAATTTATGAATTTTTATTTATGTGACAATATAATCCCATACAAGCTTACAGAAGTCATTTTGCGATTTAAAAAATATTCCACCATACTCATATATATTATTAGTAAAATCTGTTCGCCTCCTTAACTGACAACTATATTCCCAAACATATTGAGCCTTTTATATATGCAGTATTTTCTTTCCATCTCAGTCACAAATGCGGGACTGCTGTGTTGTCAGACATTTATAACCCATACCCTACCCATATTATATCTACACTCTGACATTAACCTTTCATTGATCAAAATTCTATTTTTTTTTTGAAGTTCCATTTGACTGAAAAAATCAAAGCAACATTTTAAAACTGGAAGAATTAAAGGCAAATGAGCTTTTACAAGACACAAAAAGAGATAAAAGGAGTAAAGACAAGAAATGTCTTTTATACTAAATATTAAGAAATTTAGATAATTTGAAAAATAAAACCTTTTTGATCATGAACACTATCACAAATACTCAAATAATTTTGAATATCACATTTTATGCTGGAAAACATTAGTAACAAAAGGATGACTTAAGGACAGAAAAACAACTCCAAGATGATGAAAAAAAACTGGTTATTCCTCCTGGGAAGCTTGTGTTGTATAAGTGTTGCCTCACTGGCATATTGAGAAATAAATTTAGCAAAGGTGAACCCAGGAAGTCTAAGTAATCACCTCCAGTTTTACCACTGTGGTGGTGAACAGTAACTACCATGACCCATGCATTGCAGTAGATATTCAACACGTGTTTGTTAAAGAAGAAAACAAAACTCAGAAGTTGGCTAGAATGAGGACACCAGGCTAACATTTGTTTCTGAAAAATAAACTTGAAAGCCTGCTGTGCGTGACATTGGCCCTGCTCAGTTACATGGCTATTTAGGTTTATTCACCCAAAAAATACTTATTTAGATGTGCCAAGGACTGTGCAGGACATGAGATACACAATGATGAACAAAAGACATGGTCTCTGCCTTCATTAGGCTTACAGAAGAGCTTCCCTCTCCTATCTCCCTCACAGTTCACATAAATCCTCTCTCTAAATACGAAGGTAATTAAATAAGAGGTAATGTATTAGAAATAACCAGGCTTTAGAATCCGATAGCTCTAGATTCAAAGGCCTCCTATGATTTGCAGCAAGACACTTATGGTCTGTGAGCTTGTTTCCCAATCTGGGAAGTGGTAATTAAGTTACCTATTTTACAGGTTGTGTTATATGCAATAACACAACATAGAGAAGATAATAATAGTAACTTTCTCCATTCAGTCTTCTCTATAGATAAATAAAACATCAAAACTCTGCAAGGGAGAGATCTAAGTGTAAAACAAACAGAATAAATTGACAGGAAAGGAATGATTTGACCACAATGAAACAGATACATACACACAATTGAAAAGCCAAGAACAACCTGGAAGAAAGACGTTCATATCAAGTACAAAGAAATTAATCCATACTAAATAAATAGCTCAAATAACAGAAATAGAAGATCATCTATCCAGGAGTCTACCAGAATCATCCAAACAACTCAACCATTGAATCCACAAGAATTTTTATGATAAACATCCATTCTTCAAATCTAGCAGTCTGGGGACTACTTTCAAAAAAATCCTTTCAAAAATGTAGCATTGTGGACTAAACAAAAATATAAATAACTAAATGATTAAAAAAAAGAATAGTAAACATACACCAGCAGCAGTGGCACAAAAAAAATGTAAAATGGTACCCATCAAGAAATGCAGATGTTTCTGCGAATCTTCGGGGCTAGACTTCCGTGCATTTTGTGAAGGTTCTAAATCCAAACTCCGCATAAGAAGGAGGGGTGGTGAGGCTGCAAACAAACAAAATTCTGAAAACCTTACTAAGGCTCCCAAATTTAGGGAAAGACAGATGCAGAAGGGGTGTAGACAGCCCAGAGAAATGGAAATGCCCAGAATAACAAAAGCTCTACCTTTACCACATCCCCTTTCTACCAGACAAGAAAAACAAATTTTACCGTGTTGGTGTTTTTCTGCCAAAAGAAAAACAGCAGTAAAGGCCATAGACCATAAAAATAGCAGTCACACTAAATATCTCCAACAATGATGAGTACAGGGAGGGGAAGACGGGCTAGAGAGGCCTCACACATACCCACAAGGGGCCAGAAGAAAGATGGGGGATGGGAGAAAAAGGGGGAGTGAGGGAGGAAGTCAGCACAGGGAAGATGCAAAGCCTGAGGATACCCAGCTTCGAAGATAACAAGTTACAGACCATCCAGGTGGAGTAAACAGTGATTCAAGATAATTAACAAAACCCTGAAAGACAGGCCTGAGGCCAGATGGTCCAGTGTCGCTGCCACAGCCACAGATACCCACTGAGCCACATCCAGCCCTCAAAACAGTGTGTCCAAAAGGAAAACAAATTCATCTCTGGTTGGGGGGGAGTACAGGCAAGGAAAATTCACCAGCACCATAGAAAAGCAAACTGACCCAGAGTTAACTCAGCCATACTTGAGCAAGAGCCTATTATACAGAGTGAAGTAAGCCAGAAAGAAAAACACCAATACAGTATACTAACGCATATATATGGAATTTAGAAAGATGGTAACAATAACCCTGTGTATGAGACAGCAAAAGAGACACTGATGTATAAAACAGTCTTATGGACTCTGTGGGAGAGGGAGAGGATGGGAAGATTTGGGAGAATGGCATTGAAACATGTAAAATATCATGTATGAAAAAAAAAAAAGAAGAAGACTGCCCTGGCAATTCCACAAATGCACTACCAAAAAAGGCAGGGAGAGAGGAAAAGGGGAAGGTAACATATGAAAGACAGATGAAGACAACAGAACTGAGAGGGCAGAGGGCACCAGTGACTATCAGAAGTGCTGTCACGCATGCTCCCCATCAGTCCCAGAGTAGTGATACAGGATAGTCCTCATCCACCTGCAGACTCTGCTACTAAAGATTCTGAGCTGTGATTGGACACACCCTCTGCACACCTCAAGAGGGCTTTCCCAGAATATAAAGTGTGCATAGGTTTAAATCAATGTGGGAAACTTATCTGCATTGGAAAAGACCCTGACGCTGGGAAAGATTGAAGGCAGGAGGAGAAGGGGACAACAGAGGACGAGATGGTTGGATGGCATAACCAACTCCATGGACATGAGTTTCAGCAAGCTCCGAGAGATGGTGAAGGACAAGAAAGCCTGGCATGCTGCAGTCCACTGGACACAGCTGAGCGACTGAACAACAATAACAAAAAGGGAAGGCACACTACCCTACGCTGTTTATGTCCTCACAGCAGGCTGACAGCGAACTCAAAGCCCATTTGTAAAAGGAAAACTGACCATAAGTAACAAGTAACTCTGACCCTAGTGTAATCACACGCCTTTGGTGACAATGACAATTCCAAGATGCCCAACCCCAGCCACAGAATTGGAAAGAGAGCTGTGCTGAGCTTTCTGGAGGAAAGCAGGCACTTTCTCACATGGACTAGAATCTGAGAAGTAAGATTTAGAGCTGCTATAGCCATCTTGTTACGGGGGGAAATAGGCTGTCCAAGGGAACAAAAGCAAGAGATGAGAAGAGTGAAACCAGATCTGATCACATTGAAGGCCCAGATGATGAGAGCCAGTAAATTTCTTACTCCTGCTTAAGCCAACTGTCAACTGCAATCAAAAGAACTCTCAGTTGTACCAAAGGCAAGATTGGAAAGAAAAAAGAAGCACACCCAATGGAAAAGCAGAATTGTGGCCTATCCAGAAATTCGGAAATTGTGGGTTTTGATAGTAATATTTATTTAAATCTTGAGTTTTCTGTTACAAGGTGAACTCCAAATATACATAGCCCCTGCAAAACAAAAATTTATGATCAAGAAAATTAATTTTAAAAAGTAGAGCAGACTACCATATTATATGTTTTTAAATCTAAGAGATACAAATATCAGATCATTTCTGCTGTACACATGAGGCTAATATAATGTATGTCAATTATCTCAAATTTTTAAAAATTTATTTAAAAAGTAGATTTCATGTTCATTGTTCTTACAATAATAAAATTATAGATAGATACAAAGAGTAAATAAATAGAAGATAAATACCAAAAAAACTGAGAGCAAAGAAGTAAAAATGTTGGAGAAGATTAAAAATTGAAGAAACAACCAGATGGTGGTTATAATCACTATTGAAGTATTAAAAAGCCTTTTTTAAAATAAACTACAAACCATCATGAAGAGATGGCAATAATTCAAAATGACTAAAAAGCACAAGTTTATATGATGGGGAAAGGTTTTAAGGAACAAAGCTGACCCATCAATATCCAGGGTAATTTTTCAAACAAAAATGTGTTCAAGTTAAATCTTTCAACAAAATATCATAGAAGTCATTTTGTTCATCAGATCATGATTTCATTTTGTATCCTCAGATATCATAATCTTTCTATTCTGAGAAACTTGCATGAATGGATGGACAAACACCCAGAGAGACAGATGATGCAGTTAACACCACACTTGCTCTAGTGCCTGAATTTCCCACACGTCTCTAACAAATCAACTATTTCTTCCCATTGTCCTTGTCGCACATTTGAAAGATCCCTATACATTACAAAGTTCATCAACTTGTCTCAGCCCTACAGGAAAAATTTTCGGTAACTGAGGATATAACTATAGGGTCTCTAAGTCACATTATGAGTAAAGGAAATTCTTGCTCAAACTTATCTTGATAGTAGCAAGATACATTACACAGACTATACAAAGTATACTATTTTACCAAGCTAAATACACACAGTTGTTGACTTTAAAACAATAATGTTCTTTCATCACTCCACTACTGACTTTTTGTCAGTAAACATTAATGTTATCCTTTTCCAAATGCTATTCTGAAATGGCAAGTTTATCTTAATCAGGTAAAGTACCATGTCAACAACCATTGGAAGTTGTAGTGACACAATGAAACAAAAGCAAAAAAAAAAACAAAAAACAAAAGCAAAGGGAAACCTGGCAGAAATAGCACTTGTTCCTTTTTTCAAAAACAGTAGAGTTCAAATTACCAAACAAAATAAATAACACCAATTTCAGTAACATATTTTTAAATCAACTCAAATCTAGCTTTTTAAAATTGATTTGATTTCCAAACTATATAATTTGATTGTTCATGCTTACGCCACTCACTACATTTTGCAAGCATTAATTTGTGTGTAAAAAGTAAAGATTACCATTTTTTAATCAAATAAAATTTTTAATTAATTTATTTTTTATTGAACGATAATTGCTTTAAAGAATTTTGCTCTTTTCTGTCAAACCTCAACATGAATCAACCATAGGTATACATATATCCTCTCCCTTTTGAATCTCCCTCCCATCTCCCTCCCCAGCTCACCCCTCTAGGCTGATACAGAGCCCCTGTTTGAGTTTCCTGAAAAGATTACCATTTTTACCTTTTCATGCTGAAGCTGAAGATCCAATATTCTGGCCACCTGATGCAAAGAGTTGACTCATTAGAAAAGACCCTGATGCTGGGAAAGACTGAAGGCCGGAGGAGAAGGGGATAACAGAGGAGGAGATGGTTGGATGGCATCACCGACTCGATGGACATGGGTTTGGGTAGACTCTGGAAGTTAGTGATGGACAGGGAGGCCTGGCATGCTGCGGTTCATGGGGTCGCAAAGAGTCAGACACGACTGAGCAACTGAACTGAACTGAACTGATAAAGGGTATTTTTGAAAGATTTTCTTAACAAGCCAGCAAACAAAACAAACAAACAAAAAACATTAGAGAAAAACAATACTCTGAAAAAGTGAAAGTGTTAGTTGTTCAGTCATGTCCAACTCTTTGCCATCCCATGGACTATAGTCTGCCAGCCTCCTCTGTCCATGGAATTCTCTAGGTAAGAATACTGGAGTGGGTAGCCATTCCCTTCTCCAGGGGATCTTCCCCACTCAGGGACTCAACTCCGGTCTCCTGTATTGCAGGCAGATTCTTTACTGTCTGAGCCACCTGGGAAGCCCAATTACTCTTTTGCTAATTTCAAATAATATACTACCCTCTCCCCCATATATAACTGCTCTGATAAAAATTTTAAGAGGTATTTTTCTTATAAACCAAAGCATCATCCAAAAAAAGGCAACTGAGAAAGCAAATATCTGACCCAGAAATTAACCAACATGTTTTTCCATAATCTATAAAGAATCAAAGTTATGCACCAACTTTAGTCAAACCAAATACACATCTTTCTGATAGCAAAGATTTTTCCCAGATTAGGAAGTAGGCAAAATTACTCACAGCCTAGATATCCCAGTTTAGTATGGTTAAAACCACAAGTTTCTAGAAGCAGAAAGCCTGGGTTGGAATCCCTGCTTTACCATTTACTAAGTATATCTTAAGTTACTCAACCTGTAAAGCACTTAGGACACTGCCTGGCAGGGAATAAACACTTGGTAGATGCAGGGTGACAGAAAACCTCTAGATCTCTGCAATTTGGGATTGGTTGGGACACTATCAGAAATTCAAACTCTGAGTTCCAATTTCAGACTTACAGAGTTAAGACCTACAATTTCATCAAGATTCCATTATGATTCAGAAGCATATTAAAATTTGAGCACAGCTAGAAGGGGTTTTTTCATTGTATCCTGAAGATATTATCTATAATTTTTTAAGAACCACTCCATTGCTCTTTTGCAGCCTGAAGAAGGCAAAGTATGATCTGGGATAACAATTCCTCCCTGAATGATTTCTTACCATACCGTTGTATTCAGAGCCAACTAAAGCCTGTGGTTGTAGAGGACTGCCATCTAGCGGTAGTTCATTCTGCTACACAACCAAATAAATTTCCCTCTGTTGTCTTCCAGTATTTTCAACACATTTGTTTAAAATGCTGCTAGGAATCCAAATTGGAAAAGAAGAAGTAAAACTCTCACTGTTTGCAGATGACATGATCCTTTACATAGAAAATCCTAAAGACTCCACCAGAAAATTACTAGAACTAATCAATGATTATAGTAAAGTTGCAGGATATAAAATCAACACACAGAAATCCCTTGCATTCCTATACACTAATAATGAGAAAACTGAAAGAGAAATTAAGGATACAATTCCATTCACCATTGCAACGGAAAGAATAAAATACTTAGGAATATATCTGCCTAAAGAAACTAAAGACCTATATATAGAAAACTATAAAACACTGGTGAAAGAAATCAAAGAGGACACTAATAGATGGAGAAATATACCATGTTGATGGATTGGAAGAATCAATGTAGTGAAAATGAGTATACTACCCAAAGCAATTTATAGATTCAATGCAATCCCTATCAAGCTACCAACGGCATTCTTCACAGAGCTAGAACAAATAATTTCACAATTTGTATGGAAATACAAAAAACCTCGAATAGCCAAAGCTATCTTGAGAAAGAAGAATGGAACTGGAGGAGTCAACCTACCTGACTTCAGACTCTATTACAAAGCCACAGTTATCAAGACAGTATGGTACTGGCACAAAGACAGAAATATTGATCAATGGAACAAAATAGAAAGCCCAGAGATAAATCCACGCACATATGGACACCTTATCTTTGACAAAGGAGGCAAGAATATACAATGGATTAAAGACAATCTCTTTAACAAGTGGTGCTGGGAAAACTGGTCAACCACTTGTAAAAGAATGAAACTAGAACACTTTCTAACACCATACACAAAAATAAACTCAAAATGGATTAAAGATCTCAACGTAAAACCAGAAACTATAAAACTCCTAGAGGAGAACATAGGCAAAACACTCTCCGACATACATCACAGCAGGATCCTCTATGACCCACCTCCCAGAATATTGGAAATAAAAGCAAAAATAAACAAATGGGACCTAAATAAACTTAAAAGCTTCTGCACAACAAAGGAAACTATTAGCAAGGTGAAAAGGCAGCCTTCAGAATGGGAGAAAATAATAGCAAATGAAGCAACGGACAAACAACTAATCTCAAAAATATACAAGCAACTCCTACAGCTCAACTCCAGAAAAATAAATGACCCAATCAAAAAATGGGCCAAAGAACTAAACAGACATTTCTCCAAAGAAGACATACAGATGGCTAACAAACACATGAAAAGATGCTCAACATCACTCATTATCAGAGAAATGCAAATCAAAACCACTATGAGGTACCATTTCACGCCAGTCAGAATGGCTGCGATCCAAAAGTCTACAAGCAATGAATGCTGGAGAGGGTGTAGAGAAAAGGGAACTCTCTTACACTGTTGGTGGGAATGCAAACTAGTACAGCCACTATGGAGAACAGTGTGGAGATTCCTTAAAAAACTGGAAATAGAACTGCCTTATGATCCAGCAATCCCATTGCTGGGCATACACACTGAGGAAACCAGAAGGGAAAGAGACACGTGTACCCCAATGTTCATCGCAGCACTGTTTATAATAGCCAGGACATGGAAGCAACCTAGATGCCCATCAGCAGATGAATGGATAAGAAAGCTATGGTACATATACACAATGGAGTATTACTCAGCCATTAAAAAGAATACATTTGAATCAGTTCTAATGAGATGGATAAAACTGGAACCTATTATACAGAGTGAAGTAAGCCAGAAAGAAAAACACCAATACAGTATACTAACACATATATATGGAATTTAGAAAGATGATAACAATAACCCTGTGTACGAGACAGCAAAAGAGACACCGATGTATAGATCAGTCTTATGGACTCTGTGGGAGAGGGAGAGGGTGGGGAGATTTGGGAGAATAGCATTGAAACATGTATAATATCATGTATGAAACGAGTCGCCAGTCCAGGTTCGATGCACGATACTGGATGCTTGGGGCTGGTGCACTGGGACGACCCAGAGGGAGGGTTGGGGGGGGGAGGAGGGAGGAGGGTTCAGGATGGGGAACGCAGGTATACCTGTGGCAGATTCATTTCGATATTTGGCAAAACTAATACAATATTGTAAAGTTTAAAAATAAAATTTAAAAAAAAAATGCTGCTAGGTTTTCTTTTTGCTTAACTCCTTTCTTGACTACTAACACAATTACCTAACTTAATAATTCCACAAGAAGACATCTTAAACACAGAGTAAGATAAAAGACAATAATTTTTAATTTCCTTTTTTAAACTTAGATCAAAAAAAGAAAAAGAACGAGTCTAGGAAAGTCTTCAGATTAAAACACTGACCCACTCTGTCCTGTAAAGGTGCACATTAGACACATACAGGCGACATCAGGTTCAGAAAATAGGCTTTCTTTTCTATTGAAGTGACAGTGACTTTTACTTTCTTCTTCCTAAGTTCTATACTTTTTACAATTTATTTATATAGTTCGCAGGGGTGCTTTTTTGAGAAAAAAGTATTTTCTTAACCTTCTAACTCAGTAACTCCACTTCTACACTCAGTCTTAGGGAAAAAATTAGAAACATGGACAAAGATTTATGTTCAAAGATGTTCACTACAGCAAACCAAACTTAATTTTACCAGCTTCACAATAATCTACTGAATCTATGAATCAAAACTTAATCATTCTCATCTATTACTCATTTCAGTTCAGTTCAGTTCAGTCGCTCAGTCGTGTCTTTGCAACCCCATGAATGCAGCACGCCAGGCCTCCCTGTCCATCACCAACTCCCGGAGTTCACCCAGACTCACATCCATCGAGTCAGTGATGCCATCCAGCCATCTCATCCTCTGTCGACCCCTTCTCCTCCTGCCCCCAATCCCTCCCAGCATCAGAGTCTTTTCCAATGAGTCAACTCTTCACATGAGGTGGCCAAAGTACTGGAGTTTCAGCTTTAGCATCATTTCTTCCAAAGAAATCCCAGGGCTGATCTCCTTCAGAATGGACTGGTTGGATCTCCTTGCAGTCCAAGGGACTCTCAAGAGTCTTCTCCAACACCACAGTTCAAAAGCATCAATTCTTCGGTGCTCAGCTTTCTTCACAATCCAACTCTCACATTCATACATGACCACTGGAAAAACCATAGCCTTGACTAGACGGACCTTTGTTGGCAAAGTAACGTCTCTGCTTTTGAATATGCTATCTAGGTTGGTCATAAATTTTCTTCCAAGGAGTGTCTTTTAATTTCATGGTTGCAGTCACCATCTGCAGTGACTTTGGAGCCCAAAAAAATAAAGTCTGACACTGTTTCCACTGTTTCCCCATCTATTTCCCATGAAGTGATGGGACCAGATGCCATGATCTTCGTTTTCTGAATGTTGAGCTTGAAGCCAACTTTTTCACTCTCCTCTTTCACTTTCATCAAGAGGCTTTTGAGTTCCTCTTCACTTTCTGCCATAAGGGTGAGGTCATCTGCATATCTGAGGTTATTGATATTTCTCCCGGCAATCTTGACTCCAGCTTGTGCTTCTTCCAGTCCAGCATTTCTCATGATATTGCACAGAAGTTAAATAAGCAGGGTGACAATATACAGCCTTAACATACTCCTTTTCCTATTTGGAACCAGTCTGTTGTTCCATGTCCAGTTCTAACTGTTGCTTCCTGACCTGCATATAGGTTTATCAAGAGGCAGGTCAGGTGGTCTGGTTAAAGCAGAAATAGATGATTTTCTGGAACTCTCTCACTTTTTCGATGATCTAGTGGATGCTGGCAATTTTATCTCTGGTTCCTCTGCCTTTTCTAAAACCAGCATGAATATCTGGAAGTTCACAGTTCACGTATTGCTGAAGCCTGGCTTGGAGAATTTTGAGCATTACTTTACTAGCATGTGAGATGAGTGCAATTGTGTGGTAGTTTGAGCATTCTTTGGCATTGCTTTTCTTTGGGATTGGAATGAAAACTGACCTTTTCCAGTGCTGTGGCCACTGCTGAGTTTTCCAAATTTGCTGGCATAGTGAGTGCAGCACTTTCACAGCATCATCTTTTAGGATTTGAAATAGCTCAACTGGAATTCCATCACCTCCACTAGCTTTGTTTGTAGTGATGCTTCCTAAGGCCCACTTGACTTCACATTCCAGGATGTCTGGCTCTAGGTGAGTGATCACACCATCGTGATTATCTGGGTCGTGAAGATCTTTTTTGTATAGTTCTTCTGTGTATTCTTGCCACCTCTTCTTAATATCTTCTGCTTTTGTTAGGTCCATACCATTTCTGTCTTTTATTGAGCCCAATGTTCCCTTGGTATCTCTAATTTCCTTGAAGAGATCTCTAGTCTTTCCCATTCTTTTGTTTTCCTCTATTTCTTTACATTGATCACTGAGGAAGGCTTTCTTATCTCTTCTTGCTATTGTTTGGAACTCTGCATTCAGATGCTTATATCTTTCCTTTTCTCCTTTGCTTTTCGCTACTCATTTAGATCACTTCTAATTTTTCTATATTATAAATAAATACATTTATAAATAAAAAGAAGGGAGGACAGAAAGAAGAAGGAAATAATTATATAGAAGCTTGATCAGACTTTTTCACATTTTGGATCATTTCCTAATACACATTCCCATAAACCACCTATCAGCATTCAAAAGCATTTTCACAGTTCTGAAGCCACAACTTCTGTACATCAGTAGATGCACAGACTGTGCTATCACCTCTCTTGCAGCAAGTTTTATCCCACGGATAATTTTTTTTTAACAGTTTTACAATTAAGATACAATTTACTTACCACCTCTTAAAATTACACAACTCAATAGTTTTCAGTGTATTTATAGAGCTGTGCAGCCATCACTGTAATTTAATTTGAGATCATTTTCCTCATCCCCAAAGAAGAAACCTTGTAGCCATTAGCCATAACTCCCCATCCCCCCTGCCACTCACCCCAAATGGCTCATTTTTACTGATTTACCACTCCATTACTTTTATAAAGATATCTCAAAGATATTATGTGTTCCAAACCCATGAAACAGAATAATTGCTTCTGCTACTAAGATATCTCTGTTTCAAATGGGGAAATATTCTGCTTAACCATAGGAAAGTAAGAAATGTCATAACTGTCTCTTATTTTTTCAAAAGGGACTTTTTAAATATAAGGCAGAATTTCAGAACTAAGAGAAGATATATAAGTACAAACTTAACTATTCTTTTCAAAACTAATAACTCTAATTACTTTGAAAGTGCATCACTGAATCTAGCAAAAATGTCACACAGAAGCAAGGAATTTATTTAAATTTTTTACTTTAATTAGGTTAACTTGGTCTGGCAATAAAACTAAAAGGACAGTCCAATCAATGAAGGACAACAATTGACATTGATCCAAAGAACTGTCTTTTTAAAAATAAGTAATTTTCTTATGGGTAAACCTATGGCTGATTCATGCTGATGTTTGGTAGAAATCAACACTATACTGTAAAGCAATTATCCTTCAATTAAGAGTTTTGAAAATTAAATAAATAATTGTCTTCATGCTACCAAAAAATAAAAACTTACTTTCATTTACTCAAAGCACTCTTTTCTCATATAATATCTTTTGACTGCAGCTGTACAGAATTTAGTAATTTTTCTTTGCAGGGTTTCGTAGCAGAAAGAATATTGAAAATAGTTCATTAAACAAGGGAGACTTGGTCCCCTGATCATGTCAGACACTTTTTTTAAAGAACAGTGGAAAGCTGAAGTTGGGAAGGGGATGCCTAACAGAAGTTAGCTTCTCATCAAATTTTCACTTTTTCTGGTCTCTTTTCACCTAACTCTAGACATCTCCCATATTCTTCAAACATTCCTGTTACTAAAGTTTAGCAAATAAATCACTTTAATTACACAAAATGCTTATTTATACATTGAAAGTGTGAAAGTGAAAGTGTCAGTAGCTTAGTGGTGTCTGACTCTTTATGACCCCATAGACAGTAGCATGTCAGGCTCCTCTATCCATGGGATTGCCCAGGCAAGAATACTGCAGTGAGTTGCCATTCCCTTCTGTAGGGATCTTCCCAACCCAGGGATTGAACCGGGGTCTCCTGCATTGTAGGCAGATTCTTTTACCATCTGAGCCACCAGGGAAGCCCATTACCCAAAATATTCTTGCCTTTACCTTTGTATATAAAACAAAGTGAGTTCACATGAATGAAGGATACTTCCAAAATAAAGATATTTTGTCATGTCACTAAAGAAAAATCTAACATAGGTAACCTATTTTTTATTAACACAATGAAAGTGAAAGTCTCTCAGAATGTCTGACTCTTTGCAACCCTATGGACTGTAGCCCACCAGGCTACTCTGTCCATGGAATTCTCCAGGCCAGAATACTGGAGTGGGTAACCATTTCCTTCTTCAGGGGATCTTCCCAACCCAGAGATCGAAGCCAGGTCCACTGAATTGCAGGCAAATTTTTTACCACCTGAGCCACCAAAGGAAGCCCATTAACACAATAGTTAAACAATAAACTCATAAAAATTTGAGCCTAAAGAGAGCTATATTATAAAATCCCTAGTTACATGTTCAGCAGGAGCCCCCTCCACACACAAACACAAACTCACACAGGCAAGTGTCACCAGCTGGCTTCCTACACTTACTTCAGCACCAGCAGCTCCTCTCTCACCCTGTCACGGTGAAGTGAGAGAAACTTAATTGTAAACAATCCTCCCATGCCAACAATCACAGTGTAGAGAAGCAAGCATCAAGCCCTGGTAACTCAAGAAGCCAGGGTGGAACTAGGGTGGTAGCCCTTGTGTTAATTAGAAAAAGATACTCCCAGGGTGGAAGGAACACAGCATCACTGAGCCCAGACTTGATAAAGGTAATGTCTCTATGAAAGTTAGGAAAGGCTCCCTTTCTCTAGGGATATTTATTCCAGGCCAGCGCACATGGCCAGATGAGCAGGATCAGGTCTGCATTCCAGTCTCCACTAGCCCCTTATGCCCTGGTTTAAAAACAATTTACATAACCTGCACAGTGGCCCTGGGGGTGGGTGAGGTGGGGACAGGGGTCTACAGCTTCATCCTGCCTCTACCAAATAGAGCAGGGACATCCATCAATGAAGAAATCAACCCCTTCTTCCACTGAGAGAGGCAGGCACACAGTTCACCACAGAAAAGTTCAACTTCAGTCAACTCATGTATAAAAGACAAAATTTAAAGAAAAGGCAGTTTCAGAAATATTTCTGTAGACCACATAAAAGTGCAGGCCATATGAAAATCATATATATCCAACGCTTAGAGTTTTCTTTTTTTATTACTTTGCCCAAGTATTTTAATACAAAGGTTTCAATAAAATATGTTTAACTCTGAGATTCAAACCACATAATCCTCCATTTTTATATGGCCAAATATTCTGGTCCTTACAACAGCACGCTCATGATTAAATACAAATTACCTTTCACACCACCAAATGATCCATAAGTCATATTGCAGGCTGTTCTCTGAAGATTATGTTCATACATCAATTTGATCTGATACTGGTTCCCATGTTCCACATTACCCAAGGTTCCTAAAAAGAAAAAATAAAACAACTGCTTTGTATTTGTTTATATTAAAAAATATTAATATCTCATCACCTGTACCAATTCCAAGTAATTCAATTTCAGTGAAATTTAAAATGACAAAGCACTAAAGCATTATGTATCATGAACACTTAGCATACTGATAACAAAGAATGCCAGCACAGTTAGAACCATTTAAGTCTCAGCTAGATTATACCATTAGATGAAATACTACCCTGGGTGACATTTTATTATCTATTTCCATTATGTCTAAGTATAGTATAACTATTTAAATAACACCAAAATCTTCCAGTTTCAGTTCTGAAATAAATTAGGTTAAGTTTCCTTCACTTATAACAATGAAACAGAAAAGACATGACTCAAAGTATCTAAGAAAAAAATTCCCCACACTATCAAGCAATTCAATTTTCTGTGCCAACTCTCAAAATATTCAAGCCCCTAACACATTATGTTCTAATTTACTAGAGAGATCTAAAACATCCCTCAGCAAGTAACTAGGATAATGTTTTCTTTGAAGTCTACAACTGACTAGTTCAAAATTGGGAAAGGAGTACGACAAGGCTGTATATTGTCATTCTGCTTATTTGACATATATACAGAGTACATCATGCGAAATGCCATGCTGGATGAATCACAAGCTGGAATCAAGACTGCTGGGAGAAATATCAACCTCAGATATGCAGATGATACCACTCTAAAGGCAGAAAGTGAAGAACTGAAAGCATCTAGATGAGGGTGAAAGAGGAGAGTGAAAATGTTGGCTTAAAACAACACTCAAAAAACTAAAATCAAGGTATCCAGTCCCATCACTTCATGGACATAGGAGGAGAAAAAGTGGAAGCAGTGACATTTCATTTTCTTGGGCTCCAAAGTCACTGTGGACAGAGACTGCAACTATGAAATTAAAAGATGCTTGCTCCTTGGAAGAAAAACTATGACAAACCTAGACAGATATCACTGTGCCAACAAAGGTCCCTATAGTCAAAGCTATGGTTTTTCAGTAGTCACGTATGGATGTGAGAGTTGGACCATAAAGAAGACTGAGCGTGGAAGAATAGATTCTGCAAACTGTGGTGCTGGAGAAGACTCTTGAGAGTCCCTTGGACTGCAAGGAGATCAAACCAGTCTATCCTGCTGCTGCTGCTGCTGCTAAGTCGCTTCAGTCGTATCCAACTCTGTGCGACCCCAGATACGGCAGCCCACCAGGCTCCCCCGTCCCTGGGATTCTCCAGGCAAGAGCAGCCATTTCCTTCTCCAATGCATGAAAGTGAAAAGTGAAAGTGAAGTCTCTCAGTCGTGACTCCCTGCAACCCCACTGACTGCAGCCCACCAGGCTCCTCCATCCATGGGATTCTCTAGGAAATCAATCCCGAATACTGATTGGAAAGACTGACATTGAAGCTGAAACTCCAATACTTTGGCCACCTGATGCAAAGAGCCAACTTACTGGAAAAGACACCGATGCTAGGAAAGGTTGAAAGCAAAAGGAGAAAGGGGTGCCAGAGGATGAGATGGTTAGACAGCACCACAGATTCAATGGACATGAATTTGAGCAAACTCCTGGAGACAGTGGAGACAGAGGAGCCTGGTATTCTGCAGTCCACGGGGCCGCAAAGAGTTGGATGCAACTTACTGACTAAAAACAACAAACAAGAAAAATATCCTTCAAAATTTAAAAAAAAAAACTTTCATTGCATTTAATAGATCATATATGCTATAATTACTTCCTGGTTCATTCCAAATGGGAAAAGATACTTTATCTGCATTTTACTCTCTAGTTGTCAGGCTTCCTAGAGTATATACAGTTAGAGCTATATCCTAGTGATCAGGCAAGAACATTATGATTAGAAACTGTATTGAAAAGAAAAATTATTCTAAATGCAACATATTCCATTAAGAAGCATCTTTGTCATTCAGTCAAAAACGCAAAAGTTAAAGAAAAAATTTTAAATATCACAAAGAAAATGAAATAGTTCCAAACTGAATAACATTAGATAATTAAAACAATCTAAATATATATGTCAGTCTGTATGTATGTGTATACAGATTTATATGTGAGCATTTGTGGGGGGGGTTTTGTTTTGTTTTTGTCCAGAAGGATGTACCAATGTTCACTGAAGTTGCAAGAACACAGGTATTTATACTTCCATTTTAGAACTGAGGCACCTTAAGTTTAAAAAAAAATTAATAAATTTCCACCAAAATCACATAGCTGATAAGGACACAGTACTCAAATCAGGTCTTCTGAGACAGCACTCTATATCCTGGCACCTAGTTGTCCCCCATTTAACAACTTTCAGGGAACCTGGTAAGCCAATGACAACTTCAAAAAAAAAATTTCCTGAGGAGGAACAGACTGGGAGTTTAGGGTTAGCAAATGCAAACTATTAAATATAGAATGAATAAACAACAAGATCCTACTGTATAGCACAGGGAACTCTATTCAATATCCTCTGATAAACCATATGGACAAAAAAAAAATGTGTGTGTATATATATAAATGAATCACTTTGCTGTACAGTAGACATTAACATAATATTATAAATCAACTATACATACACACACACACACACACACACATATACATAGGGCTTCCCTAATGGCTGAGACAGTAAAGAATTCACCTGCAATGTAGGAGACCTGGGTTCAATCCCCCGGCCAGGAAGATTTCCTGGAGAAGGAAATGGCAACCCACTCCAGTATTCTTGCCTGGAGAATTCCATGGACAGAGGAGCCTGGTGGGCCACAGTCCATGGGGTCACAAAGTGTCAGACAAGACTGAGTGACTAATGCTGAATTTCACTTTTTCACTTTCATGTGTGTGTGTATATATATATATGTATACACACACACACACACACATAATTTCAAGCCCCAACCTTTCTCTCCCTGGACTGTTCTTCCTCATTTGGAAAGTAAAGGGTTGAAAGAGAAAAAACTAACAGGCAAGGATTTCTTGGAGGAAAACATTTTCTACACAGATCTATGCCCCTGAAAATGCTAAGAACAGAACACACATCAGTAGAATTAAAAAAAAAAAAAAAAAAAGACAAATTTGCCAGCTAAACCTGATAGATGAAAGCTTTCTGGAACCTAAATGGCAATAAAGTCAGTAAAGTCCACAGAAACTGGTGGTAATCACTACCATACCAGCCACAAGGGCAAAAACCAAAAACTCTAAAAACATAACTCATAGCATTGACCTAAGGACAGTTCTAGCCTCTAAGAAACCATAAAAACATTCCAAGAAACTTCTGGTTCGTCCTTACAGAAATTCCGAATTTCATTCTGCACCTAAAATGAGAGGGACCCCTCCAAGAAAGGAATGTATCACGCATACCTGCTAGCCGAAACATCAGTGAACACAAGGGGCAGCAGTCAATATTTAAACAAACTTGCATGAAATCACACTAGGATTTATGTACTGGAAAAGCTCCAAATGCATTGCTAAGTTTTTAAATTTCAGGTAACTGCACTTGAAAATATGATAGTGCAACTAGGGAGAACAGAACAATTTATCTTCCTTCAATACTAACTTGGAATAAAGGTAGTACCTGAAAATCTAAAAATTCTGATCATTTTTCCCAGAGAAGCATCAGTGACATAAGATTAAAATTACTTACATAAGTTTTGTCCTTGGATATACAGATTGAATACAATAAATGTACATCAGCCCGGGTCTCCCACATTGCAGGCAGACGCTTTACCATCTGAGCTACCAGGGAAGCCCATAATAATAGTCTACATATAACTAAAGTTCATATAAAGTTTCATCGATTAGAAAGTAAATGGATATTAGAACATTTTTGCTGCTGGCCTTATTTAAACAAGAGCTAATTAAAAAATAAAAACTCTCTGGACAATCAAAGGTCACCTTGAAAACAGGTTTTGGCCCAATTTTACATACATAACTGCTGAGAAATCTAACAATGTTAAATGAAATATTAATAAAAGCCATTACAGAGTAAAAGGTTCATTGTATTAAATAATCAAATTAGATTATGTAACCCTATCAAAAGTAAAGAGACATTTTTGCCCTCTCATGGCAAATGTTAAAATTCTAGAAATATGTCAAATGCTTAGGAAATACACAATTTTTAGAAGAGAATATTTAAAAGAACATAATCAGTATAGCTTAAGCTCACACATCTGTAACCATTTACTCAGAAACTGAGGACCATCAGGAAAGAATCAGATGCCATGTGATGTTTTTCCTTTACCAGAGTATGATAAGATGGGCTAAGGTCAGGTCAGCAAGACCCTGCTGTTTCTCTATATTAAACCAGCATTTAATGACCAAAGAAAGAAAGAAAGTCAGCACAGTAGCCTCTGATTATTAAGAGTCGTTTGCTGTATCCAGGATTTCTCCTCTAATTTGCCTCACATATCTTCTAGGAGCACATAGCACACAAAAAGTGAAAAAGTGAAAGTGTCTGAATCTTTGTGATCCTATGGACTGTAGCCCCCCAGGCTCCTCTGTCCATGGAATTCTCCAGGCAGGAATACTGGAGTGGGTTGCCATTCCCTTCTTGAGGGGATCTTCCAGACCCAGGGATTGAACCCGGGTCTCCTGCATTGCAGGCAGATTCTTCACCAACTTGGCGACTGAACAACAACAAGCACACAAAGGAAAACAAAAAACATTTGGGGAGAGGGCAGTTGGGGTTAAGGACGTCAAGTTCAGCTAACACGTTCATCTGCTGACACCGGTGATTTCACTTAAACTAGAAAGTGTTTATGCTTCCCCTGTTATAGTAAAAGCTAGGTAAAAGTTCGGTCTGATACCTCAAGAAACATATTCAAGAGAACAAAAACATTAACTTCCCTGCTTCTCAATTTAAGCCAAGCCAGAAAAAATATACAAATTGTCAGCCTACGAGTATCACAGGAGGCTGAAGAAATGAGAGACTGAGAAAGGAAATGAGGTGGAGTGTAAGAGAATGTAGTTTGGACAACTCCTCATCCCCAGAGAATACAAGGCTTGTAAATGAGTACAAAGAATAAAAAGAGCAATAAAATTGCCATTCCCATGACAAGTAACTTTCATTTTCAACACAAATTTGAAGGAATATGTTTATGAATAGGTGAAACTCGTTCAGTCATGTCCGACTCTTTTCAACCCCAGGGACTGTATACAGTCCATGGAATTCTCAAAGCAAGAATACTAGAGCGGGTAGCCTTTTCCTTCTCCAGGGGATCTTCCCAAGCCAGGGATGGAACTGAGGTCTCCCACACTGCAGATGGATTCTTTACCAGCTGAGCCCAAAGGAAGCCCAAGAATACTGTAGTGGATTGCCTATCCCTTCTCTAGAGGATCTTCCCGACCTAGGAATCGAACTGGGATCTCCTGCATTACAGGTGGATTCTTTATCAACTGAGCTATCAGGGAAGCCCTTATGGATACCAATTAAAAAGCTGTGATCAAACATGCCAGTTTCTTTCACTAGGCTTTTTTGATAAACACACATTTCATCCTTAGTCTATGTCATACACCCCAGTAAAGTCTAGAGACTTCTGGCTTTCTGAGCCATTATTCAAATAGGCCAAGGCAAGGTCAAGAATCTAACCTTGTTTCTAATTTTTAGGATCTGTCCTTCTACTGCCCTCTTAGAGCCCCCACAGAGCCTCTAGAAAGGACCAGTACCCCAAGCAGTATTCAAGAGTGACTGTGGGCAAGTTATCCTCCTCCATACCTGTTAATAAAATGTCACTCAAAGTTAATAGGCTTATGATGGGACAGGAACAGCTAGATTCCCACAATAAAGTAGCCTCTATCATGCGTGCTCAGCTGTATCCAACACTTTGCCATCCCCTGGACTGTGGCCTGCCAGGCTCCTCTGTCCATGGGATTCTCCAGGAAAGAATACCGAAGTCAGTTGGCATTTCCTCCTCCAGAGGATCTTCCCAATCAAACCCTAGTCTCCTACATCTCCTGCATTGGCTGCAGATTCTTTACCACTCTGCCACATGGAAAGCCCAGCCTATATCTTACCTTCTCCATTTATTCTGGAACACTAAATATTTGTCCTACCACTAGAAGGAGCAATATTAGTTCAGTTCAGTCCCTCAGTCGTGTCCAACTCTTTGTGACCCCATGGACTGCAGCACGCCAGGCTTCCCTGTCCATCACCAACTACCGGAGCCTACTCAAACTCATGTCCATAGAGTTGGTGATGCCATCCAACGTCTCATCCTCTGTCATCCCCTTCTCTTCCTGCCTTCAATCTTTCCCAGCATCAGGGTCTTTTTAAATGAGTCAGTTCTTCACACCAGGTGGCCAAAGTACTGGAGTTTCAGCTTCACCATCAGTCCTTCCAATGAATATTCAGGACTGATCTCCTTTAGGATGGACTAGTTGGATCTCCTTGCAGTCCAAGGGACTCTCAAGAGTCTTCTCCAACACCACAGTTCAAAAGCATCAATTCTTCAGTGCTCAGCTTTCTTTATAGTCCAACTCTCACATCCATACATGACTACTGGAAAAACCATAGCCTTGACTAGACGGACCTTTGTGGGCAAAGTAATGTCTCTGCTTTTTAATATGCTGTCTAGGGTGGTCATAGTTCTTCTTCCAAGGAGCAAGCATCTTTTAATTTCATGGCTGCAGTCACTATCTGCAGTGATTTTCAAGCCCAAAAAAATAAAGTCTCTCACTGTTTCCACTGCTTCCCAATCTATTTCCCATGAAGTGATGGGACCAGATGCCATGATCTTAGTTTTCTGAATGTTGAGTTTTAAGCCAGCTTTTTCGCTCTCCTCTTTCACTTTGATCAAGAGGCTCTTTAGTTCTTCTTTGCTTTCTGCCATAAGGGTGGTGGTGTCATCAGCGAGGTTATTGATATTTCTCCCGGCAATCTTGATTCCAGCTTGCGCTTCATCCAGCCCAGCATTTCTCATGATGTACTCTGCATATAAGTTAAATAAGGGTGACAATATACAGCCTTGATGTATTCCTTTCCCAATTTAGAACCAGTCTGTTGTTCCATGTCCATTTCTAATTGTTGCTTCTTGACCTGCATACAGATTTCTCAGGAGGCAGGTCAGGTGGTCTGGTATTCCCATCTCTCTAAGAATTTTCCAGTTTGTTGTGATCCACACAGTCAAAGGCTTTGGTGTAGTCAATAAAGCTGAAGTAGATGTTTTTCTGGAACTCTCTTGCTTTTTCCATGATCCAACGGATGTTGGCAATTTGATCTCTGGTTCCTCTGCCTTTTCTAAATCCAGCTTGAACATCTGGAAGTTCACAGTTCATGTACTGTTGAAGCCTGGCTTGGAGAATGTTGAGCATTACTTTGCTAGCATGTGAGATGAGTGCAATTGTGCAGTAGTTTGAGCATTCCTTGGCATTGCCTTTCTTTGGGATTGGAATGAAAACAGACCTTTTCCAGTCCTGTGGCCACTGCTGAGTTTTCTAAATTTGCTGGTATATTGAGTGCAGCACTTTAACAGCATAAGAGGAGCAACATATTTTACCACCAAACAATGAGAGTGTTTAACAATGACAGTAAGATTACTTTACTGGGTCTCTGATACAAAAAAGAATGGAAAAGAAAATGATAGTGGCAACAGAGAAGGAAAATAAGAAGAAAGTAACACATAGAGAGTAATAGCTACTACCAATTGCCTCAGCACTACTTAGAAATATAAGTTCATTCATTCATTCAACAAGTATGCCTACCACACAGCACACACCAAGCCTGCCTTCAAAATCTAACAGATCTTCAAACCAAAAAAGAATATCCAGCTTGGTGATAGTAAATAAGAATCATTACTCCAATTAAAAGCAAAATACAAAGAAAGCCTAAATCAAGAGACTGAGTGTGAGAAATCGAGACCTAGAAGCTAATATTTACAGCAAATTCCAAAGGAGTGTATCTTTTGAATAAGCAATAGGTCCACAGATAGTTAGCTTTACTATATCCATTGAAAAAATCCGTCAATGTTGACATCATAAAAATAACTCTCTAAACTTGAACTAAAACTTATCTAATAACTGAAACAAAATTCATAAGTTACATTTTTAATAAGGGCCAAAATGCTGAAACCAGACTACAATTAACTTTCATACTTGTACCCACAGGACCATGTCAGGGAATGAAACCTGCGAGGTCTGGTTAAATGAAGACAACCAAAAACCAAGAAATTGGAACTATAAAGAAAAAATACTTGAGGTTCACCAAAGAAACGCACTTTAAGCCACCATGACTCAGCATTTAATGAATTCTGTTGTTGCTATTGAACATTTCTTAAGACTCAAGTGCCCTAAGTACCCAGAATTGGCCTCTCTTAATCATAGGCAATCCTGGACACAATTCCTCAGATAGAGGAGATTTCAAGGAACCCTCTACAGTGATAGAAATTTAAGTATGCATGGAAATATTAGACCAAGAAAACGTAATAGTCTTTGCAACGGAAAGAGTAAGTGAACAATAGGAAAACGCTAACCAAGATAAGAAAACTTTTAACCAAGTCAATATAACTATTCTTACATAATATTAAGAAGTCCATATTTTAGTAAAAAGTCTACATTTAAAAAAGAAAATGTTTCTTACCTGAGACAGAGTAGACACACAGTTTTCTCGAATGCAACACAGCCAAATGAAGCATCTCAGTACCTCTGAAAAATGGTGCAAGTTTTAAAAGTTTAAATACTAGCTTCAGATGTAACCCCAAAAAATGACAAAATGATTTTAAAAAGAGATTATAATCATAACGTATCATGAGTGAACTAAATAATTCACTGGATAACACTCAAAACCGAAAAATAAATTTAACAACAAAACAGCCAGTTTGACAATCCCAGAGGCCCAAGAACTCTGCCTCAAGGAGTTGCCTTCAGGTTGAAGCCAAAGGAGTCTCCCAGAAAGAGCCATATCAGAGGCCCCTTAATGAGTGCTCTCCCACAATAAAGCCATGGGACTTCCCTGGCAGTCCAGTGGTTAAGACGCCACACTTGCACTGTGGACGGCCCAGGTTGGATCCCTGGTTGCAAAAAAAAAAAGAGAGAGAAAGAGAGAGACCCAAGCTTTGGTCCTGGCTTGCAGGCTAATTAACCTATGACCTTGGGCAAGAAACTTACACTCTCTAAGCCTGTTTCCCCTTTTGGAAAATAAGAGCTTTCAATTAAATGAAATAAAAATCATGTGAAAGTAAAGTATAAAGCACCAGAGAAAGCTAATCATCACTGGGAAATGGCATATATCACATCCATATCTGAAATTTTACTAAAGGTATTGAAAATGTTTTGGTTTGGTCTTATCTTCCTGTTATCTCATTGTTCACTGAACTCAGGATAGGCAAGACGCCATCGGAGAAGCTGGAAGAAGATGCAAGGAGCTGTAGAAACTACAGATATTCTTTATTTACTGGGGCAAGGCAGACATGCTTTAATCTCTGACACAGCAAAATCATGATAACTACAAAACTCAACTCCATGGGACTGGACTCAACTTGACAGCTCTAAGAGCGTTTCAGGTGGTGCTTATACAGACCACACCACGATGCGCATGCTTAGCGCCACAAATGATCTCAGCTGTCCTGAGTGAGGAGTGGGCGAGAGAGCCTGACCATCGTCACCTGGCCAATTGCTCTTCCCCTACAGGTCTCAAGTGTCAGCACTACACTTCCCAGCCCCTATCAAGTGGTTTCCAGAGACATGGCATAGTCGGTCTAGAAATCCTAAATTCAAAGTCTTCAAGAGTCAAGTCAGAGGATGTAAGTGAATAAAGGGAGTAAATGGCTGTGATCAACTGGAGACTAGGGCCAGTCTAAAGGCGACAGCAAGCAGCTACTCAGTTCTGGGCTTGTGGCCAGATCTCCACATTTTTTTCAGGAAAAGCCAAAGGCAGGGATTTTATGTGAAAATTCCTCATTCTTAAACATTGGCAATTCTTTTAAACATAAAACTAATCTGCAAGCAGGCCTCTGATGTCTGACCTCTGAAACAGACTCTGTTCTAAACTTAAAGGACTATAATTGAAGTCTGAAGACTTGGATTGGGGTCTTGACTCTGCACTTCGGTATTTCCGTGATCATTTAATCTTTCAGAGTGTGAGTTTCTCATTCATAAAGTAAGAATTATATTAGATAATACCTGTAAATATACACAGCTATCATATAATCAAGATTGTCTTCAAAAATCTTTATATGTACCCTGAACACTCAACTTTTCCTCATGCACAGGAAAAGAACATGTTGTCATGGAAAAACAGTAAAGAACAGAGTCAGACAGACTTGGGTCGGAATCCTGGCTGTGTGACTGAAAGCTCTAACTAGCTACCTTATCTCTAAATGCAGGTCACATCTTATAGATCAGATTAATGAGACAGTACTAGTCAGTAAATAGTAGGACAGTATCCACTCATCAATGTTACCCTCCTCCCTTCTAAAAAATGATCACATAGATGTAAACCATATTACTATATAGAATGATTTCTGACAGCATTCCACTTTTTTAAAACATGCAAAGGTAAAAATGCTTTTTAGAGACAAGAACTTCTTTGTCTCCTTACTTTATAAATCCATCATGCTTGTATGTGCTAGGTTCACAAGGGGCACCTAATCATTATCTGCTTTTAGATGGAGTAGATATTTACCAGCCATGTCAGTAATAAACTCCTGACTCAGTCTGTCACAGTGCATAAAGGTCCCATCTCATCTCCCAGCCTAGAGCATCCATGAAGCAGCTTCCCATTAGAATGAAACATATTACTAAAAAAGTTAATGCTCAGGAGCAGTTGTTCAGGTTTTTCTAGTAGGAATCAGGACCCTGAACAAGTACAACCTGGGGCCAATAAATGATGATGACCAATTGGGAGTGAGCCAAAGTCCAGAGCTCAGGGCACTCCCTGACTTAAGAAGGCAAAGACAGCTCAAAAAGAGAAGGGAAAATAAGACCACCTCTGTCTACATAAAATTTCATAGTAGATACTTTTATAAATGATTAAGAAATACAGGTTTAATTTTAAGAAAATTCATGTATGAAAATAAGATAAAATCACCAATATCATCAGTAAATAAAAAACAGACATATTACACAAAATGCAAAATAATTAATAGTCTTCTAAAATAGGTTTAAAAATAAAGTACTTTGAATCAAAGACTTCCTTTGTGGGTTAAGCTGACTTCTTTTAAAAAACTAAGGATCTCTCTACACCAAATAAGTAATACATTTTAAAGACTCAAAGTTATGCACCAAATCACATAGCTACTATGATGTCTAATTTTTTTAAACAAATTTATATAACCTAGAAAATTGGTGCTTTAAGTAAGTACATACTTTCTGTTTCTTTATTTGATTATTTTCCAAAGGCTTATCTCCTTTCCTTTAAGCTTCTGACACATCAGGCATCTTAGGTCTGTTACACTTAAAAAAAAGACTCCTAAATTTTCCTGTCCTAAATGTACAGGTTTCCATATTAAACAATGTTCAGTACATGACAATATACAGGAAATATATTTAATGCATAGTCTTTTTTTTTAAGAATGCACAAAAATGATACATAAGGGACTGACATACTCCAAGTAGTAAGACAAAACACTCGAATTAGTGGACTGTACTTACGAAACAAACTTTCCTACTTCCACTTGCAATATTGGATCTCGTAGATGCACTTCTAGAAGCAAATCCTCAGCTTGAGCTCCATCTCCTGTTTTTACAGGATGAGGATTAAAGATTCTTAGGTAGCCCATAAAGCTGCCCACAATAATTTTATCTGTAAAAAGGTGTTTTTAAAGATATAGGAAAAAACATTAGTCACAAAAATTTTTGAAAATAGAATTTCTAATGTCTAAAAGAAGAATCTAAAAATTATGCTCAACATCACTCATTATCAGAGAAATGCAAATCAAAACCATAATGAGGTACCGTCTCACACCAGTCAGAATGGCTGCTATCCAAAAATCAACAAACAATAAATGCTGGAGAGGGTGTGGAGAAAAGGGAACACTCTTACACTGTTGGTGGGAATGCAAACTAGTACAGCCACTATGGAGAACAGTGTGGAGATTCCTTAAAAAACTGGAAATAGAACTGCCTTATGAGCCAGCAATCCCACTGCTGGGCATACACACTGAGGAAACCAGAAGGGAAAGAGACACGTGTACCCCAATGTTCATCGCAGCACTGTTTATAATAGCCAGGACATGGAAGCAACCTACATGTCCATCAGCAGACGAATGGATAAGAAAGCTATGGTACATATACACACGGAATATTACTCAGCCATTAAGAAGAATACATTTGAATCAGTTCTAATGAGGTGGATGAAACTGGAACCTATTATACGGAGTGAAGTAAGTCAGAAAGAAAAACATCAATACAGTATACTAACGCACATATATATGGAATTTAGAAAGATGGTAACGATAACCCTATATACGAGACAGCAAAAGAGACACAGATGTATAGAACAGTCCATTGGACTCTGTGGGAGAAGGCGAGTGTGGGATAATCTGAGAGAATAGCATTGAAACGTGTATATTATCATATATGAAACAGATCACCAGTCCAGGTTCGATGCATGAGGCAGGGTACTCAGGGCTGGTGCACTGGGATGACCCTGAGGGATGGGATGGGGAGAGATGTGGGAGGGGGGTTCAGGATAGGGGACACATGTACATCCATGGCTGATTCATGTCAATGTATGGCAAAAACCATTACAATATTATAAAGTAATTAACCTCCAATTAAAATAAATAAATTTTTTAAAAGAAATAAGACAATAAAAAAAGTCTAAAAATTAAAAGAATCCAGCTTTGTTTCATATACAAAGACCAATCTGCCAACAGAATATATAATTAAAGTGAACTAAATAGCTTTACATCACCAATATTCAAATATACTAATGTACTACACTTTTCTTAAGCCTTGATTTGTTTTCAGTAGCCATAATTCAGCACAAAGTAAGCCCTTTTAATAAAGGACTAGTATCAGGTTGTAAACTGATTTCATCATAGAGTGTCAACTCTACACCTGATTTTGGCTGTCAAAACACTGCATTAAAAATTATTCCAAGGCCTCACTAGACAGAGTGCTCTGATTTATAATATCTAGTCTCGGGTACAAAAGGGGAGAATGATAAGATAAGTATTATGGGTTGAACTATGTCCCTCAAAAAGATATGTTGAAGTCCTAACCCCTAGTAACTGATTTTATTTGGAAATAAGATCTTTACAGATGAACCCAAGTTACAATGAGGTCACACTTGAGTAAGTATGTGGTAGGACTCAATTGGAGAAGGAAATGGCAACCCACTCCAGTGTTCTTGCCTGGAGAATCCCAGGGACAGCACAGCCTGATGGGCTGCTGTCTATGGGGTTGCACAGAGTCAGACACGACTGAAGCGACTTAGCAGTAGCAGCAGCAGGACTCAATTAGTATCCTTATAAGAAGAGAAAACAAGGAAAGGATGGGGAGGAGAATGTCACATGAAGATACAAGGACAAGCAAGAAGATGATCATGTGACCACAGAGGCATGGATTGGAGTGATAATTCACAAGCCAAAGAATTATCGGAAACTGAAAGAGGCAAAGAAGGATCCTAGAGGCTTCAGAGATAGCATGGTCCTGCAGACACCTTGATTTTGGACTTCTAGACTCCAGACTGTGACAGAATAAATTTCTGTTGTTTTATGCCAGTCAATTTGTGGTACTTTGTTATGGCAATCCTAGGAAACTAATATTTTGGGTTGTTTTAAATCCCCAGATTAGTAGGGTACATTGACTTTTTTTCTATATACTGAAAAGAAGGAATTCTACACACTTTATTATTGAGAGCTTATTATGTGCCAGGCAATGGTCTAAGTAGCTTACATATATTAATACTAGCTCATTACCCTCATAATAATCCTCTGAGAGAGGTACTATCCTAGTAATTTCAATCGTGAATAGAGATACATATGTCATTAAGAACCTGGTGCTACTATTTCACAATAGCTAAGATATGGAAGCAACCTAAATATCCATCGACAGATGAATGGATAAAGAAGATGGGGTAAATATACATAGTGGAATGCTGTGCTGTGCTGTGCCAAGTTGCTTCAGTCATGTCTGACTCTTTGCGACCCTATGGACTGTGGGGCACCAGGCTCTTCTGTCCATGTGATTCTCCAGGCAAGAATACTGAAGTGGGTTGTCATGCCCTTCTCCAGGGGATCTTCCCGACCGAGGGATCGAATCCATGTCTCTTACGTCTCCTGCCAGTGCAGGAGACATTGGCAGGTTCTTTATGCCTAGTGCCAGCCACCTAGGAAGCCCAGTGGAATACTACTCAGCCATAAAAAAAGAATGAAATAATGCCATTTGCAGCAATATGAATGGACCTAGATATCACCATCCTAAGTGAAGTAAGTCGAAAGAGAAAGACAAATATCATATGATTATCATTTATATGGAATCTAAAATACAACAGAAATGAACTTATTTATAAAACAAACAGACCCATATGCATAGAGAACAGATTTGTGGTTGCCAAGGGGGAAGAGGGATGGGGAAGGGATGAATTGGGAGTTTAGGACTAGCAGATGCAAATGATTATATACAAAATGGATAAACAAGAAGGTCCTACTCTACAGCATAGAGAACTATATTCAATATCCTGTGATAACCACAATGGAAAAGAATATGAAGAAATATATATACACACATATATATAACTGAATCAGAGTGTCACACAGCACAAATTAACACAATACTGTAAATCAACTATAGTTCAATTAAAAAAAAAAAGAATCTGGTTCTACGTGATCTGATGGCAGCCTCAGAGGTTTACAAACTCTCTTGAGACATACTGGTTCCTGACTCTGACTAAGGCTTGGCCAAATGAACTCTCTACATTCGAGAGAGCTATGTCACTCTCCTTCCAATCTCTCTTTTGTTTGCATTTATCATAATCGTTTCCTGTCACTTGTAGAAAAAAAAAATGTTAACTGATATACAAAATTAGCACCAAGGAATAAACAACAGACACCAATTCCTTCAGGGATATTTAGAAATTCATTCTTGAGGTGAGTTGGGGCACAAAGCATTAAAACTCCTGTTCATAATTTATATGGAGTTAAACAGCATCATACACAGTGACAGAACAGCTAATCAAGTTAACACCTCCAAGCATCTGGAACACTGTGCCCACTGCAGGTAACACTCTAGTGAACTGAACAGCTGCTGCCAAATGAACAGGAAGGAGCAATGCCAAACCATATGTAAGATGGCGTTTTCTAAGGGCACTGGATAATTTAAAGTAAGAGAATGATAGGTTTTGACCAAAATTCTCATCTCAGGGTAAAACTAAGGGTCTTTGGGAGTCTGAGGAAACAATTTCTTACCTCATTTCACAGGGGGCTTAACCCCTAAGAATCTAGTTCAGGGATTAACACTAAAGGTTTTAAATTACAGTAACAAATGAGTTCACAGTCTCTCCAGGTTTCTTACATAAAAGTAAAGACAGTGATCAGAAAGAGTGGGGTTCACCTTCAACTGCCCCACCCTCAGGGGTAAGAGGAAGTCAGGATGGCCAAGCCCAGATGGTGACAACTTTAACCCCTAGAATTACAACGTGTATGTATAATTATTAAAATAGTGGGATTATCATAGTAACCAGATCTCAGGTAACAGTCTAACTATCACAGATTTCAAGCTATAATTAACACAAGATCCCCAGGAATGGAACAAACAGGCAACTCACTAAGGCCTTTATTTCCCCAATGATTTCTCTCTTTTTATTACTGAGTATTATTTAATTGTAACAATGCATTAAGTGTGTTTATCAAATTAAGGCCTTTTTTGAAGTCTATAACCAAAAATATTCCAGGTCTATGAAAAAAAGGACTAATTCAAGCCACAATATCAGACAGTCATGGCATTGCACCAAACCCCATTGTTGCTGTTCATTCACTCAGTCGGTCTGACTCTTTGCAACCCCATGGACTACAATATGCCAGGCTTCCCTGTCCTTCACTATCTCCCGGAGTTCACTCAAACTCATGTCCATTGAGTTGATAATTCCATACTTAAGTCAATTTACAGCCTTGGAGTCACCTGAACAAAGACAGGGCTGTGTATAGACTGCCGTAGCAGAGTCTGTCTGCAATGCAGGAGATCCAGGTTCAATCCCTGAGTCAGAAATATCCCCTGGAGAAGGGAATGGCAACCCACTCCAGTATTCTTGCCTGGATTCTCCATGGACAGAGGAGCCTGGCAGGCTACAGTCCAAGAGGTCACAAAGAGTCAGATACAACTGTGTGACTAACACAATTACAACACCACACATGCCTAATATAAAGTTTCCTCAGATTCTTCCCTGTTGAACCAGTAGTCATTCATTCAAATGTACCTAACAAAGGTAAATACCCAACCTTTATGAGAACACTGAATATTGGCTCTAAATTACTACTAATTCTGGAAGCCCAGGAAGATATTGTTGCTGCCAATCATGGAGATTCATAATTATGATAAATTAACTTTCTAACTTATTTTACCCCAGTGGGGAAGCAAAGCCAATCTATGATTTCTCACTCAGTAACTGAGAGCCTAAAGGGAATATATTTCTGTAGGAAACTATGGAATAACCATTTGGTTCCCTAAGGTGTACAGTAAGGGATATTATAGTAAAAGGGCTATATAGAAGCCAGTGGAACTCCATCTCTCCAACAGGGAGAAAATCAAAATCAATACCATTTCTAAGCCTGATTTGAGATGGTCTCCTAAAATTTGATTCCAAAAAACTTAACTGTATATATGTGATAATTCCTATCAAAGAATTTTGGTTTAATAACTAAATTTGCTGATAAAAAAAATCTAATTAATGGGTTTGAAAGAGTTAAGGGACTTCCCAGATGGCACTAGTGGTAAAGAACCCATATGACAATGCAGGAGACATAAAAGACGCAGGTTTGATCCCTGGGTTGGGAAGATCCCCTGGAGGAGGGCATGGCAACCCACTCCAGTATTCTTGCCTGGAGAATCCCATGGACAGGGGAGCTGGCAGGCTACAGTCCATAGGGTCTCAAAGAGTCAGATACAACTGAAGTGACTTAGCACTGAAGCACTGAAGCATAGAATTAAGGTTGATCAGTACAACTTAAAGGGCAACTCTAGATTCTTCTGTTATTCACAAACTGTTTTTTCTTGGAGCCAACTAATACATCCCAATCTTAGTAATGCCTTTTCTCCTTTACAATACACGGAGACCAACAGGAACAGCTTGCTTTCACTTAATAGGAGCAAGAGTATACATTTACAAGTATGACCACAATCCAATCCGCAGGACCCAGGACTGCCACATCCTCTCATAAGGGCTGCTGCTGCTAAGTCGCTTCGGTTGTGTCCGATTCTGTGAAACCCCATAGACGGCAGCCCACCAGGCTCCCCTGTCCCTGGGACTCTCCAGGCAAGAACACTGGAATGGGTAGCCATTTCCTTCTCCAATGCATGAAAATGAAAAGTGAAAGCGAAACCACTCAATCGTGTCTGACTCGCAGCAACCCCAGGGCTTCAGCCTACCAGACTCCTCCATCCACGGGATTTTCCAGGCAAGAGTACTGGAGTGGGTTGCCATTGCCTCTACTCAAAAGGGCTGAATGGGGCTGAAAGAAATATGAGTGAAAGCCAGGGACCCCATGGGCCCTTCCCTGTACTGTCTGGATCAGTCATAAATGAAGCTACTATAATCCTCTTCAGGCAAGCACCAGTGTTCTAGATCCTTCAGGAATGAAGACCTAGGCCACAAAACAATTTCAAGACGCTAATACTATTCTTTCACTCTCTGATCACCTCCAAGAAAGTAGGGATCAACTGGCACTACTGTCTCAATTCCCAACCTAACCTGCAACAGGTGACCAGTTGCAAAACAGAAGGATGTAGCTCCCAACATGACTTCTTCAAGTTGCCATACAATTTTTCCTGCTCCTTCATCTTAATTTTTAAGTTTTTCTTTCTCTTCTTTTCCTCGACTATTAGTATTATGTATATATTAAACTGTGAACACAAATTTTATGTACCAATTATTCTAGAGGCAGTAGAATATCAGAACATAAATACTGGAATGACAAATGAAAGGGATAACACCCAGAGAGCCTAGTCTTGAAGAGCCAGGGCTCTCTGAAAGTGCCTCTGAAGCAGTAGGTGCACAGTTATCTTTCATTGCAGATGGGTAAGAATATGTGTGTGTGCAGTTGTACAAGGGACAGTTGCCCCACGTTAGGTATAAATGCTGAGAAGCTAAAAGTGATAAATATAAGAACTATTTTTTAGTCTGCCTTATGTTTGTGTTTAACTCTGATTCTTGTAATAAACACACCCTCCAGGCCATAGGTTAGCATGTAATCTAAGCTGAACCATTCAGATTCTCTCAGGATGAAGGGATCCTTAATTTTCTCTCAATCTCCTCTCAGGACTGAAGAATCCTTCTTCTGTGAATCAAGTCAACTTCATCCAAAGCAATTTCAAGGTGCTAGCTAATACTATTCATTCACTCTCTGATCACCTCTAAGAAAGTAGGGATCGACTGGCACTACTGTCTCAATTCCCAACCTAACCTGCAAACTTCTCTTCATCTATGTCCATTCTTACCTTCTTGCCTTCTGTCACAGAGGAAAAAAGTTTCACACAAGCTTAAAGATAGCCCTTCCATCTGCACACCTCATCCCATCTCCTACTGTCTACTCTAGATCCCTTCTCTAGGAGAACGAATCTCATTCCTCTATGCTACACGTTCAGTTTTTCCCATTTCTCTTTTACCCTACATGGTCACCAATGATCATTCTCCCTCTTCCTTTCACAGCTGTTTCTTTAAAGGGCCATAAACACTCAGCCTTTCCCACCTCTCACTCCTTAACTCTCTGAAAATCTAGGTTTTGTTACCACTATGCCCATTTAGAAAACAAAGATCATGGCATCTGGTCCCATCACCTCATTGGAAATAGATGGGGAAACAGTGGAAACAGTGTCAGACTTTATTTTTTTGGGCTCCAAAATCACTGCAGATGGTGACTGCAGCCATGAAATTAAGACGCTTACTCCTTGGAAGGAAAGTTATGACCAACCTAGATAGCATATTCAAAAGCAGAGACATTACTTTGCCAACAAAGGTTTGTCTAGTCAAGGCTATGGTTTTTCCTGTGGTTATGTATGGATGTGAGAGTTGGACTGTGAAGAAGGCTGAGTGCCGAAGAGTTGATGCTTTTGAACTGCGGTGTTGGAGAAGACTCTTGAGAGTCCCTTGGACTGCAAGGAGATCCAACCAGTCCATTCTGAAGGAGATCAGCCCTGGGATTTCTTTGGAAGGAATGATGCTAAAGCTGAAACTCCAGTACTTTGGCCACCTCGTGCGAAGAGTTGACTCATTGGAAAAGACTCTGATGCTGGGAGGGATTGGGGGCAGGAGGAGAAGGGGACCACAGAGGATGAGATGGCTGGATGGCATCACTGACTCAATGGACGTGAGTCTGAGTGAACTCTGGGAGTTGGTGATGGACAGGGAGGCTTGGCGTGCTGTGATTCATGGGGTCGCGAAGAGTCGGACACGACTGAGCGACTGAACTGAACTGAACTGATGCCCATTCATCCACCCTTACCTAGGACACTAATGAACCACTAGCTGCAAAACAATGTGGAAACGTATCAGTCTTTAGGTCACTAAATCTCGCCTTCCAGGTGCCAGCCCAGCTGGCTCTCCTGCCTCTCTGACTGCCCAGGCAGAATCTATTATTGACTACCTTTCCCAAAGCTCCTCCCTGATTGTTCATTTTCTCCAAGTCATGGTCCTAAGGTTCCGTCCCTCTTGTTCCATCTTATCTCTGCATTTTTACCCTTCCCAGGGCTTCAAATACAATCATTCTGCTCATTCACTTCAAATACATACATTCTGCTCACTCCCAAATCTCTACTTCAGTTCTGCCAACCAGACGCTTCTATTTCAAACAGAACATGCTCAAAACTGCTCTCACTAAACTTCCACGTAAGGTCAACAGTAATAATTGTTAAACTTTAGTGTGCCACCATTCAACTTTGGAGCTTGTCAAAATGTAGATACCTAAGCCACTATCCAATCCATCTACCCTCCAGAGAATATGATCTTTGAGGATCCTGTACACGTGGGACAGAAAATCTTCATACACAATAATCCCTTCAGAATATTATGATGTAGGTGGTCCCGGCTTTGAGAAATAATGATCAGTGTTTTTTTTGTTTGCTTGTTTTTTTCCTGTATGGAACACACAGAGAGAGAATGATTTCTCTATAGCATGCTCGGGAAAACAGAGGAAGCTGCTCATAGCTGGATGCAAATTAGGGGGACGCAGCATTTCAGCATACTGGTAACCCACTAGTGGCACCCCACCGGGAAGCTCTAATAAAAATAAGAAGTGAGCACCATGTTATTCAGATAACCAGTAAGTACAGTTTACAACCAAGTTGAGCTTTAAATAGTTTAGGCAGAGGTGGGTATGAAACTGTTTCTCTCTGGTAGGTATTTTTGTGGTATGACTCTTCTAGGCTGCCAAATTATAGGGGAATTACACATTTAAACAAACACTTGAGCAAAAGGCAGGGTTGATAATCATTAAAGAACCACTCAGGACATCCTCCAAATAGAAGACATTCACAGCTCCTATCAGTAGGAAGGCAGGGCCCAGATCTTCCTTAGATACAATGAAGTAGGCACTCAGAACAGCTTAGTGACTTCCACTCTTCATTGCTTATATCGTTTTCCCCTTTCACCGTACAACCCAAATTCTACTATTTTCATTGTAGGCAAGAGAAAGAAAATAAAGAGAAATGTAAAGGGGCAATATTTATATAAAATAAACAGAAGAAAAGTATTATAAGTTTTCTTTTTAAGAGGTCAGTGACTATATAGTCAGTAACTATCTTAATTACAAAAAAAAAAAAAAAGCTCATGGCTATAAATCATTTAAACCAAATATAAATTTCAAATAGCAATAATACAGACCTTAAATGTTTTAAAGACCACTTGATATATGAACATGCTGCTGCTGCTACTACTGCTGCTGCCAAGTCAATTCAGTCGTGTCCGACTCTATGCGACCCCATAGACGGTAGCCCACCAGGCTCCCCCATCCCTGGGATTCTCCGGGCAAGAACACTGGAGTGGGTTGCCGTTTCCTTCTCCAATGCAGGAAAGTGAAAAGTGAAAGTGAAGTCGCTCAGTCATGTCTGACTCTTAGCGACCCCATGGACTGCAGCCTACCAGGCTCCTCTGTCCATGGGATTTTCCAGGCAAGAGTACTAGAGTGGGGTGCCATTGCCTTCTCCGATGAACATGCAAAGAGGAGCAAATAATATAAGAATAAAATATAATATTGTTTCTAGTATCAAAATATAAAAATGAAAGCAATGATTTAAGAATTGTTTTCTACAAAGAGAGAGATTAACATAATTTGTCCATTCTGGTTAACAGCTTTTAGATTCAATTTTAAATCATTTTTCTTGCAAATAATTTCTACAAAAGAAAAATTTTCAAAACTAAAAATGTTTTGCCAGTTCTACCCTACAACACCTGATTTTGCAACAAATAAAAATAAAGTAAATGATAGTCTATAATATTTTTCTGAGTTCCAGCAAATATGACAGAATCAACACAGACCAAAAAAATACAAACAACAAAACACAAGTAATAACTACATTTATCAGCCTGTTACCTAAATATTACTTATAAGGCAAATGATCTTAAAAACTGGGTCACTTTGTTTCAAAAAAAAAAAAAACTGGGACATAATCATGACAGTTCACCTAAGTTCTGTAAAGTATACATTTTTTTTAAAAGTCATTTTTATTTCATCCCTATAATATGCTTTGTTCCAACATGCTTGGTCATAAGTTTTTACCTTGTCCATTTCCAGTATTGTCAACATCAGCCAAACACAAACAGCCTTGATCAAATTCTTCTTTATCTCCCAGAACAGTAGACCACCAATCACGGGCTTTAAATAAAGACATTTTCGTTCACTCTAAAAAGAAAGCATTTGTTTATAATCAAAATCCACTTCACAAAGTGCAAGTCACAACAGGATGTAGCATACAGAACAAACTAAACTTAGACCACTTTGAGAAAAAATAATGTTTAACTCTAATTTTTTGATATTTTGTGGACACACGCGAAACCACAACTCCAAATGAGTGGAAACATTAGTCAAATATTTTGCCATGCCACTGGAAAGTGAAGCTGAGAAATTATACATTTATGTTTCGTCAATTCTCTCCTCTGGGACATTTAGCAGACAACTGCACAAAGTAACATATTCTTTGAAGGATCAAGATCCAAATTCTACCAGTACTAGTCAGCACATAATTCAGCACTAGTCAGCACATAATTCCTAATTATGTGCTAATTAAAACACGTAATTTCCCTTCAGTTTGGTCATCAGAAAGACTGTAGCATCTCCTGTCACAATGAGTTGCTAAGAAGAGCAAATGAGATCAAATGCATCAATGACTAATACCGGAAGGGGTACATTCAGATCAGATCAGATCGGTCGCTCAGTTGTGTTCAACTCTTTGCGACCCCATGAATCACAGCACGCCAGGAAGCTTTCACTCTCTTTCCCCTAACTGTAGAAAGGAAGATGGAAGAGGAAATTCACACCAAAAAAACAACTAGGAAATGTGGGCTGTAGGTCTACTTATAGCACTAATTACCTGTGTGTCCTCAGGCAACTCACGTAACCCCTTTGCACTTTGATTCTTCATCTAAAATGAGGATACACCAGCCATACCACTGGGCTATGGATGTGGTGGATGTGAAAGCACACTGGACCTTTTAAATTACAGTACAAACCACATAGGGGGTTTCCCAGGTGGATCAGACGGTAAACAATCTGCCTGCAATGCAGGAGATCCAGGTTCAATCCCTGGGTATGGAAGATCCCCTGGAAAAGGGAATGGCAACCCACTGCAGTATTCTTGCCTAGAGAATTCCATGGTCAGAGAAGCCTGACAGGCTATATAGTCCATGGGGTCACAAAGAGTCAGACATGACTGAGTGACTAACACTTTTTAGGGCTTCCCTGGTGGCTCAGACAGTAAAAAATCCACTTGCAGTGTGGGAGACCTGGGTTCAATTCCTGGGTTGGGAAGATCTCCTAGAGGAGGGCATGGCAACCCACTCCAGTATTCTTGCCTGGAGAATCACCATGGACAGAGGAGCCTGGCAGGCTACAGTCTACGGGGTCACAAAGAGTCAGACATGACTGAGCAACTAAGCACACACATCACATACCCACCCCGGGATTCTATGAGAATTTATTTAGCTTCCTTCAAGATACACTGATTTAAATGATAGTTAGGATAAGCAGTCAACTCTTTTCATTCAAAGAAGCTCTGTTCTATAAGGTGGCAGCAACCATTGAATTTGCAAACACTGAACCATTGCTTCCAGAGGAAATAGAGGGTTAGAGTCATACAAGCTTCTATTCACAGCATTTTCAGCAACCAATCAATACATAATTTTGTTTCTGTGTGTTTCTGTTTAAAGATAGTTTTTTTATATACTGCTGGTTCATTAACATTGATCTCAATGACCAACCACGCTACAACTCATATTTGAAGACAACTTATCTACTATATGTATTTTCTCCATAGAGTCCATCACAGCCTTCTTGCACTTAGAAACATTAGAGAGTACGTTAGCACTACTCTGGGGGACAATTTTAAATAGCAATATCACACACACACATACACAAAACTCAAACCACAGAGTTGGAATAAGTAGACTACGTAGGCACTAAGTAGACTACAAAAAAAAAGGAGAGCAGAGACAACACAAGAAGGCAGAGAGTTGCTGTGTTAGACATCAGCTGGGAATATCCATATCAAGTGACTCAGATTTTTTCCCACTCTGCCCACAGCCATGAATGACACCAAAAGCACTATGAATATTGCTTTGGGATTACAAAAAATTTTGGTGAGCAGAAAAACTCACAAATACAGAATATGCAAATAATGAGGATCGCCATACTTTTTTTAAAAGGTAGATCAATCTGCTTCTTTCAGTAAGCCTTCCACACAGGTTAAACACAGAAATCAAGATTACTTGTATTCATAGAGTTGGCTAAGAAATTAGCTGACCATAATATGGTGGTAAAAAGTACAGCCTCCGGAGGCAGTTGATGTGAGTTTGAATCCCTGCTCTACCATATACTAACCAGGCAACCAGATGCAGGTTACTAAAAGTTACTGAATCTCTCTATACTTTGGCTTCCTCATTTGTTAATACAAAATAAAGGTAAGAACGGTATGTGAAGACTGAATAAAAGCACAGTAGAGTCAGCCTACAAAATAGGAGCAAGTATCTGCAAATCATGTATCTGAAAAGAGCCACAATACACAATACATAAAGAACTGGTAAAGTTCAACAACAACAACAAAATTTAAATGGGCAAAGGAGTTAAGGAGACATTTATCTAAATAAGATAGACAAATGGACAACAAGTACATGAAACAACGCTCAACATCACTAATCATTAGAGATATGCAAGTTAAAACCACAATGAGATACTACCTCACATCCATTAGGATGGCTATTAACAAAAATAATAAGTGTTAGCAATGATGTAATCAAACCCTTGTGCACTGCTGGTAATAATATAAAATGATGCTGCCACTGTGGAAACAGTCCGGTGTTTTCTCAAAAAATTAAAAATTTAAATTACCATTTGATCCAGCAGTTCCACTTATGGGAATTCATTTGGCTGTATTAGCCAAATGAACTGAAAGCAGTTTCTCGAAGAGATATTTGTACAACCATGTTCATGGCTCAGTGGTAAAGAATCCACCTGCAATGCAGGAGACCTAAGAGATGCAGGTTCAATCCCTGGATAGGGAAGATCCCCTGGAGGAGGGCATGGCAACCCACTCCAGTATTCTTGTCTGGAGAATCCCATGGACAGAGGAGCCTGGTGGGCTACAGTCCATAGGGTCACAAGAGTTGGATATGACTGAAGCATCTAAGCACGTACACATACATATGTTTATAGCAGCATTATTCACAAGAGCCAAAGGTAGAAACAAACCACCTGTCCATTGGCAAATAAGCGGATAATCAAAATTTAGTATATACATACAATGGAATCTGTTTGGTGGAGCAGTACTCTATTTTGTTGAAGTATAGTTGATTTACAATGTTGTGTCAGTTTCTGGTGTATAGCAAAGTGATTCAGTTGTGTGTGTGCATATATATATACATACTTACATATATATAGTTTCCATTATGGTTTAGTACAGGATAATGAATATAGTTCCCTGTGCGATACAGTAGGACCTTGTTGTTTATCTATCTTATATATAGTAGTATGTATCTGCTAATCTCAGCTTCCTAGTTTATCTTTACCCCCACCTCCCCTTTCCCTTTAGTAACCATAAGTTTGTTTTCTACGTCTGTGAGTCTGTTTCTGTTTCATAAGTAAGTTTATTGTGTCATATTTTAGACTCCATATATAAGTGGTATCATATTTGCCTTTCTCTGACATTTCATTTAGTATGATAATCTCTAGGTTCATACATGTTGCTTCAGATGGCATTATTTCATTCTTTTTATGACTGAGTAGTATTCCACTGTGAGAGAGACAGAGAGTGAGTGTGTGTGTGTGTGTGTGTGTGTGTGTGTACCCTACATCTTCTGTATTCATTCATCTATTGATGGACATTTAGGTTCCTTCCGTATCTTTTGTGTGTGTCTGTGCTCAGTCTCGTCCTACTCTTTGTGACCTCTTCTTTGAGACGTCATAGACTGTACCCCTCAAGGCTCCTCTTTCCATGGAATTCTCCAGGCAAGTATATTGGGGTGGGTTGCCATTCCCTTCTCCAGGGGATCTTCCGGACCCAGGGATTGAACCCAGGTCCCCAGGATTGCAGGAGGATTCTTAACCATCTGAGGGAAGCCCAGAAGTCCTAAGAGGTTGCTTTTTCCTTTACTTCATTATTTTTTATTGAAGTATATGTGAGTTCCAATATTAAATAAGTTTCAGGTGTATAGCACAGTGATCCAGTGTTTTTATAGATTATATTCCACTAAGAGTTATTACAAAGGGATTTCCCTGGTGGTCCAATGGTTAAGACTCTATGCTTCCCAGTGCAGAAGGCATGAGTTTGATCCCTGTTATGGAACTAAGATTCCACATGCTATGAGCACAACCAAAAAAAAAAATGTTTTTACAATATAATGACTATAATTCCCTGTGCTGTACAACTTATCCCTGTTGCTTATCTACCTTTTTAACTTTTTATTGGATTATAGTTGATTTACAAAAAGGTTGCATTTTAAATAATTTCATTTCTGCAACATTTTCAAAATTACAAAATTAAGCTGATGGAGAACAGATCAGTGGTTACCAAGGTTAAGAGAGGGTATGACCAAGGATTAATGCAAAGGAATTTCTTTGAGGTGATGAAAAAGTTCTAGAACCAGACTTTGGTGGTGGTTCCATGGCATAAATTTTATTTCTTAGAGCAGTATTCCTACAAAAAAAAAAGTGTATGTAATATAAAACACGGTGAGATTGAAATAAGATCTGTAATTTAGCTGTAGTACTAAATAGAGTATAGCTGCTGTTGTTCAGTCGCCCAGTCATGTCTGACTCTTTGCGACCCCATGGACTGCAGCACACCAGGCGTCCCTGTCCCTCCCCATCTCCCAAAGTTTGCCCCTTGCATTGGTGATGCCAGCCAACCATCTCATCTTCTGATGTCCTCTTCTCCTTCTGTCCTCAATCTTTCCCAGCATCAAGGACTTTCCAGTGAGTCAGCTGTTTGCATCAGATGACCAAAATACTGGAGTTTCAGCTTCAATATCAGTCCTTCAAATAAGCATTCAGGGTTGATCTCCCTTAAGATTGACTGGTTTGATCTCCCTGCTGTCCAAGGAACTCTCAGGAGTTCCTTGGACAAAGGTGTCAATTCTTCAGCACCCTGCCTTCTTTACGGTCCAGCTCTCACAACCATACGTGACCACTGGGAAAATCATAGCCTTGACTATACGGATGTTTGCTGGCAGAGTAATGTTTCTGCTTTTCAACACACTGTCTAGGTTTTTCATAGCTTTCCTCCCAAAAAGCAAACGTCTTCTGATTTCATGGTTGCAGTCACCATCCACAGTGATTTGAGAGCCCAAGAAGAGGAAATCTGTCACTACTTCCACCTTTTCCCCTTCTATTTGCCATGAAGTAATGGAGCCAGATGCCATTATCTTAGTTTTTTTTTAATATTTAGTTTTAAGCTGGCTCTTTCACTCTCCTCCTTCACCCTCATCGAGAGGCTCTTTACTTCCTCTTCACTTTCTGCCATTAGAGTGATATCATTTACCTATCTGAGGTTGTTGCTGTTTCTCCCACCTATCTTGATTCTAGCTTGTAACTCATCCAGCCGGGTATTTCTCATGATGTGCTCAGCATATAGGTTAAACAAACAGGGTGACAGCAGACGGCCCTGTCGTGCTCCTTTTTCAATCTTGAATCAATTAGTTGTTCCATGCAGGGTTCTAATTGTTGACTCTTGACCCGCATACAGGTTTATCAGGAGACAGGTAAGATGCTCTGGTATTCTCATCTCTTTAAGAGCTTTCTTCAGTTTATTATGATCCACACAGTTGAAGGCTTTGGCATAGTCAATTAAACAGAGGTAGGTGTTTTTCTGGACTTTCCTAGCTTTCTCTATGATCCACTGAATGTTGGCAATTTGATCTCTGGTTCCACTTCCTTTTCTAAACCCAGCTTGGATATCTGGAAGTTCTTGGTTCACATAATACTGAAGCATAGTATGCAAGATTTTAAGCATGACCTTACTAGCATGGGAAATGAGTGCAACTGTCCAATTATTAGCACATTCTTTAGTACTACTCTTCTTGGGAATTGAGATGAGGATTGACCTTTTCCAGTCCTGTGGCCACTGCTGGGTCTTCCAGATTTGCTGACATATTGAATGCAACACCTTGATGGCATCATCCTTTAGGGTTTTGAATAGTTCTATTAGAATTCCATCGCATCCACTAGCTTTATTAACAGCAATGCTTCCTAAGGTCCACTTGACTTTGCTCTCCAGAATGTCTGGCTCTGGGTGAGTGACCACACCATCATAGTAATCCAGTTCATTAACATCTTTTTTGTACAGTTCTTCTATGTATTCTTTCCATCTCTTCTTGATCTCTTCAATAATCAGGGGAAAGACTAGAGAGTTCTTCAGGAAAATTGGAGCTATCAAGGGAACATTTTGCTCAAAGATGGGCACAATAAAAGGACAGAAACAATGGGGACCTAGTAGACACTGGAGAGATCTAGAAGAGATGGAAAGAATACACAGAAGAACTGTACAAAAAAGATCTTAATGAACAGGATTACTGTGATGGTCGTGGGTGGCTCTACATGGCATGGCTCAATGTTTATTGTACTAATGTCAATTTAATGGCTTTGATAATTGTACTTTATCACTGGGAAACCACTATTTTTGCAGCTTCTATGTGATCGTAAAATCCTTTTAAAGTGACAACTTTAAAGAAACAACGGGGTAGGGGAGAAAGAAAATTCCATGTAAGGCCCTCTCTTTATCTTAAAAAAGAAAGCAGTCAGGTAAAGGCAAGGTGTTGATGAAAATTAAGGAAAAATACCTAGCAGGTAAGTAAACTGAAGCTTTAACATGTGGGAGAGTTTCTGAAAAACCATCTGTATCACCTGTTATTAATAATGGCACTATGTAAAACCATACAGATTTCCAGATGACTAAACTTCAAATCTCGTAGCAAATATTCAAAACCATAATAAACACTTCTATTATACTTTTATTGAATTTTTTAATTTGAGAGGGATGTAACAGTATTTAATAAATGCCATATATTCCCATTACATACTTGAGATACATTGGAAAATTGTAACTCATCATACCATTGGACTGCCACAATAAAGACACATCATTCTCTTGCAGCCCAGGGCAGAATATGACCCCAATTCAACACCATTCAATGATTCACTAGGAGGTCTCACAACACTCAGCATATAGTCATCATCATGGCTATGATATATTACTTAAAAGGACAAAAAGCATAATCAGGAAGGGTGAAAAGTATATGTACCTGTAGTTTTAATACAAACACACATGACTTCATCAGATGAAAATACCTATTATGTGAACATGGCCTTAAAAACCTTTGTTAGTGAACAAATTTTTTCAGCTTGCTAGAATAAAGGTGAGTGGGGGGAGGAATCTCCAATATGAAAAACTAACTCTCCAACACTGTGTGTAAACGGAACTGTTCTAAATCAAGCAGTAATTTCTCATGGACTTCTATCATAAAATTGAATATCTATACTTATTAACAAAATACAACTGGCAACATTTAGTTCCTTCCTGTTTCTCCTGCTCTATCAATTTCTCCTTAGACATCTACCACTTCATTAGCTTCTGAAAGTCCTCCTTTTCTAGATTATTTAGCTTTGCTACCCCAAGTGTAGTCCCTGGACTAGCAGGTCAGCATCACCCAGGAGCTTGTGAAAATTGAGAATCCCAACTCCACCCCAAACAACATCCCCAAGCGATTCGCATGCACCTTAAAGTTTGAAAACCACTAGTTGAACTGATACCTGATACCCTATGCGGATGTTTTCTTATAGCAATGCTCTTATTTCTCTTCATTTTTCCTGTGTCCCCTGCCTCTAGTCATCTTTCCAAAGTTCAGGACAAAAGACTCACTTTTAAAATCAAGAGCCTCCACAGCTAGAAGGTACTTATCAATCAGCTAGTCTTCTCATTCTATAGGTATATGACTCCCCTAAGTTCAGTTCAGTTCAGTCGCTCAGTCATGTCCGACTCTTTGCGACCCCATGGACCAGAGCACACCAGGTCTCCCTGTCCATCACCAACTCCCAGAGTTTACCCAACTCATGTCCACTGAGTCAGTGATGCCATGAGACTATCTAATCCTCTGTCGTCCCCTTCTCCTTCAGCGTTCACTCTTTCCCAGCATCACAGTCTTTTCAAATGAGTCAGCTCTTCGTATCAGGTGGCCAAAATATTGGAGTTTCAGCTTCAACATCAGTCCTTCCAATGAACACCCAGGACTGATCTCCTTTAGGATGGACTGGTTGGATCTCCTTGCAGTCCAAGGGACTCTCAAGAGTCTTCTCCAACACCACAGTTCAAAAGCATCAATTCTTCGGTGCTCAGCTTTCTTTATAGTTCAACTCTCACATCCATACATGACCACTGGAAAAACCATAGCCTTGACTAGACGGACCTTTGTTGGCAAAGTAATGTCTCTGCTTTTGAATATTCTGTCTAGGTTGGTCATAACTTTCCTTCCAAGGATTAAGCGTCTTTTAATTTTATGGCTGCAGTCACCATCTGCAGTGATTTTGGAGTCCTCAAAAATAAAGTCTGACACTGTTTCCATTGTTTCCCCATCTATTTGCCATGAAGTGATAGGACTGGATGACATGATCTTCGTTTTCTGAATGTTGAGCTTTAAGCTAACTTCTTCACTCTCCTTTTTCACTTTCATCAAGAGGCTCTTTAGTTCTTCTTCACTTTCTGCCATAAAAGTGGTATCATCTGCATATCTAAGATTATTGATATTTCTCCTGGCAATCTTGATTCCAGCTTGTGCTTCATCCAGCCCAGTCTTTCACATGATGCACTCTGCATATATGGAGAAGGCAATGGCACCCCGCTCCAGTACTCTTGCCTGGAAAATCCCATGGACGGAGGAGCCCGGTAGGCTGCAGTCCATGGGGTTGCTAAAAGTCGGACACAACTGAGTGACTTCACTTTCACTTTTCACTTTCGTGCATTGGAGAAGGAAATGGCGGCCCACTCCAGTATTCTTGCCTGGAGAATCTCAGGGACAGGGGAGCCTGGTGGGCTGCCATCTATGGGGTCCCATAGAGTCGGACACGACTGAAGCAACTTAGCAGCAGTAGCAGCACTCTGCATATAAGTTAAATAATCAGGGTGACAATATACAACCTTGACGTACTCCTTTTCTATTTGGAACCAGTCTGTTGTTCCATGTCCAGTTCTAACTGTTGCTTCCTGACCTGCATACAGGTTTCTCAAGAGGCAGGTCAGGTGGTCTGGTATTCCCATCTCTTTCAGAATTTTCCACGGTTTGTTGTGATCCACATAGTCAAAGGCTTTGGCATAGTCAATAAAGCAGAAATAGATGTTTTTCTGGAACTCTCTTGCTTTTTCCATGATCCAGTGGATGTTGGCAGTTTGATCTCTGGTTCCTCTGCCTTTTCTAAAACCAGCTTGAATATCTGGAAGTTCACGGTTCATGTATTGCTGAAACCTGGCTTGGAGAATTTTGAGCATTACTTTACTAGCGTGTGAGATGAGTGCAATTGTGTGGTAGTGTGAGCATTCTTTGGCATTGCCTTTCTTTGGGATTGGAATGAAAACTGACCTTTTCCAGTCCTTTGGCCACTGCTGAGTTTTCCAAATTTGCTGGCATTGTGAGTGCAGCACTTTCACAGCATCATCTTCTAGGATTTGAAATAGCTCAACTGGAATTCCATCACCTCCACTAGCTTTGTTTGTAGTGATGCTTCCTAAGGCCCACTTGACTTCACATTCCAGGATGTCTGGCTCTAGGTGAGTGATCACACCATCGTGATTATCTGCGTCATGAAGATCTTTTTTGTACAGTTCTTCTGTGTATTCTTGCCACCTCTTCTTAATATCTTCTGCTTCTGTTAGGTCCATACCTTTTCTGTCCTTTATTGAGCCCATCTTTGCATGAAATGTTCCCTTGGTATCTCTACTTTTCCTGAAGAGATCTCTAGTCTTCCCCATTCTGTTGTTTTCCTCTATTTCTTTGCACTGATCACTGAGGAAGTCTTTCTTATCTCCCCTTGCTATTCTTTGGAACTCTGAATTCAAATGGGTATATCTTTCCTTTTCTCCTTTGCTTTTCGCTTCTCTTCTTTTCACAGCTACTTGTAAGGCCTCCTCAGACAGCCGTTTTGCTTTTTTGCATTTCTTTTCCATGGGGATGGTCTTGATCCCTGTCTAAATTACAGACCTAATGGCAGAAGCATTTCTGCATACCCTCTCCAGGTTTCTAGACTTGTTAGGCTGTCACTGCCTTCAATTTAATATCTGAAATACTGAAAAAGCATGGGTCAGTAGAAAGGTTTTTTGTTGTTGTTGTTTTGCTTTGTTGTAATTTAAAAAAGCGGGGGGGATGCTATTTTTAAACCTAGGTCCAACAAATAGCTCTTCTTCACAAGACCACAGCTACTTCATTTCAGACCAACTTACCTTCATAACAGGGCAAAACATAATTTAATACAAAGCGAGCATGCAGTCTGTTGTGTCTGACTCTCTATGACCCCATGGACTGTAGCCCACCAGGCTCCTCTGTCCATGGGATTTTCCAGGCAAGAATACTGGAGTGGGTTGTCATTTCCTTCTCCAGGGGATCTCCCCCACCCATGGATCAAACCCACGTCTCCTGCTTTCCAGTCGTATTCTTTAACACTGTGCCACCTGGGAAGCCCTAATATATAGCAGAACTGCATGAATTACATTACATCACAATTCGCACACTGGTTTGCCCATGACCCAGGTGTTATCATTTACCATTGTGGACAATCAACTGCTGAATAAGGTCTAACATCTTTAAAAATTAATGAACAATAGGAAAACTAACAATTTAAACTGATGGCCAGTAGCGTGTCTCCCAGTGCCTCTCTTTTCAATTTCAAAGGCAGAAGCAGAGAACAGTGCACTACCCACTCCCAAAAAATTAAGAAAACACAAACCCTCATTTGTGCTAAATTTGTACATCGTCAGTTTCCTTTTCTCAAAAACTGGTGTTTTACTTAGGCTGCAGGATAAAAGATTTCAAAGGGGAGTTCCTTTCCACTTTGGCTTCATAGATTGGACAGCAAGTCTGAACAACCTAAGGTTGCTAGATATCCTGCTTATCTGCAACAACAGCAACAAAAAAGCTTAATCTCTTGGCTTGAAAAATAAAACACACCTACAAAAAAAGTCTCTTTGCACATATCAGCTGTGTTCTAATAACCTTATACATAATCATTTTTATTGCTTGCTCACTCAGTCATTTCAGTTGTGTCTGACTCTGGAACCTTATGGACTGTAACCCGCCAGGCTCCTCTGTCCATGGGGATTCTCCAGGCAAGAATACTGGAGTGGGTTACCATGACCTCCTCCAGGCAATCTTTCTGACTCAGGGATCAAACCCATGTCTCTTTGCATCTCCTCCATTGGCAGGGAGGTTCTTTACCACTAGCACCACCTACTTGCTTTTAAATATAAGTCTTACAGACTCCAGAGCACATTGATATCTAATGGAACTCTGATGAAATCTTGGGATAATATAGGTATTTTTCCCATAACCATATGTTATACAACTTAAAGTTTCAGAGAATTCCACTTTCAGCATGACATGTAAGAAGTTCCATGGGCCCACTTCCCAGTGAAACTCTGAAAATAATTTTTTAAAACAATCATTTAACGTCTCTGGAAGTTGTCCTAGGAGCATACAGCAAATAAAGAAACGTTAAAAATCTAAAACTCTGTAAGAACAGTAAGAGCCTGTAATATTTAAACTAACACTCCCTACTCCATACTCCTAGTTCAGCAAGACAGTACTGCACTGCAGACTGGTACAGCCAAGAACCCTCTCCCCACAGCTCCCAATCAGAAAACCATTTTCCCAGGAGGGGCAGGACATTAGCATTATTTGTCTTGCTGCCACCTATCTGTTGCTGACTACAGAAGAAATTGAAAATCTAAACAGACTTATAAAAAGTAGAAAGACTGAAGCAGTAATCAAAAAACTACCTACAAAAAAAGACAAGGCTCAAAGAAAGAAAGGGAGGAAAGACTAAGCTCAGATGGTAAATTTCACCAAATTGTTTTTAAAAAATTAACACCAATTGTTCACTAATCTCTCCAAAAAATAAAAGAGGAGAGGTCACTTCCCAACTCACTCTATGAAGCTAGTGTTACACTGATAACAAAACTAGACAAATACAAGAAAAGAAAACTATGGACCAGTGTCTCTTACAAATGTGTATGTAAAAATCTTCAACACAACACCAGCAATGTGAATCAAGCAACATATGATTAGAATTAAACACCATGGCCAAGTGTAATTTACCCCCAGGAAAACAATGTTAGTTTAACACCCAAAATTATTTAAGAAAATATACCAAACCAATAAAGTAAAAAACACCTGATCTTATAAACAGAGTCAGAAAAAGCATTTGACAAAATCCAAAACTCTTAAATTGTAAAAACTCTTGATGGAAGAAATTTTCACATATGAGATATGGGGAAGTCATTCTGGCTTAAAATATAATTAAATTTAAACTTCACATGAACTAGAGCACCCTGTCGAATAGCCTGTCTTATAACCTGTCAAATATGCATGGTACATCTGCTTTAACCATTAAAGAAAAGAGTGTATTTAAAAATCAAAATGGAGTAACTGTGATTCAAACATCCAAAATGGAGCCAGATGGCCATGGTGGATGTATTTTATTCATGTTACTGCATCACTGAGAACTTAGATTATCTGAACTGTATCAAACTCAACAGCACATGCAGAACTTTTCGAAACAATATCTGCTAACAGCTACCAGCTGCAACCTTATAATCTCAAAGTCTTTCCTCATACTATGCAACCATTTCAAACCCCAATAAATCCTTAACAAGCATCCTTCCAAGCTCCAATCCTAATTCTTCACAAACAACTTACATAACTTTTTGGTTATAAAGTTGTAACTTCTTGAATCTGTGTTTCCCAGGCTGTAGCCCTCAGTCTGGCTCAAATAAAGCTCTTCTATTTTTATTATTATTAAGAAATGATGCTAAAGCTGAAACTCCAGTACTTTGGCCACCTCATGTGAAGAGTTGACTCATTGGAAAAGACTCTGATGCTGGGAGGGATTGGGGGCAGGAGGAGAAGGGGATGAGGGGATGAGAAGATGAGACGGCTGGATGGCATCACTGACTCGATGGACGTGAGTCTGAGTGAACTCCGGGAGTTGGTGATGGACAGGGAGGCCTGGCGTGCTGCGATTCATGGGGTCGCAAAGAGTCGGACACGACTGAGTGACTAAACTGAACTGAACTGAATTGATTCTTATTATAGATCGTTTATTGATTATTAGCACCTATGTTTTCAACATACTAGGATAGAAAGGAACTTCCTCAAACAGAAAGAGAACACTTACATGCAAAACTCATAGCTTATACCATACTTAATGGTGAATGACTGGATGCTTTCTCCCTAATATCAGACACAAGTCTAGGATGTCCTTCTTAACCACTTCATTTGACTGGAGGCTGTAAATTAGCCAATTAAGTAGAAAAAATTAAAGGCTTACAGATTGGAAAGAAAAAAGTAAAATTATCTTTACTTACAGATGACATGATCTTGTATATAGAAAATCCTCAAGAATTCAGTAAAAACAAACAAACAGAAACTATTAGAGCTGATAAACAAGTCAGTAAGATTGAAGGATACAAGATCAACATACAGAAATCAACTGTATTTCTATGTACTGGCAATGAACAATCCAAAAATAAGAAACAACTGCATTTACAATATAAAGAATAAAACACTTGGGAATAAAAGTAACAAAAGACACATAAAATATATACTCTGAAAACTACAAAATATAGTCAAAACAAAAAAAGATCTAAACAGGAAAACACACCATGTTCATGGTTCTGAAGCCTTAACATTATTAAGATGGCAATACTTCCCTAATTGATCTCCACATTCAATGCAATCCCTACCAGATCTCCACGTCTTCTTTGTACAAATTGACAGGCTTCTGATGAAATTCTTATAGAATTACCAGGGACTCAGATGGTCAAAATAATCTTTTAAAATAAGAACAAAATTGGAGAACTCATATTTCCCCCATTTCAAAAATTACTACCAAGCAACAGGAATTAGGACAGTATGGTACTGGCATATGAGTTCAGTTCAGTTCAGTTCAGTCGCTCAGTCGTGTCTGACTCTTTGCGACCCCATGAATTGCAGCATGCCAGGCCTCCCTGTCCATCACCAACTCCTGGAGTTCATTCAAACTCATGTCCATAGAGTCGGTGATGTCATCCAGCCATCTCATCCTCTGTCGTCCCCTTCTCCTCCTGCCCCCAATCCCTCCCAGCATCAGAGTCTTTTCCAGTGAGTCAACTCTTTGCATGAGGTGGCCAAAGTACTGGAGTTTCAGCTTTATCATCAGTCCTTCCAATGAACACCCAGGACTAATCTCCTTTAGGATGGACTGGTTGGATCTCCTTGCAGTCCAAGGGACTCTCAAGAGTCTTCTCCAACACCACAGTTCAAAAGCATCAATTCTTTGGCACTCAGCTTTCTTCACAGTCCAACTCTCACATCCATACATGACCACTGGAAAAACCATAGCCTTGACTAGACAGACGTTTGTTGGCAAAGTAATGTCTCTGCTTTTCAATACGCTATCTAGCTTGGTCATAACTTTCCTTCCAACGAGTAAGCGTCATTTAATTTCATGGCTGCAATCACCATCTGCAGTGATTTTGGAGTCCAAAAAAATAAAGTCTGACACTGTTTCCACTGTTTCCCCATCTATTTCCCATGAAGTGATGGGACCAGATGCCATGATCTTCGTTTTCTGAATGTTGAGCTTGAAGCCAACTTTTTCACTCTCCTCTTTCACTTTCATCAAGAGGCTTTTTAGTTCCTCTTCACTTTCTGCCATAAGGGTGGGGTCATCTGCATATCTGAGGTTATTGATATTTCTCCCGGCAATCTTGATTCCAGCTTGTGCTTCTTCCAGCCCAGTGTTTCTCATGATGTACTCAGCATATAAGTTAAATAAGCAGGGTGACAATATACAGCCTTGACTTACTCCTTTTCTATTTGGAACCAGTCTGTTGTTCCATGTCCAGTTCTAACTGTTGCTTCCTGATCTGCATATAGGTTTCTCAAGAAGCAGATCAGGTGGTCTGGTATTCCCATCTCTTTCAGAATTTTCCACAGTTTATTGTGATCCACACAGTCAAAGGCTTTGGCATACTCAATAAAGCTGAAGTAGATGTTTTTCTGGAACTCTCTTGCTTTTTCTATGATCCAGCGGATGTTGGCAATTTGATCTCTGGTTCCTCTGCCTTTTCTAAAACCAGCTTGAATATCTGGAAGTTCATGGCTCACGTATTGCTGAAGCCTGGCTTGGAGAATTTTGAGCATTACTTTACTAGCATGTGAGATGAGTGCAATTGTGTGGTAGTTTGAGCGTTCTTTGGCATTGTCTTTCTTTGGGATTGCAATGAAAACTGACCTTTTCAGTCCTGTGGCCACTGCTGAGTTTTCCAAATTTGAGGGCATATTGAGTGCAGCACTTTCACAGCATCATCTTTTAGGATTTGAAATAGCTCAACTGGAATTCCATCACCTCCACTAGCTTTGTTCGTAGTGATGCTTTCTAAGGCCCACTTGACTTCACATTACAGGATGTCTGGCTCTAGGTGAGTGATCACACCATCATGATTACCTTGGTAGTGAAGATCTTTTTTGTACAGTTCTTCTGTGTATTCTTGCCACCTCTTCTTAATATCTTCTGCTTCTGTTAGGTCCATACATTTTCTGTCCTTTAGCGAGCCCATCTTTGCATGGAATGTTCCCTTGGTATCTCTAATTTTCCTGAAGAGATCTCTAGTCTTTCCCATTCTGTTGTTTTCCTCTATTTCTTTGCATTGATTCCTGAGGAAGGCTTTCTTATCTCTCCCTGCGATTCTTTGGAACTCTGCATTCAGATGCTTGTATCTTTCCTTTTCTCCTTTGCTTTTCGCTTCTCTTCTTTTCACAGCTATTTGTAAGACGCCCCCAGACGGCCATTTTACTTTTTTGCATTTCTTTTCCCTGGGGATGGTCTTGATCCCTGTCTCCTGTACAACGTCACAAACCTCCGTCCATAATTCATCAGGCACTCTATCAGATCGAGTCCCTTAAATCTGTTTCTCATTTCCACTGTATAATCATAAGAGATTTGATTTAGGTCATACTTGAATGGTCTAGTGGTTTTCCCTACTTTCTTCAATTTAAGCCTGAATTTGGCAATAACGAGTTCATGATCTGAGCCACAGTCAGCTCCCAGTCTTGTTTTTGCTGACTGTATAGAGCTTCTCCATCTTTGGCTACAAAGAATATAATCAATCTGATTTCGGTGTTGACCATCTGGTGACATCCATGTGTAGAGTCTTCTCTTGTGTTGTCGGAAGAGGGTGTTTGCTATGACCAGTGTGTTCTCTTGGCAAAACTCTATTAGCCTTTGCCCTGCTTCATTCCGTATTCCAAGGCCAAATTTGCCTGTTAATCCAGGTGTTTCTTGACTTCCTACTTTTGCATTCCATTCCCCTATAATGAAAAGGACATCTTTTCGGGGTGTTAGTTCTAAAAGGTCTTGTAGGTCTTCATAGAACCATTCAACTTTAGCTTCTTCAGCGTTACTGAAGCGTTACTGGTTGGGGCACAGACTTGGATTACTGTGATATTGAATGGTTTGCCTTGGAAACGAACAGAGATCATTCTGTCATTTTTAAGATCGCATCCAAGTACTGTATTTCGGACTCTTTTGTTGACCATGATGGCTACTCCATTTCTTCTAAGGGATTCCTGCCCACAGTAGTATATATAATGGTCATCTGAGTTAATTTCACCCATTCCAGTCCATTTCAGTTTGCTGATTCCTAGAATGTTGACATTCACTCTTGCCATCTCTTGTTTGACCACTTCCAATTTGCCTTGATTCATGGACCTGACATTCCAGGTTCCTATGCAATATTGCTCTTTACAGCATCGGACCTTGCTTCTATCACCAGTCACATCCACAACTGGGTATTGTTTTTGCTTTGGCTCCATCCCTTCATTCTTTCTGGAGTTATTTCTCCACTGATCTCCAGCAGCAATTTGGGCACCTACCAACCTGGGGAGTTCCTGTTTCAGTATTCTATCATTTTGCCTTTTCATACTGTTCATGGGGTCTCAAGGCAAGAATACTGAAGTGGTTTGCCATTCCCTTCTCCAGTGGACCATATTCTGTCTATAGCATATGAGTAGACATAGATAAATGAAAAAGAACTGAGAGTTCAGAAATAAACTCATGCTTATAGGAGCCTTACTCATAATACCCAAAAGGTGGAAATGACCCAATTGCCTACCAATTAATGAATATATAAATGCAAAGTAGCATAGCCATTCAGTAGAATATTCATGATGAAAGGAATGGAGTAACTAATATATGCTGCAACATGGATGAAACTTGAAAACATTACTTCAAGAGAAAGAAGCCAATCACAAAAGACCACATATTATGTGATTCCATTTATATAAAATGTACAGAATACACAAATCCATAGAGACAAAGTAAACTGGTGGTTTCTTAGGTTTGAAGGAGAGGAGAAGACAGGAAAGTTATAAGCACAGGGTACAAGGTTTCTTTCTGAGGTGATAAAAATATTCTAAGATTTACTGTCATGCAACTGATGGCTGCACATACCTGTGAATAGATTTACAAAATTGAATTGTATAAACGGTTTAATTGTATGGCATGTGAATTATATTTCAATAAAGCTGATATTTTTTAAAGAGTATATAGTGATGAACACATGGGGGATTGCTTTACTATTATTTGTGTTTTTGTTTATGTTTAAAATCTCCCATAATAAAAATAATAAAATAATATTTTACTCTTTTTAATAATTGAGTGCCTTTATTTTTATTTTTCATTTTCTAAAATCAGTTCAATTCAGTTCAGTCGCTCAGTGTTTTATTTTTTGTTTGGCCGCACTGGGTCTTACTTGTGGCACGTAGGATCTTCAAACTTCATTGCAGCATGTGGGATCTTTACTTGCATCGTGTGAGATCCAGTTCCCTAACCAGGTATCGAACCCAGGCCCCCTGCATTAGGAGCATGGAGTCCTGGTCACTGGATCAAAAGGAAGTCCCAAAGTTTCACCTTTTTTAAATTAGGATACTCCTGTATTTTGGCCACATTTACCACTCTTTCAGAAGAACAATAGGTTGGCAAATTAAATTCAGAAGATTAGCAAAATAAATTCTACCCTTTCTCCTAGAAGGACATCCTACCCCATTGACAGAGAAAAAAATTAACCATAAATTAAAACTCATATAAAATCCTAATTCATTTTCCAAGTTCAAAAACATACAGGTCTTGACTTTAACATATTAAGGTAAGCAGTTGGATGGCAGAGGTCTATTACTGGCAGGAAAGGAAGAAAGGAACAATGGTAATAAGGCATTTTCAGCCATGAAATCTGGCTTTTTTGTTGCAAAAACAAATTTAAAATATTCCAAATAACAAAAGTTTAATATGCATAAGTTGATTTTAATTTTATTTGTCTTCAATAAAAGTAAGAAATAAGAATTTGCATTTTACCCCCTATTCATTCAGTGTTGATTTCCAGCTCCTTAATGATTTTCTGTTTTTTGCCTGTTGTGCTTAGTCACTTAGTTGTGTTCGACTCTTTGCCACCCTTTAGACTGTAGCCCACCAGGCTCCTCTGTCCATGAGATTTTTCAGCCTAGAATTTTTGAATGGGCTGCCATTTTCCTCCTCCAGGGAATATTCCTGACCCAGAGATAGAACCTGCATCTCCTTTGTATCCTGCATTGTAGCCGGATTCTTTACCCATTGAGTTATCAGGGAAGCCCTTTTCTGTTTTTAAATAAATGTAAAATAAAAACCAAATATCAGGTTTTTCATCCTTTCATCCCTTCACTAGAAAAGAAAATAATAGCTAACACTTACTAAGCCTTTACCAAGGCCCCAGGTACCATTCTAAGTGCTTTGCAAGTATTCTAATCTTCATAACAAAGCTACTACAAAGTAAACCATAGATACTATTTTATAGGTATTCTTGAACAAAGAGAGGCTAAGAAACCTGCCCAAGCGATCACAACTATCAATAGCAAGAAGTTGGAAGTAACACCCAAAGCCAGACTATCTACTTACAGATAAGTGCAGCCACCTCACAACAATTAAAAAGCTATAACTCTGTTAGCATTAATTCTAATCACTGTGAGTTCAGACTTCAGGAAAGTATCTCCCATATTTAATTAAAATTTTAAAGGATGATTAGAAAACAATAATTAGAAGGTTTTAACAGATGCATATTATAAATAGCCACAAAAGACTGATTTCTTAGACCTTATTAGAATATTAAATAAGAACTCATCTCTTTATCCCTTAACCTCCAGAAATTCTCTTCCACACTTCTCACTTTTTTTTTGTTTTTAATACTTTTTTTTTGTTTTTAATACTTATATATATGTTATCTCCCACACCTAGTTTATTCAGATTTAGTTTTCATTTAAGACGTGGGTGTTTTAATACCTCATTTGCTTAGTCCTAAAATATGGAAGGATGGCTAGATGAACAGCTGTGGCAATAATAACCCCAAGAATCTTCTGGAAGGAACACGTGGGTGAGATGGCAGAGGCTGAAATTAGGAGGCTAAGACACTGACACTACTGCTTTCCATTTCAGCAGCTTTATTTTCTCCATGTCATGCTAGTGCTGCCTCGAATTTTGGAAAACATTGGTCAGGTCTTCCAGTCCAGGCAAGATAACAAATGCACAGAGTTAGAAGAATGTTGCTTTTGAAGACAATATTATAGACTCAATGCGAGAATTTTAATAAAAGCCACAAAAGATGAAAGATCACAGGAGAAGGAGTTTGACAGACCTCAACTGTATGGCTTTAGACAAGTCCCTCTTCCTCTAGATTCCCAGTTGTTCTGGGAAGATGGGAGAATAAAATAGCCTAACACATGTAACTACTTACACCAATGTCCAATCCATAGGAAGCATTCAATAAATGTCAGAGAAGTGTCAGTAGTAACCTCGAAGTAGTAATAGCAGTAGTGCTGGTGGTGGTTATGGTATGTTCCGAGCAAGACAAAAAAAATTACAAATGTGAATGTGAATGATGGTCCCTCTGGAACGAAGATTTAAACTGAAGTTGAAAAGAATGATAGTAACTTTTCATTAATCAGCAAGAATGCTTTGTGTTTCAATAATTTTTCAGAAATTCCTTATCCTGAGGGATAATATCTGCTACAAACTTCAAAAGTTGCAAAGCTTTAAAAATTACTATGCCCTATTGATACTGGATTTTTTTTGTCCCTTCAAAGAAGGTTTCCATCCAGAAGTCTCACCAAAAACATAAATGTGTGGTTGTAATTTAAGAACAACAATTACTCATAATTATAAAAAATAAAAAATTCCTTAAAATTATAACTTGTAAATCATTTGCAGAATTTACAAAGTTTCTTTTATATATTATTCTAAATAATAGTTCAATCTATTCACCAAAAAATCTTCAACAAGTAATCTCTTTACGTATTTGCAGCAAATACGTAAAGAGGTTAGAAACATCTCTCCCTCTCTGAATACTCAGACTTTAGCTAAGACTTATCCTTTTCCCTCCAGCATCCTCAAATTGTGGATGTCTGTGATATGGTTTCATTTTTAAAGTAAAAGTGAGATGGATGCGGGAGGGCGGGCAGGCAGGAAAGATCCTCAAAATTGGAGTCAATTGCACGGCACTGAACTGGGGAAGAGAGAGAGATCACTTCAGTTCATCTAAACTGCTGTGGTCTGCAGTGTAAAGAGAGAAGGAGAAGGAATAATCCTATTGCAAGAAGGAATTAAGGGCTATTAGTACATGCATCCTACTTCAGTCACAGGCTGGGAACTGCTTTGACCATTTGTTCAGAAGACCTGTTGAAGTGTCACAGGAGAATGCTTGTGCACCATGTGACACTCCTGAATGGAATCTTTAAAAATTCGTATCACCCTTTTTCGACATTCACAGGATCACACACACACACACACACTGTTCTGGTTGTTTTCTTTTGAATGCATATTCCATAAGAAACCTGTTATCCTCTATCTCCCCAAACCATTACATGGCATCAGAGAATCAATCTGATCAAAAAATATATATAAAGCAAAATAAAACATGGAAAGGGCATTCATGAATCCGATGTTTAATTCTAGACATACTTCCTTACCTGATGCTGAATCAGGTGGGTCCTGCCCCACCGTCCTTCGCAGTCTCTACAGATTTCCCTTTAAGAATGTCTGCCAGGGTCCCAGGGCTGGAACGACGAGCAAGATCGGACGTCGCAGAGAAAAGCAATCCTTACTACTCCTTCTCGTTCTCCTGATCCAACTTATTCCACGACCCAGGCAAAGACAGCGTCTCACCAGGTAGCACCACCAGCTCCACGGAGTTGGAGTGATCCCATCAAGTAGCTCTCCCGCATCCTCTCTCTGTCACCCTCAGAGACGAGCAGGAAAAACGGTATCAGTCCGTGGCAGAGATCAGGCAGGAGAGAACAGAGGGAAGTAATGCTGCTCACAAAGAAGAGGAAATGATGAAGGAGGCAGTGAGTGGGATGTAGCAGAAAAAGGACAGCAGCGGCGGAAGGGACACCTCCCGATTCCAGCCTAACTCCAAGCCATCTTCGCCCTGTTGTCATAGCACTTTACAACGAACGCTACGGCGCAAGTCAGATATCAGAGTCCCAATGCCTTCTGGGGGTTGTAGTCCTGAGTGTCTCCGGAGCGCGGAAGACGGAGAATTTTTCCTGATTGTTGGAATCAGATTTCTACTGGGCGGAGCTGGAGCGAACCATTGCCTTCTCCTCATTAGCGGTGAGACAGAATTAATTTGATTCCCGTTTTCTGTCCTCAGACTTGGACGCGGGCTCTAAGGAAACCCGCCTCCCGCCTCTGGCGCGGACGAAGCCACGCCCCCAATCCAGGCTCAGTCCCCGTCGCCCGTGGGTGGGGCTTTCCACGGAGGCGTGGCTAGGGTGGGGCGGGGCTCGGGCGCGGCGGGGCGCGGCGGGGCGCGGCGGGGCGCGGCGGGGCGCGGCGGGGCAGGGCGAGGCGGGGTTGGGCGGGGCTGGGCGGGGCTGGGCGGGGCGGGGCGGAGGGCGGGGACCCAGTAGGTTTCCGGGCCAGAGCATCCCACCCAGCGACCTCTTCTCTTGAACCGAGAGGCGCAGAAGGTCAGGTCCATGGAAGAAGCAACCTTGGCGAGGGTGAGCTCAAGTGTGTGCGCCCTAATGACTGGGGTGCTGCTGGCCCAGTACATGTTCACCTCAAAAAGGAAGGAATACGTACTGTGCATATTCTGGAACTCCCCAGAATTTCCTGCTCAATAACAACAACCCTGGAAAAACACTACCTGATTTCTTTCCTTGGTTCTCCTCTTCTTGATTCTGTAGACCAACTTCTTCCTGCAACGCGATTACATTTCCTTTGTTTGTAAATCACAGCTCCCAAAGCCTATGTCATTTTTCTTGACTGTATTTGAATGTCTTAAAAGGCATCATCATATACGTCACTCATTGGCCCAGATAACTTCCATTGTTGCGGAATGCAAGTGTGTGTGCCTTTAGCACAGTGAAACTGAAACTGTTAGTCTTTCAGCCGTATCCAACTCTTTGTGACCCCATGAGCTGTAGCCTGCCAGGATCCTCTGTCCATGGGATTTCCCAGACAAGAATATTGGAATGGGTTGCCATTTCCTTCTCCAGAGGATCTTTCGGACCCAAGGATTGAACCCGGGTCTCCTGCAGTGCAGGCAGATAGGCCAGACCCAAATGTCAGAGCTCAGAGCAGAGAAAGTTTTATTACAATACCATTCAAGGAGAATGGGTCAAAGGTGCTCAAAAAAAGATAAAATTAAAAACCCTGAACTCCTCGAAATGTTTCAGCAAAAGGCAATTTTAAAGGCAAAGTTGGGGGGAGGTGTCCCAAGGTATGTGATTAGCTCCTACGAAATGGGGACTTGGGCTCATGATAATCAAGTAGTTAATTTCTTCCATTTTGTGGCAGTTTTTAGCATCTGAAAAACTCAGGAAATATCCATGAGATACTATTTTCTGAGTCCTTCAAACAGGAGCTTTGGCAGAGGATACGGGGAGAGATCTATCCTGGGAAGGCCCCATAAGGTCATGATCAGTTACACATGAATGGCTAAATCTACGTTCATTCAACAATTCTTATTGGCTTCATTGTTAGAGGAAAAGATCATTTCCAAGTTCCAGGGCATATGTCAGTATCATTTCAGATGTCTATGCATAGCTTCTGTGTGTTTGTATTTTCCTGGATAAATTTGAAGAAGTTCTTCATATTTTGTGGCATTAACGGTTTGAATATTTCCGCAAGTATTTCCCTTATGCTGTTATTTTTACTTCCTCTGCAGTTTCTTCCATTATTTCAAGGCTGAAAAAATTATATATCACATACAGTTTCAAAGCACAACCTAGCTAAGCACCTAACACTTTTGCATCCTGGTTCTGGAGAAGAAAATGGCAACCCACTCCAGTACTCTTGCCTGGAAAATCCCATGGACAGAGGAGCCTGGTAGGTTACAGTCCATTAGGTCAAAAAGAATGGGACACAACTGAGCGACTTCACTTTCACTTTCCATGACCTACTAGTTGTTTTCTTGTGCAAATCACTGAGCTCTCTGGGCCTCTTTATCACTAAATAAAGATAATACACATGGGTGGTAACAGCACTTGTTATAGTTTTTTAATTAAATGAACTATTATACTATTAAGAGCTTGGTTCAATGACATAAAGAGTGCACAGTATATACTGGCTTTTCATTTCCAGAACCCAAATCTTACCTGAATTCAATATATTACACTGACTATATGACGCATGGATCATCGAAAAAGCAAGAGAGTTCCAGAAAAATATCTACTTCTGCTTAATTGACTACACCAAAGCCTTTGACTGTGTGGATCACAACAAACTGTGGAAAATTCTTAGAGAGATGGGACTACCAGACCACCTTACCTGCATCCTGAAAAATCTGTATGGCACTCAAGAAGCAACAGTTAGAACTGGACATGGAACAACAGACTGGTTCCAAATTGGGAAAGGAGTACATCAAGGCTGTATAGAGTCACCCTGATTATTTAACTTATATGTAGAGTACATCATGAGAAATGCCAGACTGCACAAGCTGGAATCAAGATTGCCAGGAGAAATATCAATAACCTCAGATGTGCAGATGACACCACCCTTATGGCAGAAAGCGAAGAAGAACTAAAGAGCCTCTTGATGAAAGGAGAGTGAAAAAGTTGGCTTAAAACTCAACATTCAGAAAACTAAGATCATGGCATCCGTTCCCATCGCTTCATGGTAAATAGATGGATAAGCAGCGGAAACAGTGGCTGACTATTTTTTTGGGCTCCAGAATCATTGCAGATGGTGATTGCAGCCATGAAATTAAAAGATTCTTGCCCCTTGGAAGAAAAGCTATGACCAATCTAGACAGCATATTGAAAAGCAGAGACATTACTTTGCCAACAAAGGTCCATCTAGTCAAAGCTATGGTTTTTCCCATAGTCATGTATGGATGTGAGAGTTGGACCATGAAGAAGGCTGAGTGCGGAATAATTGATACTTTTGAACTGTGGTGTTGGAGAAGACTCTTGAGAGTCCCTTAGACTGCAAAGAGATCCAACCGGTCTATCCTAATGGAAATCAGTCCTGAATATTCATTGGAAGGACTGATGCTGAAGCTGAAACTCCAATACTTTGGCTATCTGATGCGAAGAACTGACTCATTGGAAAAGACCCTGATGCTGGGAAATATTGAGGGCAAGAGGAGAAGGGGACGACAGAGAATGAGATGAGTGGATGGCATCACTGACTGGATGGACATGAATTTGAGCAAGCTCTGGGAGTTGGTGAAGGACAGAGAAGCCTGGCGTGTGCTGCAGTCCATGGGGTCGCACAGAGCCGGACACGACTGAGCAACTGAACTGAACTGATACATCGCATGGCTCACAAGTTTTGGAAAACTGAAAAATTTCCATGGAAGCCTCGCTTTCTTCAAAAACTGAGTGCATCCTACTAATGGGTAACGAGCAGCTCCTGTGTGCCTAGCCACGGGGAGATACAAAATGGACTTGCACAGGTTTCCTGGCCTCCCGGGTTGGAGATGGCGAAGAAGTTGCCTGACTCCATGAGGGGCCCAGCCACTCCAGAACTGGCCCAACTCCACACGCCGCCGCCAGGGGGCGAGCTCTGGCCTCCGGCACCAGCCAACCTGAAGACAGGGCTCCGATCAACGACTCAAGACCGCGCCGGCCATTCCGCGGTGCAGGGTGCAGCCGGCCGCGGAGAGAGCACCCGGCCGGGCCCGGCGGGACGCGGAGCCGCAGCGGGAGGGGGCGCTGCTGGGCCAGGAGAGCGCGGCGCAGAGGAAGTACCGTCTTCGCCGCGCGGCCGGGCAGCCTCAGCCGCGCCGCGCGGGGCTGCGATGTCGTCCCGGGCCAGGCGCGACGATGCGGGCGCCGGGGGCGCGCGGCGGCCCCGGGAGCCCCCGGAGCAGGAGCTGCAGCGGCGCCGGGAGCTGAAGCGGCGGCGGCAGGACGCGCAGCAGCTGCAGCAGCTCAAGCACCTAGAGTCCTTGTGAGTCCGTCACGCCCGTCTCCGTCTCCGACTAATGCTAGGAATGGATCGGGGCCCGGGTCGCGCGGCAGGGTCCGCTCGGGGTCGGCGCTTTAGACGGGATCCTTGGACACCTGGGGGTGGGCCGGTGAGCCCCTCAGACCCCGGCGAGCCGAGAGCCGGTTTTGATCCCGGGCGGCGGGACCCTAGACTCCCAGCGGCTGGTGGGAGGGAGGAAGGCTCCTCCCCCGAGCCTCGTCCGGGACGCGAGCGGTGGCGGCGGGCGCTTCCTCCGCAGGAAGCGGCGGTTTTAGTCCTCGTGCGGCGGCAGCGGTGCTCGGTCAGTATTCGGGGACTAAACCTGGAAGTGCGACTGAGCGCCCTGGTCCTTCCCGCTCTCAGGTCAGGGGGCGCACTGTGAACTGGTTAAAATCCCCGTCCTTTTCATCTTTTGCTATTAATAAGGAAAGAGAAAGCCCAGTCCCGTAATGTTCGTGCGGTGACGAAGAGAAGTAAAGTGGGGTGAGGGCCTGGCTCCTAACTACTCGGGAGGAGCTGTCAGGTAGAAGAGAGCCTAGACTTGTTCTCTCTGGTCCTTAGGATTTTTCACCAGGGATAAGGATGAAAGCTACTAGGAGGCCAGTTCCAGCTCAAAAAGAATTAGGACCTGAGTCAGCGTGGCCTGACTTGGAAGGCAGTGTGCTTCCCAAGCTCCCAAGGGTTGGAGGAGAGTCCAGATGACCACTGACAGAAGGGTGGGTTGTAAAGGAGATTTAAATATAAGGTGGAAAGTTGGATTAATGACCCTTTCGATTCCCTTCTGTTTTTTCCTTCTATAATCAGCTTTAGAGGTCAAACTTAGATTCTAAGTTTGATGTTCAATAAGTTATTTGACTTATTTGTTACAGGCACTTCTCACTGCCTACCTTCTCATGATTGCTGAGACAATGATGTAAGAAAAGGCCCCCAAAGGGTTAATCCTTCATTACTAACCTCTGGGAGCTTTGACACAAAATGCATGCTTTCTTGGAGCCTGGCCTCCTGTGGCTCTTAAGCTGAATGTCACTTCATTTGAACAACTGGGTATAAACAGAATTAGCCTTTTAGGTATGGTTCAAAGCTTTTTAGATATGGTATCTCCAAAGCAAATTGCTGAAATATTTTCCAGTGGAAAGCTGTGGCATGTCGCAGGTATGGCCTCTTTTAATAAGAATAATGGAGAGAGAGTGAAATTCGCTGTCGTGTCCAACTGTTTGCGACCCCATGGACTGTTCATGGACTTCTCCAGGCCAGAACACTGGAGTGGGTACCTTTTCCCTTCTCCAGGGGATTTTCTCAACCCAGGGTTCAAACCCAGGTCTCCTGCATTACAGGCGGATTCTTTACCATCTGAGCCACCAGGGAAGCCCATAATGGAGGAATAATAGAAATGTGTATAAATTGGGCAGGTGATACAGTCCGTCAGCAGCCATTCATTAGTAACATTAATGCTATGTCTTTAGGGTTTTCTACTTCAAAAACTAAAACATCTCTTTTATCAGGACAGTCCTGCTGCTGCTCAAAAGACAAAACTGCCACACTTTGCTGTTTGATGTCCTTTGTTCAAGGGAAAAACAATCCATAGATTGAGGAAGTGCAGTGTTTCATCCGCAGTGGAACACTCTTCCCAGTTATTTTGGACAGGAGCAAGTTTTACAGGGCGTTTCAAGAGGCGACTTGAAAATAGGGCATGATTGGCTAGGGAGTCAGGGATTTCTTTACAAAGCTTGCACGTCCTCTTATCTAGGGTAAGCTAAACTAAGCTAGGTACCCTGGGCTGAAGGATTGTGATTGGTATATACTAGGTTTCCTTGACGCGAAGCATTTCCCATTAGGGCAGGCTGACTTAGGTTTAGATTTGAACTGGCCACTCCATTTTGGGGGTCCCAAGCTATGGAGGACCTCTGTCCAGAGTTACATGGAAGTTTTTTAAGAGCAGTTTCAACCTTTATGGCTTTCTAGATTTCTTTAGGAGTACCCTGAGAGGCTCAGTTCTTCCGTCTGGTACTGAGCATTGTGGGTGTGGTGATTGTTGAGTGGTTACTTCTGCAGGGAGTAAGTTTCTAAACTGAACTTTCAGTATCACCTAAAAGTTTAGTTTCATCCTCCTGTTCTTTTCTTTGGTAGGAGGAAATAGCAAGTTGGTTAGAGTAGGAGTGAGGATATGATTCCTGAAACAAACAAGTGACATTGAAATGTTTAAAACAAAAATGCTTCCTATGTAACTCTATAATAGAAATGAGCTAACAGCCTATTAGTGGCCTTTTTTTGCCCCTAAGTCCTTTGGTTTCTCTCTCAGAAATTTATTAGCCTGGACTTATAGCAACATAGGTGTGAGGAAGATAATGTTAATTTCATTTTTCTTTTGTAATTAAAAAAAAACATTGTTTGAGGCAGTGTATTTGCATGTAAATAAATGTAAGTGAAAAAAAAAGCTCCCTCCCTCAGGTGATATCTTATGTATATGTATAATATCCCTTTTCCCATACACACAAATAGAACCATACCAAACACTCTGTCCTCTACACTACTGCTTTCTTGCTTTAACTTAAACTATTTTGGTCTAGTTTTAGGATAATCCGTATCTATTTGACTATTAGGTGATTAGCCATTTTAGAATTTATTGTTTTCCTGATGACATTTTCAGTGTATAAAATTCAGAAAATTAATCATCTCTAAATTCACCTTCTGTGTGCAGCAACTTTGGGGCTCCCCAATTTCCAAGTTGTTGGAGTCAAGATAGCATTTTAAACCAGTCATAGCACCTCGATGCCCTCTCTCAGTAAAATTCCACTAGAGGCATTGAAAAGACCTGAGCTGTTCAGTTATCCTACCTCTTTTTCCAACTACATTCTTTTTTAAGAAGGGGGTTATATCCGTTAGGCAGTCACCTTTAAAAGCCAGACACCCACGCTCTGCATTGCATAGTCTAAAATGTGTCAGTGCTTGAAACTGAACATAATTACACCTGAAAGTAATACAGTGTTATATGTTAATTCCATTTCAAGTTTTAAAATTAGTTTGTTGGTTTTTTTTTAAAGGACAGGAGCGGTGGGTGCTGCTTTTGTAGATTTGGCACCAGAAGCCTTTTCCCCAAGTTCCAGCAAAATAATGAAAAGTGGAAATGAGTTGGGAGCATAGGCATGATTTGCGTCCTCAGAACCTGAGGGTCTGAGAGCTATATTGGTGGAAGGGAAAGTACTTTTGCACACAGTCATCTGCTTCTCTAGCAGTAGTTGAGGGCCACCAATTGCCCTACATCCTTGAGTCCAGAGGGGTCAGTAGGGGCATAAAGGGCAGTCAGAGAGCTGCGGAGCAAGTGGCAGTGTGCTCTGCGAACCACAGGCCAGTGGAGAGGATCTTGAATCCAGAGCTGGGGCAAGGGGGAGCCTCTGGGATGGATCACCCCCACCTGCTTCCACTCTGGCAGACCCTTCCCTCTGGCTTAGCTCCCTCCCCGTTGTGCAGTCCCCATCCTTCTTAGAGCACTCACACTGCCACCCCCATGAGCCTCACAGTGTTACGGAAGTTGGAAGTTATGGTAGGTAAATCACCCACAAGTGCAATGACAGATTGGAACCATAATTAGCTCAAGTCTCTTCTTCCCTCACATTTTCCTTGCAGTCTCTTGATTTCCCTTCCTCTAAATATAAAATCATTGTCCTTAGACACCAAGTTAGTTATTATTTGGTCAATTTAAGTGCTGCATCCCAGCAGGATGTGATACAGCATCAGTTTATTCATATTAACATAACATCTCTGACTGCTGGGCCTATTTTATTAACTGTTTTTAAAAGTTATACTGTAGTTTTAGTTTTTACTAAAAATAACCTTTTTTATTTTGGCCTGTAGTTGCTTTTTGGTGATTGAAATGTGTTATGTTCCTATGAACAATGGTTGATGACCAGTTTTTTGTTTTTTGTTTTTTTTTCCTTCTAGTTATGAAAAACCTCCTCCTGGGTTTATCAAGGTCAGTGTAAAGTTTGTATTTTGGGTTTTTCTCTGAGACAGATTTGACCAGAACTCAGACTCAGTCACTTGTTATGAAAAACAGCTGCTTAAGGTTTGAAGCTCCTTTATGGTAGTCCTGTCTCTTCTCTGCAGATGGCAGTCAGTTCGTGCACTTTGGGCTTTGTCATAGTCCGTGCTTTGCAGAAGTTTAATCTGCCTAAAACAGATTTTTTATGTCTGTTCTTAGAGACATTAAGAACATGTCCCTAAGACACCACTGCAGGCCCCCTGGGTGTCCTCAGCGCTCGCTCCCCTTCTGTCTGTCTCCCTTGCGACTGCATCTTCTCAAAGCTCTGCTGCCCCATGTTCCTTCTCTGACGCTCCATTGCTGCTTTCTTGAATGTCATCAGTTCAGAGAACAGTGGAGTCTGAGGACATGTGAATCCGTCCAGTCCCGCCCCGCCTGGTGCAGAGTCCCTCCTCCAGCACCCCGGCCACAGTGTCAGCATGTTTCTCTGGGAGTGAGACTTAGAGGACTTAAGACCAAAGTAACCTTTCCTGTTTGGTAGCTTTTAACTTTAAAAAAAATTTTTTTAGGAAACATTCTTCCATTATAAATGTAATATTCCTGGAAACATGAAAAAATCATAATGTAAAAAACCAGCACCTTAATTATACAGTGCAGTTATTTGGTGGTGAAAATGCATCTCACAAATACAGTATGTATGAGATTATAGAATGTGACAGTGGCCTTCAAGGTCTAATAATCTATTTTACCCTGACACATTGTTTTTATTGTTTCAGGAAACCTTGTTTAATTCTATCTTCTGCCTCATTCCACAAAGCTTCTAAGTTAGCAGAAAATTTTTTGTGATCTTAGAATCTAATTTTTATGCTCTAGAATTAGAACTTGGAGCTCACAGATCATCCCTGTGTAAACACTAGTGACTTTTCTCTAAGAACAGCTACTTTGTTTTTGTAGTAGGCTAGCTCTTCCAGAATAGTTACTTATATTTTCTTTCTCAGTTACAATTTGTCTTTCCAGCTCTTCAGAGGATAACATGATGACATAGGGATCTCCAGCCCATGAGCAAGCCAGGCAGTGCTGTGTTCTCAAGCAGGTGGGAGAGGGCTCTGGTGCTTTTTTTGCCATAGAGCTTACACACTCTTTCCTTTTTCAGGAAGATGAGACTAAGCCAGAAGACTGTATACCAGATGTCCCAGGCAATGAACATGCCAGGGAGTTTCTGGCCCACGCACCAACCAAAGGACTTTGGATGCCACTTGGGAAAGAAGTCAAAGTCATGCAGTGTGAGCATGGAAAGGTTTCAAGTAACACCCTCAATTCACGCAAGTTATAGACCACTGTTTACAAACGAGTTCACTCCTTTTAATTCATTCTCACACCATGCTGTTGAAGTCAGGGCATGATCTCTAGGCAACAGATGAGGAAGCCCCCTTGGTGTGTTAGTCAGTGTCTGGGGTAAGCGGCAGAGCAGCGCCTTGGGTCCAGGGCTTCTGGCTGCAAGGGCGGTGGTCTTCCACAGGACTGTAGCTGCTTGCAGAGTCTATGCTTCAGTAATGTTCCTGTAACAGAAAGGATATTCCATGTAGCAATGCCATGGGGGACGAAGGATGCCTTGGGGGTCACCTTGGGTGACCTTGGGTCCCCTGGGGTCTCCTGGGGTCTCACCTCAGCGTGTCCTCATTAGTGGTGTTAAGGTTTCCCCAGGTGACCTGAGAGGAGCTGTGGGCCACACAGGGTGGGTCTGGACCAGGTGGAGCTGTGTGCACACTATCCACTGCATCAGCATAAGATGGCATTTGAAGAAGGGGTACTGCTGCCTTTGAAGGTATTTGTTTGTACAAAGATCCTTCATGCACACAATTAAAATAGCAGTTCTTCTCCCTTTCCTGCATTCCTCTCACCTCAACCTCTTTTAAAAAGGTTATTTTTAAGTTTATCCCCATGTATCTTGATAACAGGATTACATTCCTGACCCTTGATTTTTCCGATTTCCTTATTATCTGCTCATTTCTAACTGTAGGAGACCAGAACTCAGCTCCTTTTTTCTTCCTCCATCCCATCTCATACACATGCCCTACCTATCTCATTTCCCCAGTAATAGTTATATCATAAATTTAACTAAATAAATCCATTGTGTTTATTATTTTTAGAGTTGAATCATGTATTAAACTGATTATATTTCCTTTTTTAAAAATTAAGTTTAAAAATCACTCCTCTCCTTAATGGGGTAGTTAGTTGTGCTTCACTTTCCATTTTATTGTTCTTTTCATTGACATGCAAATTAAAAGTGTTTAGTCTGGACCAGAACCAGTTTTACATGAAGTTAATAAGCTTAAGCTTTAGGACCCCTTCCTTGCACCTTCGAAAGGCCTTTGGAGTCCCAATAGTGGTCCTGTCTTTCTGTAAAATTTACCAAGTCAAGATTCTCCGTGACCCCAAAAAAGCCCTTCTTCTCCTTAATTTATGTTAGCTTAAGACTTCACAAAACTTTTATCCATCCCAGATGGAAAAATACATGTACACATAACCCTATTGGCAGTGATTTCCATGATCCTAGTGTTATCTAAAGCAGAGCTTCTCAAACTTGGGGTGGGCCTGATACTCTCTATTTCCTATAAGCTCCCAGGTGATGCCAGTCTTGCTGGTCCACTGACCACACTTTGAGTAACAAGTATCACCTCTCCTTTAGTAGAGGTTTTGATCACAGATCATATGGGTCCTTCTTGATACCGCATATCAATTTATGGCATATAAAATTTCTCCTTTTGTCATAAAGACAGACATTTGTTTGAAGGGGACTGCATTTGTATTGAATGCATTTCTTCTTCCCCAGGTGGAACTAACTCAAAATAGTGGGGAGATGCAGAAGGGGCAGGTCAGAGAATCCCTAAACTTCATTCATTTCCCAGTGGTTTCCTACTACCAACTCTCAGATTGAAATGTGAAGAAGGAAATATTTCCCTGTCGCTACATATTTTCATTAGCTACCAGCATGGAGCAAAATTGGCTAATCCTACCTATAATTCCTGTTCCTGCTTCCTGACCTCCTTAGTTGGAGTTGCTGAATGCCTGTTTAGTTTGCTAGTTCTGCTGTAACAAAGTCCCACAGACTGCATGACTTAAACAAGAAGTTTCTTGTCTCACAGTTCTGGAGGTTCATGATCCAAGGTCAAGGTGTTCTTCTGAGGGCTGGTGTGGAAAGGATATATTCCAGGCCTCTGTAAAAATCCTGTCTCCCAGTAAGGTCATTCTGAGGTACTAGTGGTTAGGACTTTACAGTGGGAAAGCAAAGGGGATGACACAGTTCAACCTATAGCCCAGTTGAAAAAAAAATCACACTTTGTTTTTTGCATGGAATTATTTAGTAAGTACTTGGTTCACTTCTAAAACTCTGCAATTAAAGGATACTTGAGGAAGTAGTTAGTTTCTCTCTTTTCATTAATTATATTTGCTTTTTATCTTTAATATGATCTGATGCTTTATCTTAATTAAGTAAAGATATATTATCTTAAAGAAATATATCCCTTTGTCTTTATTTTAGGTTGGCGCTGTAAACGGTATGGTCACCGAACGGGCGACAAAGAATGCCCTTTCTTTATCAAAGGCAACCAAAAGTTAGAACAGTTCAGAGTAGTAAGTAAAACCCCAGAGTGTCAATTTATATTTACTGGATATGATGAATGTCAGTGAATGAGGCAGTCACCAGTGAACTGGAGTTTCACACAAAATATGTTCCCAAAGCCTTTAAGCCAAAGTATCTGGTGTTAACCGCATCTCTATTAAATTAAATTTGTGTGACAGATTAGTTATTAACAATAAAAAAATGCTTGTTAAAATGATATTTGCCCCTGGAGGAGGAAATGGCAACCCACTCCAGTATTCTTGCCTGGGAAACGCCATGGACAGAGGACCCTGTCCGGCTACAGTCCATGGTGTCACAAAGAGTCAGACACGACTGAGCGACTGAACAACAATAGCAACAACATAGAGAATAAAATCAGTATTTTATAATAAGTTGAAAAGGAGTATAATTATAAAAATTTTGAATCATTGTCATGTACCTGAAACTAATAGAATATTGTAAGCCATCATCCTTCAATAAAGGTGAACAAAAATTGTTTTTTAATTAATAAAACAAAACGGGGCAATGACCAGACAGCTCCCCAGGTTCCGAGTTGGGTGCAGGGGCTTGAACTGATGACCCTCTTTTTGCCCCTCTAAAATAAAATAAAAAAAATTTTTTTTAAAATGATATTTGCTATGCCTTGGGAACACTGCCTTTTCCAAAGAGGAATTTTTATCAATTCAGTGAGTCTTTTTGTACTTATGTAAATAATCATATTTCATAAATAAAATAGGATTCTAGTTTCTCAGCCTTTGTCTAAAGACTACATATTTTTGTATCATAAACTGGAAGTATGTATAAATGATATACTCTCTTTGGATGACAATAAAGTCAGTCTGTCATTTCACTTTTTTTTTTTTTGGCTGAGCCATGTGATGTGTAGAATCTGAGTTTCCCAACAAGGGATCAAACCCGTCTCCCCCGCATTGAAAACTCAAGAGTCTTAACCACTGGGCCACCACGGAAGTCCCTTGTCACTTTTCTTAACAAAGTCACCTCCCAGGTGTTAATTCACCATTCAGTAACTATTTTGGTCAATTTAACTATGCTGTTGCTGGATATACTTGGGATTATCAGCATGTCAAACTGGGGTATATAAATATTCTACAAGGATTTTAAGATATTTAAAATATTGGGTTTTCATTTTACTAATTTACAGAAAATATTGTGAATAAATCACTCCTACCCAGAATGTCAGCTTTTACAGTACCTTTAACAGATAATTTGATGATAAATCTCAAAAACTTAAATATATTCATATTTTTAAAATTTCAAAATCTCAATTGATCTAAGGATAAAACAGAACATCAGTATACACAAATAAGAATAACTTTCAGAATTATTTATATGATTAAAAAATAGAAATCGAAGAAAAATAGGAAACAACTGTGGTGTCTAATATGCAACATAATTCACTGCAACATATAAATCATACAGCTTTTAAGAATTATGTTTGAAGAACTTCCCTGGTAATCCAGTGATTAAACCACAGTATCTGGTGTTAACTACAGTGATTAAGAATCCGCCTTACAACGCAGGGGATATGGGTTCAATCCCTGGTCGGGAAACCAAGATCCCACCCACTGCACAGCACTCAAGCCCATACCACAGCTACAGAGACCACGAACTCTGGCGCCTGTGCATAAGCAGAGAGAAGCCCACACGCTGCAACGACGACTCCAAGTGCCCAACTAAGATCCAACGCAGCCAAATAAATGAACATTATTTTTTAAAAAAAGAATTACGTTTTAAAAGAATATGTAATGTCATAGGACAATATTCATGAAAACATAAGGGAAAAAGAATAGAGTTGTATTGATATACATAACATGATTCTATTTTTTGGAAATATGAATAATGACTAGAAGAAGCACACTAAAATATTAACAGTGGATATCCCTAGGTGGTAAGATATCAGATATTTTTAACTTTATGTTTTCTTTGATACGGAGAAGGCAATGGCACCCCACTCCAGTACTCTTGCTTGGAAAATCCCATGGATGGAGGAGGCTGTTAGGCTGCAATCCATGGGGTTGCTAAGAGTCGGACACGACTGAGCAACTTCACTTTCACTTTTCACTTTCATGCATTGGAGAAGGAAATGGCAACCCACTCCAGTGTTCTTGCCTGGAGAATCCCAGGGACGGGGGAGCCTGGTGGGCTGCCGTCTATGGGGTCGCACAGAGTCGGACACGACTGAAGTGACTTAGCATAGCATAGCATTTCTTTGATATGTAAAAAATTTTATAATATTTTTAAAGATAGTTCACATGCCATGAAATTTTATGTGTATTCATATTTTAAGTAATTTAAGTAGTTTTAAATTATACAAATATAAGAATAAATGCATCTTATTTTAACAGAATGGAAACATTACAGAAAGGTTTTTCACAATTGATTTTTCAAGTCCAATCTTGCCTCTCTCCTCAGAGGGAATTTGTAGTAAGTAGTTTGATGAGTATACTTCTAGATTTCTCTTTGGTCATATACAGTATGTTTTTGTGAACCTATAAATGAGTCATGTATCATTTCCAACTCACTTGTTTGCTTAATAGTATCACTTGATCATCTTTCCATATAGAACAAATAGAATTAATCTCAACATTTCTAACCTTGAGTAGTACTTAATAATGATTTTGCCATGCTTTATCTCCTTATGAAGGCTATGTAAATTATATCCTGTATTTGTATAACTGGGAAATCTTTTTTATAGCCTCTAGGAGTTTTAAATGATGGCAACCCTTAAGAAGGATCAGAACATGGTGAATATAAAATTACCACCAAACAGGAGGAAAAAACTGTTTCCATGAAAGAGGGATTTAATTTTAACAGTCTATGAAGCCAAACCTAACCTTAACCTTCTCTAACCTTCAAGGCACATGAAGATCCCATGTATGACATCATTCGTGAGAATAAAAGACATGAAAAGGATATAAGGTGAGATTGTCCTGATGATAACAATATCCTGTTAAACTTCGAAATTAAAGCTAGAAACTTTATAAATTTAAAAATCCCAGTATTAGAGAAGTGGTTTAGTAAACTGTGAAATATTTGGAAGACTGGGGAAGTCACTGAAAAAAGCCAATGTGTAGGGAATGATCAGGCCAGCCTGTTCTCCTTGGGTTAACTTAAAGCATTGTGTTTGACCCAGCCTTGACTTGCTCGTGTCACTGAAAGTTGGTATTGGCAACTACCATTTATCTTCTCTAGTGTCTTTAAAGATCTGAGCTTTTTTTAAAATTCCTAGACAGGGTGAAAAAACAAGAGGAACTTTGTTGTTGTTGTTAATATAGTTTTGTTTTCAAATTGGTGGTATTGAATCATAATCGTTTGAATTTTTTTTTAGTGAAGTATAGTTGGTTTGCGATATCATGTTAGTACAGCACAGCAATTCAGAAATATATCAACATATAAATATATACACACACATATATTCTTCAGATTCTCTTCCCTTACAGGTTATTACAGAATATTGAATATAATTCCTTGTGCTGAATTATAATTGTTGAGGAGGTAGATTACCTAGCATGGACTTGAGCAGTGGGAGAATGATTTAGGAAAGTATGCATCTGTTAGAAATTATGAAAGTAAGGACTATGGAAACATGCCAGAATACTTAGGACAATGGAAAGAATACAAAATGGCTTGTACACTGGTTACAGTCATATAAAACAGGCATGGATGTAGACAAGAATGGGGGAAAGATATAAAAATAAATACTGTCTTTAATGAGGTGATTAATTTGTGATTTTTTCACCCTCATTACTGTTCTTCTTTTTTATCTAAAAAAATTTTTTCAAGTTAAGTTGAATATGGTTCTTTGATCAATCTTATGTGTTTAGGATACAACAGTTAAAACAGTTACTGGAGGATTCAACGTCAGATGACGATGGGAGCAGCTCCAGTTCTTCAGAAGATAAAGAGAAACACAAGAAAAAGAAGAAGAAAGAAAAGCATAAGAAGAAGAAGAAGGAAAAGAAAAAGAAGAAAAAACGAAAGCATAAGTCTTCCAAGTCAAATGAGAGTTCGGACTCAGAATGACGAGAGCCTGGCTTGTTCAACATTCTCTTCTCACAAACCAGACACTGTGGCCAAAGATGAGAGGACCGTGGAGGAAGGCGGGGTCGGAGACGAACTGGAGAGACGCCCGGAGGGCGGGGGTGTGGGGTCCCAGGCGCGGGTTCTCACCTGCCTTCCAGGGAGGATGCGAGTTGCCAGGTGCTAGCTCTGGACACGCCTGACTTCAGGCTGGAGAGCTTTTCCCCTTGTGCTCCTCCCTGCTGATCCCTGTGGGTCCCAACTCCTTAGAAATGCCTCGGGCAGGGCGGCCAGATGAAGGGAGTCTCTGAGGAGCTCCTCCCGGTTCTGCCGTAGGTTCCACCTCCAGGGTGGAGCTACTTGTGTAGAGCTCAGGCCTGATTTCCCTCTGCTGCTGAGGATAATAAAAGCTCACTATTTATTTTTCAAATGCATTTACTTTTTTCTTAATGCATGCACATGCTCCAAATTTAAAAGGTACCTAAGGTTTAATTATGAAACTTCTATTTCCTTCCTCCCCCAGCTTCCCAGTTCCCTTTCCCAGTGGCTACCAGTTTTACCAGTTTCTTGTGACATCTTCCAGGAATACTGTCTACATCACAAGCAAGCATAGGGCTTTATTTTTAAGTATAAATACTATACACATTCATCTCCATGTTATGTTTTAACAGTATAATGTTGATTTTAATCGCAAATATATCCTGCACTGCAGCAGCATACGTACAGTGTCTTCATACGGCACATACCACAAGCTCTAAATGGCCACACAATTCCTTGAAGGTACTACAATCATGTAACCATTCCTCTATTGCAATTCAGTTGTTTCCTGTTTGTCATTCTTCAATATCGTGACTTATATATTTGATCACTCACATGACCAGAATATATTTCTCAGATATATTTGGTCATTGTCCAGTTTCTGGACACAACTCCGAAAACCCTTGGAATATCATGTGTGATAAGAGCAATGGGAACATCTTTTGTTGTGTTTGGTCTCTTGTCCTCCACTCATGACAGAGCCAGAAAAGTGAAATGAGTGTCTTGTTTATTCATAACTAACTCCTTTCCACAACGTCTGGGTTTATGTTCATGAGATGACTTTTGGAAGGCACCTAAGGATGTGGGGAGAGGCTGGTTGCCAGGAAAACCAAACTGAACAGAACTGGAACTTGCAGTCCCACACCCTCCCATGGGGAAAGATTAGAGGGACTGGAGGTTGAGTCAGTCACCAATGGCCAGTGATTTAATCAATCATGCCTATGTGATGGAGCCTCCATAGAAGCCCAAGGAGGGACTCAGAGAACATCCGGGTTGGTGAACACAGAGGTGCTGGGAGAATGCCACGAAAGCAGAAGGTATGGAGGCTCTGTGCCGCTTCCCATCCCATCTATTTTGCCCTGTGCATCTCTTCCATCAGGCCGCTCCTGAATTACAGCCTTTTACAATAAATCAGAAATGTAGCAAATTAATTGAATCCAAAGCAGCGAGTAGAAGGCAGAAGCACAGGCAAAAACCTGACTTTTGAGTAGAACCTGAAGTGGAGGAGGCGTGTGGCATAGTCCTACACAGCTGAGCTCTTGCCATGTGAAATCGTGCATTTCCAGGCATACAGTGTCAGAAATGAGTTAAACTGTAAGACACTGCTGGAGTCAGGATCTGCAAACTGAGCTTACTGTACCCTTCCTACCCAATCCTTCATTACTCCCACCAGTGCATTCCTATCTCCTGGATTCCTATCTCAAACTACCTCTGTAGTTCAGTTGTGTTCTGATGGGCTTGGAATGCTAGTGGAGACAGGGACCACAGGGCAAAATGGGTTATCTTAAGTTAAAACTAAGTTATCCATTAAATACAGATAATGCCAGTCTCCATACAACTGTGCTGTGCTCAGCCACTCAGCTGTGTCTGACTCTTTGCAACTCCATGGGTTGTAGCCAGCTAGGCCCCTCTGTCCATGGGGATTCTCCAGGCAAGAATACTACCTAATAAGAATATTGAGTACAGCAATAGTCAATACCATTCAGAAAGGTAGAGTATGGCCAGGAGAGTGATAGCTACTGTATTTGTCTTGTTGTGAAAGTGCGCTGATGACACATGAGGATCACCTTATGCAACCATGGGTTGGGGATACAGGCCAGAACTCTTCTTGATGTTACTTAAGCAGGTGTGAAGCAGAAGTTAATCAGGCCATCACAGACCTTCTAATAAAAAACCAGCTTTACAAACACGACCCTTTATTTGTCTCATTGCCCTCACTGCTATCACTTTTTACATGCTCATTACACCAGCTAGCAGTTCTGGGTTAGTATAAGGGAGTTCCGTTCAGTTCAGTCACTCAGTCGTGTCAACTCTTTGCAACCCCTTGACCCGCAGCACGCCAGACCTCCCTGTCCATCACCAACTTCCGGAGTTTACCCAAACTCATGTCCACTGAGTCGGTGATGCCATCCAGCCATCTCATCCCGTCGTCCCGTTTTCCTCCTGACCCCAATCCCAGCATCAGGGTCTTTTCAAATGAGTCAGCTCTTCATATCAAGTGGCCAAAGTATTGGAGTTTCAGCTTCAGCATCAGCCCTTCCAATGAACACCCAGGACTGATCTCCTCTAGGATGGACTGGTTGGATCTCCTTGCAGTCCAAGGGACTCCCAAGAGTCTTCTCCAACACCACAATTCAAAAGCATCAATTCTTCGGTGCTCAGTTTTCTTTACAGTCCAACTCTCACATCCATACATGACCACTGGAAAAACCATAGTCTTGACTAGACGGACCTTTGTTGACAAAGTAATGTCTCTGCTTTTTAATATGCTGTCTAGGTTGGTCATAACTTTCCTTCCAAGGAGTAAGCGTCTTAATTTCATGGCTACAATCACCATCTGCATTGATTTTGGAGCCCCAAAAAATAAAGTCAGCCACTGTTTCCCCATCTATTTGCCATGAAATGATGGGACCGGATGCCATGATCTTAATTTTCTGAATGTTGAGCTTTAAGCCAACATTTTCACTCTCTTTCACTTTCATCAAGAGGCTCTTTAGTTCGTCACTTTCTGCCACAAGGGTGGTGTCATCTGCATATCTGAGGTTATTGAAGTTATAAACACAGCAAAGATATGTTCAAACAGCTTAGCTCACAGGGAACATTGGCCAGTCCATCCATGTATCCCTACCGTGACCACAAACATTCCTGGTGGCACTCCCACTGCCTGCCATACCTGGAACACCATGAATTCTGCCATGCCACCTTCCTTCAAAAAAACCCAGGCACACAAACCTTTTGAGTACCTAGTCGTATTTAACCTACACCATTTATTGGGAGATTGCATTCACTTCTTGACTATCTAGCCCCTAGGGTCTGAGTATAAAGCAGTCTTACATGAAGCTTCCTTTGTTTCAGGAGACACTAGATGCAAGTAAAGAATGCATGACCACCTATCCTCCACACATCTATCAGTGTCCTATCGGACCCTATATGCCTGGCCTGCATTATATAGACAATGAGTCAGCATCCTCTCTATTCCCAGGATAGAGCCTCTTTGCTCCTGCTGCTGCTAAGTCGCGTCAGTCGTGTCCGACTCTGTGACCCTATAGACGGCAGCCCACCAGGCTCCCCCGTCCCTGGGATTCTCCAGGCAAGAACACTGGAGTGGGTTGCCATTTCCTTCTCCAATGCACGAAAGTGAAAAGTGAAAGTGAAGTTGCTCAGTCGTGTCCGACCCTTAGCGACCTCACGGACCACAGCCCACCAGGCTCCTCTGTCCATGGGATTTTCCAGGCAAGAGTACTGGAGTGGGGTGCCATTGCCTTCTCCCAGAGCCTCTTTATGGAATGCTTAAGTCTTTTTTATTCTGTCCTCAACTCCACCATCCTTTTCTCTTTATCCCAAGGTTCCTGGTGAGGACAAGACAAAGCTATTCATGGGTGACCCAGTTCTACTAGTGTTGTCATGAGTGATGTGGCCATTTTGAGAGAAGACAATGCTTAAGAATCACACTTTTGAAATCCAATGTATTTGCTATTTTACAACTTTTAATTCACAACTTTACAATGTCATATTTTCTTGTTTGCTGGTATAACTTTAGTAGTTCAAGAAAGAGATCTCATGTTCTAATCCATCATGATAATGCAATATTTCACTTTTTCTTGTAGCTGGAACTCAGCAATTTGTTTCCTAAGAAGTAACAATGGAATAATACAGTTCTTTAAGTCAGGTAACTGATGTGATATACAGAATCATTACCAATATCTTTAGTTTCCATTTTTAGGGGAAAGCCAAGGGTGTTAACATTTTGCCTAAGCTTAGTTCTTCCCTTTCTTCCCTTTATTACCTCTGCAGGGCAGAAATGACCTTTAAAAGGTCATCAATCCACTGGACCAAGACTAGGGGTTTAGGTGAGGAAGGCTTACCCTGTGCCAAGACTCATTGTGAAGAGAAGCCTGTCAAGCTGCTGGCCCCTGAAGGGAGATGCTAAGCTTCCATTTACCTAGCTCTAAATTAGAACACTAATGGTGAAGCCACCAGGAAACTTACAGAATTCCATATAATCCACAATATGCTGTTGGTAACAGCAGCAGGAATTAAACGTGAAGACTAGGATAAAAACAACATTCCACAGGGCTCAAGGATGTATTGTACAACATGAGGATGCCAATATTTTGTAATAACTGTAAATGGAAAGTAATCTTTAAAACTGTATAAAAATAAAGTACAAATTAAATAATCATAACATTCCACACAATTGAAAAACTTTGGCTCCAAACTTCTTGTAAGCTAGGGTCTTACAAGGTATGTCTGTTACCCAGTTAGAACACTGCTATGTTGATGCTTGGGCCTATGCTCCAAAGTATTAGCTTTGGAGGATAGACCCAAGCATCAAGTAGGAAAACTCAAAGTCCAAAAAACAAATTGTAAGACAAACTAGACACAGGATAAATACCAACCTCTAGAGCTGCTGGGTACTTCCTAAATTCTATGGCATCTGCCTCAAATCTCTGGTACTTTGTAAGGGACCTTGGTTTTAGCTCTCTCACAGTTACCTGAGGGAAGAAGTGATTCATACTTTAAATAATCCAAGAGGCTTCAAAACCAAAAGAAAAAAACAATTCAAAAACACATCTTTCAAGAAAGTGACCTATTTTTCAAGATAAAATTCTATGCCGTTCTGTTGTTCGTGGTGGTAGAAATGATCACTTGGCAAAAACAGACAGTCCAGAAGAGAGCCTTCATTAGGAAAATAAAAATCTTGACTGTGTAACCTGGGGTAAACTGAGGTTCCCATTAACTTTTTCACAGGAGGACTCAGTGAGACCTTCTTTCAGATATGGCCAAAGGAGAAAGTGCCGAAAACTACTAAACTATAGTATTGAGTCACTGCTGCTGCTGCTGCTAAGTCACTTCAGTCGTGTCCGACTCTGTGCGACCCCATAGACGGCAGCCCACCAGGCTCCCCCGTCCCTGGGATTCTCCAGGCAAGAACACTGGAGTGGATTGCCATTTCCTTCTCCAATGCGTGAAGTGAAAAGTGAAAGTGAAGTCGCTCAGTTATGTCCGACTCTTAGCGACCCCATGGACTGCAGGCTACCAGGCTCCTCCGTCCATGGGATTTTCCAGGCAAGAGTACTGGAGTGGGGTGCCATTGCCTTCTCCAGTATTGAGTCACAGTGAGGAGTAAATTTATAACCAATGCTATTTCCCAAGACAGAAAAAGATTCATACACACTCTGATGGGCAATGACATGACGTGGGAATACAAAGGCAAATAAGACTGGGAAGACCAATGGTACCATAGTTGGTGTTTTAATGTAACTATAATTTCAGTGTTACACATCATGAACAGGAGCTCACATTCTGGAGTTCACAAGATGCTGTCAGATGCGCATGAGGGGTCCCTAAGCACACTGGCCCAGGTCATTTCCTGCCACTTTATAAGCAAGGACTAACATCAAAGCCAGAAAACCCTGCACATGTTGTAAAGGAACCCTGTTTTCAAAAAATTTCCTCCAAATTATTGAGCATGAATCAAGTCAAGACAATAGCCAAGAATTTAAAACCTAACAATATACCCTGATTTTTATGTGGAAGTGGTAGGCTTAAATATTTCTTCAATCTAAAGGTTTGGGATTAAGCCTGGGATTTATTTAAACTTCCCTGGGGCCCTTATGCATCCCATTCTTCACTCACCTGCTTTGCGTCATTCTTTGCACGCCAGATGTAATCATCTCCCAAAGTGGTCCTTAGGGTGCTCCCCCTGTCCCTACTCCTGTCCGCTGTGCCCCTGCCAGTCCTAGGATGGTTCATACTCAAGCTTCAACCAGGTGTGGATGGGCTGCTGGTCCAGTTCCTCAATCTCACCTTTTTACACTCCTTCCACCCACAACACACACAGCAAAGCAAAACAACTTCTCTTCCCAAGATAACTTTTCCATGGATTACCATTTTCCCCCCTATGTACTCATGTTCAAACTCCAACCTTTTAAAATTCAACTGTTAGTCCTCTCACCCGTCTCTAATTACTCCCATGTGAGTTAGGACCCTCACCACTTTGATTTTTTGAATTACAATACTTTTTATTGAGTAAAACTGATTTTATACAAGGCTTTCATCCATATAGGTGCTCTCCACTCTAATTCCTACTATAAAATACTACTGGTTGAAGACAAAGATTTGTCTCATTTCTCTACTCAATCCGAATTAGCCACTTATTGCCTACAGGATAAAAATTTGTAAGTGAAGAGAAACACTCGTACTTTACCACATTCCCAGCCTCTTTCCCAATTCCTCACAATTCTCCATTCTGGCACGAAGGTCTCAAGCAGAATCCTGCCCTGACTGCCTGTTTGACTGCCACCCTGCTGTCTCCATTTCCACTCCAAACTTTGTCCTCTTTTGTCTCCAAACCACAGAACCTCAATTGGTGTGAAATCCTCTGCGTCCACGTGGACTGCCTGTTCTCAGCCATCCATCTAGACCGTGTCCTGACTGTCTCAGCCCACCACCACCCAGCTCTCTATCATCTTCTACCAGAGCACTTTGTTTCACATTACACTGAAATTTCCTAGAGTGCAGGAACTCTAACTTGGGATTCTCTTTCAACATGAATATGGGCACCTATACCTGAAGCAAAAACATATTTTCAAAACAGAGAAATACTGATTTATGGCTGCCTTTGTATCCTGGACCCAGTAGGGAACCAGCACAAACAACCAAACAGTGTATGAGTCCACTAGTCACTTACATTCCAGTGGTCTGTGAGAGGCTCTCCTGGACTGCAGTCCCTCCTTATTGGCCATGGTGGGTCTGCTGCGAAGCCTAACACCAGTGCTTTCACAGCCATCCTGTCGTTTCCAATAAACCGCAGGGACACACTCACATTCACCATAAGCTTGTAATAACTTGCACTTATTTCTGGTGGGCCATACCATAAGTTGGGGAGGGAGAGAGCTCTCGGGTGGCATCCTGATTATCCTTCCAGCTTCATGATAAGACCTTCCTTTGGAAGATGTCACAGGACTCTGTGGACTCACTTCTTCAAGGAGGCATCCTACCTCATCCATGTCACCCTCCTCTTCCAACTCAGAGTCTTCTGAATCCTCAGGAAGCACAATGGTCAAGACGGCACTTTTCTTCAACAGATAGGCTGTCTTAGCATTTGAGAAACTGCTCAGCTCTTTCAGCTTCCTGCCTTTCACGGTCTTTTTAATCTTTGCACATGTTTTCAAGTTCTCATTATACACCTCCCCAGTCTCATCGTTCATGATCATTTCCTCTTTATCTGCACTTAATTTCCTATTGGTGATTGGTTGTTCCCAAGATCCCCTGGTTTTGCTGTCTGATACTGTCTCTTCACCCCTGGGGGGCATTTGCTGGGGGGATTTCTCTACCTGAGCTTCAGAGTAACCCATGTCGCACTGGATGCCCTCATCCACTTTGTTGACCTGGGCCAACCAGGTAGGGGAGGGAACTTCCCCCTCACAGCCATTGTTCTCCACTTCATCAACTTCATCCTGGTTTTGGCTCCCCACTGACATCTGCTCTGCTCCCTTCCTACTACTTCCTGGTGAAGACTCAGGGGAATTCCGAGGCTGTACCTCAGTCCACCAAGTCAAGTCGCACTGGATGCCCTTATCTTCTTTGCTGACCTGAGCCAAGGAGGGAGGGGACGGGATAGCCATCACAGGGTAGCTGTTGCTCTCTACCTCTTCACCCACAGTCTCAGGGGAGCCATGGCTCCTGCTACTGTTCTCTGGCATACTTTCCCCTGCAGTAAAGGGCTTCTGAGATGATTCTGAACATAGGCTCAGGTCTTTAACTGCTTCCATGCTGGTGCAGAGTGCCCGTTCCTGATGAAGCTTGTTCATATCTCCAGCAGACTGGTACAATTTTGAGTTCCGGGTATTCTGGATATCATCTCTGCCATTCGGAGGTGGCGGGTTTTGGGAAAGAGCTGAATATCTCTTCTTTTTTTCATCCAAGTTCATGCGGTCTCTACCCTCATAAGAGTTATAAAGCATTCCTCCACTCTCACAGAAACTTTGTGAAATCCCATTTTGCGGCACCTCCTTCTGTGGCATATCTTTACCATAAACCACATCGTACGATGGCATCATTTCGTTTGATGTACTCGCAGGAATACTAGTCACCTTTCCTACCTCAGGGCTGTCGCCTTCTGAGTGTATGTCTTGTTTTTCATTCAAGTTTTCAGCCTGTTGAGGTTCAGCTTCTGTTTGCGTGTCCTTTGTTTTCATTTTTTCCCAATAGCCACCATACTGTCGGAACTGTGCCGTGTTATAAAACATAGGGACTATGGATCTTCGGTTAACAGTAGTGGGCAATGGGGATTGAGGGACGAGGAAGGCAGGATACTCACTGAGCACCACTGGAAAATACAGACTTCCATTTGTGAAACCTAGAAAGAGAAGGGGATAGTTAGCCATCCTGTCTCCTGCTGCCAGTCACAACATTCAGCCAGTACACACTGCACAGCCCCAGCTGCTCACACCCACCAGGGGCCTCCCACCTAGTCTTTTGCTACCAAAGCAAAGGACATAAAGTCCTCCCCCAGTTTTTACAGGAGTAACTCCTAACAACTTTCTTAACCCATTTCCCACACTTCTCACAAGTCTGTAATCCGTTTTGCTTCCAGAATAATCTGTGATCCTCACTCTAGTTACAGTATTTGAATGGCTCATCATGGCTTATCAGGTATGAGGGATAGTGACCACTTTCCCTAGGATGGCATAAAACACTTCGTTATCTAGTTTCTCACTATATCATCTCATTGAGTCCTTCAAGATACAGAGGCTCTAGCCATAGGTGCATTCCTTCGCCAAGACAGCTTTGAAAACTTCTCTCTTCCTTTTCTGAAACACCTTTCTTCCCCTAATCATTTTAAAATGTTTTCAGCAACTACTGGAACTTGAGGCATTTTGCCAAGAGAAATCAGTTGGACAGAGAAAGGCAAATACTATTCCATCACTTTTATGTAAAATCTTAAAAAAAAAAATGGTATTAGATACAGTGGTTGCCATGTGGTTGCTGAATGATGGGGAGATGGAGAGATGCTGGCCAGTGGCAAAAAGAAACCTCTAATTCAGCTTATTATACACAAGACAAAATGGAGAAGAGAAACATTTACTCAAAATTAGCCTATTTACAAGAACATAAATCAGCTATTTTAATTCTACAGCACTGCATGTCCAATTAATATTTAAAAGACGATAGACTACATAATTACGGATATTCCATAGGCTTGGGAGCCACTCAATCCTACCCAAGTGAAAAAGGTGAACAAGAATTGAGAATCCTCAGGTCATTCACAGCAATGTTTGGTTACTGGGAAAAGTGCTACCACCAACACTGGAAAGCCATGTGAATACAATCACAACTTACAGGAGCACAGACCCAGGAGATCAAAACTCGATGGCAACTCACAGTGGGGTAGGAAAACCTAAACTGCTATTTACAGACTGCAAGATTAGGATGGAGACGGCTGAGTTCAAATCCTCAGAGAAAACTCATCCATAAGGGAACCATCCCACACACTTTTTTAAGTTTTCCATGCAGTAGCTCAACCAGTTTCTCACAGTAAATTTAAGAGAAAAATCTCCTGAGCTTCCCGCAGGGAAAGAGGAAAAGGAATCACACATACTAGAAGCACTGTTCTTAACAAGGTTCATTCTCAGAAGACACTAAACAGAGCTTAACTGATGGGCAGGAATGGAAATACTTTTCTCCAGTCCACTCTAGCCACCCTTCCCAACCCAATGGGAGGGGGAGGGGGAAGCATGTATACTTTGTTGTCCAAAGGCAAAATCACACTAAGACTAAGAACTAATCATACTCCTTTCACAAACAGAACTGTGATCCCTTCTCTACCTCTACAAGGTAACACTCCATTACTAAGTGCCTATTCAGATCAGTTCCTTTTATCCAGTACAAAATGGTTGACAAAAAAAAAATTACAAGGCGTAATAAAAAGTAAAAACTACTGTCTACAAAAAAAAAAAAAAACCTCAGTTTAAATACAAAAACAGGGATTAAATGCAAACAGAAGGAGAAAGACATACCATGCTCATTAGCTAATGCTAATAATCAAAAGAAAGTGGGAGAAGCTCTATTTCAGACAGATTTCAGAGAAAGGAAAGTAATCAGGGACATAAAGTGGGGCATCACAAGAAAAAGTCACTTCTTCACTGAGACATAACAATCCCTAATGTGTATGCCCTTAACAGCGGGTGAAGCTACATGAAGCAAAAGTCATAGAACTGCAAGGAAAAATAGATGAATCCATTGTCGGAAACTTTAACATGTCTACAGCAGACATGGATAGATGCAGTCAATATTAAAAAATCAATAAGAACGAATGAACTCCACAGCACCAACCAAATGTACATAACTAACCTCTACAGACCCCCTCAACCAACAGAATATTTTTCTCACACTCATATAGAACATTCACAAAGATAGACCATGTTGTGCCATAAAACACACTTACAAATTAAAAGGTATACTAATTATAAAATGTCTGCTTAGACCATAACTGAATGAATGTAGAAAACAAAAAGATAAATTCCTAATATCAGAAATGAAAGAGGGTACATTACTACAGATCCCATGGGCATAAAAATATAAATGATTAATATGAATCCTATTTCCACAATATGTATTACATAGATAAAAAAGGACAAATTCCTTGAGACAATTTCCCAAAACTCAAGTAGAAACTGACAATCTGAATGGACCTCCATCTATTAGGTCCAAGATGTCTACCTTCCAAATGTTTTCAAATCTTGCTTGTCACCTTTCTCCAACATACTTTTCTGATGTCCCCATTATAGCATTTAGAATCTTTAGACTCTGTAGAGAAATTACAAGGACTAGAAGCTCTAAGGTACCTCGTCCAACAAGACTGGTCTCACAACATGAGACTTTGGTTGGATTACGTTGTGAGTCTGAGCCAGTCACTGACTGGGAGCCTCAGTTCCCTCATTTGGGAAACAAGGACAGCAACAACTTGGTCAAATGAATCAAGAATCCATTTCTAGTATTTGGGCTTTCCTGGTGGCTCAGATGGTAAAGAATCCGCCTGCAATGCAGGAGACCTAAGTTCGAACCCTGGGTTGGGAAGATGCCCTGGAGGAGGGCATGGCAACCCATTTCAATATTCTTGCTTGGAGAATTCCCATGGACAGAGGAGCCTGGTGGGCTACAGTCCATGGAGTCACAAAGAATTGGACACGACTGAGTGACTAAACACAGCACACAGCACACAACTGATATATAGCTAGAATTTGAATATTTTCTATTAACCTGAACCACAAACACTGCCCAATCTGTCTAGTGTGAGCACAGGGTGAGGAGAAGGAAATCATGGACAAAGGAATTAAGAAAACCTTCAGGCTTTGATTTACAGGGAGGGTCCCTAATCCCACTGAACCTCCTTCGGTATTCAGATTCCTCACCTGCCCCAGGAATGGAGAGTGGATTATAGACAGGATTCTGGTACCAGGGACCCAGGTAAGGCTGCTGGGCCATGGGGTGCACATAGAAGAAAGATCTGGAGTTACTGCCCTCAAAATTTTCGTTGTTTCCTGAAGAGTTCATTTTCCACTGAAAAACAGGTGTTTGTAGTTAAGAAAGGACAGCTGTGCCTCACCCTGTAAAGTGCTGTAAAGGTAGAAAACCATCCTTGTCCCCCATCATGACTGGGATCCTGGGTGGCAGGTCCTTTACCTTGTCTTCCCACTTGCCTGGGATGCAGACATGGGGTACTGCCCTGCATGCATTAGGACCAGCGGAGCAGCACCCAGAGGCCCAGGCCCACCTCATACTGAGTGAGTCCGGCTCCGCAGGCAGCAGCACCTTGGGGAGATGAGGCCTTGGAGGCACCAGGGCACCCAGCAGCTGCACTGGAAAAGGGGGCTTAGGCCTAGATGCACCACCCTTAGTCTGCAGCCCCTCCACCATGCTCCCTAGCCTATGCCCCAGACTGAATACCTGCCCAGCCCCGGACTCCAGGCCCTGGGCTCCGTCTCCTAACACCCCGCTTCCCGTAGGCCAGTCTGTCTGCCCACGACCCCCAAACCCTGTGCCCTCACGCCCTGCTCAACCCACGTTCCCATTAGGGACACTGACCTGCTCTAGCTCGACATCTGCGACTGGGAATTTCTGTAGCCGCGCACACAACCCACACAGGACCGACCTCGCCGTCAAGAGCCCCTACAGTGCCGGCTGCACTGGCTCCTTTTTATGCTTGACTGGGCAGCACGTGCAGCTCTTCAGCAGGCCACGCCCCCTGCGCTTGCGCCCTGTCGGAGCTCCCGGGCCAGACTGCCCAGACAGAAGGGTCTGGAAGAAGCCGGTGCTGAGACTTGATGGAGGAAAGTGACCATCTCCACCCACTCCCGCATGAACCCCAGTCCTCCCTTCTTCACATTCTTTTGTGTGTGGGCATCCTAGCCTTGGTTTTTTTAGAGGATAGAGCCCTCCTCTCCCGCTCAGTCTCCCCGACTGTCCCCTTTCTGAGTGTGTTGAGTTAGGACGGGTCACAGCCGCCTCTCTGAGCTCCTGGTCTCCTTCCTTCCTTGGGCGCAAAGCCGCTGACACTTAAGGAAGAGGAGCCTACCAAAAAGAAGCAGAGACGAAGGAGGCCAACGTGCACGGAGGACAGAGCTGAGAGGGGAAAGATTCCCACAGGTAAGGTGAGCAAGAGTGCTTCATGCTGCTGAGACCAACATCTCGGGGGAAGGGGCTCCGGCTAAGAGGACCGCAGCGATCGCTGTAAGTGATGGGACAGGGAGGTGTGGGCAGTCGTCTCTGGGGTGATGGGGGGGCAGTGAGAAGGGGAAGCTGGCACCTACAGTATTCTTTGTACATGAGAGAAAGGAAAGGCATAGGATAGTAGTGAAGGCGGCAGGAATAGTACTTCTAAGGCGCATCGACAGTTTGGAATGACTGTGGTACTGCGTAGAAATTGGGTTTTTCCAGAAATTGCAGAGTTATAAAAAGTTATAATAGAAAACACGTGCAGCTTCAGGTTCTATCTCCTTGGTTGCCCCTAACTGAAAGGATGTGTGTGAACTCTTGTCTTTGAGCTGGACATATTGCCACTTGGAAGAAACTGGGTTCCTGTGACTAAGAGTAGAGAATAGATATTAATTGGGCAGGTAACAGTTTCTCTTATAAGGGTTCAGGGTCATGAAAGAAACATTATTCTCCCACTTCCCATTGCTCTGTATTGTCCCCAATCATCATTCTCCTTTGCTCCCTTCGCAGCTATTTCCCTATAGAGGATCATAAACACTCAGCCTTCTCCACCTGCTATTCCTTCACTCACTGCAAATCCAGATTTTGTTACCATTATGCCCACTCATCCACCCTCACCAAGGACACTAATGAACCACTTGCTGCTCAATGGCATGGAAACTTTTCAGTTCATATCACTAAATCTCATCCCCCAGGTACCAGCCTAACTGGTTGCATCTCTACTGGCCTTTCTTAAACTCTTTTACTGTCTCCCAAATTTCTCTCTTCAATGTTCATATTCTCGAGGTTAGATTTTCTTCATCTTATTTCACTCTTTCCCTCTGCATTTTTCACACATTCTCAGGACTTCCAGTATAACCAGCATACTGCTCACACCCAAATTTCTATGTCCAATCTCTCAACTGGATATTTATATCTCAGCAGAAGAATTGTGCTGTTGTTAGGACATGCTCAAATGATGTCATCTGTTATTCATAACAAGCCTCTTTCTACCTCTGCAGAATTTGTGCTAATAAGGTGACTAAGGTGAGTTCCCTGGATAATTCAAGGAAGGAAGCTAATCACCAGAAAAACCAAATTTGTGCTTGAAGGGTGGGAATTTTCAGTCCCACACCTGATCCTGGGGGGTTGGGGAGACGGGGTGGGAGCTGGAGATTGAGTTCAATAAAACTCTTGAACCTGGCACTGTTTATTAAGTTTCCAAGAAATGTTAGTCGTTGATGCTGTTTCCTTTTCATGGTTTTTCAAAAAGCAACATTCAAGGAAAAAAACAAATGTTCTTCAGTGTGTAATTGTAAAATGGTTAAACAAACTGTTATATCCATATCATGGGAAACAATTCAGCAGGAGAAAAAATGAGGTATTGATGCACAAAACAACTTAGATGAATCTCAAGGACATTATGTTGACTAGATCAGTGGTTTCCAGTGGTTAGGTTTGGGTGATATTGTGACCATAAAGTGATCACAGAAGGGAATTCTCTGGCAGTCTGGTGCTTAGAACTCTGCGCTTTCACTGCCAAAAGGATAGGTTCGATCTCTGGTCAAGGAACTAAGATCTCACAAGTGGGATGGTCAGAGTGTGTGTGTGTGTGTGTGTGTGTGTGTGTGTGTTTATGTGTGTTTAAGGGCTTCCTTGGTGGCTCAGTAGGTAAAGAATCTACCTGCAATGCAGGAGACCCGAGTTCTATCCCTGGGTTGTGAAGATCCCCTGGAGAAGGAAATGGTAACCCACTCCAGTTTTCTTGCCTGGAAAATTCCATGGATTGAAGAGCCTGGTGGGCTACAGTCCATAGGGTCACAAGAGTCAGACACGATTTAGCGACTGAACCACTAGTGTGTATATAATATCATTGTGACCTATAAGTGTATCTAGAAAGAGTGAATAACCTGCTATATCAAATGCTACTGACCCATCATAAAGAATGAAGACTTACTGGCACAAGCTCATTTGGAGATACAGCCAAGGACAGAAATCAGTAGGCTAACAACAAGTAAGTGATCCTTTGCACACAGTGTACATAACCAAAAAGAGTTCATAAAGAGTCTCAAGGAGAGAAAAAGAAAGGGAAGATTTGCCCAACATCTGAAGAGGTCTTATTGTCCCCTCAAGTAGACAGAAGAGAAAACCTCATGGGCCCTGCCTAGAGAACATATTAGACACCCAAGCAATGGTGAAAGAGAATTTTTCTTCTTTAATCACTGCTATTGAATGATACATACAAAATCAAAATGCTTAGATAGGAGATATGGCATCTGTTTGAATTTAAATAACTTCAAACAAGAAGTAATTGAATCAGGTTAAAAATAGATGTAATGTGACAAAGGCCTTAAATACCTTTGTTAGTGAAAAAATTCTGTCAGATTGCTAAAATGAAGAGAAAAATATCACCAGTAAGCAAAACTAATTTTCTAAAATTATCTATAAATGTTCTATACCAAACAATAATTTCCATGGACTTCAAATATAAAATTGAAGATCTACTTCTGTTGACAAAATAACATTGGCAAACTTTAATTCCTTCTTGTTTCTCCTGTTCTATCAATTCTATTTATCCACCCCTCCCTCCAGTTGTTAACTCCTTAAAGAACTTCCCAGATGGCTCATTGGGTAAAGAATCTGCCTGCAGTGCAGGAAACACAGGAGATGTGGGTTCAATCCCTGGGTTGGGAAGATCCCCTAGAAAAGGAAATGGCAGCTCCAGTATTTCTTGCCTGAAAAATCCCATGGACAGAGGAGCCTGATGAGCTATAGTCCGTGGTCACAAAGAGTCAGGCACGTCTGAGTGACTAAGCACAATAAAGTCCCTTAAAGCCCCTCATTCACCATTTAGTTCCTTTCTATTCAAAGTATAGTGTCCAGACCAGGAGCATCAGCAACACCCAAGTTTGTTAGAAATATGAACTCTTGGGACTTCCCTGATGGTCCAGTGGTTAAGGGGCTTGGGGAACTAGATCCCATAAACTGCAACAAAGATCAAAGATCCCGAGTGCCACAACGAAGACCTGGTGCAACCAAATAAATAGATAAAAATAAATAAATACCTTTCAAAAAGAAATGTGGAATCTTGGCCTCTCCCCAGACAACATCCCCAGGTGGTTCGCATTCACCCGAACGTTTGAGAAGCACTGGTTGAACTAACACTTGATTTCCTCAGTGGATGTTTCTTTATAGCAGGACTTCCTCTTCTTTTTCCTAGACCTCTGCCAAGTTATCTTCCAGGGCATGAAAAAGACCATTACTCTCTAATCAAAGACTTTAATAGCTAAAAGGCGTCCAAAATCATTTGGTTTTTTCCTTTTGCAGGATAAGAAAGCAAAGCCCAGAGATATCGCATGACTCCCCTAAGTCACAGCTAATGACAGAACCTTTCTTCTGCATACTTTCGTCCTGCTCTTTAGATTCCTGCTTACTGTCGCTATCCCACGACTTAATATGCAAAGAAATGAGAGAGCAAGTCTCAGCAGTGTGTTTTTAGTTTTTCTTTGCATTGTTTTAATTTTTAACAGTGTTAGTGGGGGAAGATTTTAAACCTACATCCACCAAATAGTTCTTCCTCACAAGAATACTACTTAACTACTTCAAGCCAAGACTATGCCAGTTATCCTATCAGAGCAGAGTGAAACGTTGTGCACAGCAAAAATTCATAAATTTACATTAAATTCCTTCATGTATTCTTACCATCCCAAGTAACATCATACATCATTATGGACAATAATTTATAGAAAAACAGATTTGCATACTTAAAGAGTTAAAAACAACAACAGAGAAATCAAACATATGAACTGATAGTAGCCAACATCTGTTTCCCAGTTCTACAAAAGGCATTCACGCACCCACTGGTTAATTCCAGATTTGTTTTCTCACCAGATGGCTGCTCAGATAAGCTCTATCCCACCTTTCTAAGAACTCTCTTTCCACAATTTTCCCTTCAAGCAGAACAACTGCCAGGGTCCCAGGGCTGGAGCAAGAGTGGAGGGTGCAGAGAAAAGCAACCCTTACTGCTCCCTCTTGTTCTCCTGTTCCAACTTTTTCCAAGCCCTGGGCAAAGAGACAGCCTCACCGAGTAGCACCACCAGCTCCACAGAGTTGGTGTGATTCCCCCAAGTAGCTCCCCTGCATCCCCTTCCTGTCATCCCCAGAGACAAGCAGGGAAACTGCAGAAAGAGTCCTTGAAAGAGACCAGGCAGGTGAAAACAAGTCATGCTACCAGAAAGGAAAATGATGGAAGAGGCGATGATTGATTGGAATGCAGCAGAAAAGGAAAAAACACCTACTTGCTCCAGCCTAACTTCAAGCCCTCTCTGCTCTGTTGCCGTAGCAACTTTTTTATGTGCGTGGTATGAAACATATAACATAAAATTTACCAACGTAATTTTTAAAGGCATAGTACAGTAGTGTTAACTGGAGACACACAGTTCTGCAACAGATCTCTGGAATTTCTCATCTTGCAAAACTGAAACAACTCAATACTCAGTTGAACAACCCCATCATTTCCTCTTCCTCAAACCCCACAACCACTATTATACTTTCTGTTTCTTAGAGTCTGACTATTCATATAAGTAGAATAATTCAGCACTTGTCTTTTTTATGACTGGCTTATTTCACGTATATGAGGTCTTCAAGATTCATTCGTGTTCTCAAATACTGCAGAATTCGCCTCTGTTTAAAGGTTGAATAGTATTCAGTTCAGTTCAGTTCAGTCACTCAGTCGTGTCCGATTCTTTGCGACCCCATAAATAGCAACATGCCAGGCCTCCCTGTCTGTCACCAACTCCTGGAGTTCACTCAAACTCACGTACATCGAGTCAATGATGCCATCCAGCCATCTCATCCTCTGTCGTCCCCTTCTCCTCCTGCCCCCAATCCCTCCCATCATCAGAGTCTTTTCCAATGAGTCAACTCTTCACGTGAGGTGGCCAAAGTACTGGAGTTTCAGCTTTAGCATCATTCTTTCCAAAGAACACCCAGGGCTGATCTCCTTTAGGATGGACTGGTTGAATCTCCTTGCAGTCCAAGGGACTCTCAGGAGTCTTCTCCAACACCAAAGTTCAAAAGCATCAATTCTTTGGCACTCAGCTTTCTTCACAGTCCAACTCTCACATTCATACATGACCACTGGAAAAACCATAGCCTTGACTAGATGGACCTTTGTTGGCAAAGTAATGTCTCTGCTTTTGAATATGCTATCTAGGTTGGTCATAACTTTTCTTCGGAGGAGTAAGTGTCTTTTACTTTCATGGCTGCAGTAACCATCTGCGGTGATTTTGGAGCCCCAAAAAATAAAGTCTGACACTGTTTCCAATATTTCCCCATCGACTTCCCATGAAGCAATGGGATCAGATGCCACGATCTTAGTTTTCTGAATGTTGAGCTTTAAGCCAACTTCTTCACTCTCCTCTTTCACTTTCATCAAGAGGCTTTTTAGTTCCTCTTCACTTTCTGCCATAAGGGTGGTGTCATCTGCATATCTGAGGTTATTAATATTTCTCCTGGCAATCTTGATTCCAGCTTGTGCTTCTTCCAGCCCAGCGTTTCTCATGATGTACTCTGCATATAAGTTAAATAAGCAGGGTGACAATATACAGCCTTCAGTTCAGTTCAGTTCAGTTCAGTCGCTCAGTCGTTTCCAACTCTTTGCAACCCCATGAATCGCAGCATGCCAGGCCTCCCTGTCCATCACCAACTCCCAGAGTTCACTCAGACCCACGTCCATTGAGTCAGTGATGCCATCCAGCCATCTCATCCTCTGTTGTCCCCTTCTCCTCCTGCCCCCAATTTCTCCCAGCATCAGAGTCTTTTCCAATGAGTCAACTCTTCACATGAGGTGGCCAAAGTACTGGAGTTTCAGCTTTAGCATCATTCCTTCCAAAGAAATCCCAGGGCTGATCTCCTTCAGAATGGACTGGTTGGATCTCCTTGCAGTCCAAGGGACTCTCAAGAGTCTTCTCCAACACCACAGTTCAAAAGCATCAATGCTTTAGCGCTCAGACTTCTTCACAGTCCAACTCTCACATCCATACACGACCACAGGAAAAACCATAGCCTTGACCAGACGGACCTTTGTTGGCAAAGTGATGTCTCTGCTTTTGAATATGCTATCTAGGTTGGTCATAACTTTCCTTCCAAGGAATAAGCGTATTTTAATTTCAAGGCTGCAGACAGCCTTGACGTACTCCTTTTCTATTTGGAACCAGTCTGTTGTTCCATGTCCAGTTCTAACTGTTGCTTCCTGACCTGCATACAGGTTTCTCAAGAGGCAGATCAGGTGGTCTGGTATTCCCATCTCTTTCAGAATTTTCCACAGTTTATTGTGATCCACACAGTCAAAGGCTTTGGCATAGTCAATAAAGCAGAAATAGATGTTTTTCTGGAACTCTCTTGGTTTTTCCATGATCCAGCAGATGTTGGCAATTTGATCTCTGGTTCCTCTGCCTTTTCTAAAACCAGCTTGAACATCTGGAAGTTCACGGCTCATGTATTGCTGAAGCCTGGCTTGGAGAATTTTGAGCATTACTTTACTAGCATGTAAGATGAGTGCAATTGTGTGGTAGTTTGAGCAGTCTTTGGCATTGCCTTTCTTTGGGACTGGAATGAAAACTGACCTTTTCCAGTCCTTGTGGCCACTGCTGAGTTTTCCAAATTTTCTGGCTGTTGAGTGCACCACTTTCACAGCATCATCTTTCAGGATATGAAATAGCTCAACTGGAATTCCATCACCTCCACTAGCTTTGTTCATAGTGATGCTTTCTAAGGCCCACTTGACTTCACATTCCAGGATGTCTGGCTCTAAGTGAGTGATCACACCATTGTGATTATCTTGGTAGTGAAGATCTTTTTTGTACAGTTCTTCTGTGTATTCTTGCCACCTCTTCTTAATATCTTCTGCTTCTGTTAGGTCCATACCATTTCTGTCTTTTACCGACCCCATCTTTGCATAAAATGTTCCCTTGGTATCTCTAATTTTCTTGAAGAGATCTCTAGTCTTCCCCATTCTGTTGTTTTCCTCTATTTCTTTGCATTGATTCCTGAGGAAGTCTTTCTTGTCTCTTCTTGCTATTCTTTGGAACTCTGCATTCAGATGCTTGTATCTTTCCTTTTGTCCTTTGCTTTTTGCTTCTCTCATTTTCACAGCTATTTGTAAGGCCTCCCCAGACAGCCATTTTACTCTTTTGCATTTCTTTTCCATGGGGATGGTCTTGATCCCTGTTTCCTGTACAATGTCACGAATCTCAGTCCATAGTTCATCAGGCACTCTATCTATCAGATCTATTCCCTTAAATATATTTCTCATTTCCACTGTATAATCATAAGGGATTTGATTTAGGTCATACCTGAATGGTCTAGTGGCTTTCCCTACTTTCTTCAGTCTAAGTCTGAATTTGGCAATAAGGATCTCATGATCTGAGCCACAGTCAGCTACCTGTCTTGTTTTTGCTGACTGAATAGAGCTTCTCCATCTTTGGCTGCAAAGAATATAATCAGTCTGATTTCAGTGTTGACCATCTGGTGATGTCCATGTGTAGAGTCTTCTCTTGTGTTGTCGGAAGAGGCTGTTTGCTATGACCAATGCGTTCTCTTGGCAAAACTCTATTAGCCTTTGCCCTGCTTCATTCCGTATTCCAAGGCCAAATTTGCCTGTTAATCCAGGTGTTTCTTGACTTCCTACTTTTGCATTCCATTCCCCTATAATGAAAAGGACATGTTTTTGGGGTGTTAGTTCTAAAAGGTCTTGTAGGTCTTCATAGAACCGTTCAACTTCAGCTTCTTCAGCGTTACTGGTTGGGGCACAGACTTGGATTACTGTGATATTGAATGGTTTGCCTTGGAAATGAACAGAGATCATTCTGTCGTTTTTGAGATCGCATCCAAGTACTGCATTTCGGACTCTTTTGTCGACTGTGATGGCTACTCCATTTCTTCTAAGGGATTCCTGCCCACAGTAGTAGATACAATGGTCATCTGAGTTAAATTCACCCATTCCAGACCATTTTAGTCCGCTGATTCCTAGAATGTCAACGTTCATTCTTGCCATCTCCTGTTTGACCACTTCCAATTTGCCTTGATTCATGGACCTAACATTCCAGGTTCCTATGCAATATTGCTCTTTAGAGCATTGGACCTTGCTTCTATCACCAGTCACATCCACAACTGGGTATTGTTTTTGCTTTGGCTCCATCCCTTCATTCTTTCTGGAGTTATTTCACCACTGATCTCCAGTAGCATATTGGGCACCTACTGACCTGAATAGTATTACATTTGATGTATCCCACATTTTCTTATCAGTTCATCTTTTGATGGGCATTTCGGTTGCTTCCACATCTTGGCTATTGTGAATAGTGCTGCAATGAACACGGGAGGGCTAAAATTTCTGTGAGAGTCTACTTCCGATTCTTTTGGATATATACCCTGACATAGGATTGCTGGATCATATGGTAATTCTATTTTTAATTTCTTGAGGAACTTCCACACTTTTCCCACAGTGGCTGCACAAATTTACATTTCCACCAACAGTGCACAAGGGTTCCAATTCTTCACATCCTCACCAACATTTTTAATTTTCTGGTCTTTTTGACAGTGATTGTCCTAACTTGGGTGAAGTGATACCTCATTGTGGTTTTGATTTTCATTTTCCTGATGATTAATGATATTGATAAGCTTCATAAGCTTCTTTACCAAAAATTGTCTATTCAAGTCTTTTGCCTATTTTTTAATGGGTTTTGTTGTTGTTGACATTTTTAACATAAACTGGATATTAACCCCTTGTCAATTAAACAGTTTGCAAGTATTTTCTCATATTCTGCAGATTGCTTTTTACTTACTCCCTTGTTACCTTTGCTGCACCCTGCAGCTTGTCGTAGCACTTTACAGCCAAGCTACTGCGCAAGTCAGATAGCAACGCCCCAGATGCCTTCTGGGGGTTGTAGTCCTGAGTATGAGAGGAGGGTGGAAGGCCGAGAATTATTTTTGAGTGTGGTTGGCATCAGATTTCTTGTGGCGGGGCTGGAATGAACCACTGCCTGGTCCTCATTAGCAGAGGGAGAGATTTCGATCAGTTCCCCTTTTCTGTCCTTGAGCAGTTCCTCGGACCCGGGTTCTGAGAAGACCCTCTTCCCCACCTTGGCTTCCGGTGCAGGCGAGTTCCTCCTGCTCCCTCCAGCTTCCCGCCCCTGGGCCCTCGTGGGTTGGGCCTCCCTGGGGGCGGGGCTCGTGCAGGAGGGGCGGGGCGTCCAGGCTTGTCCACCGGCCGGCGTTTCTGAGGCCGGTGGCCACCCAGCGACCTCTTCTCGAACCGCGAGGCAAAAGAGGCCAGGTCCATGGATCGAGCGGCGGTGGCGAGGGTGGGCGCGGTAGCGAGCGCCAGCGTGTGCGCCCTGGTGGCGGGGGTGGTGCTGGCCCAGTACATATTCACCTTGAAGAGAAAGACAGGCCGGAAGACCAAGATCATCGAAATGGTGAGTGTGGGGGCTTGTCGTGCCGGGGCGCGTGAGGGGTCGGGGTGGTCCGTCCGGCCTCGCCTTCCCGCGCCGACCTCTGCTGGAATGCTGGGGGCCCACTGGGGACCCGTTCGTCCCGCCTGGGACGACCCCGCGGGCCCGATGACCTGGTCTGGACCCTTGACGGCAGCGCTCGGCTTCCCGTGGGCTTAGTTATGTCTATTTGAAACAAAAAGGCAGCAAATAGGTAATTCGGGAAAAAACTACCTCCCGCAGCAACACCCGCTTTTTCAAGAAATGGAACTTCCTGGGGATGTTTCGCCGTCCTCCTGGCATCCCGGGTCAAACCGTTGCAACAATCCCATTCTGACGGTGGTTTTTGCATCATGGCCAGGATGAGCTCGGTTATGACAAGATGTAACTTGTCCGTGGTTAAAGAAATGACAGTTAACCCAGTTGGAGCTCAGAATAGTTTATTTTGTATTTGAAATGTTACTCCTTCCTGTCTCAAACTGCTGGGAAGTATCTTTGTGTTCATTCCCCCCCCCCCCCCCCCCCCCCCCACCAAACCTCTTACATAACGTTTTAGAAATTTATTTCCAATTTTATTGTAAGACAGTATTTGAAGAATTCCATTTGAGGTGCATTATAGGCAATATTTGCTCCAAAGTTAGGGATGTTTTGTGTTTTAGTTAGAGCCCACTCATCAAGACAATTTTTCTCAGTGAGTTGCATTCTTTGGTACTTACTGGAGTGAATAGTCCTGTGTATACTCCCAATAATATACTACACACATGAACTTCTAGGATCTAGTATTGACAGATCAGAGGACAGTTTACCACTGTACTAAATAATGTAATTTTAGGTTCATGTCTGAGAATACGTAGCTTCAACTTTATGTTCTAATTGAGCACAGAAACTATTTGTCCCAATCTTTGCTCTTGGCCCTGGGCTGAATACAAAAATATTCTTTCATAAATAAAAGTTTAAAAAATGTTAATTCCCCACATGTTTCTTATGCCAATAGTTTTGCTTATTGCTAGGATTAAATTAGTCTTAGATTATTATTGCAGTCTTTTCTCCATTTCTGTACTCATAAGAGCAAATGTTGTTAATCTCAAATTTTTCATTTTGTTTATGTTGCTATCCTGCATAGAAAACATTGGTGGCTTCCTTTTGTTCCAAACCAAAAATGTATAATATATGTGTGGGGGAAAAAACCCCACATTGCCATACCTTCTTGTATGTACTTGGACTGTGCATTGGTCTATCACTTCTCTTCTAAACCAAGTAGAGGTAAAAAAAAGTCAGTGCTTTCACAAAATCCACAATGAAGCCATAATCTTTAAATATACATAATGTGTAATATTAATTCAGGCATAAGGACAAGTAGTATTGTGGCTGCAGCATAATATACAGATGTGTGTTTGGAAGGAAGAGATAGGGAATGTGGACAAGGAGACAAAGTGTAAAGGAATGTTGTAAAGCCATTCCAAACAGTTTGCCCTTTATTTTTTAGGCAGTGGGGAGCCATGAAAGGTAGTTGGACAGGATAATTGCATGTTCAAAAATTTATTTTATAAAGATCACTTAGGAGAAGGTGAAAGGGGAGTGCCTGGAAAAAAGGAAATAATTTAGGAGGATGTTGGCAGTATTCCTTGTGAAAGATGATTAGAGCCTAGACTAGAAAATGAGAGCTCAGAGGATGAACATTTCAGAGATAAAATCAACAGGACTTGGCAGTACAAACTCTGGACTCATACAAACCTAGCGCGGAATCTAGGCTTTCTCATCTATCAAGCTATGTGATCTTGAGCCGGCTTTTTAACTTCTCTGACCCTGCTCACCTATTAATTGGAAGATCATAATACTGCCTACTTCATGGGGTAGTTATGAAGTTACATGAAATAACACAGTGGGCATAATTGCTATCATTTGGGAGCTTATCATTATTTAGGATCATTAAAGAGATTAATCACATTGTGGGGATTGCAAACTAAATGGTAATAACGGCTACATTATTAGCCAAGATCAAAAGGGGGAGAGAGAGAGCAGACAGGGACAAAGTGGAGCAAATTCACTTTGTCCTGTTTAGCCAAGTAGAAATGTCCATAAATTAGTTACATTAAGTAAAGAGCTTTGAAAAGCAATTATTGCCATATAGTGGCCCATAGTAATATACAGTATGTACTTTACCTGTTGCTATTATTAGCAACAGCAACTGAAAGTGTAGTGCTGGAATTGAGAAGCTAGATTGGGATTAGCACCAGTACTTTCTGAAATGTCTAACTTCTTGGCAGTAATAGTGAAAATGGTTATGATTTCTCATCCAAAACTTTGCAAAAGGATGAAAAGAGAAACCTTGAGAATACTGACAAATAACGGGTGTTCAGTGAAGAAAACAGAGATCTCAGATGTGGGAAAAGAGAACGCATTACCAAAAAGAAGGGTCAGAGTCAGCAGTGTCAGTCTGCACAGGTCACATGTTGAACTCAAAGCTATGTGCGTTAGACAGCCACTAAAAGAACAACAAAGTGAAGAAGACCAGAAAGTGACTATTAAATGCAAAAATACTCATGCCTTCAGCGTATGTTGTTTTTTGCTTAGGTTTTGAGCGGTTGGCAACGTGACCATTTTGGCAGGCAGGACAGTGAGAATGCTTAATGAAATGAGAGGAGGAAAGGGAATAATCAATCAAGCTGAGTACTAGAGAAGATAGGAAGGCTGGGGATAGAGAACACAGGTGGACAGGTAACCTTTTAAAGAAATAAGGAACAGTCCTCTCTCTTTAAGAATGTGCAATAGTCACTCACTATCCTTGGGCGGCTGGTTCCCACTCCCTTGAATACCAAACTCCAAGGATGCTCAAGGCCCTTTTATAAAATGGTAAATAGTTTAATTATAACCTATGCACTATCTCCCATATATTTTAAATAGTCTCTGCTGCTGCTACTGCTAAGTCGCTTCAGTCGTGTCCGACTCTATGCGACCCCATAGACGGCAGCCCACCAGGCTCCCCCGTCCCTGGGATTCTCCAGGCAAGAACACTGGAGTGGGTTGCCATTTCCTTCTCCAATGCATGAAAGTGAAAAGTGAAAGGGAAGTTGCTCAGTCATGTCCGACTCTTCACGACCCCATGGACTGTAGCCTACCAGGCTCCTCCATCCATGGGATTTTCCAGGCAAGAGTACTGGAGTGGGGTGCCACTGCCTTAGCCCAAGTCAAAAAAAAAACTTATATATGTATCTGTATAATCCCTTAGCCAGATTCAGTTTCATTGCTCAGAGTTAAGTGCGGTCTGAAAAAATTTTATTAACTTGCCTCAAACATAGTATAAAAAAGGTATACTTCTAATATCTAATACAGTGTAAATATTATGTAAACAGTTGTAAATACAATGTAAGTGGTGTGTAAATTGTTGCCAGGGAGAAGCAAATTCAAGTTTTGCTTTTTGAAACTGTCTGGACTTTTTTTCCCACGTATTTTCAGTCCTTGGTTGATGGTATCACTGATGTGGAACATACAGGTATGGACGGCTGACTGTACCACTCACTGGTGGTACACTGGTTTAGAGGTGTTTATTCCAGCATATTTTAATTTACATTATGTCTTATTTTCAGCCTTACACCAACTGCGTCTACTTACTTCATTCTTTGTTTCTGTCCAGTTGACTTAATTTCTCCTACTAAATGGCACCTCTTTCCAATTTTTATATATCAACTCTTTTCCTTTTTTCTTCATTAGCAGAGTATATTCTAGTTATACTTTTTACCAACAGATTAACACTTATTTTTCTCCAATAGGAAACTAATTCCAAAAAAGGAAATGAGATGGTTTAATGTCATTCAGGTTTTCTCATATCCTTTATTGAATTCTCCCAAAGTAATTGGAAGGGGGCAGTCAAAGGTACAAACTTACAGTTATAAGATAAATAAGCACTAGAGTTGTAATGTACAACCCTAGCTAACACTATGACTGTGGCTAACACTGCTGTAGGATATATAGGAAGGTTAGAGATTAAATCCTAAAAATCCTTTTTTATCACAAAAAGGATTTATAAATCCTTTTTATCACAAAGAGAAACTTTTTTTCTTTTGCTTTCTTACTGTATAAGATGAATGCTGAGTAAACTGATTACGGTATTCATTTCACAATGTACATATGTCAAACCATTATGCTGTATACCTTAAATTTATAATGATGTATGTTACTTATATCTATATAAATCTGGAGTGGGGAGATTCTCCCGAAGTAGGCGTATCTAACAAATGAAATAAAATGGGAACACAAAACCAGAATAAATGTATAGTCTTTTTTTTTTTTTTTTTTATAAATGTATAGTCTTAACACTATTCCCTAAAGAGCAACAGAGAAGGTGGAAATTATTTGGACAGCAGGAATAAGGGAGATGGAACTGCCACTTGAAGCTCCCCAACCAGTTTAAACTGTCATTTCTAATTTAAACACGTCTCAAGTATTTATGGCTTCCTCGTGAACATCAGCAATTATTCCTTAAATAGCTGGTGCTGTTTTTGAAACCTTAGTGTGTTTCCTTCCTAGAGATAAACTTCTAACAAAATCTTCCTTTCTTCTATCTTAAGATAATATCAGATGTTTTCTGAGTGCTAGTCTGTAAGTGGAAAGCCCACTATTGAATCTAAATTTAGATATATTTAGAATATATATATATATTTAGAATATGTATATATATTTAGAATGTATATATATTTAGAATGTATATATATAGAATATATATATAATTTAGATATATTTAGAAAAAGGGCAGGGAAAAACCAAGATTTAAACAACTGCTTCAGGGGGTTAACACTATCACATAGGCTTTTAAAATATTTTGATAACTCAACTTTAATTTTTATCAGTACAGAAATTTATGACTTCTTAGCACATGTTTTAAATTCTTGATTTGTTCTGTGAAGCGTGTTCCCTGAATTCCTGTGGCATTTCCTGATGATTTCTCATAATTTAGCAATTTATGCACTCTCTTATATTGTTTACTATAATGTATGTTCTGGTATGTCTGGATTGGTGCCTGGTTTTTTTGTCATCCTTTTTTATTAGTTGCACTTGACTAAGAGAAACAGAGACCCCAAATCAATGGCTTTATTAAACAATACAGATTTTATTTTTCTAGTGTAACAAGAAATCCAAAAGATAGCAGTTACTGGTGTTAACTAAGGGGTATAAGGTATGAAGAGGCCTTTGAAATGTCCTTGGCTTTTCTCACGATCACAAGCTGTAGTAGTCCTGGCCAACATCTCCATCTTCCAGACAGCAGAAGTGAGGGAGCAAGGAGGAGAATACTTACTCCATAAGCAAAACTTTTTCCTTACATGTGCTTGGAGGGAATAGTGTCATATGGTCACCATAACTGTAAGTAAAGCTGAGGAATTTTGTCTGTTTGAGCAACTTAACCACCCTCTGACAAAATGGAGATTCTGTTAGTAAGAAAGGAGAGGGCATGTATGAAGGTAATCAGCAGTCTACCAGGCTACCCTGTAGTACCTGTTCTTTTTTCATATCACTGACCATTCAGTAAGTATTCAATATTTGATCAAATGAAAGTACATATAATATCACAGGTGGTCAGTCAGCTGATAGAAAAATAGAGCATTCCAAGTACTTGGTAATAATAGCAATAGAGGATATAAATTCTGAATAGCTTTGATCTTCTGTCTACCCAAAGAGTAAAGATTTATTCATCCACACCTAAAGTAGCTAGATCTTAGTATTAATAGTTCCTGAGATATGGCCACTGCCTTCATAACATGCTGAGATTTAGAAGCTAACCAGCTAAATAGGTGTCACTGCTAAGTCGCTTAAGTCATGTCCGACTCCATAGATGACAGCCCACCAGGCTCCCCGTCCCTGGGATTCTCCAAGCAAGAACACTGGAGTGGGTTGCCATTTCCTTTTCCAATGCATGAAAGTGAAAAGTGAAAGTGAAGTCGCTCAGTCGTGTCTGACCCTCAGTGACCCCATGGACTGCAGCCTACCAGGCTCCTCTGTCCATGGGATTTTCCAGGCAAGAGTAGTGGAGTGGGTTGCCATTGCCTTCTCCGAAATAGGTGTCACTACTAGCTTAAAAGCTAAAGTCCTAACAGTATTTCTAGAATGAAAGAATATAAATGTTATGAGAGAGAGATCAACAGAAAGCTTTGTGGCGTTCAAAGGAATAGGAGGCGACATTGGGTAATGTTTGATAGACATGGTGATATTTGAGGGGTAGAAATCATGATGTGTCCAGTTTGAGTAAAATATATCTTCAAATAAGGAAAATACATTAAACTCTTAACTTTGTCAGAGAAAATATCCAAGGTCATCTTGAATCTCCAGATTTGCAAGTATGGAAATGTTTGTGCCAGGCATATGATTTTTGTCTTCTCAAAGCACATTTGTCATGTTTCCTGAGTGTTATCCTCATGTAGCAAGTTAACCACATTTTCAACTGCAGTGACAAGTTTGATATCTTATCTAGTGAGCTATTTTCATGTTAGCTAGAATAGTTCCTGAAAAAAGTTTTAGCTTTACAAACTGGGTGTTTTTGCTTATTCTTTTTGTTGTGAACTCATTTACATGACAGATGAAGCCATCCTTGGACCAGATATTAGGTTGACCAAAAACTTTGATCAGGTTTTCCATAAGGTCTTATATACTAATATTTTTAATTTATCCAATAATTTTGTTTTCTGGCTAAAAGGTATCATATCCTTAAATCCTTTTACTGTCTTCATTTAACAAGTCCCCCCCTCTTCACATGATTCTGAGGCTTACAAAAATTTGAGAACCATTGAAGTAAACAGTTCAAATTCCTGCCACCAGCATAATTACAAATTTTACAAGTCACAAAACTTCCAGGTTAATTGCTCACAAAGAGTGAAAATTGAGGCTGCCAGAATTTACTTACTGTATGAAGAAGAGAAAGCAGAGTGATGAGAACATAGGAAAATGAGCACTTTCATTTACTCAGGAGGTGGTATACATTGGTTAAGTAAGTAATAGTGCATGGTTAAATTATGGTACACATATATAATAAAATATTGTGCAGCTTTGAAAAAGAAAAAAGTAAATCTGTATGAGTTAACGTTTTAAAAAGCTCAAAAGATAGTAATTAGGGGGAAAAAGCAAGGTGTAGGACAGTTGTAGTTCCAGAAAAGATATACATGTATGTGCTTGTTATTGGAACTTCTTGAGAAACTATACCAGAAGCTGTTGATGGTTGTTGCTGGTGACAGTCGAACTTGGGAGGGTGAGACTATGGAGGAAACCTTCAACTTTATCATCCTTTAATGTTTCATAATGTTTGAAGTAACATGAGCATTTATTTTATTTATTTTTTTAAAACTGGTTAATGAATAGCAATAACATTTTAAAAGGTGTGTGTTGGACCACATTGTAGAAACATCTCCATTATCAGGTATTTGTAAATAATTTGCTAAAGATCCCTTGAGCTTGTTTTTTTTTTTTAATTTTTTAATAAATAACATCTGGAATGTGTTTTAATATGAATAATCTGGTAGCTGAGATACACTAAATTAGCATTGCTAGATCAGAAGGAGAAGAGTGTAGGAGAAGAGAGAATAATTTTCCCTCCACCTTTCTAAATTCTCCACTGGGGACCCCATAGCAAGACAAACTAACAAGAGAGAAACTAACAAGCTCACTAACATGTACAATACCAAGGGAAAGTGAGTAACTCCTGGATGGCTTAGAATTATACCATCTGAAGCTAAAGGCAAAAAGAAGAGTGTAGAAGAGGTGTGGAGGAAGTGAAGTTGATAAACCTGACCTAGGTTGATACTCAGATTGAAGTGCATTCTCCATTGATAGATTTCTTGTGCTTTAATCATCTTCTCTTCCTCGTACAAAGGGCGATGCAGATGGAGATTTCTTTTATTAAAAAATACAAATTTCCCTTGGTGGTTTAGTCGCTAAGTTGTGTCCGACTCTTGCAACCCCTTGGACTGTAGCCTGCCAGGCTCCTCTGTTCCTTGGTATCTCTAGGCAAGAATGCTGGATTGGGTTGCCATTTCCTTCTCCAGGGAATCTTCCCGACTCAGGAATTGAACCCAGGCCTCCTGCATTGCGGGCAGATTCTTTACCAACTGACCTACAAGGGTAATGTCTACTCTGTTTTCTAAGCTTCTCTGTGTCTGCTGTTTCTCTGAAATAATCAGCTCAAAATAATCCTTATGCAAAAAAGGTACACCTTGGGGTGGCAAATCTGCCACCCAGGAGGAGCAGGAATTAAAATAAGCCTGGAGTAAAGAGAATGACTGCTCTCTAGACGGCCATCGGAGCAGCAGAAAGAGGAGGGCTGAAAGTTGACACGTTGCAGAAGTGAAATATATAGGATCTGAAAGGGAGCAGAGTTTGTAACCCCAAAATACGCCTCTGTGGTATCTGGGTTATTTTAGGCTGTTTCTCTGTTTTTTTTTTTTTTTTTAAAGGAAAAAAAACAGCTGACGCGAGAGAAACTCTGAGAAATAAGCAGAAGTTACCCTTTGATAAGAGCAATTTACACTTCTAAGGAAAATTTCCATTTATAGGGTTGTCTCCCTTTCTGTACCAGGAAGAGGGCAATGACTGAGTCTGTTGAAACTCTTGGGCTTCCCAGGTGGCTCAGTAATTTAAAAAAAAATCCACCTGTTGATGTAGGAGAGGCAAGAGATGCGGGTTCGTTCCCTGGAAGATCCCGGGAGGAGGAAATGGCAACCCACTCCTGTATTCTTGCCTGAAAATTCCATGGACAAAGGAGCCTGGCAGGCTGCAGTCCGTGAAGTTGAAAAGAGATGGACACAACTGAGCACATAAACACATAAAAACTCTTAAAAATCTCAACTCCACATAACCATACCTTGTTTATTGAGCTTTGCCTGAAAACCTGGCTTTTCCTTCCCCCGCATCTTTTGTCTTTAGCTAAAGATGGTATGTAGGTGATGTGCTGTGCTTAGCTACTCAGTCGTGTCCGACTGTTTGTGACCCCATGGACTGTAAGCCCCCAGGCTCCTCTGTCCATGGGGATTCACCAGGCAAGAATACTGGAGTGGGTGCCATGCCCTCCTCCAGGGGATCTTCCCAAGCCAGGGATCAAACCCAGATCTCCTGCATTGCAGGTGGAGTCTTTGCCATCTGAGCCACTGATGGCTTGGGTCATTTTGGAAGTTAACTCAGTTTTCTTGGGTATCTCTGATGTATACAGGAAGTATACTGTATATGTTACTAAACTTGTTTTTCTCCTGCTAATCTGTCTTTCATTACAGTGGAGTCTCAGCCAGTAACCTAGAAGGGTAGAGGGAAAATTGTTTTCCCTCCCCCACAGATTTAATAATTTTGCAAAGTGTTTTGGATTATCCTAAATTTTCATAGCTGTTTAAATGTTCCCTATAATTTATTTAAATCATTTCCATGTATTCCTCTTTTACTTGTTTTTAAAATAATTATTGAATTAAGCATACAGAGAATCTGAAATCCTACTTCAATCTTTATTCTCCTTTTATAGGTTGTAATTTATGTCTTCACATAATAACTTATTTGAAATCTAATGTCATGAACCTTACCTGATAGATAGTGCAGTTGCTCACATGGACTGCAGTACACCAGGTCTCCCTGTCCATCACCAGCTCCTGGAGTTTACCCAAACTCATGTCCATTGCGTCGGTGATGTTGTCCCACCATCTCATCCTCTGTTGTCCCCTTCTCCTCCCGCCTTCAATCTTTCCCAGCATCAGGGTCTTTTCAGATAAGTCAGTTCTTCACATCAGGTGGCCAAAGTATTGGTGTTTCAGCTTCAACATCAGTCCTTCCAGTGAACACTCAGGACTGATCTCCTTCAGGATGAACTGGTTGGATCTCCTTGCAGTCCAAGGGACTCTCAAGGGTCTTCTCCAATACCACAGTTCAAAAGCATTAATTCTTTGGCGCTCAGCTTTCTTTATAGTCCAACTCTCACATCCATACATGACTACTGGATAAACCATAGCCTTGACTAGACAGACCTTTGTTGGCAAAGTAATGTCTCTGCTTTTTAATATGCTGTCTAGATGGTCCCCCCTTAAAAATAACAGCGATCAGGGAACTCATGCAATTCTGCTTTTCTGCCAGCAGGTGGCAGACTTCCCCTCTCATGGCACAGTGCTTCATTTCTAAATTACCTTTCTTGTTAATGCACTTTTATGTTTACTCTTTGTTGCTTTAACCTGAAGTGAAACAGAAGGTACCACCCCCACAACGTGCCATTTTGGTGTGTGAAATATTTGGCGTTGAAGGCAGTCAAGACGCAGCCGACTCAAGAAAAGCTTTTTACCTACTCCTTACCTGCGTAAAAATTGAGAAAGGGGTCCTCCACCGTGAGAGAGCTAAAGATCACAGTTTTCATCTGGGACATTTCCCTACAGAGAGGGACAAATGTCTGCTTACCAAACGTTTGATCTTCCCCTCTTCCTGGGAATTGCCTTCCTCCCCTTTGAAGCCCCAGACCCCTGCCTGTTTCTCAGCTCAGCATTGTATAATATATAAGCCTTGATCAATTGCCTGGCTGTCTTTGGGGCTCATATCTTTGTGGAGGCTCTTGTAGCTACGAAATTAATTTTTTCTGTTAATCTTTCTTTCTGGTACGGGGGATCTCGCAGGAACCTAGAAGGGTAGAGAGAAAATTATTTTTCCTCTCCTAAAAACTATTAAGCTTTGAAATTTAAGCCAAGTAAGACAGTATTTTGCTATTACAGATGTAAATACCATTTGTCTCCCTTTTTCCAATATGTGTTCTTCGTTTTCAAGGTGCTAATAGGTTAGAGTTGTTTAGCAGTTGAGGAGAGTTGCTCAATGTGTTTGGCAAGTTCCTGCTTGTAATTAGGTGGAAGTAGATGATCACAGGTTTAACATGATGTGGGTTCCTGCAAGATACTTCCTGCCTCTGTTGTATTTCCTTTGAAGACTTGTCATGGTACAGCCTTCTCATTTACCTTACCTCAGATGTCCTACTCGGAGTCTGGGTTCAAAGTAACACCATCAACAAAAATAATAATAGTTGTGTTATTATACAGTCTTCCCCCATGAACAGTTTGTCAGTTCATCTCAATTTCTTCAGTCACACTTTCAGCGTTCAGAGGGAATGAAACACGTGATCAATTTTAATATAGGGAGATAGGAAAAACTTGAGAACCTAGCCTAGCTTTATAGCATAGTGAAATGTTACAAAGAAGAAACCCACCAAAGTTCTCTAAGATAAAAAGGGACTACACCAGCATTAGAACTAGGAATTAATTAGAGACTGAGTTGCATTTGGCTTAGTTTGGCACTGTCTTATGATCTTGTATGTCCAGATAGTGCCAAACTATTTTTGCCACATGCTAGTTATTCAGTAAATGTTAATTCTTCTATCTTCTTCCTTCTATAAATAAAGCTATTCTTTTCCCATCTTGATTTTAGACATGATGTTTTCATGTAGTATATTCATACTAAGTAATGCATTTAAAAATTATCTCTAATTTTATTTGATAACAGTATTTTATTTGAGACCTCAGATTTGGAGATTAAAAACTGAATGGTTTTATTATATCATACATCTTTCTCAGAGTTAAAAATATTAAAAAGAATGAGAGATGTACAGCATTATGCCAAATTTTGAGCAACGTTTTTTAATCTGCATTCCTGCTGTCATCTTTGTAGATGGTTCAGCTGGCCTGGGAAGCACACGTGGAGGATTGGCACATACCATCACATCATTTTCAGTTAATTTCACTATAATTGTACAAGAAGTATGAGTTACTATAAAGGATAAAGCTACATGCGTTTGACTCACTTTTGAGTCCCCTCTAGTATACTTACAGTAAGCACAGGTCTTGATCATTATAGATTTAATTAACTCATGGGGTCTATACCATGTGTGGATTTCCAGTCATTTGATTCAGCTTTAGGGGAGTTTTGATGATTGACTCATGAATGCCTGAATTACAATTAAGCTTTTTATAAGGAATTTCTCCATTTTTAAATTATTTGCCTATTTTATACTTAATCTCCCATTGATTCTTCCTCTTTTTATTTCTGAGATACTTTATGCTGATATAAAATTAGTATATCTAGATGAGGGGGGAAAAAAAGTAATCTGCAATTTTCACCAACCAAAAAAAACCCATATTTTAGTAAATGTACTCCTTTCTCTTTCCATGCATATAACTGTTAAGTATCATTTTTCCCATGGGGTCATAGTTGATAACATTGTTTTTAAAAAGATGATTCACTTGTTAATTTATTTCTTAATAACAAACACCCTTATTTTAATATTATGTTACTTCAGTATTATATATGAATATCATCAATTATTTAGCAAGTTCTTCATTGTTGAGCGTTTAGCTTGTTTTTCGTTTTCTGTTATGATAAATAATGGATCAGTGAACATTCTTGTAGCATCTATGCCTGTCCGTGACTGTTTAAATGGAATTGCTGGAGCAAAGCCTTTTGAGTATGCTGCCAGGTTACCCTCTGGAAAGGTTGTACCAAGTTATATTTTCACCAACAGTATATCCAAGTACCTAGCTCCATGTTTTCCTGGAAGTAGGTATCTTTTTTTTCCTCATCTTTGCCAAATGATAGCTTTTTAAAAACAATGTTTCTATTACTTTTGAAATTAAACTTTTAAAATACTTGACCATTTATTTTCTTCTTTGCTGAATCATCAGTTCTTTGTCTTAATTTGCAAGAATTTTTATAAAATGCTTTTGGCCACGAGAGTATGTTAGAAATACATTTTTCAAGTTTTTTTCTTTTAATTTCACTTCCATTTTTGAGTTGCTAAATATAACCCTGCTTTTCATACCTTTGTGCTAATTCTTTATAGAATGTTTTGCTGACCTTAATTTGCACATAAGTCCTCATTTACACATTATGACTTCATTTTATAGCCAGGGTAGGAAAATATAGCATGTTGTTTAGTTTGTATAGCTTACTCACTAATTTATTCTCCCACTCATGGAATGAGGAAGGCTACTGAAGAAAAAATAGTAAAATATTATGATTTTGTCCCAGTAGATAATTTTCATTTCACTTCATAAATATGACTTAACATATACTGCCCATTGGTTCTAAGAGGTATATAGTAACATTATATACACTTTAACTTTCTTTTATTTTGGAACATATAAGTTTTAAAAAATAGTCTTTATTTTCTTCTAAGTATATTATTCATTACAGAAAATTTAGAAAATACCAAGAATATGAAGAAGAAAATATAGTCATTTGTGACCCTGTCATTTCTCTTTGATAACTATTAATTGATTTTGGGAATATATTTGATTCAGTCACATTAAATGGTTATTATATTAAATTTAGTTTGTTACTGGTTTATTATTTAAACTTTTGTATGTTTATTCAAAGTGAAATTAGGTATGTTTTCTCTATTTGTCTCTTTCTGAGAGACTTTTGTCTTAGAGTTTTATACTAGTTAGTTCAGAAAAGAAATTGGATTGTCATTTCATGTGTTATAGTTTATCTGGCATGGAGCTATCTGTTAAAGTTTGAAAGAGCTCACAAATACAAAACTGACCACAAAGCTTTTTAAAGGCCACTTTCTACCAAACTTATTTTTATAAGTTCTAATAAGCAACTGTTCCACTGTTGGTTTTGTTTTGGTTTGATTTGGTTAGTTAAAGTATAGCTGTGTTAGTTTCTGGTGTACAGCAAGGTGATTCAGATGTATTTTTATAGATATTCTTTTTCAGATTCTTTTCTATTATAGTTAATTACAAGATACTGAATGTAGTTCCCTGTACTATACAGTAGGACCTTGTTTATTTTATACGTAGTATAAAATTAGCTTTTCTGCTAATCTCAAACTTCTGATTTATCCCTTCTCCCACCCCTTTCCCTTTTGACAACCACAAGCTTGGTTTCTGTGTCACACATTTCATACTGAATGTAATATATGCTATCAAGAGGCTTCCCAGGTGGTGCAGGGGTTAAGAATCTGCGTGCCAACGCAGGAGATGCAGGTTTGATCCCTGGGCTGGGAAGATCCCCTGGAGAAGGAAAAAGCAACGCACACCAGTATTCTTGCCTGGAAAATTCCATGGACAGAGGAGCCTGTGGCACTACAGTCCATGGCATGCAAAAGTCAGGCATGACTGAGCGACTGAGCACACATACGTTATCAAAACTTTTCTAAGTTACTTGGTTTCCTGGGTTATTACTATTCAAAGAAGTTTTCAGGGGGTTCTAGTTTATGTTTTCTTCTACTTGAAGAGAAGTTGCTCAGTCATGTCCAACTCTTTGCAACCCCATGGACTGTAGCCTACCAGGTTCCACCGTCCATGGGATTTTCCAGGCAAGAATACTGGAGTGGGTTGCCATTTTCTTCTGCTTATAAACTTTTAAAAACTAAAGTTATCAACCACTGATATCATCCATTTAATTTTAAATAATTCTTTGTTATAAGTTATTAGTTTATAAACTTGAATCTCTTTCAATAATTTTCTTCATTGTTTTCTTACCTTATTATTTTTTGAGTTTGTTTAGCATAGCTGAAAGAAGGGATAGTAAGTTCATTCTTTGTACTCTCCTTTTAGGTGTGCTGGATATAATACACCAATAATAAAAGCCATTAGTAGCATAACTGTTTCTTACCATTTTTAATAGAACCCACACCAAACTAGTAATCCCAAGCAATACTGTTTCCTTTCAACATATAGAATACCAACTGTGTGATGTGGAAAGAGTCCAAAATTAAAACAAAAGTTTTTCTTGCTGTTACATTTCAGGCGCAGAAATTTAGACATAATAAAACGGGAACATCAATTTCAGTGCTGAGCATCTTGAATGTTTACTACTATTAATAGCACGTTTGAGAGGAGAGGAAGGAAGAACGACTTCCTTCATTATGGTATTGTCTTACACACAGTTTTCTTGAACTTGACCTACTTATTACAACATAATGTCATTTCCTCTAAAGGAGTTTACAGAATTTATTACTTTTTAAGTGAAAAAATAAAAAGATATAGACTATGTTCAAAAACTTCATTTGAGTTTCTGAATATTAAGTTCCTCAATCCTAGATTGTTGCATAGAGTTTTTAAGAAATGCATTGAGACCAGACCCATGGGTTTTCTGCAGTTGGTGTATATGTGTGTGAATTCATAAATGCAGCAATAAGCTGTGCTAACAGTCACCAAATAGGATATGTTTTTGAAATTACTTTAAACAAGAATAAAACTTATAGGAAAATCTTTATTTACTGTTCATTTTCCCAGCATGTAGCAGTTATTTTCAGCTCTGTTTTTGCTCATTAAATATTTTAAGCCATATTCATATAAACATTTATATCATTTATTTCAGTTACCCTGTTGAAGTTAGTTGACTCGTTTTTTTCAGAGAAGTTTTGATAGAAGTCAGATACCTAGACAGGTGTTTTGCATGTTTAAAAAAATGGTCTTGCTGTTTACATCATGCAACAATTATCAGGAACAAGTTTTGCAAGAGTCCTTATAGAGAGGATTACATCTCATCTATGAATTGTCTTCCTTATATGACTTTATTGCTTGGTTTGGAATAACTTCCTAGGGTGTCAGTCAAGTTCAGGGTGAAGTTTAAAAATACATTACATAGAGGAATGATAATTGGATTATGATAAACTTTAGTTAAGTCATAGGCTGGATTATTGAGAAATAACTGTATACCACAGGTTTTATGTGGGATTATGAAGTGTTTTTTTTCATATACAACTGTTAATTAATGCAATACCTTTATTCTCTTTAGTCCCTGACCAAAGAATAAAAATAAAATCAATTAATAAGTTATTAAGATTTAAATGGATAGATTTTCTCTGGACTTTGTTTTTTTCTTATTTCACAACTTTTGATGGCAAAGTATGCAGTGATCATTTTTAGCTTTTCAAGTTAATTGAAAATTGACAACATCTAAACATTGTAACCAGTTATTCAGAAGTACAAATGAATACCCCTTTCTATAGTGATAAAGACAGCCAGTTGGCAGTGTTATAAGGGGAGAAAAATCTGCCAAATATTTGACTCCTGCATGATTCTTTGCTCTTTGGTATATCAGTTTCAGGTTTAGAGTTTCATTAGGAGTGGTATGAGTAATTACTGTTTCTACGACAGTGAATAAAGAAACTCCCAGGCAACAAGGCCCAGTCATTGTGTCCAGAGATGAAAGTCCACTGTGTGCTGTTAAAAGAGTCTGCCTTTATGACTTTATGACTTTTTCCTGGATCTGTTAAATCTCCTCTCAAAAAAAAAAAAGATCCTAGAGCTATTTGAAACAAAATTCATTTTCTTTCATTCAGTATTTTGCGTCTATTCTTCTTCCTTTTTTCTGGCAAGTTTCAAAACATTGTTCTTATTGATACACATCTTTAGTCCTCTCATGTAAGTGTTATGCTGATATTATTTCCTAGAAACAGTGCTGATGTAGTAAGAAAAAAAAGTCTCCCAGGTCATCTATGTAAGTAATAAGTGACTTCTCCCAGATCTTAGATTCCTAGTCTATAATGAAAAGGAAAGTATTATCTTTCTGTTAGGGTTTTAATGATTAAATTACGCAGGCATACCTCGTTTTACATATTGCATTTTTTACAAATTCAAGGTTTGTGGCAATTCTACATCAAGCAAGTCTGTTGGCACCATTTTCCCAACAGCATTTACTCACTTTGTGTCTCACATTTTGGTAATTCTTGCAGTGTTTCAAACTTTTTCACTGTTACTGTATCTGTTATGGTAGTCTGTAATCAGTGAACTTTGATGTTACTGTTGCAAAAAAATTCTGACTTGCTGGAGGCTCAGGTGATTAGCACTTTTTAGCAGTAAATTATTTTTAAATTAAGGTATATAAATTGTTTTTTTAGACATAGAGGGACACCTCACCAGACATACAATCCCATCCCCATGGCATATACTCACCTACTGGATGGAATTCAAAGGCAGACATTGTCTTCTACATACAGTCAGGAAACAATACTCATGTTTTGTCTCTTCTCTACTCTCCTTAGAGTAACGGGACAGAACACCAAAAGAGCCAAAGCCATCTATCCCTTAGAGACCAGAATACCCCTCTTGATAAGAAACTAGCCATCTTGGTTCTCATGCTGTATTTTGTTTTGTTTTAGGGTCAACTGGCTGAATTCTCTGCTTTAGAAATATTCTTCAAAATAATCCATCCATGTGATGTTGACTGGTTCTGATTTTTTTTTTAAACTTTCTTTTCTGATTATGGACATGATTGGGTCAACTACTATAACATTTTAATAAGCCATTTTTCCCCCAAGGAACTCATTTATTTTATAAAGCTCAGAAAATAAAAATGGCCCTTTACTTCCATTACTGATACTGTCTTTTGTGTTCTACTTTAGATTTTCCTGTGCTTATTTAAAGATTTTCCCCCCAAAATTGGACTCTGGCTATCGATACTCTCACAACTCGTTTCACTCAATAATAGATCATGTATATCACAGTTTATCTGTAAATATTGATCTCACAGAGCAGTACTGTGTATTGATTTACAGGCATGGATTCTGAAGTCACAGAAACCTGAGTTTGAATCCATTTCTGCCATTTGCCAGCTATGAGGATAATAGTAGCCCACACCTTCTCAGGTTATAAGATGAGATGAGATGAGGTATGTCAAGTGCTTAAAAGTGTCTGGCACTCAGTAAACATACAGTAGGTTGTAACTATTTATAGTAATCATCTTTGAGAACTGTATAATTTTTACGTGTATGCCACAATTTATTCACCTCCCTTGTATCAATAAACATTTAGATACTGGGCATTTAAGGTGTTTACAGTTTCCCAGTATTATAAAGCAACTCTGCCATATACATCCTTACAACTAAATCTTCATACACTGCCCTATTTCCTTAGGGTAAAGTCCTTAGGACATAAAGTTGGTCTGTACAAAGGGAATGTGTATTTCTAAAGCTTTTAATAGTATTTCTAAATTCCCCTCCTAAAAGGTTGTGGAACTCCAACTCCATCATTTTTTGTTGTTTTCCTTGGAGATGAAGAAGGAAATGGCAACCCACTCCAGTATACTTGCCTAGAAAATCCCATGGATGGAGGAGCCTGGTGGGCTACAGTCCATGGGGTCGCAAAGAGTCGGACACGACTGAGTGACTTCACTTTCACTTTGGAGATGATGCGTTTGGAGTGATCTTTTAAAAAGGTATCTTTAAAATTCTTGTCAGTGCTAAGCATTTTAATATATTAGAGGACAGTTTAGTCAACACATTCATACATAGAACAGAGGTGTTTTCAGAATGGATCACCTAGCTGCCCTTAGGCCTCCATTGTTGTTGTTGAGCCGCTTAAGTGTCTGACTCCTGCAACCACTTGGACTGTAGCCCCCCAGGCTTCCCTGTCCATGGGATTTCCCAGACAAGAATACTGGCGTGGGTTGCCATTTCCTTCTCCAGGGGATCTTCCCAACCCAGGGATCAAACCTATGTCTCCTGCATTGACAGGTGGGTTCTCTACCACTGAGCCACCAGGGAAGTCCTGAGCCTCCATTACTAGAATATAAAAGATTATCCTCTAAGAGGAATATTATGTTGTCAATCTTCTCATCTTATTAAAATAAGATAGTAATGCCAAATTTTTAACATTTGGTAGATATCAAGTTTGGGTAATTTGTTAGTGGCCTTTTTTAAAAAACAACTTTTAAAATTTTTTGTATCATTTGTAGTACAGAGTGCTGCTTCACAAAGTTTGATTACTGAAATGTTATGTTGGTTCAGGTTCCTTTGAGTATAGATGAGAAAAGGCTAGTATACAAACTTATTTACATGAGTGTAGCATAGCCCTGTTCCTAATGATAAAGCTTCCCAGAGCCAGTAACATAACTTATCTATCAGGCCCTGCCACATGGTATTAGCATATTTAATCCTACGACTCAGGTTAAAAACAAGACTGATTTCTCTTTAAAGGTTAAAAATATTTATCTTCACAACGGTTTGCTTTCATTTCCAGCAGGAAAGGAGCTTTTTCAATTTCTTAACCATAAAAATTAATTTTCATTCTGTTCAGATTTTTTAGTAGATCCGTGCATGGTCTTGTTGAAATTTACAGTGTAGGAAAATATGGAGAAAAACATAAAAATCACTTTAAATCCCACTACCCTGCAATGAAGATTGTTAACAACTTAGCACACTTTAATGCAAATATTCTTTTTCACATGTCTTACACGAGCTAATCGTTTTAAAACTGTAAAATACACATGACAGAGTTTACCTTTTTAACTGTTTTTAAGTGTACAGTTCAGCAGTATTAAGTGTATTGACATTGTTATGAAACCACCACCACTGCTGCCGTCCATCTCCAGAACACTTTCCGTCTTCCAAATTGAAACTCTGTACCTGTTGAGCAATAGCTCCCTGCTCTCCCCTCCCCCAGCCCTGGCAAACAGGACCTGATCTTTTTCACTTTGTATTAAAATATAATATTCGTACAGAGAAGTACACATACTACAAGTGTGCTGACAATTGAATCACACGATGAGGAAGAGGGTGTTTTCAAGTCTTAAAACTATTGAGGTTCCTCTTTTCTTTGCAGAGCAAGTTGGCGGTGCTCTAATAGTACAAATTTACCTTCTCTTTCTTAACTGCCGCATTATTTTATTTGATCCTGTTCTGTAGACTGGTGACTAGTGCAGAGCTAGCAAGCCTGTCACCCAGAGCATAATAAAGCACTGTGTAGTAATGCGTCACAAGACTGATTTTGCATAGAGCATATTAGCCAAGGCTTCTGGGACCGCCCTCAGCTGCACCTTGTGCTATATTAGTACTCCTCAGACAGGAAGAATTTTCTTTTGCTGCTGTAGCTTGTCCGGTTACTTTACAGGGTAAGTGTCTACAGTTCATATAAACAGTGAGTTTCTCTTGTTGAACTTCATCTGATTCTTAACTTGATTCTGTATCTTGTTGAAATTTTAGGCATTTAAAAATCCAAATTAAATTAAAATAGAACGATCCTGTGTAACACAAAACTTCTTTATAGTTTGCAAAGATGTGAATATGGAGAACTTTGCAGTGTCTTGGGTCTCAGAAATTCTAATTTGTAGGATCTAATTTTAAGAACATCTTGTTTCACGCATTGATATTAAGAAAAAGCCATGTACCCTCAGAAATCTCTTCAGGGGGAAGAAAAAATCTAATTTTGTTGTTCATTTAGTTGTTGTGTGACTCAGTTTTGCTGATAGCCACGTGATTTGTGTACCTAGGATTAGGAATTTTTTATTATTGCTAATAATAAAGATAATTAATTTTTATTTTGTGCCTATAAGCTTTATCCAGGATATCATGGAATGGCTTTATATTAGTTATGTTTTATAAATTGATAAAAGCTGGATTACTGTCTGTAAGGATTAAAACATACTGTATGATGAAAATTAAGATTCAAACATGTACATTACCATCGATTCAAACATATGTATTACTATAAGAGCCTAGAATGTTGTGGTTAACTGAGATTTAAATAATTGAATAGCCTTATCTTTTATAGTTAGCTAATGCAGCAGACCACTTCTTAAAGGCGGTTTACTCGGTTTTTATTGGCAGTCTGTGTCCAAGCCCTGCATCCCCGGATATTGTTTACTACCTATGCCTTTGTTGTAGGACAAACTCAAGGACAGAGTAACTCAAGAGTTTTCTGAGGGTAATCAGCATAAATTATCTATTTTCCCTGTGCCTTGGTTTTCTTATCTTGAAAAACACGATTAGGTAGTAGGGCAGAGGAGGTGTGGAGGATAGATGAATAAACTCTAAGCTCTGAAATTGGGTATTTTCATAAGTATCTATAATATTCTGAGAAGCCACGTTTTGCTATTTAAGAAAATTGGTATAAATTTCCAATTTTTAAATAGCTAAGCTTTGAAATCTGTTTTCTTCTACCTTCTTTTACTCTCCCACCTTTTGCTATTCAGTTTCATTTTTGTTTTATGTTTGTATCAAGAGACAGTTTCACTTTCCAGTTGGTACTTTTTGTTGTTGCTATTTTTTACTGCTGCCTTGAAAATCTAATTAGGGAGAATTCTTTAAATGCCCCCCAAGAAACTGATTTTATAATGTTTTATAAATAATGAATTTATAGTTCGATTTTCCATGTGCTGATCACCCTAAGTGTCATTATTAAAAACCCACGCTTAGGACAAGTGATGTATGTTGCCAGAGATATGCAGTAAGATTTTTAGGACTATTACTGATACCCTGTCATATTGTAGTAATACATACCTTTTCTTATATAAGTAGTATACAGTTTATCATTCAAAATTTCATTACTTTATTGTATAGTTTAAATGTTTCTGAAAGTAGCAAACTTAAAGCAGAAATCACAGCTTTTTAAGCTAATAATATCAATAAATTTTAATATTTTTTCACTTTCCTATAAGACAGTCAAGAGGGGCTTTAAAAGTATTCAATTTACATTCAGATACTTTAAAACTGTATAAAGGCAAGTCAGATTTTTCACTTGATATAGACATTTTCACTCATTGATTTATAAATAACTTCAAAGGGTAAAGATAATCATCTCAGAATGAAATACCACAATACCTAAAACTTGTCAGTTCTCAAGTTTATGCTATTCAAGTGAAGTTCTTACCTCTCGCTTCAGTCTTTAGCCTTGTCCTACATATTCCTTGTAACGAACACTGTTACAGTAGAGACTTTAAACTCATAGCAAAAGAACACAAAGTAATTATTTTTCCAGTTTCCACATTTTCCAGTCCACATTTAAAGATTCCAAATACTTTGAAACTTCAAAACTTTCTTTGGAGTTCATAGTTCAAGGGTAATATTTTCTATTTTTGAACAAGTCTTCTGCGCTCGATTTGTTTTTTTTCAGCAACTCTTCTCTTGAAGCATCTGCAACAGATGACTGCTGGCAAAGTAAGCCAGAACTTTATATACCAAGTATAGGTTTACAAGCCTATTGGTTTAAAAATACTCTGCCCTCATTTTCAGTGTCATCCTTAGAATACTGCCAGAATGCTGACATTTATACCTTAGTCTGTACACTTCTGTAATGATAGTGATTTTTCTATTAGGACTGTAGTATCACTTGTGTGAGATTATCTGTGAATAAGGATAAATTCTGGTCAGATTGCCATTGAGGACTAGGAAGAATGAAATATTGTCACTTGAAATTTTTGTAGTATCTAGTAAGCTTTTGAGGTTTGCTTAGTCCTAAAGTTGGCCTTTATTTATTATCAGATCAAATTTCTGATCACTCTTTGTTTACATTTGTATTTTGTTTAAATAAAATTAATGAAGAGATCATGAGAAAGATGATTAACTCTTTTACCTACTAACACTGGCTTTTTTTTTTCCCCCTTTCCTTTTCTACTGAACGTGAATGAAAGCTCCAAAACGAGCCATAGTTGAGGATGGAGAGTGGAGAGAAACTGGGTCTGCTGGGCTACACATAACAAAAGATTTTAGATGCCCAGATAGTAAAATGTATTCTTCACTGCTTGAATTGTTTTCTTTTAGGTTTTTCAAATGTGTCAGAATACATGATTTTTTTAATATAAGCTTCACTTTGACTTTTTCACATTCTCCTTCCTCTTTTTCAAGCTAATAAAATGGTTTTATTTAAATAGTGCCTTCTGAGAAATCTAGAAACCCTTTTCAGATATTAAATATTGAAGAAAAGCCATAAGCATTTCATAGTTTATATTTTGGATTCCATAAATGAAGAAACAGACTTGCCAGGTAATTTCAATGACAATATTTTTCACATGTGAAAAAATGGAGGTATCCTACTATTTAAATATTGTTTATCAATATTTAAGATATTTAAAATATCATCAATTATAAGATCATTTAAGATGCCATCAATTATAAGATCATCAACTTACTAGCAGCCCTTCTGAGAGGTGTGGGAAATACTTTTTCAGGAAAGATATTTCCCAGTTTTATGTACTTTAAATGAAATAGGAGGTGGGTTTTAGAATTTGAGAATTTTTTTTATATCTGCTACACATGTTTTAATTATAAAGAACATTCATCTAATGTTCAACTTCTGTTACCAGAGTCTAAGAAGAAGTCAGTTTTTCCTCTCAGCTAACTTACCCTTTTTAAGTAGTGCTTTCATTATAAAATTTTGCTTATCTGGAATAAAGTGAAAGTAGAGTCATTGAAGAGCAAAAATAAATAATCTTCCTTAAGATTTATACTGCAAAAATGAAACTTAGTATAATAAGATGTCTTATCCAAAACCCTTAAATGATCATTCAGTTCAACACTATCACTTACCTGTTTTGTGCCAGACACTATGCTAGATTCAAACACAAGTCAAATCTTAGTCACAGCATTTTACAAAATTAAAGATTTTAATATGAGAAAGTTGAATAAATTTGACTTCCGTGGATTATGTTTCTCCTTACATTCTGTTTGTATATTTCTTCACTGATTCAGGATTAATAATGCATAATTTTCCCACAAACTTCGTCCTTACATGTAGAGAAGATGTTGATAAAGTACTCATGCAATACAACATTTTTTTCCAAATATATACTTCACTTTAACTCTTTATTCAAATCTTATTAAACCATATAAGTTCTTATAGGAGAGCTGCAAGTTCTCCATACAAAATTTTTAGCCCCAAAGTTTGTCAGATAGAGTAAAATCTTTGCTGAGCTTCTTAGGAAAGAAAAAAGCTGCCTTCAATAACTTAGTATTGCTGTCAAACCAAAAGTGTATTAACGTACAGGAAGAGCCTGAAATGTATGTGTGTCACGTGTACCTTTTTTCTCTCTCTTTTACTGTGACATCACCTGGGAAAATCCAGAAGATTGGATAATCAAGAAATGCTTAATCAAGATTCTGCTGTACATGTGAAAATGGTGGGTATTTGAATATTTCCAGTTCCATTTATTAATGGTGAATCTGCACCACTTTTACCTCTGTCTTTAACCAGATAATTAATTATGGGACTGTAACTTTACACAGATCTTTCTTCACAATGTTAGACACACAACAGAATTTCAAATACTTGTTGAATTGAATTTCCTTGGAATTTTTTTTTGCTTGAAATATAATGTGCACTAAAATGTTTTTCAGCAGATAAAATGATTACCCCATTTCTTTTTGTGCTAAATTTTCCTTGCTCAGTAACAGCACAGTTATACAACATGAGATCTTTCATCTTAGGCCTCTGAGTTAAAATTTTAACTAATTTAACTAAGCATTTAACTAATTTTTTAAAACTTTTTGAACAGCAGTAGCTTTCATTGCATTATAGACATTAGGATGAGGTAGGGAAAATACAGGCTTTGGCTTCAGAACTGGCTTCAAATCTTAACTCAGTCCTTATTAGCTGTGACACCCTTGAATGCAGGCAACCATCTCACCTTTAAGAAATACACATGAAACCACCAGCCTCCTGTTGTCCTTGTTCATATCTTTTCCCAGCTTTATTAAGATGTAATTAACAAATAAAATTATAAGATATTTAAAGTGTCCAATGTGAATATTTGATATGCGTATACATTGTGAAAGTTTACCCCCTTTAGTTACCATATCCATGACTTCACAAACCTACCTTTTTTTTTTTGAAGAATATTTGAGTTATATTTTGGGGTAAATTTCAATTATATAATAATAATCACCATGTTATACATTATATCCTCAGACCTTATTTATCTTATAATTGACGTGTCCTTATACATATTTAATGAAAAAGTATATATAAAGTACTTTAAAAGCACATGGTAAGCACTCAGTGAATGTTAATCTCCTATATTATGTTAGTGTTTTATGAAAGTAGGATTTATTTGTAAATGTGGGGGAAATTATGTCTATCCTTATTCAGTCACAAAATTTTAAAAATCACTATTTCTTTCTCTCTTTTAAAGAGGACAGCTGCCCCATGATCTCTTTCTTATCTTCTCTTTCTGTTCTTTTTGTTCTTCCTTTTCTCTATTTTTTCATGCTTTTTCTTTCTAATTTTCTTTTTCTGGTCTGAACCTATAAACCAGAACTTAGCATGCAAGCAGCTTTGTGTCAACATTAGTAAATCTCTTGTTTCATTTAACTTTCCTCATCCACTGTGTGATGGGAGGTTAAAATTTATTCAGAGTGCTGATTAAGCTTGTCAGCAGTGTACTTAGAGCTCTTAGGATGAAGCATATGAAATTGCTGATTCTTTAATACATGAAATAACAGTCCAATGTTGGCAGTTTTATATAGTTCAGTCTAATACTTGAACATGATCTTTGCATCTATTGCATGATTGGCATTTGATTTATTGACACTGAGCATAAGTATCTCTGAATTAAGTCAGACTAAACTCATTTTTTTGCTTGAGTTGATTTTTTTTTTTATGAAAATGAATACAAGTGATATAAAAAATCCTACCATATAATTTGTTGTTACCAGGATCCTAGGACCTTCTACCATGTGTCTCCTTTAGAAGCAAGTTGCAGTGTAGTTGGGGCTTCCTTGGTAGCTCAGCTGGTAAAGAATCCACCTGCAATGCAGGAGACCCCAGTTCGATTCCTGGGTCAGGAAGATCCCCTGGAGGAGGGCATGGCAACCCACTCCAGTATTCTTGCCTGGAGAGTCCCCATGGACAGAGGAGCTTGGCGGGCTACGGTCCATGGGGTCGCAGAGTGGAACACAACTGAGAGGCTAAGCACAGCAGAGCAATGTAGGTAACTTACAAAAGCACTGTGGAAGGAAAACAAGCCTTTTGAGATGATAGATGTTTAAATAATTTTCATTATAGTCTGGATTTATATAATTTTTACCTTTGGTGTGCTCTTCTAAAAAATTGATAACATCTTTTTAAGTTGCCAGCTGTACCCTCAAGTTCTAGGAAAACAGAGCTATTTATCCTTTTCCCACATGAGACCCTGTACACCTCCCCAGTCTCAGCACACCCAAATCCTGCTTCTCTCCAGAAGCCCAGCTCCATGGGTCTCCCTCCTTTGACCCCAGCAGAAGTAACCTTAGTTTCTTCTTTTTCTCTTGTATTGTATGTGGACATCTTGACAGTGTTTTTATTATTTGGATTATTTGTATTACAATCCATGTTAGAGAAGATGAATTTGAGTATAAGATGTATATCTTACTCAAATTTCTGTATCTCTTACAGGGTTGCTTAACAGACTGCCTTACACTTAATGACTATATGGTAAATGAAGGAAGGAATTTGGCCTACACTACTTTAATGTGGAGACAGGCCAGATATGTGGTAGGCAGGAGAGACGGCTATCAGTCAAATTTTGCAGTGCTTAATCTTCAAAATAAAGCAAGAATCATCTAGGTGCATGAGTGAATAAATGTACCAGTCTGCATAGGTGGCTTTAAAAATCTATACTTTTTATGTCATCACACAAAAATTGTATTGCCCACTCCTTGGTACCCGTAATAAAGACTTCTGTTTGTACCATATTTGACCATTGGAAAACAAAGGAAAAATATTTTCATTGAGAGCTTCAGACAGAGATTAAGTAATTCAAACTCATTTTTATGTGAGCTATGTTTAGAAATACACAGGTTGACATCATTAGGACAGTTTTGTGACTACCGGGCCGTATATTATCTCAGTGTAGCCACGAGATAGTATCAAATAATCACATTATTTGTTCACAAATACTATGAACAAAACTGTATAACTTTGATATCAATTTCTTTAGAAATCATACCTTCTGAATATGGAAGTAGACTAATAATTAGGAGTTCATTTCATCTGTACAAGTACAGTATATTTAAGATTAGCCAGAATAAATGTATTTTAGGTTTTCCTTAGTTATCTTTAGCATTGATTCAGCTTAGGCTCTCATCAGCCAGAATACCCTGATTCTTGTCAGGAAAGCTTTGCTCCTTCCCCAGCATTTTACATTATGACCTTATAAAATGAATTTGTTTTCTTTTGCTCATAAATGATGGAAATTTTTAGTCCCTTATTTATTTTTCATAGCATTGTATTATAATCAAACTGGGAAGTTTTCAAACAATTTAAAATAACTTGCCCTTCAAATTTCAAGTATCATTATTTTATGTACCACGAAACAGGTGGGTGTATTGTGTCCAAGAGGACTATGAGGGAGGGATTTGAGGGGGTAGCAGAAGTATGTGACATGTGATGAAGTGCATACTCCTGTATTCTGCTTCATAGTGTTCTGATATTCTGATATTCATTGATACATTTCATAGAGTAAATTCTATTTCTTAGGCTGTATTCTAAAATATTTGAGTAAAATGTCTAAATGTCTAACATCTCAAGTTTTTGAGAAGTATTCATCATATATTTCAGTAATATTATATGTGTACTGTGAAAAGGGGAGATATGGTGTTTTACTGTATAATCCAAGGCAAATATAATTTTTATATTTCTTATACCTGTGTCCTCCGCCCTCTTGTGTTCTCTGGAAACAGTAGCTGCCCTTTCATCTGTCTTCACCACTCTTATTTCACTGTGGTACTGTTTGGGTATTCACTACTCATTTATCTGAAAATGAATGGTTTTATGTTGTGCAGAAGCAGGAATATGAACTCCTCTAGCCACTAGTTCTCTTTATTTTCACTGTAAAATAAACCAATCTAATAGTTGATAGCCTAGCAGAAACCAGCCTAATTAGAAGTCCTGTTTAAATATGGCTGTTTAAAATCAAATGTATTGTAGGATGTGATTGCTTGAGGCAGGACATCTTCCTTAGTATGGACACACTGAAACAAAATTTCTCATTTTTTTGGTGAAAATAGAGTAAGTAACATATGCCCTCTGTTGCTTTCAGTAATGGGTTAGTTATTAAATAAAGCATATGCTGTTTATTATGCATCTTCCAGTTAAGGCAGATGTAAGAGCAGAATTTGATTAGGGGATCAATTTACTCACTAAGGTATTTGTAAGGGAGCATCAGAAGTGACAGCACTAATTCCTAAAATTCAACAGAAAAAGAGTATGAGTATCATATCTCTAGTTTCTTATGTCTGATACAATGTAGACACATGGTAAGTATTTATAAAATGAATGGGTGTTAATGAATGAAAAAACAGGAATATAGGAGCAAGTGCCTATTGATTTTTCTCATGTTTAAAAAAATCACAATAAAGTAAATAGTGATTTATTTCAGTTCAGTTCAGTCGCTCAGTCATGTCCAACTCTTTGCAACCCCCTGGGCTGCAGCACACCAGGCTTCCCTGTCCATCACCAACTCCGGGGGCTTGCTCAGACTCATGTCCATCTAGTCGGTGATGCCATCTAACCATTTCATCCTCTGTCATCCCCTTCTCCTCCTGCCTTCAATCTTTCCCAGGATCAGGGTCTTTTCCAAGGAGTCAGTTTTTCACATCAGGTGGCCAAATTTTGGAGTTTCAGCTTCAGCATCAGTCCTTCCAATGAATATTCAGGACAGATTTCCTTTAGGATTGACTGGTTTGATCTCCTTGCATTTATTTAGATGATTTAAATAACCTCTATTCTTTTGAAACACTTTAAAGTCCATTTAAGTTAAAAGGATCACTGTATGAAGGTTAATTGTATTGCAGGTTACCCTCCCACCCTATTTAAGTATGGCTTTTTGAAATTAAGTATATTATAAATTCAGGTCTTTCATTCATGAAGAAAAATTTAATGTTCCTACTTCTGTTTCCTGTCCACTTCTGTATTCATCCTCCAATCTCAGGAAGACATGTTAACTTTTTTCTGATTTTCTGATTTTGTCCAAGGGACAGCTTGGAACCTAACAGATTTACCTGGTCAGATTCTCTTATAGCCGAGATACAAGGCCTGGGGAATTTTTCATAACTGTGTCAATAACACACATGAAATATGTTAATATTGGAGATAGCACACATATAATAATAGAATATAAAATAAAGTTTACTGGATACAAGCCACTGTAGAATCTTAATTTGAGGTTCAGTTATTGTCTTTTTGTACTTGGAGCTGACTATTAAATGACTCGTAGTTTCCTCCCCCAAGTCTTCTTTGTGCTAATTTTACTCTGATCAGTTTCATTCTCTCTGTGACATGGTAGAAAAAATAAGCTGTTTACATAATGTTAAACTGTTGAGCAAAACTAAAGCCTGCATAAACCAGCCTAAGTAGCAGCCTCAGCCCAGGTGGTCTAATATTTAGTAGTAATCTTAATTTGGAATAAATCCATTATAAAATTTATGTCAATAACAATGAAGTTTGGGGGGGTAGAGTACAATAAAGGAGTAAAGATCTTGAAGCAGCCTTTCAAATTAAATACATTGATATTAATTTCAGAAAGCCAGATGCAAAAGTATATAATGTGAATGAGATAAACTATGTGCATATACATGCATGTTGCAATCATAGAAATGAAATTAATGGAAAACATTAAAATGCTTACTTGTTTAGCTTTGGGCAGTATAATTACAAGCAATTTTTCTTTTTTATACTTCTGTTTTTTTCTGTTGTGAACATGCATGACTTTTATAATTAGAAAAATTGCATTTTCTGATAGTGTATTTCAAATGTAGTTTTGTCTTAATCTTCTAGATAGAAATAACTGATGTGCTTTAAAATGTTTTGGCTAGATAAATGGCAATTTGTTATGGTGGTTTGCTTTTTTTAAAATAATGCCTCAACAGTTTTACATCTTTAAATAATATAAGCTTTTTTATATTACTTTGCTTGGTATCAAAGAAACCTGGGGGAAAATAAATTAAAAATAGTTAATTCATTTATTTGATTCTTAGATGCCAGAAATCCAGAAAAATTCAGTTCACATCAAGAACCCTACAAGAGTAGAAGAAATCATCTGTGGTCTTATCAAAGGAGGAGCTGCTAAACTTCAGGTGAATCATTATCAAGAAGCCTTTAGCATTAAACCTCTATCTTTCATTTTCAAGCAGACTCATTGATTTTATGTCTTGCTACAATCTGAATAAAGAAAGCTTAGATAGACAAGCTTTCCCTGTCCTTTTGGAATGTAAAATCTAAGAGATGTATCTGGAATTGGTCTAAAATACGCAGAATACCCCACTGGAAACAACAAAAGTTAATAACCTTGAAATAATTTTAGCTTTTCTTTAATATTAAGTGCTCAGCTAACTAGTACTATGCATTAAGTATTAAACCATCTTAAGTAAATTGATTAACTATGATTAATAATCTTTAAAATGTGGACAGTTTCAAGGTGTTCTTTTAATATAATAAATCACAGTAGTCAAAGTAATGTGTAACTATTAGAAGATAGCTAATTTTTCTAATTCTTTTTTTAAAGGAATGTTTTACATGTAAGTTAAATAATCTGGATATTCACTAAAAACGTATTCCCTTTTTTAAACATTTCTGAAAAAACTATTTAGCCCAGTCTCCTAAGTTTCAAGAGCTGGTAAACTATTGCTGTGTCTCATTCCTTCATTCATTGGTTTAGTTTATTTAAACAGACAAATCAAGAACGCACAGTTTCAATAACTAGAAGCATGGCATAGTTTATTTCCACTGCACTTCTGTACACTGACCAAGGAGGTTGAAATTGTGCAATGTTTTATTGCTATCGGAAATAGTAACCGTATTGCCTGCAGTTTCAAATTCCTATACTGATTAGTCAGATTTTATTTGGGACTGTGCTGGGGTACTTAAGGTTCACCCTGTAGTTAAGGAAATTCTCAAGACTTGACATATGAACTCCTTTAGGAAACTCAGTGTAGACAGGATAGCCTCCAGTGGAGGGCAGGGCCAGACACTCTAGAGGAGTCTCATTCTTCTAGAAAATGTGCAGTAAGTGTCTGGCCTTGGTGGCTGTGATTTCATAATGCCTTTTCCCCTTTTCTTATAGATAATAACAGACTTTGATATGACACTGAGTCGATTTTCCTACAAAGGAAAAAGATGCCCATCATGTCATAGTAAGTGTGGCATTCATAAATAGATTCACAAAAGTAATCATTAAGTTCCTTTTTTAACCTGTGTTATCTGAGATTTCTTGTGATTTTTTCTTCTTTATGGACATTGAAAGTGAGAGGGGTCTTCTTTTTTTATTATATTTTGAGGATTTGTTTTCCCCATGTTACATAAATGGCTATTTTCCTGTACAGTTTTGGTTGCAAGAGGAATGAAGACTTCTGAAATTTTCTCTCCAAATGTGGTCTATTTATTCAGGAAATATTTAAATGAATTTAAACTTTGAAATAGCCTAAAGAAACAGATTTATCAAATACTTTGTGTTTTCTAGGAATGTTATTAAATTTTTGTGTCATTGATAAGTAAAAGAGTGAGTTACTAAATAAACAGCAACTTAAAATGTGTTGCTGGAATAATATACTTTTTTTGTTTTCCAAACTTGGAAGTGAATTTTTAAAATAATACTCCTCAACCTGACAACCAGAGATATTAGCCTTCTCTTACTTACTGTTGGAACATGTGTAATTTGAGAAATCATTGATAAATTTATTTTAAAAACCACTAAAAATTACACCCTTTGGCCCAATAATTTTTCTCTGGGAAATTTCTAAGTAATCCCAAATGTCAGGAAAAAGCTTTAGATCTAAGCTTTAGCTTTTAAAATCATTAGATTTTCTGGGAATGCCATGTGGATTATAACACTAAGACCAGAAGTTGTAATGATCATGCTTCTTGACTGGGCATTTAACAATAGTAAGTTATTTATATTACTGGTAGCATCAGTCAGAGTATTTCTTTTCTTTTTTTATCTTTTAATTGAAGTACAGTTGATTTACAGTGTTATGTTAATTTCTCCTCCACAGCAAAGTACTCAGTTATACACATATATATATTCTTTTTAGTATTATTTTCCATTATGGTTTATCCCTGGATATTGCATATAGTTCAGAGTATTTTTTTAATGCCTAGTTTGCTTTCTTTCTTTAGATGTCATTGACAACTGTAAGCTAATCACAGATGAATGTCGAGAAAAGGTAAAGACTAACTGTAATCCAGGGTTACTCAAAGACGTCATTACCTTTTTGCTGAGAATTTTTTCAGGTTCATTCACACAAACAAGAATAGATGCAAAAGTTCTTATAGCCATATCTGGCACAGAGTAAACACTCAATAGATCTTAGGCTTATTGTATGGATTATATGCTCCCAACTTATTTTAACAAAAAAAAGTAATAACTTTTTAATAATAAAACTTTCATGAGAAACTTTTAAACTGATTACCAAAATAGTCTGATGTCCTTACATTACTGCAGAATTAAAACAAAAATATTGTGATGGAAACTCCCTGGTGATCCAATGGTTAGGATTCTGTGTTTCCAATGGAAGGAGCAGAGGTTTAGTCCCTGGTCAGGGAACTAAGATCCACAAGCCTTGCAAGCAAAAAAAGAAAAAAGTACTGTGGTTTTATGTATTTTGTTCCCTTAAATTGATAGGAAACTGCCTCAGTTCTCTGTTTTCCTTGAGTAGGTTTCTGCCTATGTCTATTTTAACAAGACTCCAAATATGAATCAAATTTAATACCTTCATAAGAGAACAAAAGATTTTTTTGTAGTGATAATTTGATTATTTCAGGTCACTGAATTACTGACCTGAAAGTAAGGTAACTTCTTGTAGATATGTTTGAAAGCGAAAGTGAAGTTGCTCAGTTGTGTCTGACTCTTTGCGACCCCATGGACTGCAGCGTACCACGCTCCACTGTTCATGGGATTTTCCAGGCAAGAGTACTGGAGTAGGGTGCCATTTAGTTACATGTAAACTAAGATCAACAGAGATCACTTCAGCGGACATATGCATTGGCTAGGCATGATCTTCACCATATAAAGCAGCGTGTGGAAAACATTTGTTTACATTGCTTTGTTTTCTATTAGACTAAGCAGCTTAATGACAACTCTGTAATCTTAATGATTAAATTATTTACTTATTTCTAGTTACTGCAACTAAAGGAAAAATATTATGCTATTGAAGTTGATCCTCTTCTTACTATAGAAGAGAAGTACCCTTATATAGTAGAATGGTAAGTGTGCATTGGGTGATGGGAGGGTTAAAAATATAAAATAACATTACAGTTACAACTAATGGTTTATTTTTCCCCTGTACTGTACATAAATAGATTCATAAATTAGCCAGTGAGTTAGAGCAGTGATTAAATATGACAGCATGAACTCTGATTCTCTAATCACTGCAGCAATCTAGAATTTGTTTTAAGATGAAGATCAGTGAGAATAAATTTAAAGTCATACCCTCAAGCCTTAAATTAAAAACAATTTTTTTTAAGTATATGTGGCTGAATGTGCAAAGAAAAAGAATTAGGATTTAAGTTAACTCTGAACTCAGTTGAAGCCAGCAGATGACATAGTTACTGAGAAATGTGCTTCTGATGTTGGTCACATTAATTGAAATTGCAGCATTCCAAGCAAATTACAGCGAAAGCAGTGTGTTGAGTCCAGGGAGAATGCTATTTAAAGAAATGTTGACAAACTTAGTCTGTGTCATAGGAGTCCACTAAGACAATCACAGGAATTTGAGGAAGATTTCAAGGAATAGAGATGATGCTTTGATTTCAGAGGCAACAACTTATGGTTTTGGAGTCTTAAGAGAACAGGAATGATGTTACTGGTCTTCATAATCCCGTTACCTAACCTGAATACCTTGCACACTTAATCAGTGTCTATGGTATGAAGCACTGAAAAGAGATTAGATTTACTTTACTTACCTGTCCATAAAAGGAATTGAATCTAGACTTGGAAGGCTTATACCAACTTATTTCAACATGATAAAAGAAAGGACTGTTCCGCAATTAGACTTTTCTAGCAATGGTATAAGCTTCCTTGGGAGAATGAGCTCACTAAAAAGATGGGAGCTGATGCAGGGAAGAAGGTCACCTAGGAATATTATAGATGGATTTTTAGATATCAGCTATAGAGCTTCTGAAGGCTTATTATACTGAGATGCTGTAATTATAGGTGGTTTTATGTAATTACAGAGCACCCATATATAAAACTTTCCATAGCAAGAATTTTCTCTTTCTCACTAGGCAATTTAGGCTACTCATGAAAATTTAGATTACAAACAGGTGGGAAAAAATGGCTTTGCTATTCATTCTTACTGCTGTCAGAGAAGTGATTATGCCTTCCTAGCTTCAATTCAGTTCTTCTCTGTAGACTAAAGAAAGATTTACAACTAGTATCCTTTCATTATCTAATTAACATTAAAACTAAACCAGAGTTTGAGAACTGGGAAATATGATAAGAACATGCGTATCACATTTTGAGACACATGGGGTATACATTCATTAGTGATGAACTTAAATCTCTAAAATTTAACTTCAAAATTACAATGAATGAAGTACTTATTTTCTCATGCAGAAGAACATTTTTAATAAAGATAATAGTGTTCAGTTCAGTTCAGTCGCTCAGTCGTGTCCCACTCTTTGCAACCCCATGAACCGTAGCATGCCAGGCCTCCCTGTCCATCACCAACTCCTGGAGTTTACCCAAACTCATGTCCGTTGAGTTGGTGATGCCATTCAGCCATCTTATCCTCTGTCGTCCCCTTTTTCTCCTGCCCTCAACCCTTCCCAGCATCAGGGTATTTTCAGATGAATCAGCTCTTCGCATCAGGTGGCCAAAGTAATGGAGTTTCATCTTCAACATCAGTCCTTCCAATGAACACCCAGGACTGATCTCCTTTAGGATGGACTGGTTGTATCTCCTTGCAGTCCAAGGAACTCTCAGGAGTCTTCTCCAACACCACAGTTCAAAAGCATCAATTCTTCGGTGCTCAGCTTTCCTTATAGTCCAACTCTCACATCCATACATGACCACTGGGAAAACCATAGCCTTGACTAGATGGACCTTTGTTGACAAAGTAATATCTCTGCTTTTTAATATGCTGTCTAGGTTGGTCATAACTTTCCTTCCAAGGAGTAAGTGTCTCTTAATTTCCTGGCTGCAATCACCATCTGCAGTGATTTTGGAGCCCCCAAAAATAAAGTCAGCCACTGTTTCCCCATCTATTTGCCATGAAGTGATGGGACCGGATGCCATGATCTTAGTTTTCTGAATGTTGAGCTTTAAGCCAACTTTTTCACTCTCCACTTTCACTTTCATCAAGAGGCTTTTTAGTTCTTCACTTTCTGCTATAAGGGTGGTATCATCTGCATATCTGTGGTTACTGATATTTCTCCTGGCAATCTTGATTCCAACTTGTGCTTCTTCTAGCCCAGTGTTTCTCATGATGTACTCTGCATATAAGTTAAATAAGCAGGGTGACAATATACAGCCTTGACGTACTCCTTTTCCTATTAGGAACCAGTCTGTTGTTCCATGTCCAGTTCTAACTGTTGCTTCCTGACCTGCATAGGTTTCTCAAGAGGCAGGTCAGGTGGTCTGGTATTCCCATCTCTTTCAGAATTTTCCACAGTTTATTGTGATCCACACAGTCCAAGGCTTTGGCATAGTCAATAAAGCAGAAATAGATGTTTTTCTGGAACTCTCTTGCTTTTTCCATGATCCAATAATAGTCTTACTTTGCCTTAATTGATATTCTCCTTTTCTTTGATAATTTGACATTCTCTTTATACTTTCCAGGTATACTAAATCACATAGTTTGCTTGTTGAACAGGCTTTACCAAAAGCCAAACTTAAAGAAATTGTGGAAGAATCTGACATTATGCTCAAGTAAGTTTCTTAGATGTTTTGTTGTTAATTGTCTACAGACTTGAACTACCGTCATATATTTATTCACATGTGTTTTTTAATTAAGGCAATCTATAACAATGTTATGTATAAAAACATATCCAAAATATGCCACTTGGTGAGATAAAGAATTTAGAATAACAGATCATTTCAAGGCTAAAAATTTATGAAACCATGATCCTTTTGAAATGTTTTATCAAAATACTTTTGAAAGACATGATTATGAAAGGAAGGTTTATAAATCAACTTGAAAAGGATTTTAAACTTATAATTGTTGCTGTTACATGATCTGTTTTCTGAATTCTCAGACTCCCTTGAAAACTACTATTTCCAGGAAGGGTGAATATGTTTTAGCAGATAATAAAAACATTTGTAATCATGAATTATATAAACATTTTTAAGTTAATTTCAGTACTCTTGACCACCTCTTAAATTTTTCAACTTGATAGGCAAATATGATGATGCTTTTTTTTTTTTTTTATGATACTACATTTTAAGGTGATCTGCTTCTAAGGAGGAAAGCATTAAATTGTCATAAAGAGTGTGAGGACAGCTAGTAAGTATTCCTTTGTAGGCAACTTAATTCTATAGTCCATTAAGAGTGAAATAAGTTTTGATTTTAAGATCAAGACATTACCTGTAGCTGCCAGATCTTAGGTAAGAGAGATGCCAGATGTAAAGAGAATACAGCTGAGTTCCTGCCGCTCTGCTTTTCCTATGATAGAGAATAGATGAACAAGATGGCAAGCAGGAGCTCTTCTAGCTCACCATTTGTGGGTTTTTCAAGGTGTGGTTCATCTATTTGCTGTTAAATGGTATACATAGTGAACTGTAGATTTATGTCCATATTCCAAGTAAGTCTAAAATCATCTAATTTGTACTTAGAATTTACTGAAAGTAGGATAAAAAGTTAACCAGATTGAAAAACTTGTATTAGTATCATCATAGACATCAATAACAGCCCTCTTGGGTAGTATTTTGAAATGAGAATATAAATGAGCCATAGAACCAAGTAGAACTATTTCACTTTTTTAACATCTAGGTGAAAAGGAGATATATCTTGCTTTTTAACACTCAGTTCCCACCTCCATCTTACAGGGAAGGATATGAGAATTTCTTTGATAAGCTGCAACAATACGGTATTCCTGTGTTCATATTTTCGGCTGGTATCGGTGATGTGCTAGAGGAAGTTATCCGTCAAGCTGGTGTATATTACCCAAATGTCAAAGTGGTGTCCAACTTCATGGATTTTGATGACAATGTAAGAATATCAAATCATTCTTATAATTTTAATATCAGAAAATATTTTAATCATGTAAATATATTTTAATTTACTCTTTAGTGTATTATATATTTGTTAAATTAGGCCAACTTGGTGGGCCTTCTATGGGACTTATCTCTCCACGGGTATGTCTGTGTCCATGTTTTAAAGTAATATACCCTTCTTAAACTTTGTTCCTGAAGCTGCAATCTAAGAAGTAGTAAAACTTCTTTAAATTTAATGCAGCAATTCTGAACATTTAACATCTATAGATAGATAAAAAGTGAATTAGAACTGATGTTATTGAATGAGTTCTAAGAAAGACAATATATTATGATAAACTTAAGATGAAACTGTTTAGGTTGGAAACAAATGAAAAGTAAAAACTGGGTTTTCAGCACATTGTGTTTAACATGTGAAGTGGTCTCTAGAAAGTCACTAACTTCTCAGAGCCCTTTTTACCTATCATGAATGTGAAAATACAAAAAGTAGAATTTGCAGAACCTATTAAAAGGATTTATATTTTTCACAGGGGCTGCTCAAAGGATTTAAAGGAGAACTAATTCATGTGTTTAACAAACATGATGGTTCCTTGAAGAATACAGAATATTTCAATCAACTAAAAAACAATAGCAACATAATTCTCCTGGGAGACTCCCAAGGGGACTTAAAAATGGCAGATGGAGTAGCCAATGTGGAACACATCCTGAAAATTGGGTATCTAAATGATAGAGTAAGTATACAGATCTGTCATTTAATTTTAAGAAAAAAAAATTTAGGATGAAACTTGTAGAAAGTTGTTACCACAGGTACCTGAGAAAGTAGTTATTTTAAAGACATTTCAGTTGCTCTTTATCCCTTCACTTTGATGATGATTAAAGGACTTGACATGCACATACGCATGCTGTAGGTTTTGGTGGGGAGGGAGAGTATACCTTCTCAGTGAGGCATCTCTGGCCTTTCCCCACTGGAAACTGGTATCATTCCCTAATCAGAAGAATCAAAAATGTCTCTAGATATTGCCAAATATTCCTTGGGCACTCTCTTCCCAGTTGAGAACCATTGGGCTAGAGAGAAATTATTTTGGAAGAAAAACCAAAGTTTAGAAACTTTCTGTGTCAATGAATTAAAAAAAACTTTTAAAGTATTCATATCAAAGCTTTTACGAAAACAAATTAAGTTACTACATTTTACCCAAAAGATGTAATGTAAATAGTGAGATTTATACTGAGATTATTTACTTCTCCTCCCTGCATGTTAATTTTTGTGACTTTTTTTTTGATTGTTGATTAGGTGGATGAGCTTTTAGAAAAGTACATGGACTCTTATGATATTGTTCTAGTAAAAGATGAATCACTGGATGTAGCCAACTCTATCTTACAGAAGATTCTATAAACAACCATTCTTCAAGAAGACCTCTCGCCCGTGGGTGCAATTGATGAAAGAGCTGCTCATCTGTTCATCTGGCTAAAAGACTTTTTTTATTTATAATATATTCTTGCTCCTGAAGTTTTTCCTCTGTATTACTGAAGTATTTTCAGATTTGTTGAATCCATCAACTGGAAGTTCCTATTTCTCCACCTCTCTCAACACACTCCTCACTATATATTTTTTAACAGATTTTAAAAAATTCTTAGAGCTAAAATTGGAAAAATAACTCCCTAAATTTCCAGAATGACTTTTGTAGCTTAATGTTATTATGACATTTTCGAGGAATCTTTTTATATTGGGAAAGTTTGTAGAAGTTTTAAAAGTTTTATGAAATGATGAAATAATGTGCATGATTTTAAGTGTTGTCATTTTTATAATTTGGGTGAATTACGCTGATGGTATTAATCATCTCCTAAAACTTATGTTTAGTTCTTTTGTTTGGTAAAAATCAGTATTTACCAAAAAATATTGGTACTTGATGTTTGAAAAATATCCATTGGTATCGACATGTCACTAATTATTACAGAATGTTCCATATCAAAGCACTGACGATAAATATGAAATGAAAAACCTTTGTAATTCTGTCAAGACTATTATTATTCATTAGCAAAGCCTGCCATGATTTTCTTGCATATATGTGTGATATATGAATCCTGATATCTTTGTCATAGTGCCTACTTATTTCAGATTTATACACTATAAGAATAAAAAAGATTTTTACAGAGAAAATTTAATTTGCCCTTCAGAAAATAGTGGGGCCTGGGAAAATTGTTTTCCCCCTGTGAAAATATTAGTAAAAGAGGTACTTTATTGTACATCTCAGTGTTTCACAAACAGCCATAGGCAGAAAAAATGTCGCTGGGTCTCATGGTGACTAAAATAGCATACTTCAGCATTAGGAACCAGTATGCTTCTCTGCAGCCTGACTTTCCATTCCAAATTTTGGCTGCCCTGTAATTGGTTTACACAAGGCTAAGTCTTGCCATTGTGATAAATTTGATCCTGACCCTAGCCCTTGAACTGCAGTCTGTGAGCAACTAGTTGGTGTTCTTAGCATCTGAGCCATGATACAGACAAAGCATGTCCAGCTGGTTCTGATATCCAGTATGGGCAGTAATGTCTAGTCCAGTCATACGTGGTAGAGAGGCAAGGTCTTGTGATGCAAACCTTTTTCCTGCATCCCATCTGTATTCTCCATCACTGCTTCTCTTTTTTATAATAAACAATGAAACAAAGCACACAGTGGCAGAAAGTAGACGGTCCCCACTTAGGTATTTCCAGAATGGAACTCAACACCAAGCTTCTTGCTTTAAAGCAGATAGCATGGCATGTGTGTGCATGCTAAATCGCTTCAGTCGTGTCCTACTCCATGACTCCATGGACAGTAGCCCACCAGGTTCCTTTGTCCATGAGATTCTCCACGCAAGAATACTGCAGTGGGTTACCATGCCCTCCTCCAGGGGATCTTCCCCGCCCAGGGATTGAATCCCAGTCTCTTTGTCTCCTGCATTGGCAGGCAGGTTCTTTACCACTAGTGCCATCTGGGAAGCCCATGGCATGGAGGCAGGGTGGGGTGTCAATTACCTGGAGGACTTTTTCACATAGAAAAAATTGGGACTCCCTTATCAAATGATAGCTCCTTACTCCTGTGTTTGCTATTAGAGCTTGCCATATTGGCTATTTTCCAAAGGAGTTTATAATATGCGTCCACAAACAAGCACACTGTGGTGTAAGTGTAAGGAATACTAAAGTTCTGACCTGCTTTCTTGTCACTGCTCAGTCAGTCACCTCCCTTTAAAATAAAAGCCACAAGAACAGTCTCTACAGCTTCTTCTAGCCACTACCAATTTAGAAATGTCAAGACTTGCTGTGGGGTTAAATGTGTAGGGTGAGAGAGGAGCACTGGCTTGGATGGACGGTGCTGGGAAGGGAGTGGGAATATACACTCTATTTTGGACACACTGAGTTTGGGATGCCTATGAAATGTACAGATGATACCGTAAGTGGACTAGAACTCAGAGAAGAAAATTTGAGTACTGTAAATCTTATCTGCATTTAAATGATATTTAAATAGGGCCACTGTAAGCTGCAAGGAACTCCCCTGCTGCTGCTAAGTCGCTTCAGTCCTGTCCGACTCTGTGCGACCCCAGAGACGGCAGCCCACTAGGCTCCTCCATCCCTGGGAATTCTCCAGGCAAGAACACTGGAGTGGGTTGCCATTTCCTTCTCCAATGCATGAAAATGAAAAGTGAAAGTGAAGTCGCTCAGTCGTGTCCGACCCTCAGCGACCCCATGGACTGCAGCCTACCAGGCTCCTCCGTCCATGGGATTTTCCAGGCAAGAGTACTGGAGTGGGGTGCCATTGCCTTCTCCAGAAACTCCCCTAAACTACTGAAATTCCAACATGAAGGATGACCACACAGTATCAAACACTATTTTGATAATATCCAAAAACAGGAGTAAATAATTGGGAGTAGCATTCTTATTTTATAAAAAAGACTTCAGAGATCCAAGAGAAGAGAAGAAGGCTTCAAAGAAAGCCACTCTGTTCCTAGAAACCTGATATTAAAGTGCTTACATATAATTTTGCAGTCAGGCCAACTTCCCTGACAAAATGACGTATGTTCCGTTAGCAACGGAAAGAATGGAAGTGCCAGGCGGCACTCAATAAGCTAGATTTAGAAAGCTAAATACTGCGTGGTATCATTTATATATGTAGATACAAAAAAATAAAAAAGTTGAAGTCAGAGGGGAGAAAAGGTGATTACCAGGGCCTAGGGGGTGGGGGAAATAAAAGGATACAAACTTTCAACTGTAAGATAAATAAGGTCTGTGAATCCAGTGTATATCATGGTGACTATAGTTGATAGCACTATCATATAGTTGAAATTTGCTGACAGTAGAAGTTAAATGTTCTCTAAAAAAATGTGATGTATATGTTAATTTAAGTTGATGGGAATCCTTTCACAATGTATATTTATGTCAAATCATCACAAACCGTTGAAATGTCTTAAACAGTTTTTTAAATTACACCTCAATAAAGCTAAAAAGTAAAAGCCAATAAGACAAAGACCCAAGAAGAGCCAGTATTTCAGTCTGAATCTAAAGGCCAGAAAAGACCAGTGTTTCAGGTCAGCAGTCAGGCAGGCAGTTTAAACACAAAAACAAATACCAGCTAAAGTTTCCTTCCATTCTTGAAGCTCTAAGGCTCACAGTCCTTAAATTCCCCAGAGAAACTTATTTTTTATTCAGCCAACCTGCTACTGTAGAAAATAGCCAGTGAAGAAATTCAAACAGGACCAGCTAGAGATCTAGGGTAGAGAATAAGCACAAGATATTCATCTCCATGAACATGTGAGTATAAAGATGTTACAAATCAAATGCATTCCAAAGGGCAATTCAACAGATCATTAACCTATCTAGTGCACTCAAGGAATTCTGTTAAATGAAAAAGCTGCGTGACTGTGTGCTCCACAGAGGAGGGTTAAGGAACATTAGTGACGATGGCGGCGGCGGCCGGGAAGGCCATGGGCACCTCTTTCCCCTCCCAAAAGCACACAGAATCCCTGAAGCTGCCTCTGCAAAGAGTAAACCAGGGCCTTCCCTGGTGGTCCAGTAGTTGCAAGTCTACCATGCAATGCAGGGGACACAGGTTTGATCCCTAGTCGGGGAACTAAGACCCCACATGCCACAGAGCAACTGAATTGTGTGCCATAACTAGAGAGGCCGTGGGCTGCCACTAAGACCTGATGCAGCCAAATATTTTTTTTTAAGAGTAAATCAGAACACCAGCCCCGGAGCTCCTTGCCCTCTGGCTTCAGATTGGCTTCAGCTGATGGGAGCAGGACGGAGAAGATGAGTGTTTCCTCTCTCACCACTCTGCCCACTGCCAGCCACAGTTCTGGGGGTGGCTGTGTCCCTCCACCCACTCCTACCAGGCAGCCCCGCCCAGGCTCCCCCTGACCCTTCAGTCCCAGCATTAGATCGGCTTCCCACTCTTGACACCCAACAGCAGTCATGGGTACCTTGGCATCCTGACTGCACCGCCCCGCCCCAACCCCACCACACTCGTGTAAAGAGTCCTTTCATTCACTTCTCTTCAGACGTCCCACTTGAGTGTATGTTTCCAGCCAAGACCCTGACAGATACACCCCCTTTCTACTGTACAGCGATCTTCCACTTCTTTCAACTCACTCCTGCTGGGTTTTTAACCAAGGGGATTCTGGGGGCATGGCGTATTCTTATGGGAGAAATGGACCTTCAAATAAAACACAAAACCTGATAATTCAATATTTTATATATGAAAAATTCATTTTCCAACATTTGTTCCACTGAATGAGTGCACAGCATTTTCAGGAACTATCTCAGGGCTACATCAGTACAAAATAGTTTAAATTAGTCAAACAAAGTCGCTTCAAAAGGAAAATCACTGGTTACTTCAGGGTGAGTGCCACCACCATGAGGGGACATAGGCAGCAAGGTGGTTACTGCATAACATGACAGGTCAGCAGGCACAGTGTCCCACACAGAGCGGCCCCAGGCCTTAGGGCACTTCCTTCTCCGGGACAGAGGGGTGACAGAAACACATCACTTCGTTTATGCTCACCTGTTGGGATGACATTTCTGTCTTGGCTACAGTGAGATAACTCGAGTGTGGCTGAGCCATCAGCCCTACTTGTATCTATCTGATCACAGGATTCAGGGCGGGAAGAGAGGGTGCTATGGGAGAGAGTGATGAGAATAAGAAAGAGTAAAGCAGACAATCTTACGTGACAAATGCAGAATCAATTTCTCTGCTCATGGCACAACATGCCTTATGTCTGGTCCACTGATTTTCTTTGTAACCTCCAAGTTACCTGGCCAATAGAAGGACAAGGTGGGATGTGATTAACCAGAAAAGTGTGTGTGTGTGTGTGTGTGTGTGTGTGTGTAGGCATGGTGGAGACAGGGCATTACCAGGTGTGTGTGTGTGTGTGTGTGTGTATAGGCATCGTGGAGACTGGGCATTACCAGGGGGGGGTGTGTGTGTGTGTGTGTGTGTGTGTGTAGGCATGGTGGAGACAGGGCATTACCAGGGGTGTGTGTGTGTGTGTGTATAGGCATCGTGGAGACTGGGCATTACCAGGGGTGTGTGTGTGTGTGTGTGTGTGTGTGTGTGTGTGTAGGCATGGTGGAGACAGGGCATTACCAGGGGGGTGTGTGTGTGTGTGTGTGTGTGTGTGTGTGTGTGTGTGTGTGTGTATAGGCATCGTGGAGACTGGGCATTACCAGGTGTGTGTGTGTGTGTGTGTGTGTGTGTGTGTGTGTAGGCATGGTGGAGACAGGGCATTACCAGCTGTGTGTGTGTGTGTAGGCATCGTGGAGACTGGGAATTACCAGGTGTGTGTGTGTGTGTGTAGGCGTAGTGGAGACTGGGCATTACCAGGTCTTATATAGGCTGCTAAGAAGTTTCCTGGGGCTGTCTGGGAATGCTGCTGGGACCTGCCCTCTCTTTTCTAGCCACCTGGAGAACACTTTGAAAACACCAGCAAGTTAACATTTTTAATCCTCTTTATGTAGATATCCCAGACACATTTTCCTCTGTTCCCTCCAAGATGATTACAACTTCTGTATGATGCTGTTTTCCTTTAATAACAAAGCCACCCACCCAGAAGGCTCACAAAACAATAGCTGACAATGCAGCACTTTGACTATTCTACACCACCCATGCGAAGGCCCCTGCACTGATTTTATGTAGTGTCACTGGCATCAGCCTAAAATTCTCACCATGAATATCAACCCACCCCGATGTATGTCCCAGGAGCTATGTGATCCGTCGACTACTTGCTGACCATCCCCTTCTGAGAGACCCGCACACCCTCAGTGCACATTCTGCCACAACAGGGGCTTGGTATCACGCGAGTGGCTCATGGCAGGTTTAGAGTTCATCGTGTTTTGTCTCCTGGTCTTTGAGTTTAAATTCCTCAGCCGTGACCTTCCCATCTCCATTTCGGTCCTGGTTGGTGAACATATTCTTCACGATCATCTCAGCATCGAATCCAGGAGCGAGTTTCCCTTTTCCAGATGCCACCTGGGCATGAATGTACTCTGAGAACTGGAGAGAAAGAGGCAGTACAGACCATGAGACAGGGTAGCCGAAGACACCAAGCTGGAGCCTGAACAAGGCGGTCCTGGGACAGTGGGGTTGGAATTTGAGTCTGAGCCAGCACAACAGACAAAATCTTCTGAGCTATACGATCTAGATTTTTTTCCTCCAGCACGCGTGCTCAGTCGCTTCAGTTGTGTCCAATTCTGTGACCCCATGGACTGTAGCCCACCAGGCTCCTCTGTCCATGGGATTCTCTAGGCAAGAATACTGGAGTGGGTTGCCATGCCCTCCTCCAGGGGATCTTCCTGACCCAGAGGTAGAACCCGTATCTCCTGCATCACCTGCACTGCAAGCAGATTCTTCACCTCTGAGCCACCGGGGATGGCTTTAACCTCTGGATGCAGGTTAAAAACCTTGGACAAAATGACTATAGGAGTGCTTAGGTTCCAGGCAGCCAGTACCTAGCAGTCACTGGAACTATCCTGTTTCCCTAAATCAACACTTAGTTTGCCACCTACGACTGATCCCCTAATCATCCTTGCCTCTGAAAATTCATTCATTCATACAATAAAACCTTACTGTCTACTGTATGCTGAGCAGCATTCTAGAGCCTAAAGATTCATCAATAAACAAAACATCCTGCTCTTGTAATTCTAGCGTACACTAGTGGAAAAGATACACTATTAAAAAGGAACATTTAGAATGTTTTGCAAACACTAAAAAAGGAACATTTAAAAGGTAAGTAAACTACATATTAAGTTAGAAAATAAAATGCTCCAGAGAAAGGAAAGAGTCAGCCAAGTCAGGAAGATCAAGAGTACAGCCAGGGGAATTGGTTTAAGTATCAATTCGGTGGTCAGGGTAAATGCACAGTGCTAAAGAGAAGTGTGTATCGAGGCTTAAAGGAAGTGAGGGAACAAGCCTAGCAGTTACCTAGGGGAAATGTCTGCTGAGCAGAGAACAGCCGGTGCAAAGGCCCCGGGTGGACACATGCCCAGTGTGTTTACAGCACAGCAAAGGGAGAGTCGATGGAAGGCGGGCACAGCGAGCAGATGGTAGAGGGCTTTGTGGGGCCCTTGGGGGCCACTGCAAAGACTTTGAATATAAAGGCATGTATGATTAGGCCAACAAATACAGCTGTTCTCTTACTGCTCGGCCAGCCCTTGCTTCACCTACACCCTACTCACAAGAAACCCTGCCCCAGCTAGTGATTGCTCTTCTCTTTATGCCAAAACAGCTCCACCTGCTAGTTTATTAAAGGGAAATATCTGCCCTCATCATGGTCTTAACCTGAGGGCCTGTGAGGGTTGTGTCCTAGCTGCTGGTTTCCTTGGTAACTGATGAGCCAACCTGACATTAATTCCCCTATTAATGGTAGCCTCCTTCACCTCCCGGAGAAGGCAATGACACCCCACTCCAGTACTCTTGCCTGGAAAATCCCATGGACAGAGGAGCCTGGTAGGCTGCAGTCCATGGGGTCGCTGAGCGTCAGACATGACTGAGTGACTTCCCTTTCACTTTTCACTTTCATGCATTGGAGAAGGAAATGGCAACCCACCCCAGTGTTCTTGCCTGGAGAATCCCAGGGACGGGGAGCCTGGTGGGCTGCTGTCTCTGGGGTCGCACAGAGTCGGACACGACTGAAGCGACTTAGCAGCAGCAGCAGCCTTCTCCCCCAGGTAGTAAAGGTTCCTGCTATGTCCTATCTGCCATATACTGTGGGGGTGACACTCCAGGACCTTTGCTGCAGACATGGAAGATCCCTGTTCAATAAGTTGTTGATGTCTCTGTCACCATCTCCAGGCTCTTTCTGCAGTCTCCAGGCTGGACAACTACAAGGGTTTGGGGCCTGCGGGATGCTGCCTGCTGGGAGGCTTCTGCAGAGTTCTGAGATGAAGCGGGCCCTGTTCCAACTCACGTTTTAGAAGGACCACTCTGGCTGCTGTGAGGGGCAAGGGTGTGAGCAGGAAGACCTCTGCAGAGGTCCAAGTGGGAGGTGATGGACACTGGATTGAGGTGCTATGGAGCGGAGGTGGTGAGAAGTGGTCAGGTTCTGGGTATATTTTCAAGAACAGCTAGAATAATTTCCTGATGGATTTAATCTAGCCTGTGAGAGGAAGAGGAGAGATGACTGGGTGCTCTCACCTGAGCAACTGGAAGGGAAGTGCTGTCATCGAATGAGATGGGAAAGGCTTTGGGTGAAGCAAGTTTTTGTGGGGATATTGGAGGTTCAGTGAATGACGATGTCAAGTGGGCAGCTGATACCTTAGTGTGAAGAGGACAGAAGACAGGCCCAGAGCTGCCAATCTAGAAGCCATCAGAATGAAGACGATAAAGCCTTAGGATGGGAGGGGGTCACCAAGGGATGATGTCAAGGGGGAGGAGAGCAAAGTTCAGGACTTAGCCTGGGGCCCTCCATTCTGAAAAGCCCTGGGAGAAGCAGCTACCAGTGAGGCAGAAGGAACCTGGGGAAACTGTGAGGTGGAAGCCAGGAAAAGAAGGCATCTCAAAAAGGAAACAGCTGTGCTAAAGCAAGCTTGCGAACTGACCATTGGGTTCAGTGCCTGAGCAAGAAACCAAGTTCAGTGGCGTGGAGGATAAAAACCCAACAGGACTGGGTGTAAAAGAGATTAGGAGGAAAGGAACTGGAGGCAGGAAGGACAGACAACTCTTGAGGCTTCTGCTGTAAAGAAAGCAAAAAAAATAAAAGAAATGGAAAGATGCATTAATAAGGAAAAACAGCAGCATGCTCTTAAGCTAATGGGAATAGTCCAGAAGTTGGGAAAATGTGGATGATAGAAGAGAGAAGGGGAGAAGGCTGGAGCCACATCCTTGAACAAGGAGATGGGAACAGGCAGAGACCTGAAACTCCCCAGAGCTGCGACAAGACAAAGACTCTCTTGCCCAGCTCCACAAAGGGTGTCTCATTCAGGAGAAACAACACAGGATCTAGACGATCAAGACATCTACAAACCACTGGATGGCTGTGCAAACTTGGGCAAGCCATTTACCTTCTCTGTGCACAGCTGTTTTCTTCTGAAAAATAGGGGTGATTACCTGGCTGTCATGAGGGCTAAGCAAGATAATATATGTGAAAAACACTTAGAACCATGCAGGCCGCAGTGAGCACCCAGGAACGAAGAACTGAGTCCAGATCCGTGAGCCGTGGAATCAACCCCTGAACTTCTCAGGGCCTCAGTTTCTTCAAAGAGGAACTGTGAGCTTCGACTTAGAGGACTTAGTGTGTGTGTGCAAGCGCCTGACACACGAGCATGCAGTTTACAGATCACAAGGAACAAGCAGCGGTATCCTCACTCTGAGTGGGTTCACATTCAGGATAGGTGCCCCAGCCCAGGGAGCTTCCCTGAGCTCCTTGGGCCCCACTTGTATTCAACAAGGTCAGTTACCTCTTCCAGGAGGACTTCTCCATCACCATCCTTGTCGATCTCTTCAAAGAGGTTGGCTGACACCTCACCGTTCCATACGAACATGTACCCCTCTGGCAGGCCAGCCACGAGCTCCAGCAGCTCGATGTCAAACACCAGCACGGCACTGCCGGGCACTTCTCCATCTGCCACAGGACAGGGGTGGAGGTGGCATTAACAACAAGGCAGCGAGCATGCCCCTCTGCCCCCTGCCCCAACACCCAGGCTCTGGCTGCCTCATGGAGGGAGGAATCTCTTGGGACAGCAAAAAGTTCAGCCTCAGCAAGTGGTTTTTCCAAACTGTAGGTAGTGAGTCTCAAATCAATTTAAAGAATGAGACCAACGTTTTTTTAAATTAGAGAATAAAATCAGAGTACATTATACATAAAAAGGATAGATACTATTTTATGGAACTTAGTTTTAATCATATAAAACTAAATCTATATGTATTATTGTTGTTGCTCAGTCACTAAGTCATGTCCAACTCTTTGTGACCCCATGGACTGTAGCCCACCAGACTCTTGTATCCGTGAGGTTCTCTAGGTAAGAATACTGGAGTGGTTTGCCTTTCCTTTCTCCAGAGGATCTTCCTGGAGCAGGGATGAAACCCTCAGCTGCTGCATTGGCTGGCAGGTTCTTTACCACTGAGCCACCAGGGAAGCCCATATGTATACATATACGAGGTATAAATTGTATGCTTATGCATAACACTAATTGGGAGATAAAATGTAATTCTTACTGTGTCTTGGTGAAAAGAAGTTTAAAAGCAACCAGCAGAGACTACAATGGTACAACTTTTGAATAACTTTAACCACAGAACTTTAAGAATAATACATTATGCCTTAAAATCATGAGCCATAATGTGATTTGTAAACACAAATTCTAGAACAGTATATATAGTATGGGCCCAAAATAACTTAGAAGTATGTGACTATAATAAATGTAATGTGTATTATTTTAAATTATATATTGTAATTAATTATATGTCATGGGAGTATAATCTTACAGGATACATTTTTTTTTAAGTGTTTTTTCTCAGATTGGGGAAAATAGCATAGAGTATATCTTCTCCAATTATTTAAAAAATTTGAAAAAATCAATCCAAAGTGCCTATCACTTCTGTAAATTAGCACTTCCCATCTACTCCATTTCCAAACAGCAAAAGTACAAGAACTGAAAAAGAAGGGGTTCCCGCCAAACCCCATGAGGAGGGTTCATTTTGGCCAAAATCATGAATCAAACCATAATAGCTGTGAGGGCAAATACCACCAGTATTTCCAGAACTTGACACCAATCTTTTCCACAAGGAAATCTTCTTAGATAGCTTCTTAGATAGCAGTCCACTGTCCCAGGAAACAGTTTCCCAAGGAAGCGCCGAGCTCATCTGGGAAGCCCTTTCAGTGACATTTCCCACACGTGAGTTTGAAGAGTCAAGGGTTTTTTGTTTTTTTTTCTCCCACAGAAACCCCTGCTTAATCCCATTAACATGGCACTCACACCAAATTCATGGGGTTTTGAAATAAAAATGCTAAAGACTTGAATAAAAACCACAGCTTTTCTGGGTTGGGGTTTTAAATGGAAGAAGCATATTGTGTTAGAACATCAAAAAGCACAAAATACAAACAATGACCATGTCCCAGATGCCTTTTCTACTACAGACTCACCCACGCCAGCCTCGCCGTAGCCCAGGTGGGGCGGAATGATCACAGTCCGCTTCTCTCCAACGCACATCTCTCTGAGACCCATATCCATTCCCAACACGACCTGTCCAAATCCTAAAACGATGTTATACGTTTTGCCTAAATTCCACCTGAAAATGAAACAGAAGAATCTCTGGTTAGGCCATCAACCCACTGGTACTTGAGCATGTCTTCCTGAGAACATGTCACTTCTGTGATCTTTCTGCCAAAGATACAGAACTCCTGTGGAATCATAAGGACACAAACCCACACTGAGGGACAGTCTGCAAAACAACCAGCCTGTAATCACCAAGTTTCAAGGTGAAAATCAAGGGACGACTGAGGAACTGGTTGAGAGTTTTGGGCATATTGCAATGAATCCTCTTGTTATAAAAGACCTTACAGAACATTTGGCAAAACAAGTGGGATATGCGTAAATACCTGCTAAGTCACTCAGTTTTAGTCAGTGTTCTGAAATTTTAGTCAGAAATTTTCATGAAAATTTTAAAAATATGTAATGTAGTTAAGACCCAGATTTGCATTCAGCAAGACCTGAGTCTGAATCCTGGTTCTGCCGCTTAATTTGACAGAAATATAGTTTTAGTTTCCTCATCTATAAAATAGAGATAATAACAGCTATTGCACAGGATATTCTAAATAGCAAATAATATGCTTGGCACGGAGGAGAGCAAGCATCAGGAGCTCAATAAATGGACAGCCTTGAGAGTGCGACATGCTTGTGCCTGTAACACTCTATGACTCCAGAATAATAACAGTTAACTTGGGCCATGCTTTTAATGAGCCTTGATGCCCAAAATCCCAAGAGAATCCAAATAAAAGTCACCTCAATCAGTACTGAAAGTAAATCTATTTTCAAATTGATGCATTCCTATCACTTCCTAAAAGCAAACAATGGGAATATTCTTCAAATCCAAAGAAACATCTCCTGGCTATCTTGGTGCCCCCTTGATATCCATCACCAGGTGGTGACAAGGAAGGTACCGCCCCTTTGGTCACCTCCCCTTCTCACGCTTCCTAGCCTCCTGCAGGCGAAGGGCCAAAACAGCATTGGCATCTGTCCCACCTGGGGTGAAAGGGAAACAAAGCCAGTTCCAGAACACTGGACGCCTTGGCCCCAGGCCTGAGGGAGGGCTCGTCCTCTGCCCTACCCCAACACAACCCTCCTTTGTCAGCAGCACAGAGGCGCCCTCACACTGCCTCTCTCCAGGGACCCTGGGCAACTTCCCATGGGACAGTTGGGTTTCAAAATCTTACAGAATATCCAAGAACTCATTGAGTTATCAAATAACAAGTGTTTATTCTTTTCTGAGGCCAGTTTCAACACACATGAAGAGAACCCTCTAAACAAGAAACTTGTTTTTACATGTCATCTCTGAAAACCCAGCTCATTCTTTTCCCTCAAGTCATCCTTTTATTTTTGATTTGCCAGTTTCTGTCTCAGACATTCTCCTCATTCCTTCTGTGTATTCCCGGCTTCCCATTCGCCGCAAGCTTCCTGCTTCCTGCCTACAGGCAGCCCTCTCTGGCTCTCCACCCACGTTCCCCTCTCTCCCTTCCATCACAGACTCTCCCAGTAGCGATCAATGAGCAACAACAGCCGCACCTGCCAAGCTGTTAATAGAGCCCACGTGGGCTTGGGGTGGGGCCAGACCCCATCCTCCAGAAGAAGCTCCTCCCACACACAGGTAAGCCTTCTCCTGCCGCACTTCCCACAACCCTGGTACTCCACCCAGGAGAGAACCCGCAGGGCCGCCCAGACACTGCTCTTTCGTGTCAATGTACACGTGACACAAATGACTCTCGTGGTTCAGGATGGAGTCTCTGGGAAGAGGAAGGAGTGTCACGTGGCTCCTGCATGCTCTGTAAGAATATTGTGCATCCGCCAAACAGGCCTCAGAAGCAGGAAATCGGATTCCCCCACCCCACAAGAGACGCATATCCTGATCCACCAAAGAAATTCCTTTGTTCATTTCCCACCCCCACTTCCCCTTTCCAAAGCTGTAGGAGGACCAACAAGAATAGGAATGTCAGCCCCAGCAATGACAGCTGGCCATCAGCCTTACAGGCTGTCCTAACCTTGTTTTCCCATGCACAAGCTCACTGAACCCAGAACAAATGCAAGCCATGCTTCTTCCCCACTGTCCTCCACAAGTTTCTAATCATTAGTGCAGTGAAGTTTGTTGTAAGCTAGATTCTCCAGTAAATCTGGGCCCCAGGAGCTAGAGCATATTTCATTGATTCTGTAATGCACATTTTTTCACATTTTAATTTCTTCTTGATTTGGGATACATCTTACAACAGACATCATGTTGTTATTTTTTGACAGCGTTCTTAGTTTCTTGAGATACATAAAATGATGCTTCTAACAACCAACACATTTTAGATCTGATGAAATACATTAAATGCTTTAGGTCTCAAAGCACCAGAGAGAATGCTCTGAGCAGTATGTCCCTCAAGCTCTCCACACCTGGCCACACTCTGTCACCTGAGGCTAGAAGACAAAGGGATGGGTAAGAAGGAGATAAGACCCTCTCCATCTAGAATAAATGCAGTAGCACATATTTATATGAAGCTGTTCTTTCTCCTTAAGACTAAACTTAGGATTCTAAGCCAGGCTCAGTACAAAAATGGATGTACTTATATGGAGACACAAAGAAAGGCTGAAAATGTTTCCTTCCCAAAGAGAATAACATATTACCTTGGCTCAGATGGTAAAGAATCCGCCTGTAATGCAGGAGACCTGGGTTCAATCCCTGGGTTGGGAAGATCCCCTGGAGAAGGGAACAGCTACCTCCTTCAGTATTCTAGCCTGGAGAATTCCATGGACAGAGGAGTCTGGCAGGCTACAGTCCATGGGGTCGCAGAGTTGGACGTGACTGAGCGACTTTCACTTCCAAAGACAATCTAAAGATTCAGATACATAAGGAGCAAAGCTCCTTTTACCTGCATGATACTAGTATACACTGTTGATTCCTAGTAATATGGTTTTAGATTCATCTCAATTAACATTTATAAAATACTTCCTTTGCGTTCTGTTCTGGGCTAAGTGTAAGGAGTAAAAAGATGAATAAACATGTTGAGTATCTAAGGTGTTCAGACCAGCAACAGTGATAGAAACAAAAACAGCTACAAGGTGTGTGCACAGCTCAATCTCTCAGCCATGTCCGACTCTAGTGACTCCATGGACTGTAGCCCACCAGGCTCCTCTGTCCATGGGATTTCCCAGGTGAGAATACTGGAGTGCGTTGCCATTTCCTCCTCCAGGGGATCTTCCTGACCCAGGGATCAAAGCCACGTCTCCTGTGTCTCATGCATTGGCAGGCGAATTCTTTACCACTGAGCCACCTGGGAAGCCCCCAACTAAAAGGCAGGTAATACATAAAACATTATGAGACTACAGAAGTGAGAACAGTTGATTCTTCCTAGGAACTAGGCAAAGACCTTGCGAAAAGGGAAGACACTGAGACCAGGGCAGAGGTTCGCCAGAAGGAAGGATGAACGCGGTGCACATCCTGCACCACGGCACACGGCACCCCTGGGTGGCGGAAGACGGACCTCAGCAGAAGATGAGACTGCTGAGGCAGAACGGAGCGACAAGAGAGCCTCACGTGCCTCCAGAGAGACTCTGGAGCTTGGATTTTATCTGTGGGTTAATTTTTAAAGACAGTAGTTACGAGATCTTTTCAGACAGTTTCAAGGGGACAAGATGAGACCGTTCAGAGGGAACTCTTAGAACAAGGTACCGGAGTAGTGACGTACACTTAAGATACACAGTGCAAAGGCATGGAAGCAAAAGCCCTCGATGAGTATCGGGACAAGGAAAGGGGGGCCACGGGAATACCGACTGTTATCCGCCAGGCTCACACCCCACCGATCCCCTGCTGCCCTTACGTGGAATCCAGCAGGGTCCCGTCCAGAAGTGAGGCATTGTAGTGATACTTGAGGTAATCCCCTTTCTTACTCAGCACTGAGCAATCAGGGGGTTTGTAGTGGGAGGTGATGCTGATGGAGTCTGACGGGTTGTGAAAGTCAATCACGTGGATGTCAAACACCAGCACAGCCGAGCCAGGGATGTTCCCTAGAGGACAGACACAGGCAATTAGAATAGTAGCAGCACACCTGACCCCCGTGTCACCAGATACTCCTCACAGACCTCAATGAGAAATGCAGGGACTCAGCCATGTAATCCTAGGGATGCTGGAAGAACAAAGCTAGAAGGGCTGTTAAAATGTAAACTAACTCAGTTTTATAGATGGGGAAACTGAGGCACAGATTTGTCCAGGGTCCACAGTCAGGAGCACAGTTTGGACTAAAAGTCAAGACAGTACACTACTGCCCCATGGAATGGTTAAGCCTGAAAGACTTACAGCTAAGTTCATCAGAGATGAGAAAACTAAAGCTCAGCCAATTAACACTTGCCCTGCTCCTGCTAGAAGAGGTGAAATAAGAAAATCAGTTAGAGAAATAAAATCACTTTAGTGCCCTACCACTGCTCAAGAGAAGCAAAACAACAGTAACTTCATGGGGGGAAGTTCAGTTCAGTCGCTGAGCTGTGTCCAACTCTTTGCGACCCCACGGACTGCAGCACGCCAGGCTTCCCTGTCCATCACCAACTCCCGGAACTTGCTCACACTCATGTCCATTGAGTCGGTGATGCTATCCAACCATCTCATCCTCTGTCATCCCCTTCTCTCCTGCCTTCAATCTTTCTCAGCATCAGGGTCTTTCCCAGCATCAGCATCATGGGGGAAAATACCTAGCTAAAACTGGCCCATATACACCCCTTAAGATATACACCTAACAGTTCACAAAGTGCTTTATGACACGTCCTGTTCTATACAAAGTTATTACACTTCCACTTTTGAGAACATTATCTCACATCTGTGAATAATGTTTTACACTGTGTGTGTGTGTGTGCTAAGTCACTTCAGTTGTGTCTGACTCTTTGTGACCCAGTGAACCATAGCCTGCCAGGCTGCTCTGTCCATGGGATACTCCAGGCATGAATACTGGAGTGGGTAGCCATGCTCTTCTCCAGGGGATCTTCCGACCCTGGGATTGAACCCACATCTCTTACATCTCCTGCAATGGCAGGCAGGTCCTTTACAACTAGAGCCACCTGGGAAGCCCATTTTACACGTTACAAAGCATTTTTCACATACATTCTCTTATTAAATCTCTGCAGCAACCTTGTTGGGTAAATATTATCATAAATTCAGGAACAGCAATTCCTGCATGAATCTAATGACCGCTTCTAGGGAGGCATCAGTTGTTAACCACATTTGCCAAATCATTTCAGAATTTAAATGTAAAAGATTTGTAAACAATAATACTTAGAATCAAGAATGTATAATATTTTCATTAGCATTTTGCAGACAAGCAAACCAACTCATATATAACTTGTTCAAGAAAATAACACAGCTATCAACAGAATTCAGTAGAGATACGTGAACATCAACAGCCCCTCCTCACCCCGCAGATCTTCCAACTCCCACCATGTACTTTTCTGTTTTTTGTCTGCTTTCTCTCTAACACATACTTAATGGATAGGTGCTTATTAAGTACCAGGCACTCTTGTAAGTGCTTTAGATGTATAGTTTATTTAATCTCATTATAATCATATTCCCAACCTACAGATGAGGAAACCGAGGCACAGGTTTAGACACCTGCCCGAAGTTACCAAGGTGTAATTAGAGAAGCTTGTGCGTCCACAGCAGAACACAGGTGCCTGATATTCACTAGTGATGGGGAGTTGCTAACGTGAGCAGTAACAAGATACAGGATCTTTTCCATAGGAACCAGGTACTGCAAACTGCCATAGGAAGGTGCTCAGAAACCAGAGTCAAGGGCCGCTCTCTGCAGGAAACAGGACATGCTAACAGGGGTGAGTGGCTGTGGAGCCATCTCAGTGGTTTCTCAATCTTGGTTATCCCTTACAATCGACTGGGAATGAACCTTGAAAACATTATGCTCTGACACAGAAAGACAAATATTGTATGTTTTCAATTATGTGAGACACTTGGAATAGGCAAACTCGTGGAGACAGAAAGTAGAATGACGGTTCACGTGGGCTGGAGGGAGAGAGGGTAATGGAGAGTTTGGGATGATGGAAAAGTTCTGGGTATGTTGATGGTTATACCACATTGTGAATAAATTCAATGGCACAGAACTGTAAACTTTAAAAAGTGTTTAAATGGTAAATATGTACATTTTACCACAATAAAAATTAATTCACCACATTCACAGAATAAAAGAAAAAATCATGATGACCTGAAAAAAAGATCACCTGGGTGCCCTCTAAGATTCAGATTTAACTTATCTAGTGCAGTGGTCTGTCTCGGTCTTGGGTGCTATCAGGATGTCCTGCAGAACTGGGTGAAAATACAAAGGCCAGGGCTTTTCCCAGGCAGCCCCTTTGGTTCTGTAATCTTTTAGCTCTCAGGTGATTCTCTTCTGTGACAGCACCAACATTTGAGAACAGCTGAACTAGAGTGCCGCCAGGCATAGTATGTTCTGTTTTGTTTCCCAGGGCTTTTGTGTTGCTTTGTTTTGCCCCTCTAAGGGGCAGCCAAGTTTAAGGAACACTGTGCTAAATGGTCTGTAAGTGAGCAGCGGATGCTATTTAGGAAGCCCTTGAATCGTGGTGCTGGAGAAGACTCTTGAGAGTCCCTTGGACATCAAGGAGATCAAACCAGTCCATCCTAAAGGAAATCAACCCTGAATATTCATTGGAAGGGCTGATGCTGAAGCTCCAGTACTTTGACGACCTGATGCAAAGAGTCAACCAGGGAACAGAACCTGATGCTGGGAAAGATTGAAGGCAAAAGGAGAAGAGGGCAGCAGAGGATGAAATGGTTAGATAGCATCACTGACTCAAGAGACATGAATTTGAGCAAACTCCAAGAGATACTGAAGGACAGGGAAGCCTGGCATGCTGCAGTTCATGGGGTTGCAAAGAGCTGGACACGACTGAGCGACTGAACATCTCCATGAAGAGGACCAGGCTGCAGGCCATGGTTGGTATAGGAGATTGGTGAGAAAGAAAGCTGCATCTTGAGCAGTTCCATTAACTTCTCTGAAGAAAGTATGTGGATGAAGCCCAGAAAGGGACAAGGACCTGATGGCACTGGGCCAATGCAAATTTAACCTCCCTGTGCCAACTGTATGACTGAAGTACATTCAAGATGGCTGTTCTCTTGCTCTCTGTCCTGCCCCTGCTTGACCAATTCCTGCTTCACTCACATCACTGTCCAATTATCTTAATCACAGTGCTTAATCAGTAACTGCCTACAGGTGTGGCCGGTGCCAGATGCTGGTTTTCCTAGTAACTGATGATGAGCCAACCTGATGACAGTTCCCCCTATAAATGGTGGCCCATTCTCCCCAGTGTAGGGGAGCAAAATTTACCACCCCAAAACATCTCTTTGACATGTGCATTATTTCAAGTTGAGAGCAAGACCCAAAAGACTCAAACAAAAACCCTCTTTTATCTCCTACTTAACTGCCTAAAGAATGTAGATAGAGGACCTGTTCGGGGGTAGGGGAGGTGGGGAGCTATACCATAGATTACTACAGTATGAATTAGGTGTGTAGACAGGGAGGAAACTAGCAGTCTGTTAGTTAAAATTTCTCTCAGGTCCCAATGTCTGTGTGGCCTAACAAATATCTGTATACCTAACACTTGCTTTACCTTCTCCAAGTCAATCACCTTCCTCCCTTTTGAAGTCTGAAAACACTACACCCAACATCCTCTTCTGTCTTTAGCTAAAGGTGATGTTAAGGCGAGGGCTTCAAACATTTTGGTGAGTTACTCAGTTTCCTTAGATTCCTCCCATATATACGTCCTTAAACTTTGATTTTCTCCTGTTATTCTGTCTCATATCAATTTAATTCCTAGACCAGCCAGAAGAACCTAGAAGCATAGAGGAAATGATTTTCCTCCCCATTACCAGCAAACTTGAAATCTAGCTTTTCATCATGGCACCAGCCTCCTCTTTGAATAAACCCATAACCAATGCAGAAAAGTAGTCGTCAATTTTCTCCACTAGATAAGCTTCCTCAAGAAGAGACACAGATGACAAAAAAATAAAGCCGACTGGCACTTTGGACCAGAAGGAAGCTCGGTGACTCCTTGGAAGCATGGGTTTCCTCTGAGAGCTCTGGGACTTCCGGTTGGAGTCCTCAGTTCTCCATATATGGGTATCAACAAGTCACAGCCTAATGGAAAGGCATTCTTCCCCTCCACTTGTGACACAGGCAGTAAGAGCCCTGGGTCCAATTCAGCTCCATACTAATTAGCTATTGTGGCCTCCGGCAAATGACTCAACCTCTTTGGGGCTCATGTTCTTAACTGAGAACTGTTTTGAAGTTTGAACGAGCTTATATATGAGAAGTCTTTGAGAGTATGGGTCAAACATTAGCTTCTCTTTCAACTTTTGAAAAAGAGTGCTTAAAAGAAAATGTGCTCAAGAGAGGGGGGAGATACATGTATACTAATAGCTGATTCATGCTGTTGTACAGCAGAAACTAACATTATAAAACAACTATCCTCCAATTTAAAAAAAAGGTAATGTGGAAGTTGGGGGGCAGAAAACCATTGAGGAAGTGATGCTTCCACAACCCTGCAGTAGAATTTATTCTCCACTTCACGGTCGGGAACATATCCAGGTGCTCTAAAGTTAGGGCTGAACCCCATGGAACAAAGCAGACAGTAAAAAGGCCCAGAGCCTTTACAGAAGGACTGTCCCCTCCCCTCCATCAACCCTGTAAGAGAACATAACTGCAACAAAATGAAATTCTGATCAATTGGAGAACCCAAGAAGAGCCCAGCATTTCTTCCTTCTGCAAATATTCCCGATCCTGTGGTATTTGGTAAGGAAGCTACAGATTTCCTCTGGGTCCTGACACCCTTCTAAGGTCAGTCCCTCCATGATTAAAGTTAGGTCCTGTGCAAATCCTGAAGAAGGCTAAAGGTACTTGTTAACCAACAGGTCAGAGACAGATCCTGTGCAAGAGCACCTGGGTGTTACTTGCCAGGGTGCCCCTCCCTCCATGGCAACACATGATTCAGGGTGAAGCAGCCTTGTGCCCAGAAAATGTATGAGACTTCAAATGCTTCCCAGAACTTTATATAATTCTTTGCAAACTATCTCATACTTGAGAGAAAGCCAAAAGTAGAAAAATAATTTAACCAAATGTTTTCCATCAGCAATATTCTTCTTAGGGAAGGGAAGAATTAGTTCTAAGGGCATAACAAAACAGGGTACTCTGAAAGTATTTGTTTATTCCTGTATGTATTTGTCTAGAAGTAGATATTTGCATAGGGCTTCCCTGGTGGCTCAGCAGTAAAGAATCTACCTGCAGTGCAGGAGGTGTAGGAGCTGCGGGTTCAATCCCTAGGTTGGAAAGATCCCAGAGGAGGGCATGGCAACCCACTCAAGTATTCTTGCCTGAAGAGTCCCACAAACAGAGAAGCCTGGATGGCTTCAGTCCACAGGGTTGCACAGATTTGAACACGACTGAAGTGACTTAGTACAGCACAGACATTTACATAATACAAAAAAAAAAGACCATCAAGACACTAGACAAACAGGACAGGAAGTGAGGCCTGCTGAATGATCTTAAGATCGTAAGCTGTGACTTCTTGTGGCTTTATAACAGAAATTTAAGTCAGAGAAAAAAATACAACCAACCTGGGGCTTCTTAGACCTTTCAAACAAATCCTACTGGGAAAATTCTGAAATCCATATGATAGATGCAGTAGTAGAAGTCAGAAGAGGGTTAACGAAATGAATGTGTACAGCCAGCCAGGCCAGCCAGCAAAAAGAACACAAAAGCAAAACAATACTGCATCAACTATTCCTAAGTTAGCAAAGTTCCTGATATATTAGAAAAAAAGAAAGGAAATATGGTTTGGAATAGATATGCATATTTGCACAAATATGGTTTATGCAACCATTAAAATTCTATGCAACCTGTTGGCATAAAACACTGTTCACAACAAATTAGGTAAAGAGAAATTACAAAGTAATATGTGTAGATGATCACAATTTTTGTCAGTATTTATTAGTGTAAATGGATATGTATTTCCTTTTATCAATACAGATTCACATATACTCAAGATACAGAAGTATACAACCACTTTATAGTTGTATTAGTTTCCTAATGCTGCTGTAACAAATTACCACAAACTTGGTGGCTTAAAACAACAGAAATGTATTCTTATAACTCAGGGGTCAAAGTCTAAAGTTATTGGCAGGGATGCGTTTCTTTTGGAGGTTTCAGAGGAGAATCTGTTTTCTCATCTTTCAAGCTTCTCAAGGTCACCCTTCTTCCTCGGCTTGTGGCCCCTTCCTCCAGTTTCTCAGTCAGCAGCCTAGCATTTTCTCCTCTCTCTGGTCTCTTATAAAGATCCTGCTGCTGCTGCTGCTGCTAAGTCGCGTCAGTCATATCTAACTCTGTGCGACCCCATAGACGGCAGCCCACCAGGCTCCCCCGTCTCTGGGATTCTCCAGGCAAGAACACTGGAGTGGGTTGCCATTTCCTTCTCCAATGCAGGAAAGTGAAAAGTGAAAGTGAAGTTGCTCAGTCGTGTCCGACTTTTAGCGACTCCATGGACTGCAGCCTACCAGGCTCCTCTGTCCATGGGATTTTCCAGGCAAGAGTACTGGAGTGGGGTGCCATTGCCTTCTCCATATAAAGATCCTAGGAAGTACATTAAGGCCATCTGGATGATCCAGGATAACCTCCTCATCTCAAGACCCTCACCTTAATTATATCTGCAAAGTCTCTTTTGCCATGTAAAATAGCATATTCACATGTTCTACAGATTAGAACATGGACATCTTTGTGGCCAGTATTCCATCTACCATATTAATAATGCTTATTCCTGGCTGGTGAGATTATGGGAAATTTTTATTGTTGATGAGCTCTGTTTTCTTTTTCTAAAGTCAACATATATGATGTGATTTTTTAAAAAAGTTTGCTCTTTGGGTGACAAATATTCTAAAACTGGATTAATATGATAACTGTACATCTCAATACATTTACTAAAAGTCATTGAGTTGTATACCTAAAATAGGTGAATTTTATGGCATATTTCAATAAAGTTGTTAAAAACAAAAACCAAAATACAATGCACAGTATAGCAAATACAGACAACAATATTATAATCATCAAACTTGCTCATTATCAATTATCCCAACCCCCTCAAAAAAATGGTAATTATGTACCATGACAGAAGGGCTTCCCAGATGGCTCAGTGGTAAAGAATCTCCCTGCTAATACAGGAGACTCAGGTTTGATCCCTGTGTCAGGTTCGATCCCTAGGTCGGGAACATCCCCTGGAGTAGGAAATGGGAACCCATTCCAGTATTCTTGCCTGGGAAATCCCATGGCCAGAGGAACCTGGCAGGCTATACAGTCCATGGGGTCGCAAAGAGTCGGACACAACTGAGCGACTGAACACACACCATGATAGAGGTGCTAATTATCACTACAATGGCAATCACATTACAATATATAAACATATCAAAATAGCATGTACACTTTAAATGCACACAATGTTATATGTCAAATATACTTCAACAAAAGAAGCGGGAGTTGGCATTTACTTTCAAATAGCTCAACAAAGAGAAAATAGTTTTACACATACAGAAAAAATAAATACATAGCAAGATGTTAACAACTGGTGAATCTAAGTGGAGTTCATTGCACAGTTCTTTCAACTCTGATGTAGTTTTAAATTTTTCAAAAGGAAGACGGGCAGGGGTAACAGGGAGAAACGGCAGAGCACCTCTAGAAACTAGAGTTATATTTGAGCATTCAAGTCTGAGGCTAGACTTTCGCTTCTATGCTTTGGCTCTCAAGAGGCCCTATTCCAAGCATTGTGGAAGCAGCAATTAGTGCTCTCAGTTTATCCTAGAAGCACCCAGAGCTCACCTCTTCCTTCCTCACCATACCCCAGGTGAGGGGGGACCACGATCCTCCGCTTCTCTCCGATGCAGACGCCAAGTAAACCTTCATCAATCCCAGGAATCACGTAGCCCTGCCCAATGTACGTGTCAAAAGTGCGGTTCCTCGAGTAGCTGGGAAAGAGGAAAAGAGCTTGGTCACAAGGGACGCCGCAGCTGCTGTGGAACAGGTTCCATGAAGCAGCCAGAGCGCGGAGGCCTCCAGACCAGAGATGCAGTGCACCCTAGAGCCAGAGGACGAGCCAGGAAACATGCTTCCCTGAAATGGCGAACAAGGGTCCACACACGGCGTGGGAGCTGCTTCCAGCAGAAATGCTCACATAAAGAAGCCCTCCAGCACTTGGCTTTAGTCAGGTTATGAACTGGATGCAGGTTACAAGAAGCAACCATGCAGGAATGTAGCTAATGGAAACGACTGTACTCTTGGGGACCATGTTTAGTCAATGAAAAAAGCATCAAGGGGTCCTTAACAGAAACTAAGAATTTATCTGTGAGCTCCTGTAAACAGTTTTATTTAGAAGTTTTAAAGTCTTCTATTACTCTAATATAAAGTTTCAAAGGAAAGCCAAAAAAGGGAAAAAATTTAAAAAGAAATTAAGAATTTCTCTAAAGAGGAGAACACCTGTTTACGTGAGACATGAATATTTGGACTGCCAGAAAAGTAGTATATGTACTGAGAGCAGTTTAACTCTCCAGTCTCCACCAGGGCCTGGATGAACCCTCCCTGCTGTAATTGCTGCTCATCAAGCCACCTCCGGGTGAGTACCTGCCTTTCTCAATGTCTCTGGCAGGAGACCCAAGCATTCCGCTCAGTGGAGAGATCCAACCTCTCTGGTTCTGATTACACTATGAGTTTGGAGAGAATTGGGATAAATTTCCCAAAGCCTGGTGATTCCAGAATAAAATAATAAAACTTCAAACGTCAGGTCTGCTACCAAACTGAACTGCAATGATCTGCGCCCATTACCCACCCTTACATGGCGCAGATGTGGCAAAAAGCTTGTCCTGAAAGAGCCAGTTCACTATCAGTGTCTCTTCAAACACAGCCCAAGGATGATGGCCTCAGAGAGAATGGCCAGCAATGGGGGCAGGGAGATGAAAAGGCAGAGCTATGAGGCGCTCTTCCTTCTCAGCACCCCTCAGGGACCACAGAGCCACAGAGCATGAAGAAATGACAGTATCAAGTGACTCTCCTCAGCCAGGAAGCAGATTATTTACATAATTATCTGCATTTCATTGTATATGAATGGAAGACCTATTAAATCATCACACTAGTTCCCTGTGAAGAGGGGAACTAGGAGGTTGATGGTCAAGGACAGGGGGAAAATTCTTCCTTGTTTATCCTTTTATACTTCTAGAATTTTAAATCATGTCAATGTATCACTTAATAGGAAAAAAAATGTTTAAAGAGAAAAAGAAAAAAAAAATAAAGAGAAAAAGAATATTCTCTATCATACAAATTAAAAAGTTACCATAGCTAAAGGTGTGATAGTGGCCCAGGAATAATAGCTAGATCACTGGAAAGGGATAAAAATTCTAGACCAAGACTCGAAGTGTATGTAAGAATTTAGTACATAATAAATGTCAGATTTTGGATGAGTGAGGAAAAGACAAGTTATTCAATAGTGCTGGAAAAACTAGCTAACCATCTGGGAAAAAAACATTTAGATCCTTATGGTCATACTGAACACCACAATAAATTCCAGATGGATTACAGATTTAAACATGAAAGAGTTTACAAGCATGGAGAGAGTCTGTGGAAGGTTTTTAATATTTGCCTCAAGTGGTGAAAATGGAAGGGGTTGATGTGAAATTATTACATTTTACTAAATATCTTTGCATTGTTTCACTTATACAATAAGAACATAATAGTTTCTCAAATAAAAATTCTAATAGAGAATATTTTAAAGGATAAAAAAAAACAATGAGAAAGGCATGAGGAAAATACAGGTAGATATTTATATACCCTAGGCGAGGGGAGAACTTTTAGCAAGTTATCCAAAACAGAATATATATGTGTAAGAATTTACATAAGAATAAAGGAAGCCATAAAGTAGATGTGGAATGCATTTAACAACATAAAAGGTTATATTTAAAACAGAACAAAAATCACAATAACCAAAATTAAAATGCAAATAAATAAGCAATATGCCTTCAACAATATGCAACCATAAAAGAGTTAATATCTTTAATGTATCAAAATCCAAATTAATAAGAAAAGGACAAATGCCAATATCCTCAATATAAAAACAGGCAAAAGACACAACCAGGTAAATCACAAAAGAAAACATCCAAATAGTCAATAAACATTTTAAAGAATTTCAACCTTAATAGCAATCAAATAAATTCCGATTAAAATTATAAAATTCTATTTTTCTCCTATAAATTAGCAAAAATAATTTATAAATGATACCTAATGTTGCTGAGTTTGCAGGGAATGGGGTACTCTTAGTGATGTAAAACCTTCCTTAAGGATAGCTTAGTAGTTATATCAAAAGCTGTAAAAATACACATAACTTTAGATCTAGAGATTCTTCTAGACATTTATCCTAAGGAAACAATTATATTATTTAAGATTTTACTACAAAAGTAAGTACTGCAGCTCTACTTAGAACATCAAAAGGTAGAAAATAATGAGGACTGATTACTAAATTAAAGCAAATCTTTATAATGGAATATTACTTAGCTCTTAAGATGAGTTAGATCCCAGTATACTAAAATGGAAATCTGTTTGAAACCTAAGAAAACTGTGGTTCCATTAATAAGGGAAGAAATCTGGTATCTACTTGGAAAATGGCCTTTCAACTAGAAATATAATTCCAGGGAATAAAAGACAGAACCAAGCTCATATGTGACTCAATCACACACATGTGCACAAACACACATACAGACACACTGAGTTTTTTTGATAGAAAAAGAATAAAAACAACTCCATGTCATCAGTGGGGAATGGTTAAATAAATATGGTATGGTCACCCAATTCACTACACAGACAAAAAAATGAGTTCTCTCAATGCATTAATATGGAAAAAGTCCCAAAGTGAAAAAAAGCAAGGGGCAGAATAGTGCATATAGTACATAGCATTATGTTCCGTATGGATATATAATACATAATGTTATATATGTGTGCACATAGTATTCTATATGCTATATTCTATAAAGGGAGAAGATATTAATAATATAACAATTGTATTTGATTATATCTGCATTAGAAAAAAATCCACACACTTGAAGAATAAGAAAAGAAACTTATTAATAAAAGTGGTTAACTCTAAGTGGCTTGTGGAGAGGGGGATGTAAGGTTGGCAGGGGTGATTAATACAACATATCTTAATGCATATTTTGTTTTAATTTTGAACAATGTAACTATTGCCTTTTTCCAAAAAATCAAATGAAAAATTTAAAAGAAGGGATCCTAGGAGCAGGAAATGACTTATGCAAATAAAAGTATACCATATAAAAATTCTTCTGTAATGTTTCCAGATGACTAATTAAACAGGAAGCCTCTTACCTCAGAGAGACAAGAAGACTGCTGTCACTACATGTTTGCTCTATAGGAAGCTAAAGGAATGTCTCCCAAACAACACAAACCAAATGCCTGTTGCCTGATCAAGACTGCAAGCTAAGCATGATAAACAATACAAAACTGAGTAATGACAGGCTCAGTAATTAGCCTCCTAATTAGTATCAGGATGGGAGGAGCATAATGCAGTCAAACAGTTCCTGCAGCAGATAAGTCATCAAAGTTTGCAAAGCGCTTCCACCCACCTTCTCTCTTTAATCTAACCATCTCTTTGAGAGCTAACAACAGGCAAAAAACTGATGCTCAGAGAGGTTAAATGCCTCAGTGCACCACATACAGGGCCTGGAATCCAGGTCTCCTGATACTAGGTCTGTTCTCTTTCCATCCTACGGCCTGGACTTCACTTCCAGTCACTTCCCGTCTCAGACTCAAGAGCTGGGTTTGTACTTGGATCATTGAGCACGGTCTACAGGGGTGGTGGGAGTTAGCATGAGCCCTCCTGCTTTCCTACAGAGCCCAGGAAGACTGTTCTAACAGCCTCTGAAGGAATTCAGTATCAAATAATACAAACCTATATGGAAGATGAAAATACTAACTCCAGATCAGCACTGACAAGCATACAGATCATGGTCCCACCAGCTGTAAACTGTAGTTAATAGATGTTCTGGTCAGTGAAGGACCCTGTTTGCTCACCTGGAATCAAAGAATGTGCCGTCCAGGAGCGTGCCGTTGTAATGATACCTGAGAAAGTCCCCGCTTTGACTTCGCCGCTCACAGTTTTCAGGCACTACTTTATTCTCAATGGAAATGCCATCCTTAGGGTTATGGAGGTCCAATAACGCAACATCAAACACCAGAGATGCCTGACCAGGAATGTCTTTCCCTAGAGTGGAATGAAGTAAGATGATGAAATCAGGACACAAGATTTAGGAAGTACTGTAACTACAATTCAACACCCACAGCATTGGTGTTACACATTCCTTGAAGTTTTCAAGCCAAGGAAATAAATGTTCTTTCACGTCTTGGGTGGTTCCCCATGGAACCTTCTGTCTCACTATGGTGTCCAATCGTGGGCTGACAGGTATAATTTGAAGCCTGGCTTCCTCAGAAACAGGAGCAAACCAATATTAATGACATGGAGACCACTGTGACCACATTTTCTATGCTTGTGCTTGCAAATCAAGGCCTTGTGTGGGAGGTTATGCACCCACATGCAAACCCAAATACATACCTCTGTGGGCTTCTATTTGTGTACAGATGCAAATCGCAGACATTCCAAAGCTCGGACATGGTTCTGGAGAACACTACCTAGACTTGTTCTTTAGAACTCGTAGTCAATTTTCAAAAAATTTATTTTATTGAAGTATAGTTGCTTTATAATGTGTTAATTTTTGCTGTATAGAAAAGTGATTCAGTCATATATATTTTTTTCATATTCTTTTCCATTATGGTTTACTGCAGGACACTGATTGTAGTTCCCTGTTCTATACAGTAGAAGCATGTTGCCCCTTCATTCCATACACAATAGCTTCCATCTGCTAATTCCAAACTCCCCATCCATTCCTTTCCCACCGCCCTCCCCCTTGGCAACCACAAGTCTGTTCTCTGTCTGGGAACTCGCAGCTAATTTTTTAAAGAGGCAAAAATTCACTCCTTTAAATGCATCCAAAACAACATATAAACAAAACTAAAGTTAGCTAAGAGGGGGGAAAAAATGCCACCCACAATTCAAAATAGAAATAGTCCTCAAATCATGTCTATCTCATTTCAGGGTGGTACTGCTTCTCTTGGATATTCCTGGCAGTGAGGATTTATTGAATATGTGCAATGGGATAATCCACATGAAGAGATTACTGGGCACTAACTCTTCTTGCAGAGGTCAACATCCACCAATACCTGACTCTAAACCCAGGACTCTGGGATAAAAGGAAGTTAGTGACCTGACAAACACCTCTGTCAACACTCTTACTTGCCATTTGTTATGCCGTAAAAGGAGAAGGCCTGGGCAAGCGAACCACTGGGCATCCCGAGCCTGTGCTCCTTCAGCTGTCTCTGTTGCAGAACCATTCCCCCATCTCCTTTCCTTCAGAGGAATGGTGAAGTCTGCTGAAAGTGGGCTGCCAAGCTGGCCTCTGGAATGCCAGGTGTGATCAATGCCTCAATTGCAGGTGTGGGTATGGGAGGGTGTGTGTACAATGTTAATCTTTTGTACTTTTCTCTATCTTTTAATTTAATAGAAAATAGAACACCTTAAAGTTTCACTTAACCCTGAAAGTGAAGTGAAAATGTTTGTCGTTCAGTCGTGTTCGACTCTTTGTGACCCCATGGACTGTAGCCCGTCAGGCTCCTCTGTCCATGGAATTTTCCAGGCAAGAATACTGGAGTGGGTTGCCATTTCCTTCTCCAGGGGATTTTCCTACCCAGGGATCAAACCCACATTGCAGGCAGATTCTTTACTGTCTGAGCCACCAGGAAAGCTCTAGTGTTTAAATTTTTCTAGCATTATTAGGTACTACCTGAATGTTTGCTTTTTTATAACAACTTTCAGTTCAGTTCAGTGGCTCAGTCATGTCCAACTCTTTGCAACCCCATGGACTGCAGCAGGCCAGGTCTCCCTGTCCATCATCAGCTCCCGGAGTTTACTCAAACTCAGGTCCATTGAATTGATGATGCCATCCAACCATCTCATCTTCTATCATCCCCTTCTCCTCCAGCCTTCAGTCTTTTCCAGCATCAGGGTCTTTTCCAACAAGTCAGTTCTTCAAATCAGGTGGCCAAAGTACTGGAGTTTCAGCTTCAGTATCACTCCTTCCAATGAATATTCAGGACTGATTTCCTTTAGGATGGACTGGTTGGATCTCCACTCCCTGGTTGCTGTCCAAGGGACTCTCAAGAGTCTTCTCCAACACCACAGTTCAAAAGCATCAATTCGTTGGTGCTCAGCTTTCTTTATAGTCCAACTCTCACATCCATACATGACTACTGGAAAAACCATAACTTTGACTAGATGGACCTTTGTTGGTAAAGTAAGGTCTCTGCTTTTTAATATGCTGTCTAGGTCAGAAACAATTGAAGCGACTTAGCAGCAGCAGCAGGAGAAGGCAATGGCAACCCACTCCAGTACTCTTGCCTGGAAAATCCCATGGACGGAGGAACCTGGTAGGCTGCAGTCCATGGGGTCGCGAAGAGTCGGACATGACTGAGTGACTTCACTTTCACTTTTCACTTTATGCATTGGAGGAGGAAATGGCAACCCACTCCAGTGTTCTAGCCTGGAGAATCCTAGGGACGGCGGGGCCTGGTGGGCTGCCATCTATGGGGTCGCACAGAGTCGGACACAACTGAAGTGATTTAGCGGCAACAGCAGCAGCAGCTAGGTTGATCATAACTTTTCTTCCAAGGAGCAAGTGTCTTTTAATTTCATGGCTGGAGTCACCATCTGCAGTGATTTTAGAGCCCAAAAAATAAAGTTGGTCACTGTTTCCATTGTTTCCCCATCTATTTGCCATGAAGTGATGGGACCAGATGCCATGATCTTCGTTTTCTGAATGTTAAATTTTAAGCCAACTTTTTCACTCTCCTCTTTCACTTTCATCAAGAGGCTCTTTAATTATTCTTCACTTTCTGCCATAAGGGTGGTGTCATCTGCTTATCTGAGGTTATTGATATTTCTCCTGGCAATCCTGATTCCAACTTGTGCTTCATCCATTCCAACATTTCTCATGATGTACTCTCCATATAAGTTAAGTAAGCAGGGTGACAATATACAGTCTTGACATACTCCTTTCCCAATTTGGAACAAGTCTGTTGTTTCATGTCCAATTCTAACTGTTGCTTCCTGACCTGCATACAGATTTCTCAAGGGGAAGGTCAGGTGGTCTGGTATTCCCATCTCCTTCAGAATTTTCCAGTTTGTTGTGATCCACATAGTCAAAGGCTTTGGCATAGTCAATAAAGCAGAAATAAATGTTTTTCTGGAACTCTCTTGCTTTTTTGATGATCCAGTGAATGTTGGCAATTTGATCTCTGTTGCCTCTGCGTTTTCTAAATCCAGCTTGAACATGGGAAGTTAATGGTTCATGTACTGTTGAAGCCTGACTTGGAGAGTTTTGAGCATTACTTTGCTAGCATGAGAGATAAGTACAATTGTGCGGTAGTTTGAGCATTCTTTGGCATTGCCTTTCTTTGGGATTGGAATGAAAACTGACCTTTACAACTTTATTGAGATTTAATTCCCATACAATTCACCTACTTAAATTTATGCCTGGATAGCTGAGCAGAATGTCAAAGTATAAAGCATTTAAAAATAACTATTTTAAATAAACTATTCTAAATATTTAAATTAGCAATTATTTGTTTAAAATAAATGAATAACAGTCCTCACATCAGGCTAGGCATCTCTTTTTATCTGGTTCATTGTATGCATGTGGATGAAGACAAAAGGATTTGAGAGTCAAAGGGAATGAACTTCTACTAGCCAAGGATGATAAAATTTGAGTATCAATAAGATAATAACATATCTTGAGGAGGGGAGAATTAAGATATATTTACAGTAGCTGTTTTCAAGCTGCTTTGTTCTTCTTTTAGAAGGTTTTTAAAGAAACTTCCTGCAGATCCTAAGTACCAAAAGTGGAAGTCAACAGGAGAGAAGGCTCCCCTCTCCTGCTCTGTATACAGACCTAGGGCCAGGAAACATAGCTTGGAAAACATTATATTAGGGGGTTATTAGAAGTTGGGTACCACTATCAGTAAACTTCTTAAATAGCATCACATTTTCGTTTCTTTCTTTTTTTTTTTTTCTTGGCCACACTGCTCGGAGGCTTGTGGAATCTTAGTTCCCTGATGAGGGATGGAACCTATGCCTCCTACAGTGGAGGCTTGAAGCCCTAACCATTGGAATGCCTCCAGGAATGCCTCATTTCTATTCTTAACTACATATATCAGTTTGTTTAAATGCCTGAAGGTCTCATTGTTGTGTCAGCTTGTCAGTGTGATTAAACGTGCCTGAAATTCAAACATGAGTAAGAAATTCTATCAGCTAGTAAATAGTTTACCACTTGCCTCCATAGTGAAACTACAAACTGGACACGAATTCAAATTAATGTATCCTCTAAAATTATATCAGTACTTTGCATTTATTCACATGGAGCTAATGCCACAGGTAAAACCCATTAAGGAGGTACAAATCAGTGAAAAAAACCAACAATTTTGGCAACATAAGCTGAATTTCTACCTTGATGGCTACAACCTTTAGACTATCTAATTCAAATCTCATTTCACAGAAGGGAAAACATAGGTTGGAGAGGTTGGTGCCTAAGGTTACAGCTTCTGAGGCAATGGTAGACGGCTTACTTAAGAACAAAAATGACCGTGAATAGATGGAGATTTCTGCATCTTAACCATCAGTCAGCAGATGACCTAGACTAGCACTGTCCACCAGAACTTCCTGCAGTGATTGGAGTGCCTGTCCAGTACAGTAGCTCTCAGCAACAAGTAGCTTTTAAGTACCTGAACTGTGGCAGTGTGACCAAGGTACAGAATTTAAATTTTTATTTAACTTAATTTAAATGTAAATAGCTAAATATAGCTGTTGACTACCCTATTGGACACTGCAAGTCTAGACCACAAGTTCTGGTGGGTTTCACACAGTAAGTTAAACCAACCACTGCAAAAGAAATAGACAGATGAGAGTAGCTTGAAGAATGGGAAGGACTTACCATCTCCATCTTCTCCATAGGCCAGAAAAGGAGGAATGGTGATGATGCGTTTTTCTCCCACACACATCCCCAACAGCCCTTTATCCATTCCAGGGATCAGCCAGCCAATTCCCACATAGGTGTCATATGTTTTCATGCGATTGTGACTGAAAACCAATGAGAAAAGGGAGACGTTCCATACCACGAGGGCACCTCTAACTCATCCTTCAAAAGATTTTTGTTAAAATTTGAGCTGATTTTTGGTCGGCTCAAACTCAGCTGACCAATGGATTCATACCCATCCCTGGAGAAAAGGCAGGTATACACCTTTGTTCCCAATCACAGAGCAGCTGGGAACGAGTCCCTTTCCTGGTTTTTCCAAGGCCATAAAAAGTGGATGCGACAGAAGGAACTAAGGGGCATTTCAATGGTACTAGTACAAATGGCAGGGCTTACCTCGAATCAAACAGTGTCCCGTCCAGGAATGTCCCGTTGTAGTGGTATCTTACAAAATCAGATACCTGGATGGTCCGAGGGCAACTGGGAGGCTTGAAGTAAGTGTGAATCTGAACCTGATCTTCCGAATTCCAAATATCCATCAGAAGTACATCAAAATGAAGCACTGAATCTGGGGGGATCACACCAGCTAGAAAATAAAGAGAGCTCACACTGAGAAGCTGCCACCTTTCAAAGAAACACCAAGGATGCTGTCAAGGTGAATGGAAGTCAGAAGGGCTCAAGAGGTCACATACAATTCCAAAATGAGTGATGTTCCCTCCAAATGAAAAAAAAAAAAAAAAAAAACAATTTTTTTTGGCCACACCCTGCAGCTTGTAGGATCTCAGTCCCCCAACCAGGGATTTAACCCGGACCACAGTAGTCAAAGTCCATTATTCCAACCACTAGGCCAGCAGAGAACTCCCTCCCAGTGAAACTTAAAGAAAAAACAAAAATTTCCTCTCAACAAGAATAACATTCAGTATACCTGTGTTAATAACACTTCTTTCATATCTAGAATAAATAAACTGCAGATGAAATTTCAGCCGTGTGTGAGTGTTTACTGCTTCTCATTTTCCGCTACCTGAAGCTTCCAAAGACTCTCTATTCTGCCTGACTGAAGAGCCAGCAAATGTTCTGGTTGTGCCAGCAAATGTTCTGGTTGTTTCAGCAAATGTTTTCACAAGTACAGAAGAAACACTTACAAACACCGTCACTTCCATAAGCCAGCTTTGGAGGGATCTTCACAAACCGTCTCTCATTTACACACATCCCAACCAGAGCTTGATCCATCCCTGCTATCAGCTGTCCTTTTCCCACGAACACGTTGAAAGTGGAGTCTCTGTCGTAGCTGGAGACCCAAACGGAAAGGAGAGAGAAGAGTATAAATAAGCCAACCTTAGTGAAGCCAACCTGTAAAAAAGTACCCATGGACACAGTGAGGTCCCTGCCAAGCAACAAACCTACAGATCTATTACTGATGCAGGCAATGTCTTCACTGGACAGTACTTGCAGGGTTGGGATTTTAAAATTACCTTGAATATTGCCAGCAAATCTAGTCAGTTAAGCATCAGCATAACTCTCTCTAGAAAAAAAGAGAGTAGGAAACGGCAACCCACTCCAGTATTCTTGCCTGAAAAATTACATGGATGGAGGAGCCTGATGAACTACAATCCAGGGGGGTCACAAAAGAGTTGGACATGACTTAGTGACTGAACTTGCACACACACAATGTATATCATTTTTACTGCTGTGTAAAGCAAATAAAGATCGTTCTCAAAATGTTATGGCTTAAATAATATATGTGTCAAGTTTGTGGCACAATAGCTTACCAATTCTTCCATTAAAAAAAGAATCACTTACTGCATTTCTATGCGATTGGTACCTAAGAGCAACATCACAGATACTAATGTGCAAATTAATACTAACTTTTTCAAATTTATTTTTTATTGAAGCAGAGTTGAATTACAATGCTGTGTTAATTTAATTAACAAAGTGATTAGCAAAGTGACTTAGTTATCCACACATGTGTGCATGCTCAGTCGCTCAGTCATGTCCGACTCTTTGCAACCCCATGGACTGGACCCTGTCAGGCTCCTGGAATTTTGCCTATGGAATTTTCCAGGCAAGAATACTGGAGCAGGTTGCCATTTCCTACTCCAGAGGATCTTCCCAACGGAGGGATCGAATCCACGTCTTCTGTGTCTCCTACACTGGCAGGGAGATTCTTTACCACTGAGCTACCTGGCAAGCCCATATATCTGTTATGTGGATATATATTCTTTTTCATATTTCTTTTCCATTATGGTTTATCACAGGATACTGAATCTAGTTCCCTGTACTACACAGTAGGACCTTGTTGTTTATCCATCCTATATATACACAGTTTACATCTGTTAATTCTAAACTCCCACTCCTATCCTGTCCCACCCCCTTCCCCTTAGCAACTACCAGTCTATTTTCTAGGTCCCTGATTTTGTTTCTGTTACTAATTTTCCTTTATTTTCTTTTAAGTCACTAAATTAAACAAAGATGCAGTGTAGTGTAGCATGAAGGGCACTTGAACGCTCTCAATCTCAGTTTCTTCCACTGCAAAATGTGAGTGACAATAACAGCCATCAGAAGATCCGTATAAGAATGTGAAAAGGGCTCTGAAAACCTCAGGATTATGCCAGTATTACTATACATAATTATTCCAGGTAATTGAAAGTCTGAAGTAATCTTTAAATCACTAATAAATGTGTTTTAAAGGCCAACCGGTGATGACCTGAAGTAGGAAAATAAATAATGGAATCATGGCTACAATCCAAGTTCTCATCCTCTTCAATGCCAAACTTAGCAGCAACAAGGGGGTGCCAATTAGGAGACTTTACTAGGGGCTTTGGGGAATATAAAAAATTCCAAGGCATGAATTTTGCTTATAGGGAGGTCTGGCGTGCTGCAATTCATAGGGTCGCAAAGAGTAGGACATGACTGAGCGACTGAACTGAACTGAACTGAGCCTTATAAACTGGCAGAAACACCCACAGGGTTTTAGACACTGTGTTTAAGAAAATAACTACAGAGCTTGGTTTATAATAATGAAATGCTGGAAATAACTTAGAAGTCCAAGAGTATGGCACTGGTTGGATAAAAGACAAAGACATATAATAAATTCTCTATGGTCATTTAAAAATAAAAGATTTCTGCTATAATTATGTAATGTATAGCATTACAATACATGACTACAGTTAATAAAATACTGTATAGTGAATATAGTTAATGGTGACTATAGCTAATAATACTGTATTGCATTATTCAAAGCTGCTAAGAAAGTAAAATCCTAAAAGTTATCATAAGAAAAAAATTTTTATAACTATGCATGGTGATGGATGTTAACTACACTTAGTGTGGTTTTTTGCAATACATACGAATATAAAATCATTATGTTGTTTACCTAAAACTAACATAATGCTACATGTTAATTATACATCAATGAAAAATTTTTTAAGATTTTATTCATTGGCACAGAAAGACATACACGTGAAAAGAGCAGGTTACAGAGCCACATATAAAATAATCCAATTTTGAATTTACATATATAGATGCATATGAAAAATCCACAAGGTGAAACATGAAAATATTATCTATATTAATCTATGAGTACGAGATTTCAAGTGGCTTAATGTGTCTTCTCTTTAATTCTCTCAATTTCAAAATGATCATGGAATACAGTCAGCCCTCTGTATCCTCAATTTTCACTTCATGGATTCAACCAACTGGAAATAGAAAAAAATTTTTTTTCATTTCTGAAAGTTCCAAAAAGCAAACACTTGAATTTGTTGAACACTGGCAACCATTTACATAGCATTTACATTGCATTAGGTATTAGAAGATGGAGAAGGCAATGGCACCCCACTCCAGTACTCTTGCCTGGAAAATCCCATGGACAGAGCAGCCTGATAGGCTGCAGTCCATGGGGTCGCTAAGAGTCAGACACGAGTGAGCGACTTAGCAGCAGCAGCAGCAGGTATTAGAAGTAATCTAGAAATGATTTAAAGTACACAGGAGGACGTGCCTTGGTTACATGCAAATACTACACCATTTTATATAAGGGACTTAAGCACCTGAGGCTTTTGGTATCCAAAGGGGTCCTGGAACCTGACCCCCGCGGATACCGAGGGATAACTGTGCTTGTATAATAAATCTTAAGAGCTGTTGGAATTCACCTCATTAGGACGTGCTGCTCTTCTTTGCAAATTACTTCTACATTTTTCTTATTTTCCCCAATGATCAGCTTGGGAGAGCAGCATGGTCCACCTCACCACCCATCAGAGCAGCTTTGTCAGATCTGTCCCCTCCTTCCCTTTCTCCTCCTAGCTTTATAGTCCATTTTACCACCTTCTTTTCTCCAAGGTCAGTGAACAGAAAGCAAACGTCCAAGTTGTGGCTAACAAGCCAGAGGACAAAAGCGCATGATCAGCTTTGTGACCAAGTGGCTCTACATCTCCACCCTCTATTTCCAGGAGAAATAAACAACCACCCTCAGAATGCCAGCTCTCCAATTTCACTTGGCTGGGATCTTGCCACACCCTGAACCGTCATCAAACTGGAGGGTTTAGGTTAACAATGGACCAGAATTTAGGCTTCAAAAGCTTCCCAGGCACAGAACATGTGCAAACAGCAACAATGCACAAGCTGGAAACTTTATATTTTTCATTCACAGAACCCAAAAGTAATGAGAGTTTTTAATAATAACTACTATTTAGAGAGTATTTATTGTGTGTCTGGCACAGGGGCAACTAAGCTTTTCTATATGTGCTAAGTCGCTTCAGCTATGTGCAACTGTTTGTGACCCCATGGACTGTAACCCACTAGGCTCCTCTGTCCATGGGATTCTCCAGGCAAGAACACTGGAGTGGGTTGCCATTCCCTTCTCCAGGGGATCTTCCCAACCCAGGGATTGAACTGGCATCTCTTATGTCTTCTGCATTGGCAGGGCAATTCTTTATCACTAGTGCCACCTGAGAAGCCCAAGCTTTTCTATACACTACCTCATTTAATCCTCATACAACACTTTAAGTATCAGGAAGTACTGATACTCAGGTCCCCTGAAGTTAAAAAAATTTCTCAAGCTCACAAAATTAGCCAAATGAGAAAAAAAAGTTAGAACCCAGGACTGTCCAAGTTTCACCTTCCAGGCACAGAGCCTCCCTAGATGGTGTATAAAAACTAGTGTGGCCTTATGGCATTAATTTACTCATTTGATAACAGTCAAGAAGATCCCTGGAGAAGGAAATGGCAACCCACTCCAGTATTCTTACTTGGAGAATCCCATGGACAGAGGAGCCTGCCAGGCTACAGTCCATGGGGTCCAAAAAAGTCAGACACGACTTAGCGACTAAACAATAACAGCCTAGCAACGTGCCCAAAACAAAAAACACCTTTCCAAAAGAAAATATATAACTTACATACATTAGAAAGTAACAAACAATGCAAGGCCAGTTTTGTCTACTGCTGAAAACTCTGACCATCTGGAAAAATAAATCGTTCTGAGCAAGTCTGTGCTGATTACTCCGACTAGCACAAATTCATGTGCAGGGTCCTGCCAGGAGTTGGTCATGAAAATTATTTCTGCAACCACTGGAATTAGTACTTATTCAGCCTGTCCCAGTATCTGGCTGTTTTGCAGATGCCCCAGTCAAGGTCCTGCAGAAAACAGATGATATGCCCAAAGTAGACAGCTCCAGGGCGCTGTGTGCAGGATGCAGAGAAACATTAAGGGCCAGTGCAGTAGCTCTGGGGACAAGTAGGGAGCGCAGTTGTCACACCCAGGCCTGAAGGATCCAGGGACAGACAGGGAGCTCAGAGCACCTGACAGAAGCTAAGCTAGGACCTTTGGTTTAGGAACACAGCCTATGTGATGACTGTACAGGCAGGAAGTCAGAGGAATAAATATCTCCACCTCAGCCTCCCTACTCCCTCTGATCTGCTGATGTCCCGTTGGCTGAACCCAACTAGAAGCCAGACTACAAGGGGGTCACTGATATAACCCATATTATGCACACGTGGTCCATACAGGTCAACCTCCCAGAGCAAAAAGAAGTGGAACTGGGGGAACGGGGACCTAGAAAGGCAAATGGAAATTATCCAGAATGGGACTTCCCTGATGGTTAAGACTCCACCTTCCAATGCAGGAGACATGTACTCGATCCCTGATATGGGAACTAAGACCCCACATGCTACAGGATGTGGCCCCCAAAAAAGTTATTTTAAAATGGAAATTATCCAGCACATCCAATACCCCCCTTTCCTCTCCACCAGCTTATTTTTTCTCCCCTGATCATTCACTCCTGTAGACCCTTTGATTGCTGACACTTCTATCTTCCTCTGCCCCCAGTGGGGATTGGGGTGGCTGCAGCACCCTCCAGTGATGCTCTTCAAGATGATTAGCCCAAGGACCACTAAGACAGAAGCCATCACCTAACACCCATCATCTTCAACTCACTCAGCTGCTGCACACAAGCACATATCGTCCTGTGCTTATTCCTCAGGACAGGTAACTAACTACCCCTGTGGCTGCGTTCTTAAAGCTCCCACACTGGAGCTCAATTTCTGAATGTAGGTTTCAATCTGTAGTGAGGATGAACTTTAAAAAGAACACACAGCAAACTGAACACCCTCCTCAGCTTCTCTTTTTTAAAAAGAACTTAGAAAACCAGTGCAGGGACCCTTGTTGTCAAAAGGTGGCAACATTTTGGAATATGGAAAGGGAACGAAAGAGCAGAAACTGATGTAGAAGGGAAGAAACAGAATCTAGGTGTATACAAAAGGGGATATGGCCAAAAGTAGACGCCGTGTGCTGCCCAGAGGTTGCAGAGTGAAAGACGAGCAAGAGGGCAGAAGGAAACTTGAAGTTTGAAAGTCGGAATTCAGAACAGCTACACCTCACTGCAAGCCCCTTCCCAACTCCTGTAGCTTAGCAATCATAATTTTTAGCTTTACGGAAATTATGTAACTGCTTTTAAAACTCAGTATATGTGCATTTATTTTAAAATTAATTTTAAAACTTTTTGCCAAAAATTGACATACACATACACTACCTGTGGTTGAGATTATTCTGATCTCAGATGCAGAAGCAAAGTTAAAATGGCCATTACAAAAGGGAAGAGAATATGGCCCTACGGTTAGCAGAGCTGAAGCCCTGATTAATGATAAAAGGAAAAGACAGCTTGCTCTAAATGCCAATTTTAGATTTAGTTTAGACAAATGACAACTGGATACATTACTCCTCTCATATCTTTACTGAGGTATAATTGACAAAAAGTGTACATATTTAAGTTGTGTACACTGAAATCATTGCCACAATTAAACTAATTAACATATCCATCATCTCACATAGTTACCATTTTCTTTTTTAAAATTTTATTTATTTCTTTGACTGTGCCAGGTCTTAGTTTTGGCATGCAGGATCTAGTTCCCCAACCAGGGATTGAACACAGGCCCCCTGCATCAGGAACTCAAAGTATTATCCACTGTACCACCAGGGAAGTCCCTTCTTTCTCTTTTTGTGGTAAGGACATTTAGTTTTACCTTTTTAGTAAAAGGTATACTTACGTCAAGTATACAATACAGTGTTATTAACTATATTCACATTGCTTCACATTAGACTGAATAAATTTGTCTTGAACATTAAAGAGACTGCCATATTTTGAGAATTCAAAACAGGAGGGAAACAAGTTAATAAAGAGCCAGTCCACTGGGCACAGGAACCACCTGCTGGTATTTCAGAATCTCTCAGATGGGTGGTCACCTGGGATACAAGGACTGTGGTCCTTGCCCAAGCCCTTGGTGAGTAAGACCCATGAAATGCTCAAAAGCAGAAACTCATCTCCTAGCTGGATGCCTAATCCTGGGATGACGCAGGTGAGATTCAACACCCTCCCCAGGCTGAATTCCACCACTGAGCTTGGGCCCAACTCAGAAGTGAGGAGGCCAAATCTGATGTTTCTGCCTCCCACCCCTGCTCCCACACTTCTTACTCCTAAAGGTGACTCTGGGCTTCCTAGACGCTCCAACAAGAGTATCTCCCTCAAACAACCATCTCTACCAGCAGCTAATGAGCCCTGGCAGAGGAGAAAGGCCAGCTATTAATGATCTACCCAGATGGAAAAATGAGAGGAAGAGAAAGAAGATGAGAGAGAAAAGAGGAGCGAGTAGTAACAGAAATAGTGTACCTATTCACACCTCCATGGAGGGTCAGACCTTGACCTGTGAGCAGTTGGCTTTGACAGTCTTTGGTGTATTAAAATATCATTAAAAGAAAAATTTCACAAAGGAAAGTAAAATTATACTGCTATTGTAGATTTTTGTTTTTAAGCAACTGCACAAGTTAAAATGTCAGATCTCTAGAAATAATTCTTATTTCACACAAGTTCTCAGCCCAGTAAAATGTGGTAGTAGTTGGTGGTTTAGTCATTAAGTCACGTCCAACTCTTATGACCCCATGGACTGGGGCCCACCAGGCTCCTCTGTCTAGTCCACAGGATTTCCCCGGCAAGAATACTGGAGTGGGTTGCCATTTGCTTCTCCAGGGGAATTTCCCAGCTCATTGATGGAACCCATGTCTCTTGTATTGGCAGGCAGATTCTTTACCATTGAGCCACCTGGGAAGCCCTTCAGTAAAATATAGCCAACTTCAGTAATCAATACGAATGTATCACTGCTTGCAATGATGCACAAATGAAATTAAAAGCAATGCCATTAAGTCTTAAAAAAAACACATTTATTTATTTATCTGGCTGCACCAGGTCTTAGTTGTGGCGCTTGGGATCTTCGATCTTAGTTGTACACAGAATATTTAGTTGCAGCATGTGGGAGCTAGTTCTCTGACCAGGGATCAAACCCAGGTCGAGCAGAGTCTTAGCCACTGGACCACCAGGGAAGTCCTAATGCCACAGAGGACATTAAGTCAGGCTACCAATGACTGCATAAGACTCTAGTTAAGAAGAATGAAAAAGAAGAGCTTTACCTCAAGTTATTAAAACTGCACTGGGCAGCTTCTCTTTCTTTATGTGGCTTTTCCATAGGAAGGTTTCCCATATAGATCCACACTTTATTTTTTTTTATGATTTTATTTGTTTATTTATTTTTGACCGTGCTGGCTCTTCATTGCTGCCTAGGTTTTTCTCTAGTCGCAGAGAGCGGGGGCGACTCTTCATTGCAGTTTGAGGGTTTCTCATTGCAGTGGTTTCTCTGTTCCAGAGCACGGGCTCTACAGGGTGCGGGTTTCAGGAACTGCGGGACATGGGCTCAGTAGTTGTGCCTCCCAGGCTCTAGAACACAAACTCAGTAGTTGTGGTGCTCGGGCTTAGTTGTTCCGAGGCATGTGAGATCTTCCCAGATTCAGGATCAAACCCGTGTCTCCTGCATTCGCAGGCAGATTCTTTACCACTAGGTCAACCAGAGAAGCCCCAGATCCACACTTTAAATGCTTCCCACCTAAGAGAGGGTGCCCTGACCTGACCAGTCTCCCTGCCACCACTTAGCCCCTTAGATCCACCCTGACACCATCCAAGGTACTGCCCAGCCCTCTGGCTCCTCTCTGAGATCCCATCCTGCCTAAAGAATAAGATAACACTCTTTCACTTAACACCGGACTTTATACACACAGCCAGGGTGAGGGAGTTGAGGGTGAGAACAGGTTCCCAATGAAATGGGAGAAATCCTGGGAATGTGGAATTGAGACAGATTCCAGTTAGTCAGCATAACTGGACCCAAGAGGCCATGTATGTGGCACAGAAAGTCTGCTGGAGCTCTCTCGGGGAGGAGGGGGCTTGGAATCAGCCTCTCTGCAGTCCATCAGAGAGATACAGAAAGTCACCTCTGCTCACAATTCTGGATCCTCAGGAGGAATGGATGATCCTTCCAATAAATTCCCTCCTTTTCTCCTTATGCCAGCTAGAATGGGTTTCTGGGCCCTCCCCACTCCTTGACTTGAGGGTAGGGATTTTTAATAGATTTTGTTCTTTTAGAGCAGTTTTTCATTTTTGTTTTGCTTTAGAGCAGTTTTGAGTTCACAGAAAAATTGAGTGGAAGATACAGAGATTTCCCATATACCCCCTGCCTGCACCCAGTGCCACATACACATACATAGCCTCCTCCATTATCAGCAGAGTGTATCACCAGAGTGGTACATTTGTTACAATCGATGACCCGCACTGACATGTCATTATCACTGGAAGTCCATAGCTTTTACTTCAGGGTTCACTCTTGGTGATATATATTCTATGCGTTTGGATAAATGTAAAATAACATGTATCCACCATCAGAAGCAGGGACTTTTGTCTGTTTTCTCTCTCCTAAATCTTAGCAACTAGAATAGTAGGTATTCAATAAATATTTGTTGAATAATGAATATATAAAATGAAGCTGACCTCCATTATGAGTTTATGATTCTTTTAGAGCAATGGTTCTCAAAATGTGGTCCTAGACCCCACCATCAGCATCATCTAGGGACTTGTTAGACATACAGATTCTCAGGCCCCATCCCAGACCTACCTAATCAGAAACTGTGTATAATAAGCTCTCCAGGTGATTCTGATGCATGTACAGTTTGAACACCACTGGGTCCAAGCATCTACAACTCTATAATACCCAACAGGGCATGTAGTGGGCACACGGTAATACGTATTATTACTTTTTAAAAAATATTTATTTATTTGTCTGCACCAGGTCTTAGTTGCAGCACTCGGGATCCTGAATCTGCATTGCAGCATGCACAATCTTTAGTTGTGGCATGTGAACTCTTAGCTGCAGACTGCAGTATCTAGCTCCCCACACAGGGATCGAACCCAGGCCCCCTGCATTGGGAGCATGGAGTCTTAACCACTGGACCACCAGGGAAGTTCCTACAGTAATATTTACTGAATGTATAGACTTTAGGGGCCTGTAGACAGGCCTGAAGGCTGTGACCAGGATGCTGGTTTTGCCTGCTAAAGATAACAGGAACATGTTAAACTTCAGTCCCTTACTACTTGGAATGCTATGGAACTCTTCAAAAGCTGACTCAAGAGTGGTGGACAAGGAGCTCCCAAGGACTGAAGGGTGAGAGCAGGAGCCCTCTCCAGAAACCTGCTGGCGGGAAACTGCCGTCTTCTCCTTCAATCTAGAGCAGTAGCCATAGAGCAAGCTAACAAGCCCGAGGAGGCTCCAAAATAAAATGAAACCATGCCCAAGCCAGCGACCAAGGGCTGAAGGGCTGGGCCTCCTGGCAACTGCAAATGCCCATAAGCTGAAAAGACACCAACTGCCCCCAAGTGCCAGGCACAGATGCAGGAAGAATGCTCTGTGGAAAGAAAGGCCCTTTGTGTTTTATGACTCTGGTCAGACTGACAGCCATCATTTTCTTCTGGGCCAAACCTCCAAATTAACAGCCAAAGCCCAAAGCTCCTAGATTTCTCCTTCCCTAAGCTCTTTGTGATGGACACGGAAGCCTGTCCATCTTCCCTGGTGACGCACCGGGGAGGCACAGGGTGATGGACAGGGAAGGTACCGCATCTGCCCTTGGTGACGGACAGGGAAGCCTGGCGTGCTGCGGTCCATGGGGCTGCAGAGAGTCAGACATGACTGAGCAACTGAACTCAACTGAAGCTCTTTGTGAAGGAATAGCAAAGGAATGCTCTAATATACTTTATAAATTCCCAAAGGAATGGAGGCCCTAGAAGGAAACACAATAACCAGTCACCTACTGTGTACCCTGCTTCCACCATTCCATTGTCTGTACTGCAACACGGGGACTTTTGTATAATAAAATGCAGTTCTGGTCTCTCACGCCCATGATTAACTCTTCAATGGCTTCCCATTGTCCCTAGACAAAGACCAAACTCCACAGCCAGGCAGAGGAGAGCTCTCAAAAGTTGACCCTGTCTCTCTGACCTCCTTTCACCTTCTCTTTTTCCCTGCCTGTCGCCCCTCTACGCCCACTCCAAGCTCGGGCCATACTAAGCAGCTTTCACATGCCCCCTCTTCCAGGCCTCTGCATATGCTCTTCCCTCCACCACTCACGCCTTTTCTTCCCCACCCTCCCCCCCGCCCCCCCACCCCCCCCCCCCCGCCAGCCCTCATCCCTCAGTTCCTCCTGGTAAATTTTAATCCTCCTCAGATTTTATTCCTGCTGTCCCAGAACTTCATCTTGACCAGCCCCCAACCAGGCACACATACAGACACATACACCAACTTCCCAGGTGGCACTAGAGGTAAGGAACCCACCTGCTAATACAGGAGATGCAGGAGACACAGGTTGATCCCTGGCTCTGAAAGATCCCCTGGAGAAAGGAATGGCATCCCACTCCAATATTCTTTCCTGGGAAATCCCAAAGACAGAGGAGCCTGGTGGGCTATAATCCATGGGGTCACAAAGAGTCGGACACAACTGAAGTGACTTAACACACATCCTAGAACTCCATCCTGACCAGTCCCACAACCAGACACAAACACACCAATACACACAACATATAGTTAAACTTTCTGGGTGGTTCCAAAGCTCCTTGCCATTCTTCCATCATACACGAGTGGACTACAGACTATAAACGTGAGACTCTGGCACTAAACTGCCTAGATTCAAGGCCCTACTCCACCACTTAGTAGTTATCATCTTGGGTAAATTACTTGAACTTTCTGAGCCCCGATTTCTTCATGTGTAATGAGATGGTATTGTATTGTGAGGTTAAAAGAATTCACTGTAGTTCATATATGTAAAGGCACAAGGTAAGAACTATCTGTGAATTCTATGTGAGAGACAGAAGTGTGTGCTATTATTCTTTCTGTACTTAACACAGTGTACAATTGTTTGGACAATAGCCAGAGTGCAGGGAGGGAACACCATCTTCAGAGGCAGACACTGCATACACATTTGCAGAATGGATGACAGCTCATCTGTATTTCCACTGTCCGTGGGTCAGGAAGATCCCCTGAAGAAGGGAATGGCAACCCACTCTAGCATTCTTGCCTGGGGAACTCCATGGACAGTGGAGTTTGGCAGGCTACAATCCATGGGGTTGCGAAGAGTCGGACATGACTGAGCAACTCTTTCTCTTTTCACTTTTACATTGCCTCACAGTGGCTGCCATTCTAGCCGGTAGAAAGTATTAGATTATTTGTTCCAGTGGGAATTATTAATTAACATCAGCATAAGAAGGAAAGCCTTAACTATTTTCTAACTAGTGAAGCAAAAGAAGATATACAAATGGCCAATAAACTCATGAAAAGATGTGCAGCATCATTGACCATTGGAGATTCATGAATCAAAACCATAATGACCTACTATTTCATATCCACTAGGATGGCTATAATCAAAAAGGCATACAATTACAAGTGTTGGTGAGAACATGGCGAACCAGGAACTCTCATATACTGCTGTGGGATTGTAAAATGGTGCAGCCACGTTTGAAAACAAGTTTGGCAGTTCCTAAAAAAGTTAAACATAGTTACCATAGGACCCAGCAGTTCCACTTCTAGGTATATATCCATAAAAGATGAAAACATACGTCCACACAAAACCTAGTATGTGAATGTTCATAACATTATTATTCATAATAACCAAAAAGTGTAAATAACTCAAAAGCCCATCAGCTAATTAATAGATAAAATATGATATGGAATATTATACAGCCATAAATAGCAATAAAGAGCTGATACATGCTACAGCATAAATGAACCGACCTTATGTGAAAGAAACCAAACCCAAAGGCTGCAAATGGCAAGATTCCATAAAAAGAAAGAAGATTAGTGGTTACCTAGACCTGGAGGGGAAGAGAGTGATTGCTGATGGCTTTCTTTTTTTGGAGTGTGGAAAATATTCTAGAATTAGAGAGTTGTGACGATTTTCACAACTCTGTGAATATACTAAAAAAAAAAATTGAATCATACACTTTAAATGGGTGAATTGTATGGAAAGTAAATTATATCTCAATAAACCTGTATTAAAAAGAAGCAACTGAAACAATATGAGAATGAATATTTCTCAGTGCTTGCTATGTGCTACATCAAATACTAACCAGCTTTTGTATATACACTCACTGGAATTTTTTAAAAGGCAAGACTAAGAGTACCTTTTAAAAGATAACCTCAGGAATGAGCTTAGCCCCGCCTCAAGCACAAAGCAGATACTAACAAATTGTTCTCTTTACTTAGCCTGGTGATTCACGAAGAGAAGTGTGGACACAGACCTAGGACCGTAACAAAGTCTGGGGAAGGAGAGCAGCTTGGAGCTGGAGAAGGGGCCTGTTAACCCTAATGCTAAACTGGGGAAGCTGGGAGAGGTGCTGTGATCTCCCTGCAGATTCAAGGGCAGGAACTGTGGACACCGGCCATGGGGCAAAGCTGAGTGACTTGCTCTGGACGACCTCCTGCCTAGTGAGTTTTTTTTAAGGCCATAAGGGGAGGGCGGTAGTTAATGGGCACAAATCCTGGACTTGGATTATTCGGGTTTCAAAACGATCTCGCTTAAACAAGTTTCTCAGTCTCCATGGACTCAAGTTATCTCACTGGCAAAATAAGGGTAATGATAATACCTACACAGAAAACTGTAGTTAAGAATTAAATAAATTCGTTATATGGAAACCACTGAGAACTACCCTGTAACAACTGTAACAATCCATAAATGTTAGCGGCTGTCGCCACCTCCATCATCATCATCATCATCGAGAGGCATGAATGACTTGACACTCAAGGGCCTTGCCGGAAGGAACAGTCAAGGGAGACAGACAGGCGGACACTAACATTTACTCTCGGGGGTCGGCTAGGGGGCTAGCTCTTTACGAAGATTTCGCGCGTGTTACTGCGCAGGGCGGAGGAGTGGGTGGTCTGCGCCAACCCCGCTGCGCAAGTTCCCAGGAGGATTCCAGCCCACCAGGCGAGCAAGAGGGCCGGCAGGCTCCAGGGCCCCCGCAGCCCCCAGGCTGAAGGGATGAAGGGTCGGGGAAGCTTTGGGGTGAGAATAGGGAAAGGGAGGAGCGGGGGTTCGAGGGGCGGAGCTGGGGGAGGTCCGTCGGGAGGGAAAGGCCTGTCCGGAGACCGGGAAGCGGGAAAACGGGCGCTGCAGCCTCAGAGGTCCGGCTGGCGCGCGGGGCGCGGTACCTGGAGTCGAACTTTTGGCCGTCGGGGAACGTCCCCACGTAGTGGTAGCGCACGAAGTCGCCGCTGCGCACGGTGCGCGGACACTCCTCGGGCACGAAGCGCCGCTCGATCTGTAGCTCCGAGTCCGAACCCAGTCCCAGGCCCGCCACAGGGGCCGCCTGCCCGGTCACCCAGAGAAGCAGCAGGAGCAGCGGCGGCGGCGGGGGCCGCCAACTCCGGGCCCTGATAGCCATCGGGGGCGAGGAGAGGAGGGGGCGCGGCGGGGAGCCGCGAGGGCGCACGGAGCTCGGGCGGCGCGGTTCGGGCCTGGATGTGCGGCGGCCTTTGCAAACGTGGAAAAGACTCCCGGCTCTCCCCGGGCGGCAACAGCCACCCCTCTCTCCCGCCCCCCGGCCCCCGGCCCCCGCCCCCCGGCCACATCCGAGGGAGGGGAGGAGCCGCGGCCGCGCGCCAGGCCAGCCCTGCTGCGCCCTGCGCCGCCCGACCTGGTCCGGTCCAGTGAGCTGGCCAGCCCGGGGAAGAGGCGGGCCTTCTGGAAGTTCAAAGGGACCAGTCCCCGAGGGAGAAATCAAGAACTCTTTGGGATTGGGCTGCGATCTACAGTTAGAAGAGACTTTTCTGGCCCAGGCAAACCCGCGGATCTCTGCCTACCCCTAGAGACTCCGGATTTAGGGCCCCTAGAGGCTCCTACGTGGCCGCGGATCCAGTTACCCTTTGCTGATTTGGGAAGGGAGGAAAACTGTTTTTTAAAGAAACTTACTTTCAGGGCTGGATTCTACGTTGAAACAGACTGAAGCCATCTTCGAGATTTCTTTCCCCAGGATTTTCTTTTAATACTTAGAGAAAGGGGAGACTCCATGACAGTTGCTCAGACAAACGTTTTAAGATGTTGTGAGTGATAATTATTAGCAAACATCCCACATGGTCCCACCCCTGTGACTAAGCTAGTTAAGACTTCACATTACAGACCCAGATTCTGTGGGAAAATTTACTAGAGTAGTTAAATGCATTCTTAGTTATGAATTGTTTGTTCTTATTTATTGAAACTTGGACTAATGAAAGCAAATCACCAAAGGTTTGTCAACTTGTTTGGGAAGCAAACAATCCCAATACCAAAACCTGGCAAAGACAGCAAGGGGGAGAAAAGCTGGTTACCCACCTAATCTCTAACTAGAAATGCAAAAATGCTAACAAATGGTGAGTAGATTGAATCCACCTTATTAAAGGGGAAAAAAAAATGTGGACTATCTAGGTGACCTGCAAATTAAGTCAGTGTCCTCTGTAAGATGAAGATAAAATGTGATAATTTTTTAAAATTATAATTATTAGAGCATTATAGATTTTATTAGATCCAGGATCTAATGAGAAGCTACATGTAGCACTAAAGAAACGTCCATTATTCCTAATAGAGCTTATTTTATTGAAATAGAAAACCTGCTAATACAATTCAACCACTGGTAAGTTGAATTTGTGGTGATGACTTGCTTATTTCTATGTACTTTTCATTAGTTCTTTATGCTTTTTAATCACTCTGCCAGGTTTTACACAGAAACAAACCAAAAAGTCAGCCTGGTTCCAGTCAGGAATCTTGCACTCCCTTGACTGTGGGCAACACATGGCACCTAGCTGGGCCTCAGTTTCTTCATCTGCAAAATGAAGGGGTTGATTTCTAAGATTTCCAATCCTAAAATTCTGTGATCCTGTAAGAGAGGAGACACTCCAGCATGGAAAAGAAGACAGACACAGTCAGGCAGTGATTGCCACTTCCACTTTGCCTTGTAGTGCTTCCCAGTGGCTTGATTTCTAGTCATTCCTTTTATTTTATTTATTTATTTATTGGCCATGTTGCACAGCCAGGGATTGACCTTGGGCCCACAGCAGTGAAAGCAGTGTCCCCAACCACTGAACCACCAGGGAATTCCCTTGCTTTTCCTTTTTAAATGTTAATTATCGATCAAACAGTATGTGTGCTCTACAATGTCTCTTTAAATCCTAACCAACATTCTTTGAATTGGATTTCTGTAGCAATCTACCAAAGAGAAAATTTACCTCTTGGCATTACTGATAACATCAACCTAAGAACTGATAAAGTCAAGCTGAAATTTAAAAAAAGAAAAAAGATTTCCATTAAACTTCTGGGGGTGACATTGTGAGAACTGGCCAAGTTTAAAAACTGAATCCAGTCAAGAAGAGTCAACAGTAGACTAAAAGCTCAGAAAGGTAAAGATAGGGGGAAGAGGTAGGTTGGTGAGAGACAGGAACCAGAAAGAAGGGAAAGGTACTGGAACTTTTTAAAAGGGTGGGGGGAGAACTCTTTCCCGTTACTGCTGGCTCTCCCAGATGCAGGGCCCTCTTTATGCTCCCAGACAGCTCACCGTCTTGAGATTTGCCATGCTATCGAAGTCAAGGACACCTCAGAAACGGAAACGAAAGCCTGTGTATGGCCGGAGGACCAAAGCGTCAAACGGCCCCCAATTGCTGAGACAGCTCTCCCCTAACACCCCCAGCACCAGCTTAGCCTGCAGGTGGTTCCCGGAAGCCCGGAGGAACACAAGACAAGGTATGCTCTTTGCAATGACGTTTTCCAACTCAATTCCTGGTTCATAAGAAAGATGTTGATTTCATAGAGGTAAATCTTGCCATGGGCCACCTTACAGAAATCTTAACTTTGCCTTCCAGAGCTGGTTTGTTTCTTCTCCAGGGAGGATGTAGGTCTGCATGCAAATATATCTTTTCCTTTGCAGTTGAGCCTCTGTCTCTCCTTCTCTTGCATTTGGTGGTTTCTCTTTGGAAGCTGAATTGACCAAATTGAGGTTGGGTCTTTGAGCAGCTAGTGGAAAGAGAGGAGTGGGCACAGAGGTTAGTGGATGGGTGAAGAGGAAAGGCTGGTGGGTGCTTTATCAGTTGAACCAGGATCATGGCTAAAAGCGCTCCTCCACAGCACCAGGCTCCAACATGGGATGGGCACAGATGCCCAAGAGCAGTCATAATCACCCTTGAAAATCCCTTAAGTCACTTTTGTTACCTTTTTAAAATCCAGTTATCTTCCAAGGTAAGAACAAGATTACCTAATTGAGTACAGTTGAATTGACTGTTGTGTTTAGAAATGTCATTACTTTTCCCTCCTTCAAAAAAAAAAAAAACAAACTTCAAATCTGGAATCACCCCAGTCCAGAGCTGACGTTGTGTAAGTTAACATGAAAATACTGAGCATTTGTTCTATCTCTGTAAAACTTGTAAGATCTTTTTCCTCCCTTGGTTTAATCTGAGGCTCATGGCCCTTACTCCCATCCCTTTGAAACTGACATTCTGGGCCTCACGTAAACACCATCTTCAGCTTCCTTCTGCATATTTTTTTTGTAGTCCCACATTCCTTGGATGGGCTTCCCAGGCGGCACAGTGTTTAAAAAATACCCACCTGCGAATGCAGGGGACACAGGACACTCAGTTCGATCTCCAGGCCAGGAAGACCCCCTGGAGGAGGAAATGGCAACCTACTCCTGCATTTCTTTCCTGGGGAATTGCATGGACAGAGGAGCCTCATGGGCTACTGTCCATGGGGTCACAAGAAAAAAAATAAATAAATAAAAAAAATAAAAGGGTGGGGGGAGAAGCAAGAAATATAGCAAGAAGGGAAAAATAGAAGATGAGAATCAGTGAGAGAACAGAGCCAAGGAACAAGAGGATGTGTGACACAATCAGAGGCAAGGACACAATAGGAGAAATATACAAAAGGTCTGAGGCCGGGATGGAGGTGTGGAGCATCCTGGAGGAAGAACTGAAGGGGGATTTGAAACAGGATCCGTCTGAATGAGTATCAGAAAACTAGGTTCTTTCTCAGTTCAGTTCAGTCACTCAGTCATATCTGAGTTTTTGCAACCCCATGGACTGACCGCAGCACGCCAGGCTTCCCTGTCCATCACCAACTCCCAGAGCTTGCTCAAACTCATGTCCATAGAGTCAGTGATGTTACCCAACCATCTCATCCTCTGTCGTCCCTTTCTCCTCCTGTCCTCAATCTTTCCCAGCATCAGGGTCTTTTCCAATGAGTCAGCTCTTCACATCAGGGGGCCAGAGTGTTGGAGCTTCAAAGGTTCTTTCGATCCAGCTCCATACAAGAAGTTAGTGGGAAAATTACAAACATAATCTGGCAAGTAAAGCGGGGCACTAAAGAAAGAATTCCACTTTTCATTGAGCCTGAAATAAAGAAGGATTCATGCATGAATCAGATCTTCCAAAAGCAGTAAACCCTGGAGGCTAAGCTATGTAAGCTATTAACTTTAGCTTGGTACACACTGAGCTGGGGATAAAAGAGAAGGCCAGTATTCATCTGAACTGACCTGAGGCAAATGTGAAGTAGCAGTGTCTTCTCTCCCTTCCCAGGATTTTCCAAAAAATTCTCCCACCTTCAGTATTGGACAACACACCTGGAGTTGCCATGTGATTTGATGGAAAATCCTGGACTAGAAATCAGACCGACCTGCTTGTAGGGCCAGCCATCCTCCTATTCTCTGAGCATCACACTCCTTATTTGTAAGATGTCTTGCCTATCTCCATAGAGTTTCTGTGGATCAAGTGAAGCAGCTTAGGAGGGGTGGGAATCTGCAAAGTAATATGGAAATGTAAGGAATAACATTTATCTATGAGTAATAGAAAACTCAGCTCAAAAATTACTTAACCCATATGTACTATCTCTTAGAAGAGGATGGGAAGCAACTGTAGGAGTGGTTAATGAAGTGTCTCTAGAACAACCTCAGGTGCTCTGATGCCTTCTTGCCGGGGACCAGCCCCGGCTGATCCAGGGTATTCGAAGCGGGGACGGCGTCGGCGACCTATTTATTTAAATATTTTATCAAAGATATAAAGAGTGATAGGATGAGGATAGCTCAGTAGGAAAATTCAGTGGAGAAAAGAGGCTGAGTAGCTTGGTGTACGCGGGAGACCAATAAAACTTCAAGACAAGAAGTTTGCACCACTTACGTAGGCCGCAGGCGTCCTTCCGTTCTCCCGAAGGAGAGGAGACACTGAGGCCTCCCCGGTCGGATCTTAGAAGCCCAGGCATAATTAGCAAGCATGGCGGGTTCCGCGCTCCAGATGGAGACTCAGCCAGAATTTGGGAGAGAGAGCGACATGGGGAGACCAAGTTTCAGTGAACAAGGCCTGCACTTTATTTTCCAAAGTAGTTTTTATACCTTAAGTTGTGCGTAGAGGATAATGGGGGAAGGGGTAGAGTCATGCAAGGACAGCAGTTCCTGGTCCTAATCGAAGCCAGGCTTTCAAACTAATCATATGCAAAAGTTCAGGTGAATTACAAGCCAGGAGGCCTGTTAACATTTTAAGAAACTTATCTTTCTCTAAAGGTGATTATTCCAAAGTCAGGCACCAGCCTCCAAAAAAGCACTGGACAAAGCTGCATTCCTATAGGGCAAAGGTGAGGTGGGCTCAATCAAGAAAAGAATTAACTCAAGGGTCCAAGGTTACAAACATTGAGGCTACTACTTACATTTCTATACACCCATTATATCAATCAATACACTGCCAAGGACACAGTAGGTAATGGGTATGGAGACTTAGCAGCAAACATTGGCTCAATAAGTGAAAAACCCTTCACCAATACAATTTCTAATCAATCTTTTAACTATTCAAAAGAATCTGTGTTTAGACAGTTTAGAACATCTCCTGCCTCTCACAGTTGGGAGGCTCTGAACAATCACATGTGGCCGGAAAAACCTATTCAGGCAGGCTAGAGGATTTCCAAAGGAGTTTGTAGGTTAAACACTGTCACACCCAGGAATTATTAACTGGAGCTATAAGCTAACTCTTTTTTTTCAGAGAAAGGTAGTGGGGGACAGGCCCCCGTAAAGTCAGAGGTGTAGGTGAAAGCACAAAGCATAAAGTAGGCAGACTCTGGTTTTGGAGGTAGATGCTCTAGAATTTCCAGGGAGACTCCTGAGGCTTGATCCTGCCTTTGCGTATGCCAAGCCTCCTTCCTCATGACCTTTGCCACGCGCGGAGCTTGCTCCCCGCACCTTCTTTTCCTTTCCTCCTCAGGGGTTTGCTGCTGCCCCTTGTGATTACAAGATGCCTGCCCTAGATCCAACTACCACCTACAGAGAACACCATCCTGAGGCAGAAAGGGGACCTTTTATCTTTCCAAGTATCATTTATTAAGAGCAAAGACAGCATTTCCAGAAACCCTCCCTCCTACAGCCCTCCCATCATGCATCATTGACTGAAATTGCATCCCATGCCCATTGCTAATCTATCAGTGGAAGAGAAACTGCATTACTATGATTGGTTTAAGACTAATTAAGATTCATTTCCAGAGAGGAGGGAAAGGGCCTCCACTGAAGTAGATGGCCACCTAAGCTTCTTGTACAAACCAGAGTGGTGTGAGCAAGGAAATGAAGGGGGAATGGCAATTGGTTTGTCAACTAGTTTTTTTGCCACAGATTGCTAATTATGTTAGCTATCTCCCTTTACCCTTCCAAGCACCAAAGAAAACACATTGTCTGCAATTTTTCCTCCAATCCTATTGGTGACTAAATAGAATGCCAGTTGAAATGATTAGAAATAGGAGTTGCCTGGGGGTTCAGTGGTTAAAAATATGCCTGTCAGTGTAGGGGGACGCAGGTTCCATCCCTGGTCTGGGAAGATTCCATATGCAGTGGGGCATCTAAAGCCCATGCACCATAACTACTGAACCCACGTGCTGCAACTACAGCCCGTACTCTGCAAGAGGAGCCACCACAGTGAGAAGCTCGTGCACCACAAGCGAGGATCCCTCACTCGCCGCAACTAGAGAAAAGTCCAAGCACCATCAAAGACCCAGCACAGTCAGAAATAAACAAACATTTAGGGGGGGAAAAAAGGCTTCAAATCTATCCAGTAACACAGTCAGGACTAGATACAGACACCCCTCTACAATTAAACCAACACCAAGACCCTCTTGTTAGATTTGAGGGTGAATCTGCTATCTTAAGATGAAGCAGAGGGGTAGAAAAGACTGAAGCTGAAGCTAGAATAGGGAGGGACAACAAAGAAAGCGTCTCTCACTCACTGGGCTAGGTGCCCTGGTACAAACTGAAGGGTGACTCCATGTATATTCACGGTTGGGTAATAATCACTTGACTGTCTATTTCTGGAAACGAACTGTACCTGCACGCCCCTCTAGATGTTATAAGCATAAACAAAGGATGATAGGTAACAATGATTCAGAATCATAACCACCAGGGTAAGAATTCCCGTTTGTCTCATTGCTTAGTAGACATGATTATACTGAGTTTATCACAATCAGAAAATGGGGCTAAATGTGAGAGATGGCCCTGGGTAACAAAGAATTGCTAAGGCAATGAGTATAATACATGGAATTCTTACTGAAACTGAGAAAGGGAAAGTTTCTTCCATCTAGGACTGCTAATTTGTTGGCCATCTTTGGCTTCCAGTGGCCATCTTTTTCCCCACCTGGGAGAAACTGCAAAGAATGAAGCAATACAAAGGAAAGTAAAGCGGAGAGAGAACTTGCCAACTATAACATTTTAGCACCCAAATCTAGCCATTCCTGAAGTTTTATCCTATGACATTTCACATATGTAAGTCAATAAATTCCTAAATTTTATTTTCTTAAAACAGTTTCATTTGGGGACTTCCCTGGCAGTCCAAGAAGGCAATGGCACCCCACTCCAGTACTCTTGCCTGGAAAATCCCATGGATGGAGGAGCCTGGTAGGCTGCAGTCCATGGGGTCGTGAAGAGTCAGACACGACTGAGAGATTTCACTTTCACTTTTCATGCATGGGAGGAGGAAATGGCAACCCATTCCAGTATTCTTGCCTGGAGAATCCCAGGGACGGTGGAGCCTGGTGGGCTGCCGTCCATGAGGTCGCACAGAGTCGGACACGACTGAAGTGATTTAGCAGCAGCAGCTGCAGCTGGCAGTCCAATGGTCAAGGCTCAGAGTTTCCAGTGCAGGGGGCACAGTTTCCATCCCTGGTCAGGGAATTAAGATCCCACATGTGGGGAGGTACTGCAGAAAAAAAAAAAAGAACAATTTGATTTGGATTTTGGCCCACTGTTGTCTTCAAAAGAATTTTTACTGATATTTGCTAAAATGTAATTATCAATCCCCGGGTCTTCTTGCTGAGAGATCAAATCACTGTGTTAGGTAAACTGACTTTAAATTGACTTTTATCAATTGCAAGTGGGGAAAATCCAAAACAATTGCAAAGTTTTCAGATTATTTGCTTGCATACTATAAGGTCACCTGTTGTGTTTAAATATTGTTTGTTGTCTTTTCTTTTTCTTTTTTCCTTCTTCCATTTTCTTTTCTTTTACTTTAGGCACATAACTGGCCAGGCACAAAGCCTCCCCAAGATGGGGAGAACAGTTCTGTTCTAGCTTAGTTGCTGTGAGCCACTAAAAATTTATCTCTGGCATGCACCAAGGAGTCCTCTCACTAGGGGTAGGGTGTGGTTAGGCAGTGGGGTCTGACCTGACATCTCATTTTTTATTGAGTCTTAGGGCCTCTTTACGTGATCTCTCCCCACTTGTTCAGTTCAGTTCAGTCACTCAGTCGTATCCGACGTTTTGCGACCCCATGGACTACAGCACGCCAGGCTTCCCTGGCCATCACCAACTCCTGGAGCCTACTAAAACTCATGTCCATCGCGTCGGTGATGCCATCCAACCATCTGATCCTCTGTCGTCCCCTTCTCCTTCTGCCTTCAATCTTTCCCGCTTGTTAGTTTGGGCTTCTTAGCATGGTGGCTTCAATGTAACTGACAGCTTACATCCCTGAAGGCTTCAGGAGAAATACTTCCAGAGAACCAAGTGGGAGTTCAAGCTCCCCCCCGCAGCACCCTGGCTCCGAGGCTCCCGGCCGTCGGCAGGGGGCGCGCTCCGGCCTGCGGCACCCGCTGACCCCACCGCAGGGTTTTGGCGCTCCGAGTGTGGACTTAAGGCTGCTCCGCCCAGAGGCAGTCTGTCCAGCTGGGCTGCCGGAGGAGGCGGGGGACCGGTGGCCTCGGCGATGAAATCGGGCGTGGGGCGGCGGGAGGAGGGGGCGCTGCGAGGCCCGCCGGCAGCGGCAAGGAGGAAGTACCGTCTTCGCGACTCCGCGAAGCCGGTTTTGATCCCGGGCGGCGGGACCCTAGACTCCCAGCGGCTGGCTGGAGGGAGGGAGGCTCCTCCCCCGAGCCTCGTCCGGGGACGCGAGCTGCGGCGGCGGGCTCTTCCCCGGTAGAAAGCGGCGGCACTTGGTCAGGACTGAATCCCGAAGTGCGGCTGAGCACCCTGGTCCTTCCCGCTCTCAGGTCAGGGGGCGCACTGTGAACGGGTTAAAATCCCCATCCTTTTCATCTTCTGCTGTTAATAAAGGAAGAGAAAGCCCAGTTCCGTTACGTTCGTGCGGTGACGAAGAGAAGTAAAGTGGGGTGAGGGCCTGGCTCCTAACTACTCGGGAGGAGCTGTCAGGTAGAAGAGAGCCTAGACTTGTTCTCTCTGGTCCTTAGGATTTTTTACCAGGGATAAGGATGAAAGCTTCTAGGAGGCCAGTTCCAGCTCAAGAAGAATTAGGACCCGTGTCAGCCTGACAAGAGGCAGTGTGCTCCCCCAGCTCCCGTGGATTGGAGGAGAGTCCAGATGACCACTGAGAGAAGGGTGGGTTGTAAAGGAGATTTAAATAAACATCAGGTGGAAAGTTGGATTAACGATCCTTTCGGTTCTTTTCTGTGTTTCTGTCATCCTGTAATCAGCTTTAGAAGTCGAACTTTCCTAGGTTTGATTTTCAGTTAGTTATTTGAATTGTTTCAGGCCCTTCTCATTGCCTGCTTTCTCATGATTGCTGAGACAGACATGTCAGGAAAGGTCCCCAAAGGGTTAATCCTTCTCCTTCACCTCTGGGAACTTTGGCACAAAATGCATGGCTCCTTGAAGCCTGACCTGTACTTTTCAGTGTGGCTCTTGAGCTGAATTTCGCCTCAGTGAACAACGGTTGCAGATACAGGAGCTGCACTGCTAGCAGCCACAGTCCTGGCTCCTTCTAGACACCCTGGACTCAGGCAGGACTGAGCCCACTCGGCGCTCAGTATCTTTAACTATAGGATGCCAGATGGTGGTTAATACTCTATATGTTTATTTTGAAGCTCACAGAACTTTTTCACAGACAGGAGAAAGATGATAACATTTTATAGGTGAGAAAATGGAGGCTCAGTGATTAAGTCATTGACCTGTTTAGCCAACAAAGCTACAGCAGAATTGAGGTGTCCTCAATTCTCAGACCAATGGGATTTTTCCAGTTTCACACGTTTAAAACTGGCTAGGCTATGAACATGTTTGCTTTTTCTAGTTCAGAGTTGTGTTTGATTGTCATAAAGTTTAATTTATATCAGAGTAATACTTGTATATAGCTTAAAAACTCAAATATTAATAGTATTTACTAAAAATCATACAAAAAAATAGTGGTGAGTTGCCAGGCTCCTCATTCGCCCCCATAGTTCCCCGCACAACCCTCTACCCCCAGTTCTCTCCTAACAGGGCCAAGACTTCCATATGCAACTCTTTTAGGTTTCACTTCTTGGATTTAACTGCACATTTCTAAATTGTATGCTTATACTGCTTTTGTTGATTCAACACTTTTAGACATTATCTATTAACTTCTTATAAAGATTTAGTTCTCCTATTTGCCCTTTTTGTTTCCATCCTTCCAATTGAGCTCCGTTATGATATAATAACTTCCCTAATCAATGTGAGTACTAACATTGTTATAATTATGCAGTGTTGCTTGCTTTTGAGTCAAACGGTATGATTTTTTTGTTTTCTAGTATAACTGTTGTCTTTTGAATAGTAATAGCCTCAATTTTTCATTTGCTTCATATACTATTCAGTTCAGTTCAGTTCAGTCGCTCAGTTGTTTCCAACTCTTTGCAACCCCATGGACTGCAACACGCTAGGCCTCCCTGTCCATCACCAACTCCCGGAGTTTACTCAAACTCATATCCATTGAGTCGGTGATGCCATCCAACCATTGTCATCCCTTCTCCTCCTGCCTTCAATCTTTCCCAGCATCAGGGTCTTTTCAAATGAGTCAGTTCTTTGCATCAGGTGGCCAAAGTATTGGAGTTTCAGCTTCAACATCAGTCCTTCCAATGAAGTCCTTCCAATGAATATTCCAATGAATATTCAGGACTGATTTCCTTTAGGATGGACTGGTTGGATCTCCTTGCAGTCCAAGTGACTCTCAAGAGTCTTCTCCAACACCACAGTTCAAAAGCATCAATTTTTCAGCACTCAGCTTTCTTTATATTGTCCAACTCTCACATCCATACACGACTATTGGAAAAACCATAGCTTTGACTAGACGGACCTTTGTTGGCGAAGTAATGTCTCTGCTTTTTATATGCTGTCTAGATTGGTCATAAGGAGTAAGCGTCTCTTAATTTCATGGCTGCAGTCACCATCTGCAGTGATTTTGGAGCCCCCTAAAATAAAGTCTGCCACTATTTCCACTGTTTCTCCATCTATTTGCCATGAAGTGATGGGACCGGATGCCATGATCTTAGTTTTCTGAATGTTGAGCTTTAAGCCAACTTTTTCACTCTCCTCTTTCACTTTTATCAAGAGGCTCTTTGGTTCTTCTTCACTTTCTGCCATAAGGGTGGTGCCATATTTCTCCCAGCAATCTTGACTCCAGCTTGTGCCCAGCATTTCTCATGATGTACTCTGTACATAAGTTAAATAAGCACAGTGACAATATACAGCCTTGACATACTCCTTTTCCTATCTGGAACCAGTCTGTTGTTCCATGTCCAATTCTAACTATTGCTTCCTGACCTGCATACAGATTTCTCAAGAGGCAGGTCAGGTGGTCTGGTATTCCCATCTCTTTCAGAATTTTCCAGAGTTTATTGTGATCCACACAGTCAAAGGCTTTGGCATAGTCAGTAAAGCAGAAATAGATGTTTTTCTGGAATTCTCTTGCTTTTTCAGTGATCCAGCGGATGTTGGCAATTTGATCTCTGATTCCTCTGCCTTTTTAAAAACCAGCTTGAATATCTGGAAGTTAACAGTTCACATATTGTTGAAGCCTGGCCTGGAGAATTTTGAGCATTCCTTTACTAGCATGTGAGATGAGTGCAATTGTGTGGCAATGGCACCCCACTCCAGTACTCTTGCCTGGAAAATCCCAGGGACGGAGGAGCCTGGTAGGCTGCAGTCCATGGGGTTGCGAAGAGTCCAACACGACTGAGCGACTTCACTGTCACTTTTCACTTTCATGCATTGGAGAAGGAAATGGCAACCCACTCCAGTGTTCTTGCCTGGAGAATCCCAGGGACGGGGGAGCCTGGTGGGCTGCCGTCTATGGGGTCACACAGAGTCGGACACGACTGAAGTGACTTAGCAGCAGCATGAGCATTCTTTGGCATTGCCTTTCTTTGGGATTGGAATGAAAACTGACCTTTTCCAGTCCTGTGGCCACTGCTGAGTTTTCTAAATTTGCTGGCATATTGAGTGCAGCACTTTCACAGCATCATCTTTCAGGATTTGGAATAGCTCAACTGGAATTCCATCACCTTCACTAGCTTTGTTCGTAGTGATGCTTTAAGGCCCACTTGACTTCACATTCCAGGATGTCTGGCTCTAGGTGAGTGATCACACCATCGTGATTATCTTGGTCGTGAAGATCTTTTTTGTACAATTCTTCTGTGTATTCTTGCCACCTCTTCTTAATATCTTCTGCTTCTGTTAGGTCCATACCATTTCTGTCCTTTATTGAGCCCATCTTTGCATGAAATGTTCCCTTGGTATCTCTAATTTTCTTGACGAGATCTCTAGTCTTTCCCATTGTACTGTTTTCCTCTATTTCTTTGCATTGATCACTGAGGAAGACTTTCTTATCTCTTCTTGCTATTCTTTGGAACTCTGCATTCAAATGGGTATATCTTTCCTTTTCTCCTTTGCTTTTTGCTTCTCTTTTCACACCAGGGACTTCCCTTGTGGCTCAGATGGTAAAAGCGTCTGCCTACAATGCGGAAGACCAGGGTTCGATTTCTGGGTTGGGAAGATCCCCCTGGAGAAGGAAATGGCCACTCACTCCAAGTACTCTTGTCTGGAAAATCCCATGGACAGACAAGGAGCCTGGTAGACTACAATCCATGGGGTCACAAAGAGTCAGACACGACTGATCGACTTCATATACTATTATCAAGTGCTGTTTTTTCCCCCTGAGGCTTCAAAAGCTGAAAATACTTTCCCCATGTATTCCTATCTAGATAATCAATCATTTTATTTTTCACTTGGATCTTCCATCTTTTATCCTCCAGTAATCCTTCGTTAGTTTCTAGACCTGGAGTACAACCATTATCCTGGAATTTCTTTCACTAATATCCTGTCTTATATCCCATTCCTGGATTACATCTGTTCCTCCTTCTGTCTTTACTCCCATATTTTGCTGAAGCACATTCTGTAACTTCCCATGAAAGAGTGTATCGGAGGTAAATTTTTCAATGCCTTGCATATCTGAAAATGTCTTTATTCTGTCTTTAAACTTCATAATTTGGTGAGGTATAGAATTCTAGGTCAAAAATTATTTTCACTCAGCTTTGAAGGTGGCATGTCATTTCCAGAATTGCTAAGGAGTCTGATGGTACTATGAGTCCTTTCTTTTATAGGTTACCTGCTCAGCCTTAACTCTACTCTTAAAGCTTTGGCAACCTTACTTCCATTTATTTTTGCCATTCTGAAGCTTATGATGATGTGTGTCTTTTTTACAACAGTTTCTTTTCATTTTTTGACATTTCATGGGTACATTAAATAAATGTACTGTGTTTTGATTTTTTTCTCCTTTTCTTTTTATTTCTGTTGGATTTCTGTCGATCCTATAATTATCTTTTCTCTCCAGTTGTTTATCCCTTCGACTTTTCAATCTATTTTGTAGATTTATCTTCTGTTTCTTCTACTGCACATATTTTAAAAATTCTGTTCTTGTATTTCTCAATTCAAGAACTTTTTCTTATTCTGAGCATTATTTTTCCATAGCATCCTTTCTTGTTTCTTCTTCGAGGATACTCATTAATTTTTCTTTTTTTTTCCGCTCCCTCCATTGCCTTTGTATTTGCCTTTTCTTTTGATCTGTCTTCCATTTAGTTTTCCCCCTCTAATGCCTGGATATCTGGGTGTCTACTCATATTTAAGAGTGAGGCCCTGTAACACCCTTTGACAAGCATCCATGTATGAGACAGAGAGAGAAGGTGCTTGTTCATTGACTGCACAGCCTCACTAGAGGAAGATCAGGCTGTGGGTAGAGATTTTTTTTTAGGGCTCTTCAGCTTCTCTAGAGAAGACCCTTCAGTCTGGGGATCTATGCTTGGATGCAAGCATTCTGGGTGGGTTGGAAACGAGAAGGCTGAGTGTCTTGAGTTCATACAAACTTCCATTCAGCATCGATTTTCAGCCCGTGCTCACTATCACCCCCATCCTCAGCTATGCTCGGAGGGCACTAATCTGCAGTCACCTTCACAGGTTGGGTGGGCAGTTTCCTGGATATAAGGAAGGAGGAAAAAACTGGTGGCTTCAGCCACTCCATGTCCACATTCCCTAACCCCATCTCCTGAAGACTAACTGCCTACACAGACAGAAATCAGTTCTTTCTTCCTTCCACTTGCCCAGATTTGTTGAAATCTTCCTCTGATGTTGTCTCTGCTCAAGATTCCTTTGTAGCTTTCTACCTTTTAAATTTGTTTATTGTTGTTATAACAAAAAACAAAAAATAAAGCATGTTGTTCAGTCTGCCATATTAAATGGCAAGCCCCACAGTTTGTTTGTTTTTTCAGAAATTGAGTTGAAATCCTTTGTCCCTGACGTACCCACGTCAATCTCCACTGGCCATTTTCTTACACTTTACCTTGCTTCTCTCTTTGCCCATACCTGCCAGGCCCTCAAAGACATCTGAGTCTCCCACCTAGGCTCCAGTCCATGTTACCACTCCGTCACATAAAAGCTCCTGGGCTACTAGACATAGCAGAATGGACATTCTGAGTCTATGTGCCAATTTTGCCTCTGTTTTCCAGTCCCAGATAAGACAAGCTGTTGCAGGAACAATTGTTTGGGGTGGAATATGCTTACATGAAGGATCTTTTTGAAAGAAAGCCCACGCAAGTACTCAGAATCACAAGGAGTAATTTGAAATACTTGGCTGAATAAAGATTTTTTTCCTCAGAGCTAGTTGGGAAGAAATTCCTTCTTAATTTAGTCTTATTACACAGAATAAATTATTATCATCTGAAGGATTTAATGGTAAGCTTCTTAGATGGGACAGAATAATGGGCCTTGATGAACTTTTTTAAATATTAAGAATTAACTACAGGGACTCCCCTGGCAGTCCAGTGGTTTTAGACTCCAATGCAGGGGGCACGGGTTTGATCCCTGGTTAGGGAACTAAGATCCCATGGGCCATGCAGAAAATAAAAAAGAATTTAACTACAAAGATAAATGTAGACTCCTTGATTGTTATGGCACAGAAGCTAAACTTAACATAAACATACTACCATTTCTAAATTATTCTCTGTGTACTTGTTATATATTACTTCAGACATTGAGAACTATCTTTTTTTTTTTTTAGAACTATCTTTTTTTTAATATGTTAAATTAATGAATTGTTTAGCCTGAGGAAAAACCATCAACCACCTTCCTTTAAACTTATGAAAACAGTTGTAAAATGGACTTTTTAGGGAAGCCATTGCTAATAATAGATTTCAAAATGTCTAGTCCCTTCACACTCCTTTTCATTTTGGCATCAGTAGTTACATATTTTTTCAGTAATTTGGATTTCAGTTTGTTGGCCATATGTTGTTGTTTGTATAACTCTTGTGGCTCAAAGGATGTATTCTTGGATCAGTTGATTTATGATGGTACCAGCAGTCTCCTTTTGGTCTCTATGCATAAGGCATAGCATTAATGTTCCTAATGAATGGATGCCAATGAACTGATATCATTTCCCCACTTTCTGTTAGAAAATATTTTAAGCATTTACTTTGGAAAAGCAGTGTCCCACACATAAAAAGCTAAGTCTCTTCATGCCTGCTTGTTTACTGTGTAGTCTTCAGGGGCAGAGCTTCCTCTATTTGAGGCTCCATTTTTCTTAGTCCCTGTTACCTTCAGTTTTCTTTCAGAAGTATATTAACCTGGGCTTACACCAACATAGCTGTAATGAAGATTCCACTTCATTACAAATTCCACTTCATTACAAATCCACAGATTTGCTTTTCTGTTGTAATTAGAAAACATTTTGCAAGTTAATACATGTGCATGCAAATGCAAATAGAATGAATAATAAAGTCTCTCCCATTTATATGATCCTTAGTTCCCCTCCTTAGAGACAAGCCAGTTTTTTAGATATCCTTCCAGAGACAGTCTATATGTATAATAACAAAGGTGGGTGTGTTATGGCCATACGATGACTTCTTTTACCCATATACACAAATACCAACGGAATTCCCTGGCAGTCCAGTAGTTATGACTCAGGGATCTTATTGCCAGGACCCTGGGTTTGATCACTGGTTGGAGAACTAAGATCCCACAAGCTGCCTAGTGTGCCCCCCCCCCCCAAAAAAAACACACACACCAAATATAATGGTTTGCTCTTCACTCCCCTTTTTTAAAAATTTAAACTTATGGAGATTGTCCCATATGGATATCTAGTTCACATTTTAAACATTTTCCCCCTGGTCATAAAGTAACACATCTTCATTATAGAAAATGTGGAAAATTAGTCATCCTGGCTCTCACCATCTGGGTGCAGCAATGGTGAAGCTCCCATGTGTGTTTCCAAGTTTCTGGAGTCAAGACACAATTTTAAACCAGCTACAGTGTCCAGATGTCCTCAGCTGGATATGTCTTACAGAAGCGCTGAACAGACCTGGCATGTTCCGTTGTCCTGTTTCTCTGTTTTCATTCTCATTTTTGTTTTTGGTCCCTTGGGCATTCACAATTAAACCCAAACACCCACACAGTGTGTTTAATAGCGAGTAGGTAGTGTGTCAGTACTTAAAAATGAACATGAGCATGTGGTGCTACTTTTCTAGATTTGGCATCCAGAAGCCTTTTCTGGAAGTTTCAGCAGAGCAATGACAAGTGGAAATGAGCTGGGAGCACAGGCATGATTTTCGTTCTCAGGACCCTGGGGTCTGAGAGCGGTGTTGGTGGAAGGGAAAATACATTTGCACACAGTCGTCTGCTTCTCTAGCAGTAGTTCTTCACTGAGTGTCACCTATTATCCAGGCACTGAGTAGGAGGCCTGCATCTTTGAGTCCCAAGAGGTCAGAGGGCAGTCAGGGTGCTGAGCAGCAGACAGTATCCCCATAGCCCACTCAGCCCACTGGAAGGCCAGCCAGGCCTTTCAGGGAGGGTCTTGAATCCGAAGCTGGTGGGTGGGGAGTGGGAGGAGGAGCCTCTGGGACAGGTCAACCCCACCTCCTTGTGCTACAACAGGTCCTTCCCTCTGGCTTCACTCCCTCCCCCCTGCACAGTCCCCATCCCCATGACCCTCTCAGTGTCAGGGAAGTTGAAAATTATGATAGGTAAATCACCCACAAGTGTAATGACAGATTGGAACCATAATTAACTCAAGGCTCTTTTTACATCACATTTTCCCTGCAATCTCTTGATTCTTCCAAAAATAAAATCATGCCAAGACACCAGGTTATTACTTCAGTGAATTTAAGTTCTACAACCCAGTAGGATGTGGTATAGCATCAGTTTATTTATTTGGGACTTCTGACTGCTGGGCATATTTTATTAACTGTTTTAGTTATAATGTTTTGTTTTTACTGAAAAAACAACACCTTTTTATTTTGGCCTATAGTTGCTTTTTGCTGATTGAAATGTGTTATGTTCCTATGAACATGGTTGATGACCAGTGTTTTTTTTTTTTTTTTCCTTCTAGTTATGAAGAACCTCCTCCTGGGTTTATCAAAGTCAGTGTAAAGTTTGTATTTTTGGTTTTTCTCTGAGACAGATTTGACACAGTGCTCAGACTCAGTTGCTATGAAAAACAGCTGCTTAAGGTTTGAAGCTCCTTTATGGTAGTCCTGTCTCTTCTCTGCAGATGGCAGTCAGTTCGTGCACTTTGGGCTTTGTCATAGTCCGTGCCTTTGGAGAAGTTTAATCTGCCTCATGTCTGTCCCTAAGACACCACTGCAGGCCCCCTGGGTGTCCTCAGCGCTCGCTCCCCTTCTGTCTGTCTCCCTTGCGACTGCATCTTCTCAAAGCTCTGCTGCCCCATGTTCCTTCTCTGACGCTCCATTGCTGCTTTCTTGAATGTCATCAGTTCAGAGAACAGTGGAGTCTGAGGACATGTGAATCCGTCCAGTCCAGCCCCGCCTGGTGCAGAGTCCCTCCTCCAGCACCCCGGCCACAGTGTCAGCATGTTTCTCTGGGAGTGAGACTTAGAGGACTTAAGACCAAAGTAACCTTTCCTGTTTGGTAGCTTTTAACTTAAAGAGAAATTTTTTAGAAAACATTCTTCCATTATAAATTTAATATTCATGGAAACATGAAAAAAATCATAATGTAAAAAAACAGCACCTTAATTATACAGTGCAGTTATTTGGTGGTGAAAATGCATCTCACAAATACAGTATATATGAGATTATAGAATGTGACAGTGGCCTTCAAGGTCTAATAATCTATTTTACTCTGACACATTGTTTTTATTGTTTCAGGAAACCTTGTTTAATTCTATCTTCTGCCTCATTCCACAAAGCTTCTAAGTTAGCAGAAAATTTTTTGTGATCTTAGAATCTAATTTTTATGCTCTAGAATTAGAATTTGGAGCTCACAGATCATCCCTGTGTAAACACTAGTGACTTTTCTCTAAGAACAGCTACTTTGTTTTTGTGGTAGGCTAGCTCTTCTGGAATAGTTACTTATATTTTCTTTCTCAGTTATAATTTGTCTTTCCAGCTCTTCAGAGGATAACATGATGACATAGGGATCTCCAGCCCATGAGCAAGCCAGGCAGTGCTGTGTTCTCAAGCAGGTGGGAGAAGGCTCTGGTGCTTTTTTTGCCATAGAGCTTACACACTCTTTCCTTTTTCAGGAAGATGAGACTAAGCCAGAAGACTGTATTCCAGATGTCCCAGGCAATGAACATGCCAGGGAGTTTCTGGCCCATGCACCAACCAAAGGACTTTGGATGCCACTCGGGAAAGAAGTCAAAGTCATGCAGTGTGAGCATGGAAAGGTTTCAAGTAACACCCTCAATTCACGCAAGTTATGGATCACTGTTTACAAACGAGTTCACTCCTTTTAATTCATTCTCACACCATGTTGTTGAAGTCAGGGCATGATCTCTAGGCGATAGATGAGGAAGCCCCCTTGGTGTGTTAGTCAGTGTCTGGGGTAAGCGGCAGAGCAGTGTCTTGACTCCAGGGCTTCTGGCTGCAAGGGCAGTGATCTTCCACAGGACTGTAGCTGCTTGCAGAGTCTATGCTTCAGTAATGTTCCTGTAACAGAAAGGATATTCCATGTAGCAAAGCCATGGGGAACAAGAGATGCATTGGGGAGTGGTCCCTTGGGTCCTGCTTCAGCCAATCCTCCTCATCAATGGTATCAAGGTTTTCTCCAGGTGACCTGAGAGGAGCTATGGGCCACACAGGGTGGGTCTGGACCAGGTGGAGCTGTGTGCACACTATCCACTGCACCAGCATAAGATGGCATTTGAAGGGGTACTGCTGCCTTTAAAGACATTTGTTTGTACAGAGATTCTTCATGCATACAATTAAAATAGCAGTTCATGTTTTTTTGCCTCCATTCACACACCATCCTTTCCCAGTACCTAGGTTACAACAATTAGCTTTATTCAGCATTGCAGGGAATACCTGAGGGCATGTTTTTTAGGGATTTTGGCGTCCATCTTGAAGACTGGCAATTACAGCGATTCTTGCTCATCACTGGGAGATAAAAAGTTGATTGGAAGCTCTAAGTGTGTGAGTAGGGCTTGTTGAGTTTCACTGGAGGGTGATCTTTCTAGTCTGTCCAACTGAGAACTTATGAGGTCAGTACCTGTAGGTTTTTCTTCTAGGGCTGGGTTGTATTTTCCCAGAGAAGGCGGCTCCTCCATGGAGGGTGAAGGCCAAGCTGCTAGTGTTGTGGAATCTAACTGGAGCAAAAAGGCTGGGAAATCTTGCCGTCTGCTTTTTTAATGTGTTTCCGTAACCTTCTGTATTTACTGTCACACCTTGTCTTCACGTATCTGTTGTCCTTTTGCCACAGATCCTATGATTTACCTTTTTCAGACAATAACTTCTACCAGGGCTAGTAAGAGTTGCCCTTGGACTTTTAATCAGTCCTCATTATTTCAGCTCCTCCTTTACCCTTACATGCAACAGTATCTGGTGCTCAGAGCTCAATTCCTGAGCTCTTTGGAGGTTCTGCAAAGAAAAATTGAGTTGATTCTCAGTTCTCCCCTCTGGTGCCTTAGAATTGAATTTTCTGGTGTCTGTTCATTTTAGTGTTTATTGCATTTTGCATTATGGTATACAAAATTTTTTTGCATTTGACTTACAGTTTTTCTCTGTATGTTTGGGTCTGTGGCCTTTTGAAAATGCTTTATTGCAGTTTAATATAGATATAATGAAGTTCACCCATTTTAGTGATTATTTTTAGTTAACTACTGAGTATATTTATTTATTGCCATAAATAAGTTTTAGAAAATTTTATCCTCCCATTAAGATCCCTCAGGACTCTTTGCAGTTAATCCCCACTTCAGCCCCAGATAGCCATTAATCTACTGTTTTTATCAATTTGGCTTTTTTGTGCATCTCCGGGAGATGGTGATGGACAAGGAGGCCTGGCGTGCTGCAATTCATGGGGTTGCAAAGAGTGGACTGAGCGACTGAACTGAACTGATTATATGTAAATGAATTCATACATCCATTTATAAGTTACATGAGAAATTCAACACTTTATTATAAAATAGGCTTTTTATTCAATAAAATAGGCTTTGTGTTAGATTGCCATTGCTAAGTCGCTTTGGTCGTGTCCAACTCTTTTTGACCCCATGGACTGTAGCCCACCAGGCTCCTCTGTCTGTGGGATTCTCCAGGCAAGAATACTGGAGTGGGTTGTCATGCCTTTCTCCAGGGGATCTTCCTGACCCAGGGACTGAACTTGTGTCTCTTGTAGCTCCTGCGTTGCAGGCAGATTCTTTACTGCTGAGCCACTGGGGAAGCCCTTGTGTTAGATGATTTTGCCCAATTGTAGGCTAATGTATCAATAGGTGTTATGAGTGCATTTAAGCTAGGCTAAGCTATCCTGATTATTTAACTTTATGCAGAGTACATCATGAGAAACGCTGGGCTGGAAGAAGCACAAGCTGGAATCAAGATTGCCGGGAGAAATATCAATAACCTCAGATATGCAGATGACCCCACCCTTATGGCAGAAAGTGAAGAAGAACTCAAAAGCCTCTTGATGAAAGTGAAAGAGGAGAGTGAAAAGGTTGGCTTAAAGCTCAATATTCAGAAAATGAAGATCATGGCATCTGGTCCCATCACTTCATGGGAAATAGATGGGGAAACAGTGGAAACAGTGTCAGACTTTATCTTTTTGGGCTCCAAAATCACTGTAGATGGTGACTGCAGCCATGAAATTAAAAGATGCTTACTCCTTGGAAGAAAAGTTATGACCAAACTAGATAGCATATTCAAAAGCAGAGACATTACTTTGCCAACAAAGGTCTGGCTAGTCAAGGCTATGTTTTTTCCAGTGGTCATGTATGGATGTGAGAGTTGGACTGTGAAGAAAGCTGAGTGCCAAAGAATTGATGCTTTTGAACTGTGGTGTTGGAGAAGACTCTTGAGAGTCCCTTGGACTGCAAGGAGATCCAACCAGTCCATTCTGAAGGAGATCAGCCCTGGGTGTTCTTTGGAAGGAATGATGCTAAAGCTGAAACTCCAATACTTTGGCCACCTCACTCAAAGAGTTGACTCATTGGAAAGGACTCTGATGCTGGGAGGGATTGGGGGCAGGAGGAGAAGGGGACGACAGAGGATGAGATGGCTGGATGGCATCACCGACTTGATGGACGTGAGTTTGAGTGAACTCCGGCAGGTGGTGATGGACAGGGAGTACGTAACAATTTCAAATACTTTCTTGCTAAAAACTGCTAACCATCATCTGTGCCTTCAGAAGCCTATAGTCCTAACTTCAAAGATCACTGATTACAGATCACCCTAACAAACGTAACGATGATGAAAAAGTTTGCAATATTATGAGAATTACCAAAATGTGACACTGTGACATGCAGTAAGCAAATACCGTTGGAAACACAATGCTGACAGACTCACTCGACACAGAGTTGCCACAAACGCAGTATCTGCCAAGTGCAATAAAGAATGAGGTATTATGCCTGTATATTTGTGAGATAGATTCATTCTTTAACAAAAATTAACTTCTCATTAAAGTGTTATTTGTTTATACCTTGGGAATAGTCATTCTTTTTCTGAAGCAGACATTGTTATTTATTCAATCACTTTTTTAAACTTAGTGTATTTAAAAAAACATGTTTCATAGCTAAAATAGGGTTTTAGTTTTCCAGGCTTTACCTAAAGATTATATCTTTAAACTATAAGCTAGAAATGTATATATAAATTGTATATACTCTTGACAGTAAAATAAATCTATCATTTCCTCACATTATTTTAATAGTCACTTCCCAGGGGTGTAAATTCAGTAACTGCTTCTATCAAGTAAAATATGCAGATGTCTGGCTGTACTGAGGTTGTCAGTGTAAAACAGACTGGAGTTAGCAGACATTCTCTGGTTTTTATGATATTTAAGATGCTGTGTTTTCATTTTAATAATCTGATATAACTTATTTTGACATCAATCATTCCACTTCTAGTGGAGTGACAATTTTTACAGATACCATAGAACATAGTTTGGCGATAAATCCCAGAAACTTGAAGGATACTCATTTTGACTCAGAAATCCTACTTATAAGAATTTACCTTAAGAGTATAAGAGAACATTAGTATATACACAACTATTTATGTATGTATAGGATAGTTTTCATTATTATTTATATGTTTAGAAAAATGAAAACTAAAGAAAAATGGAAAACAACTTAATAGTCTAACATATCAACAAAGGTCCATCTAGTCAAGGCTATGGTTTTTCCAGTAGTCATGTATGGATGCGAGAGTTGGACTGTGAAGAAAGCTGAGCCCCGAAGAATTGATACTTTTGAACCGTGGTGTTGGAGAAGACTCTTGAGAGTCCCATGGACTGCAAGGAGATCCAACCAGTCCATCCTAAAGGAGTTCAGTCCTGGGTGTTCTTTGGAAGGACTGATGCTGAAGCTGAAACTCCCATTCTTTGGCCACCTCATGCAAAGAGTTGACTCACTGGAAAAGACCCTGATTCTGGGAGGGGTTGGGTCAGGAGGAGAAGGGGATGACAGAGGACGAGATGGCTGGATGGCATCATTGACTCGATGGACGTGAGTCTGAGTGAACTCCGGGAGTTGGTGATGGACAGGGAGGCCTGGCGTGCTACGATTATGGGGTCGCAAAGAGTCACACATGACTGAGCAACTGAACTGACTGAAAGAAAAATGTAAAACAACTTAATAGTCTAACATATCAAGATAAATTAAATATCGACATAAATTACTGTAACAGATTATTTAGCCATTAGAATTGTGGCTTAGAAGAATGTGTTATATCATGGGGAAATGTTCATGAAAATGTAAATGAAAAGTAATAGAGTTTTATATGGTATGATTATGATTTTTCATAAATTATGAATAATCATTGAAAAAGAGAGACCAGGGAGTTCCCTGGTGGTCATGGTTAGGACTTGGTGCTTTCACTGATATGGGCACAAGTTAAATCCCTGGTTGGGATACTAAGATCCCACAGACTGCATAGGATGGCAAAAAAGAAACCCCCCAGAACAAGAGAAAAAAGCAAGAAAAAGACACCACATGTTAATGTTACTGTTATCTCTGGGTAGTGAAGTAATCAACGTTTTTAAAACTTAATTTTCTGACAGTATCTAAAATTTCTATTATAAATGTTTATTCTTTTTTAAAACAAGATAATTCACATACCATAACATTTCCCATACATGTGTTCTTATTTTTAAGTAATTCAAATCATTTTAGATTATCTATACCTCCAGTATGGGAGAAGGCAATGGCACCCCACTCCAGTACTCTTGCCTGGAAAATCCCATGGACAGAGGAGCCTGATGGGCTGCAGTCCATGGGGTCGCTAAGAGTCGGACATGACTGAGCGACTTCACTTTCACTTTTCACTTCCATGCATTGGAGAAGGAAATGGCAACCCACTCATGTTCTTGCCTGGAGAATCCCAGGGATGGGGGAGCCTGGTGGGCTGCTGTCTATAGGGTCGCACAGAGTCGGACACGACTGAAATGACTGCAGCAGCAGCAGCAGCATACCTCCAGTATATTTCCAGACTTTGGGAGACTTATATATTTTTGTATATCTATAAATGTTTCATTCTAATATATGATTTTATTTTTATTTTTTTGTATTTATTATTTAGCTGCACCAGTTGCGGCATGTGGGATCTAGTTCCCTGACCAGGGTTTGAACCCATGCCCCCTGCAATGGGAGAGCGGAGTCTTAGCCACTGAACCACCAGGGAAGTCCCCCTATATGTGATTTTATAATTCATTTGTTTTTCTTAATACTATTAATATTTCATGGTCATGTATCCACATAGAACAAAGAGAATTGCTTCAATATTTCTTCCATGAATAATATTTCATGATTCTGCTATGGTTTATTTCTTTATAAAGGGTTCTTAAATTATATCCTGTATTTTTTTCTCTTGGCTGCGTTGTGTGCCTTGCGGGATCCTGTTCCTTGATCAGGGGTTGACCCTAGGGCCTCCACAGTGAAAAGTGCGAGTCCTAACCACTGGACCACCAGGTTAACCCTCCTGTTTCTTCCTATTTGGGAAATTCTTTTCACAGCTTCAGTGAGTTGGCAGTGTTGGTGTCCCTTAGGAAGGATTAGAACATTCGAACAACCAAACTGAAACAGAATAACTGCCTTTTAGTAACCTAGGGGTTTAATGTTTAATTAAATAACAACCTAGCAAGCCTAACCCAACTTTAACCCTTTTTTCATCCAACCCTTTTTCACCCTTAAGGCACATGAAGATCCCATGTATGACATCATACGAGAGAATAAAACACACAAAAAGGATATAAGGTGAGACTGTTCTAGTGATAATAATATCTTCTTGAAGTCTGAAATCATACAAAGTTAGAAACAGCCATTCCAGTATTAGAGAAATGGTTTAATAAAGATGGTATTTTAGTTGTGAAATGTTTGGAGAACAGGAGTAATCCCTGAAAAGACCAGCATGTGGGGAATGAGCAGGCAGCCTGTTCCACTTGGGTTAACTTAAAGGTTGGCCAAGCCCACTCACATCACAGATAGTTGATGTTGGCAGCTGACATTGTGATATCTAGTTCTATTATGTGATTGAGTCTCTTTCTTATGTTTTATCTTCTCCAATGTCTTTAAGGGTCTGAGCTATTGTTAAAAATTAGACATGAATAAAGATAGGGTGAAAAAACAAGAGGGTTTTCTTTTTTTTCAAATTGGTGATATTGAATTGTAATTGTTGAGGAAGGAGATTACCTAGTATTCACTTGAGAATACAAAATGGCTTGTACACTGGTTACAGTCATGTAAAATAGGCATGGATATAGATAAGAATGGGGAAATATGCAAAAATAAACATCAGTACTATCTTTAATGAGGTGACTATTTGTGACAGTTTTCATCCTCACTACTGCTCTTATCTTTTTATCTAAAAAAATTTTTTTAGGTTGAATTGAATATGGTTATTTGGTCAATCTTATGTGTTTAGTATACAACAATCAAAACGATTACTGGAGGATTCAATGTCAGATGACGATGGGAGAAGCTCCAGTTCCTCAGAATATAAACACAAGAAAAAGAAGAAAGAAAAGAATAGGAAAAAGAAGAAAGAAGAAAAAACAAAAGCATAAGTCTTCCAAGTCAAATGAGAGTTCGGACTCAGAATGACGAGAGCCTGGCTTGTTCAACATTCTCTTCTCACAAACCAGACACTGTGGCCAAAGATGAGAGGATCGTGGAGGAAGGCGGGATTGGAGAGGAACCGGAGAGACGCCCGGAGGGCGGGGGTGTGGGGTCCCAGGCGAGGGTCTCACCTGCCTTCCAGGGAGGATTCGAGTTGCCAGGTGCTAGCTCTGGACACGCCTGACTTCAGGCTGGAGAGCTTTTCCCCTTGTGCTCCTCCCTGCTGATCCCTGTGGGTCCCAACTCCTTAGAAATGCCTCGGGCAGGGCGGCCAGATAAAGGGAGTCTCTGCTGCTGTAGGTTCCACCTCCAGGGTGGAGCTACTTGTGTAGAGCTCAGACCTGATTTCCCTCTGCTGCTGAGGATAATAAAAGCTCACTATTTATTTTAAAAATACTCATTTATTTTTTGGAGAAGGAAATGGCAACCCACTCCAGTGTTCTTGCCTGGAGAATCCCAGGGACGGAGGAGCCTGGTGGGCTGCCGTCTACGGGGATGCACAGATTCAGACACAACTGAAGTGACTTAGCAGCAGCATTTTTAAATCATCATAATATACTTATGTTGTCCAAATTTAGAAGGTATATAAGGGGAATGCCCTAGCAGTCCAGTGGTTAGGACTCTGTGCTTTCACCACCACGGCCCGGGTTCAAATCACTGACTGGCAGACTGAGATCCTGCAAGCTGAGAGGTGTAATCAGAAAAATACATATATAAAAGGTATATATGGTTTTAATCATGAAAAAGTTTCCTCTTTTCTTCCCCAGCTATTCAGTTCCCTTTCCCAATGGCTACCAATTTTACTAATTTTTCTTGATTTTTTTTTTAACTAATTTTTCATCAAGTCATCCAGAAATATCTTACGTATCACAAATGTTTTTTTCCCTTTTTTAATACAAATGCTAGCATACCATACCCATTTGCCTGCTTGTTTTTTTTATTTTTTAACTCAACAGTGTAAAACATGTTGGTCTTTGCTATACACAGAAGTCTCGAGTTCATGAAAGAAAGAAACAAAGTGAAAGTCGCTCAGTTGTGTCCGATTCTTTGCAACCCCATGGACTCTGTGGTCCATGAAATTCTCCAGGGCAGAATACTGGAGTGGGTAGCCTTTTCCTTCTTCAGGGGATATTCCCAACCCAGGGATCGAAACCAGGTCTCCCACATTGCAGGTTGATTCTTTACCAGCTGAGCCACAAGGGAAGCCCATAAACCTCTTTCATGTTTGGTTGAGTTTTCAGGGGAAGGGATGAGTTCAGTTTAGTTACTTAGTCGTATCCGACTCTGCGACGCCGTGGACTATAGCACACAAGGCCTCCCTGTCCATCACCAACTCCCGGAGTTTACTCAGACTCACATCCATTGAGTCGGTGATGTCATCCAACCATCTCATCCTCTGTCATCTCCTTTTCCTCTCGCCTTCAATCTTTCCCAGCATCAGGGTGAAGTGAAGTGAAGTCGCTCAGTTGTGTCCGATTCTTTGCAACCCCATGGACTCTGTGGTCCATGAAATTCTCTAGGGCAGAATACTGGAGTGGGTAGCCTTTTCCTTCTTCAGGGGATATTCCCAACCCAGGGATCGAAACCAGGTCTCCCACATCTCTCCAGGTCTCTCTCTAAAAAAATTAGAGTTGTGTCCAACTCTTTGCAACCCCGTGGACTGTAGCCCACCACGCTCCTCTGTCCATGGGATTTTCCAGGCAAGAGTACTGGAGTGGGTTTCCATTTCCTTCTCCAGAGGATCTTCCCAACCTAGGGATCGAACCCAGGTCTCCCGCATTGTAAGCAAGACACTTTACTGTCTGAGCCACCAGGGAAGGGTCTTGCTCAGTAAATCTTTAATCCAATTTTCTATTGATGGGTGGAGCTGTGTTCCCTCCCTCCTATTTACCTGGGGCCAAACTATGGTGGAGGTAATGAAGATAATGGTGATCTCCATCAAAAGACCCCATGCATGTACTGCTACAGTCCGTGCCCCCAACCCTGCAGCAGGCCATCACCGACCCACGCCTTCACCAGAGACTCCCAGACACCCACAGGCAAGTCCAGGACAGACTCCTGTGGGGTCACTGTTCCCTTCTCCTGGGTCCTGGTGCACAAGGTTCTGTTGTGCCCTCCAAGAGTCTATTTTCCAGTCCTGTGTAAGTTCTGGCAGCTCTATGGTGGGTTTAATGACGACCTCCTCCAAGAGGGCTTATGCCATACCCACACGCAGAGCCTCTGTCCCTGCAGTAGACCACTGCCGACCCATACCTCCACAGGAGATGCTCAAACACAGTTCTGTCTCAGTCTCTGTGGGGTTCCTGGGTCCTGGTGTGCACAAAGTTCGTTTGAGCCCTCTGAGCATCTCTGGTGGGAATGGGGTTTGATTTTAAACGTGAATTCGCCCCTCCTACCGTCTTGCTGGGATAGCCTATAATAACAATGAACAACCATGTCTTTAGCACTTATTGCCATTGTACCATGATTATTATTATTCCCAGAATAATTGATTCATAAAAATTATAAGGACATAGGAATCAGTGTACTGGGTCAGCTACCCACATCCCCAAATATATCCTCCTCCTGTTGGCTAAGGACAGCTGACATTAGAACTTGTGGCTTTGACTGCTGCAGCTGAGGCAGGAGGGCCAGATGCTGCCTGCAGCCAGGAGAGGGCATCTGTTCTTACTGAGCTGAAGTGGAGCCAGATCTTGCTCACAAGCAAGTGTCCTTCCCTCTCCACCAGAGTCTCTTGCTGCTTTCATCACTCAGGGTCCCAGGAACTCACTGTTCCCACTTCCTGCTTTTTCCCCTAGGGGTTGGATTTCCCCCTCCTTCAAGAATAACCAACGCAGGCCAGGCTGACTCCTTCCCTACTCCCCTCAGTAAACTGCTCCTCAGTTCAGTTCAGTTGCTCAGTCATGTCCGACTCTTTGCGACCCCATGGACTGTAGCACGCCAGGCCTCCCTGTCCATCACCAACTACCGGAGTGCACTCAAACTCATGTCCATTGAGTTGGTGATGCCATCCAACTATCTCATTCTCTTCTCCTCCCCTTCTCCTCCCGCCTTCAATCTTTCCCATCATCAGGATCTTTTCCAATGAGTCAGTTCTTCACATCAAGTGGCCAAAGTATTGGAGTTTCAGCTTCAGCATCAGTCCTTCCAATGAACACCCAAGGACTGATCTCCTTTAGGGTGGACTGGTTGGATCTCCTTGCAGTCCATGCGACTCTCAAGAGTCTTCTCCAACACCACAGTTCAAAAGCATCAATTCTTCGGCACTCAGCTTTCTTTATAGTCCGATTCTCACATCCTACATGACTACTGGAAAAACCATAGCTTTGAGTTAGACAGACCTTTGTTGGCATAGTAATGTCTCTGCTTTTTAATATGCTGTCTAGGCTGGTCATAACTTTTCTTCCAACTGCTCCTAGTCTTGGCCTTGAAAAGTGTGTCTCAATAACACAACTGGCTGGAATGGCTCTGAACTTCTTTCTGAAAACCCTAAGGCCAGTTAAGTCAAGCAATGTCTTAAACTTATCTTTGGCATTTCCAGCTCACCATGCAGCAGAAAATTTTGCTTCCAGAAATTTCCTTTCTCCTGCTGGAGTCCCATTCATGATAAACATATTCTATTACAATATAGAAGATTTGTATATTGATGATCAATGATTCTCAAGCTTATGGGGCATCAAAATCACCTGGAATGCTTGTTGAAACAGATTCTCGTGCCTCACTCCTACTTTTAGAATTTCCAATTTACTAATTCTAGAATGGACTGGGGAATCTGCATTGCTAACAAGTTCCCAAACGATGCTGATGCTGTTGGTTTGGGGACCAGGTTTGAAGAACTACTGATCTAAATGTTTAACCTCTTTTTAAAGCCTTTCTCCACTTTCTGCTTTAACTGGAATCTCTCCACTCACTGCAGCCCCTGCAAGTTAATTCCTGTGCCTTGTCCCTCACTCCAGGTTGCTCTGTCTTCTATTTCTGGCCTACATTCTGTGGCTGTCAATTAAGCCTGTTATCTCCCTTGACCTCTGGTTTTTCTGCCCAGATTACCCAAAAGAATCTCAAACCAAATTCCTCCTCCTTTGGGAATTAGAATTGCCAGACTGCCGAGCCCACAAAACTGACCAATCAAATTTCTTCATCCTAAAATCTCTCCCTCAAACCCACCACCATCCCCACCCCACTCACTAATCCTATTAAGGAAGTCAAAAGAAGCCACCAGACCTCTCTTTACTAAGGTATCTTAGCCTGTCATTATGGCTGTGGTTGACACAATTGTAAAATGGCCCCCAGATTTCCTGCCTAAACCTGTAGAACCATTACTTGAAGGGATTTTACTCCCATGATTAGCTTACATTTCTGGACAGTTTGGTTTTTTCAAAGGGCGACTGTTTGGGTGATCAGAACCAACTCACAAGAATTCTAAAAACAGAGGTGGGTTTTTTTTTTTTTTGGCATATAGCAAAGTATCCTACCCTGGCTCCCACAAAGGCTTCTGCTTCAGTCAGTTTTGACTCTTTATTAATCCATCTCTCTGATTTTTGGGTCAGTGGTTTGCCCTGAGACCATGATTCTCTAACAGATTTAAGAAAATTTGATCATTAGTTTTACTTGTTAGGAAAGAGTGAAGACTTCTAACCTCTTTATACACCAGACCAGAGACCAGAAGTTGATGGATACTGTTTTGAGCCACCATATTTGTCGTAATTAATGCTTGCTCACATGTCTGGAAGATTCTTGAAGGCAGAGACCATCTTGTTTCCTGTTATAGTCTCACCTTGTCCCAACTGCTAGTCAACAGCTGACTTTATTTAACAGTTGCAAATGACTTGCCCTTTCCAGGGACTGTTCTTTCTTGAAGACAGCTATCCTATCCAAGGCCGTACCTCATTTCCAGGGGCATCCTGCATCACAATGACTGCTCTCTGCAGCAGTGTAAGATGCAGCCTCTTGCCCTAACTGGGACAATTCTGGATCATTACAGCTCATGAGCTCTCAATGGGATTGGCCAAGGCCTTTGTTGTACCTACAACATATCCAAACTCTTCTCTCCACTTAATCATGCCTTCTTTGTCCCCTCAGAGATGTTATTCCCTATAACACGTCCCATTAAATTTCCTGCACCCAAATCTCCACCCCAGAGTCTGGTCCTAAGGAACTCAACATGCCACAGAGGTACGATGGCCACTTGGGTGGGTGAAAGGTGGGTGTGGTCAGGAGTTATCCTTCATCTTAGACTCTCATTTTCCAAATTCATCCTTGACTTTTCATCTCTCCTCTAGGATAAAGGCAAGACTTTGGAAAGAATTACAAAGCAGGAAAATGTTCATTAGTACTGTCCTCTGTCTTTGTGCTTCCCTTTCCATATACTGGTATCACTGTCTTCCCCACTTTCTAGGGTCCAACCCACAAGGTCTGACTTAATCTCATAAAATTAACACTAAGCCATTCATTCACAAATACCTGCATATGTATGATGTTCCAGGCTCTACACTCTCAGGGATACTGCATTGGCTACATTAATTCACAACCCTAAGGAATATATGGTCTCCTTTGATGAAGTTAAGAATGTTACAGGTCTCATCTGTCATGTCATTAAATGGGCTATGAAAGTGAAGATATAGGTGATGCCAGAACACACAGGAGTATCACATAATCTAGCCTTGGGTGGGATGTATCTAAACAAAATCTTTAAGGAGTTAGACAAAATTATAGGCCTTATAAGACCAGCCCTGGACACACTATCATCCTTTGCTTCTCACATGAAAAAAATGTAGTGCTTAATCACTTTGAGGGATTAATCCATCTTAAGGGATAATTGGTTAATATAGGGAATAAAGTGGCCTCCCCAGTGGCTCAAGGATAAAGAATCCACCTGCAATGCAGGAGCCACAGGAAACATGGGTTCTATCCCTGAGTTGGGAAGATCCCCAGAGAAAAGCATGGCAACCCACTCCAGTATTCTTTTTTTTTTTCCCAGTATTCTTACCTAGAGAATCCATGGACACAGGAGCCTAGCGGTCTACAGTCCATGGAGCTGCAAAGAGTCACACATAACTGAAGAGTCAGACACAACTGAAGCAACTTAGCACGCACACATAGGGAATTAAAGGACATTTTTCTCTAGGACATTTTCATCATAGGGTAACTTGGAAGTAACACTGAAGGAACCCATTCTTGGAGGCACCCCCATCCCCTCACATCTGCTCTGTTCTTTTAAATAACCTTGGGAGAGCCTCCGATCACTTAAAAATCTTTTTAGCATGTAGTCCAAAACCTAACCTGCACCATTTGTTGGGAGATCGGTTCCACCAATTGACCACATAAGTCCTAGATTCTGAGTATAAAGCTCTTTTGTTTGCCTAAAGCTTCCTTTATCCCTAAGCACTTACACTGGTTGAAAGTAAAGCACATAATTCCACAGGCCACCCCTGGAAATATCCATCCATGGACCTCCTATGTGCCTGGCCTCCATTTATAAATAAATTGTCAGTATGCTATCTTCACGATAGTTCTTTGTAGGGAATGCTTAATCCTTTATGCCCTCCACTCCATCATCCTTTTTTCCTTATCTAGAGGTTTGTGGAGATCACAACACTATTCGTGACAACTGGTGATGTCGCCATTTTGAGAGGAGAAGAAAATGCTTAAAAATCATACACCTGCAATTCATTTGCTCTTTTACAACTTATAATTCCAAAGGCTTTACAATGTCACATTTTCTTAACTTGCTTTTCTGATACAATGCTTTAATAGTTCAATCAAGAAAGAACACATATGATTTAGCTCTTCCTTGAAGCTGGAACTCAGCAATTTGTTTCCTATGAAAGAACAATGGAATACATTTCCTTAAACTAGTTGTATCACAGACTCAAGATGTTATACAGAAAATCTTTACCAATATCTATAGTTTTCATTTTTAGGATAAAGCTAAAGATCTTGACAGTTTGCCTGAGCTTAGTTATCATTCTTCCCTTTGTGACCACTGCAGGGAAGAAATGGCCTTTAAGGGGCTATCAAGCCACCGCTCCAGGACTAGGGCTTGACTGTGAGGAAGGGTTACCTGTGTGAAGGGAACCCTGGCATGCTACCACCCTTAAGGGAGTTGCTAAGCTTCCAGTACTGAACGTAAGATCTGCCAGGATCACCTACAAAATTCCCTGTAACCCACAATATACATTCATGTAACTCACTATACCATCAACATGTAACCCACAATACCATCAACAGCATTAGGAGTTAAGTATGAAAACTGGTATAAAAATAACATTCCACAGTATTGAAAGGCTTTGCCTCTAATCTTGAAAGGTAAGGCCTTCCTTACAAGGTATGTCTGTTACCTGGGTGGAACCCTGCTGTTTGTTGTTGCTCATAAGCAGTGTTAGTTTGGAGGGCAGAACAGGCACCAAGTAGGAAACCCCAAAGTCCAAAGAGCAAATCGTAAGACAAACTGAACACAGGATAGATACCAACCGCTAGAGCTGCTGGATATTTCCTGCACTTTATAACATCTGCCTCTGATCTCTGTTAATTTGTAAGGGACCTTGGTTTTTTATCTTCCACAGTTACCCGAGAGAAGGGATTTATACATTAAATAATCCAAGATGCTTAAAAAACAAAAGGGGGGAAAAAAAACACATCTTTCAAGAAAATGACCAATCTTCAAGACACTATTCCATACGATTCTATAGTTTGCGGCAGCAAAAAATATCACTGGCCAAAAATAACAGACAATTTATAGAAGAGAGCCTTCAGCCTGGAAATTAAAATGTTGACCGTGTAACCAGGAGTAAACTGAGTTTCCATTATCTTCCTCACGGAACAAGTCAATCAGGTGTTTGTTGTGTATTTTTTTTTTTCCGGCCGCACCACGTAGCTTGTGAGATCTTAGTTTCCCGATCAGGATAAGGATTGAACCCCAGCAACTTGGTTGTGAAAGCAATGAGTCCTAGCCACTGGACCACCAGGAAATTTTCCAGACTTTCTTTCAGACTTGGCCAAAGGAGAAAGTGCTGAAAACTACAATTTTGTGAAGGGGGAGGGTAAATTTATAACTGATGTGATTTCCCCAAATAGAGAGATTCACTTGCACTCTGATGGGAAACCACATGCGGAATGTAGAAGACGACTAAAGGTAAGTGGCTGGTGTTTTAGTTTATTCATTTTACAATTTAGACATTGCAGTCTAGGGCTCACACATCTGGAATGGTCTCATTCGTTATGGAGCTTACACCATGCTTCCATTTCTTGTGCTTAAGTGGTCTCTAAACACAGTGGCTGAGAACAGTCTCTGTTGCCATCTTTTATAAGCAGGGACTAAACACACCAAAGCCAAAAAAGTGCTCATGTAAAGTGACCCTGTTTTTAAAAATCCCTTCCAAATTACTGAGCATGAACTGAATTTATTATTACAGCCAAGTTAAGAGGTGACAATATCCCAACTTCTAAATGGACATAGTAGGCTTAAACCCCAAAGGTTTGGGGACTAAGACTAGAACCAAACTTCCCTGGGGCCCTTATGTGTCCCATTCTTCATTTACCTGCTTTGCTTCATTCTTTGCACCCCCAGACATAATCATCTCCCAAAGCTCTCCTTGGGGTCCTCCCTCCCTCCCCACTCCTGTCACCTGTACCCCACCAGTCCTAGGATGGTCCAGGTGTGGATGGGCTGCTAGTCCAGTCCCTCTATCTCACCATTTTACACTTGTCCCAACCACAACCCACACAGCGAAGCAAAGCAACTTCTCTTCCCAAGTTAACTCTTTTCCATGGAAGTTACCATTTTTCTCTATGTACTCAAGTGCAAACTCCACCTTTTAAAGATATAATTGTATTAGGCCTGTCATGTGTCTATGTTATGCTAGTCAGGATCCTCATCACTTTGTTCTGTTGAATTGCAACACTTTTTGTTGAATAAAACTGGTTTTCAGCCATATAGTCACGCTCCATTCTAATTTCTCCTACAAAATACTTTATATGCTGGTTGAAATTCCTACAGCCCCTTCATTTCATTTCTCTACTCAGTCTGGATTAGCCACTTATTGCCTACAGGATAAAAGTCTGTAAGGGAAGAGAAACACTCTTAATTTACCCCATTCTCAGCCTCCTTCCCAATTCCTCATAATTCTTCCCTCCAGCAGGATGATCTCGAACAGAATCCTGCCCTGGCTGTCCATCTGAGATCATGCTGCTGTCTCTATTCCCTCTCCAAACTTTGTCCTTTTATTCCCAAAAGTGAAGTCGCTCAGTTGTGTCGGACTCTTTGAGACCTCATGGACTGTAGCCTACCAGGCTCCTCCATCCATGGGATTTTCCAGGCAAGAATACTGGAGTGGGTTGCCATTTCCTTCTCTAGAAGATCTTCCTGACCCAGGGACTGAACCCAGGTCTCCCACATTGTAGGCAGATGCTTTACCGTCTGCGCCACCAGGGAAGTCCATTTATTTCCCAACAGATCCTAAATTTGTGTGGGAAGTCTCTGCCTGCATGTGGACTTCCCATTCTCAGTCATCCAACTAGACTGATGTCCTCCTGACTACCTCAGCCCACCACCACCCAGCTCTCTATCATCTTTTCCTGGAGCACTTCACTTCCCATTACACTGCAATTTCCCAGAATGCAGAAATTTCAACAGAGTCTCTTTGCAAATCCTTTGAATGTGGACAGTACAGTTTAAGTGACAACACACTTTCAAAATGAAGAAATGCTATTGAGTCACCTGGTAGGGAACCAGCACAGACAACCAATTAGTATATGAACACATTAGTCACTTACATTCCAGGGATTTGTGAGAGGCTCTCCTGGACTGTAGTCCCTCCTTGTTGGCCATGGTGGGTTTGCTTCAGAGCCTGACACCACTGCTTTCACAGCCATCCTGTCGTTTCCACTAGTAAACTGCAGGGACACACTCATATTCACCACGAACTTGTAATAACTTGCACTAATTTCTGGTGGGCCATACCATAAGTTGGAGAGGGAGTTCTCAGGTGGCATCCTGATTATCCTTCCAGCTTCATGATAAGACCTTCCTTTGAAAGATGTCAGAGGACCCCGTGGACTCACTTCTTCAAGGAGGCATCCTACCTCATCCATGTCACCCTCCTCTTCCAACTCAGAGTCTTCTGAATCCTCAGGAAGCACAATGGTCAAAGCAACTCTTTTCTTCAGCAAATAGGCTGTCTTAACATTTGAGAAACTGCTCAGCTCTTTCAGCTTCCTGCCTTTCAAGGTCTTTTTAATCTTCGCACACCTTTTCAAGTTCTCATTATACACCTCCCCAGTCTCATCATTCATGATCATTTCCTCTTTATCTGCACTTAATTTCCTATTGGTGATTGGTTGTTTCCAAGATCCCCTGGTTTTGCTGTCTGATACTGTCTCTTCACCCCTTGGGGGGCATTTACTGGGGGATTTCTCTACCTGGGCTTCAAAGCAACTCATGTCGTACTGGATGCCCTCATCCACTTTGTTGACCTGGGCCAACCAGGTAGGGGAGGGAACTTCCCCCTCGCAGCCATTGTTCTCCACCTCATAGACTTCATCCTGGTTCCTGCTCCCCACTGACATCTGCTCTGCTCCCTTCCTACTACTTCCTGGTGAAGACTCAGGGGAATTCCCAGACTATATCTCAATCTACCAGCTCATATTGCACTGGATGCCCTCATCTTCTTTGCTGACCTGAGCCAAGCAGGGAGGGGACGGGACAGGCATCTCAGGGTAGCTGTTGCTCTCTTCCTCTCCACCCACAGTCTCAAGGGAGCCATGACTCCCGCTACTGTTCTTTGGCATACTTTCCCCTGCAGTAAAGGGCTTCTGAGATGATTCTGAATGTAGGCTCAGGTCTTTAACTGCTTCCATGCTGGAGCAGACTAGTACAGTTTTGAATTCTGGGTATTCTGGATCTCATCTCTGTCATTCAGAGGTGGTGGGTTTGGGAAAGAGTTGCATATCTCTTATTTTCCTCATCGAAGTTCATCTCTATGATAAATTCTTACTTTAACATCTCATCATGTCTTACAACATCAAAATACTGCTCTGACTGAACAACTCTGTGTTCATCTTTATATGCAATGTGGTCTCCACCCTCATGAGGTTATAAAGCACACCTCTACTTTTACAGGAACTCTGTGAAATTCCATTGTGCTGCAGTACGTTCTCTGGCATAGTTTTACCATAAGCCACATCATACAAACCCACAGTTTGTTTCAGTGATTTCCAGAATTTTATCATAGAGGATCCTTTGCCCTGTTCTAGCCTCCTTAGCTCTTTCTTGGATGCATAGCTTCCTTGAGGTGCGTTTCTATACAGTGTAATTAGAAGGGCTCTTGCCATTTAGCTCCCTCTTCTGGACAACGAAAATCAAAGCCCCATATGTTTCTTGATGAATGTTGTCAGTTTCAATGCCAAAATTAGGGATACTAGTCACCCTTCCTATGTCATGGGTTTTGCCTTCTGAGTGCACATCTTGTTTTTATTCATGTTTTCAGCCTGTTGAGGTTCAGTGTGTGGGTGTTTCATTTTCATTTCTTCCCCATAGCCACCATATTGTTGGAATTGTGCCACATTATAAGATATAGGGACTACGGGTCTTCAATTAAGGATAGTGGGCAATGAGGACTGAGGAACAAGGAAGGCAGGATACTCACTGAGCACCATAGAACACGGAAAATACAGACTTCCATTTCTGAAACCTAGAAAGAGAAGGGGATAGTCATTTTGTCTCCTGAAGCCAGTCACAACATTCAGCCAGTGCACACCTGTACATCCATACCAATTGTGGTTTTTTTTTTTTTTTTTTTTACCAATTGTTAAAATACTGAGTTTACTCTATGCCAGATGGTTAACAGCCCCTAGTTCCTCCCTGGACATTCGCAGAAGTCAACCAACGAGGGAGGAATGACTATATCAGTGGGGCCTCCAGAACCCCTCTTCACACTAGAATAGCTCTAGGGCAGGCATCTATTCTACCTGGTGATTCCCAGGCCATCAGTTGGGCAGCATATTAAGAACAGCACTCCCAACTTTGTAGCCTTTTAAAAGAGACCAAGTGCATACTCAGGCTTGTCATGGTTACAAGAAGAATAATACCAGACCTTACAGAGTAAAAGGGAACAAAAGTTCTTTGGATTTAAAATCCTTCCTAAGCCTATGTATTCAGCACTATTCATTCCCCACCCCCCTACACACACACACACGTTTCCCACCCCCCCCATTTCCACTCTTTAGGGATAACCACTGCAGTGGTGTCAATAACACCAGACACATTTCTCTCATACAAATACATTTTGGGGAAAGGCATCTGACATTGCCAGACAGATTTGTACAACCGACAAGTGAAGCCAAGATGAAACTTCTAACTATATAAAAGAAGTGGTAGTTACATTCAAATCAGTGTTGTGCAGCTATCTCATGAACTCAGTTTCACTGTCAAGGAATGCATCAGTGTGCCTCTCGTACCTGACCTAATATTTTGCATAAGCACATGCATATGGGTATTTTCCTTTACTGAAGGAAAAGGAAGTCTCAGCTTGGATTTCAACATTGTCTTAAGAGGTTTGTTGTTGTTGTTTAGCTGCTAAGTTGTGTCTAACTCTTTTGTGACCCTATGGACTAGGGCCTGCCAGGCTCCTCTGTCCATGGGATTTCCCAGGCAAGAATACTAGAGTGGGTTGCCATTTGCTCCTCCAGGGTATCTTCCTGACCCAGGGAGTGAACCCATGTCTCCTACTTGGCAGGAGGATTCTTTACCACTGAGCCACCTGGGAAGCCCTCTTAAGAGGTTAGACGTTACAAAAGGTAGTTCATGTAACCATAGAGACAGATAACTTCAAAGCTAGTCCGTGGAGGGTCAAATCTGGAATTCTTGTTGAAACTATTAGAAGAGTATGCTCTTCTCCTGAATGACTAGCCACAGAATCATTATAGGCCTGGAAATGTGAGCATCTTTGCCACTCTGAAATAGTGGCTAACAGTGAGGCCAACACAGAGAAAATCAAAACCTAGAATAAGAGGGAAATAGACTAAAAAATGGATTATGTCTTTGGAGTCCCCATCTAGCTAACCAGAAGTTGACTAAATGGCTTTACTCGTGTAATTTTATACATTTCTTTTTTTTTTCACTAAAGTCTGAATCATGTTGGAATAAAAAAAATTAGAAATTTTATTCCTACTCCCAGCACTCACCACTTTAATTCTCCTAAACCACAACTCTCAGGGATAAATAATTTAAACCTGAGGGGGAATGGTGTGGAAAAAAATCACAGAGGCATCTCAACCTGTTAATTCAAGGAATATTTAAGAAACACTATGAATTGTTTTCTGTTAGAACCCCCTACCCTCTGTACTCAACACTTTTCCCCCTCAAAATTCTTGTCTCTGTACCATTTCAAAACAACATTTCAACATCTGTACTAATTAGGGAATCTTCAGAGAAACAGACCCAATGGTTTATGTACAGTAAGGTTTCTTGAAGGAAGTGGCTCATGGTGGAGGTGCTAGTCCAACATCTGCTGGGTAGAGACACAGTGAGGAACTGTAGGTCACCAGCCATAAACTGGCTCAAGGTTCTCTTTCTCAGACTGACTACTATTCATCTGGGAATGGTGACTGACGAATTCAAAAGCTCTCCTCATCACACTTGGTTTTCTACTTGGAAAAGTTACACTATATACACAACAGGCTTTATCCACAGCAGGATACTTGGGAGAATCACCCCATGGATCCTCCTGCCTGCCCACAGCCCTTCCCCCCATGCACTGAATGAAATCCTAGATGTTTGCCTTCCAGACATTTTCAAGTCTTATTTGTCTGCTTCTTCCAAACTACTTTTCTGACATCACCATAACAGCTTTTAGAACCTTTAGGCCTTGTTAAAAATATTACAGGGGACTAGAAACCTCTAGGGTACCTCTCTCAGCCAGACTAGTCTCACAACATGCGAAGACTTCGATTGGATTATGCTGTGAGCCTGGGCCAGTCACTGACTGGGAGCCTTGGCTCCCTAGTTTGGGAAACAAGCGCAGTAACAATACCGAGCTCATGGGTTGTTGAGGTCAAATCAGAGAACCTACTTTTAGTATTTAGCACAGTAGCTGGCATATAGCTAGAATTAGAATGTTTCCTATTAACCTGAACGACAAACACTGCCCCGTGGGCTACCACAATCTCTTAGTGTGAACCCAGGGTGAGGAAAGGGAAGTAATGGACAAAGGTGTTAGAAAACCTTCAGGCTTCGGTTTACAGGGATGGCCGGTAATCCCACTGAACCTCCTTGGGGATTCAGATTCCTCACCTGCCCCAGAAATGGAGAGGGGATTACAGGCAGGATTCTGGTACCAGGGACCCAGGCGAGGCTGCTGGGCCTTGGGCGGCACATAGAAGAAAGATCTGGAGTTATTGCTCTCAAATTTTTCGTTGTTTTCTGGCCAGTTTATTTTCACTGAAAAAAATAGCGTGTTCGTAGTCAGAAAAGGACAGCTGCACTCCACCCTGTAAAATGTTGTGAAGTAAGGGAATCATCTTCGTCCCCCGTCAGGACTGGGAGCCTGGGTGGCAGGTCCCTTACCTTGTCTTCCCGCTGGCCTGGATGCGTTGCCCTGCATGCGTTACGACCAGGGAAGCAGTGCCTAGAGGCCTGGGCCCACATCGTGCTGAGCGAGTCTGGCTCCCCAAGCAGCCCCGTCTTGGGAGGATGAGGCCTTGGAGGCGTGGGGACACTCAGCGTCGGGTGCCAAAGCCAGGGGCTGTGCCCAGCGGCTGCAGTGGAAGAGGGGGCTTAGGCCCGGCTGCACTGTCCTTGTTCGCAGCCTCTCCAGCAGCCCCTCAGCTTCCGCCACAGTCTGAATCCCTCCCCAAACCCGGAGTCCTGGCCTCCTCTCTGCGTCTCCTAACACCCTCCTCCCTGTAGGCCAGTCTGTCCCTAAGACCTCCAAACCCTGCGCCCCTGTCCCCTGTACGACGCCATGTTCCCATTAGTGACACCAACCTGCTCTAGTCTGCGACTGCAAGCCTCTAGGCAATTGGAAGTCATGGAGCACACAACCCGGGCTACTCAGACCTGACTGCCCATGTTCAAGGCCCCAGCCTTTATTCGGGCGTCCGGACCTGCACGTGCAGCTTCTTCCGCAGGCCCCGCCCCCTGCACTGGCGCCCTGTCGGAGCTCCGTGGCCAGACTTCCCAGACAGAAGGCGCTGGAAGAAGCCGGTGCTGAGACTTATTGGGGTAAATGGTCCTCTCCACCCACTCCGGGGTGAACCCCAGTTCTCCCTTCTGCATATCCATGTGAGCGTCGGGGCCCTGACCTCGGCTCTTCTAGAGGACAGAGCCCTTCTGCCCCGCCCCCCCCGACTGTCCCCTCCTCAGAGTGTGTTGAGTTAGGACGGGTCACAGCCGCTTCTCTGAGCTCCTGGCCTCCTTCCTTACTTGGGCACAGAGCCGCTGACACTTAAGGAAGAGGAGCCTACCGAGGAGAAGAGACGAAGGAGGCCAACCTAGATGAAGGACAGACCTGAGAGGAGGAAGATTTCTACAGGTGGGGTAAGCAAGCGTGCTTCATGCTGCTGAGAGCAGCATCTCGGGGGATGCTAGTGATGAAGATGCTAGTGGTCGGGGGCAGTGGTGATACAGGGAGGTGTGGGCATCATCTCTGGGGTGATGGGTGGGCAGTGAGAAGGGGAAGCTGGTGAGTAGAGTACTCTTTGTGTGTGAATGGAAGATAAGCTATAGGACAGTAATGGAGGGGAGTCATGGAGTTGTAAGGAGGATTTGGAGGGCTTTCAGATTTTTCTTTTTTGAAAGAGAGGAATTGAGGTGTATTTATCTCGGGCAAGGAGAGACAGGGAGACGTTACTGACAGTGGAGAGAGAGGGATGTTAAGACAAGGTTCTGAGAATGGGAGAGTAGTCCAGTCTGGTTGCAGTGCTTGGCCTTGGACAGGAGAAAGTCTCTGAGGTTGGAGAGAAATGAAATCCTGAAAGCAGGAATTTAATTCTATTACCTTGTTATTACTATATTTTCAGTCAAGAAGGGTAGGAATAGTACTAACAATGCCTGCCATATTGCCCCACGGAATGGAAGGAGCAGTAATTTATAGACGGAAAAGAGCTGCTGGTAGAACTAGGGGCTGACCTGGGGATGGGATTCAGAAATTTGTATTGGCCCTCATCTGCAGTGGTATGTCACTTGCCTCGTCATTTTCAGTCACTTGGGAGAGACAGAATGGTTGGGTGGATCAAGGACTGTGGTTTTGCAGGGCTTATAGGAAGAGAAATCAAGGGCTCAAGAAAGTTCAGTGTAATGGTGAGATGTTAAAGTAATACATAACACATATGCATACCCTGCACTTGTGTGACCCTGAGTGTGAGCGCCTCCATAAACCGTGCTCCCTAGGTGCCTTACCTCCCTTAGTGACTTAGCATGTAGTCAGGGAGAGAAAGTAATGTCAGAGAGGAGCTGATCAAGTTCAGAAAAAGTAATGGAAGTCTTATACATGAGAATGAAAGAGCTAAAGGAGGGCGTTTGTGGTGTGAGAATGGATATCTGAGGTTTAGGATTTCAGAGTTGGAGTAGCTGTAAGTTATAACAAGGTCCACAGGGTGACCATTGGTTTGCTGGGGTCCAGTGGGCATGAAGGTCATTGGCTCTGAAAAAGGAAAAGATCTGGGAATCTGGAGTTTTGTGAGTCACCCCCTTTGAACCCAAGTTTGTGTGCCTGATGCACAGTGAGGCCAAACAAACTGAAACATTGGAGTTTGGAGCAAAGAAAGATTTACTTGCTGAAGACACACCAACCCAAAAGATGGATTAATAGATTGATAGATTCATCTCAAATCCATCCTGGGAGCTGGTGGGCTGGGGTGCAAGGTTTTTAAAGGCAACAGAGGTACAGGTTCTTTGTGATTTTCTGATAAGACCTCAACTGCAGTCTTCCTGGCTTCCTGTCACTGGATGTTTCATTGGTGACTGTGATTGATCTGTGTGTTCCTGCAAAGAAAACTAGTAAGTGATGGTCTGCTGCTGCTAAGTCACTTGAGTAGTGTCCGACTCTGTGCGACCCCAGAGACGGCAGCCCACCAGGCTCCCCTGTCCCTGGGATTCTCCAGGCAAGAACACTGGAGTGGGTTGCCATTTCCTTCTCCAATGAGTGAAAGTGAAAAGTGAAAGTGAAGTTGCTCAGTCGTGTCTGACTCTTCGAGACCCCATGGACAGCAGCCTACCAGGCACCTCCGCCCATGGGATTTTCCAGGCAAGAGTACTGGAGTGGGGTGCCATTGCCTTCTCCGAAGTGATGGTCTAGTGATCCCTTAACTTCTTTCTAGGACAGAGCAAAAGCAGTTGTTGAGGCATTTTATTCTGTACTTAGAGCCTTCCTGATGGTTCAGGAGCCTCAATTCTTAATTGACCCTCCAGGTGTCATCAGTTTTAAGTCTGTTGGAGCCAGCTGGTTGAAGCCAAAAAGGACATTATCTCAGATGTTTGGGGTCATAAATCAAGGGATTAGTTTAAGCTAACAACCATGGAAAAGGTTATGTTGGTCTTGCTTTTCCTTTGTTACTGCCTTCCCTCACTTCCTTAGTTAGTAACTGAGGGTGCTCTTTGAAACTCAGAGATCTAGGAGACGAAAACCTTTTTCAACAAACAATAAATGGCCGACACAGAAAGGCTTTTGACCCTGGGAGGGCCCTGCTGTGTCCTGCTTCCTTTAGCTTCTTTCATATTATAGTCATTTAGAGGTTCTTCTGTCCTCAATGAATGTGGCAGAGTGACCAGCAAGGTGAGAGATGGAAACATCACAAGATGCTTGTATTCATAACTTGATGCTTTTCTTAAATGGAGTCCCTGAGTTTTATAATCTTAAGTACCCAGAAAGCTTGGATCTGCCACCTGCTAGTGTTCATGTCTCAGCCCTGGAGTGCATGGAGACTGGGAGCATGAAGAACCTTCTCATGAGGGCAGCTCAGAACAGGAGTGTCCTTAGGAGGGAATAAGCTTCAAATAGGTGAGGGATATGGTGGCTTGTGCTTAGCTAAACAGGTCTTCCAGGTTGCGTAGTTGAGCAAGTTGGTAGGTAGGTCAGCAGGGAGAAGGACTGAAATGGAAGTTCCCAGAAATGCCAGCTAACTGGGAACTTTGAATCTGAGGCAATGCTGGAAGATGTCAAGAATGAAATAGAGAGTGGTACTACCTGGTCCATAGATTCCAACTAGACCATTGATGTAAGGATGTTTTTGTGCCAACTGAGGCATTTTGTGTTAGGTAGGATGTCTGAGGTTAGATGGTGGTTGCTATTTTTGCATTAATGTCCAGCTAGTGAACTGTGTGTTCTCTGCTCAAGATTCCAAATAGGTGTTATTATTATCATCTCTATTTTAAGATGAGGACTCCTAAGATTCAGGGAGGTTAAGTAATCTGTCCACATACGTTAAGTTGCAGTTCTACTAGTTGGAAGGGGAGTAGGATGAGGTCTTTCTTTGGATTTCCAGACCCAGTGCCTTTTCTAGTGTTTGTGTGGTCAGTGTCACTCTCATTTTAACAGTCTTCATCTCTTATTAAAGCAAAGTGATTTCTACTTTCCTTTCAATTGACATGCTGATTTCAGATAGAAATTTTAAACACAAATGTAATGATGGTCTTGCTTTCCACACCTAAAGAGCCTCACTAGTTATCCTTTATTCATTCATTCCATTCACAAAATTTAAATCCCTATAATGGTACCAGCACAATTCTAGCCCTAAGGAAATAGCCCGAAGGAAAACAGAATTATAATTCCTAAGGAGCCTTCATTCTTGTCGTATTTGCAATGAGATGCCATTCATAACTATCATATTGGGGAGGAAAGTGAGTCTGAAAACACCAAGGGTTAAGGAAGAAGTGGAGTGACAGTTACTCATGAGAGTATAAATTGGTAAAAATCACTCTGGAGGGCAGGTTGACAGTATCTGAAAAAGCTGAAAATGTGTCATGAAGTCATAAAGCAGCAATTCTGCCTCTTAAAATATCCTTGGGAAAAACCTTGCATATACACACAAGGAGCTATTTATTTAAAGTGTTTGTTATTATAGCATTACTTATAATATAAAAAAATCAAAAGCCACTTAATTGTCCATAAAAGAATAGATAAATAAATTGGAGTATAGATAAAGTACACTACACAGAAATTAAATGAAATAACTAGAATCACATCTGTCTCTATGGATAAATCTTAAATACAAGGTTCTAATTTATAATTTCTTTTATAAATACCTTTTAGAGTTACAGCTTTTCTTGCTACTGAAAAATGATTTATTTAAATTACATTTTTAACTGTGTTGGTGGGATATAGGAATACTATTGGTGTTTACATACTGATTTTATATTCCAGCAACTTTACTGAACTCTTAGTTTCGATTTTTTGTGGATTTGACTAGATGTTCTATGTGAACACTCAAATGAGCTATTACAAATAATGGATTTTGTTTCTTCCTTTTCAATGAATATCTTATTTATCTTATGTTAATTTTGAAAACTTTCAGCACAATATTCAATTAAAAATAGATAGCAGATAGCATTGTCTTGTACTTAATTTCTTTTTTTTAATTAAGCTTTTTGTGTGTGTGTGTGGTTCGAGGGCTTCTCATTAGTGACTTCTTTTGTTGCCAAGCACAGGCTATAGGCACACAGGCTTTGGAAGTTGTGGCACACAAGCTCAGGAGTTGTGCTCCGAGGCAGGTGGAATCTTCCCAGGCCAGAGATCGAACCCCTATCCCCTGCATTGGCAGGTAGATTCTTATTATCTGTGCTACCAGGGAATTCCTATATTTAATTTCTAATGATACACTATAAAGTATTATTGTAGGTTATTTTTGAGACATCCTTTAGCAAATTAGTAGGATCTCTTATTCCAGTTGGCTAAGTTTTAAAATATTGAATGAATGTTGAACTTTAACAAATGGTTTCCTGCATCTTTGAAATAATCATATTTTTCCCTCTTCATCTTGCTAATAAAGCAGATTCTTTAAAGAATTTTTCTCTTGTTAAACAATCCTTGTATCCCTAGGGTGTACCCAACTTGGTCTTTTTTTGATTTTTCTTTTCTTTTTAGCTGTGCTGCACAGCTTGTGAAATCTTAGTTCCCTGTCCAGGGATCGAACCCAGGCCCCCAGCAATGGAAGCAGGGAGTCCTCACCACTGGACTGTCAGGGAATTTCCCCACCTTGGTCTTGATATATTTTAATATGCATTGTAGGATCCCATTTGCTGGTATTTTATTTGGAATTTTGGAAACTAAGACTATAAGTGGAATTGTTTTATAATTTTTAATTCTTATATTGTCTTTTCTTGGTTTCAAGATATCTTAGCCTCATACTGTAACATAAACTAGATAACTTGCCATCTTTTTCTGTTCTCTAGAGCAATTTGCATAAGACAAGGATTATCTATTTATTCCTTGAAAGTCTATTAGAACTTCGCTGTAAGAGTACACTGTGTATTTTGTTTTGTAAGTAGAGTTGGCTACTGATGCATTTTATCTAATGTTTATAAGTCTGTTTTTTTAATTTCTTGATTTTGTTTTAACAACTTGGAATTTTTCTAGGAATTTGTCCTTTTTGTCTGAGTTTCCCAATTTGTAGCTATAAAAGTTTTCATGATTTTTTATTTTTTAAAAGTGGTTGTGATATCTATAAATATGTTCTCATTTTGAGTCTTAATGTTCTTTGTCCTTTGTATTTTTTCATGATCAATGTGCTCAAAACTATATCCATTTCATTAGTCTTATCAAAGTACAAACTGTTTTGTTGCTGGTCCTCTCCTTTATTTCCGATGTAGTAATTACTGTTCTTTTATTTGTATTTTTAAAGGTCTTTGGATTTCCTCTTGTTTACTTCTCTAGCTTATGAGTTGGACATCTAGCTAATTATTTTTATTTCATATATACATGTTTAAAGTTATACATTTCCTTCTAAATACCTCTTCGATTGCATTTTACAAGTTGTTATGAAGAATTCTCATAGTAATTTATTTCCAAATAGTTTCTAATTTCCATTCTTTGCTCCTTTTTCTAATTACAATATGCTTCTTTTCATGATCCTTTGAATTATTAAGAACAAAGTTTTTCAATTTACAAACATCAGATTATTTTGGCTAATATTTTATTATTGATTTCTAATTATAGTGCATTTTGTTCAAAGTCGCCAATAATTTGGCATTAGTTTGGATTTGTTTTATATAGCCTTGTAAGTATTCAAATTTTGTAAATGGTTGCGTAAATTTAACAAAAAGTTTTATCCACTAATTATTAGATGTTCTTTATTTATAAATATCCTTTTAATTCACATTTTTTGTTTAAATTTTCTGTTGTTGTTGTTTAGTCACTAAGTCATATTTGACTTTTGCAATCTCATGTTTGTAGTCTGGCAGGCTCCTTAATTTTTGGTCTACATGTATGTACAAACATGCATACATGCGTATGCATAAGCTTACATCTGTTTTCTGGTTCTGTTTGCTGAGAGGGCCTAAAGCAATAATATCTTTGGAAACAAGGACACCTAGCCCTCAAATCTTGGTTTCTAAATGTCATTCTCCACTTGGAGGAATCAGAACTTGAAGAAATGGCTGATTCTAGGACAGACAGAGAATCACAATTTACTGGTGAAGCCCAAAAGAAGCAACCTCTATGGGAACTAGCCCTGAGTGGGGAAACCTGAACTTTAATTGACAAATTTCTGGAAGCTCAGTGTTGACAAGTCTAAGAAATAAAAACTCCAGGGAGACCAAGTCATTGATGGAGCCCCCACATTTCCATGAGTTTCACCTCCTGGAGCTCTGCAGTTTTCTCATGGTGCGTATAAGTGTTAGTCGCTCAGTCGTGTCCAACTCTTTGTAACCCCATGGTCTGTAGCCTGCCAGGCTCCTCTGTCCATGGGATTCTCCAGGCAAGAATACTGGAGTGTGTTGCCATTTCCTACTCCAGGGGATCTTTCTGACCCGAAATGTGTGAAGTTCACAATGAGCAATATAAGCTCACTAAAAGACAGACATAATTGTAGGAATACAAAATACTTGCCTTGCCCCATACCATACCACTATATTGCTGAAGGCCTGTTTACACAACTTCTTCGGCCAGTATCCATGATGTACGTGTTATAGGGAAGCAAGATAAAAAGGGTATACGGTTGACCCTTGAACAACATGGAGTTTAAGGGCACTGACCCTTCTTTAAGTCCATATAACTTTATAGTGGGCCCTCCCTATCTGCAGTGCTGTATCTGCAGATTCAACCAACTGTGGATTGTACACTGTCCCCCTCACAGATGGCCTGGTAATTTCCTCCCCCAAATCCAAGGTTTTTAAATAGGTTAAAATTAACATTAAGAATATTTTAGATTATCTTAATATCTTAAATGATTATGATTTATAACATCAGAAATGGTTAAGCAAAAATTCAACTTTAGAAAATGTGTAGTTACATCTTTATATTCCCGGTTACATTTTTATTTATTTTTATAATCATTTCTGCCTTCTTTTCTAGAATCATGACGATGTTTAAAATGTAGTCTTAAGAATTCTGTTTCATGGCATTTGGCACTTAATTAAAATAAAATGCCTTATTAACTCAAAAGGAATGCTTGAAACAATGTCATGTGCCTAGTTTTAGATACAGATCACATGGGAGCTACTTTACATTGCAAAAAAAAAAAATTAGTATAAAAGCTAGAAAATACTGATTTATGATCTTCCTAAAATGGGCAAACTAGCTGTGATTGTTCTGCTTCTGAGCTAAGACGTGAAATTGTAAAGAAGGCAAGGTGGTGTTGAGGTTTGTAGTGACAAACACTTTACAGTTGTTGCACCACAGTAGCTGCAAGGAGTCAGCCTCTTCTGACATCAGCAGCCTCCTCTTCCTAATGGCTGCAGTCTTCTTTAAGGATTTTTAAGGAGACTACAACTTTGAGGAGGGAAGGAACAGCAAACAAGTACAAGTATTTGAGAATAAATGTTCAACGTGTTCTTTTTCCAGTTAAGATAAAACACCAAAAAGATTGGTTTGGAAACTCTAGAAACTTCAATCCAGCCTGCCATCCCACAGTCTTTTAAATGTTATAAAGTAATGCTGTAAGTATTAACTAAGCAGCAGATTGCTACTTGTCTGACCCAAATAGGCTTTTGCTAGACCTTGGAAAATCTAAGTCTTCACAGCTATAGTTGGCTGAATTACAGTTCTAGAAAGTGAGATGTATGTGAAAGTCTGCTGAGTTGGGGTATGGAGTATTATCCTGGGAAAGCTTTTACTTTCTTGGGAAAAAAAGAAAAAGATGGCTGAAGCCATTCCTTTCCCTATATTCCTGCCTCTGACAACTAACTATGTAAAGGCTAAAACTGTTGCAGCCATCTTGCAATTGTGAGAGAAATGTTAAAAGAATCATAGACATTTGGCTCTACTTTTCTAGAGCTGTTGAATCAAGGATAACCAACTACCTTCAGGTTTATGTGACTAAACAGACCCTTCTTTAAGCCACTGCAGAATTTTTTTATTCGCAGCCATATGCATTCCTAACTGTACAGCTATTAAAATGATACCTTTTAGAACTCTCTTACCCTGACAATTAGCTACTTTTCCTATACTGATATTACTATCTAGTCACCCTAACCGGAAAACTCAGTCATCCTTCACTTCTTATTTCCCCTCATCCTCTTAGTACCTGAATCTTATATATTGTATCTAGCTAGTTTTAAGTCCAACTCTGTTTCACTATCCTCACATTAGTTCAGACTCTCTCCACCTCCTGTCTGGATTATTTTTACAGCCTCCTAACTAGTAACCTCAGATTCAATCCAATATGCACCATGCTTCAGAATTATTTTTCTAAAGTCTTATCAAGATATTCTCTTCCTGGGGACTTCCCTTCTGGTCCAGTGGTGAAGACTCCTTGCTACCAATGCGGGGTTGGGGTAGGGGGATTCCATCCCTTGTCAGGAACTAGGATCCCACATGCCAGCGCGGTGAGGCCAAAATAAATAAATAAAAATAAACAGATATTCGCCTTAAAAAAATTTTAAATGATTCTGTCTTCTAGAGGAGGAAACACAAACCCTTTTTTTGTTTCTGCCTTCTTGTTTAGGCTTTGCATCTCCAGGATCCAGCCTGGCACAGAGTAGGAACACAACTACCTGTTAAATGATTTGAATCTTAAGTATCAAAAACAGACATTTAGTCAGACTAAGCAGAGTGAGAGCATACTGAACAGTTAATAAAAGATGCTTTGAATTAGTTTCTAGATTCTGCCGTAATCCCAGACATACATATCTTGGTGTGTATTCAGTTGATTTAATCTGGCCTAAAGAAGCTCTTCAGTAACATGTGTGCATTTAGTTTATAATTGGTCACGTACATTCTCCAGATTGGGCTTGTGCCAAGAATGGAAGTTATGCAGGTAGGTGAAGTCTATGTGGGCATTTCTGACAGTTTTGTGATCTGTGAATAACTTCTATCAAACTAGAGAATAGATCTGTGACTTTCTGCTTGCTAGCAAGCCGTACCAAGTTAACCACACCGGAGTGGGCCACAGCCTACGGCTGTTATAAAAGCCTCGCTTACTGAAGCTGAAGGCTGTCCTTTGGAGTTACTGGGGGGAGCTGGAAGCCGAGGCATTGCAGTACAAACTAGCTGAAGAGCCTTCCCTCCACACGCCAACGGTTCACTCCGCAGAACTGCAAGCTCTTTCAGGTGCTGCTTTGAGTTTTCCCTTGGCCTTGAGACCAGGACATGAAGTCTCTCTTGATGAGTACTGGAAAACCGAACGTGCTCTGGTAAGTGGAGATCGTGTTTTGGAGAGAAGGGGCCGAGGAGACAAAGCCCACTCAGCCTCCCAGCACCTCTCTTTCTTCCCTGGTCTGGTGTTGTCTAGTCCACCTTGTTCCCACTCCCGGACTCAGCCTGCAAATTTCTGTATTTCGAGAGGTGGAAAAAAATCAGTCTACGGCATAGAACTTGGTGCTTGGCTGTCCGCATTTCCCAGGACTGAGTTTCTCCGTGCTGTCTTTTCACCAGGCTAGGCCTGAAGCCTCCCTTCTCCGCACCCCCTGGCGCCCCACACCCGCGCTCCTTGGAGGGCGACCCCTCCGCCGCGCACGCGCCCTCCACGGACTCTCCGCTGACCTTCCCAGGGAAACCCCTTCAAAAGCGTTTCCCCGTCACCTCGCGCCTTCCCCGCCCTTCCTGCTCTTTCCGCTTCCTCCACGCGCCTGCGCGGACCCAATTGTTTTGGCTTTCCGGTGGGATCTAGCAAAGGAAAAGGGCGGGGAAAGAGAGGGTAAGGGCGGGCGGGGTTGGGGGGGTGGTCCCAAGAACCCGGGAAACTGCGAAACTGACGTTTGTGCTGTTAGGCGCGCGCCTAGGCGCGCGCGGCGGGAAAAGAAACCTGGAGAAGGCTGGGCTACGGTCCGCTGCCCGCGCGTCCCCGGGTTTCGAAAGGGGCCCGCCAAGAGGGCGAGAGCGCGCCGCAGGGGCGGGGTGGGAGCGGCAAGCCAGGCGTCTCGCGGCCCCGGGGCTGACGAGGCGGCGAGGGCGGGCTGTGCGGCTCCCGGGGGAGGAGTCTGGCGGTGGTCGGGCCCAGAGGAGCGTGCGGCGGCGCCCAAAGAGGACGCAGTTTTCCGCTCAGGACTGAGCGGCCGAGGGAGGGCGCGAGGGGAAACCGGAAGGAAGGGGAGGCGGCGGCGCCAGCCTTCCTCTTAGGGAGGCGGAGGCGAGACCCCGGCCCTAGCCGCCGCGGGAGGGCCACGCCCCCGCCGCCGCGCTCCTGGGGCCCAGCGTCTTCGGCGCCGCCGGCCGCACTGGATCGCAACCCTCAGGACTGAGGGACTCGGGTGAGCAGGCGTCGCCAGCCCCGGGCGGGGGACCCGGGGGCGACCTGTGGAGAGCTAGGGAAGAAGGGCTGCGGCTGGAGGGGGTTCGGCCCTTTGTGGCTCGGCGGGCAGGGGGCGGCTGCGGCGGCATCTTTCAAACCGGAGACGTTTCCGCCGCGGGCGGGGGATGGGCGCGGGCGGCCGGCTCCTCTGTCCACACCCGGCGGCGGCCCCGCTGCGGCCCGGCGTCCGGCCGGTGCTTGGGGCAGGGGCGGCTGAGCGAGTCGCTCGCGGGGGCGTTTCCGGCCGCGGGTCTCCCGGGCGGCGCCCTGGCCCCGGCTGGAGTCCGCGTTGCCAAAATCAGGCTGTTTCCCTTGACTACTCGCGACGTGTTCGCGAGACGGTAGGCAGAAGGAGGGCAAGCCCTGCGTTTTTTCCTTGTCCGGTACTTCTTAAGTAACCAAGAGATGTCTAGATTAACAGAGGTCCCATTGTGGGTCTACTGATGATTTTAAAAAGAAAGCAGAAGCTGCCCTTTGAAACGGAGAATTGTGTACGTATTTACTTTAGACTGAAATCTCTTTAAGTTATTTGAACTCGACCATCTTTCTCTCCCTGTGAATTAAGAAGCCGTGGAGTAGAATATCCCGATGTGGAGCGGTTATTTTGAGTTAACGGCTCTTTTATCCCCCCTGGTTTATTAATCAAAGCTCACTTTCTACCATCTCAAAGGGAGGATAATAGGTAACTCACAAATCTCTAGAGTTGTCCGATGCTACGGATGACCCCGTTAAGATGAAAATGGAAAAAGAATCGAAAATGTAAAATTACCTGTGAAAGCTTATGTTTGTGTGAAATATCTAGCTAAAGTATCAGCGTTATAAAAACGTAGGGTACAGGACGTCACGTGTTGTTGATAACATGAATCTGTACGTCTGGCTCACTTAGCATTCAGGCATTTAGAAACACCCCTATCAGCAGTGTACTCTGACTGCAGTTATTTTTTATCTTTTCTATTGAGACCACTAATCAACAAAGTGGAATTAACAGTGGTTCTCTTTTAAAGTAAGGTGGGTGGGTTGGTTGGTTTTGCTTCCCGCTGTGTTGTGTGAATTTTTGCTTTAGTTTGAGTCATATGAACTTCAAATCTCGAAATTGTGAGTGGCTTTAGTTAACCTTAGGTTAGGATTTTTTTTCCTTTTTTTTTTTTTCCTAAGAAGGACTTTTTCGGACCGAAAGTAAACTGAAAAGTCTAACCAGTCAATTGTTTTCCAGCCTTGATGATGTGGAATTTTGCTAATATTAAGTTTACTTCTTTACTTTGATCTTTTGTTGGTCTAGTGCTTATTGAAGCCCCTTTAGATTGGGCCCTGAAATTCTCAAGAGGTTGTTGTCCTCAGTAAACAGTACCAGGGCTATGGCATTCCTGTTGAGCTTGGTTTATAGTTCATGCTTTTCTACATGGTTCTTTTTTCTCTACGGACAGCTCTTTGTAGGAAGAGTTTTAAGTGCTATAACTCTTCTCTCCTATTTGCTCTCCTAAGCAGTACCGTAGAATCTGCTAGCTTTGGTTATTCACATGGCACTTAAGGAGGTGGTTGGGAATAGAGGTGTCAGTACTTCAGTCCACACTCCTCCACAGATTTTCTTTGTCCTAGTTAATGGAAATAATTAGCTATTTCATAACATCCAAACATTGAACACTGAATGTGTTTAAAGTGAATGGTAAATTTATAGAAATTTGAATGCAGTCTTTAAAAGGCAAAAGATTATTTGGTTTTCCCAAAGATTTTACTCATTTACTTATAAAAGAGTTGTTTTTCTTCTTGCTCATATTCCTAAGAGCAGGAAAAAGGATTGGTCCTGATGTCATAAAAAATATGAGTGAAAATACCGAAGTCCTTCATTATATCTTAGTCTTAATCATTTTCAGTTTTGTAGAGTTTGAATAGAGCAGGTTATGTTCAAATTACTCAGGGTATTAGAAATGATAGGTTGTTTTCAAGTAACTTTTTAAATATGTGAAGCTTACTCCCTGTTCGCTTGCCAGGATTTTTCAGCACTTAGATTCTTCTGTGTGGGAAGGAGGGATTATAGTAGGAGACTCGAGAAAATGTAATCATTTAATGAGAGATACTTTTTCAATTCTTCCCCCCCCCCCCCCTTTTTTTTTCTTCAGCTCCACTCCCTCCCGTACTTCTGACAAGTGGTAACATGTAAATAGGTTCCATGGTTGGCAGGGGATTCTAGGTATTCCTCAGTTTACCCTTCTATTTTTTTAAGAAACTGAGAAACTTAAGTAGCCGTAATTGTGAGTGAGTGTGCTCTTAATGACCTCATGAATATATTTAATATCTGGGAAATAGTTTTGTTATTGTGATTGAAAGAAATCACTGATTTGGTGAAAATTGAAATCTATTGAAAAAGTTAAGGTCAGTTTTACTTTAGTCTATATTTCTTCAGCTTTCTTAAGTCTGTGCAGAGCTGAGAGGAAAAAAGAAAAGTGATAACCAAAATAAAAGGGCATACTACAAGTCATAATTATTCTGTCACAAATGGTGTTTCCTTTATGTTCTTGTTTAATTTTTTAAAAGTGAAATAACTTACTGATCATAATGTAGAACAGAAGCCTATTCTTGTGACCTGAATTTACTTAGGATATTGAGCATAATTAACTTGATGGAGTCAGGTAGTCTTTTCACACTCGTTGGAAAAGGGGTCAAGAAGGAGTAGACCTAGGTTCTGAACTTGATCAGAGTAGAGGAAGCTGTACTGACATTTCTCAAACTCATACTTTCTTTAAAAGTCAGGGTGTTTGTTTTTTAATTGATGTTTGTCACAATTCCAGAAAATTCTGTATGTGTAATGGTTGACAATCAATCTGAAGATGAAGTGGTTTTCCAAACATTCCCAACTGTCAGAGTTGTGTTGATAACTTGAAAGCAAACTACTTCTAGCACCAATAGTCCTCCCTGAAGGAGAAACCTATCTTTTCACTGAAATGAAGAAAGGCTTGTTCTATGGCTGGTGCCTTCCTGGCTATCACTTAGTTTTTTTGCACAGGCATCAGCCTTCTCAAGGTTAGTCTTTGTTGTACTAGTTTGTTTCATGATTTGTACCATCAAAAATACTCCCTAAAATCTTTGAATAAATTTCTCTTATCTAAAATGCTACTCACCAAGGCAAAAAGAGAACTGAGTTTGAGTGTTGAAACCTGGTAATTGGGACTCAGACCTGTGTAGGTATGAAGGTTCAGAAGGTGCGAAGGTACTACAAAAAGCTTGACCAGTAAGTGAGTGTTAAGTAAAATAATTACAAATTATTCTTTTTTGCACAGAGTAGTATTTCTGTGTGTCAGGCACTGCTCCAGACTCTCCATAGAGCTCATTTAATCCTTAATCCAGTTGAGAAGAATTCTATTTTTATCCCGCATTTTACAGATGAGCATACTACAGCACAAAAAAGAAATAACTTACGAAAGGTCACACAACTAGTAAGTTGCAGAGTTGGGATTTCAACCCAAGTAATTTGGCTCCACAGTCCATGCTCTAATTTTTTGGCAATACTTGACATTAGAATAGCCTTGGATTTTTTCTGACAAGTTTAGATCTGCTATATTGACATTTGTAGCACTGGAAGTTAGAGCATCACCTAAGTTAATAATACACAACTTGAAAGTCTGCGTACAGGTGGTGACCTGTAGTCCACCGCTCTTCCTCTTTATCACTGTTTCATCATTACTGTGTAGTTTTTGTGCAGTCGTTGTTTGCAACCTCCTCCCGTTTTTCACCTGGAAAAGGAAGTGGCAGCCCAGTCCGGTATTCTTGCCTGGAAAATCCCATGGACAAGAGCCTGGCTGGCTACAATCTATAGGGTCTCAAAAGAGGAGGACACAACCTAGCTACTGAACAACGACCCTATCTTTTTATCCTTCCTGGTTTCACATGTACAGCTCGATTAATTGCTGATCAGTCTCATTTTCACATTCAGTAGTTTTTCAATCCTTTATTCTTTATCTTCCAGATCTTGTCTGTATAACATTGGAAAACTTCTTTTGTATCTGTTTATGTTTCTGTAGCTATTCTGTGGAAAGGTACTATAAATGACACACTTGGGGGAATGAAAACTAGATTTCAAAGTGAAGTTAGATATATTTGCTTCCCCTACAAAATTTATAGTCACATTGATTAAAGGGAGGAAAACAAGTATTGAAACAACTTTCTGTAAGAGGTATTTCAGATTTTTAAGTAGAATTGTGTGTATTGCTGTGGATTGTTGACTGATTTAATCCTGATGACCATTTAATAACAATGCTCTGAAACTCTTGTGTGGCAGAATTCACTCAGTAGAACCCTGGAGACTTGGGTAGCCTAGAGAAAATGTTAGAATCCAAGTTTTTGCTTTTTTTTCTCTCAGTTGTAATTCTACTCTTATAGGAAGCTTTTAGATTAAAACATAAGTTGGTCTTTGTTCTCTACTTAACTTGCAGAAAGTTGGTAAAAAGAAGAAAGGATATCATCCTGTATATAGCATTCTAACCTTATTCATTGCTATTATCCACTGGTATCAAATAGATCAATCAAAAATACTGAATATAGCCAAGAACTTAGAAAAAGAAATAAGAATATGCATACTTTTAATGCCAGAGTACATTTTACTTTGTTAGATTCTGAATGTCGTTACACTGTGTTTGTATGACTCCCATTTAATGCTTTTTCTAGTTGGCTTTTCTCACTGTGAAATATGTCCTGACAACTACCTTTAAATTACAGGCCCTTTCTATTCATCTTAAGGTACCTGATGCCTGGAAATGTGGCAACTAATAGTGGTTTCCTAGTCTTTGGCCATCAGTTCATCTGCTGAATCCACGTGTTCATTGAATGTCTTTACACACAATTGTTTTGTACACATCTTCTGTTTTTCAAATATATATAAATAAGTTGTGCCTACTAAGTCCCTTCACTCGTGTCCAACTCTTTGCTACCTTTGGTACTACAACCTGCCAGACTCCTCTGTCCATGGGATTCTCCAGGCAGGAATACTGGAGTGGGTTGCCATTTCCTTCTCCAGAAATGATGTAGTTGATTTTTTTTAAAAAGAAAGAAATTCAAGTGCTTTTGACTCTAAAATAGTTTTTTTTTCTCATTGTGGGTTTCTTTCAGCAGATTATCTTTAGAAAAGTCCTTTTTTCTAACCTAAATAAAGGATACTCACTGGATTTTTTAAAAGTGTTTGAAAAGTTGACTGAGCCCATAGTAAATAGGGAAAGTGGTTGTGTGACTAGGTAAGAGACGTTAAAATATTTCAGTTGAAAGGTGGACTATAGACAGCTTAGATTAAGAATTATATTTAACTCAACTTTCAAGTGTTTAAGGTTTGTGCTTTTTCCTTGTTTTTATGACTTGAAGGGGAAACATTCTTCTGGGAAAAATATCTTGAAGTGTGTATTTTTGTTACCACCTTTAAAAAAAATTCTTAATATTTGATCAAGAAGCAGCCTAAAACAGAGATTGGTACATGTAGCCTGTAGTCCTTTTTTGTAGAGAACATTTTGTTGAAACAATCATGTCCGTTCCTTTATATGTTGACTTTCGCTGTTTTCAGACTGCGACAGCTTTAGCATTTGGGACAAAGACTGTGCTTACAAATCCTAAAATATTTTGTTTTTATGATGAGAAAAGAGAGTATCATACCTTTGAAAGTTTGAGTTTTTTAATTAAATAATCATTGCATATATTAACAAAATGTAGAAGGTTTAAGTAAGTCTTCAATAAATGTTTCTTTCCTCTGCAGTGTGAGCCACTGTTAACAGTGGGACAAACCCCAGCTGCCTCCTCTGCTCATTGCACTTGTGCTACAGTTGTTCTTATGGTAAAGAATAAAATTTCTTGTATTACTTCTCTATCAAAAGTTTAGAAATGAAAGATCATGACGGCTAGATTTTATTCTTTTGCCTGCCTGTAGATTTGAATTTGTCTAGAATAAAGACACTCTTTTTAAATGATAGACATGTTTTGGCTGTAGTAAGAGTAAATGCACTTGGTGTCCTGGAGCTCTCGTGGTTGGCAACTCTCAGTCTGAGTACTTACAGTACAATGACCAGCACTTAGTAAATACTCAAAAAACATTTGTGGAGTTAAATTTAAGTAGCCATTAATTTATGATCAAAAATTAAGTAAACAGTTTCATTGATAACTGGGAATTAAGGGCAAATTTGTAAATGTGTCCAATCTTTGGTTATTAAGTAGTATAGTTCAGACTTTGTGAAATGTTTCAGAGCATGTAGTATATTGATTTTAGGGGCCTTTTGAAGGTTATTGGTTGGCCATCTTAAACTTTGCCATTTTTTACATTTTTAGTTAATACATTTTGAACTCTTTCGTTCCCAGAAAAGCAACACTTAATTTTATTTTGAATTGTACTAGATACTGATCTGGGTGAATTATTAAATTTATATGATGTCTGAATGACTTCTGCTGCCTATTTTAATGTTGAGATATCTTAAATAAAAATTGTTAGGAAGACAATGTACCCTAGATTTCAAAGGGATAGGTGGAAATAGGGGGCGTATAAAGCAGTGACAATAAGATTGTATAAAGTTGGCTCACTGCTTAATTTTCTAAAAGCAGACTAGTATTATTTTAATACAGTATCATGAATATGATAAAAAGAAATCAAATCTAATAAAATGGAGACATACATAAATGGGGCTCAGAAAAGGAACTGCAAAAAAATCAGGTTCAGAGAGTATGAAGTCTTAGAGAAATAACCAGAATGAACCTGTACAGCTACCCTGCAAGGAATTCTGGAGTGTAGAGTGTCGTCTAAATCCATCCTGGCTTTGGCCAGCAGCTCCTGTCACCTGGTTTAAACATGGATCTGGACAATTTGGGGTCCTGCAGCTGGGGTTAGGAATTTTAGCCTATCAATATATACATTTCTGTCAGATAAATTTTTAGAGGCGGAATTGAAAGATTGAGATAGTAAGCATTTACAGTGCCAAATATTACGTCTTCTGTAATACTTCCTTTGCAATTCTGAAATTCAAAAAGCTCTTAAAGTCAAGTTTTAAAAAATTTGGTTTTGTAAAACTTGATCTGAAGTAATGAGATTCTATATAGTAGTATTTTTCATACTATTCATATTTCCCTCAGTGAAAATAGGATGTTCAGTTACAGAGTTCTGTCCTAGACTGCTTGTAGTACATGATATATGTACCACATTAGTTTTATAAGATTTGAGAAATCCTAAATTCCAGAACATAGCTGGCTCTTAAGAGTTTTGATTAAGGGCTTGGAGGTATGTATCAACTTACACTCCTGTGTAAAAATGCTCATTTCTAACACCCTCACTAACACTGGGCCTTGCTGCATTATTGATATATGAAAATAGCCAGTGATTTTAGGTATTATTAGCCTTAGAGGTTATGCAATAAACTTAGATTTATAGGGTAACTTTCAGATCTGGAAGAGCAAAGTCATTACCTTAAATGACCCAAAGTCTCTGGCTTTGCACCTGTTTTAGTTACTCCCTTATACTTTACTTGGCTGGAAATTTGACAGTCTACATCAGGTTAGCAGTTTATGTAATAGTATAGCTTGGCCCGAAGTACAGTGTGACCTCTGAGAGATGGATGATATTTTTGTGAGAAAAAGTAGTAGTTCCAAATGATGGTCAAATAGTTTTCATGTCAACAGCACTTGACTTTCTGATTATGGAACTAAGAATCATCTAATTAGGAAACAGGTGATAGTTTTTTTTTTTTTTAACTATTATTAGTACTCTATATTATACATTCTTTTTCCTTATTTGTAATTCATTTCCCATATGTTGCTGCTGCTGCTGCTAAGTCGCTTCAGTCGTATCCGACTCTGTGAGACCCCATAGACGGCAGCCCACCAGGCTCCCCTGTCCCTGGGATTCTCCAGGCGAGAACACTGGAGTGGGTTGCCATTTCCTTCTGCAAGGCATGGAAGTGAAAAGTGAAAGTGAAGTCACTCAGTCGTGTCCGACTCTTCACGACCCCATGCACTGCAGCCTACCAGGCTCCTCCGCCCATGGGATTTTCCAGGCAAGAGTACTGGAGTGGGGTGCCATTGCCTTCTCCTGCCATACGTTATAAATACTTATTTCCAAATAATATTTTAAAATTAAACTTCAATGCAGCTGGAATTTCTTTGATGAATGGTATTAGATTTTGTTTTTTCCCCCTGGGGGTGTCCAGTGTTATTTGTTGGAATAACCCAGTCTTCTAATTTGAAGACTTCTTTATCATATCTAATACCTTTTCTTATAACTTGAGTGTATTATATTTACTTATTTTTATTTACTTGCCTTTATTATAGAACTGTTAATATATTTTAATATTTGATAAGTCATGAGGAAGAACTTGCCTCCCTTTCACTCAGATATCTTGGCAGTTTGGGGGAATTCTTCCAGATTAATTGTCTAAAAATTGGACTTGAATCTTCTGAAAATTTTAAATTTACACATTTTGAGAACATTCATATTTGTATAATATGAAGTCTTCATGTAGTAATACATTTCTGTATTTTGTCATACTGTATGTTTTTGTTTTTAAAGAACTTTGTAAGTGTATGCATATTGATGTGTTCTTTACTTTCTGAAATGTTTAAATTTTTTATAGAAGTCAAAAATAAAACTACAAATGTAATAAACTTTTAAAGTATTCTTTTCCTCATGTTTTATTTTTATGGTAGTGTCTAAAGTTGAATTACAAAAAAATGTAATTCATATGTAAGTCTGTTTAAATATTGTATTCTAAAAATGTACTGGCCTAGATACTCTGACTGATGTTTTTTTTTGTTTTTTTTTTTTTTAGTTACTCCAGAGGATCCACCAAACATAGGATGTTGCCACAAAATCTACCTCGTGTGTTACTCTCTTTTGAGATGAACAGCAGTTGCAAATTTGAGCAAGATGTGTGCAGACTGTGTTGAAAAACTCTGAAGAACCTAATTAACACAGGATGACCTAATAGTAATTCTAAGCCTATAGCAAGATACTCTTCATTAGTGAGTGTGTCAGTCTTGGTTCTGAATGCTGCAGATAACAGCAAGCAGAGTTTCTCCTTTCTTTATTTCTGAAGCATTCACTTGACCTTCCATCAGTAAGACTGACTTTATTCTAATCTGTTCCTGGAGATATTAATGGAATACAGTCATGTCCACTCAAGAGGAGAAGCAGATCAATACTGAATATGCTGTGTCCTTGTTGGAGCAGTTGAAATTGTTTTATGAACAGCAGTTGTTTACTGACATAGTGTTAATTGTTGAGGGCACTGAATTCCCTTGTCATAAGATGGTTCTTGCAACATGCAGCTCTTATTTTAGGTAAGTACTTTTAATCTTGGTTAGTTTGTAATTTCAAGTGCAGAATGTTAGCTTGTTTTAATCTTTTGATAGAAATTATTTTAAACACTATTTAGAATTAAAAAAATTAGATGTCTTAATGTTTTGCCTAAATTTTCTATTTGGGTGATAAAGTGTTTGCCAGTCACCTCCTTGTGTATGTAAATAAGGGACAGGCAAGGGAAGGTTTTACAAAGATTAAATACAAGAAATTTGAAATTAAGGTTAAGTTTAATGATGCGGAAGCAAAAAGGTTCACAATACAGTACTGTTTTTTTCATTGAAAGAGAAAGGAAAATGAATGGTGTAATTTTCACTTACTCATAAGATTTTAAAATGTTAAATTTAGAAAGTGGTCTTTGTTTATGAATTTAAGAGTTACCGTATACTTGATAATAACTTCTAGACGATAATTGGTAGTGTTTAGATGTGTTAAGAACTTTTATTTCCTTTGAAAAAATGAATTTTTTGCTCATTGTTGGTTACTTTTATCATTTGTGATATCTTTTTAGCCTTACCAGACTCCTTCCCAGATTGAAATAGTTAATAACTGATAATGTTGTTCTCTGTGCCTCAGAATTTAGAAGTTGATTTAATTGTTTGCTAATTATAAATAAAACTTTACATTTTTATGACCTTTTACAATTTTTAATCTTTTTAAGGTAGGTTTTCCTTTGTTATGTATTTCATGGGAGAAATAGAATTAAGGCATAGAAATTCCTGTTTGGTCACTGCCCTTAGGTTGAATTTTTACTTAATATTTGAAGAGGACAGAGTGAGTAAAGATGAATTAAATGTGGACTGGTATATTCGTACAGCAAATCTTAGCTGGCTTAAGTGGCTATCATCAATGAAACTTACTTTATGCTGCTTTTTAGTGGCAGCTATGGACAGGACAGTATAATCTTAACTTTTCAAAGCTAACATAGAGGAAGGTGTAGAAACTTCACGTTCTCCAGTATAACACATCTCATGATGATTAAAGAAGCTTAGACCCAGATTGCCTTGTCAGTTGCTTTGCTCTTCCTGCCGTTTTTTCAGGTTTAACTGTGGATATTTCATAGTTTAAGACATTAAGAGGATCCCCTTGCTGGTTTCCTGGATAAGATGGCGGCCCCCGTGGGAGCACAGGCCCGGAAACTTCTGAGAGACCTGGCGCTCCGGCCCCCAATAAAAAAAAAAAAAAAAAGACATTAAAACTATTTTTATCTTAGAAAACTTAGCATATTTGCAAACAGTGATTCTAGAAAACCTAATGGACCCAGAAAGGATCCTTAGAATCCTCTGGTGTTTCTACAGATAGAGATTCTTGGATTTCAAACCCAGAAGTTAACGATTCTTCTGGATCTAACTCAGTGGGTCCAAGTTAGAGTTTGAGGATTTGTATATTTTAAGAGCTTCCCAGATGATTGTGATTGTCAGGATTGTTTTTGTTTTTTCATTTCCATTGGCTTAGTAGATAGTGTCAGGAATTCAGAGTTACAGATTCAGTCAAACCTAGGTCCATTAGTTCTCCCTTTTTAATGGCTGTTAATTATGAATTGATTATTCTTTATTGGAAAGCTTTATGACTTGTGGATTTCCAGATTGGTATTTGTAATCATAGAATCTTTTGTGGTTATTACCCTAGTAGTTGTCTTGTTTAACTTTTAAACCTATGCAGAAATTCTATTTGCTTGTCATCTTTATCAGGAAGGTAACACATGCGATTACGGGTTAGGTGTCTTACCTTTTTTCCTCCCTTGTTAACTTTATTTTTTATTGTATAGATAACATGCTGTTCTCTAAATTCTCTAGCCATGAGGTTATTCTTTTATCTTTTAACTAATTGGGTTGGAATTGGCTTCCTGGAAGACGAAATAAAAAGTTTAAATATATCATTAGTATCAAAATTTTAAAAGCAACACAATCTCTTTAAGGCTGCTATTACTTTCACTAGTTAGTTCCCTTCTTTAGCTTTGGTGTTCTAAAAGAATATATTCTCCCTAAAGCAAATCAGATAATAGGGATTTGAAGTAACAGTAGAAAGAATAGTTCTGCCCATGTTTGGGATTAAATACATCCGTCTTTACAATACTGTGTCTGGGCCAGTTTCATAATCCACAAGACCAAACACGTGTATTAATTTTTCCTCCTATATATATCTTTTCTCTGGACTGGATAGATAATTATTATATATTCCCACAATAATAACTTGATCTTTTCCCAGGTTTCTTCAACTGGATTCTGTTTTCAACTTTGTAGATTTCAGTATCCTTACATATGTTGCCATCAATTTAACCATTAGAAATTTACTGTGAGAAATTTTGTCCTTTGAACTAGGTACATTCTTTTGCAGTTTACCAGTACCATTCCACCAAGAATTAAAAAAAACCTCTAAAATCCTAAGAACCTCTGAAGTAATAGTTTCTACTTCTTAGTAACATAGATAGTAGAACCCAAGTGAAAGGGATTACTTGAGAATTACTCAGCACCTCTCTCACCATGGTAATTCAGCCTGCTATAATATGCAATTCAGCATTTATTCTTTCTTTGAAAAGCCTGTTTCAGATTTTTATGATCAAGTTGGCTAAGCTTCCCCTAGTGTCTTTCGACTTTGGGAAGCATAAATCCTTCACAGAAGTCCACTATTCTGGTGTCTTAAACTATAGCCTGGAATAACCTGTCTCAGTGTCATCTGTATAGTCAGCTGTTCTCTTGCCCTACTTCCTCTTCCAAAGTTAACTACCTTCTATTGGAACAGAGAAAAAGCACATGACCCCTAAATCTTCCATTTTTACTCAGATCTCTTGTAATTTTTCAGGTTGCTTTTGGTCATCTCCCATGTGAGAGAAGAGACTTGTGAAATAAGTGACACCAGCTGTCTTAGGTGTTTTTATTAGGGTTTTCTTGTTAAATCTCGGATACTTTTCGAGAATAATTCCTGTTCTTTACTTTGATTAGGTTTATGGCCATTCTGTATTCTTTGGGAGGCAGTTTTCAAACACCCTGATTGATGTTTTTGCCACTTTTCCATTCCCTAACTGCTTCAAGTTAGTTGCTGTTCTTACTGCTCTTTGTGAGCTACACCAGAAATCACCAGTGCTTTCCTAATTGCGTTTGCTATGTTTGTTACCCTTGACGCTCCAGTTTTTGTCACCCTGCTTCTCTTGCCCAGAGTAGCATTATACTGACTGGCTTGTTCTTATTTCTCTGATGAATGTTTCTCAACCTTTGGTCATTCTTACTTTTTCTTCTAATAGAACTCTACCTCAGGTTGGTCATTGGGAATCTGGGTGGGTTTTTCTCTTAGTTTTTTAGTCTCTCTCATGTAACTTACTTGGCTTTAACACATGACATTTTGTAGATAATTCACAGTCTATTGCATTAATGCCTGACCTTCTTCATAGTTTCAGTAATATTAAATACTTAATTGGTTATTGTATTATTTCTATTTGACTCAGCTGCCCACACCTTCAATTAAACATATCTAAAATTTAACTCACCTTTTTTCCTCCATCTTACAATTTTCCTCTCAATGGTTAACAGTATTTTTTTTTCAGGCATTTACTTGAAAATAAAGAGCTAGCTTTGATTCTTTTCCTATCTAAGAAAGAAGCAGCAAAGAACAAGATGGTTAGCGTCACCCACTCAATAAACATGAATTGGAGCAAATTCTGATAGTTGAGGACAGAGGAGCCTGGCATGCGCAGTCCACAGGGTTGCAGAGTCAGACACAACTTAGCAACTAAAAAACAACAATCTACTTCCTATTCTTATTGCTAGTGTTCAGAAAATCACCTGATCTTGTTGGGTTTTTTTGTAAAAGCTTTTGTATCCATTTCTGCCATCCTCAGTCAGGTGGTTCTTATTTCTAACATAGATTATTGCAGTAGCCTAAAAAAAGCAGTTTTCTGGCCTCCAGCCTTTGGCACTTGAGGTCTGTCAGTACGGAGTATTCATTCTAGAATATGTTTTATTGTGCTAGTGAATCCATGCTCAGAACCCTTCAGCATTCTTCATTATGTACAAGGAAGTTCGGTAAAAAGTTTTGGCTCTGCTGTTGGGCTTGCAGATCTTACCCCCGATGCAGGATTGAACCCAGGCCCAGGCAGTGAAAGCACTGGGTCCTAACCACTGAACCGCCAGGAATCCCCTCTTGGGTCTCATTTTAAAAGCCTTCTGTGATCTAAATGCCTGAACCTCTTAGGTTCAGCAGTCTCCCCCCCCAAAAAAGTACTTATATTCTCCCCTGACTCACTACTTCATCCACTTTAAAGCGTTTATAATCTTGTCCTTGAGGTGCCCAGGCTAGTTGTTGTGATACTACACTTGAGATCACTATAGGCTTTTCTATACATACAGTAATAATACTCTTTGCATTTTTTATCTCTCCCCTATATGTGGACATTTAGTTTGTATTCATAACATAATTGCCTTTACAGCATATTTTCCTGCATGTAAAATATTTTTAGGAAACTGTCCTGCATATTTTTAGGAAATCATTTGAATAAATTGAAATTTTAACAGCTTTGTTGAAAGCTAATTTACATACAATTAAGTATTTAAGTATATTTAAAGAGCTATGCAACCATCTCTACAATCTAGTTTGAAATGTTTCCATCACTTTATGCCCACTTATAGTCTCAGTCACTCACCTTTCTTACCCATGGCCCGAGGTAACTACTAATCTCCCTTCTGCCTCTGTATATTTGCTTTTGGGGGATATTTCATATAAATGGAATCATATAGTATGTGGTCTTTTGTATCTGCCTTTCACTGACCATAATGATTTTAAGGTTTGTCTGTGTACGTATTAAAGAGTTTCTTTTATTGCTAAATTGCATTGTGTGAATATAAGGAATGAATTAATTTTGATATTATCATTCAGAATGGCATAGTGGAATAGTTTGGTATAGCTTTGGCACTGGATTATACTTTTCTGTTGCCTCCCTCAAAAGTTTTTCCCTGTAAGTTGTCCATCAGCAAATACCCTAAATAAAATTCTGTGTGGTCTAGTTTTGGTGTTTTTTTTTAGCTCTACTTTTGTCTCTCCCTCCCACCCTTCCTGTAGGGCCATGTTCATGAGTGGACTAAGTGAAAGCAAACAGACACACATACATCTGAGGAATGTGGACTCAGCCACCTTACAGATAATAATAACCTATACATACACGGGTAACTTGGCAATAAGTGACAGCACTGTAGAACAGCTTTATGAGACAGCGTGCTTCCTGCAGGTAAGCAGTTTTTTCTCTCAGTTGTATGTGTTAACTGTGGTTTATTTTTCTTAAGAAACATTGTTTCATCAGTGATGTATTATAGCTATGTAATTTTATTGCAGATTTTAGAATGTAAAGTTTTTCTTCTCTTTTTAAAATGTGTAAAAGAAAAACAATAGAATTTGATCATCTAGTAAACTTAGTTTTATGGTGGGAACCTTACTGAAAAGATAAGTGAAAATTTCATATTAGTTTCATATTCTGCCTAGTATACCACAGAATTTAGATCTTAAGTAAAAAAGCTTTTAACAGTGTTACTAAATTTAAATGCTTTGGTGTTTTGGCTAAAAGCTTAGATATGCTAATTTTTGATGGTATTACTTTTCATGGAAAATGTCAAGATTCTTAACAGAAGTTATCAAATGTTTGTAATAGCATGAGAACACACTGAGCTATTAAGAATTAAACTAAAAGAAAAAGTGACGATATATTTACATATGATAAACTATTTCACTCTCTCACTCTTTGTTTCCCCTTCAACATTTTTATTTATTTTTGGCCATGCCATGTGGCTTGTGGAATCTTAGTTCCTGAACCAGGGTTGGAACCCGTGCTCCTTGCAGTGGAAGCAGAGTCTTAACCACTGGACCAGCAGGGACTTCCACCCTTCAACGTTTCTTTTAAATTTTAAGAGGCATATAAAAATATTTTCCAGGACTTCTGGTGGTCCATTGGTTAAGAATTCACACTTCCACTGCAGGGGACATAGGTTTGATCCCTGGCCGGGAAACTAAGATCCCACATGCTGGATGGTGTGGCTAAATAAATAAATACATTTTTCTCATTTCTTTTCCTATTTGGAATAATTCTTTGTATTTTCAGAAATAAGTTTCTCCAAAGGGAGAATCATCAAACTGAAGGTTAAATTTCGGTAGCATAGTTCATGATACCTAGAGGGTACTGGATAAATGCGTGCTGAATAAACATCAGTGACATTGGTTGAGCACCAGTTTAAGTAGCTTTCCTCCTTTTTAGTTTGTACTCTTCTCCCCACCCCCCAGTTGTGCAGTGTCCTTGTGTACCTGTAATTCTGGGGAAACTGAAGCCCATGGTAGCTTCCTGGTGCTTTACAATGGAAGACATTGATATCCTGAATCCAAACCTAAAAGGGAGAAATGCCTACTGTAATGATTTAATTTATTTATTATTATTATATTATTTATTTAATCATTTAATTTAAATGATTTCATTACTTTTTTTAAAAGCCAGGAACTAAAAGCAGGTATTTTTACAATTGCTAAATAATTGAGGAATTTTAAGAAATTTGGATTTCAGAACACTGTTACTGTAAATAGTGACAGCTTTCCTTTTTTTTTTTTTTAATCATGTTAATGAAACCCTTAGGCATATGCTTACCCAAATGCAAACCCAGACTCTGCCTCCTCCAGGACTAAGGTTGCCCTGGCAAGTCTGGGATGGGGCATTTTATTACTGCCAACATGGCTTTCACTATTAACTGCATGAAATGTTTTTATATGCCAGGTACTGTACTGATGCTATATATCAGTTCTCATTTAATCCTAAAATAATCATTTAAAGGATTTCCTCATTTTATGCAGGAGAAAGCTGAGGCTTAGAGAAGAAAGCTACTTGTCTGATATTATACAAGTGTTGACTGGCCTATCCAAGTTTTGAAGCCAAACAACCTGACTTCTTATCACAAACTGTTTCTAGTTAATCACTGTGATCTGGAATAAATATAGGAGGGTAGCACTTGTAACTCAACTGAGGTCTGTTTTGTCTTGAGAAAAATCTAGGAAACTTTGAGTGGCTAAGATGGGTTGTTAAATTTAGATTATTTATAACTGCACTATTTTCTTTTGATTGGTTATCCTAGTGCTCCAGGTAAGAAAGGCAAATAACTATCGTTAGGCACTGTGTATATCTGCTTTTTTATGAATATCTTATACACGTTGACAAAACCAGATTCTCACTTCTCAACAATAATCATTTTCTGTACTGATTTATATTGTTCTTACTTGGTTTTCTCAGTTACATATTTTTTAAAGCCTAAAAGTATTTAACTTATGCATGAATTTCCTTACCTTTAGGCTGTTTAGGTTTTTAAGAGTCATTTATTGGGGGGTCTTGTTTTTGTGCAGCATGTGGGATATGGGATTTTAGTTCCCTGACCAGGGATCTAACCCGCACCCCCTGCAGTGGAAGCTCAGGGTCTTAAACACTAGGGAAGTCCCCAAGAGCCTATCTGATGTTATACTACTGACTCCTAAATAGGGCAGTTAAGTAGGCCACTAGACAGGAAGAAAAATGCAAAACAATACATTGTGAAAGTTGCTCAGTCGTATCTGACTCTTTGTGACCCCATGGACTGTAGCCTGCCAGGCTCCACTGTCCATGGAATTCTCCAGGCCAGAATACTGGAGTGGGTAGCCATTCCCTTCTCCAACCAAGAGATCGAACCCAGGTCTCCCGCATTGCAGACGAATTCTTTACCGTCTGAGCCACCAGGAAAGCCCCTGTACAGTCTTCTAGTTTTTTATTACAGGAAGACACTATCTCTTAGCCCACAAGTGTACCTAAAAATAAAACTACAGTATAAAGATTTGATTAATATACTTGTGTGTTACATAGCAAATGTCTGGCTTGCCTTTATCAGCCTTGTTTTTCCCCCATTTTTAGGTAGAAGATGTGTTACAACGTTGTCGAGAATATTTAATTAAAAAAATAAATGCAGAGAATTGTGTGCGATTGTTGAGTTTTGCTGATCTGTTCAGCTGTGAGGAATTAAAACAAAGTGCTAAAAGGATGGTGGAGCACAAGTTCACGGCTGTGTATCATCAGGAAGCTTTCATGCAGCTGTCACATGATCTACTGATAGACATTCTCAGTAGTGACAATTTAAACGTAGAAAAGGAGGAGACAGTTCGTGAAGCTGCTATGCTATGGCTGGAGTACAACACAGAATCACGATCGCAGTATTTGTCTTCAGTTCTTAGCCAAATCAGAATTGATGCACTTTCAGAAGTAACACAGAGAGCTTGGTTTCAAGGTCTGCCACCCAATGATAAGTCAGTAGTTGTTCAAGGTCTGTATAAGTCCATGCCCAAGTTTTTCAAACCAAGACTTGGAATGACTAAAGAGGAGATGATGATTTTCATTGAAGCATCTTCAGAAAATCCTTGTAGTCTTTACTCTTCAGTCTGTTACAGCCCCCAAGCAGAAAAAGTTTACAAGCTATGCAGCCCACCAGCTGATTTACATAAGGTTGGGACCGTTGTAACACCTGATAATGACATCTATATAGCAGGTGGTCAAGTTCCTCTGAAAAACACAAAAACAAATCACAGTAAAACAAGCAAACTTCAAACTGCCTTTAGAACTGTGAATTGCTTTTATTGGTTTGATGCACAGCAAAATACCTGGTTTCCAAAGACCCCAATGCTTTTTGTCCGCGTAAAGCCATCTTTGGTTTGCTGTGAAGGCTATATCTATGCAATCGGAGGAGATAGTGTGGGTGGAGAACTTAATCGGAGGACTGTAGAAAGATACGACACTGAGAAGGATGAATGGACAATGGTAAGCCCTTTGCCTTGTGCTTGGCAGTGGAGTGCAGCAGTTGTAGTTCATGACTGCATTTATGTGATGACCCTGAACCTCATGTATTGTTATTTTCCAAGGTCTGATTCATGGGTAGAAATGGCCATGAGACAGACGAGCAGGTCTTTTGCTTCAGCTGCAGCTTTTGGTGATAAAATTTTCTATATCGGAGGGTTGCACATTGCTACTAATTCTGGCATAAGACTCCCCTCTGGCACTGTAGATGGGTCTTCAGTAACTGTGGAAGTCTATGATGTGAATAAAAATGAGTGGAAAATGGCAGCCAACATCCCTGCTAAGAGGTACTCAGATCCCTGTGTGAGAGCTGTTGTAATCTCAAATTCTCTGTGTGTGTTTATGCGAGAAACCCACTTAAATGAGAGAGCTAAATACGTCACTTACCAATACGATCTGGAACTTGACCGGTGGTCTCTGCGGCAACATATATCTGAACGTGTACTCTGGGACCTAGGGAGAGATTTTCGATGCACTGTGGGGAAACTGTATCCATCCTGCCTTGAAGAATCTCCATGGAAACCACCAACTTACCTTTTTTCACCGGATGGAACAGAGGAGTTTGAAATGGATGGAGAGATGGTTGCACTACCGCCTGTATAGTCAGGAGTTCAGGGAGTGCACGCTTCGTCTGTTTGCTTTTGTCATTTTCTTTGCTTAATGAGAGACTATGAAAGGACTGAATATGAGTACATAAAAAAATCTATCTTTGATAAATTTTATTTTTATGCCCTACTTAATATTTGCATCAGTATAATATATATCAGTGAGTCTTAAAGATATGCTTCCATAATATGAAATAGATTATCCAATAATTGAGAAACTTTTATGTGTATCATGAGAGCATAACAATCTGGATTATCTAACATTGTTAGCCCTGTGTATGTACAGTTCCAAAAGTTCACTTATTAAAGTAGTTTCCTGTTCCTAGTGTGGTATATCGCAAATTGTGCTGAGGTTATTTTGGTAAATGTATTTCATTCCCGTGCTTCTGTTTTGAAGTCCTGGAATGTAGTTTTTTTCAGTGTAGTTAACTGAGCTGCACTTAACACTAGTGTCCATGTTGGCATAGAAATGTTGTCTGAATCCTATAGTTGAGGAAGATCTTCCATTTTATGGTATTGCACAGGGAAAGTATGACTGCAGGATCAGTCTAACTATATACTATTAGGTGCATGTACTCTCTTCACTAACTTATACTTGTCTATCTAGAATACAGGTCTTCCAACCAGCTGGTCATTTACCAGGTGTGGACTTCAGTTGCTGGGCTTGCAATAAGAATTGCTAGTCCCTCATTGTGCGGGTCTGTGTGGAGCTTTAATCAGTAAATGCCTCCACTTTCTGTATTACATTAACATTGGCTCATGCATATAACTACCTGCTGCTGTTGTATTTCTCCATCTTAAAGATTTAGAGTGGGTTAACCAGGTCATTACATCTTAATTTAATAAGCATTACTGTAGAGTGATTGTGTATAGATATTTGTTAGCTGTCAGGGTGTGTTTTTTTTAACCTGTTGTGTGTGGGGGGTAGGATTAGAAAGGTGAACTGTTCAGGAATTCTCTGCACTAGCGGTGCAGAAGAGCAGATAACTAGTGCTGCTCTGGCATTAATCCCAGGAACCACTAGCAGTAGCGGGCCGCCGCCAATCTAACATGAGCACAGGTGCTTCATGACAAACATTACTAGCATGTTCAACTGCATAATGTTCTGGCACTGTATTTTGAATGACATTAATTTATTAAATAAATTGTATATATTCAAAATCTGTTTTTCTTTTGTGATGGGAATGGTGTGATTGTAGTTTTATGGGGTCAGCTTAGTTAACAGGTGATTTCTTCAGAATTTTGTTTGAGATTATATGTATATTTGTCCAATTTGAGCCTTACTGTAGCAACATAAATTACAGATCAATGACTGCCTTTCAACTGCAGTTGCCTATTAGAATCATCTCTGGGTACTTTTGAAAAAACTTGGGACAAAGGAAACCACAGTCTGACAGTCTTCAAAGCAGTAATCTTTTGGAACCCCATTGGTTTAGGCCTTAAAGGTTTGATTCTAGATTACCTAGATTTGATTCTGGTCTACCTAGAGTATATCGTTGATTATGTTTTGCCGCCCACCCCTTATTGAGTGAAGTCCAAATTAGGTCTGTTTCAAAATTATAGAAAATCAAAGAAAAAGAAAAAATCCTGAGAGAAGCCAGGTGAAAAAAAATACCTATACATAGTTATTACATCCAGCTTCTCTTCAGGCAAGAAAATGGAATAAAATATTTATAAAGTGTTTAGAGTAAAAGCAACATAGAATTCTGTGTCCTGCAAAATTATCCTTCTAAAGTGAAGGAAAAAAAAAAGATTTCTTGGCAATTCTCCAAACTTCTTTGCCTTACTATCACTTTTATAACTTGTGGCAAGCTCTGAATCTTAGATGAGTTCAGCTCTGTCTGCCTTACCTAAATACAATTGGGTTAGCTGATAACTGCCACAGAAAATAGCATAATGGTATAGACTTGACACTATAAATTTGTGATTATCATCCTCAACTAAGTCCTCAACATTAGCAACCTATCCTTCATTCTTCAAAACAATCTGAAACCTGTAGTCTCCTTAAATCTTCACCTTCCCCAAGTCTGTTAGCAGATTACTTCTGAACTATCCATCACCAAATTTGTCTGTACCTGCATCCTCGATAGGTTCTTCCTCTCCTGTTTAGAAAGCATAAAAGCATGACGGATCTTACAGAGTTTGCTCTATGATTCTACTAGCTCAGAGTCGGACACAACTGAAGTGACTTAGCAGCAGCAGCAGCAGAAGCTCCCAAATTGTCTTGAGCATCAGAATCCCATCAGGAACTTAAATACAGATTCCTAAACTCTAACCAAACCTTAAACGTTGCAAGCCTCCCCAGCTGATTCTTATGTAGCCTTCTCATTCCTCCAGTACTTCAGTTCCCTAATTGGGTCCTTGTATTTCTTTAAACATGACCAAGCCTTTTTTAAAATAAAAATCCTCCTCAACCTTTTCCCTCTTTCCCACTTATAAACCTGATTCCTTGCCTGATTTGTCTCTTGAAGAATCACAGCTCACAATTTACCACAAAACTCATATGAGACTAGTTTTTGCCACTGTTACTCCACTGAAACTTGAGTTTTTTTTAAGTCCAGAGGATACTTTGCTCATTTTACTTTGAAACATGATAGTATTTTACACTGTTGAACACTTTATGAGACTCTAAACTGCACTTGTCACGTTATGCTCCTCTGGTTTTCTCCCTGCCTCAGAGCCTTTTCTCAGACTCCTGCTGATTTCACCTCTAACCATATCTTACATATGCCCTAAACAAAACTCTTCACCTCAGTGACTTCCACTGATTCTTTTCAGCCCAGATCTTCACCTGAGCCACGCTTGGATACTGTTTTAACTGGAGCTGCTATAACAAAGTACCATAGATTAGGTTGCTTATAAGCAGAAATTTCTTACAGTTAGGGTGCCAGCATGGTTAGATTCTGACAAATTCCTCTTCTGACTTGCAGACTGCCAACTTTGTATCCTCCTGTGGCAGAAAGATTCAGTAATCTCTTGGGCCACTTCTTATAAAGGCAGTAGCCAGATTCATGAGGGTTCCACCCTCCTTACGTAATTCTCAGTGGCCTTACCTCCCAACACCCAGTTGGGATTAGAGTTTCAACTTAACAAATTTTGGGAGGACACAAACAGTCCATAACTTTAGTGTTTTCAAAGTTATCTCAAATTCAACATTTTTATTTCTCCACCCACACCCTCATTTCTGGTTCTGGTGATGTCAGTAAATGGCACCATCATCCATCCTGTTGCTTAAGCCAAAATCTTGGAAGTTAACTGACTTTTCCCTCTCCCTCACCTCCATATCCTGTCAGTCACAAGGCCTTATGGGTTCTCTTAAATATCTCTTGAATTCATCCTTACTTCCAACATGTTAATCCAGAGCTGTTATCATCTCTCACCTGGAGGAAAAAAGCTTTATCGAGCTGTAAGGCACATAGCATGCAACTCAGTGTCTTTGTGTCACACAACTGTAGAATGCTTCGTGACCCCCAAAACCCATACCCACTCTCCACTCCCCTCCAAATGCACAGTGCAATAGTTTTCATTTAAGTTTGCTTAGAACACTCACTGTCCTTAGAATAAAGCTCAAGTTCCTTTCCAACTTATAAGACCTTTATATTTTGGTCTTTGCTTACTTTTCTGCTAATTTCTTTCCTCACAGTTTCAGTTGAGTTCAGTTGCTCAGTCGTGTCCGACTCTTTGTGACCCCATGAATCGCAGCACGCCAGGCCTCCCTGTCCATCACCAACTCCCAGAGTTCACTCAGACTCACATCCATGGAGTCGGTGATGCCATCCATCCTCTGTCGTCCCCTTCTCCTCCGGCCCCCAATCCCTCCCAGCATCAGAGTCTTTTCCAATGAGTCAACTCTTTGCATGAGGTGGCCAAAGTACTGGAGTTTCAGCTTTAGCATCATTCCTTCCAAAGAAATCCCAGGGCTGATCTCAGCTCACTAAATTAAGATTTTTAGTTACCTTAATGGGCCTTGTCCTCTTTCACATAGTTTTTTCTTCCTCAAACACTTCTCATTTGACTGGTTAGATTTAAGGTGATTATACATCCTAGTTTATGCATGTTTTCACTTTGAAAATTGTCCCTGTTTGGATAGTAAATGATATGGTAACCGTGGTTGAATTCAATTTACCATTCAGGTAACTTCCTCCAAGGGACTTTTTTTTTTTCCTTCAGCCGTGCCATGGGACATGTGGAATCTTAGCTCTTGGACCAGGGATAAAACCCATGCCCCTTGCATTGCGTAGTCTTAACCCCTGGAGCTCCAGGGACATGTCCCCTCCAAGCAGCTTTAAAAAAAATTATAACATGGTTCCCTTTGTATAAATCTTAAATTTTACTCTCTATTGCCTAACACTTATTAAACTATCTTACTGTCTTCACCACAGTTGAGAGGGTAAGGGCTGTCTACCCTATTTATTTCTGTATCCTCAGTGCATAATAATGCCTGGTACATAGTAGGCACACAGTAAAATCTATATAAAGGCATGCGTAGGTCACATGGGGAGTCTGTGGGAGTAGATAATTCAGACCACCATTTCAGAATTGTAGTAATTAGTAATGGACTATCTCTGACACTATGGAAAAAGGATTTGTCAATAAATTAACATCAAATGAACCAACATTAAAAACACCAACTTTGCAAAAACAACAAACCACAAACTTTCCAACAATTTTGATCTGACCAAGTGGGATTTATCTTAAGAATGAATGGTTGGTTATTAAACATCTGAAAATCATACATGTGAACAGGATAAAGGAGAAAAATCATATAATCATTTCAATAGAAAAGTTATTCGAGAAAATCTAAGGACCATTTGTGATAAATTTTTTAAAAAGCTACTAGAACAATTTAGCAAGTTTACAGGATACAGGAACAATATATATAATTCAGCTTTGTTTTATGTATTATCAACCATCAAAATTCAAAGTAAGACATGGCAAAATATGAAAAAGGTTTATAAGTGCTAGTATCTCTAATATCTTTAAAGAGTTTTTAAAAATAAAAAGACCAAGTACCCTGTAAGAAATTGAGCTTTGAGATGAACAATAAACTTAATATATGCTGATTTTATTCATACTACGAGAAACACACAGACAATAAAACCAACACTGGGATACCATTTCTCATGTATTAGGTAAAAATCCAAAGTGGGACATACTGTTGGTCAAGAACCAGGTATGCTCACATATTCCTGATACTCATACAAATTATGGTAGTTGTGGGAGATTTGACAGTACTAGTAATCTTGATCACAATCCTAAATCTAGGGATCTCATTCAAAGAAAAAAGCATTTTTTAAAATATATGCACAAGACTTATCCTTTACAATAGCATTCATAACAGGAAAAAGACCAGAAACAACCCCAAATCCATCAGCAAATGGTTAAATCAGGAATGGTTAAATAATGTCAGATCCACCGTAGATCTCCAGAACATATTACTAAGCTAAAAAAGTGGGTGTATACAGTAAAATTACATTATTTACAAAATTTGTGTTTAAAAAAGATAAATATAAACATTTTAAATGGTTAACTAGAAGGAAAGGAAAGGAACAGGATGAGGGATCAAAATATATAAATATTTTACATAATTATAAAACAAAGATTTTAAGATGAAGCTAAAGAATCTAAATTAGTATACTGGGGTGGGAGAACCCCAAAAAGGAACTTTTAATCAACTTAAAACAGTAATTTGTACATCTCTAGTGGAATAAGATTTTTTTTCCACTTAAGAAAAAAGAAAAAAATCTTTTTAACTTGTTTTAGTCATATTATTAGTGGTAATGTTGGTGTTCGTTTTCTAATACTATTGTGTGTGTACTGTGGCTAAAGCAAATGAGTAATAATCTAATCTGTTATTACTAGAATCTTCTTAGAGCTGGGATTCTCTGCAGAGGAGAAAGGAAAAACAGAAGAGGATGAGTAAAACCCTATATAAATTTACACTACATTTTATCTTAACATATTTTCTTTCTATTGAATAGGCCGTTGCTCATTGCAATAAGCAATCAATAGATGCAGAAAAAGCTTTTGACTAAATTCAATACTGATTTATGACAAAAACTCTCCAGAAAGTGGTCATAGAGGGAAACTACCTCAACATAGTAAAGGCCATATATCACAAACCCACATGAAAAACTAAAAGGTTTTTCTCTTAAGATCAGGAACAAGATAAGGTTGTCACTCTCACCACTTTTATTCAAAATAATTTTGGAAGTCCAATCATGGCAATCAGAGAAGAAAAAAAAGGAATCCAAATTGGAAAAGAAGAAGTAAAACTTACTATTTGCAGATGATATGATACTGTACACAGAAAATCCTAAGATGCCACCAGAAAACTAGTTAGGGCCCTTCAATGAATTTGGTAAAGTTGCAAGTACAAAATTAATACACAGAAATCTGTTGTATTTCTAGACACTTAACAATGAAAGATCAGAAAGAGAAATTAAGGAAACAATCCCATTTACCATCACATCAAAAAAGAATAAAATTCTTAGGACTAAAGCTACCTAAGGAGGCAAAGGACTTTTCCTCTGAAAACCATAAAGACGCTGTTAAAAGAAGATGACACAGATGGAAAGATACCATGTTCTTGGATTGGAAAAATCAAATAGTGTACTACCCAAGGTTATCTAGATTCGATGCAATCCCAGTCAAATTACCAATGGTATTTTTCACAGAGCTAGAACAAAAACAATTTTAATTTGTATGGAATCACAAAAGATCCTTAACACGCAAAGCAATCTTAGGAAAGAAAAACTGAGCTGGAGGAATCAAGCTCCCTGACTTCAGACTATGCTACAATATAGTATAGCTACAATAATCAAAACAGTATGGTATTGGCACAAAAATAGTTTAATGTGACAGAATAGAAAGCCCAGAAATAAACTCACGCAGCTATGATCAATCTATGAAAAAGAGCAGGGGAAACAACAGTCTCTTCAACAAGTACTGGGAAAACTGGACAGCTCCATGTAAAAGAATGAAATTAGAGCATTCTATAACCCCATACACAAAAATAAACTCAAAATGGATTAAAGACCTACATGTAAGACTGAAAAATATTTAAAACTCTTAGGGAACATAGGCAGAACATGCTTCAACATAAATTGTAGCAGTATCTTTTTGGATCCACCTTCTGAAAAAGTGAAAATGAAAGGTGCTCAGTTGCGTCTGATTTTTTGCGACCCCATGGACTATACAGTCTATGGAATTCTCCAGGCCAGAATACTGGAGTGAGTAGCCTTTCCCTTCTCCAGGGGATTTTCCCAACCCAGGGATCAAACCCAGGTCTCCCACGTTGCAGGCGTATTCTTTACCAGCTGAGCCGCCACCCTTTCTAATGAAAATAAAAACAAAAATAAACAAATGGGACCTATTTGAACTTAAGTTTTTGCATAGCAAAGGAAACTATAAATGAAAAGACAACCCTCAGAATGGGAAAAAATATTTTGCAACCAATATGATTGACAAGGGATTAATCTCCAAATATAGAAACAGCTCATGCAGCTCAATATAAAACACACACACACACAAACAAAAAATGGGTAGAAGAGCTAAATAGACATTTCTCTAAAGAAGACATACAGATGGCTGAAGAGCACATGAAAAAATGCTCAGCATCACTAATTATTAGAGAAATACACATCAAAACTACAGCAAGCTATCACCTGCCATGGATCAGAATGGCTTTCTTCAAAGTCTACAAACAATAAATTCTGGAGAGAGTGCAGAAAAGGGAACCCTCCTACACTTGGTGTGAATATAAATTGGTACAACCACTGTGGGGAACAATATGGCGGTTCCTAAAAAACAGGGGACTTCTGTCGTTGTCCAGTAGTTAAGACTCCATGCCTCCAATGCAGAGGGTGTGGGTTCAGTCACTTGTCAGGAAGCTAAAACCTTATGTGCCACATGGCACAGCCACAAAAAAAAACAGAACTACCATATGATCTAGCAATCCCACTTTTGGGCATATGTGTAGAGAAAACCATAATTCAAAAAGATAGTCACTTCAGTGTTCATTGCAGTACTATTTACAATAGCCAAGACCTGGAAGCAACCTAAATGTCCATCAACACAGGAATGAATAAAGATTACATATCACAATAGAATATTACTCAGCCATAAAAAGAATGAAAAAAAAATAAAAATAAAAAAAGAATAATGCCATTAGCAGCAATGTGAGCGGACCTAGAGATGATCAAACTAAAAGACAAATATTGTATGATATCACTTATATGTGAAATCTAAAAAAAAATTTATACAAATGAATTTATTTACAAAATAGGAATAGACCTACAGACTTCAAAAACAAATTTACAGTTACCAAAGGGGACAGGAAACAGGGAGGGATAAATTAGGAGATTGGGATTAACATATGGACATTACTATATATAAACAGATGAATCAAAAGGACTTGCTGTATAGCACAGGGAATTCTACTCAATGTTCTATAATAACCTATATGGAAATAGAATCTGGAAAAGAATAGAAATATGTATATGTATAACTGAATCCCTTTGCTGTATACCTGAAACTAACACCACATTGTGAATATACTCCAATATAAGATAAAAATTAAGTTAGAAGAAGAAGCACCTCAATTGCAAAAAAAAAAAACAAATGTACAAAGGAGCTTAGAAGATCTTATTTTGCCAGATATAAAGAAAGCTATCAGGGACTTCCCTGGTGGTGCAGTGGATAACAATCTGCCTGGCATAGCAGGGGACATGGGTTGAATCCCTGCTGTGAGATTCCACATGCTGCAGGGTAACTAACCCAAGCGCCACAACTACAGAAAGCCATGAGTTCTAGAGCCCATGCTCCGCAACAAGAAAAGCAACTGCAGTGAGAAGCCTGAGCACAACTAGAGAAAGCATGTGTTCAGCAAGAGACCCAGCACATCCAAAAACAGATTTAAAAAAAGCTATCACAGACTACTAGAGCGTCACATCAAATGACTTTGGAACCCACTGGTCAACAAGAACCATTGACCAGGCCTGACTACAGCTCCATGGGATGGGAGACACCTGGGATTCATAATTAACTAGACCCACAAGGACAGCAGGAACTGTAAACACCATTTGAACCCCCTCATCAGTTGCAGAGTGGGGACAAACTCCTGGCCCCAGGAATGTGGCCTAGTGGGGCAGAGGGGCCTGAGGCCCAAGGGCAAGTGGGCAAGAGCTAACTGCATGTGTGCGTTCCATGGTGATTCAGCATCAAGGCTCCCCAGAATCAGTTCCCAGGTCTGGCTGTGTAGGGACAGACAAGGCCACAAAAAATTAAAAGCAAACCAAAAAGCCACTGAGCAGAGAGAGGGCAGTATGAGCAACAGTAAGAATAAAAACTCCAACCAATCAAGAAGATATTTAGGCTAATGATTTGTTGAAAATTAGAGCTTCTGAATTATAACACCTTTCACTTTTATTGTGGTTAATTTTCCCTGTTATTTCTCATTGTACCAGTAACATTATTTTTAGTGGAAAAACATTAAAATACAAACAGTAGATGTATTTGAAAATATTTTCCCAATACTAATCACATATTGTATCATATATTTCCCATTTTGAAAATATTCCTCTGTGGGACAGTGCCAGCTGTTTAATGATATACAAAAGAACTTATTTTTACCCTTAATCCATGGAACTTCCTAGGGGATACCACTATAAAATATATCAGTGTTTTTTTTCTTGGAAATGATCTACTCAATAATCTCTTTATTGTCTTCAGAAACAAAAACATTAGCCTGAAAATTTTAATTATTTTTATTTGGGAATATTGTACACATTCAAACATATGAAATATTAAACTCCAAATAAGAGGACTTTATATTAAAAGAAATAGCATTAATCACCTAATATAATGAATGTCAAAAATTCTATTTATGTGTTCCTGCCAAAATATGAAAGTTATTTTTAAATATTGAATTATTTCTGTGTGTCTGTAATTCAGATGTTATTCCGTATTATGTCATTCCATACCATTTTAAGTAAATAGACTTTGAGAAAATATACTGGGAGATTTTGTTTGTTTTTTTGGCCATGTGACTTGTAGGATCTCAGTACCTTGACCAGGATTGAATCCAGGCCCCAGCAGTGAAGCACTGAGTCCCAACCACTGGACACCCAGGGAATTCCCTACTGGGAATATCAAACAGATGATGGCAATATTGATGAGAATGTTCAAGTATTTTACGTAAGGAAGTAAGAGGCACCGCTGCCACCATCACCCCCCAGAATCTCTATATTTCATATAAAAAGAGTTCATTGGCATTTAACTAACATTATTCTTTGTAATCTTTGAACCACAATATGCTTGAACAACAGTAAAATCTTCAGAGCAAACCAAACCAAAGCATTTTCTTCCACTAGTAGATGTAGCATTTTCAGTTTCTTTAGGAAAAAAAAAAATTGATTTGACAGAAAACAAAATTTCTGTAAAGCAATTACCCTTCAATAAAAAATTTTTAAAAAAGCAAACTAATCAACACAACAAAAACTAAACACACAATCCCAAAACAGAACTTGGCATATTTCAGTGGTCCTAAATTTTGAAGTTTCTATAGTATAGAAACAAATAAAATAAAAAAATGTGATTCAACATTTAAAAATGAGGCTGAGCTTCTTTACCATAATTATACTTACTTTATAATTCAAACAATTTAATTGAAGCCATTGTTAACCCAGCCAAAACCATGAATACAACTCAAACTTCCCTTTCCCTAAGATAACTTCTTTAAAAGTTAAATATTCTTTAAAAACTCAAATCCAAGCTGTATAGGTGTAACTTGAGGAAGCAACGACTGACCTTCCAGAAACCACAGCTGTAGTTCTAAGTGATTTTGAAGCTGGGGAGCATATATGAAATCACTGTAAATTGCACATTCACATCAGTAACTTCTTGATAAAACTTTTTTCTCTGCTAATAACTAAAGAAAAGGTACTTTAGTAGGTACTACAGTTCAGCATTTTAAAGACTTCTATATATTTTTACAAAGATGCTTCAGACATATTATATATGTCTCACGTTCAAAATGAGACATACATTTGAGTACTTGAAAACAAACAAGGCTTGAAATGGAGTTTATGTGAAAGAACTTAGAACTCAGTTACCAAACAACTAAAAATACACAACAGATAAAAAGGAATTTATTAAACCCATTGTCTCTAACAATATAAAAATTAAATATTAAGGAATCTTTTGCTCCCATTTAGGTATATGCAGAAAAGAGTGTGTTTTAAATAGGAACCAGCATTTCTATTCAAATGCTTTCTAATGCATTTAGCAGATTTTTTCTCTTATTCCATATACCATTGGAAGCTCTCATGATCAAACATCATGTCCTAAACCAAGAGAAAAGTATAAACAGATACTGACTTATTAAAAACCAATTCACCCTTTAAAAATAAAAAGCAACTGCAAAGAATATTATGTATAAAGTTCAAATACTAGTATTTAAATTTCTCTGAGGTAATTTATGCTTCAGTGGTTAAGAGAATGAAGGGATGAAGACTTCAAGATGAGAAGTTTATTAATATGGCTATTTTTATTTGCCACGCCAAGAAACTTCTGGGATCTTAGTTCTCCCACCAGAGATGAAACCCTGCAGGGCAGTAAAAGCTCCACGTCCTAACCAATGGGCCTCCAGGGGATTTCATGAGTTAATTTTTAAAGCTCACAAACAGTTGGTCATTATTAGAGTATGATAATGAATCAATTCATTTTGAAAACTAGGAAATAAAGGGAAACATTCAAGCATTTTATCCTTCCTTTTATATATAAATTGAATGATACAGTAACAAAACAGTTAAGGGCAAATTTTTTCTTTATACCATATTCTAGCTAATAAAGAAATGACAGAATTAAAGTATTGCTACTTCTCATTCCATAGTGGATCTAGGCAATAATCATCAATGGCTGCTAATACAGAAAAAGAGAAAACCAGATACGATGTTTGTAGAACAGACATATAATGTAATCTTCCCAGCTTCCCTCCCCCATCAAGTCTGAATCTGATCAAGCCTCTACACTCAGCTACCAATCTATGAAACTATAGATATTAGAGTAACATGTTAAATTATTTATATCTAAAGGATCCAATCAGCAAAATCCTGATTTTGCAAAACTGTACAGGACAGATGACTCAGTTTCTTCAAGTTGGAAAAAAAATACAAAATTGTAGAGGAACCTCTAAAGACTTAAAAGATTTATCAGCTAACGGCATTATGTGGACTTTATTTTGGTACCAATTCAAAGAAACAAATTAAATAGGGCTCCACACAAACACTTGTACATGGGTAATGTTATTTGCAAATAGCCAAAAATGGATAAACAAAGTGTAGTATCTCCATACAATGGAATACTATCCAGCCGCAGCAAGGACTGAAGTACTTAGTCATGCTACCACATAAATCAACCTTAAAAACTTTATACTAAGTGAAGGTATTACCACCAGGTTTGTTTTGCCAGATGCGCAGGAAGTCAAAACAGTGAGATGCAGAGGTTTGTAGCAAAAGGAGACAGGAAAACAAGTCTCCAATCTGCTTCCCTTAAGGCAAGAGTCTCAGGTATGGGATAAAGAACAAAGAAGCAGGGTGGTCTGAGGCCTGGGGAGAAAGGAAAGATGATTGGGAAAAGGTGTGATAATTGTTCTCTGCAGGCATAGCAAAGCTACAGGCCTCTGCACGTTCAATACAGCACAAGCAGATGCTCCTGCGTGCCCAGGTGAAGGCCTGGTGGTCCCATCCTGACCTAAACAGCTCAGTTCAGAGCAGACACAGCTGACTTTGGCTCAACTTGAAGCAGATGCAGCTGACTCCAAGTTCCTGAAAAACAACTTGGGCAAACACATTGTTTAGGCTACGTGCTGCTTGGGACGACCTGAAAGTCTTAAAACCTTCGTAAGTAAAGGCAGGTGACATGGATTACATCCATGGTTTCAAAAGAAATCAGGCATAAAATGTCACATACTGTAATTATTCCCTTTATATGACATATCCAGAAAAAGCATATCCATAGAAAGCATATTAGTGGTTGTAAGGGACTGATTTGGAAATGGGAAGTAACTGCTAATGATACAGGGTTTCTTCTTGAGGTGATAAAGTAGTGGTGATGATTGTACAACTCAAAATACTATAAACCACTGGATTGAACACTTTAAGAGAGTGAACTCTGAGGCTTGTGAATTGTATCTCAATAAAAAGTACAGCATTCACGGGACACATGGAAATTTAAATACTGACTGCCTGACTGCTCAGTCGCTCAGTTGTATCCACTCTTTGTGACCCCATGGACTGTAGCCTGCCAGGCTCCTCTGTCCATGGGATTATCCAGGCACGAATACTGGAGTGGGTTGCCATTTCCTCCTCCAGGGGATCTGCTATTTGATATTATAATATATAACATTATAAGTTTATAATATTAAAAATACTCATTTTAAAGAGATACATTCCCAAAAATTGATAGATGAAATATGATGCTATAATTTGCTTATTAAATAATACAGGATAGATGGGAAATCATTATTTTGAGTAAGGATTAAGCCAGGCAAGAATCATCAAAGGATGCTGTAATGGCCCTAACCGATGTCCACCAATTCTTTGATATTCTCTGTTCAAAAGTTGAAATTTTAGGGAATTCCCTGGAGGTCGAGTGGTTAGGACTCAGTGCTTTCACTGTGGAAGGCATGGGTTCAATCCCTGGTCAGGAAAGTAAGACCCCATAAACCAATCGATGAACCCACCAAAACAGAGAGAGAGAGAGGGTTGGAACTTAAAGTTGGAGCTAAATTTCCCTTCTCTGGAACGTAAGCCGGACTTGGCTCCTCACTTCTAACGAGCTGACTGTAAGTGGGAGTGAGTGTGTGGCTTCTAAGTCTAGGTCACAAGGCTTTGTCCTCTCCTTTCCCTCTTAGGGATCACTTGCTCTAGAGGAACCGAGTGCCATGCAAAGAGGATACCTAAGTGACCCTTTGGAGAGGTCCATCTGGCAGGGAACCTGAAGCCTCCTCAGTTCCCCACTGACTTCCCAGGCATGTGAACGACCCATTCTGGAAGTGGATTCTCCAGCCACAGTCAAGCCTTCAGGTGCCAGCAGCTCCTGGCCAACAGCTGGAATGTAACCTCATAAGGGGACCCTGAGCCAGGAACCATCCAGCCAAGGCAGGGCCAACATGCTGACCCACAAAAACTGTGTGAGATCATAAATATTTATCGTTTTAATCTACTAAGTTTTGGCATAACCTATTATGCAGCACCAGGTAACTAAACACAAATACTGAATGTAGGGGAAATTTTGATAAGCAGAACATTTCTGTGATCTTACAGTGCCTCCCCACAGGCTGTTTATTATTTATAAGAGAGGGGGAAAAAACAGTAATTGTACAGTGATGAAGCTGGGCAACAGCCTTGACTGGTGAAGATTACCACCACCAGTAAGGAGAGATGGATATCATATAGCTCCCATGTGATGCTCTGAGGTCACACAGCCTCATCTAGGTAATGTTCTGGCCAAGAATGCATTTCTTGAGTCTAATCATAAGGAAACAGCAGACAAACATCAAATGAGAAATGTCTTGTTAAAAAAAGGAAAAGAGGGACTTCCCTGGAGGTCCAGTGGTTAAGACTACGCTTCCACTGCAGGAAACACAGGTTCAATTCCTGGCTGGGGAACTAAGATCCTGAACAGTGTACAGCATGGCTCAAAAAGAAAAAAAAAAAGAAAGAAAGGGAAAGGGATTAATTTTCCCAAAATGTCAATGTCATGAAAGACAAAAGCTCTGGAAATGTTCCTGATCAAAAGAGACTAACAACTAAATGTAATACCTCACCCAAAACTGGATGCTATACTGAAGGGGAAAGACACGCTCTAAGGAACACAACTGACAAAATTGGAATAAGAATAGAGTAGATCAAGTAATGAGTCAGTGTTCATTTTACTGAAGTTGATTATACCATGGTCTATTAAAGAATACCCTTATTCTTAGGAAATACACATTCAGGGATAAAGCGTTGTGACATATGTAACTTACCCTCAAATGGTTTCCCCACAAATGTCTGGGAGATAGTGAAGGACAGGGAAGCCTGGTGTTCTGCAGTACATCCGGTCACAGAGTCGACTTAGCAACTGAACAGCAACCAAAAAGTTTAAGGGTAGGGTGGGGGGTGGTGAGAGAGAGAAAAAAAGTACTGGTGGAGCAAATGAATAAACGTTAATAATAGAGGTAATGGGTAATGGGTTTTAAAAATATTTTCATTTTAGCAACTTGTATGTAGGTTTGAAATTATTTCCAGATAAGGATTAAAAAGATATTAGGGCCAAAATATTCTATGAGATGGAGGAAAATAAGCGAGGGTAAAGATTAAATAAGACCGACCATAAATTGATGACTAATGAAGCCGAGTGGTTTATTATAAAGAGATTTATTATACTTTTCAATGTATTTGAGTATTCCCATAATAAAGGAAGGTAAACAACAGTGAGGAGATTGAACCTGAAGACCCCCCATGTCTCTTACAGTTCAATGGTCTTTTTGAGTGTAGTGGATGATATATGATATAAATTTGAGTTTCCTTGGTTCAAGTTTTTCCTCCAAAAATTGGGGAAAATAATTTCTACTAGTAAGATTATTTGCTACTGTTTAGTCATTAAGTCATATGCGACTCCATGGACTGTATCCCACCAGGCTCCTCTGTCCATGGGATTTCTCAGGCAAGAATACTGGAGTGGGTTGGTTGCCATTTCCTTCTCCAGTGGAAATTCCTGGAGCTAATAATCCTATTGGGCTTCCCTTGTGGCTCTGTGGTAAAGAATCCCCGTCAATGCAGGAGACATGGGTTCAATCCCTGGCCCAGGAAGATCCACATGCTGAGGGGCAATTAAGCCCATGTGCCACAACTATTAAGCCTGTGGTCTAGAGCCCGGGAACCACAATTACTGAGCCCACGTGCCCTAGAGTCCACGCTCTGCAACTAGAGAAAAGCCTGAGCAGCAGTGAAGACCCAGTACAGCCAAAAATAGATAAAAGTTGAAAAATAGGATTATTAACGTTGTTTTACACACGTTAAAGTTGTTAGCACGTTGTCTAGCACATCCAGTTGTTCAATATGTGTCAGTAATAACTATGACTACTGGATGAATAAGTAAAATATAAAGATTAATTTCCACTTGATGGTTAAAAGATGGAGTATCGTCTCCCGAAGTTTGTTGGTAAGGAAATAGACCTGCATAACCACGATCATTATCGGCATGAGATAGTACTGGAATAGGTTCATTTCGGGTGCTGCAGAAAGATAACGTCCTTATGATTAATTAGGTTGTTGTTGTTCAGTCGCTCAGTTGCGTCCGACTCTCTGCGACCCCACGGACTACAGCACGCCAGGCTTCCCTGTCCTTCACCATCTCCCGGAGTTTGCTGAAACTCATGTCCATTGAGTCAGTGATGCCATCCAACCATCTGTCTTCTGTCATCCCCTTCTCCTCCTTCCTTCAATCTTTCCCAGCAAGCAGGATCTTTAGTTGCACCATGTGGGATCTAGCTCCCTGACCAGGGATCTAACCCAGGCCCCCTGCACTGGGAGTGCAGAGTCTTAGCCACTGGACCACTAGGCAAGTCCCACTGGAGGGATCTGATAATAGAAATCTTGGTTTAGGCTTTGGATGCTGGGTGAGCATGGGCAAAACTGACATTGGTCAAGTTCACGGGAAGGGGCCTGGTTTTTCTTCAGGAATAAAGTCTTCTTCTTAAGGTCCGAGAACTGTTACTTGCTCACGTTTGGTTTTTCCTGTGCACCCCTTTACAATGGTATTTATCCCCCCTTTGCTAGGGTTACATAATTATGCAGATCAGCATCGTGGGCCTTTTTCCCTGGACAGTACTTTCTGGAACTGCTAGACTTCCAGATGAGAACTGTTTATTCTGGATCAGACTTAATTTGGTCAGCTGAAGTCTCTTGGGTATGGAGAGTTTTTCTTACCCTTGGCCTACTTTTTGTGGTGCTAAATATCCTCTTACAGTTTCACCAAGTACTTTGTAACAGAAAATAGTTGAAAGCACTGCTTTCTTAGTTTCTCTGGCTGTATCACTGCATCAGTTACATGGTGCTTCTTGGTAAGTCACAACCACAGAGGAAGGAAAGGAGGGTTTTGTTCATGTCACAAGTGCCTACTATGTGCCATGCTCCTGTCCTCATGGTTCATCACAAAACTGGAACAGTAAGGACGGTGATGGAAATATATTCAGGTCCCAGCAGGGCAGAAAGGCACTGGAAGCCCGAGGCTCTAACTACCATTCAATGAGTTCTTTGGGGCTTCCCTCGTGGCTCAGTGGTAAAGAATCCACATGCCAATGTAGGGGACGCAGGTTTTATTCCTGGGTTGGGAAGTTCCTCTGGAGAAGGAAACGGCAACCCACTCCTGTACTCTTGCCTGAGAAATCCCACGGACATAGGAGCCAGGTGGGCTATAGTCCATGCAGTCGCAAAAGGGTCTGATGTGACTTAGCTACTAAACAATGAGTTATTTACCTCTCTTGGTGCTTGGGTTCTGTGGCCTCCTTCAAGACACAGTTCAGAAGCAGAAAATCACCACAGGGTTATTGACCTCATAAATCAACTCATTTTTCCATGTTTCAATAGCAACGTGGGAGAAACTGAGAAAAGACACAGGGAAGAGGGAGGAGAAATGCAGGGGAAGCAAACTGGACTCCCACCTCCTTTACATGCATCACTATTCTGAACTTTGCTCTTCTCCCCGTTATCCCGTTTCCACAGTGATTGTTCTCATAGCCGTCTGATGTGACAGTGAGCAGCGAACTTATTAGTACGACACTGAACACCGTAACTCGTCCTTCCTTCTGTTGGCTGTTTCTAGTTTTGCCTTTTTCATTATAATGAAAAATACAATGACAAAGAACTCATGCACATGGCTTTTTTTTTTTTCCCTTCTGGATTATCTCCTTGATATTAACTGTTAGGAATGGAATGCCAATCAGGCTTAGCAGGGATTAAGTTGACATTGAGTTAGATGCTTTCCTGATGAAGGGACAGGGTCATAAAAAGGTTCACACTTGCGTTTTTGACCGTCCTCCTTAAAAGCCCATCTCTCTTAAAGCAATGAAATAAGTGTTAGCTTAACATTCTGACACGCTTAAAAAAAACTCTGCTGGAGTGTGGGAACTCGATACAGTACAGGAAGCACTGAGTCATGGAGACCTAAATGAGGAACGAATAAACAGTCAAGTGCTGGGGGAGGCGTCTTCTTCAGTCAGCACCCGGAGGACTTTGTCTGAGCAGTTTCCCACCTAAGAGAAGATTGAAAACCACTAATCCTCCTCCTTCATTTTATTCAGACACAGGCCTGGAGTTTTCTGGTTTTTTTGTGCCCACGGTCACATAACAATCCAGGACTGTACTGTCTTCAGCTTTTGGGGTTCTCAGAACAGAAATCCCCTCCCAATAAGGGAAACTCAGGTAGCGACTGGAACACAAGGCAGGAGGCCCTGAGGAAAGCAGCTTGTGTGCTTCCCTGGGCCTTTCCCCTCTTCCCATCTTTTCCCCAGCTTAGAGTGATGAGAGATACCATCTTAAATCAAGTGATGGAATGCTCATTTTATTTTTATCCTGTATACCCTGGTGGCTCAGACAGTAAAGAATCCACCTACAATGCAGGAGACCCAGGTTCCATACCTGGAGAAGGGAATGGCTACCCACTCCAGTATTCTTGCCTGGAGAATTCCATGGACAGAGCAGCCTGTTGGGCTACAGTCCATGGGGTGGCAATGAGTTGGAAATGATTGAGCGACTGAGCACACTCATATAACCACATAGATCAAGTGAAAATAGTCGATTTTAATCAACATTATGTTTGGACTTGAAATCTGTCACAGCTTGAAAGTGGGAAAAGCATCTTTTGGTCCCCATAGAAAACAACTTGATGTTTCTTTTCAAAATGCCTTGTTTTGTGACGTTGATATAAAGCTAACTGTACTTTCCAAACTTTACAGCTTACTTGATGGAGTATTTCATACTCCTGACTCTGGGAAGGTGACCACCTCATCCAACAGAGGTTCACAACATATAGATGAACCCTTCCTTACAGGTACTTCTTTTTCTTCCTGTATTGGCAGGGATTTCCCTCCTCCTCATTCTCTTTCCCTTAATCTTTGTCTTCTCACCAAGGCTAATCTCAGATGGTTTCTATACTTCTCAGGTTCCTTCTGGCTTTAGCACCTCCAGAGACTGTTCACTTCTTTCTCCTCTGTCATCACTCCGTATCTCTTCATAGGCCTATAGCCACTGATCCCTTCTTCTCCTGCATCACAGATCATAGGACCCCTGGTTAGACTAAAAATCTGCTCTGATCTTTACTGTCTCTACTCAAAATCTTAACATCTTCACTCAAGGAGCAGTGTGAATGTCACCTCATTCTCACTCCTGTGAATGTCACAGGAAGCCTTTTCTGATTGTTCCAGTCATGGCACTTTATTGGACCTCTCAAGATATTCATCACTCTTTTTAATATCAAAATTTTGAGCAGATCTCTTCTTGTCTCCTGGACCCTTGAACAGCACTTCACCCATAGTTAAGTGGTTTTGTGACTGAATCTTGACTTATTCCCACTGGAGCTGTGCAGAGGGTAGCTATGTTTTCAGCTGTCAAGTTGTAGGTTATCACATTTTTCTGTCTATTGTGTGGAGCATTTCAGTTCTCTAACACCTTGTACTTATTTGGTACATACTCTGGCTCTCTGACATATAGGCTTTTACGAGCTGAGGCCCAGCTCCCATAAACAACATTGTCCATTAGGAATCCCATTCCACATTCCCTGAGAATTGTATCAGAAACTTTGGAAATACAATCTGCTCTTACAGAATAGCCTGTAAGAACAGAATTCTGGGAGAACAGTCACTGAATTTAACCTGATAACCTAAAAGGAAACAGAAAACATGTTTTCCAACTAGAGAAGTAGCAACTAGCATCCTTCTTTTCCAAGGAGACCCAAGAGGAAAAATCCTAAGGATTCTTTAAGTCCAGATGCTCAAAGGAGTGGAATTAAATGGCACACAAAATAAAAATGTTTTAAACCTCGAGTCTCAAAATGCACAATCTATCACCAATGGAAAAACGCACTTTAAAATGATTGTTGTAAAATATAAGATTTAAAAATTTCAGTCCTGCTGGCCTTGGGCTTTTAAATAACCATAAAGTGGGTGACACACACAAAAAATACTCATTTATCTTCATCTGTTAAAACCTTACCTGAGAATTTCCATTTCTAAGGCATTTAGAGGGAGTGAATGATCTTTTGAGGGCACTGAGGCTTTGGTGTCTAAGAGACGATCTTGTACAAAGAACCAATTCAGGATCTCTGCAGCCGAGGCCGGTGCCCTGTAACTTCTGTCTCGGTGGTTTCCAGGAAGTGCTGCTGGGTGACTGTTTCCTAGGGCAGAGCCAAGGGGCAGGTGGAAAGGCTACTTCTCAGATTCTCTTCTGTCCTACTTTGGGCTAATCATTCCTCAGAGAACATGGTTCATCTGGTAACGTTGACCAGAATCAAAATTCCATGGATTAGACTGAATATAAATCAAAGTCCAGATGTTAACCACAGATGGACTTTTTGAATACACGAAGTATATCCTTCCTGCTGGTAAACTAAAAAGAGTTGCACCCAGGTTTAAATATATCCACACAGCAGTGGTGGCAAGTGTCTCTTGGGTCTCTCTTTTGCCAAAAAGGAGTAACTTCAATGGGGACTTCTCTGGTGGTTCAGTGGTTAAGACTGAGCACTTCCACTACAGAGGGTGCGAGTTCCAACTCTGGTAAGGGAACTAAGATCCATGGCCAAAAAAGGTAACAACTGATGCTGAAGAGTCCTCTGTGCTCTCCTGGCACTGCCCACAATCACTTTGGAGTTGCTTTTCATTCACAAGCCCCTAGTCTAAATGCTGGGTGCCCAAGCCAGAATGAACTTTTTCAAATGCAGCATCCTGCCACTTGCTCTTAGGAAGCCCTTTAAGGTTTTCCACTGGCCTTTTAGAGCAAGTCCACCCCCCTTTGCCAGGCTGACAGGGATCTCTTTTTCCTGGTCTGGCCTTAGCCTCATCTCTTGCTCAGCTCTCCTTGCCATTTATGTTCTAGCCACACCAAAGAACATCTGCTGTCTCCCAGTCTTTGCCTATGCTGTTCTCCTAAGGCCCTGGAGCTCTCTGTATCTTACAGCTTCTTCCTCTAAACCCACCTCACTCCTAAAACCATCACAGTCTTCAGGGAAAGAGACGTCTACAAGTACGTGTGTGCTCAGTCGTATCTGACTCTTTGCAACCCCATGGACTGTAGCCCACCAGGCTCCTCTGTCCATGGGATTTCCTAGGCAAGAATAATGGAGGAGTTGCCATCTCCTCCTCCAGGGGATCTTCCCAACCTGGGGATTGAACCAGCGTCTTTTGTGTCTCCTGCATTAGTAGGCAAGTTCTTTACCAGCTGAGCCAACATCTACTCAATCTGTGAAAAAGCAGCTGGCCGCCATGCTGTGGTCAAGCTGGGCTGGGCTTTGACCCTTGACCCGGCCTTTACCATCCATGGTAACCATCCATGTTAACTGTCCATCTCCCCCTGCTATGTGTGGGGCATGTACTGTGTGTGTACACAATAGGCACTCAAATACTTGCTGGGAAGAAGGTGGTATTTAAAATGCAGTATGAGGGACTTGCGTTAGTTTTGAGAGTGATTTCCCAGGGCAAGTAGTCAAATATGTGTACATCTTGGATCTCTGGAGGCCAGTATGCATCTCTGCTACAGTGTTAGAAGTCCTTATTGCTAGTGGCTTCTCTGGACAGTTATGGACACACTGGACATTTATGTGGTTGTCAGAATTGGAGAACATCTGCCTTTCAAAATTAAAAAAAAAAAAGGATTCCTTCCTCCATCTTCATAAACTTATACTTAGGCGAAGTTCTGCAAAGGACCTGTAACAAAATGAGAAAACTATGGACAAATTAAACAAGTATAACACAAAGAGTTATTTGATTCAAAGGGTTCTCCTTTACTCTGACCTATGCTCTTCTCATGTTTTGGTGTCAAAATGTCTTGGTAAGAAGTGACAGTGATAAGAGAAAGACCAATATTATATGACATTGCTTATATATGACACTTAAAAAAAATGATACAAATAATTTATTTATAAAACAGAAGTATTCACAGAGACATAGAAAACAAAGCTATGGTAACCAAAGGGGAAGGGGAGGGGGGAAGGATAAATTAGGAGTTTGGGATTAAAATATACACACTACTGTATATAAAATAGATAACCAATAAGGATCTACTGTATAGCGCAAGGAGCTCTACTTCATATCTTATAATAACCTATAATGGCAAAAAGTATAAAAAATATAACTGAATCACTTTGCTGTATACCTGAAACTAACAAACACACTGTAAATCAATATATTTCAATAAAGATTTTTTAAAAAACCAAAAATAAATAAATAAAGAGTCTTACTCAGCAAAATAAGAAGTGCCAAGACTTTCTAGTCATACTGGGTAAGGAAGAGAGGGTGGGGATTGGGAAAGAAATTTCAGGTAGAGAAATTCTTTAAGTATGAAAAGGAAAACTGATACACTAGAAGATTACAGAGAATATCCTTATGACCTTGAGGTGGAAAAAAAATTTCTTAAATGAAACACAAAAAGATAGGATTTCCTCTAATCTTAAGAGGAAAGATAAAAGTTTGACTACATTAAGAACTTGATTCAGCAAAAGAGACCATAAAGAATGAAGGTAAGCCACAGAACAAGCAATATAGTGAAGAACAGTATCCAGCAATCCCTAACAATATATATCTATAGACAGACATATACACACATACACACTCAAGCAAATAAGAAACAGATAGACTAATAGAAAAACGGGTAAAAAACAAATAGGCATTTCCCCAAAGTGGAAATCTGAACAATCAATCAATAAATAAAAAAGTACTCAATTTTACAACAAGGAAATGCAAATTAAAACCCACAGTGAGATAACATTTTACACTCACCAAATCAGGAGAAATTTAAATTCCTGATGATACCCAAGCACTGGGGACGATGTGTTCTCATGCCCTGCTGGTGGGAGGGTAAATAGCATCATCTCTTTGAAAACAAGTTGACATTAACAAAAAAGTTTAGAGGGATACATATTTCCATGCCTCCAGTTTCATTCCCACATTTATCCCCTACAGAAAACGCGCATTAGGTGCACTGGAGGTGTATTCTAGAAGGGTCAGAGAAGCACTGATCCTCACGAAAACCTCAAACTGGAAATGGCCAACGCCTACCCACAGTAGAGGGGATAACTGTGCAGCTGTACAGTGAGACAGCTTAGGAAGCAGTGAAAGAGAATAATCTCCTAAAACCAAAATTAGGCAGAAAAAGACAATACCAATGAGGTGATTCCATTTATACATGTTCAAAGACCAAAACAATGCTTTGTGTATATATACATAGGAAGAAGGAGGTAGAACTATAAAGAAATAATTATCTCCAAAATCAGAGAACCAAATATCTCTGGAGGAAGAATTATGCTCTGGGAAAGACACAAAGGATGGGGCGTTTTAGGTGCTGGCAATACCCTATTTCCTCCCCGGGGCATCGGTTGTATGACTGGTTAATCTTAATGTACACGTTTCTTTCCAGATGTATATCTCACACTTAATTTGCCATCCCTTTCTTAAAGTTTTGCTAGCTGAAAATCTCCAAAACTGGGAAGCATCTATTTGTGTTGGTGCTCAATAAAGGCATCACGGACTCGATGGGCACAAATTTGGGCAAACTCTAGGAGATAGTGGAGGACAAAGAAGCCTGGCATGCTGCAGTCCATGAGGTTGCAAAGAGCTGGACGTGACTTAGCAACTGAACATCAACAATAAAAGCTGAGTCCAAGTATTTTAGAAAGAACTTAGGTTAGCCCCAGGGGAGACTTTGAGGAACACAAGAGGGGTTGAAGCTGACGTTCAGTTAGTGTCTAGCTGGCGTTCAGTTAGTGTCTACAGGGCTTTTCTCAATGCTCATCCAACGGCTAGAGGGAAGGAAAGTGTCATCACAGCAAAGGTGTCAGTTAGCAGGGGGCTTGTGGAGGCCAGGGGGTCACTGGAGAAGCTCAGGACATTACTGTGTGGCAGACACTGAGTGCCAGATTTAGGAATCTGGATTTAATTCTGTAGACAGTTAAGTAGACTTGAAGGATTATCATGTAGCAAGGAACAATTAAAAATACCCTAAAGTCTTAGGGAGATGAATCTGGGTGTGAGGGGTAGGGTGGACTGGAAGTAGGGAAACCAGTAAGGTGCAGGCATAATGGACCAGGAATGATGGAAGTGAGGGCTTCCCCAGTGGCTCAGCGGTAAAAAATCTGCCACAATTCAGAAGACATAGGACATAAATTCAATGCCTGGATTGGGAAGACCCCTTGGAGGAGGGCATGGTAACCCACTCCAGTGTTCTTGCCTGGAGAATCCCATGGACAGAGGAGCCTGCCGGGCTATACAGTCCACAGGGTCGCAGTTAGACACGACTGAAGTGACTGAGCACACATGCACAATGGAAGTGAAGTTAGAATGAGATGGAACACAGATGAGTTACTGAGGAACAGTGAGAACTCAGTGACTGAACAAACTTTCAAAAACTTATTTTCTGTCCTTCCCAGCCCTTCCATTCTAAAGTTAACGAGAGAGATTCTGCTTTACAAGGATGAGTGACCAGAACCACATAAGGTCAGAAGAGGACTAGCAGACACTGACTTGATGCTGAGAGCCTGACTGAAGGCTTCAACATTCTCTGCAACTACTTGAGAGTATTGCCAGGGAAGGGGTGGCAGCAGCGGAGCCTTTTCAGCAGCAGTAGAGTTGTTTGACTAGCAAGTTTTAAACTTTTCATTATGAAAATTCTCAAACATATACAACACCAGAATAGTCTAACAAACTCCTGTGTACTCATCACCTGGCTTCAACAATGATTAGTATCTTATCAAGTGACTTGCATCATTTTCCCCACAGTCCACAGCTCTGGGCCCCAGGAGTGAAGCTAGGTCCAGTGAAGGATAAAACCTACATTTAGAAATATATGACTTAGTTTTTGTATTCTGTGGGGATGTCAGTGGTTCCAAAAATAGGTATATACATGGGATCAAGAGCAACAAGTATGACCATTCAGTTCTCCTACCCCAGAGGCTCCCAGCCTGACTCCATAGTCATACAACGCATGTTACCTATGCTGATGACTAGACCTTAGCCATCTTGACTGGAGTGGATCAGTCATGTGACATGAAAGTCGAAGGCCAGTTGGCGGTTTGTCGATTGTAAACTTGGGACAGATCAGTTCTGTTACTGAGCAGTTCCCTGAGCCTGTGATTACTGCAGGAGGAGGGAAGCCCTTCACAATGGGTGAGTCCTTGGAAGAAACTGGCTCTATAATCATGCTCCTTCTAGATGTTGCCAGATTTGTTGATTATATCTCCCATCCTATGAGAATGAACGCCAGGCAACGCTGATCCAGGAGACGAAGGGGGACCATCCTCTCACCATGGCAGAGCCTGAAGTGTAGGTCCCTGGGAAGGCAGGTCCTAGGAAAAGGGGAGATGCCAGTAGTGTCGAGCTCTACTGCCTCAGTCACCTTGTCAGATCCAGGCAGCAATGGTCCACGTTGTAAGAACACTGGTACCTTAAACTTAATCCTGCACTCAAGGAAGTGCCCATTCCCGGGAGGGCAAAGAAACTTGTCTCCTTCTTTGAAGCTGTTTTGCAAAACAGCTGTAAGGAAAGAAACCATGGTACATGGAAATACATATGAAAATGTGTTAGGAGTCCTCAGTGGCAATGTCAAGGCTATTTTGAAGCTCACCAGTCCAGATGGAAAAATGAGTTGCTTGCGACAATGCCCCTGTCCCCTGGGGATTTCTGTCAGTGCGCATGTGACAAGATGTTCTTGCATGACCAAGCTCTGTTTGGCGGTATGCTGTGTAGCCCCAGGTTCTGAACATTCTTGCTGCAAGGGTAACCACCTCACAGACTCAAGTACCACCATAAGTAATTTCAAAACGACAGAGAAATGAGCAACGAGTCCTCTAGTTCTGCTAGTTTCCTAATAAACGAAGCTGGCCCTTCTGTGCATTGGTGAAACAGGCCAGAAACCACACAGAAACATGAAGGGTACTTCTAAGAAGACAGACCAAATACACTGTATGCAGGACAAACAGGATAATTTATTCTCATTTTTCCTTAAAAGAAGGATACAGTAGAAGTTTTATAGTTCAGTATGATTAGATGTGATTTATAATTTTAACATAAAAAAAATGACAACAGAAACAAATAACTAGTACAAATTATAAAACTAACAGAGCAAAGAGAAACTACCTTTCTGATCGGAACATGTACCACAGCTATACTCCCTTAGAAAACTTTCTAAGTTTTCTAAGCTAAAACTTCTTAGAAAGGGATCAGAGGAAAGCCTTTAATCTCAAGTATTTAAACTATTCCTGTACCCACTAAATGTTTTCAACAACTTGTTAATCAAGTGCTTCCTAAATTTAGGAACCAGTGACCAAGTGGCCTGAAATAAGTCTTGATCTTATCTTTCCAGCTATAAATTATTACTATTTCAAGAAAACAAAATATTTTCTAAGCAACGTTAAGTTTTCTAAAAACTTCAATTACCTTTTCTGGCTCAGTACCTGACTGAAATGTTCAAATGTTCATATTGCACACAAAAAAATTTGAGCAGCATACTATATGAGTGTGAGAAGCTGATGAATATTAAGATTGAGGAAACTCCCTAATGAGTCACATTTACATGATTTAAATATATACTTTCTATATCTTTAATTAATATAAGTAAAAAGGTAATCTTTAGAACAGCACAGAAATACAAATGCATTAGTTTTATAAAATATATTCAACCCCTTATACGTGCAACAATCTTTTAATTTTGGAGCTGCCACATAAGGGAGCTAGTTTCTTCTCCTTCATATGAAAGCAGGAAGTCATGTGTACAAAGTTATTTATGTGAGAAGAATAAAGAAACACATTCCTTTTCTTTGTCCTTGACAAATATTTATGGAATGTTGGGAATTATGAAAAAACAATTCCAATGTTACGAAGCCCAAAGACTTGGAATGAAAAAACTCCTAGCAACACATTGCTCTACGTGGAATGAGACAATCTTCTAGAAACCAGGGCTGCGTTCTCTATCTTGTTTAGAGGGTACCACAGAACTGGGTGGGCAGACTGAATGCCGTGCCGCTCTGAATACTCTGGCCACACAGTCAGAGCACGCCAGTGTCAATACCATCTCCAAAGTCCCAGCCAACTCCCCAATAGAATAACAGGCCACATTCATCGGCTACCATCCTAACAGGCTACTTTCCAAAACTGCTGAAGCAGGTAATAGTTCAAGGGTTCAGGATTAGTCCACTGGCCCCTCCAAGAGCTGGGTGTTCCTAAACTCATCACCACACCTCAGGGAAAATGGCCACTGGCTTGAACTTCCACTAAACCAAACCAAAATTTGCCTGCCAGGGAGACAAAGTTTCATTTTACAGCTTGTAACTAGCAGATGAAAAACCTAACTTCTTCATTAAAGAACTTGTGCATCCTTTAGCATATTAAATACTGCTCCCAAAATACTTTCATGCAGACTTTAAGAACCTGTCTCTCAGCTTTGCAACAATAAATGTCTCATCTCTCCCTTCAAAGTTTGTTTCCTCCTTGCCTTTCTAAGTAAATTATCCTTAAAAAAAATTCAATGTTTAATATAGGACTCAGAAAGCAAGATAAGATTGAGGAGATCAGGTTATATGCTCTGGTCTGCTGCCCAAGGATATTACTGCTGTGTTTCTTAAAGGAAAAAGTGGAAGAGAATTGTTTTAGGGTCGGAGGGCTGGCAAATCACTAACGGATTTGGGGATAGACTATTCATCCTGGTTACAAGAGCCAATGCAAATACAAAATAACCACAAGCCACACTTCGACAGGCAACTTCTATTCATTAGCCTGGGACACTTGGGGCAGCTTTAGCCCTCTTTCCCTTACCTATGTCATCGTCATTACAGTGCCTAGTAGGAATTAAAGCCAGCCAGGGACTTTTTCCAAGCACTATCTTTAAGTCACCTGGATAGCAGAGAAGTGTCCACCAAGCTGTGGATGCAGTCTGTATGCCTGGCGCACTCTGAAAAAGCCTGGCTGACCCTAGCTCCCTCAGGCCTACTTAAAACACTCAGTTCTCAGACGAAAGCACTGTGTGGCCAAGCAAAGCACTCATCTTTACCAGTGAGATGTCCACAGACGGCCACATCCGTGCTGGCTGCTACGGCTCACAGAGCCAGTGACTGGAGGAAGCTACTGTTTCCATGCTGCCGCTGGGCGGAGCCCAGAATCCAAACCTGAAGCGCAGGCCCCCAGGACCAGGGGCCAGGCCTCCTGCCTCTCCCTGTGCTGGCTGCCCTGGGGCCCCGCCAACAATGTGACAGCCTGCACTCCCTGAAGACCCCCCTACCTCCTAGAACCTGAAAGAATAAATATAGTTATGGTCTTTTGACCGTCTCTATGACAGAAGTTCTATCTTCTGAAATATTCATTTTATGTTGAAAGCCAGTTTAATGACCACTGTAAGGGTAGAACTCTTAACTGGAAACGTGAAGAGAAAGTTCCATTAAGGTGTGCATTAAAATGGGGAGTGATAGCAAAGCAAAGTTAAATTTTATGTAACTATTTTTATTTCAATGGAATTCCAAAGTGGACTGGGCTGCTTTGAATGACAAGAGATGAGAATTCACCCCAATCATACCAAATCAAACAAACTAAAGGATGAACCAGCAGCATGCTGGCTGACCCTCACAGCACTATGAACGCTATCTGATGCACTATCATACTCTAGCCAATGACGCGCCCTCATGAAACAACGAGATGTTCGTCTCAGTGCAACTTTAAAGTACCTTTTAAAACTTTTGTTCGGTACTACCTTCTTCTCTTCAAACAGTATTTTCCTGAGAAAGCTTTCCTAGAAGTAAAATTAATGTTTCCCACAATAAGCCCTTTATCATCAATGAATTCTTAAATTATTATACTCAAAGGGAAGTATGCTTTAGGTTTGTAGGACTTGTGTTAAAACACAAATTGGAAAATTCAGGGATATTTGGATTATGTCCCTATGCTTCATTTCACACACCCCAGTAGTGCTTCTTACACAAACATTTCTTAAAGGATAAATCAAATATAATCAAGAGTCCCCCTCCCTAATTAGGCCCCTGATTTTCTCAATACTTGTCACATCAAATGTAGATTATATTCACAATGTATTTCCCAAGTATCTTTTGTTACTGAAAAAGCAGTCTGTCGCCTGTAAGTACTCCCTGAGAACACCCAATCAGAGTCCCCTTGAAAAGCAAATGAGAGCTGAGCCTGGCAGCTACATGAGGTCTAGATGTGTAAAAATCTTCAGTTGTGAGCACACCTGTGTCTAACATGAACCCAGATGTCCTTCACAAAACATGACTAATGTCATGGCTGAAGTTTTTCTTCTCTCGCTTTTCTAAATGTGAGCCAAGATGAGAATTCTATTTAATATTTACAGATCATCTTTTCTTTTGTAAATGCTTTTGGAAGGGGGTAGACATTGATTACATGAGGATTTTCTATCAGGGAAGGAGGAAGGCCAAGTGCCTCGAAAAGCTTCATGAAGAGTAAGACTGAGAAAAAACCTGTTAAATCTGTAAACACCCAATGGAAAACCGTCCAAAAGAAGAAATAGAAGGCACAAACTTCGGGTTAAAAAACACATGTAAAGATTGCAACGTTACTACAGTCAACAGAACCCACCTAGGTCCTTAAAAGTCTTGCCCTAAATACACAGTTAAACTGTTTCAACTCTGCTGTAACCATCACCATGCTCATTCTTTGCACATCTACTTGAACAATTAGGAAGAGGAGGAAAGCACAGTGACACTCCTTGACACCTCAAAGCAAGTGTGTAGGGTGGGAAAAGGATACATTAAAATCACAAAACATTCCATCCTCAGAACTACCACCTCTGACTTCTATGTTCCAGGAGGAAGTGAATGACAAATTTGTTTTGTAGGTAAAGAACCCACAAACAAAAAAATCCTTATATAACTCAGCAAAATAACAGCAAAAGGTTGGATTGTATGGCCCCTCCACGCTATCAGAACATTTTAGGGCTCACTTTAGAGAAATTAAAATAGTAATATAAATTAATCTTAGCACATATAAATATCCATCTGGATATTCAAACAGCAACAACAGAACAAAACGTACATCAAGGAGAAACTTTTCTAAAGTAAACAAATGTATAATGTCAGAACTCAAAATTCATTAGAAGGTTCGCTGTGTGTTTTAATCAGGCTCAGACTGAAATAAACATAGTCAATTTAAACCCCAACCTGGGAAGCCGTCCCGGCTGCGGTTGTGGTTTTCATCTTTTCAGTGTCCCATGACATTCATTTAGATAGAGGGCAACCGTCCATGTAAACAGTTCGACCTATTGGTCCCCTGCTGTGGACCTGCAGCCGATGAAGAGGAACAGTCTGGGAGCAGCAGACAGACAGGGGACGCTTAAAACTTAAGAAAGCGACAGCAGCTTCTGGGTGGCTTGCTCGGCTCAGGGTTTCCCGTCAGGCAGCTCAGTGAGACTCTGTGGAGTGGAACTGGTGAAAGTAGAAAGCCATGAAGACATAGCTGTCTTCGCACTGGAAAAAGCTCCTCCAACCGACTGGCCTGAGTGGAAAGGAGGGGAAAAACAGAAGGAAAATGGTCTTCACTTCTGTTAGGAGACACTGAAAAACCAATGCTACTTAACTGCAACACACTGATATGTTAATAGGTAGTGCAATAAAATTGACACTTCTGGTTTCAAAATAATCCCTTACCATGGGAATGTCTAAGAGGAACCTGACTGGGTATAAGATACTGCTCTCCTAAGTATTTTGAAAGTCTTTGGGAAACTTTTCCCAGGCTAGTGGTTCTTAAACGTCTTGGAGAGCTAAAAACAAACAAAAAAACACAACAAAACAAAACCAAACTTCTATGTGCTCTCTGTAACCCAAATCCAAGTTTATAACTGAAAACCACCTACAAGAAAGAGTTGTTAGGCTGCTTAGGGAAATTTGTTATTGTCATCTAAAATCATGTTGCATCACAGGACTTCCCTGGAGGTCCAGTGGTTGGAAATCTGCCTTACAAAGCAGGAGAAAACGGGTTTGATCCCCCATCGGGGAACTGGCATTCCACATGCCTCGGAGCAACTAAGCCTATGCGCCACAACCACAGAAAAGCCTGCAGCGCTGCAAGACAGGCCCGAAGCGCTCAAATAAATAAAATAAATAACCATGGTGCACCAAATTAAAACATACAGAGCTCTACCTGCCTGAGGTCTGTTTTGCTTTTAACAGCATTATCTCAAAAGCTGATGTTATAATGAAATTATTTAAGTTGAATCATACACACTCACTGTTCTTGGAGAGGGGAGTGTGCAAGAAGGGAACAGGCCATAGAATTTAAATATCAGCAGCATCACTAAAAATTAACTGACATCATATACCTTTGATGAAGTAGAATTTTTCTATCAAAAACAAAGAATTCAAAATAAGTCAAAGGTATAATATTGTATGGAAATAAATGCTTATATATTTAATTCTATTCCCTTGTACAGGGGTGACAGGACTGTGTACCCCGTGTTTGTCTTTAAGTCTGTAGAATAGTTCTCTTACCCATCTCCAGATGTACAGGACATTAGAGCTAGGAGGGCCCTGGCACAGAGATCACCTAGTTCTGGGGCTTTAGAGTTGTGTTCAGTAAGGGTTAGTCAGCTAACCTTTAGCTAACCCTTAGCTCTCAGGAGCTAAGGAATGAGATGGGCCCAATTTTTAATACTGATATTACAAAACAAATGTAGCCAAGTGTAAATAACCGGACACTTGAGATAACTGGGAGTTCCCTGTACACTGTTACATGATTTCTTTAAGTCTGAAATAGTATAAAAGTAAACAGTTAAAAATGTAGGAAAGAAGGAACAAGAAATTTCTTTAGAAAAAGAGATGGCTGCTACTGCTGCTGCTGCTAAGTAGCTTGAGTCGTGTCCGACTCTATGCGACCCCATGGACTGCAGCCTACCAGGCTTCTCCGTCCATGGGATTCTCCAGGCAAGAACACTGGAGTGGGTTGCCATTTCCTTCTCCAAGAAAAAGAGATGGAATAATCTTCAAAACAGCCAAAGTGAAAAAAGCTAGGTACAGAAGGATATACCTAACAACCGTTCGTCTGATTTTGGTATCAGGGTAATATACCCTCATAAAACAAGTTGGGAGGTATTACCTCAACCATTACTTTCTGAAAGAGTTTGTATAAAATTAGCATTATTCCTTAAGTGTTTGATAAAATTCGTAAGTAAAGCCACCTGGGCTTAGATTACATTTAAAAACTTGTAGCAAGCCTTTAAACTTTAACTCAATTATTTAATATATTTAGGGCTATTCAGATTTTCTATTTCTTTACTGCACTGGTTTTGGCAATTAGAGTCTTTCAAGGATTTTGCAGATTTCATCTAAGCAGTTGAATAACTGGCACAAGATTATTCATAGTATTACCTAATTATCCTTTTAATTTCTGTAAGATCTATAGTGGTATCCCCTCTTTCATGCCCAATACTGGTCATTTGTATCTTCTTTTTCTCTTTACTAGTCTGTAGAAGTATCATTAATGTGATCTTTTCATAAAAACAATTGTTGGTTTTCACTGATCTTCTTTACTATGTGATACTACCTTAAAAGACAGCTGCTCCTAATGCCTACTTTATTATTATATAAATAGTACTCTACTATTTATAAAGAACTGTGGGCAGCTCAGAGACAGAAAGAGAAATCCAGAGAAGTTTGATTCCTGATAACAGATATGACAACATTTGCTAAACTTGGTTTGGCATTATCTAGTGTCACAAGCATTGTTTTAATGAATAAGACCAAAATTAAAAAGAAAAACCACTGTATATTCAACCATCTTGCATTATTATGTGATACACACATCTCTGCAACTTTATGTTTTTATCAATGACATACTGAGGATAGAGAAGAGATGTTTTATGATTCCAATCTGTTCCTGCCTAAGACATCCTTACCAACAGCTTTTCCTGTTTGTACAACATTCCGACTTGTTGTAACCATGACGTTTCCAAGTTTTTTGCCACGCTCACTGTTTTGAACAGAACTGAGTAAAGGAGAGAAATGTTAAGTAAGTACAGTTAAAAAAAAAAAAAAATCACTCACATATACATTAACCACTCTATAATCATCCCCCAAATCAGAATTATTGAGAAAAGAAGATAAATAATTCATTATTTGTTATACATCAATTAATTTACTAATATTTTAAATACAGGAATTTTCAGAAAATTTTAAAAGAATATACAGATGAGCCAGAAAGTGGTGTAAGGACATAAGGATGTATGGTTATACATAATTTGTATGGTCATAATTTGCTGAAGTTACTTCACCAGAATAAAAATGGCAAATCCTGCTATTAGTTCACACCATTCTCCATGGAACAGCAGTGTTTTCATTTTGAAACATACACACTGCTGAGCTAGAGAACTTATGCACATATTTGGTTACTATTTGAAGCACAAGTCTATGAAGTGGAGAAAAACAATTCCCAATTAGCGATGAAACACATGGCATGAATTCAGACAGAAGAACGTTCCTAGTATTTTCCCTAAATACTCACTGTGAGAATCTTAACTTCATGTCTGACACTGAGTACTGTCCTTGGAAAGGATGGCTGTAAAACAAAGTTTGAGTTTAGACTATGAGTGTCTCACCAGTGAAGCTGTAACACAGAGTTATCACAAGGAAGTGTCAGGAAACTGCACTGGGGTGACTCAGGCGGGCGGCGGTGCTCCAAACTCGACACCGGAAATAGGGCTCTGATCACAGCTCTCCACTCACAGTCACGCAGTCTCTCTCAGCTTATGTACTTTGCTTGTAAAATAGGTGTTTTTTTTCCTTGGGTGGGGTTGGTTTGTGTTAGTGCCGCCCTAATGTTCCTCTTTGGTCTGAGGTGGGGCCCAAGCACCAACATTTTAAAAAAGCTCCTGGGACAGTCAGGGTTAGAGTCGTTGACTTTGGACATGGCTTGATTCTGGCCATCTTATAAATGGGTGCTATTGGTCAAAGGAAGATTTAATCTGTGTTATCAGAAAAGCAACTCAAAGTGCAGATCTTAGGGAAACAGTATGTATAAAAATCAAGCAACCTGATCAACATTACACTATAAAACAAGGAATCAGTAAACATTCAGATTCTTATCTCATACACAGGGCAGGGGTCCTTCTGTCAATGTCTAACAAAGACAGTGACCAAAAAAAAAAAAAAAGTCACCCTGGTGAAATTTGCAGCCACTTATTAAAACATTAAAACGCTATTATGTGGCTAATTCACGTGAATGTATGGCAAAAACCACCACAATATTGTAAAGTAATTAGCTTCCAATTAAAATTTTTAAAATGCTATTATGGCTTTTCAAATGATAAATTTATTTACTGGTCACATTAGGCATACATAACAACCTCTCTTTTATCTGGATTTCTGAATCACCAGTTGAAAGCATTGAGAGGACTTAATTTTCTAATCTTTAGGAGTGGAAGAAAGGGTTTCAAAGATCTCAAACCTTACATTTAGTTTTGAATATTTCTAAATTATATCCCCTGATGACAGCTGAAGACTATCATCATTTCTGTTTTTAATTTGGTGAAAATACTGAAAATCTGCTGACTATCATATCTGCATAATTTCCGAATTGAATTTTCTGGTCTTTTGCTTCAGCTTTCTTTCTCCTCAACCTAAATAACCTCAGTTATTTACATAGTTTTAAAAGCACTATTTTCACAATCCTTTAAAACACATGCCAGCTAATCCTCATAAGGACCTGCATTAAAATCTGTAGCGCTGCTTCAAGTTAAAGGTACTACGGCAGATGTAGCAGCTGAGTAAAGATCTGTCCAGGCTAACAGAGCCCCAGGGGAGGAGACAGAGCTGTGAATGGCCACTCCCCCAGCACCACTACAACCAGCGCCACTGGGCAAACAAGCTCACATCCGTTTCTCTTCATTACTCTTTAGAACACAGACCTTGTGGTTAGTGAGGGAGAAGACTTTGAACTTAGACCTTTCATTTAATTCCATTAGTGTTTTTGCCTTTTAATTCTCTATGTTTTTACCACATCCAAATGGCAATCTAGGTTTCTGCCATAGCCCAGTATGAGGACAAAATTCACCAAAACTGGTCCTGAACCTAGTCATGGTTCTTGATGGATAAGTTTAGCAGACATGTTCTCCCAAGCCCTGCTTCCTTGCAGATGCTTCTGCAAGTTACAATGACATAAATCCCTGGGTTTTGTGTGTGTAGCCCCACTAAAGCACATTCCCAAGTCAAGTTTACCCAAGTTCCTAAATAATATGGTAATCAGTACTAAGTTGATTTTTGTCATATTTTCATGAAGAAGTAAAGTTTAAAATACAATGATACACCAATAAAAAGTAATTAAAAAACACATACACCAAAAAAACACAAATGAAAACAAAAGTTCAATGTATACTTATATCATAAAGAAATTAAAATCCTTTAATTTAGAAGTTCCCAATATGTACACATTATATCAATTGATCTCCTTAGACTCCACTCTCCCATTTACATGGTATTTTTTTTCTTAATGGCCCAATTCTCTAGCACATTTAAATGCCTTTTACGTGGAATAAAGTCTTTGCCCAGTCAACAGTCAATATTATGACAGGTATTAAATTTTGTTGGATCTTAGAATCTGATATGGAAATGGCACCAGATTTTACTGATTATCTAGGAATTCAAATATCGACTTTAGTTGTTCACACTTCATATTTTACAATAACCTCTCAGTTTTAACCAGTGCTATTTCCCTCAAGGCTTCTATCTCGCTTGACCATTCTGCTGAGGCAAAAATCCAGAGAAAGGGAGGAAAGATCGATATGACATACGAGCATCCCCACAGGCTAAGACTTTCGTCTCCTAATTATACTGGAAGCTGGGAGAAATGTTAGTGCTTCCAAAATGCCTTGTGCTTTGTGAGTAAGAAGTGTGAATAGGGAAGCAGTTTTCAGCTGCTTCCCTGTACTTAGGAGCCTTTTTTATTAAAAAATCTATTTAAGGGATTCTTGAAGATATTCACAGTATCATCAGAGTTCAGACATGATTTTCTTTATTCAGAAACCCTTTATAAGTCAACCACCTCTATCACCCTGTAGAGGATGTGCTTACTTCGGATTTATTTCTGCAAGTGCTGGATGCTTGTTGCTGTTCCAGACCCTGTAGTTGTGAGTGTTCTTCCATGCTGTAACAAAGGTCGTCCCATAGTCCGATAAGATCTTTTCATTATCTGTCAAGTAAATATTTGAAAGTTGGGCTGGACTGTAGCCAGTCAGGGTTATAAAGATTAATAACCAATAACAGTAAAGAAATGGCTTTAGCCTCCCTGTCCCCTGCTGCTTTCTTGGGGACAAAGCCTACCAAATGTCAGGAATCTTGGGTCAAGTTCCAGAACCCTAGTAAGAAGCTATGTGGCTTTTGCTAAGTCACTTGATCACCTGGGATTTCATTTTTCTTACTAGAAAATAAGGGGGTTGAGCCAAATATTTTCTAAGGTTCCTAAAAACTCCAAAATATTTCCATGTTCTCCTCACCAAGGTAAGGAGGCATAGTACTATTTATTAAAAACTACAGACTAGAGTGGGTTAAACATACTGACATACATATATATATGGAGTAGGCAATTAGGGTATTTTAAAAAATCTTTTCACAAATACCATTTTCTAAGAAAGGAAATTAGAATAATTGGTTCTTTTTAGCCATTCTTTTTTCTTTATCTTACTATTCGGTGAAACTCATTCTTGAGCCTCCATGCATTTCACGGTCAAAATACTTAATAAGGGGATTTTCATATATTTAATGCATAAAACTTTTTGGCTTCATCACTATCAAGAGGAAGCTTCAATCCACAGTGCTTCTTCTACTTGGAAGAACAGACAAGGTTTGGAGAACTAATTCAAATGGCTATTGCTTCATATATTAATTCCAAGTTGCTTGCTTTGAAGGTGAAACATGTGACTTTCGTCGCTGGGAGAGGAAGAAAAGAACATTCATGGTTCTATATGTACCATAAGGAAGTGCTTTTAAGAACATATTCATCAATCAGCTCACTGGGCTAAATTTCCTTTAAAAGCTTGGGTGTGAACCAGACTACTTGGGTTGAAGTCCAGCTCAGTCTCCTACCAGGGGGAAGAGCAAGTTATTTAACCTCTCTGTGCCTCACTTTCTCAAATCTGTAAAATGAGGATGACATGGTATCTACCTCTAAGATTGCTGAGACGATGAAATGAGTTAGTAGATGTTAAGTGCTCTAAAAAAAATAAGGGTGGGTCTCCACACATGTTAAATGTTGCCTCTGAAAATACATAGCTACTGTGTACTCAGGAAAATATTTTTAAGAAGTAAATTAATTACTCAGGAACATACATGACTGGTGGAGACTTGGGTTTTCTTAATAGACAAACTGAGTGATTCTGGGTTAGAGGATTTAATTTGGGGATCTCAGTTGCTACAATTGTAGAAGAGGCAGACACTTAAAAAAAAAAATCCCATTAACAAATAAGGAGTCACTCCATAGATTTCTTAATGAATGAAGAACATGCCTGAAGCCTGGATTTAAAACTCTACAAATACTATCGGAAGAACTAATCTAGGAGGTGGCAGCAGTGGGGTTGATTTAAATATCTACGGACACCACAACGCGAAGGTATTTAAACACTGTGGAATCATACACTTATAAATGGTTAAGACGGTAAATTGTATATGGATTTCACAATTTTTAAAAAAGCAACCTGGAAACAGTTGGAGAGATCTTTGAGAAGCAGGAAAAACAGAAGCTCCATATACTTTTAACAGCCTTACTACCATCACTACCAAATCTGCTGCTGCTGCTAAGTCGCTTCAGTCGTGTCCGACTCTGTGAGACCCCATAGACGGCAGCCCACCAGGCTCCCCCGTCCCTGGGATTCTCCAGGCAAGAACGCTGGACTGGGTTGCCATTTCCTTCTCCAATGCATGAAAGGGAAAAGGGAAAGTGATACGACTCTTAGCGACCCCACGGATTGCAGCCTACTAGACTCCTCCGTCCATGGGATTTTCCAGGCAAGAGTACTGGAGTGGGGTGCCAGTGCCTTCTCCGACTACCAAATCTACTGATTTGCTAATATGCAGGGTGGCAGGTATCCCAGGTGTGAAAGCTCACTGCAGAGCTTCATTTTCTCCTTGAATATATTCGTTTCTATGGGGAATGAGAATTTTAACACAGGAGTGATTCTATGTTTGCCTGATCCATTTTAAACATTTAATAGGGATACTGTTAGAATGGATAAATTTGAAGGTTTAATCATTCAGAATGTGATCTGCAATGATTTCTACTTTTTAAATTTTTTTTTCCATCCCTCATATATCTTAAAAACATGTAAGCAGTGTTTATAAACAGCACTCAACTACTGATATATCCTTCCATATGGTGGGATACTAAGTCATGTAAAAAGTGATGAAGATCTGCATTTACTCTCTTGATACATGTTTATATTATAAAGAAAAACTAAGCTATAAAAAACATGAAAAATGGGATCCATGTTTGCAAGAGGACTACCATGAACACTACAAAACTAAAATCCAAAACATATGCATAGAAAAAGGTCTAGAAGGATATGAATTACTCAAACTGTGAAGAGTAGTTAATTCTATATGTGTGGAGTGACAGGTAATTTTTCTGATTACTTTATTTCTTATGCAATTCAAAGCATCCAGAGTTACAAAATGAGAAAGTGACTGTGAGCTCCTTACCTAGCTGCAGTGTGGCGGCCAACAGCGCATGAATATAGACTGCAAACTGTGCTCGGATCCACTCGTCACCTCCCTCCCAGCCCGTGCCGTCCAGGAAGACGTCGTCCCGGTTCTCAGTCACATGCCTCACTAGGTAATCTGCGAACCTTAGGTCTGCAGTGGTTGGATTGAGCAGCTTCCTAAGTTCTGGATCATGGATCTGGATCAGAGCTTCTTCTACCTAGAGGGTACCCAGGTACAAGTCAGAGTCTGGGCATTCATGCAGACATCCATGCCACACTTTAACTACTGGGAAGTCGGAGTTGGAAATAAAAAATATGAATAATAGCATTCTCAAAAGATGAGCCTAAGAAAGAGAGGTTTTTTATTCTGAAGCTGTTTCTTATTTTTCACTATTTAAAAAAAATGCTCATTTTTTGTTCTTACATGCATAAATACTTAATTTTGAATTATAAAAGTGATTCATGTTGACAAACATTTTGGAAAATATAGAAATGTACAGTAAAAATCACCTTTATCATACAAATAGAAATGAATACAATTAATTAAATACAATTACTAAAAATTTTTGCTTTGACCACGCACAGATACTTTGGGGTATATTTATTATATAATACTTGACACAGAAAGAACTATATGTAACTTACAGGTTAGTTTTAAAGTATAATAATAAATAATCATCAGCTTGCCAACCAACTAGAATGTAACAATAATGTTTAAGAAAACTCTGTGGTCCTTTCATCTATATCCTCCTGTCTTGGAAGGTATGATATATGTATTTTTCTCCCTCAATATTGGGATCCATATAGCTTTGAATCCCAGATTTTTAATTTATTGTATTATAAACATTTCCCCAGGAAGCACATTCTGGTACTTTCTGTTAGGAACTACAGAAACCTTAGGGTGGCTGAAATCCCCTCCACCCATTTATAAAAATTATTTTAATTGTAAAAGTTAACAAATTATTTATACTTCTATATTAATAAGATATAAAATGTTTATCTCTAGCTCCTTCCACTTGATATTGGGGCATATTAAACAAGGTAGAGGTATTTAAACTATTTAAATGATAAACACACTTTTATTGTGAGACTACAGTAAGACTCGGAGAAGGCAATGGCACCCCACTCCAGTACTCTTGCCTGGAGAATCCCATGGACGGAGGAGCCTGGTAGGCTGCAGTCCATGGGGTTGCGAAGAGTCCGACATGACTGAGCAACTTCACTTTCCCTTTTCCCTTTCATGCATTGGAGAAGGAAATGGCAACCCACTCCAGTGTTCTTGCCTGGAGAATCCCAGGGACAGGGGAGCCTGGTGGGCTGCTGTCTATGGGGTCGCACAGAGTCGGACACGACTAAAGCGACTTAGCAGCAGCAAAGTAAGACTAGATTGCCTTGGTAGGAATCCTGGCTCATCCACTTAGCAGCTGTCTGATCCCCTCTGTTCCTTAGCTTCACAGGTGTGATATGGACAGTAACAATGCCTATCTCACAGGTTGTTATGAAAATTAGATAAGTTCATATACCTAAGGTGCTTAGGATGCCTGGCAAAGGAAGCAATTATGACCACTATTAGTGTTGTTACTATGCCCCAAATTCCATTTAAAAAAGAAAAACAGGCTCTTTCGTCTAGGCCGCCGACATGCCATCCAGACTAAGGAAGACCCGGAAACTTAGGGGCCACGTGAGCCACGGCCATGGCCGAGGCCGCACCGGCAAACACCGGTAACACCCGGGAGGCTGAGGTAATGCTGGTGGCATGCATCATCACAGGATCAACTTCGACAAATACCACCCAGGATACTTTGGGAAAGTTGGTATGAGGCATTACCACTTAAAGAGGAACCAGAGTTTCTGCCCGACTGTCAACTTGATAAATTGTGGACCTTGGTTAGTGAGCAGACACAAGTAAATGCTGCCAAGAACAAGACAGGAGCTGCTCCTATCATTGATGTGGTGCAATCAGGTTACTACAAAGTTCTGGGCAAAGGAAAGCTCCCAAAGCATCCTGTCATCGTGAAGGCCAAATTCTTCAGCAGAAGAACTGAGGAGAAGATTAAGGGTGTAGGTGGGGCTTGTGTCCTGGTGGCTTGAAGCCACATGCTGGGAAATTCATTAAATGTTAAGTGCTTTTCAAAAATAAAAAAAGAAAAAAGAAAAACAGGGACCAGCAGTCAAGTATCTGCACTCAGATGTCAACTTACTTCCACAATGGCATCACTGAGGTGTTTCTGTTGTCGAAAAAGGATGTTAGTAGCTCCAGCAACAAATCCTCGAATGGTGACATCAGAGAGAAGATGATGCTGCTGCAATGCCATATAAGGCAAACACAGATATCCCTATGAATTACAAGAGTAGAAAATGTTAGAAAAGTAATGGAACAGCCATGTCTCTCATAACAGCTGGTGTTTTGGTGGTTCCGTCACTAAGTTGTGTCCAACTCTTTGCGACCCCACGGACTGGGCCATGGTAGCCCACAAGGCTCCTCTGTCTATGGGATTTTCCAGGCTAGAATACTAGAATGGGTTGCCATTTGCTTTTCCAGGGGATTTCCCCCACTCAGGGATGGAATCTGGGTCTCCTGCATCACAGGTGGATTCTTTACCAACTGAACCACCAGGGAAGCCCCTCGTCAAGCCTAGACAGCTAATAGTAGGAAAGGAAAGTTCCAGTCTTCCTACAACCTCATGCTATTCCTAACACAGCTGATCTTTGAATCAACACAATAATATACCAATAATAACAACCACAGGTCCTGACTGTATTAAGGCCAGTTAATTGCTAACCTGCTCCATTAATGGTCAAATCTTGGCAAGGTGGTCTAACATGAAGGTTTGTCTTGTGTGACCTCTTGGCTTTCAGTTCAACTTAAAAGCTACTATATATATAAGCTAGGGTTTTTTTTTTTTTTCATTTAGGAATGAAGTACTAATATTAAGCCCATTAAAAGTCTGCCGTTTATTAGAAAGCTGTTCCTTCTTCCAGTAAAATTTTAAAACACAGGCATTTGCACATAACCACCAAAGTACTCTTGTGAGAATAGCAAAGCACTGCATGGCAATTATTTTACTGTCCTATAATTTAAAATGATACAGTATTTCAAGATATTTGCTACTAAATGTTCAAAGCAAAAATGACCATGGCAGTAGTTGTGTATTTAAAATTTCCAGTTGAATTGCATTTGAAAATGCCATTGCCCTGAAATTTATATTTTAACTGCCAAACCACAGCAGGGAGTTAAGTGTACAAAAAATAGCCTATATCCTGAGAAAAAAGGAATGCTAACACTGGAATGATGCACTGAAGGAGTAAATGGAATTTCTGCTGAAAAATTCTAAATCAAGATAGGTCTCAACAAGTGGCATAATTTGTGTATAAAGTCAGGAGGGAGGACTCGCTGAACTCCTGAGTTTGTTTTCTATCAAGTTCGATGACAGCTTTATTTATTTGTTATCCTAATCATCTTTAAAAAAATAAAACAAAACACTGAACCACAGTTATCCAGATAATGTCTTGTTTCTACCATGAGAATTTCTCTGAGGGAAGGAGACACTATTTCTGCTACTTCATGTCCTTCGCTATGTCTAGGATGTACCATACCGCCAGCTATTAGGAGAAGACATGAGAGAAGACTTCCAGAAGTTGGAATACATGTCTGGTAAACTGGTTTCATTCTCCTTCTTGACAATGTTTTCCTCCCCTCTATAAAATGCGAAATAGCAGAAGCAGCAAAAATAAACCCATGTCTATGCCTTACACATATTCAGTATATTATAGTGCTTCTCAACCCACGCCCTCTTGTGACTAAAGGTGGAAAGGACCCATGCTCATGCCAAAGCACTCAAACGGCTGGCAGACTCATGGGTCATACTTTACCTTGTGTGCTGCGTATTAAAAACTTGTTACCTGTTTCTTTTTTTTGGTTACCTGTTTCTGAACATAAATACTACAATGCTGAATGCTCTTTAAAACTTTATATGGACTCCCCCGAATACTCCTACCTCCCCAGCCAGGACTGAGAATCCTTGATAAGGGCACTTTCAGAACTACCAATATTTACAAAGATTGATTCAGTTGCTCATAGTATTGCATTTCACAACTGATTCTGTTAAAGAAGAAAAGTCTGTTGTCAACAGTGGAATTCTTGGCTAAGTCACATGAAAACTAAGAATGTAGTTTTTTTAAAAAGTCAATAGTTCAAAGTTCTTTTTTTTAAATGAAGAAATACAGTCCTTAAAATATTACACATATCCATATTCTTTGACCCAGGATTTTACTTCTTACAATTTATCCTACAGATACACCTGTTCATATGTGAGATTTGTAAAAAGTTACTTATTGCAGCATTACTTATCATTGCAAAAGACAGGAAACCTAACTATTCATGACTAGGGCAATGAATCGGAGAAGGCAATGACAACCCACTCCAGTACTCTTGCCTGGAAAATCCCATGGACGGAGGAGCCTGGTAGGCTGCAGTCAATGGGATCGCTAACAGTCGGACACGACTGAGCGACTTCACTTTCACTTTTCACTTTCATGCACTGGAGAAGGAAATGGCAACCCACTCCAGTGTTCTTGCCTGGAGAATCCCAAGGACGGGGGAGCCTGGTGCGCTGCCGTCTATGGGGTCGCACAGAGTCGGACACGACTGAAGTGACTTAGCAGCAGCAGCAGCAGGGCAATGAATAAATGTTTTTCTATATGATGGAGTACCCTGCAGTAAGTGATGAAGTTCATCTCCAGGGAATATTTTGTTAAAAAAAAAAAAAAAAAAAAAAAGGACATAGATTAGGTAAGGTTGGTTACCAACAGAGAGGGGAATAAATTTCCTGCTATTCTCTGAGTAGCAGGGAATGGAATGAGAGAGATTTTTTATTATTATAGATGCTCTGGAACCTTCTTAATATTGAACCATGTAAAAGCATTGCAGATTTATAAAGTTATTTTAAATAGTAGTTCAAAATAACCTTAAAATTTTAGCATCATCACTTTTACCGATGGTCAATCCAGCCTAAATTTAAAGGTCTCCAACGTACAGAGGTATGGCTTCCCTGGTGGCTTAGACGGTAAAGCGTCTGCCTACAATGCAGGAGACCCGGGTTTGATCCCTGAGTCGGGAAGATCCCCTGGAGAAGGAAATGGCAATCCACTCCAGTACTATGGCCTGGAAAATGTACAGTGGCAGCAAGAGTCTGAGTACATTAAAATACAGCAGCCTCTACACCCAAACACACCACCACTTTCCACTTTTCTAGGGTGCTTTAACTTCTACATTCGGGCTGAGGTATATAATGGCCAAAAAAAAAAAAAAGAAACTGAAGAGATATTTGCACACCTATGTTCACAGCAGCACTACTCACAATAGCCAAAATGCAGAAGCAACCCAAATGCCCATTGATGGATAAATGGATAAGGAAAATGTGGTATATACATACAATGGAATATGATTCAGCCTGAAGAAGGACAGGAACTCTGTCATTTGCTACAACATGGATGAACCTTGAGGATATTGTGTTAAGTGAAATAGGCCAGTCACAAAAAGATAAATGCTCTATGATTCTACTTATGTAAGTATTTAAAAATAGTTAAGTTCATAGAAACAGTGATGGGTGCCAAGGGCTGGGTGAGGGGAGAATGGGGAGTTGTGGTTTAAAGAATACAGACTTTCAGTTTTGCATGATGAGAAAGTTCTAGAGATCTGTAGTACAACCATGAGAATACACTTAATACCACATAATTATGCACTTAAAAATGATAGAGTGGATAAATCTTATATTTGTTTTTTGACCATGACTAAAATGAAGAAAAAGATAGCATCAAAAAACACACCTCAGCTTGGAAAATCTGGCAGACCTGTTGTGAGCTGATCTGTTACAGCACTTCAAAAGCATACTGCCTTCTCCGTTGTGACCTGGGAAGGGCTACAATGTCATCAGGACCAACTGCCACTTTCTTATCTCTTAGGTCTGAGATGATAAGCATGTTTGTGAACCGCAAGCCTCCATACTGTAGGGGTGTCAGTTCTCTCCAAACTTTATCTAGCACTTAAAGGTAACCCCTATCTAAATCTTAAGTATAAGAACTTAAGTTGATCCTGAAATTGATGTGGAAATGCAAAGGGCTAAGAAACTCCTGAAGAACAATAGCAAGAGGGGAAGCCTTTTCTCTGCCTGACACGACATAATGGTAATTAATACAGTGCGTGACTGACCCAAGGATAGATACATGGATGAAGCAGCAACAAAGCACAGAGACAGACGCCCTTCCTCAATATACACAAAAATGAATTCCAGGTAGACAAAACCCAAAATGTGGAAGTCAAAACTACAAAGCCTGAAGTCTCACAAATCATGACAATGAGGGAGACAATCCAGAAGGTTTAAACAATTACTACACAAAAGGAAATTCAAAAGGTTACCAAGAATATGAAAAGATGGTCAGCCTCAACAGTGACTACTGAAAAAAAGACAAGAGCCACGAGATACCATCAGACTGGCTAAATATTAGGAGGTTTGACAATAACAACCATTGGTGAGAATGTGAAGCAAAGGGAACTCTTATCCACTGCTGTGGGAATAGAAATTGTCACAACCACTTTAGAAAACAGTTTGGAATTATTCTAGTAAAGCTAATCTACCCATTCCTTATAATCCAGTATTCCCACTTCTAAGCACTGACTCCTAAAGAAATGCTTGCACGTATACAGCCAAGATTACTGAATAAGAATTTAACAGAAGCGTTATTTGTAGTAACCAGAAACTAGAAACAATGTAGATATCCATCCACAGAATTTATATATTGCAGAATAGCCAAAACCAGAAAACTACAGAGGAATAATAAAACACAACTTCATGCAAAATTATGATGAAACTAAAAATCATGTTGAGAGAGGAGGGGGAAAAATTGTGGTGCCACTTAAATAAATAAAACTCAAAAACATGCATCTGTTACTTTTTAGCTAGTCGTCAAGTTATTTATAGGTTCCCTAAATTTGAATATGACACACTGTAAGCAAGCAAACCAAATATAAACTCAGAAGCAATATTTAAAGAAGTTTAATACATGAAACAGAAAAAATTTTGTTTTCCAACTACATTTACTATTAATTCTTTCTTAAGTTTATTGCTTTACTAAAACAGTTACAGACTGAAACAACAGAATTCTAAATTAAGTGATCTTCTGGTGGAGGCAATTATTACTAAATTTTTAAAAGTACCAGATACATGTAATTTAAAAAACTAAGAAGTAGGTGTTCACCTTTTTTAAAAGTTAAAACTTTCACTTTGAAAAAATTTTTTTTAGTGAATACCTAAAATCACCATAGATATCTATGAATACCTGGGTACATTTCCTAAATTTTCATCTTTCTCCTTTGGTTCCCTCATTGCCCTCCCCTCATCCCGCGGAATCCTGTCCTAAAGTTGCCACCAGTCCCATCTCCTCTCCCTCAGCAACCTAGTTTCTTCCTCACATCCCTAATTAAGCTCTCAGGAAAAGTTCAAGCATATTTTCGGGTCTGGTACCTATAGTGTTTATGTAATAAGCCTCATCTCTAAGACTGAGAAGAAATGCACCATCAGTTTCAAGCCCCAGAGAGAAGACTGGAAATTCGGAGCTTTGGAATCTCTCCAAGCATAACTTTCATATGTGAACACAGTCAGGGGACCAGTCAACTCATTATTCTCTTCAAAGCTTGCTATCTTACTTCAGCAATACTGTGTGGGCATCCAAGCTTCTCTCTGGCTATATTTGAAATGACTTTTCAGGATGTTTTGCTAATCCAGGTCTTCTCTACAAGTATTTTTAAGATCTTCAAGAGAAGGAAAGAAGAAAAGCCTAAAGGCAACTCATTTTTAAGTATATTTCATATTCCAAAGCTGCTGACATCAAAGAATCAGCAATTGTATTTGAAACTGTGATTAAACAAGTTAGATTTGAGTCATTACATAATAAAACAGAAAACCTAAAAGGAAAATGTTTAATTTACCATAATGATGGTGGTAAGCCCATCATATATTCAGTACTGGTGTACAAAGAGAATATTCTGTCAAACAGTTTATTAACAGCACATACAACACATTAACATTGCTTTGTTTAGTTCAGCGACCTCGCAGACAAAACCAAAATCCCCCACCCCAGTTAATCTCCCTCCTGGTATCTCCACAATGATAAAAATTAGAGTGGGTGGGTTAAGTTGCAAAAGTAAGGGCTCCAAAAAGTATAGGCAGTCATGACACCCACATGTGAGTTCAGAAAACCCACAATTTGTGGCTGTTGAGTACACTTAGTAGTCTGAGGGCCCAGAGTTTTCTCCCCAGGCTCCTAAACTCCAGTTTTAAGCAAATATGCATTAGTTCAATCAAGAAACCAATTAAGATAATTTCAACATCCCCTAACAGACCACAAAATGAACAAAGACAGCATTTTCTGCTAACTATTCAGCAATACTGACTTGGGGCAAGTACTTATTTGTAAAACTAGATAAACCCAGAAAGAATTTACCACATAGTGGAGAAGAACTGATGTCAAGTCAATGCTATCCATTTTCTTTTCCATATAAAGTTTTACTTCCAGCATAAAGGAAGGTATTTAGAGAAAAACATAAATTTTGTTCTAGTTACTGGACAGATGCATCTGTCTTTCATGGTTAAACTGAAAAGCCATGGATACAAGAATTTAGAACCTAGTATAGGGCCTGGCACGTAGGAAGGTAATAAATACTTCTTTGACTGAAAAATGAAATGGGACTTTTCATCTTCTTCATTACAAAAAATAATTCATGAATGAGAATAAAGTAGCTTCTCCTGTTAGGATTAAAAAAAAAAAACCAAACCTCAAATGTAGCTTCCAGAATCCTAATATAGTATTACTGACATAAAGAAATGATATCCTAGAAATAAGATACTAAATCAAAGATGCAATTTGTTTTACTATGGTGTGTTTAAATTATTTAAAAAAATTAGAAATACGTTTTGTATGTTTTTCCATAAAAAGATTAAAGATTAATTTTTAAGGCAAGTTAACCAAAACAGTGTATTATATCTATGAAGGGTACTAATATTTAAGTTAGCCATCTAAGCTTTTTATTCTTTCTTAAAAAATTGAAGCTTTTGGAATTATGGTATTTTAATATAGATTCATTAAATGTAATCAAGGCTGTCTTGTTTTTTTTCCCCTGAAGGTAAACCTGACTAATGAAAAACACACCAAACACAGTGATTGCTGACCTCAGTTTCCAAACTCTAATCAAAATCCCCTGCAGTCTTACATCATGGTCACAGGTGTCATAGTACTACACATCTGCTATGTTATTTTACACTTTTCAATGAGAATTTGCACACTTAAATGTGTTCAACACTGAAAGTTAAATTCTGAAAGGAGTTTGTGCTATCCTTATGGGCTTTAATGAAGGACGTTAACTCTTACCTTTGTGAAGATGGCCAGGGGCATGCCATACTGGTCCTCCTCCAAGCCAGAAATCAGCCCTGGTATTAGGACCACCTGGCCGGTATTAGCTTGAGGTTGAACAGTAATCGGAGGACTATCTGAGGGCAAAGAGTCCTTTGGAAATGAGTTTGTCTGTTCTGACCCCACCTGTTCTCGTTCTTTCAAGGAGGAGTCCTCTAAGACAGTAGGATCCAAGGTCTCCCAGTCACTTTCTGAAGACTCTGGAGATGGGCGAGAAGGAGGTTTCAGATACTGATTGCTATCACTGGCTTCTTGTTCACTGCTATCATCTTCTACCTGGAACAAAGGTTCTTCAGTTTTGATGGCTGCATCTCCTCCATGGTTTCCCAGGATTTTCTTGACAGTTCCCAAGTTGGTATTTGAAATGTCAGAAGCAGGCACAGAAACAAATTCATCTGCAGGGGGATTACTTTCCTGAAGCCCAGCATCTTCAGACATACTTTTTCGGGGTCTATACTGAGAACTGTCACTGAGTCCATGTTCAATCATGCCTAAAACATACAATATTGGAGAATAGTTTGGCTTAGAAAAAGATATCAGAAGATAAGAGCTGTGTGTTCTGCTTTAAATAGTGGAACTCCTATAAAAATTTTTAAAGAGCTATGCTTACTCAAATTTTAATTGAAAAAAAGAAAATCTCAGACAAAAGAAAAATCTATTGTCAAAGTAAAAATATCCTATTAAAATAGACGGTGACCCTAACCACTTTGTCCTTGAAAATTTTTATCATTCAAAGGTCCAGAATAAGTAAGAGAATGGAAACTGCTACCCTCTTACCTGGAAAAAGGGATAACACAGTCATCAGGGCACCCACCAATTTATTCACTGGAGAAATATAAAAGAGAACCTGAAATGGAGTCAATCAAAATTAAATTAGAAAATCCACAAGTCCACAATGACACTTTTTAAAAAAGAAAAAAGCAAAGAAGGGAGAGAAGAAAACTCTTCTTTATGGAAGTATAACAGCTAATAAATACAGAATTTATGACAGAATCAGAAAACCATGGTTCAAGTAAAAATTACCAACGGATGCTGAAACTATTGTGCAAGGCTCTTGGGCAACAGGATATTTATTCATATTAGCTTCAAATTTATCATCCCACAGTTCACCTATTAATTGCAAAGGAAAATAACAAGTACTAATATGAAGAAACCTGGCGATCACCACCTTAGTCAAATGATCAAACTTCATATCACCAATAAGAGAACAAGCAGTTATGGGCCTCCAGTTATGATGCCCCAGGAGGACACATCACTACCTATACAATATTCTTGCCAAAAAAGTTTAGTCTGAAATGAGAAAAAGGAAAATAATCATACAAATCTAATATAAAAATGCAACTAATCTGGATTATTAAAAAAAAAAAATCCATGTTATAAAAACAGAAACAAAACAAGAAGCGAGGTGGTAGAACTGTTTGAGATTAAAGAGAGCTAACAATGCAATACATGATCCATGGTCCCCAGATTAAGAAAAGCAAACAGTTTATAGCACATTATTATGATACCTAGGGAAATCTGAAAAGGCACTGTACATTAGATATCATTTATTATCTCAGTGTTAAATTTCTTGAATAGGAAAATACTTTTGTTATGTAGGAATATACCCTATTCTTTTTTAAAAGGTTTTATTTATTTACTTTTGGCTGTGCTGGGTCTTCATTGTTGTGTGGGCTTTTTCTTTAGTTGCAGAGAGCTGGAGCTCGGAGAAGGCGATGGCACCCCACTCCAGTACTCTTGCCTGGAAAATCCCATGGATGGAGGAGCCTGGTGGGCTGCAGTCCATGGGGTCGCACAGAGTCGGACACGACTGAAGTGACTTAGCAGCAGCAGGAGCTACTCTCCAGGTGTGGTGTGACAGCTTCTCATTGTGGTGGCGTCTCTTGTGGAGCATGGGCTCTAGGGCTCACAGGCTTAGCTGTCCCACAGCATGTGGGATATTCCTGGATCAGGGATTGAACCTGTGTCTTCTACACTGGCAGGTCAACTCTTTACCACTGAGCCACCAGGGAAGCCCCAGGAATATACCTTTATTCTTAAGAAATATATCTGAAAATGTTTAGGGATGAAGTACCGTGGTTCTACAAATTAGTTGAAAATTATTATGATTCAGGGAGAAGAATGAATGTATATAAAACAATGTAATGCAGAAGTGGCAAAATGCTACAACAGATGAAGGATGTAAAGTGTCCATTATAAAATTATTCCATCAACTTTCTTGTAGGGTTTTCAGAATAAAAATTGAGGGATAGGGTTCAGTTAGATACACAACTACAACTAACACTAGTGATAATTAAATGAGATGAAAAAACAAGCATATAGTTGCTGAGGTGAGTTTTTTTTCTTTGTTTTAACAATTAAATCATTTAGTAGCACGAAGTCATATCTAATAAAGCATGGTGCCCACAATCACCTGTGCTCTCCTTAAACATTGATGATTTAAGGAGTAGTGTGTAAATACAGAGAAACCAAGACTTGCATTAAAGGATGTCTTTACCAAGTGAATATAAAAAGGGTATACCTATGATTTGCCATGTTAAATAAAGTCTACTTGATCATAAATGTGGCTAGACTAAGTATTATTTTGCAAAATTTTTTTTCAGATATATGTAACCATGTGTGCTGCATTGAAAAACATTTTTTTTACAATTATAAGTTGCAATAAAAATTTGAAACTTACAACTAAACAACAAAAAACCAAATCTGATTAAAAATGGGTATAGGATTAGGGAAGACATTTCTCCAAGGAAGATATACAAGTGGCCAACAAAAACATGAAAAGGTGCTCACATAACTAATTATTAGGAAAATGCGAATCAAAACCAGGAGATACTACCTCACACCTATTAGGATGGCTACTATCAAAAAACAAGCAAATAACAAATGCTGGATAGAATGTGGAAAAATTGGAACCCTTGTGCACTGTTGGTAGGAATGTAAAATGGTGCGGCCACTATGGAAAACACATCAGTTCCTCAAAACATTAAAAACAGAACTACCATGTGATTCAGAGATGCCACTTCTAGGTATACACTCCAAAACACTGAATCCAAGGCCTTGAAGACATTTACACAGACCCATGTTCACAGCAGTATTATTCATGAGAGCCAAAAGGCGGAAGCAACCCAAGTGTCCATCAATGAATGAAGGGATAAAAAAATGCTCTATGTACATGCAATGGAATATTATTCATCCTTAAAAAGGAAGGAAATTCTGACATCTGTTGTACATGGATGAACCTTGAGGACACTGTGCTAAATGAAATAAGCCAAACACGTATGATTTCACTTGTGAGAAACCTAGAATAGTCCAGTTTATAGAGACAGAAAGTACAAGGGTGGTCGCCAGTGGTGGGAGAAGGGGTGAAAGTGGAGTTATTGTTTAATGGGTAGAGTTTCGGTTTTGCACAATGAAGAGAGTTCTGAGGACAGATGGTAATACCACAACAACGTGAACACACTTAATGCTATGAAACTGCACACTTGAAAATGGTTAAGATGGTTAATTATATGTTACATGTATTTTACAACTAAGAGCTTTTTTTAAAGGTTGAAATATTGCACTAGTACATGCTTCATTCTTTTTTTTAAATTTACTTTCCTGTTTGAAGAAAGAATACATATTCATTCAGAAAACCAGAATAAAGAAAAGTATTTCCTTGTTAAAAAATATGCATGGTCACCAAACTGTTGCTGTCTTTCCTTCCAATCTCATTTAAATGAATAAATACATTTATTTATAAAATCAGAATCCTGGGCTTGATATGTAGTTGGATCACCATTTTTCACTTAACATGCTATGAAACATCTTTCCAATAATAAAACCACTCAGAATCTTTTTTGTTGTTTGGAATTATATACAAGATAAATCAAAACTTAAGTTATCCATTGATAATTTATTATTAAAAATGATTCTGTGAAAGAATCTCTTGGAGCTCTGTGTCAACTCAGATAAATTCTGGAAAATAAATCTCTTAAGAGGACAATTACTGGGCCAAATGGATAAACATTTTTTATGATAATGAATTATACTGGACATTGTGAATGACTGACCTTCCAACATCCATTCCATCTCTATTGAGCACAGTAATAGTGACCACAGATCCAGGGATGGCTCCTGACTAGTCTAAACCAGAGGTCAGCAAACTTTCTATAGAAGGTGAGATAGTAAGCATTTTTCATTTGTGGGCCATTTGGTCTCTGTTCCAACTACTTAACTCTCCCACTGTAGTGCAAAGGCAGCCATAAACAATAAGTTGAAGAATGGCTGAAACTGTGTTCCAAGAAAACTTCATTTACAACAATAGCTGGTGGGCCAGATTTGGCCCTTGGGCTTAAGTGTGCAGACCTTGGTCTAAAATCCCTTATAATTTTTTATCTAAAATCATGGTAATCCCATCCCTTTGTACCAGAGAGTGCATCTGGAACCCAGACTTAAGCCAATCAATACAGGCATTTCTTTAGCAACAATTATTAGTTCTGAGTAGGCATATGGCCTCACAGGCCCAAATGAATTGAAGGGAAGAATTCTCATTAAATTAGGGAAAAGATATTATCTCTGCCACTAGCATATAGCTGAGGCAGCATATAGCTCAACCACTGTTGGCAGTAATCCTATACTACAAGGGAAATCAGGCTCAAGATAAAGCTAGCACTGTGGACTGTAGAGCAAAGAGATGAAAAAAATCTAGGTAATTAATTATATTATCAAACCATTCAGTCAACATACTCTCAAGTCTGAAGCAAGCCAATACATTTTTTAAGTCAATTTAGACTGAGTTTTGGGGACTTCCCTAGTGGTCCAGGGGAAGACTCTGGACTCCTACTGCAGAGGGTGCAGGTTCCATTCCTGGTCAGGTAACTAAGATTCCGCATGCCAATGCAGCACGGCCACATATGCATACATAGATAGAGTTCTCTATTACCTATATAGTCAAAACCACCTTGATAACTGAATACTATCAAACTGCCCCCAGAAAACACTGCACGAATTCACACTTCTATAGTAGTAAAAAAGAATACGTACTTTAAGCTCACCACAATTTGATAGCCAAAAAAGTCTTAATTTATACTTTAGTTTTATTTTAAGAAATGTCAATAAATGTTAAATATTCCATCCATTCAAATCTCACCTTTTTTTCAAGAAGAATTAGTTTAAATAGGATTAGAACCTGAAGAAAGAAAAATAATATTGTATTAAAATAAGAAATCCAAGCCTATTATTCATTTGCCTTTGTCCTTCCTCAAACATAACCATGTAACATTGAGTCAATAATATTAAATAATTCTAGTGCTTTAAAAATAATTGAAAATCATGAACTTATACTGAGAAATTAAGTATCTGAGTTCTCTAAAAAATGTGATGCTGCTGCTGCTGCTGCTGCTAAGTCGCTTCAGTCGTGTCCAACTCTGTGCAACCCCATAAATCACTATCAAATTGGACTTTTGGAAGTTGTGCCATTTTTTGCTTGAAATATCTGCAAGCCCGTTAAAGGGAAGGTACTTTTCATTTACTTCTGTTTGTCCAGGGCACTCACAGAGCAGACACTCACTATATGTGTTAAGGGAACAATCAATGCGTGTATGCCCCAGTCAAAAGATGTTAAGTATAGATATTTTGCTGGAAAATGTTTCACTCTCAGGGCAGCATACAAAATAGTCTACAAGATTAATTAAAACGTATTTCTTTCACATGTTGTATACACACACACACACACACATACACATATACACACAATGGACTACTACTCAGGCATAAGAAACAATGCCATTTGGAGCAATACGGATGGACCTGGAGATTATCATACTAAATGAAGTAAGTCAGAGGGAGAAGACAAATGCCATAGGATATCACTTACATGTGGAATCTAAAATACAATGCAAATAAACTTATCCATGAAATAGACTCACAGGCTTACAGAACAGATTTGTGGTTGCCAAGTGTGTGTGGCGGGGGTTGTGAGGAGTGATTGGGAGTTTGAGATTGGTGGATGCAAACTATTACGTACAGAATGGATAAACAAGGTCCTGCTATATAACATAGGGAACTATTCTCAACATCCTGTAATAAACCATAGTGAAGAAGAATAGAATAAAATAAAACATGTTTCTTTCCACTCTAATTTCATAATATCCAAAATATCAACAACTGTATAAAAAAGTATCCTATCCTGCAATGAAATAAACAGACACCGTGTACTTTTAGAAATTTCTATTATATAAGCACTACCAACACTTTTAACTATCATTATGACAGCTGTCTCAGAAAAATTAAAACATGGTTATGCCATAATCTGCATTAGACCATGCAGCTCATGAAATCTGCCTAGTTAAATGAACATCTGCCTAGTTAAATGAACATAATTTGAGTACATCATAAATTTAAATAAGGTATCATACCTTATGTCGAAAATGAAGCACAAGATCCCGAGGAGATAAACCTATAATGTTAAAAAAAGAAAAGAAAAGCTAATCTGTGACTATAACCTACTGTTTTTGTCAAAGGAAGTTTTAATCTCCTCCAAAAAGTTGGGTAAAAGTAGGGCTATGCAAAATTTAAATATTTATATAATATCTGATTATGTACACATACAAACAGAACTTCAACACTGTCGGACAGAACGTCCTGAAATAATGGAAATATTCTAAATCTACATTGTCCAATAGAGTAGACGTAAGTGGCCACTGAGTACTTGAAATACAGCAACTGACAAACTGATTTTTAAATTTTATTTAACTTCTATTAATTCTAATCTAAATGTAAAGTTATTTGTGTCTAGAGGCTCATGTTGTGGCTGTGCAACTCTCACACCTTCTCCCCATTCTAAAGCCATCTCACAAATTACACAAGTTTAGAAATCATGAGGCTTTACTTCACAGTAGCAGTCAATCATTTAAACAAGGTTTTTGGGCACTATACCCCATAGGTATTATTTCTGAATCACAGGCTTCTCTTATCGCCTGTCATAAGACAAGATAAATTTATTCAGAGAAAAATATATCCTCCGAAAACGAGTTTTATAACTAGTTCACATTACACATAAGACTGCAAAAGTGAACCTAGCACAGTTTGGCTACTTTATGCTAAAATTCGAAGTGAGTGAGCACAAATCACTATGTGATCAAGATGTGATCATGATTCTTTTTAAAAAATAATTATGAAAATGACTTTTACTGAGTGCCTGACACACCAATGGATGTTCTTGGTTGTGAAAATAGCATAAAACTCCCACTTGAAAAATCTTGGAATAGAAAGACACTAATAAGCAGATCTCTCTCTCCCTCGCTCTCCCTCTGTGTTATGACAAGGAACTGACCTGATCAGCATTAACGTAAGGAAAAGAAAAAACTTCCATTATTATTCTGAAAAGCTGAAATATGCTTTATACAATAATGCTTCTAAATTTTGGTTGGAGAATTTAGATACCATATAGAAATGTAACTCTGATCATGAAGTTTTACATGCAACCAACATGCCAAACAAAAAGAAAAGAGGGCATTTCTTCTGACTTGTAGAAAAAGTGACTTACCAAGATATACCTGGGATCCTTCTAATGAAGTTCCTCCCAGGGAACTATTCATATGTTCATAGAGCTCCTATAAAATAAGATTCAGTTTAGAACACTTTACCATCAGTTTAGACACTGAATCAGAAATAGAATGACCAGGAGAAAACTGGTTCTTTGAAGCAGTTTTGTCTCTTTGAAACTCTGCCAGTTTCCAGCACTCCTTCTTTCTGTACCTCTATATTTTAGAGCTTGATCCATTCCCATGGTGGTATGGATTCCTAGGATAAATTCCCTCTGTGTCCTTGCTAAATAACTGTCTCTCTCTCACTAGAATCCAGGGGAGATCCATGCTGTATACAATAATGGCAGCCTTGAGAAAAACATTATTCTTCAGTAAAATAGTCATGTAGTTTTTCTGTGCTTTTTGATATGGGAGTTAGGATCCAGAAGCCTGATATATAAACATACGATGCAGGGTATTAATGAGATAACAATTGTAGAGAAGCAATGCCATAGCAAAAGGGCTATTACCCACTAACAGAAATATTTGTTATAATCAACTGTAGTCATCATTTCCTAATAAAAGATAGTTTTGTTAAATTTACTAAGTAGAAATTGTACATTTTGGGCAGATCTTTGGCCCTTCAATGTTATTTTCAAAGAAGAATGTCTTTCTTAAGTTAATAAATCATCTCTCACAATATTAAAGATCTACTTGATTCATGAATCTGTCTTCAGACACATCCATGGAGGATAAAAAGTTACCTTTAGAATGGAAATTTGTGAAAAATCCTTCTCTTCAAAATATGCATGTGTAATGAGTTGAAGTTTTGCTTGGAGTAAGCCATAGAGAGGCTTAAAGAAAAAGAGAGATTACCATTAGTTTGATAATAGTAAAAACAAAACAAACACCCCACAATTTTTTAACTTGAAAAGACCAGAAAGGAAAAAGTTACTGACAAAGTTAGTATCTTATTATTGCCTGGAGAATCCCAGGGACAGAGGAGCCTGTTGGGCTGCCATCTATGGGGTTGCACAGAGTCGGACACAACTGATGCAACTTAGCAGCAGTAGGAGTAGCATTCACAGTTGAATGTTGTTAAGTCATGTGTTCTAGTTCCTGGGGTGCAGGTACAAAGTAACCACCACTCAGAGCACTGGGTTGAGACTGTGGGCACAGACCTCCGGCGTGTTGCTCTGGTCACTCAGTCACATAACTCTGGGCACTTAACCTTTCCACATCTGCTGCCTAATGTAAACACAGGTATATGGAAGGATAATCCCATGGAGAGAGGAGCCTGGTAGGCTACAGTCCAAGGGGTCACACAGGGCTGGACACGAGTGACTGACTAACACTTTCACATTGAAAAGCACTTACTAGACTATGTGGCTATAGAAAGCACTTAAATGTTAGCCATTAGTATCATACAATTTAAAACATCGTAATTCTGCACACTGTTCTGCTAGGCTGTGGTTACATTTAATCATCCTTGCAGCACTCAGTTCTTATATCTAGTTGAACACTCATGATTAAGTTCATTTTGCCTTTTTTGGCCTTCAGTAGGGGCTTAAAATCTAAAAAAAACTACTAGTCTGTGTCCTTTATTATATTCTATATAATATTCTTTTGTGTATCTGAAAACAAAGTTACTCCTTAATTCTTACCTATTTAAAACCCTCTTCCTACCATTTCCATCCTTTTATGTTCTTTTCTTATGCTGGGAAAGATTGAAGGCAAAAGAAGAGGGCGGCAGGGGATGAGATGGTTGGATGGCATCTCTGACTCAATGAATTTGGGCAAACTCCAGGAGATAGTGAAGGACAGGGAGGCCTGATGTGCTGCAGTCCATGGGGTCGCAAAGAGTCGGACACGATCTAGCGACTGAACAACAATAAAATGTTCTTTTCTAGATGTTTTCTGGTTTCTATGTCCTTTTCAGGATGCAGAAACTAATGCTGCATATATTCTCTAACTAGTTAAAACAAGTTAATAGTTTTATCCCCCAGTATCCCAGTTAATGAGCTTTCCTGGTGGCTCAGTGGTAAAGAACCCGCCTGCCAATGCAGGAGATGCGGGTTTAATCCTTGTCGGAGGACATGGCAACCCACTCCAGTATTCTTGCCTGGAAAATCCCATGGACAGAGGAGCTTGGCAGGCTACAGTCCCTGAGGCTGTACAACTTAGCAGCTAAAACAACAACAAAAGTCAATAAAAATCATTATGTTTCAATGTAAGGTAGCAATCAGAAAAAAAAAAATATCTTGCACTTAATAAATTAAAGTACTGATTAAGAATCTCAGAAGATATTTATTGAATGAATAAACATCAACCAGAGCACTCTGTGCTAGACTCTGGCAGGCAACAACAAAAATCCTGGTTAATATATCATTATTACTATCTAAACCCACTCCAGTGTTCTTGCCTGGAGAATCCCAGGGACGGGGGAGCCTGGTGGGCTGCCGTTTATGGGGTCACACAGAGTCGGACACGACTGAAGTGACTTAGCAGCAGCAGCAGTAGCAGCACCAAACATATTTTTAAACATAGGCTAAAAGGCAGTATGAACCATCAGATATTTCTGTGTGAGCCAGCTCTCTCCATCTCCCTGCCTGTTTTATCTGTCCAATAAAACTGGATTTTCACTGCAATTTTATCGTTAGCAGTTACATGTCTCTGAGAGACATTTTTTGTCTGAGATGTAACTTTATTTGTGAAACAAGAACAGTAAATACTTAGATCTCTCTTCTTATGAGGTTTAAAATGACAAGGCTATCTAAAAAGTGCCTGCTATAGAATATCTGACATACAGGCACTTGATAAATGGCACCATTATTATTGTTCTTTGAAGAATGATTGTTCAGGAAGCCTTTCAAAATGGTGTATTCGTCCAACATTCAGCACTCCTATACATTGGTCATCTGGTCCAGTATATAAAAAAAATTCACTGATATATATTTTTTCGGGCTACCCTTCGAGAAACTGTGTACAGGAATCAGATTAGCAATCTACCAATTTTCTGATATTAAAATCTTTTATAATCATTTCTTTTCTAGGAGACTATTCTTGCCCTATGTTTAAAATTACTATCTGGGAAGAAATACCCTGATCCTTCAGATCCTATTAGTAAGGTCCATATTATTAAATTATTTTTAAAAATATTTCTCTATTTAGCTGTGCCGGGTCATAGTTGTGGCCTATGGGATCTAGTTTGCAGACCAGGGACCAAACCCCCTGCAGTGGAAGCACAGCGTCTTTACCACTGAACGGCCAGGGAAGTCCCTCTCCTCATTCCAATAATGCTTTATTCTCAAATAAAAAGCTGCCATGAGTGTTTGATATTAACAGGTTATTTAGTCACTTACCAGCTTGCTTAGAACACAGACACTTTTTTGAACAGTCTCTCTGGTGATATCTGCTTGCCGTACTTTCAATGCCTATTATAAACAAATAGTCACTATTAGAAATTTTTCATGGAAATATTTAAAAATCATTGTTTCAATATAAGATAGCAATCAGAAAAAAAATACTTGCACTTAATAAATTTAAAAGTACTTACTGAGAATCTCAGAAGACATTTATTGAATGAATAAATGTCAACCAGAGTACTCTGTGTTAAGACTCTGGCAGGCAATGGGAATGTAAGAGTGAGAGACCGTCTCTGCTCTCAAGGAATTTATAGTCTGGTGGAGAATACTTTATGCGTAAATTGCCACAATCATAATGCAAACCAGTCATCCTTGGTTCCAGTTTTAAAATGGATACTCCTTTCAGAGACTTTTGTTTCTGGTGAGAAGGGGATAGTTTAAGAGCTTGTTTCTCCAGAGATGGAAGAATCGTCAGCAGTTTTGTTATGGTGGTTATTCTCCACTGTTGGGAGTCTGTCCTGGCACACCTGTATCGTACTGTAGTCCAGTTCTGAGCCAAAACTCAGGTCCTGGTGATTTTGAGGATGACCACATAAGATTTCTGCAGTTCTCTGCTAGGAAACAAGACTTGATCAACCCCAGGAAAGGCTGTGAGGGCAGTAAGAGCGACTCTTCCCCTTCTCATGTACTGCCTGACATCTCCTTGGCTCTGAGTCTTCAACTGCCTGAGAACTGATGATCTGTTGTTAAATTACATTGAGAGTAGAGCCTTTCTTCAATCTGCTTCTACCTCTTTACCTTTATTGGATTCATCCATCAGGTCTCACCTTTGTTCAAAGGGAATGAAAGGCTTTCTCCTAGGCTCTATGGCCTCTGATGTCTGGTTTATCTGTCTAGTTATCAGAAAAGGAGAGAACAGCTTGGAGAAATGGGCAACCCTAATAGACTAAAGTGGGTCAGACTCAGGAGGTAAGGGAGACAGGCAGTATGGAGTGCCACTTAAAGGATGTCTAGGCAGAGCATGAGAACTGCTGTTAATAACAACAGTACTGGAGAAATAATTTTACTAGTGATTATACAACTTATTGGAGAAAGGAATGGCTACCCATCCCAGTATTCTTGCTGGGAGAATTCCATGGATAGAGGAGCCTGGCAGGCTACAGTCCATGGGGTTTCAAAGAGTCAGATACAACTGAGCAACTAACACACACACATACAATTTACAGGGGTAAAAGGTGGTAAAAGGAACAGATTTCCAAGAAAAGGCAGCAGCTTGATTCATTCTATCTAGTAATATCAGTGTGCAAGGGTAACAGTATGTGAAGAAATCAAATACAAATTCTCAGATTTCTTTATCTCTAAATTCAGTTATTCATTTGAAGGGCTTCCCAGGTAGCTCAGCTGGTAAAGATTCTGTCTACAATGCAGGAGACCCTGGTTCGATTCCCGGGTCAGGAAGTTCCCCTGGAGAAGGGATAGGCTACCCACTCCAGGAGTTTTGGGCTTTCCTGGTAGCTCAGACAACAATGTGGGAGACCAGGGTTCGATCCCTGGGTTGGGAAGATCCCCTGGAGGAGGGCATGGCAACCCACTCCAGTATTCTTGCCTGGATGATCCCCATGGACAGAGGAGCCTGGCGGGCTACGTCCATGGGGTTGCAAAGAGGCAGACACGACTGAGCGATTCAGCACAGCACAGAAGTCACCTGAACCACAAACATTTACAATGTGTGTCCTTGGTTCTAGGCCCTGTGCGTGGAGGGTTATTTCATGTAGTTAACTAGCTTGTTTATGCTGGAATTTACTTATTACTTTCTAATGGTTCAGGGAAACACACACAGACAAAGCAAATGTGGTAGAATATTAACAACGGCTGAATATAGATGGTTGGTATACAGGTATTTATTGTACCATTCTTTTAATTTATCTGTGTTTGAAACGTTCATTATAAAAATTGAAAGAAAAATTTTTATGATTAAGTTAATTACCCACCTGAGGAAGCTTTTAAAACTTTGTGATCGCCTAGGATCAATTATTAGAGATTCTTATTCAGTTTGTAGAAGGAAAGGCCCAGCAATTATGCTTAAATTAAAAAGCTTCCAGGTAGTTCTGGTTAAAAACCAGTGTTTTAGAGCAGTGGTTCATCATCTGGCCTGCATATGAGAATCACCTGGGGAGCTTTTAATACTCCTGATGCCAGAACATTAACTCAGAATCTCTGGAGTGGGGACCCAGTCATCCTTACTTATCTAAAACTCTCCAGGTGATTCCAATGTGCAGCTGAGAACTACTTCAGGCTTCCCAAGTGGCACGAGTGGTAACGACTCTGCCTGCCAAAGCAGGAGACCTGGGTTTGACCCCTGGGTTAGGAAGATGCCTTGGAGAAGGAAACGGCAACCTACTCCAGTATTCTTTTTTTAAAAAATTAATTTATTTATTTTAATTGGAGGCTAATTACTTTATAATATTGGCCTACTCCAGTATTCTTGCCTGGAGAATTCCATGGACAGAAGAGCCTGGCGGGTTACAGTCTGTGCGGTCACAGTCGCACATGACTGACACATACCAGTACCACTACTTCAGAGTATTAATGATTTCATAAAAGGAAATCGATCTACTCAGAAAAGGTATCCCCACTGCAAAAAGAATGGTGGTGCTCAGAAATACAGCAGGAAAGGTGAAGCTACCCATCTCGGTTTATTTGAATTTATTAATCAGAGCTATTATACTAAGTTAGGCATTAAGAGGGCAGGTAAGTTTAAGAATGATCAAAATCTTATAGATAATTAAGATAACTTGTGAGTAGTTTGCAGCTACTGTCAGTACTTTCCACTATTTCTAGAAAGCTTCTAAAAAAAAGAAAAACACTCATTACCGTTCCTTTTTTTAAGGTTTCATACCAAACATTAGAAATAGAAAACTCAAGGATACCATGAAATTGAAATACAGTATTCTAAAGATAAATGGATAGTTTAGGTATCACTATCTAAAAACAATGTACCAAACATTATGATACAAATATAGTCACTAATCTCAATTTAGAAAAACATTCATGTGAATTAACTGGTACAGTAGAGAAAACAGCTAAACAGTTTATAAAAATTTAAAACTATATTACAGGTACCACATAAAAGATAAAGGCTTATGTATTTCCCCAGATTCTACATCTTAAGTGGCCAGTACAAGGAGTTTTCAAGTGTTTTTTTGCTTTTCATTTTAACTGTCTTACCTTGGCTTCAATTTGTCGATAGCAAGAGATACCATATATAGTGGCTCCATTTCCATTTCTGGGTGGCAAGTGAAAAAACACAGTATCTAAGAGATATACAGAAAAATGTAAATACCAAAGTAGACTACTTATATTTAATAATCAACTCTGACATTAGTATAATGCAGTCATTGAAACAAAAATGATGAAGTAACAGGAACCCATGTCAGATTTATTTCTAGCATCAAACCACTAGTTTCTTAGAATTCCTCTCACTGCCTTTCAGTGTATACTCATCACACAAAAAGCTCTAGAGGCTGAATTGTAACAGGATGAATTGAGACTACAGCTGCCCTTCTCAGAAAATACTTTATTATACAGGATTATCCCAGATTAAAAGAAAGTAAAGAATCATACAAACCAAAGGCAACACAGAAATTTTGAACAGATCCAGGAAATTCTTAGGACAATTGAGGAAATCTGAATGTAGGCTGGATAGAAGGTGGTATTATGGAATTACTGTTAAATCTCTTAGCTGTGGTAAAGGTCAAATCCGAAGTCATCCCAGGAATGATCTTATTTTTAGAAAATGTCAGCTGAAGTATTTACAGATAAAGCGTCATGATGTTTACAACTGACTTTCAAACAGTATAGGCAAAACCGTGAAAGTGTTAGTTGCTCAGTCGTGTCTGACTCTTTGAAACCCCATGGACTATAGCCTGCCAGGCTGCTCTGTCCATGGGATTCTCCAGGCAAGAATACTGGAGTGGGCAGCCATTCCCTTCTCCAGGGCATCTTCCTGACTCAGGGATCGAACCTGGGTCCCCAGCATTGCAGGCCAATTCTTTACCATCTGAGCCACCACGGAAGTATAATATAGGCAAAACCGTAGACATATATAAAGAAAATCCGTCAAATATTTACTATTCTTCCAACTTTTCTGTATGTTTAAAAGCTCTCATACTAAAAATATTTTTACAAAAAGATTTGTGAATTGGCTATTCCCGGATACAAAATAAAAAGTTAAAAAGGTTTGTGAGGTTAAAAATACAGCATTTAAATTTTATGTTAAACTGCATAGTAGGATTTGCCTCATTTCATACAAAAAGTAATGAATTTTAGAAAAACAAGCAACCAAACCAAGTTTAATCTGGCGTCTTGGAAGAGCCTATAAAACCATGATAAAGCATATTTCTTCATTAAGCCATTCAAAGCACTCATGTATAGGGTGATAGGCGATTCCGTACTAACTTCACAGCGCTGCTTTCTTTGAGGGTGTTAACACGCTCCTCATGCATGAAAACTTTTAAGCAGACTGTGACGGCAATGCTTCAGGAGGAGAAACAACCCCAGGTGTTTTCAGGTGGGCACTGGGAGATGAAGCTAGTCAACCTGTAGCTAGAGCTTCAGTCAGCCTGCAGCCGGTGCAGGTAACCTTCCTGAGTTTGCCTCTGAGAGGAGTCTGAGGTTTAAATACTGAAAGTGCTACCAATAGCAGATGTCCTAATATGGCTAATCACTTACCTTGGCCAGAGCTCTTGGCAAAAGAGTGGCCAATGTTCACCAACCATTGCCAATATAAGCCTGGCACTCCTCTGCAGATCCTCTAGTATAAATAACTAACTGGTCATCTTCAAACAAGCATTTAAATATTTTATGAACAATCACTAGGCCAAATGTCTTTCCTTACCAAAGTACTCAGACTCTAAGATGTCTGAGCAAATGTGAAAAAAACAAAAAAGGTACCTACTGATTGCTCCACTGTCTGTTTACATACCTTCTTGGTAGTTGTGTGCGCCGTCTGGTAGGGCAAGGAAGGGCAAATACTTCCACTCTTCAGGTAAGGTGTGACTATCATGTCCATCTCCTGGGATCAGGGGTGGGTAAGAGAACTCGACCTAAAATGGTAAGGAATGTTAGCCAACAGGGCGAAGATCAAAGGGAAAGTTATACCTCAACAGGCAAAAATGCTTTCAAACTCTCAATGACAGAAGTAAGGATAAGCCATGCTTGTTGACGCCATTTGACAATATCAATAAACCTATGGGTGTAGAAGAAGAAAAAGAAAAAAGGAGGAAAAGGAGAAGAAAAAAAAGAAAGTAAGCCTTTCCCCTTTGTTGATTTAAAGGAGTTTAATTTTGATGTGTTTAAGGGTAGGGTGTAGGTGGTGGTGGTGACTGAATTGGAGATGTTTGGGAGTTGTTGCCAAATAGATCAATACCCAGTTGTGGATATGACTGGTGATAGAAGCAAGGTCCGATGCTGTAAAGAGCAATATTGCATAGGAACCTGGAATATTAGGTTCAAGAATCAAGGCAAATTGGAAGTGGTCAAACAGGAGATGGCAAGAGTGAACGTCGATATTCTAGGAATCAGCGAACTAAAATGGACTGAAATGGGTGAATTTAACTCAGATGACCATTATATCTACTACTGTGGGCAGGAATCCCTTAGAAGAAATGGGGTAGCCATCATGGTCAACAAGAGAGTCCGAAATGCAGTACTTGGAGGCAATCTCAAAAACGACAGAATGATCTCTGTTCGTTTCCAAGGCAAACCATTCAATATCACAGTAATCCAAGTCTATGCCCCAACCAGGAACGCTGAAGAAGCTGAAGTTGAATGGTTCTATGAAGACCTACAAGACCTTTTAGAACTAACACCCAAAAAAGATGTCCTTTTCATTATAGGGGACTGGAATGCAAAAGTAGGAAGTCAAGAAACACCTGGAGTAACAGGCAAATTTGGCCTTGGAATACGGAATGAAGCAGGGCAAAGGCTAACAGAGTTTTGCCAAGAGAATGCACTGGTCATAGCAAACACCTTCTTCCAACAACACAAGAGAAGACTCTACACATGGACATCACCAGATGGTCAACACTGAAATCGGACTGATTATATTCTTTGCAGCCAAAGATGGAGAAGCTCTATACGGTCAGCAAAAACAAGACCGGGAGCTGACTGTGGCTCAGATCATGAACTCCTTATTGCCAAATTCAGACTTAAATTGAAGAAAGTACGGAAAACCAGTAGACCATTCAGGTATGACCTAAATCAAATCCCTTATGATTATACAGTGGAAGTGAGAAATAGATTTAAGGGACTAGATCTGATAGAGTGCCTAATGAACTATGGATGGAGGTTCATGACATTGTACATGAGAGGAGACAGGGATCAAGACCATCCCCATGGAAAAGAAATGCAAAAAAGCAAAATGGCTGCCTGGGGAGGCCTTACAAATAGCTGTGAAAAGGAGAGAAGCAAAAAGCAAAGGAGAAAAGGAAAGATATAAGCATCTGAATGAAGTGGTGTTGGAGAAGACTCTTGAGAGTCCCTTGGACTGCAAGGAGATCCAACCAGTCCATTCTAAAGGAAATCAGTCCTGGGTGTTCATTGGAAGGACTGATGCTAAAGCTGAAACTCCAATACTTTGGCCACCTCATGCGAAGAGTTGACTCATTGGAAAAGACTCTGAGGCCGGGAGGGATTGGGGGCAGGAGGAGAAGGGAACGACAGAGGATAAGATGGCCGGATGGCATCACTGACTCGATGGACATGAGTCTGAGTGAACTCCGGGAGTTGGTGATGGACAGGGAGGCCTGGCGGGCTGCGATTCATGGGGTCACAAAGAGTCGGACATGACTGAGCGACTGAGCTGAACTGAACTGAACCAAATAGATAGTAACTGAAGACCGGGAGCCCTGAGAAAAACCAATATCCTCCTGAACTGAGTAGGAGAGAGCCAACAAAGGAGCCTGAGAAGTTGAGTCAAGATCTAGCTTTGCTTCCCATCAGTTGACTCCCTTGGTCCCAATACTGGAGCTTATGGTTTCAATGGGCTGTTAGTGGGGGTGAGTGGGCATTAACTACCACTTTAGGTTATTTTTTGCCCCCAGATTGAGAAATGATCAATGAAGTCTCTCTAATACTGTGTCTTATAGAAATAACAAAGTTTTTAGCATAAGCCCGCAGTTTCTGGCATTCCCCAGGTTTACCAGCATTTTTCCCTCTCCTTCTTTGTCTTTTGGTTGTCTCAATGAGAGCTGACAAAATTCAATACTGAAGACCTGGATTGTATCACACTGACTTACATTTAATTTTCTTTCAAAGTATACTTAAAAGGGATTTGCATTGCATCAGTAATAAATACACTAAAGTTGGAACAACATAGGGATGAGAATCACTTTTAGATCTCACCTTTAATGTGGAAGGACATGATGGCTGATTTCCCTACATTTAAGGTAATCAAGGTGCCACTAGTCATATGAGACTGATTATAAAAGGGCTTTAGAAATGATTATTTTTGACAGGTAATCTAGTGCCATACTGAAATGTTTAAATTTCCCTGCCCCCCACCTTCAAAAGCAATCAACATTTCAGTTTGAAAGCATTTTTCAAAGGTTTGGTTTATGGAGTCAAACTTTCTCTCCAAGATCAGGTATTTAATATCAGTTAACTGGAGGCATAAATAATCTCAAGTTTTATACTGGCAATTCTTCAAAGTGTGCTGCTGCAGCTAAGTTGCTTCAGTTGTGTCTGACTCTACGCAACCCCATAGACGGCAGCCCACCAGGCTCCCCCGTCCCTGGGATTCTCCAGGCAAGAACACTGGAGTGGGTTGCCATTTCCTTCTCCAATGCATGAAAGTAAAAAGTGAAAGTGAAGTTGCCCAGTTGTGTCCGACCCTCAGCAACCTCATGAACTGCAGCCTTCCAGGCTCCTCCGTCCATGGGATTTTCCAGGCAAGAGTACTGGAGTGGGGTACCATTGCCTTCTCTGTCTTGAAAGTGTAAGGGGAGGCAAAATGTGCCATAAAGAGAAGGATGTAAGTTCAAAGCTGAAGCTATGAATCAGGTAGTTACAAAGTTAAAAAAGAAAAAAAATTACCAACTCAGAATCCTTGGTTTAACAGGAAAAACAACCCCCCCCCCCACACACAAAACACCAAGGAAATAAATTATTGTATTTTATGTAAACACTAAAGTCCAATATATAACACTTAACATAAGAAGACTTGGTAATATTACAAAATAATTTCATTTGAAAACCACTAATTTTAATGTATAATATTTACTTAAAAAACATTTAGTATGGAATAAACATGCTTTTAAATAAATATAAGCATCATGGATTCAAATGATCACAAGTATATCAAGAAGTATGTTGCTCTTTATGATCCAAAAAGTTTTTGCCAACTAAAAATTATCACTTGAAACCTGTCTATACAAGGATTAGGTCACTAACCCCTGCAGTCACGGACCTTCAACAAACTCTGCACGGAATTTAGGGCAGAGATTAGGAATGCGGAACTCTGTGCTCTCAGAAGAACTGGCAGAGCAGGCTGTCAGATTATTTTCAGAATATTTATGAGCCTAAATTCTTACATCTAAAATCTTAAAATTTAGATATAATTCTAAATTATATCTAGAAAAGCACTAAAATCATTGACAAGGATATCTGCTCCTTGTGACTAGCAGTAACCCTTTGCCAAATGTGCGCTTAACTCCATGTATCCCCCCTTCTCCAAAATCACACAGTATTGATATATATACTGACCTCCCCAGCTACCTCTTCAGAGCAGTTCCTCAGACGTTTCCTAGAGGCTGTCTCCAGGGCTATACTCCTCATTTTGCCCCCAAATAAAATTTAACTCACAACTCTTATGTTGCGCCTTTTTTTTTTCATTCGACAAGTTTAATCGTGAAAATTCCAAAAGAAAGTAGTACAACAGTGCTCAATCTCTTATTTAAACATATGAAAGTAATTTCAAAATTTTTACTTATTATTGAAAAACATGAAAAAAATTATTCACACTTTGTGTTGACAAGAGTATGGGGTTTGGCTGTGTAACTATAAATTGGTACAGCAGTTTTGGTGGCTATTTGGCAGAATTATCAAATCAATAATACATTTACTCTGACTTAAGTTCTATTTTGGAGAAGGCAATGGCACCCCACTCCAGTACTCTTGCCTGGAAAATCCCATGGACGGAGGAGCCTGGTGGGCTGCAGTCCATGGGGTCGAGAAGAGTCGGACACGACTGAGCGACTTCACTTTCACTTTTCACTTTCATGCATTGGAGAAGGAAATGGCAACCCACTCCAGTGTTCTTGCCTAGAGAATCCCAGGGACGGGGGAGCCTGGTGGGCTTCCGTCTATGGGGTTGCACAGAGTCGGACACGACTGAAGCGACTTAGCAGCAGCAGCAAGTTCTATTTTAGGAATTTATTCCATGAATACACACAGATATTCACATGGAGCAGTACAAAAATGTTCACAGTAATATGACTTACTGTAGCGTAAAAATTGGAAAACTAAATATTCATCAGAGGATTGGTCAAGTAGATTTTACATCAGTTCTCTGCAGCTGTTAAAAAGAATGGTAGATTTATATATATAGATAAAGCAAGACAGGTGTGATATACTGTAAAGTAGGTAAAATAAAAGCCCTCCAGACATGTCCACCTCCTAATTCTCAGAATCTGTCCTTACTTTACTATGCAAAAGGGATGTTGCAGACAGGATTATCTCCAGATGGGGATTATCCAGGTGGTCCCAATGTAATCACAAGGGTCCTTATGAGAAGCAGAAGAGACAGAGTCAGAGACAGTGATGATGATTTGCTTCAAGATGCTTTGAAGATGGAGGAAGGCACTTGAGCCTTCAGAAGTCCCTTGAGCGAAGGAGTGCAGGTGATCTCTAGAAGCTGGAAGATGCAAGAAAACTAATTCTCCCTCAGATTATCCTGAAGCAACGCAGAGCTGCCAACACCTTGATTTTAGCCTTACTGAAACCCATTTCAGATTTCTGACCTCCAGAACTCTTAATAAATTTGCACTGTTTTAAGTGTGTGGCTTGTGGTAACAGCAATAGAAAATTAATGCAACTATTAAATTTAATGAGGAAGCAGGGTATCAGTAAATATAGTATAATCCTACTTCTACTGTAATCCCATTTATGCAAATAGTTACATAGCACATCTTTGTAAATGAATTAAAAAACATCCTTGAAAAACATCTTTAATATAAAGATGTTTTATCTCTGGAGAGGTAAATAGAGTTGGAGATAAAGGAATATTCCTGCTTTTTCCTTTTGATCGTTTTTTAAAATTTCCAAGTTATAGAAAATTCGAACAATCTTTTAACTTTCATCTGTATTCACAAACTGCTAATTTTTGTCCACATGTGCTTTATTTGTGTTGCACGTGTATACGGATACATTTTCTAAACCACTCGACGGTAAGTTGAAAATATTATCGTTTACTTTTAGGTAAACTGGTATTTATTTTTAAATGACTGCTTTTAGCATTTAAAAAAAGCAAAAGATAACCACAAGGAGTTCCAAATTTCTGAAGGAAATCTTATTTACATCCTATCATTTTGGAAGCAAAGGGAGGTGAAAAGATCTATTTTTCTGATGATTCAGTTAACAAGTTACCAATGGCCAGAGTCTAATTAATATCTGAGGCTATGTTATGTTCAATATATTCTCCTGATTCTACTGAAGGAAAATCTGCTTTGAGTGACTCTAGTTGGAATATAAAATATAGTCAACTCATCAAACTGTTTTAAGTGTAGATACTATGCATGCTCTAAGAATTCCATGAGTAAATTAAAGCAGCTTTAGACTGATTTGCACCCAGAATATTTTTAACAACACTTCTTTGGGAATATGTATTCAGAATTTCAAACAGCCAACTTTGGTGATACAACTTTTTACAAATTGAACATTGCCTATATTGTGTTGGCAACTTTCTAGAATTCTACTGGTTTACCTGCCACCAACAAATCCTTGCATTTGGAGATGGCTAAACTTGCTAATCAAGTTTATAACACTTCCACACAAACTCCTTTGTGTCTACACATAAACAATAATTTCAATATAGTTTTGTTTCATTATTTAGTCAACTCTCTACTGTTGAATATTTTTATAGCTTTTTTTTTAAACATTATTATTAGCTATACAGGACAGTTAAGTATAATGTAATAAAAATATATATATATTTGACCTATGTCCCTGGTCCTAACCCTAAGCTCCTACAACCCTTTGGAATTTTCCAAGTGATAGGAACATCTTTTGTTATTCAAAAGAAGATGCTTGCAACCACGCCAGTGTCTGAAGGCTGGAGGAGAAGGGGAGCAAAGAGAACAAGATGATTGGACTGGCATCACCGACCCAATGCACGTTAGTTTGAACAAGTTCCAGGAGCTGATGAGGGACAGGGTGGCCTGGTGTACTGCAGTTCACGGGGTTGCAAAGAGTCAGATACAGCTGAGCAACTGAACAACAACAAGCTAAGGAGGTGGACTCTAGGTGGGGTTAAATGACTCTGGAACCGGGCCTGGTCACCAGAATGAGAAAGCCTTGATTCAAAGCTAGGAACTGTCAGCTCCACCTCTCAATCTCAGGGAGGGGAGAGGGAGTGGAGATTGAGTTCAATCACCAATGTCTACTGATTTAATCCATCATGCCTATGTAATGAAACCTCCATAAAATCCCCAAACAATCAGGTTCAGGAAGCTTCTCAGCTGATGAAGACATTGAGGTGCTGGGAGGATGCTGTTCCCAGAGAGGACTTGCAAGTTCCATGCTTCAGCTCACATACTTTATCCTATGCATCTCTCCCATTGGGCTATTCCAGAGAGGTATCCTTAAATAAATCAGTAAAAGTAAGCAGTGTTTTCCTGAGTTTTGTGAGTTGCTCTAGGAAATCTCAGAATCTAAATGGGGAACACGGGAACCCCTGAATTTGTAGCCAAGTTGGACAGAAATGCAGGTAGCCTGGGGACCTGGGACTGGTGTCTAAAGTAAGGGCATCTTGTGGGGCTGAGCCCTTAAACCTGTGCAGTATGAGGCTAACTCTGGGTAGCTAGTGTAGAATAGGACTAAATTGTTAGATACCCAGTTGATGTGTGGGGAAAAACAAAACAACAGTGAATCTGTTATTTGCACTTAATGGGATTTCTAAATCTTAAGGTGTAAATTCTACATGTTTTGAGTGCTGACTGAATACTCTGTATGCTCCCATTCAATATATCCAAAATAATCCACAGACATACAATTCACGGCACAAAGGCTTAAGAGGAATTCTCTTGGAGGTTACCTGAGACTCTTACATAATACTCTGTTGAATCAAAACACAATTTAAACAATAAAGCCAATAAAACTAAGCAGAAAGTAAAGGCAGGTATATAGGCAGTCTCACTGTATAGTCTAGGGGGACCCACCAACAATGGCAGTCTACTGGAAGGGCTCTCCCCTGCAGCCATGCTGTACAGGGTCTGCACACTGTATATGGCAGCCCTGAGTATATGTGAAAAATCACTGACAAAAAACAAAGTATATCTCCAGAGACTAAGAAATATTTAGAATGATTATCATCCAGTAAGAGAACTATTATATAGTGAAAGTTCACAGCCCAAAATCTAAGTTAAATATGGGGATCAAACATGGTATCTGGTAAGGTATTAGCACAGACAGTGTGTAACAAATGTATCAATTGCTCCCCTAAAAATATTAAATTAGTAAATATTAATATATAATATGATATTAATATATATCCCCTAAAGGATAACATTGGAAGGACTGATGCTAAAGCTGAAACTCCAATACTTTGGCCATCTCATGTGAAGAGTTGACTCATTGGAAAAGACTCTGATGCTGGGAGGGATTGGGGGCAAGAGAAGCGGACGACAGAGGATGAGATGGCTGGATGGCATCACTGACTCGATGGATATGAGTTTGGGTAAACTCCGGGAGTTGGTGATGGACAGGGAGGCCTGGCGTGCTGCGATTCATGGGGTTGCAAAGAGTCGGACATGACTGAGCGACTGAACTGAACTGAACTGAAAGGATAACACTAAATATTAAATCACACATATTTCAAATATCTTTTTATGTCAACAAACACTCATACGGCAAAATCTATTTTGATCTCAATTAGCAATAAAATTTTCACACTTAAATAACTTAAAAGAAGATAAGAGGAGGGAAAAAGAAGACAAAGGATGATTGTTAACAAGTGAAAACTGAATTGTTGTTTAGTCGCTAAAGTCAGAACTGGACATGGAATAACGCACTGGTTCAAAATTGGGAAAGGAGTACATCAAGGCTATATTATTACCCTGCTTATTTAACTTATATGCAGAGTACATAATGTGAAATGTCAGGCTGGATGAAGCACAAGCTGGAATCAAGATTGCCAAGAATAACAATAACTTCAGATGTGTAGTAGAGAAGGCACTGGCACCCCACTCCAATACTCTTGCCTGGAAAATCCCATGGACGGAGGAGCCTGGTGGGCTGCAGTCCATGGGGTCGCTAAGAGTCGGACACGACTGAGCGACTTCACTTTCACTTTTCACTTTCATGCATTGGAGAAAGAAATGGCAACCCACTCCAGTGTTCTTGCCTGGAGAATCCCAGGGATAGGGGGGCCTGGTGGGCTGCCGTCTATGGGGTCGCACAGAGTTGGACACGACTGACATGCCTTAGCAGCAGCAGTAGCAGATATGTAGATAACACCACGCTAACAGCAGAAAGCAAAGAAGAATTAAAGAGCCTCTTGATGAAGGTGAAAGAGGAGAGTGAAAAAGCTGGCTTAAAACTCAACATTCAAAAAACTAAGATCATGCATCCAGTCCCATCACTTCATGGCAAATACACAAGGAAACAATGGAAACAGTGACACACTTTATTTTGGGGGGCTCCAAAATCACTGCAGACAGTGACTGCAGCCATGAAATTAAAAGACGCTTGCTCCTTGGAAGAAAAGCTATGAAAAACCTAGACAGCATATTAAAAAGCAGAGAAATTACTTTGCTGACAAAGGTCCGTATAGTCAAAGCTGTGGTTTTCAAGTAGTTACGCACGGATGAGAGAGATGGACAATAAGAAAGGCTGAGCGCTGAAGAACTGATGTCTTTGAACTGTGATTCTGGAGAAGATTCTTGAGAGTCCCTTGGACTCCAAGGAGATCAAACCAGTCAATCCCAAAGAAAATCAACCCTGAATATTCGTTGGCAGGACTAATGCTGAAGCTCCTTACTTTGGTCACCTGATGTGAGGAGCTGACTCATTAGAAAAGACCCTGATGCTGGGAAAGACTGAAGGCAAGAGGAGAAGGGGATGACAGAGGACGAGATGATTGGATGGCATCACTGACTCAATGGACATGAGTTTGAGCAAACTTTGGGAGATGGTGAAGGATAGGGAAGCCTGGCGTGCTGCAGTCCATGGAGCTGCAGTCAGACACCACTGATTGATTGAACAAGTTACTAAGTTATATCCAACTCTTTTGCAACCCCATGGACTGTAGCCAGGTTCTTTTGTCCATGGGATTTCCCAGGCAAGAATACTGGAGTAGGTTGCCATTTCCTTCTCCAGGGGATCTTCCCCACCCAGAGATCAAACCCACATCTCCTGCATTGGCAGGCAGATTCTTTTACTACTGAGCCACCAGGGAAGCCCAAAAGCTGAATAATAATTTTCTAACCACAAGGAATAAAAAGACAATTTTTCAAAATGCTAAATGAACTATGTAAAAAATAGTGACATATGTTTACTCTCCAAGAATAATAAAAGTTACCACCCTTTCCCATAGTTTTCAAGTCAAATTGGGATCCCCTTCCCTGGTGGCTCAGAGGGTAAAGAGTCTGCCTGCAATGCAAAAGACCTGGGTTCGATCCCTGGGTCAGGAAGATCCCCTGGAGAAGGAAATGGCAACCCACTCCAGTACTCTTGCCTGGAAAATCCCATGGACAGAGAAGCCTGGCAGACTACAGTCCATGGGATTGCAAAGAGTCGGACACGAGTGAGTAATTTCACTTCAGTCAGAGTCCATTTACTTTGTCTTCAGAAGCAAAAGGTTGGAAAAACACCAATGAAAAACTACAAAACCAAAACAATAACATAGTGTCCTAATGTGAACTTTGAGTACTTCAAAAATACCCTTGTTTGCTATCTAACAATGCAACATCCACTCCACTGTCAGAGACCCATAGAAGCCACAGTGCCAAACAGCACATCAACTAAACACATCCGTGGACTCCACTGATAAGGATACAAGGCTTACTGAGGGAAGGAGAGGACTTCATGAGATTCTGAACCAGCTGCTCCACTTCTCTGCTTCCTTTGTAAGCATCTTAGGGATTTGTTTTTGTAACAGTCAAAACATTATAGGCACCAAGGCTCTGTCAGAATTTTTCACTTTAAATGAAATGCTGGACATTAAAAGTAGGTCTTCTCTAAGTTATACTTTCCTTTGCAAATTTCTGGAAGATTCAGTGCTAGAAAAGAACTGGCACTCTTCCTCACTATTCTCTAACAAAGTTGGCAGAGCTGAAATTACAAAGGGATATAAAGAATTCCATATACAAAGCCCCTAGAGAAGGAAATGGCAAGCCACTCCTGTACTCTTGCCTGGGAAATCCCTTGGACAGAGGAGCCTGGCAGGCTACAGTCTACAGGGTCGCAAAGAGTCGGACACGACCTAGCGACTAAACAGTAACAATGGGAAGACAGGAAGAGAAATTATTAAAAAAATATCTGGTGCAATGTTGAAGACTGACCTTCTGGAAAAGATGATATAAATGGAACATTAATCTCTAGGCTATTGCGAATATATACTAAGATGACAAAAAATTATTTTCTTACAGGAAAAAAATTAGAAAACTTCTTAATAAATGATTAAATCTATTTTAATAAACTCTGTCTTAGCAATCTGTTACACATAAATTTATTTTGAACATTTCAATACTGAACTTCTACACGGCAAAAAAGATTTCAATTTCTGGGTGTGCACCATACCCACCAAATACAACCTAACAAATTACTAATATCACCTGTGAAGGCTATGGGAGCAGGAACAGGTTTCATTAACAACTCTGCAGTGATTCCCTTAATACATAGGTAGCAAACCTTGTGACAACAAGTTGGATTAAGAAAATACAAGTGCAGAGGGCTGTTTTCAAATCTAACTGAACACCCAAACAGTCTACCCTGAACTTGGACTTCTGACGATTTAATTACCTAGAACACTGCCGACCAGGAACAAGTGAGAAAAGCATCTATCAGCTTAACTAGCTATCATGAACCCCTAGATAAAGAGAATTCTTTAGGTCTTCTTTCAAAATTCATGACTGTCATTGTATTTCATACACATTTAGTAGATATGCCCTTCCAGTCCACAAAAGAAAAGAAGCAACACATGAGAAAGAAGGGAGGGTAAGCTGCAAACTACAGCGTTGTTTCTGGTCGACACTGAGAAGTAACTGCTAACTGCTCCATCATCTCCCTCTCTCTGACTGGTTATCAAAAGCCCCGCTGAGTCAGAGGCATGTGCGAATCACCCTATGTTAAAATAAACCCAGAATGCCACAGTACAATGGGTGACATTTGTGATGAAGACAGAATCATCCAGAGTAATTTAAATTGTGTCCAGGATATTCTGCTTCAAAGTTTATTTTAACAAGCTCTCCATTAAAAAAAAAAAAGAAAAGAAAAATGGTGCAATGTCACAATGATGTTCTTTGCTGCACTATTTAAAACAGCAAAACACTGGAATGCCACCTAAGTGTCTAAAAAGGAGACCAGTTAAATAAAGATTTCAATAAAATACTTAGCTATTTTAAGATGCTAAAATTCAATACTTCTCAAAATGGAAGATATTAATGGTATAAAGTTACATTAAAAAGGCAGGTCAAAAAACTTGTTTATAGTTTAATACATTTCTGGAAAAAGCTATGTATATTAATTAAAAATGGAGAAATGGAGGAATATTTATCGAGGCAGACTTCTCTAGGATAAAGGATTTTAAGTGCCAGTCTTCTTTTTTCTCTATATTCTCACTTTTCTACCACAGTGAACACATATTACTTCTGAAAAGAAATGTCATTTCTTAAAACAGCTGAAATACTATTTTAAAACCTGTCCAAAAAATCAACTTAAATAACAGCCTCTAAAAATATCCTAGGAGAAAACGAGTTTTTAATCTGATGGCATCTTAACCAAAGAATATAATAGGACCAGTCTTTTAAAAAATTATTCAGTAGATAGGTCTTCATCTTCCTCTTATAGTGCCCATCCCTGCAAAATCTGTGCTCAGCAAAGGATCTGCAATCACACTGATAACAAGGAGAAGACTACCCATGATATTACTTAGGTAACTTATGGGTTACTGAGGATCAAAGACTTAAGGTAAAGAAAGAAATTTATATACTCTTAGGCTCTTAAGCACTGTCTAGCCATCTGCGGAGAATCTTAAGACAAAAGAATCTTCCTGATTTCTTGAAGGCTGCCCCCCTGCCCCCCTATCCTGCTTAGCTGTGATGCCAAGGCCTAAAAAAAAACCTATTCCACTGCTACTAAGTGTTAATGTTGCAGCCCTACAAAGTGAGAAAGTTTCATCATTTCAGCACAGAAAAAGCATGGCTAAAATCAGGTAGAAACCTCCACCCACATATAAAAATGCTATGGAGGGCCAGAAAACGCAATCTCATTTCAGGAGTTTTTCTGCATAGCTAAAAAAAGAACAAAAAACCCCCCAAACTTTAGATTTTATTCTTCCCTAACCTCTAATTCTCACAAAATTTGTTTTTACTGTCCCAAAGACCTATTTAATTACAACAAGAATTATAAATAAGATCTCCCCAATATTTCATCATTGTCACCACAGGATCCCATCAACAGCAGGTGCCTAAACTGTATATTTGTCAGCCAGCCTTCTGTCCCCAAAACCTGAAGTGGGTCAGAACTTGACACTATAACCCTAACGTAAACCAAATGTCCCTCCAGATCTCCTCAACCCACCCCTGAATTTACAATGCTTCATCCTGCCACTCACAGATACTTTCCTCTGATCAGCCCACTCAGTCCAAAAGGAAAATACACTGTTCTCTTCACTGTATCTAGTTGCTTTATTCACTGCTGTAATTAGTGCAAACGTGAGTTCTAGTTCTTTCACGATTCTACCTTTTAGAGAAGTACAGGCTGGTAAAAGCAGTTTCTTCAAGAACTAAAACTGTTAGCTACGTATATAAAACCATGAACTCTACCAGAATAGTGGCCAAAATTAAAGCAATAATTCCAACTGTTTTTGGTTTGGATTTTTTTTTTTTTTTTTTGGCTGTGCCATGCAGGATCTTAGTTCCAGGTCCAGGGATTGAACCTGTGCCCTCTGCATTAGGTGCACAGAGTATGAACACTGGACTGCCAGGGAAGTCCCTAATTTCAACTTTCTATGACATCATTTTTGGAAAATAACTATTTCCTACTAATTTGAGTGCTTAAAAAAGTTCCACTCTAAGAAATAACCAGATTTATTTGCTATACATTGATTATGTTATTTTGCCAAAATTATGGTGAATCTGACAAATTCAGTTTATATATTTACTTCCACAAAGCAAACAAAGAGCAAGCAAAACTCTGGGACACACAATCTAAGCAAACTGCTACAGAGAAGTCTACAAATTACCTCATGTTAATGAGTCTAACCAGAGAAGGCAATGGCACCCCACTCCAGTACTTTTGCCTGGAGAATCCCATGGATGGAGGAGCCTGGTAGGCTGCAGTCCATGGGGTCGCTGGGAGTCGGACAGGACTGAGCGACTTTGCTTTCACTTTTCACTTTCATGCATTGGAGAAGGAAATGGCAACCCACTCCAGTGTTCTTGCCTGGAGAATCCCAGGGATGGGGGAGCCTGGTGGCTGCCGTCTATGGGGTCGCACAGAGTCAGACATGACTGAAGCGACTTAGCGTAGCATTAGCAATGAGTCTAACTGCAGGTGACTTTTTAAGGAAGAAGAGTTCTTTACTAAGTGCTAAATTTTAAACAATTTCAGGGGAAGAGTCGGAATGAGTAAATATTTCAAAACCATTTGAAATGTCATGGTAGTACCTTAGCTCACCTAAAATGTCCTAAATGTTAAGTATATCAATAAATGAGAACGACCACTAGAAACGAATGTGTACCTATAGAAGAATCCATCCCCATGAATTAACCAAATAAAAGTGAGAAAATAATCAAATGATAACGTTAATAGATGTTCATTCTAATTTAAGAGGCATTTTTCATTTAAAATACATCTGAAGGCCTCAAAGGTGGAAAAATGTCAGAAACAAGATGAAGGAATGAACATCTACATGCCTAGTTTGAGGACCTTCAACACAAATGGCTTTTCCTCTGGCCCATGTGAACGGACCTGACTTCTTTATCACAGCATTATAGAGCACCTTTACAGCAGAATATAGCAGAAGAGTCTACAAAAATTTAGTACATTCCTCTAGATAAAGTCACCATGTTCAACCCAGCACAGTGTTACATGGAGTTACTTTTTTAAACGAAAGTTTAACTTCGGCTCACTTGAATCTAAATATTATAAATTACAACCAAGTATGGAAATTTTTTCTATGAATGATCTCAGTGCATTGAATGAACTGATGCTCAACATGACCTGCAGCATTTTCAGTACTTGGAAGAGCAGTCTAACAAAGCACCCTCAAACCGCCTAAAACAATCCGAAGCCAGCCACAGTTCAATGAGCCATGTACTTTTAATCCTTTACACAAGAAGGTACCTGATTAATTCATCCTGAGGGAAACCTGATGTAATTAAAAAGTCTGAAACACCTGAAGCATTTAACTTTCAGTTCAGTTCAGTCGCTCAGTCGTGTCCGACTCTTTGCAACCCCATGAATCGCAGCACGCCAGGCCTCCCTGTCCATCACCAACTCCTGGGGTTCACTCAGACTCACGTCCATCAAATCAGTGATGCCATCCAGCCATCTCATCCTCTGTCATCCCCTTCTCCTCCTGCCCCCAATCCCTCCCAGCATCAGAGTCTTTTCCAATGAGTCAACTTTTCGCATGAGGTGGCTAAAGTACCGGAGTTTCAGCTTTAGTATCATTCCTTCCAAAGAAATACCAGGGCGGATCTCCTTCGGAATGGACTGGTTGGATCTCCTTGCAGTCCAAGGGACTCTCAAGAGTCTTCTCCAACACCACAGTTCAAAAGCATCAATTCTTTGGCGCTCAGCCTTCTTCACAGTCCAACTCTCACATCCATACATGACCACTGGAAGAACCATAGCCTTGACTAGATGGACTTTTGTTGGCAAAGTAATGTCTCTGCTTTTGAATATGCTATCTAGGTTGGTCATAACTTTTCTTCCAAGGAGTAACAGAATATCAAACATATTTGGATTTTTGACAGATTAAGAAAGCAGAGTTGGATACATGCACCCCAATGTTCATTGTAGCACTATTTACAGTAGCCAGGAGATGGAAGCAACCTGAATGTCCGTTGACAGAGGAAAAGATAAAGATGTGGTGCATATATAATGGAATATTATTCAACCATAAAAAAGAACTAAATAATGCCATTTGCAGCAACATGGATGGACCTAGAGATTGTCATACTGAGTGAAGTAACTCAGACTGAGAAAGATAGATATCATATGATATCGCTTGTATGTGGAATCTAAAAAAATGGTACAAATGAATTTATTTACAAAATAGAAAGAGAGTCATGGATGTAGAAAACAAACTTGTGGTTAGTAGGGGGAAAGGGAGGAAGGTTAAACTGGGAGACTGGGACTGACATATATATACTACTATATAAAAATAGATAATAAGGACCTATTTATAGCACAGGGAACTCTCCTCAACACTCTCTAATGATCTATATGGGAAAGAATCTAAAAAATAGTGGGATTTATGTGTAACTGATTCACTTGCTGTACATCAGAAACTAACACATTATAAATCAACTATACTCCAATAAAAATTTTTTTAAGAAAGCAGAGTTGTAGGTCTTCTAGAATCATTTGCAAAAGTGAAGAACATCATTTAAGAACTAATACGACGTATGTTTTGCCTATGTGTTCAGTCATGTCTGACTCTTTGTGACCCCATGGCTGTAGCCCATCAGGCTCCTTTGTTTATGGAATTTCCCAGGCAAGAATACTGGAGTTGGCTGTCATTTCCTACCAACCCAGGGATTGAACTCTTATCTCTTGTGTCTCCTGCATTGGCAGGCAGATTCTTTACCACTGAGACACCTGGAAAATCCAGTATGACTTATATTGGATTTTTAGTACACTTTCTTGATATTTTATAAAAACTAAGGCAAAAAAGGGAGGAAAGTAGGGCAACCAAAAATTAGAAATGTAGTTGAACAAACTATTTTCCCATCTTTTTCTATACTATTACACATCAGCTGAACATCCTATTCCAGCTGGATGAACTTCCACTAATTTATACAAATTATGTCTCCAGCAAAAGTTTAATTATTTTTGACTGCATTGACCTGTCAGTTTTATCAACCAACTCAGTGTGAGAGCCTTTTCATTCATTTGCTCTGCTGTCTGAGTGGAGTGGCTATTTAGCAGTCCCTAGGCACCACCTGACTACCACCACAGAGGATTTTAGAAGTTTTTCAGATTATTAACTCACACAATTATAACTCTCTTTAGAGTCTAGAAATCATAGTGTCATTTCTCCACCCAATTTCAATTTGAGGAGCAATAGAAAAAAAAATCGATTATTAGTAAGTTAAAATTTTTGTGAGAAATAGTAATAGTTCTATTAAAATTATAAGTAAAAACTATAGAATATGCACTAATTCAATCTAAAAATCACATTTCTGCTCACTGCATTTTGACTTTGACAAATTTTAACAAATTCTTGTTTGATTTGCAGAACCAGGTTCTTAGCTCTTCGATTTCTGCCATTCTATTTAAGTATACTTTAAAAAAAACTGTTTTCAGTCAGCAATAAGACAATAACAATGCATCTTTCATTGCATTGTGGTAGAACCTTTTGCATTCTCTTTAATTCTATCAGCACCCCAGGTGAGAAAACACTCAGTAAGTGTATGTATTAAAAAAATCATTGCTTTGGTCTCCATGAGGCATCATGCAGATTACAAAATATTTTTGTAATATACAAGGCATGTATTTTTCCTTTCTACTAAAAGCCTACAACCTAAAAGTGCTACTAAAAGAGTTGCAGTTATAAAGACTAGGGACATCTGGGCTTCAATGTCAGTGCTGACAATGAGGCTCGTCTTAACCAAACTAGTCAGGCTCCTCTGAACTCTCTTCTCAATGAGGCTCTGACTTTGGGCTTCCTGGTTCACCTCTGCCTTGCCTAATTTTATCAAGTATCCCATTAGGTGGCTTTAGCTAGAAACCCCTCTGACCCTTGATGTAGTAAGTTTCCAGCCATTGGCCCCCACTTTGCTCCTTGGCTATAAATTCTCATTTTAGGGAATCCCCTGGTGGCCTAGTGGTTAGGACTTGGTGCTTTCACTGCTGGGGCCTAGGTTCCATCCCCGGTTGGAGAACTAAGATCCTGCAAGCCAAGCAGCATGGCCAAAAAAACCCAAAACACACAAAACAATCAGTCTCAGGGCTGAAAGCAAAAGCCATATAAATCCTGAGAAAGATCATGGCATCCAGGTTGCTGCTTCACCTCAGAGTTCTGCTTCATTTTAAAATCTGTTGTTTAGTGCTCTTTAATCCCTAATTGGAGAAGGCAATGGCAACCCACTCCAGTACTCTTGCCTGGAGAATCCCATGGACGGAGGAGCCTGGTAGGCTGCAGTCCATGGGGTCTCGAAGAGTCAGACACGACTGAGCGACTTCACTTTCACTTTTCACTTTCATGCATTGGAGAAGGAAATGGCAACCCACTCCAGTGTTCTTGCCTGGAGAATCCCAGGGACAGGGGAGCCTGGTGGGCTGCCCTCTATGGGGTCGCACAGAGTCGGACACGACTGAAGTGACTTAGCAGCAGCAGCAATCCCTAATTAGTATATATTTTTCATACAATAAATCATTTTTCCTTACTGGAAACATAAATTATATTACTTCTACCAATAAAACAGAGAGAACACATAATAATCTTGACTTTAGATGACAAAAATGATTAAAAGATTTTATTCTATTCCCTACGAATATTTTCTTCTTTTTTGTCATTAAAAATTTCGTTTGGTTGTGAACGGGACCCACTCCTTACTTTTTCATACAGACTCCTACATGCCATGTGGCTCAGCTGAATGAACACACGTGGTGCCAAGGCAATTCTAAGCCTGACTCCAGCATAACCGTGGCAAGATCAGTTACTTCCTCCAAGTTTCAGTTTCTTCACCCATATCTGAGGTAAGCGGTGTTCATCATCCTTAGATTTTTAATACTATAAAACTTCATCTCTTTGATGTTAGTTGTCATACAACTAGATGAAGTTTTAAAGTATTAAAAGTCTAAGGATGATGAACACTGTTTACAGGCTTCCTAGGTAGCCCAGTGGTAAAGAACTCACCTGCCATGCAGGAAACGTGGATTCTACCCCTGGCTCGGGAAGATCCCTTGGGTAGGAAATGGCAACCCACTCCAGTTATTCTTGCCTAGAGAATCCCATGGACAGAGAAGCCTGGCAGGGCTACAATCCAGGGGTTGAAAAGAGTCAGACACGACTGAGCATAAAGGCACTACTTACATGCCATAGTACAATTATCTCAAATATTTATTTTCTTACCTCCAAATATAAGGCCACATTTAAAAACCATATATATTCCACTGCTGTTGCTTGGAATTTTCTAATACTACCCTGAACAATGTCACTTCCTCCTTGGTAACTATGTCATTTTTACTTGAAGGATGAGGAATATATTTTTAAGTGAAGCTGTCTTTAAAACACATACATACACAACTACTTTCATTCCATCATTTTTCTGTCATTATCCTCTAATGAACTGAAATTTTGCCAATCAGTCTTTTAAAATATTACATTTTCTTTGAAATGCTACATTACCTAGCGGTAGCAATCAGCATTTTTATTACTTTAAGCATTTCAATTTACTGTTCACTAGCACATTATGACATCATTGCCTTCCAGTTCTGCGCTCATTAAATAATCCTCTACCTTTGTTCCCCTGCCTTCGATACATAGATTGCAGATGTCCTATTGTTCCCGTTCACCATTTCAGTGAAGAAGCTTAAAAATGACTTAATATTTGCACGTTTCTTTGCTCAGTAAATAACACTTCTCCTCACTGCAACTGAACTGGAGAGTCTATCTCTCATCAAAAGGGAAGATCTGGACAAGACTAAAAAGGAACTCGAAGGCCGAATGGGAAGGGGGGCGGAGTCAGTACATCAGCCCAACAGGGGTTCCAGGGCTTTCACAGATAAACAAAGGAAGTTGATTTTCCCACGGTGCCGCATGTGCTTCGACCATCCTAAGGTACTCGTGCGGAAGCCCAGAGCTCATTACCTTGAAAACGCAGCCCAAGTGCTGATTTTTTTTTTTCTAAGGGAATCCCACTAAAAGCAGACAACCAGAAAGTCAACGGAGACCGAGATGGATGAGGAAGAGAGTGGGCCGACCATCGATTCCTTCCTCTGACTCCACAGAAGAACCTAAATATCTACCAACCCCAACATACCGACACATAGCTCCTCCGCTGCTCAAGATACAATTTTCAGGGGGAGGGGAAAACAGGGAGCGTGCGGGGTGGGCTTCAGGTAAGGTGAGTGCGAGGATCAGGAGAGAGGAGTCAAGTTCAGGGGCGGAGGGCCGAGGGCACTGGAAGATGGTCTGAGCCGAGCGGAACGGCGTGGGTGTCGGCGGCGCGCGAACGCCAGAACAGCCAGGGGCGGGCACAGGCCCCTTCCTCACCTGGCAGCCCTTCTTGTGATGAAAGCCGACCACTACGATGTGCAGGACGGGCCCCCGTGGGGGGCCATCGCCGCCCCGCCTGATCTCCATGGACGACCGCCGCGGGCCCGCACAACGATGACTTCAGCCGCCGAGGGCGGCAAGCTCGGCGACCCCGCGATCCCCAGGAGGACGGCGAGAGGTGGATTTCAGGTGTCAGCGAGGGAGCCGCATGAGAGCCGCGAAGGGGGCCGGGAAGAGGCCGAGGATCCTGCAGCTCTGCACCGCCCCCCCGGGCCGCGGCCGCGCTTCCCTCATCCGCTTCCGCTGTTTCCGGGCTGTCACCTGATGCCGGGGCCGCCGCGGGCGAGGCGGGACTGGGAAGGACCGGGAGGGACCTGAGAGGGCTGGGCCTGATGGCGGGGCGGGGCCTGGGGAGCGGGGCAGGGGCGCTAGGTGGGCGGGGCTGAGGGCGGGGCCTGGTGGGGCCTCTGGGCACACCTGTCCCCAGTTCACCCCCCCGCTCTGTGCTACCTTCTCCCCCCTTCCTCCTCTGTCCTTGCTTTTTCCTCCTTAACATCTCCGCCCCTGCCCATCTCTTCCGTCAGTTTTTTCCTACCTTTTTCCCCCTTCATTTTCTGTGTATCCAATTCTTCCACCTCCTTCCCTTCGCCTCTCTGACCTGGAGCCTTTATCCTTAAATTTTGGTAACATGGAGACATATCGGTGCACCTCTACATCTGTGTATTCAGCCTTTAAGTTACTTGCTTACCCACAGTTGCTCTTTTGCTTCGTTCTGTGTTTTTTCCTTATTTAAATATTATGTATAGGAGTTTGGAAGCGTTTTAAGGCCTCGTGCAGAATATCCTTGAAAATAAAGTAAATTTACAGGGAGACCTGTAAAAATGATTATTCTAGTCCTGATATTTTATTTTTTACTTTGTTGTGAAAGCGTTGGTTGCTCAGTCGTGTCAGACTCTTTGCGACACCATAGACTGTAGCCGGCCAGGCTCCTCTGTCCATGAAATTATCCAGGCAATACTGGAGTGGGTAGCCGTTCCCTTCTCCCGGTGATCTTCTCGACCCAGGGATTGAACCCAGGTCTCCTGCATTGTAGGCAGATTCTTAACTGTCTGAGCCACCAGGAAAGGCCAATTTAGTCCTGCTATTAAAAAAAAAAATTTTTTTTCATTCTATCTTTCTGGGTTTAGTACTCTAATCAGCACAAAATACATGGAGTCAGTTATCATCAGAGGTTTTTATTTCCTTACTGATTGTACTAGTTGAATCAAAAAAGAAACTGAATCTCATTTTATGTCAATTTAAAGTGAATAGTGGAAATACTAGCAGATTTAACAAATCTTGTCCAGGGCAGTTTGAGGGTAGGTGCCTGCTTCAAATAGCATTCACAATCATTGCAATAACTAGTTGTGAAGTTTATCATTACAAGTTGCCCATCTCTTAGTTTAGACAACCTTAATAGTTGATGTTTTCCACTCTGGCCTTAAAATTTAAGGACCTACATTCTAATCTAAGTATGGCTGGGAAAAACTGTATAATGGCAGCTCAGATGGTAAAGAATCTGCCTGCAATGCAGAAGACCTGGGTTCCGTCCCTGGATAGGGACCATACACTGTAGAAGGGAATGGCTACCCCCTCCAATATTCTTGTCTGGAGAATTCCATGGATAGAGGAGCCTTGAAGACTATTAACATTGGTGAGGTCTCCAAAAAGTTGGACAGGACTGAGTGACTTTAACTTCCATTTTCTTCTTATTAATAGAACATAGTTTCTGTGATTCAGTAGAATTGTTTTAATGCTAATAATACTGTAGAAAAACTTCAAGTTGTTGCTACTATTTCTTTCTGTATTACAAAATTTTTGGCACTGACTCAGAACTGTGTGTGAAACTATAACATTCCCTGTATACAGAATATGTTACTCTTTTCTTCCATCTGCTTTGACATTTTCCACAATTAGCCTAGCTAAAATTGAAGTGAAATTGAACATTTTTTAAAAAAAGATGAAAGGTCAGGGCATCTTAGAACTCTATGTCTATAATGAATGCCAACTGTTTACTTCATTGTGCAGGAGACCCCAGTGATAGCAGTATAAAATCTGTATCAGAACTTTCCTGGTGGTCCAGGGGCTCAATGCAGAGGGCCCGGGTTTGATCCCTGGTCAGGGAACTAGATCCCACATGCCACAGCTAAGAGTTTGTATGGCACATCTAAAGATCTCAAATGCCACAGATAAGGCCCAGCACAGCCATACTCCCCCAAATCTGTTACATTTTGCATGCTAGGGTCTCCAACTAAGATGAAATCATTTTATTCCTGACCATTATTTGCCTAAATGTTTAAAAAATATGTCATTTAAAATAATGGTGTAAACAAGATATGTCACAGGGAAAATTGGGAGAGAAAGTAAGCAAGGGAATTTCTAAAAATTTTTCCATCTCTAATTATACAGACTGGTCCATTTAACAATTTAACAACTTTTACATTAGTTTTTAATGAGTTCTATTAATATAAAATACATTCATTCATTAGTGACATTGTCTATAAGGACACATTGAGGGAAAATAGGAATTTCTCCTTTATTTTAAAAAGTGTTGGAAAGAACAAGATTGGAAATAGCAATTTGAGATAATGAAATACTTCCTTAATATTATTTTGAAAGGAAACATTTGCTTGTATTTTATGATGAAATTTATCTCCAGGGAAAAAAATAGAAATGTCTTTCTGAACATACAGTACATTGAAGAGCTTCTTGTAATTATGTGTTATGATAAATTATAAGTTCTAATTTATATCTACTCTGTAAGTAAGAACCAGGAGAAAAACCCTGAAGACAGAGCTATGATATGTTTTCAAATTCATTTGGAATTGGCCTGTTGTTTCTTTTAGTGTCTTGCCTCAGGAAAGAACTCAATAGAATAAAAACACCTCTTCCTGCAATCCCCATTAACTACTGTGTAAACAAATTGTATCTCCTTTTTCAGAAAATAAGACCTCCTTTATTCTTCATCAATAGTGCTGAATATTGCTAATGTTAATTTGGTTTCTGTAATGGAAAGCAAGATATTGACTTAAAGCTTATTTTCTTGAATTTTAAACTCTATCAGGTAGCAACAATGCCTTGAATTTGGTTCCTATTCACATTATGGTATAGTGAAAATGAAACAAGAATAGATAAAGGAAAAAAAAAATTTCGGGCATTACTTTGTCTTGCCAAAGAATGATGTGACAATTGACTACTTTAAGATCCCTGAAGTTAAAAGAGGACTTTTTGCTTTACATATTAAATTTCACGTGCCTTGTACATAATGCTTGCTAGCTGTCTTTCTCCCCCATTTATCCTTTAGCTCTTATAAAGGCAGAAGATGTTGTAGCTCTGTTCTTTACACTATTTTATACTGAGCAAAATGCCAATGTTCCAACTAAAGTATTTGTTCGATGAATGAATAATTGGTGCTTTACAGCCATTGTGTGAATGAATGATGTTCTTCCTGGCCTCTCCTGCTTAAACTCTTTAGCTTTAAGCTCCTCAGATATAAACATAAAATCAGATCAGATCAGATCAGTTGCTCAGTCGTGTCAGACTCTTTGCGACCCCATGAATCGCAGCACGCCAGGCCTCCCTGTCCATCACCAACTCCTGGAGTTCACTGAGACTCAACATCCATCGAGTCAGCGATGCCATCCAGCCATCTCATCCTCTGTCGTCCCCTTCTCCTCCTGCCCCCAATCCCTCCCAGCGTCAGAGTCTTGTCCAATGAGTCAACTCTTCACATGAGGTGGCTAAAGTACTGGAGTTTCAGCTTTAGCATCATTCTTTCCAAAGAAATCCCAGGGCTGATCTCCTTCAGAATGGACTGGTTGGATCTCCTTGCAGTCCAAGGGACTCTCAAGAGTCTTCTCCAACACCACAGTTCAAAAGCATCAATTCTTCGGCACTCAGCCTTCTTCACAGTCCAACTCTCACATCCATACATGACCACAGGAAAAACCATAGCCTTGACTAGACGAACCTTTGTTGGCAAAGTAATGTCTCTGCTTTTCAATATGCTATCTAGGTTGGTCATAACTTTCCTTTCAAGGAGTAAGCGTCTTTTAATTTCATGGCTGCAGTCACCATCTGTGGTGATTTTGGAGCCCAGAAAAATAAAGTCTGACACTGTTTCCACTGTTTCCCCATCTATTTCCCATAAAATAGACGAGTGCAAAAAATTTGTTCGCTTTTTCTTTTCAAAACAGATGCATAAAAGCACCAAGGTTTCCTAAATGTGCTGTTATTAACATAGAGTGACATCTGGTGGTTGCCTGTTGGACTGTGGAAGAAATAGTGTATACAAAAAGTGTACAGCAGACTCCTAGATATTACAAGATTAAAAAGGACAGTTCAGTTCTGTCACTCAGTCATGTCCGACTCTTTGCGACCCCATGGACTGCAGCACACCAGGCTTCCCTGTCCATCACCAACTCCTGATAGTAGAAGATAGAAAACAGTAGAAATGGAAAAAATATAGAAAGTAGAATAGAAAAATAGAAAAAGAAAACGGTAGTAGAAAATAGAAAACATACTTAAAATTTCCCCCTCGCCCAGAAGAGTTTTTAAAAAATGCTAGTTGTGGGTTTTCAAATCATCAAACTTTTAAAAGAAGCGGTAGATTTTTTTAACGAAAATTGCAACACAATCGGTGGCGGGAAAATCAAATTTATTGATACTGGTCGAAGAAAGATCCTGGGTTAATATGAGACACAGCTTGATAGGGGAAAATAAGACAGCACAAAGGCTTTCGTTTCGCAAAGTCTTCCGGTTTAGAGAAATAACTTATTTATAATACCGGAGATCTCTAAAGTCTCTTGGAAGTTTGGAGAGGAGAGTTACCTGTGGAGAACCTAGAACGCTCAGTGAACTGAAACACTTTCTAGAATCTCACCGCAGGATAAAGTGGCTGGATCTCCTCAATCGCACTCTCGGCCTCAGATTGGTCGAGCCTGCCCGGGCAGGAAAAAAGCGGAAGCGCGCTCTTTCAAACTCGCCGTTCCGACGTCGCTAGAGGCAGGCCACTTCCGGCGTAGCCATGGCGGCTAACGCTACCACTAACCCGTCGCAGCTGCTTCCTCTAGGTAATCTTTGTCCTGTTGGGGAGCGGAGGCGAGGAGTTGAAAGTTAGGGTTGGGGCCGAAGAGCACCGCAGTCCCTGACCGAGTGTTAGAAAAGTGTAGCTTTCTCCGCCGCTCTCCTTTCGGCTCCAAGTCTCTGCGGCCTCAGGCCGCGCACGTCTCTTCGGCGTGGGGGGTCTTCTTAAGCCAGGGATTTTTGACTCCCCAAACCTTCACCGGACAGGTTCACTCTTGGTGAATGCGTCGTCGGCCGTCTTTGTTGTGCGCTCGCCTTTTTAATAGTGAGTAGCAGGCCCATTCCGCAACCGGGCTTTTAAACTACCCGGATTATATCCTGTCTGGCTGGTTTTTGAGTGAGGCACTTGGGTCTGGAATGAGCATTTAAAGAGGCCTCTGAAAACTAGCTCTTGTTACTCATTTATTCAGCAATTACCGCGCATCTGTGCACTAGACACCGTGATTGGGCACTGTTCAACAAATTTAAATCACGGCCGTTACCTTCAGATAGCATGCAAACCAGTGTAGGAAACAGGATACAGGGCAGACGCAGACTTAATGTCAAGGAGGAATCTCTGGTGAAGACAGTCTGCCTTTTTTTTTTTTTAATATTTTATATTTGAAGGGTTATCGGGTTAGTGGATGTAGCAGTGATTGTAAAGTGTTTTTGCTTCCTGGAACAAATTCTTCTGAATAACCAGTACGTTTCAGGCACTGTCCATTGGGGATACACTGATGAGTAAAAACCACCTCTTAGCTCTCTTTTAGCTTAGAGTCAAGAGGGGCGTTCATATGTTAATCAGATAACTAAAATAATATTAAAGCACAACCATGATAAATTGCTACAAAGGAGGGTTCAATGAAGAACAGGGAAAACTTTGCTGTTAATGGAATGACTGAACAGAGATCCGTAACATAAGGTCCAAAGTTTTGGAGTGAATACTTTGCCTGGCTTATCTTTTCACCATATGCACGTAGTAAGTGTCAGTAGGCACTCAAATATTTGTTAGTGTTATGAATGGGCAAACTAATCTTTTCTCTCTCTCTCGCCCCCCCCCTCTTTTTTTTTCTTTTAAAAAATATATCCGTAGAGCTTGTGGACAAGTGTATAGGATCAAGAATTCACATTGTGATGAAGAGTGATAAGGAGATTGTTGGCACACTTCTGGGATTTGATGACTTTGTCAGTATCCTTTTAAAAGGTGGTTGTATGGGGTTTTCTTCAGATTTTTTAAAAAGATCTATAGACTATCAGTACTTACCGATTATTATAATAAAGTTTATTTTCTTGGAAATTGTGATAGTGTTTTAAGGGATGTGGTACTGAAAGATGAAGTTCCTTCCAGTTGCACGCAGCTTGCATTTGAGCCATTGTATTCAATGTTACAATTAAAACTGAACAAAGAAATAAGCCAGAGTAAATTTAATTTGGTATATTTATTTTCTTAACACCAAATTTCAGATATGGTATTGGAAGATGTCACTGAATTGTGAGTAGTGTTAAAAATTAAAGAATGCATAGGGGGAATCTCTGTGTTTGATTTAAGGCAGTTTTAGTGCTGTTGAGTCAGTAAAAGGATGTAGGAGAGCACACTGCCTGTTTGAATTATTCTAAAGAGAGAAAGTTTACCTACTGATGTTAGTAAAATTGGATTGGAGGATTATTACCGTAATGTATTTGTCACTAATTGCTAGGAAGTTAGTGGAGACAAAGGTTTAAGGTAAAAGATACTAAAAGCAGCCAGGGATATTAGGGCTCAGATCAAGTAAAGGAACTGATAATGAAAACATTTAATGTTTTAAATTAATTACAACTTATGTATATATATAGACATTTTGTTTCATATTTGATCTCCTTGGCAAGTTTCAGTTTTTTAGATGGAAGATTACACTAGTGGATGTGGGTCTTAGGCCAGTCAGTCCACTCTGTTGCCTTTGGAGAATTGACATCATTAGGGGGATAACCTTGTCTCTGGAAAGTGTTTGTACAGTTCATTTATATATAGTAACTAACCTTTTGGCAGATCAGAATGTTGGCTTTGACTATCACTCTTTATCCTGACTTTTTGAAAATCTTTTTGTTTAGTGAAATCACACCAGAAGGAAGAAGAATTACTAAATTAGATCAAATTTTGCTAAATGGAAATAATATAACGATGGTAAGACAGTGACGGTCTTTTATTTAGACGTTAAGCCATCTTTGTGGGGCAGAGATTACAGAACTAACTTGCTTGACTCAATGTTCTTGGCCCAGCGGTGCTTATGATGGGAAGGGAATGCTCGGTTGATCAGGTTCTATGGCCTAACTGTTGAAGATGACATTAGGCCTAAGATTAGTTTGTTTATGCCTTTTATCGTATGTCTTTTTAAAATATTTTTTATTTGGCTGCATTGCGTCTTAGTTGCATCACGAAAGATCTTTACTTAGTTGCACCGTGTGGGATTCAGTTCCCTGACCAAGGATCAAACCTGGGCCCGCTGCATTGGGAGCATGGAGTCTTAGTCACTGCACCACCAGTGAAGTCCCTGCTTGTGCTTTTTAATCATTTATTTTACCAAGAATTATTGTTGAAACATTAAATCACTAAGTATTAATTTGATACTGTTGGAATTGTAAACAGAGGTGACATGGGGAAAATGGGAATATGAGGGAGAGGCAAAGACTGATCAATGACCAGTCAGTGAGCTCTCAGTAGGGGTTTTTAGATCATGTAGTACTAAACTAAGTATTAAACTTTTTCCTCCTTTGCAGCTGGTTCCTGGAGGAGAAGGACCTGAAGTATGAATGGATTTCCTTGACGTATGCTAGGTTCTGTTTTGTTTCATAATGACAACAAAGTAGAATTTTTTTTTAACCTTTTAATATTTGTATTCTGTGAAGCCAAGTTTCCCGTTAAAGGGAAATGCTTTGAAGATGCATTGTAAATGCCCATTTTTGTAAGTTAATCATGGTTATATTGGGAAAAGAACAGTTTGTTCTTTGAAGACAAAAATAAACATGTTTTTGTTAACTGTCATTTTATTTATTATACTGCACTAGCCAGTGAAACAAAGCTTGTAGTTAGTTTCACTCACTTTCCTGTCACTTTATGTTTATTTGTGTTCTCATCTACATGACATTCGATTCTCAAACAAAAAGATGAGCCTTGATTTTGAACAGGTACATTTAAAAAACTAGAAATGATTGTTTACAAAACTCATTGCAGACTCTGATGCTTTGAAATGATAATTTTTTTTTTTTACTGAACTCAAATTCATTAACTCCTATTAAACAAGCAGCATACCCAGATAATATATGTACATTGTAGACATGTAAAGTGAAAAGGAAAATATTAATCACACTTTGTTGTATATCCTCTTAGACTTCAGTACACTCTGTACATTTTTTTAAAACTTCCTAAATGTACTGTTTTGTTGCCTCCATTTAAGACTTTTTTGAATTTAAATGGTGAGAAAATTTCTATGTCAGATATTTTGGCAACATTAATGTGGGCAAAGTATTAAATGGTTTTACCATAACTTATTTAGCCTATTCTTTATTACTGGTCACAGTAGTCCTAACTAAATCTTTATACAGTTTTAGTTTTCTTAGAATAAATTCAGAAATTTGTATGGTCAGTTTGGTATATATTTACCTTACATGGTAAGGTCAATGGTAGATATTGTCAATTGCCAGCAAAAGTTTATGCCAGCCTCACATTGTAGTTTTTCTTAGTGTGTGTGCTCAGTTGTGTCCGACTCTCTGTGACCCCATGTACTATAGCCCACCAGGTTCCTCCATCTATGGGATTTTCCAGGCAAGAATACTTCAGTGGGTTGTGCTTCCCTGCACCAGGGGATCTTCCCGACCCAGGGATCGAACTTGCATCTCTTGCACTGGCAGGCAGATTCTTTATCACTGAGCCACCTGGGAAGCCGTTTTTCATAGTACCCATCACATACTTATCAACACTGGCTGTGTTCCATTTTTTCCCCTCTTTGCCATTGTGATAGGCAAAATCTGGTATATTTAATTTTTTTAAATTAATGTTGAACTCATTTGTATTTTGTGAGTTATATGAGGTTTTTGCCATTGGGATACTGTTCTTACTAATCTGTAAGAATTCTTAATAGGTTACTCCTAATGCATTTTACAGTAACTTCCCCAGTTTGTAGTTTGCCTGTTGGTACTTTTTTTGAATAATTTTTGTGTTGGCCTTGTCCTTAATGGTTTTTATCTATGATTAGAACCATATGATTATATATATATATATATATTTTTTTTTTTAGTGCTTTATTATATTTTGTTTCATTTCAATCTTGAATCCATCTTCAGTTTCAGTGTTTCCAAATGGTAAAAGGACCTAACTTTACTTTCCAAAAAACAAAGCACTGATTTGTGTGTTTTTTTCACTTTCATGGTGTAAACACTCCTGCTTGGCTGGTTTCAAGCTGCCGTGGGTTTAATAGCTGGCTTGCAAACTTTGCATAGATTTCACAGTAGGTTCTTAGGAGTCTGTTATTCCATTCCACTACTTGCGACCCTTGTTGGAAGGAGAGGAGGCAATAGTTTCCATCCTATTATTTTTCCGTTTGGAGGGAACATAAATGAAGTAATGCCATCCTCTTTCTACCCTTTTACTTGATATCCGGCAGGAGCTAGGTGGTTGGTCATGCTCATTTGTTTGCTCCTGGGAGTTAGTAGCCCGAAGGGAGCACATGTTCTTAATTCCAACATGCTACGAGTTCTAGAGAAATGTGACCTCACAAAGGGAGGCCTCCAGTTATCTAGTCTGTGGCAAGCAGATTGGTTTTACTTCTGGGTTTCAGTGACGGGAAGTCCACTTGCCTACAGATGAAGTATGTCTCTTAATCTAGTCTTTAGCTGTAATACCGATGGTCTGACTCCCATCTGCTTATACTTTTGTCTTACATTGCAATTCTTTTAGAATGGATACTATTGTAAATAAGGGTTTCTTAACCTCAGTGCTACTGACATTTTGTCTGGATAATTCTTAGCAGCATGCGCGGTCCTGTGCATTGTAGGCTCCATTAGATGCCAGTAGTATCCTTCTCTGCTCCTCCCAGGGAAATGGCTCCAAATATCCCCTGAGGGCAAAACAATCAGTGGGTAAGAACCACTGTTATATATAATAAGAACTCTATTTATTTGGCTCTCTAAAATCCCTCAGAATTTAGTGCATGGGCAAGGAATATTGATTGGATCTAGAGGGGTAAAAATTGGGGAGAAAATGTGACTGAAGATTCTGGCAGAGTAAAAGAGGTGATTTTAAGCTGAAGTGATGTGAAAGGATTTTCACTTTGGCACTCTGCTGGTGAATGGCTGTTTTTATACAGGTGTTTTCATTTCTGTGGTGGCCGGGCAGTATATGCTGGGCTCTGTAGTGAAGGTGGGGCCTTAGCAGAAAAGGCTGAAGCTATGCTGGCATTGGTGACTTAGGTCAGTTTGCCTCAGACTTCGGTTTCAAAACTGGTATGACAAGTCAGAATGACTTGGAGAGCTACTATAGGACACAGGCCCAGGCTTACTGAAATAGGACAGGGCCTTTGGCCTTTGCATTTTACCAAGTTCGTAAATTCTCCAGGTAGTTATGTTCCTCACCAAAGCCTGACTCACTGCCTTAGGTGTAGCTTTTTAAGGCAGATGCCACTGAAGAAGAGACTTAATTATAGAGATAAGACTGGGTATATAGATCTTTTACACATTAGTGGAGAGAATAGTATTTGCTGCATTTAAAGTGAAAGACAGGGACTTCCCTGGTGGTCCAGTGGTTAAGGATCCTCCTGCCAATGCCGGGGATATACATGAATTTAGTGCTTGGTCCAGGAAGATCCCACATGCAGCAGAGCAACTAAGCCCATGCCACAGCTACTGAAGCCTGCGTGCCCTACAACCCATGCTGCATGACCAGAGGAGTCACTGCAATGAGAGAGTAGTAACCCCTGCTTGCTGATAACTAGAGAAAACCCACCTGAGCAGTGGAGACCCAGTGCAGCCAGACAAATAATAATATTTTAGAAAAAGATCCTGTTTTTTAAAAAACTGCTCAAGGCAGCTAAGTTCTCTGTCATGCACAGTCCTGATGCGGAGAGCTGACTCATTTGGAAAAGACCCTGATGTTACGAAGGATTGAGGGCAGGAGGAGAAGGGGATGATAGGATGAGATGGCTGGGTGGCATCACCGACTCGATGGACATGAGTTTGGGTAAATTCTGGGAGTTGGTGATGACAGGGAGGCCTGGCGTGCTGCGGTCCATGGGGTCGCAAAGAGTCAGACAGGACTGAGTGACTGAACTGACTGAGGAGGTCAGGGATTTAAGGCTAGCAGGTCCTCTTATCTAGAGTAAGATAAACTAAAGCTAAGTTGGAGGATCGTGCCAGGGGTATTTATTCTTGGTTTCCTCGACAGCGAGGTATTTCTGGTTAGTGCAGGCTGACAGGTTTTGGTTTGTGACATGAGCTGGGTCACTGAGGAGGCCTCCATTTTGTGGATCCCAAGATGAAGTTACCTTTGTCAAGAGTTACATGGGGGTTTCTAAGAGCAGTTTTAACTGTAGCTTTTCTAGATTTCATTAAGAGTACCCTTATCCTCTCAGTTCTCCCTTCTGGTACTTACTTAGCACTGTGCCTGGCGTGATAATTGTTGACTGGTTACTTCTGCAGGGAGTAATGTTAAGTTGAACATTGAACATTCCATATCACCTGGAAATTTAATGTACTTGTTCTTTGGTAAGAGGAAATAGCAAGTTGGTTAGAGGTAGAGTAGAAATTTAATAACTCCTGAAACAGAGAAGTAACATTGAAATTTCAAAACAAAAATACAGCCTATATATATAACTCTATAGCAGAAATGAGCTCCTAATAGAAAAAAAAGTGTGTGGGGGGAGCAATATGCTAAGTACTAGGTTACCTTTGGCTTAGAGTTATATTAGCCTGGGACACAGATGTCAGGAAAGTGACATTAACTTCGTTTTGGTTCTTTTTTTCCTGTAATTAAAAAACACTGAACATTGTTTGAGGTAATGTATTTGCATATAAATAAATGTTAAGTGAAAATAAAACTCCCTCCCTCAGGTATTCTTCCAGAGATATGCAGTTCCCGTATATGCATGTCTGTTTATATAAATGTGTAAACACACACAATCTGTTTTTTCCTGTACACACAAATACAAGCATATGGAACACACTGTCCTGTACACTGCTTTTCGTTTTTTTTAAACTATTTTGGAGATCTTCCTGTATTCATTTTGGGATAATCAACATATTTGACTGCTAAATGATTTAACATTTTAATGTTTACTATGGCTTCCTAATGCCAGGAAAGACATTTTCACTGAACAAAATTCAGAAAATTAAGCTGGAATGAGGAAAAGATCAGAAAATTAATCATCTCTGAAATGACTGTGTACAGCAATTTGAGGACTTGCTCATTTCCAAGCTGTTGAAGTCAAGACAGAATTTTAAATTAGTTACAGTGCCCATGCCCTCTCAGTAAAATTTCTCTGTAGAGACATTGAAGACCTGAGATACTCAGTGGTCCTGCCTCCTTTTCCAACTACTATAAGAAGGGGGTTGCATCCTTATGTCTCAGGCTACATGTTGCATAGCCTGGAATGTGTCAGTACTTGAAACTAAACATTGTCACACCTAAAAGTAATACAATGTTACATGTCAATTACATCTCAATTTTTTAAATTTAGAAAATTTTTTTAAAAAATGAAAATGAGCAGTTGTTGGTGCTGCTTTTGTAGTTTGGCATCCAGAAGCCATTTCTGGATATCCCAGCAGAGCAATGAAAAGTAGAAATTGGGAGTACAGGCATGATCTGTATCCTTAAAACCCTGGGGCCTGAGAGCTCTGTTGGTAGAAGGAAAAGTTGGCTCACAATCAGTCTTCTGTTTCTCTAGCAGTTTTTAAAAAAATAGATGTGCTGGGTGTGAGTTGCAATGCTCAGGTTCTCTGTTGCAGTGCATGGGCATATTCACCGTGCAACATGTGGGGTCCTCCCAGGCCAGGGATCCAACCCACGTCCCCTGCATTGGCACGTGGGTTCTTAACCACTTGACCACCAGGGATGTCCTAGCAGTAGTTCTTTGCTGAGTGCTGCCTGTCTAGCAGGAGTCCCACATCCCAAGTCCCGAGAGGTCAGTAAAGGGCAGAGTGGGTGATCAGGGAGCTGAGCAGCCGACGGCAGCCCCACAGCCCCCTCAGAGGGCAGGACTGGCCCTTAGGGAGGATACTGAATCCAGAGCTGTGGGTCGTGCTGGTGGGGGGCCTCTGGGACAGATCACCCCCACCTCCTTCCTCTACAAAAGGCTCTTCCCTCTGGCTTTGCTTCCTCCCCCCTGCACACCCCCTTCCTCATTAGAATAGATTACTCACACCCTACCCCCATGAGCCTCTCAGTGTCATGGAAGTTAGGGTAGGTAAATCACACACAATTGTAATGACAGATTGGAACCATGATTAGGTTAAAACTTCTGCCCTCCAATTTTCCCTGCAACCTTTTGCTTTCTCCCAAAAATAAAAAATCAAGTTAGTTATTTTGGTGAATTTAAGTTCTACATCCCAGCATGATGTGGTATAGAAATATAGTATCAGTATATTTATATAGAATCTGACTACTGGGCATATTTTATTAACCTTTAGTTACAAAAAAAAAAAAAAAAAAAGTTGCTCCTGTCGCATCCAACTCTTTGTGACCCTATCCTGTAGCCTGCCAGTCCGTGGGATTCTCCAGGAACACTGGAGTGGGTTGTCGTGCCCTCCTCCAGGGTCTGAGCCACCATGTGAATGTGAAAATCACTCAGTAGTTGTGTCCGACTCTACCAGCTGAGCCACAAGGGAAGCCCTGAGCCACCTAAAAACTAAAAAGACCCTTTTAATTTTGGTTTGTTGTAGTTTTCTGCAGATTGAAATGGCATGTATGAGATCATAAACATGATAGTGGCTATTTTAACTTAGAATGTTATATTTATTATATCAGGAAACTTGTTAGATTTTATGCTTTGTCTCTAGCAGAAAATTTTGTGATCTTAGGATCTGATTTTGTGACCTAGAATCAGAACTTGGAGCTCACAGATCATCTCTGTGTACACTAGTAACTGCTCTAAGAACAGCTACTTTGTTTTCATGTTCAGCTAGCTCTTCTAGGATAGTTATTTCTACTTTTTTCTGTTGTCTGTCTAGCTCTTCAGAAGGTCACTTATGATGACATTAGGATCTCCAGCCCATGAGAAAGCCAGACAATGCTGTGTTCTCAAACAGGTGAATTCCAGTGTTTGTTGGTTTGTTTTTTTTTGCTGTAGAGTTTACACACTCATCTCAGGAAGGTGAGACTAAGCCAGAAAACTGTATACCAGAAGTCCCAGGCAATGAACATGCCAGGGAACTTCTGGTCCACAGACCAACCAAAGATCTGGATGCCACTGGGGAAAGAAGTCAAAGTCATGCAGTGTGAGTGTGGAAGGGTTTCAAGTAACACCCTCAATACACACAAGTTACAGACCACCATTTACAAATGAGTTCACTTTTAATACATTCTCACACCATGCTGTTAAAGTCAGGCCATGATCTCTAGGTAATAGATGAGGACGCCACCTTGCAATTGTTTGTCAGTGTCTGGGGTAAGAGGCAGAGCAGTGCCTTGACTCCAGGGCTTCTGCCTGCAAGGGCATTGGTCTTCTGGACTGTAGCTGCTTACAGAGTCTATGCTTCAGTAATCCTGTAACAGAAAGGATATTCCATGTAGAAATGCCATGGGGGACAAAGGATGCATTGGGGGGTGGTCCCTTGGGTTTCACCTCATCCGGTCCTCATAATCAGTGGTGTTAAGGGCCACGCAGGGTGGGTCTGGACCAGGTGGAGCTGTGTGCACACTGTCCACTGCAGCAGCATAAGATGGTGTTTGTTAAGAAGGGGTGCTGCTGCCTTAAAGACATTGTACAAAGATCCTTCATGCACACAATTAATACAGTGGTTCCCAGCCTCTTTCCCTCATTCCCCATCACCTCAAAGGGACCACCTTCAGCCTCTTTTAAGATGGTTATTTTGAAGCTTATCTGGACTAAAAAAGGACTAAACATACCAAAAGCAAAAAATTTGCTGATAAACTCATCCTGTTTTTAAAAATCTCTTCCAAATCACTAAGCATGGATCAGAAAGTCATGTTAATGATCAGGAGTTAAGTTGTGACAATATCCCAACCTTTAGGTAGAAGGGGTAGGCTTACACATTTCTTCAGTCTAAAGGTTTTAGGACTAAGTCAGGAACTTAAAACTTCCCTGGGACCATTATGTATCCCATTCTTCACTTACCTGCTTTGGTCATTCTTTGCACCCCAGATGTAATCATCTCCCAAAGTTCCCCTTAGGGTGCTCCCTCCCCACTCCTGTCAGCTGTGCCCCTGCCAGTCCTAGGGTGCTCCAAACTCACGCCTCAACCAGGTGTGGGTGGTCTGCCAGTCCAGTCCCTCAGTCTCACCATTTTACACTCCTACCTACAACCCACACAGCAAAGCAAATCAACTCTTGCCAACTTCAAACTCTTGTCTTTTTTTAAAGGTTCAGTTTTGTTAGTCCTCGCACATATTTTTTACTCCTGTGTGAATCAGAACCCTCACCACTTGGTTCTGTTGAATAAAACTGCTTTTCAGCCATATAAGCACTCTCCATTCTAATTTCTCCTATAAAATACTTTATATGCTGGTTGAAATTCCTACAGCACATTCGCTTCATTTCTCTACTCAATCGAATTAGTCGCTTATTGCCTACAGGATAAAAATCTAAGTGAAAAAAAAACACACTCCTTTACCCTATTCTTAGCCTCTTGCCCAATTCCTCACAATTCTCCCCTCTGGGAGGATGATCTAAAACAGTTCTGCTCTGGCTGTCCATTTGAGCTCAGGCTGCTGTCTTCATCCCCACTCCAGACTTTCTCCTTTCACCTCCAAACCACAGATCCTGTCTGTTCCAATTCTCTGCCTCCATATGGACCACCCTTTCTCAGCAGTCCTGCTAGATCGATGTTCTCAACTATGCCAAACCCTCCTTACCACCACCACCCAGATCTTTATCATCTACTAATGTTTCAGATTACACTGCATTTCCCCTGAATGCAGGAATTCTAACTTAAGACCTCTTTTTGCAGATCCTTTGAATATGGGCAGTATAGTTAATAGGGCTTTCCAGGTGGCACGAGTGTTAAAGAATCTGCCTGTTAATGCAGGAGATGTAAGAGACGCAGCTTCGATCCCTGGGTTGGGAAGATCCCCTGCAGAATGGAATTTCAGCAACCCACTCCAGTATGCTTGCCTTGGAGAATCCTATGGACAGAGGAGCCTGGTGGGCTATAGTACATATGGTGGCAAAGAGTTAGACACGACTGAAGTGACTTAGCACACAGCACACTATACTTTAAGTGACAACACACTTTCAAAGTGGAATGCTGTTGATTCACCTGGTAGGGAACCACCACAGACAACCAAATAGTATATGAATCCATTAGTCACTTACACTCCAGTGATTTGTGAGAGGCTCTCCTGGACTGCAGTCCCTCCGACTTGGCCATGGTGGGTTTGCTTTGGAGCCTGACACCAGTGCTTTCACAGTCATCCTGTCGTAATAACAGGGACACACTCACATTGACCACAGACTTGTAAAAACTTGCACTTATTTCTGGTGGGCCAGACTACAAGTCGGGAAGGGACAGGGCTCTTAGGTGGCATCCTGATTATCCTTCCAGCCTTGTGATAAGACCTTCCTGTGGAAGATGTCAGAGGGCCCTGTGGACTCACTTCTTCAAGGAGGCATCCTACCTCATCCATGTCACCCTCCTCTTCCAGCTCAGAGTCTTCTGAATCCTTGAGAAGCACAACGGTCAAGATAGTAGTTTTCTTCAACAGATAGGCTGTCTTAGCATTTGAGAAGCTGTTCATGTCTTTCAGCTTCCTGCCTTTCACAGTCTTTTTAACTTTTGCACACCTTTTCAAGTTCTCATGATATGCCTCCTCAATCTCATCATTTAAGATCACTTCATCTTTATCCACGCTCAGTTTCCTGTTTGTAACTGTTTTTTCCATGATCCCCTGGTTTTGCTGTCTGATGCCGTCTCTTCACCCCTGGAAGGCATCTGCTGGGGAGATTTCTCTACCTGGGCTTTGTAGCAGCTCATGTCGCACTGGATGCCCTCATCCACTTTGTTGACCTGGGCCAAGCAGGTAGGGGAGGAACCCTGTCCCTCATAGTTACTGTTCTCTTCCTCACCTTCATAACCCTGTTTATCCTGGTTCCTACACTCGGTCTGCTTTGCTGCATATCTCATGTCACACTGGATGCCTTCACCCACTTTGTTGGACTGGGTCAACCAGGCAGGGGAGGAACCGTGCCCCTCAGTTATTCTCTACTGCACTTTCATATTCATACTCATCTTCATCCTGGTACCCACTCTCCACTGGCTCTGCTGCCTCTCATTTCCCATTGGATGCCCACATCCAGTCTATGCAGAGTAGGAGGAGGGGAGGAATACTGACACCCCTTATGGAGGATATGATCATCACTTCTGGATGGCATTTGCTGGGGGTCTCTCCAATTGCATGTCCTCACTTCCTTCGTTTTGCAGGGAGGCAGGGAACAGTATATGGGAATAAAAACACTCCTCGTAACTACCAGAATAATCATCATCATCAAATTCAATGAGATCCGCATACTCCCACCATGGTCCTTCACTGCTTTCTGATGATGGCTCGTTCTGCTTATCACAGCACTGAACCATGTGCCCCTGGATGGCCTCATCTACTCTGTTGACCAGGGTCAACCAGGTAGGGGAGGAACTGCACCGCTCACAGTCACTGGGTAACTCACCTACGTATTCATCCTCATGCTGGTACCCATTCTCCACCTGCTCTGCTCCTTCTCTCATTTCCCCCTGGATACCCTTATCCTCTCTGTACAGGGTGGCATGAGGGGCGGTATGACACTCTTCACGGAGGATGTGAGTGTCACCTCTGGAGGATGTTTGCTGGGGATAGATATTCCCTAAGCTGTATGCCCTCACCTACTTCATTTGGCAGGGGGACAGGGGACATTGAGAGGTGGGGAGTGAACTCGTCATAACTCTCAGAATCAAAATCATCATCATCATCAGGTTCAATGAGGTCCCGATAATCCCAGCACGGTCCTGCACTGCTTTCTGATGATGACTCGGGCTGTGCATCATGGCACTGACCCACGTCACCCTGGTGCCCTCATCTACTTTGTTGACCTGAGCCAACCAGGTAGGTGAGAGAATACCTCCCTCAGGGTGGCCACTGCTCTCTACCTCTTCCTCTTCAGCCACATTCTCAGGGATACTGGTCACCACTCACATGTCATGGCTGTTGCCTTCTGAGTTCACATCTTGCTTTTTATCCAAATTTTGAGCCTGCTGAGGTTCAGCTTCTGTTTGCGTGTCTTTTGTTTTCATTTCTTTCCAGCAGCCACCATATTGTTGGAACTGTGCCATGTTATAAAACATTGGGACCATGGATCTTTGGTCAAGAGTAGTGGGTAACAGGGACTGAGGGATGAGGAAGGTAGGATGCTCATTGAGCACCACTGGAAAATACAGACTTCCACTTGTGAAACCTAGAAAGAGAAGGGGATAGTTAGCCATCCTGTCTCCTGCCGCCAGTCACAACATTCAGCCAGTACACACTGCACAGCCACAGCTGCTCACACCCACCACCGGCCTCCCGCCTAGTCTTCTACCAAAGCTACCAAAGCAAAGGACATAAAGTCCTCCCCTAGTTGTTACATGAGTAACTCCTAACGACTTTCTTAACCCATCTCCCATGCCTCTCACAGGTCTACAATCCATTTTGCTTCCAGAACAACCTCTGAACAATCTGTGATCCTCACTCCAGGTACAGTAGTTGAATGGCACATCATGGGCTATCAGATAATGAGGGACAGTGACCACATTCCCTAGGATGGCATAAAGCACCTCATCATCTAGTTTCTCACTGTATCACCTCATTAAGATGTCCGTGGTCCAATAAGGACCTAGGCATAGATGGGTCATTCCCCATAAGGTAACTTCCCTTTCCCTCCTTTCCCTGCTATCAAAACCTAATCATCTTTAAAAGGAAATCCCGCCAACACAAGGACCTAGAAAGCTTGAGACATTTTTCTAAGAAAAATCAGTTGGACAGAAAAAAGTAAATGTTGTATGATCACTTTTGTAAAGATACAGAAAAAGTGGAATTGCAGAAATAGAATGGTTGTTGACAGGTGGGAGTGTAGAGAAATGGGGAGATGGCCCATGTCAGAAATCCTAATTCAGCTTATTATACATAAGACAAAACTGAGGCAAAGAAGTTAAACATTTACTAAAATCAACCCATACAGAAGAACATAATTCAGGGAATTCCCTGGCAGTCCAGTGGTTAGGACTCCGCTCTTTCACTGCTGAGAGCACTGGTTCAATCCCTGGTTGGGAAACTAAGATTCCATGTTTCCTGATGTGGTGAAAACAAAACAACAACATATCCGATAAATCAGCCATCTCTTTCAATTCTGTAGGACTGTGTACTCCATGTCTTAATATTCAAAAGGTGTTAAGACATTCTGGATATGTAAAATGCATGGAAGTCACTTAATCCCAAAAGAGTTAAAAAAAAAAAACTAATACAATGCAAGCTTTTCTCAGATCATTCACAGTGAAGTTACAGGGAAAACTGATCCCCAATACTAGACAGCCATGTGATCAGAAAGCCAAAACATACAGGAACGGAAACCCTGTAGGGGATCTCATCTCTATCTGCCAACCACAAGTGGCTTCATCCCTGAATTCCAGGTTTCATAGGACCATCCATCCATCCTAAGTCACTTCATCGTGTCCAACTTTGCAGCCCTGTGGACTGCAGCTGGACAGGCTCCTCTATCTATGGGATTCTCCAGGCAAGAATACTATAGTGGGTTGCCACGCCCTTCTCCAGGGAATCTTCCCCACCCAGGGATGTAACCCACTGTCTCTTACGCCTCCTGCACTGGCAGGTGGCTTCTTTACCACTAGGGCCACCTGGGAAGCCCTCATAGGACAATAAATCCTATCAGTCTTTCCTCACTAAAATCTGAGCCATGTTACAATTAAGAAAAACTCATTGTAAATCTTATTTCTATTTCCAGCACTTACACTTTTAATTCTCCCAAACCACAACTCTAAAGGACAAATAAAATAATGTAAATCTTAAGGGTATGGGAAAACCAGAGGTATACAGCAACTCGGTCTGTGAATTCTCAGAATGTTTAAGATACATTCTTCCTCTCACAAACTTCCCTCCACTCTGTATTCTGTACTCAAGAGACTTTTCCTCACACAATTCTTGTCTCTGCAGCATTTCAAAACAGCATTTCAACATCTGTAGTCATTAGAGAATCTCCAGAGAAACAAACCCAATGGTTTATGTACAGTAAGGTTTCTTGAAGGAAGTGGCTCATGGTGGAGGTGCTAGTCCAACATCTGCTGGGTAGAGACACAGTGAGGAACTGTAGGTCACCGGCTGTAAGCTGGCTCAAGGTTCTCTTTCTCAGACTGACTACTATTCATCTGGGAATGGTGACTGACGAATTCAAAAGCTCTCCTCATCACACTTGGTTTTCTAATTGGAAAAGCTACACTATATACACAACAGGCTTTATCCACAGCAGGATACTTGGGAGAATCACCCCATGGATCCTCCTGCCTGCCCACAGCCCCTTTCCCCCATGCACTGAATGAAATCCTAGATGTCTAACTTCCAGACATTTTCAAGTCTTGTTTGTCCTTCTTCCTCCAAAATACTTTTCTGACCTCACATAATAGCTTTTAGAGTGTTTGTTGTTGTTTAGTTGCTAAGTCATGTCTGCCTCTTGCAACCCCAGGACCTGTAGCCAGCCATGCTCCTCTGTCCATGGGATTTCCCAGGCAAGAATACTGGAATGGGTTGCCATTTCCTTCTCCAGGGGATCTTCCCCACCCAGGGATGGAATCCAAGTATCCTGCATTGGCAGATTCTTTACCTCTGAGTCCCCTTAGAATGTTTAGGCCTCATCAAAACAAGTATAGAGACTAGGACCTGTAAGGTACCTCGTCCAACCAGACTGGTCTCACAACCCAAGGAGACTTTGGCTGGATTACTCTGTGAGCCTGAGCCAATCTCTGACTGAGAGCCTGCTGCTTCTGCTGCTGATAAGTCACTTCAGTCATGTCCAACTCTGTGTGACCCCATAGACGGCAGCTCACCAGGCTCCCCCGTCCCTGGGATTCTCCAGGCAAGAACACTGGATTGGGTTGCCATTTCCTTCTCCGATGCATGAAAGTGAAAGTGAAGTCACTCAGTCGTGTCTGACTCTTCGCGACCCCATGGACTGCAGCCTACCAGACTCCTCCATCCATGGGATTTTCCAGGCAAGAGTACTGGAGTGGGGTGCCATTGCCTTCTCCAGACTGAGAGCCTAGGTTCCCTCTTTTGGGGAGCAAGGGCAGCAACAATACCGAGCTCATGGGTTGATGTCAAATGAGAGAACCCATTTCTACTATTGAGCAGAATAACTGGCACAAAGCTAGAATTCGCATATTTTCTCTTAACCTGAACCACAAACACTGCTCCATGGGCTGCGAGTCTCTTTCGTGTGAACACAGGGTGAAGGGAAGTAATGGACAAAGGTGTTAGAAAACCTTCAGGCTTTGATTTACAGGGAGGGTCCCTAATCCCACTGAACCTCCTTGGGGATTCAGATTCCTCACCTGCCCCAGGAATGGAGAGTGGATTATAGGCAGGATTCTGGTACCAGGGACCCAGGTGAGGCTTCTGGGCCATGACCAGCACGTAGAAGAAAGGTCTGGAGGTACTGCCTCTATAAGCCTCCCTTCTTTAGCTCAGCGTCTGCCTCTATGAGCCTCTGTGGTGGCACACACGACTGGAACTGCTGTGAACTTGCCTTCAAGGCAGCCTATACTGCGGGTTCTGAGGGCTCCCACCTTTATATACCATGTGGGCCGCAAGTGCTAAGTCTGACGCAGGTCTCGCCCCTGCCCTGCCCGGCTAGGCCCCGCCCTCGGCTGTTCCACGCCTGCGTCCTGCGCAAGGCCTCACGTGGGGCAGCTTCCACCCATGACGCTGGAAGAAGTCGGTGCTGAGACTTGGAGGAGGAAAGCGGTCCCCTGCACCCTGCTTCCTGGTGAATCCCAGTCCTCCCTTCTGCACATCCCTGTGCGTGTGGGCCTTGGCTTTTCTAGAGGACAGAGCCCTTTTGCCCCCCACGGTCTCCCCGACTTTCCCCTCTCTGAGTGTGTTGAGTTAGTTGGATCGTGGCTGCTGGTTTGAGCTCCTGGTCTCCTTCCTTCCTTGGGCCCAAAGCCGCTGACACTTAAGGAGGAGGAGCCTACCGAGAAGAAGCGGAAAGGAAGGAGGCCAACCTGGACCTAGGACAGACCTGAGGGGGGGAAGATTCCCACAGGTGGGGTGAGCAAGAGTGCTTCATGCTGCTGAGACCAACATCTCGGGGGAAGGGGCTCCGGGTATGAGGAGCCCAGTGGTCGGGGGAAGTAATGGGACAGGGAGGTGTGGGCAGTCGACTCTGGGGTGATGGGTGGGCAGTGAGAAGGGGAAGCTGGCACCTACAGTATTCTTTGTACATGAGAGAAAAGAAAGACAAAGAGTAGTGAAGAGGGCAGAAATAGTACTTCTAGGGAGCACTGAAAGTTTGGAATGACTGTGTTACTGCATAGAAATTGTGTTTGGCCAGAAATTGCAGTTGGTGAAACAGTATTCTTTGTGAAAAACAAAAACAAAAACTCTAGAGGTGACCTGCCAGAGGGCTGGTCTGCTGGCTTCTTGGTTTCACAACTGACCTGATCTAGTTCACTCATTACCCTAACATCCTTAGCACTGGCTTCCTTCATCAACTTGCCCAGTTATCCAAATACCTGTTCCAAACAGAAGGCATGTGGAAAACAAGAGAAGTGGTACAGGGATGGGGAGCAGGGGAAGCCCAAAGCGTGCACAGCTGCTGTGCAGGCGTTAATGTGGTTTTCAAGGAACAACTAGAATATACAACCAACTTCAGATTATATCTCTTTGGTTACCCTCAGCTGAAAAGATGTCTGGGAGTGCTTGTCCTTGAGTTGGACATATTGCTACTTGGAATAAAGTGGGATGCTGTGATTAAGAAAGAGTGATGGCCCACCAGAAGTAAGTACAAGTTATTACAAGCTTGGGCTGAATGTGAGTGCCTCCCTGTGCTTTACTAGTTGAAAGGACAGGATGGCTGTGAAAGCACTGGTGTCAGACTCCAAAGCAAACACACCAATGTCAAACCGGAGAGGTGGGAGTCCATGGGGAGCCTCTCACAAATCACTGGCATGAATATTACTGTGTATACTCCTCAGGCAGCTACAGTTCTGTGGAAGATCATAGCCTTGGGCCAGAAGCCCTGAGGCAAAGCACTGCTCTGCTTTTTACCACTTGTTGCTCAAACTACCGCACAATTGCACTCATCTCACACTCTAGTAAAGTAATGCTCAAAATTCTCCAAGCCAGGCTTCAGCAATATGTGAACCGGGAACGTCCAGATGTTCAAGCTGGTTTTAGAAAAGGCAGAGGAACCAGAGATCAAATTGCCAACATCTGCTGGATCATGGAAAAAGCAAGAGAGTTCCAGAAAAACATCTATTTCTGCTTTATTGACTATGCCAAAACCTTTGACTGTGTGGATCACAATAAACTGTGGAAAATTCTGAAAGAGATGGGAATACCAGACCACTTGACCTGCCTCTTGAGAAACCTGTATGCAGGTCAGGAAGCAACAGTTAGAACTGGACATGGAACAACAGACTGGTTCCAAATAGGAAAAGGAGTACATCAAGGCTGTATATTGTCACCCTGCTTATTTAACTTATATACAGAATACATCATGAGACACGCTGGGCTGGAAGAAGCACAAGCTGGAATCAAGATTGCAGGGAGAAATATCAATAACCTCAGATATGCAGATGACACCACCCTTATGGCAGAAAGTGAAGAGGGACTCAAAAGCCTCTTGATGAAAGTGAAAGTGGAGAGTTAAAAAGTTGGCTTAAAGCTCAGTATTCAGAAAACGAAGATCATGGCATCTGGTCCCACCACTTCATGGGAAATAGATGGGGAAACAGTGGAAACAGTGTCAGACTTTATTTTTCTGAGCTCCAAAATCACTACAGATGGTGATTGCAGCCATGAAATTAAAAGACGCTTACTCCTTGGAAGGAAAGTTATGATCAACCTAGATAGCATATTCAAAAGCAGAGACATTACTTTGCCAACAAAGGTCTGTCTAGTCAAGGCTATGGTTTTTCCAGTGGTCATGTATGGATGTGAAAGTTGGACTGTGAAGAAAGCTGAGCACTGAAGAATTGATGCTTTTGAACTGTGGTGTTGGAGAAGACTCTTGAGAGTCCCTTGGACAGCAAGGAGATCCAACCAGTCCATTCTGAAGGAGATCAGCCCTGGGATTTCTTTGGAAGGACTGATGCTAAAGCTGAAACTCCAGTACTTTGGCCACCTCATGTGAAGAGTTGACTCATTGGAAAAGACTCTGATGCTGGGACGGATTGGGGGCAGGAGGAGAAGGGACGACAGAGGATGAGATGGCTGGATGGCATCACTGACTCGATGGACGTGATTCTGAGTGAACTCCAGGAATTGGTGATGGACAGGGAGGCCTGGTGTGCTGCGATTCATGGGGTTGCAAAGAGTCGGATACGACTGAGTGACTGAACTGAACTGAAGCAAGTAGCTTCTTCATCTATGGAGTAGGGATCATACCCTGACTTCAACAGCACTGTTGTGAGAACAAATTAATGAAAAGAAAGTGTACCTTTTTTGTAAAAACAAACAAATCAAAATGTGGAGATAGATTTTAACTGAGCATGTAACTGTCTGTTGTAAGGGTTCAGGTCATGAAAGAAGCAGTATTCTCTCACTTCCCTTTGCTCAATATTGTCCCCAGTCATCGTACTCCCTTCTTCCCTTCACAGCTAAGTTCCTCTGTAGAGGATTATAAGCACTCAGCCTTCTCCACCTCCTATTCCTTCACTCACTGCAAATCCAGATTTTGTTACTATTATGCCCACGCATCCACCCTCACCAGGGACACTAATGAGCCACTTGCTGCTAAATGGCGTGGAAACTTTTCAGCTCATATCACTAAACTTCACCTCCCAGGTACCAGCCTAACTGGTTGTCTCTGCTGTCTCTTCTTAAAGGCTTTTACTGACTCTTTTCCCAAATTTCTCTCTTTCATGGTCCTGTTCTCCAGGTTATGGCCTTAAGGTTTGCTCCTTCTCTCTCTTATTGCACCTTCACTGTCTGCGTTTTCACCCTTTTTCAGGACTTCCAATATGCAACCAGCACACTGCTCCAGTCTCTCTACCAGATATTTATATCTCTGCAGAAGACTTTTGTTGTTGTTAGGAGAGGCATGAATGCTGATTTTTATATACATCCTTGTGGGGGAGGCAACATCGCAGCACACCTCCACAAGTGGTGTACCTGTTGGGCAGTTCTGTTACACACGCGTGAGTGGACAGTATGCTATTTAGACAGCGTGTGGTTTTTCACCCAGCCAAACAGGTTTGTAGGTTTGAAATTGTTCTCTCTGGCAGTATGTTTGAGTATAACAACTTTATGTTGGCGGATAGTTGGCAAACTATATGTAAGACTTATTAGGTCTGAGGGCAGGGCATACAATCCTTCAGAAACCCCCAAGAACACCCTCTGAATAGAAGGCCTTTCCAGTTCCCCTTGGTGGGAGGTCAGGGTCCAGTCTCCTTAGAAATAATGTGTGAGTGGTCCCATGCAGTTTAATATTTCTTACACTTCATCTTTTCCTATATAATTTTCCTCTTTCATTTTCCCCTCTATATTCTACTGTTTTTATTATGGGCAAGAGAAATGGATGAAGGAAAATGGACTATATGTATGCACTGAAACATAGAGTTGTTATAATGTTTGCTTTTTTAGAGGTCAAAGAACTATTTGGACTCATTCTAACCATTTTGAGCACTTTGCAAAAAAGAAAAAGCATATGCCTGTAAATTATTAAACAAAACATTTAAGTAGCAATGGTATAGAACTAAACTATTTTAAAGATCAATTAAAAAATACAAAGCTGCAAAGAGAGTGTTATGGTTGAATTGTGTCCTTTTAAAATCCTTTGTTAGAGACTTCCCTGGTGGTCCAATGGTTAAGATTCCATGTTTCCACTTCAGAGGGCATGGGTTCAGTCCGTGGTTGGGGAGCTAAGATCCTGCATGCCATGCAGCAGGCTGAAAAAAAAGGATTAAAAGAGAAAATCCTGTTAAATTCAAACCTCCAGAACTTCAGACTGTGTCTGAATTTGGAGTTAGGGCTTTTACTGAGGAAATTAAGGTAAAATGGGATCACATGGTTGGCCTAATCCAGTGTAACCTTCTAAGAAAATGAAATTAAGGACCCAGATATATGCAAGTACAAAAAGAAAGGTGGTCATAAGAAGAAACCAAACTTCTTGACTCCTTGATCCTGTGGACACCAGAACTATGAGAAATAAATTACTGTTGTTTAACCGACCCCATCTGTTTTATTCATACGGCAGCCCTAGCAAACTAATAGGGGCTTCCCTGGTGGCTCAGTGGTAAAGAATCCTCCCGCCAACACAGGATAATCAGGTTCCATCCCTGGAAGATCCCCTGGAGAAGGAAATGTAAACCCACTATTATTCTTGCTTGGAGAATCCGTTAGACAGAGGAGCCTGGTGGGCTACAGTCCATGGGGTGGCAAAGAGTCAGAAACAACTTAGCAACTAAACAAAAGCAGACTAATAAAGGTAATTAATAGATAGGATAGTGTGTTGTTTAAAGTGCCACAATGTGAAAAAGGAAACAACTTTTCTAACAACCAAATCAAGTCAGCATAATTTCTGCATTCTGGTATGATTGGCTTTTATTTCTAATAAAAAAAGAATATGATTGTTCTTGTATTATTTCAAAATATAAAATACCTTCATAATTCAAAATATACTTAAGTGCTACAGTCCACTAAACCTATGTTTTTCAACACATGAAATTATATCTCAAAATATTTTTCTATGAATTCCAGTGACTTACTGTATCAGAAATATCAAAACTTATGCTTTCTCTAGAGAACTGAGAACTATACAGTAGCTTGTTTCCTAAATATTTTTTGGTAAGCAAGATGACCTTAAAAGTTAGGGCATAATTATGGCAATCATTATAGTACACACTTTTTAAAAAGAAAGTCTTAAAAAATAAAAATAAGGAAGTCTTTTTTGTTTCACCTCTGAAAGCTTGGTCACAAGCTTTCACCTCTGAATGCATGGTCACAGATCACTTATATTATCTACTTCCATTATTGTTAACCTCAGACAAAGAGTGTCATTTCTTCTCAACCAACAATAGACCACCACTCATAGACTTTTAATAAAGACATTTTCTTTCCTTTTTAGAGGAAACATATCTTTAAAATGAACAGCCACACTATGAATTATCTCTTAAGGCATAACAAATTAAGTGAGGACACTTTCGAGAAGAAGCATTCTGTATTAACTTTGTTATGTTTTATGACCTTATGTGAAACTATAGGTCCAGATGATTGGAAACATGATTTTCCCTGACATTGGTAGATCAGATTGAGAAATTCTGAGGTTTAGGTTGGGCTACATTCTCTTTGCTGGAACATTGATTTGGATGACATTTATACAGTTAACCTCAACCCCCATAATATTTGGAACTCACCATGATTCATATTCTGCAAGCACTAGTTAGCACCTGTGTCCTTAGGAAACTATCTAAATCCTTCCGATTTTGTCTTTGGAAAGACTGTGTCAAATAGTCACTGTTGAGACGGCAGATGCGTCACGAGAACTCAGAAAGTGTCCGTTCTCCCATTTCAAAGTGAAGAAAGGCAAAACAGGAGAGGACAAGTCCAGCCGAAAAAGAATCAGAGAACTGGGTTTAGCTTCACTCGTGCCACTTCCTGCCTCTGTGTCCTCAGGCATGTCACCTCTGCTTTGATTCCTCACTTAGAAGAAAGATAATCTACCTACTAGGTTGTGGATGTGGAGGATGTCAGAACCCCTTGGTTTGTGTGTGTGTGTGTGTGTTAATTACGGTAGAAACATCATAAACCCATGGATTCCAAAAGAGCTTATGAAATACTGCAGCATGATAAACACATAGGTTTGGTTTTGTCTCTTGTTCCTGGCACAGATAACCTAAAACACTTGGGCTTTCCTGAGTGATGGAAAAGAATCTTCTGTTTTCCTAACAAGCCCTTTTGGAGGAGTCCCTGCTGCTGCTGCTAAGTCGCTTCAGTCGTGTCCAACTCTGTGCAACCCCATAGACAGCAGCCCACCAGGCTCCCCCATCCCTGGGATTCTCCAGGCAAGAATACTGGAGTGGGTGCTAATAAGGGGCTCAAGGGGCTAACTACAGGGTGGAGGCCAATCACCAGAAAGATTAAACAAGATTAGAGGGTTTGCTGGAGATTCAGTTAAATAAAACCTTGAACAAGGAGATTAGGAGAGCTTTCAAGCTCTCCCTCCAGATTTTTGACTGTTTTCATAATAGGTGAGAGAAATGGTGTGGGAAAAAAATGGGTTACTTGTCTGTATACTGATGGGATGGGAAGAGGATGTGAGGGCATGGGAGTGGTGTGCCCTTCCCATACTCCCCAAACTTGACTTAGGCACTGTTGTGGAGGGGAAGGTCCGCCTTCTCCACCTCTGGAGGGCTGTGGCTGAACTAATAATATTGACACAGCCAGATTAATGGGAGAAGTAGAAACAAAATTTAATTCATGCGTAAGGAGGTCCTGTAAGAATAGGACCCAAGAGGTGTCCAAATCAGGCAGCTGTTACACTTTTTAGAGACAGATACAATAAATCTGTGAGGTGTACACAGAACAAAACTTAGATTTTAGGTGCTTAATTAGTGAAGAATCTAAAGAGAGATTAGGCCTAAGGTGGTAAATTTAAAGAAGGAATAAGGTGTTTCCAGAGGCATCTTGGCTCTGAATTCCCAACTCTGGGGATAAAGGGGTGTCCTTCTACCTCTGGGTGTGGGGAGGGCACCTTTCACAGGGGAGGTTGATTTCCTGGTTTTCAGGGAGACACAGGAGGTTCAGGATTTCCTATTTCCTGCCAATCCAAGAGACATAAGAGATGCAGGTTTGATCCCTGGGTTGGCAAGATCCCCTGGAGGAGGGCATGGCAACCCGCTCCAGTATTCTTGCTTGAAGAATCCCATAGACAGAGGAGCCTGGTAGGCTACAGTCATAGGTTCGCACGGAGTCAGACACGACTGAAGTGATTTAGCACACATGCGCTGGAAAAGACAGAAAATACGCTGAGGCATTGCCTCTAAAGGCCATTTGGGGGAGGTCCTCATCGATACACATGTATTCAGGCCTGGCTGCAGCAATGAGAAAGCAGCTGTTGGGAAGCCAGAGGAGCAGAGGCCAGAGCCTCTGTCCATCTTCACTCAGAAGTGGTGACTGAGGCTGATGTACAAGGGGAACCAAAAAAAAAAAAAAAAAGACTTAAATTTTGGAAAACAGGGAAATTACCCTCCTATTTTTAACTCAGCTACCTGCTATTCTGCAAAAGACAATTTCTAGAACAGTTTTGAGTGGGTAATTTTTCCTCCAGATCCACAAACTGAAGCTAGTGTCTAGCTTACTAAAAGAAAAGGAAAAAAAAAAACCAGAAGTGTACATAATATTTAAGACCCTGAGAATTTCATAGGAAAGCTGAATGCTGCTGTAAAGTGCTCTTTAAGTCTTTTTTTTTTTAATCTTCTAATGAATAAAATTACAGGAATTTCAGGGAACAGAGATGGGATTTGTTGTATGATAAATGTATATATGAGTAGTTCTAGTCTTTGTATATTGAGAAACAGTGATTGGGGCATTTTTAAAGATAGCTGGCTACACTTGTTTTCCTTCATTATAATAAATTTATCATAACTCAGTAAATATGGACTTGCCCTAGAGGTAGTTCTTAATAACTTTGAAATAGTAAGGTCTTGCCAAGGCTTCTGATGAGCCAAATTCATACTCCTGAATATTAAACACAGACTAAGCTTTCTGGTGTGAATATCTTTTTTTTTTCTTTTTAATGTATTTACTTATTTATTTTAAATTTATTCATTTTAATTGGAGGCTAATTACTTTACAATATTATAGTGGTTTTGCTGTACATCGCCATGAATCAGCCACGGGTGTACACGTGTTCCCCATCCTGAACCCCCCTCCGTGGTGTGACTGTCTTGAAGGAGCAGTTTCTAAATATACAGAGATAACTTGACTGTCTATGTTTCATCCTGTGTTACATCCCTCCATATTGACATTTGATGAAGATTTTAATTTATATGAAACTTCTAAAGCACAGTCAAAGTTCCTCCTGGGAAATGTCAACTCTTTAGGATAAGCAATCCTATATGAATAATACCAAAGCGTGACCATTTGGTAGAGAACAGACTATTTAAAATGTTAAGTTTCCTGAAAAATAAAATATGCAAGTCTTCAAAATGGCATACACATACAAAAACAAAGGTTAATGCTCCTTGGAGCACATTTCTTAAAGTGCTTGCAAGTGTGTAAATAATTTATGTTACATGACTAGTGACTTCATTGAAAATCTACATAATTTAGTTTTATCTCTGGATTACCTCAGTTGACTTTTGTGAAGGTTTTATCTGTGTAGAATGGTTGTTTGATTTGTTTTAACCTATTAGGATTTTAAAAAATATTCTATATTAATGTAAAATTCTACTAAAAAATACCTTGTTCTAGGGAGCTGAATAGTTCAGTCTATCATTTGCAAAGGGATTGTTGAGACCATATAACAACTTTTTTTTTTTTTCAATTTAAGCCAAATTTAGCAAAACCAGATCCCCCCTCTGTCTCTGCCTTGGAAATGCACTGGGGCCCCTTAGAATTCCAAGTCTTAAGTAAAGAGCTCAAAAATATTTTTTTAGAGAAATTAATTAAAAACAGTGAGATCTAGGGACTTTGCTGGTGGTTCAGTGGTTAAGGCACCATGTTTCTATTGCAGGGGGCACAGGTTTGGTCCCTGGTCAGGGAATTAAGATCCTATATGCTGTGCAGTTTTTCTCAAGGGCTATTGATAATATTGTGAGCTGTATCCTCTAAGCTGTCTTAGAGATACCGAAACCCCTCATGGGGGAGAAGTTAACTGCATGATGAACAGACTGTAGCCATGACACAAGCTGTCAAAGCTGCCACAATTCCAAGAACTGGCCTCAAGAAATGAAAACAAACCAACCCTGGAACTGAAGAGTAACTGAACTTAATCAAGATCATGCTAGTCAGACCACCTGTGACCAATTTCAAGATGACTGTCAGAGCTGCCTCTGCTGTTTCTGCATGTAGCTCCCTCTCTCTGTCTGTAAAAGCTCTTTCCTCCTGATTGTCACTGGGTTGAGAGGGTAGTCGGCCTTTGGACAGGCGTCTGCCCTCCCAACTCCACCCTTGGTTGCTGGCATACAAAATAAAGCAAACTTTTCTATCAAGCTGGCCTCTTTATTGACTTTTGAGTGAGGAGCAGCCAGACCCCACTTTCAGTTACATTAGGGGTGTTCAAGAATATTGTTCTTGAGTTTCTGCAAATGATGTATTTATTATTATCAATGAATTAATTATTTGATACAAAAGTAGAAACGAATGAACGAAAGGGACCCAAATACAAACCAGTGGTGAAGACTGGTGGTGTAGCAGTTGTGGATGAGGAAATACATGCCTCCAAGTTGGAGCATAACAGCAACCAGAAAGACATTATGGAGTAGTCGGGACAGAAGCAATGCACTTCGGGTGTCACTGTCTCCCATCACACCAAGATGGGACTGCCTAGTTGAAGGAAAACAAGCTCAGGGCTCCCGCTGATTTGCACTGTGGTGAGTTGTATAATTATTTTGTTATATATCACAATGTAATAATAATAGAAATAAAGTGCATGATAAATGTAATGTGTTTGAATCATCCTGAAACCATCCCATCCTCCCAACCCTCACCACCTCTGTTGTGAAAAAATTGTCTTCCACAAAACCAATCCCTGATGCCAAAACAGTTGGGGATTGCTGATATACATGATATATTTATTAATTCATCTATGTTATATATTACATAATTGTTTCTGCAGGTTGGAAGTCTGGGCACAGAGTGGCTGGTTTTCTGCTTCAGTTCAGTCACTCAGTTGTGTCCAACTCTTTTGCAACCCCATGGACTGCAGCACACCAGGCTTCCCTGTCCATCACCAACTCCTGGAGCTTGCTCAAACTCATGTCCATTGAGTCAGTGATGCCATCCAATCAGCTCATCCTCTATTGTCCCCTTCTCCTCCTGCATTCAATCTTTCCCAGCATCAGGGTCTTTTCTAATGAGTCAGTTCTTCGCATCAAGTGGCCACAATATTGCAGCTTCAGCTTCAACATCAGTCCTTCCAATGAATATTCAGGACTGATTTTCTTTGGGATTGACTGGTTTGATCTCCTTGCAGTCCAAGACCTCACAAGAGTCTTCTCCAACACCACAGTTCAAAAGCATCAATTCTTCAGTGCTCAGCTTTCCTTATAATCCAACTCTCACATCCACACTACTGGAAAAACCATAGCTTTGACTAGACAGAAATTTGTTGGCAAAGTAACATCTCTGCTTTTTAATATGCTGTCTAGGGAGAAGGCAATGGCACCCTACTCCAGTACTGTTGCCCGGAAAATCCCATGGATGGAGGAGCCTGGTAGGCTGCAGTCCATGGGGTCGCTAAGAGTCAGACACGACTGAGTGACTTCACTTTCACTTTCCACTTTCATACATTGGAGAAGGAAATGGCAACCCACTCCAGTGTTCTTGCCTGGAGAATCCCATGGACGGAGAAGCCTGGTAGGCTGCAGTCCTTGGGGTCGCACAGAGTTGGACACGACTGAAGCAACTTAGCAGCAGCAGCAGCAGGTTGGTCACAGCTTTTCTTCCAAGGAGAAAGTGTCTTTTAATTTCATGGCTGCTGTCACCATCCGTAGTGATTTGGGAGCCCCAAAATATAAAGTCTTTTACTCTTTCCATTGTTTCCCCATTTATTTGGTTTTCTGCTTAGCGTCTCACTGGATTGAGATCAAGGTGTCTTCATGGCTGCCATCCTCATCTGGATGGAGTCTGGGGTGGTCTTCCAAGCTCCCTGCTTGTTGGCAAAATTCATTTATGAGGTCCCTACCCCTTGCTGGCTGTCAGCTGGGGGCTTTGAGTTCTGGGAGGCTTCCTACTTTTCCTTTCCAGGTGACTTCTCCATCTTCAAGCCAGAAAAACATGACAAATCCTTGTGTTTCAAATTTGCAACCAACCAGACTTTAAACTTTCTGAGTTTAAAAAGCTTGTCTGATTAAGTCATGCCACAGAGATAACCTCCCAGTCTTAAGGTCAACTGTGCCATTTAACATAACCTAATCATGGGCATATGGGGCCTCCCTGGTGGCTCAGATGGTAAAGAATCTACTTGTAATATGGGAGATCTGGGTTTGATCCCTGGGTCAAGAAGATCCTCTGGAGGAAGAAATTGCAACCCACTCCAATATTCTTTCCTGAGAAATTCCATAAACATAGGAACCTGGCAGGCTACAGTCCATGGGGTCGCAAGAAGAGTCGGATACCACTTAGAGACTAACAATCTCTAATTGTTAGAGATCATGGGCATAAACCCATCACATTGACAGCGTCCAGGGCATGGGACTCAGAATAATTTCTACAGAGAAATATTCTCAGAATATTTCTACAGAGATGTTGTGTTGTCAAGATTGAGTTTTTCCTTTTGTGAAGATAAAAGTTACACATATTCTGAAAAAAAAAAATCCATACCTAAATAGTCAGTGAGATGTAGAAAGCAAGGATTAATGGTGATTAGGTGATTGACTATCTTAAGAGTTTGGCTGGATGGTCTACTGACCCTTGGAGCAGTGATGAATTTAGGCTTTGGCTGGTAACAGGAAGAAACTTGGGCAGCCCCAGCATGGTCCCAGCACCCATGAGTACCATTCACTGCTAACTCTAAGTGATGAAGCTGGCACTTGATCTCCGGTCAGCCTGATGCTCAAATCCATGGTGTGCCTACTCCAGTCATAGGAGTGTGAGGTCATTTGGCAGGAGACTGGAACAAAGAATGGCTGGAAAATTCTGCGTCTGCTTTATCCAAGGTTGAACCTGTCTGAATCTTAGGTTGTTGAACATTTCATTCCTGAACCTTAGAAGAAAAATAATGACATGAGCTGGCCACCAGAGGACACTGTGGACCAGGCTACTAGTTGCTGAAGCCAAGGCAACTTCATTTCTTCCAGATTCTGCATTTCAAATCAAGTCTGGTCTTCCATTCTGCTATACTTACTTTGGGATCACACCACAAGGGCAGGTAAAGGGTTGAATCAATAGTATTTTACACTTATTTTTGAAAAGGAGGAATCTTTTCCTTCATCTTTTCTCCATGAGGTGGTGTAAAAAAAAAACTGTCTCTAAGTATGTAACATGGATAAAAACGCAGGCTCTAGAATCAGACTCACCCTGAGCTCTGGTTCCAATCAATCAGTTATTAGTTGTGTGAGTTTAGGTGTCTACTTAATGTCTCCGATTTCAATCCTCTCATTTCTTCACTGGGAAAAAATAGCCACCTCTCAGAGTTGTAAAAACTAAAATAATATATACAATACATCCAGTATAGTTTTCAATCAGATAGTAAATGCTCAATAAATGGCAGTAGTTATTACTACTATTTAAAGAGACTGTGGATCAACTTATTTTTATGTTTTCTGACACAGAAATTCCATTTCAACAATTCAAGCTGTCACTTAGTCCACAATATTGCCCCCAAGAATTGAGCCCTTTTCATCTTCATATTCTTCTACCACAAAGCTCAGTGCCTAGGCACAAGTGTTCATGTGATTTGTTGAATTAAGTGATGTCGATAGAGTAAGAAGCTATCTTTTAAGACAAGTTTGAGAAAATGGGCTTTACTACTGGGAAAATGGCTGAACTTACAGAGCAATTACCTTTAAGGTTAGCAGAGGAAGTAAAATAAAGAGACAAGGAGATTTCAAAATGTTCCTGTTTATCATGAACAATACAGTCATTTATTCAACACCTACTTCGTGCCTGCCCTCTGGAAGCTCACTGCCTGCCTGGGAGCCAGATCTCCCTAGCCATGATCCAGTGTGGTAAATAGATTAGCTTTTGCAGCACATGGAGAGGGAAGGATGGATTCTGCTTGTGGTGGGGATGGGAATCTGGAATACAGGTGCTGCTGAAAATCGAACCTGGCTCCGAATGGAGTCCTGGGTAGTGTTAAGGCATTCTGTTCTCTGAAGGATCTGTTTGTGTTCTCTAGTTTACAAGGAGGATGAGGGGTCTCTTGGAGGTTGTAGGTTAGACCCATTCAGGCTTATCTGATGGATTTGTAAGAGAAGTGCTACATACAAAGCCAGTTTGAAGGGAGGGATTTCAGAGGTCTCAGAAAGACTTCTTGGAGTCAAAAGTTGGGGGATAACTCCAGGCCACAATAAGTCTAGCTCCTCCCAGAAGCCATCACTTCAAGATCCATCTTGGCCGAGCGGTGTATGTGTGTGCCCCAAGGGAGGGTCCCAGGGTAAGTCAGGTGTGGAAGAAGAAACCAGATAAATGGCTTGGAAGGAAGACAAAGACCCAGAAGAACTGACCTATATAAATGACTTAACTGCCTCTTCACTGTGCTCCTCCTCACTAGGGGGACGCCCACACCCTTTCTCTGGGTGTGCATCTCTGCCTTGCTTCTATCTCAGCTAAAGAAACCGTTTCTCTGCGCTCTCCCACTTGTTGTTGTGGCATGTCTGTACTGATAAACTCTGTACCTGCATTTACAGTTTTCTGCCTCCGTGATAAGTGCATTTTTCACTGGGGACAAGGATCCAGGGAAAATTAGCTTCTAGCATCTAGCCCTTGCTGGTTTGGTGGTTAGGATTCCTGGTTTTCATCCAGGCTACCCAGGTTCAGTTCCTGGGCAGGGAATTAAGATCTAATTTCATGCCACTGCTCACTGCTGCCTTGCCAAGAGCACCACCATTTGAGTAGGATTTTTCTCTCTTGAGGCTACACACACTGTCTACTAGCCTGCGAAAGGGTTCCACTCTCCCTTGAGCTGGTCTGCTGTTCTAACAGCATCTCACACTCTAATAAATTTTATTCTGCCTCATGTCTGGAAATTCTTTTCCAACCCGCATGTGTACCATAACAACATCTGCAAAGCCCAAGCATGCTCCTTTTCCCCCTCTAGCAAATGCCACCCCATCACCACCAACTGTGGTGTGTTTGGAATCTGTTGTGTGTTGGTAGCCATTGGAAGTTGGAGGCATGTTCCCACATCTGCGAATCTTCCCATGACTTCTTTAAAAAAATTTTTTTTGGAGGATAATTGCTTTACCATATTGTGTTGGTTTCTGCCATACATCAACATGAATCAGCCATGGGTATACATATATCCCCTCCCTCTTGAACCTCCGTCCCCTCGCCCACCCCATTCCACCCTCCCATGACTTGGGAATCTAGTGATTTTGGATACTGTGGTTACACTTTTAAAGCTATTGTGCTTCCTGTTCTCCTCACTGCCTCTTCTTTTTCTTTTGTTTCAATGACAGTGAACCTGACAACTGTCAGAGTAGAAACCACATGGAGAGGAATCGCAGTCAGGGGTAGGAGCTCTGTCATTTACTTGACTGAGTGAGCTCAGGCAAGCCATTTATCCACTTTGGCTCTTGGTTTCTTCGTCTTTAAGACTGGGGCAGGACCTCTTGCCTTTCCCATCCTACACAGATATTCTGAAGATGCAGGGGGTTCACAGATGTGAAATGCTTTAACTTGGCCAACTTTCTGTATTGATATGAGGATCGATTCTGGATCCTTATTCATTGTCATTGGACACCAGCTGATAACATCCTGGTTGACTTTTTTTGTTTTGAGCAGAGAAACTTTTATTGCAAGGCTGTGCAAGAAGATGGGTGGCTCATATCCTAAAAAGTCCTGAACTTTCAGCAAAGCATTTTTAAAAGTTTGGTGATGGGGTGAGTGTTGCAGGGTAGTGATCAGATCATACAAAATTCTCTGATTGGCTGAAGATGAGGGAATAGGGCAGTGTCACAGGAGTTAACTTTATTAGTCCTTAGGCTCCAGGAGGCCTGGACTCATATGCTCATGGTCATCAAGTAGTTAACATCTTCCATTTGGTGGGGGGTTTTCATATCTGCAAAACAATTCAGGAGATTTGAGTCAAATAATTCAGGGAAGAGCTAAAACAGGATCCTGGTTGATTTTTGAGTCTATACCCTACCACTTTCCAGGAAAAAACTGTGGCATCTTTCAGAATGCCTACAAAATAGTTGATCATTATATTTTCTATAAAATAGAGAAATATACTCGAGTAGAAGATCATGACCATGGGGTGGGATAAATCATAGATACATGGGTCATGGGCTCACTCGCTTCCCCTGATCCCTAGGAAGGAATCTATTTACCCCTTTACAATTGTCTCCTAATTGCAACTTCTTGGGCCATGGGCCCCATTAACACTTCTTCATAGCAACCCTGTTATTTGTCATTGGTTTTAGCCAGCCTCACTATCACCATCTCCCAGGGGTAGTAAGAAATAGGAGGAACCTTATTTGTCCCTCTGCTCAAGTACCTGGAGAGCATCTCTTAGTGATTATAGCTGGAAGTGTGACATTTAATTAGTGGAGAACATTGAGTCAGGGGAGAGGCTGGCTGTGCCTTCCAGAGGGTGAGAGGAGGCTGGGGAAGAAGTGAAATGCTCAGGGGGTACAATTTGGTCCAGGTTTCCTCCCACATCCAGATTGGGTGTGCACATCACTGCAGGTGGAGATTAAAGAAGCTTCAGGAATTTTCCATCATGATGGGAACCATAAATGAGCCCCCCACGGACACCCTGTTTCTTCTGTTCCGCCCATGCTTTATCTGAGGAAGCAAATGATGACCTGTCGGGAGGTGAGGACCTCACCCAGTGGAGCCTGGCCTCCTGCTGGCCTAGTGGCTGGTGCTTGGAGATGACCCTCTCCTCCTTGGAGCAGTTCTCTCAGGGTTACTTGGGATGCTGTCTCCAGGGCTTGAAGTCCTAAAAATTCCAACTGAATAAAACATAACCCTTTCAACTTTTAGGTTGTGACTATTTTTTAAGTCACCATTAGTAATCCTGAAGCCCTTAGGGAAGAAAGGGATGCAGATTCTAGTTGGCTCTCCATCACTCCAGCAGGGGGACCCAGCCATTCTGTGAACTGACTGAGAGAGTGGGTGGCTAGGAATTAGGAAAATATACACTCACCTTCTCATTTGAGTGGTTCTTTGGGGCACTGGCAAAGCATACAGAGGGTGTGGTATAAACACCTCCTGCCCCTAGCTCACAGCCACAGTCAAGTGATCTCGAGTAGGTGAATTTGGTGTGTTTTTTTTTCTTTGTGTCAGGCATTGTTCTAAGCATGCTAATCCTTGCAATGGCACAATGAAAGGGGATGTATTATTGTCCCCTGAATCAGTCAGGGTTATCCAGAGAAACTAAGCCAGATGAGATCTCTGCCTCTCTGTCTCTATCTTTACAGATCTATTATCTATCCATCATCTATCGATCTCAAGTAACTGGCTTACACAGCTGTGAGCACTGACCAATCTGAAGTCTGTAGGGCAGATCAATAGGCTTGGGCAGGAGCCTATGTTGTTAGAAGCAGAATTTCTTCCTCTGAGAAACCTCAGTTTTGGTTTATAAAGTTGTTCACCTAATTGGATGAGACGGACCATAAAGAAGACTGCTGCTGCTAAGTCGCTTCAGTTGTGTCCGACTCTGTGTGACCCCATAGATGGGAGCCCACCAGGCTTCCCCATCTGTGGGATTCTCCAGGCAAGAACACTGGAGTGGGTTGCCATTTCCTTCTTCAAAGCATGAAAGTGAAACGTGAAAGTGAAGTCCCTCAGTCGTGTTGTTGCAGGAAGGCGGACCCCTTCCAGGGCCCAAAACTGGGCTCTTGTCTAACACTCAGAAATGAATTGTCTGAGGAGGCACATGTGCTGACAAAACAAGAGATTTTATTGGGAAAGGGCACCTGGGTGGAGAGCAGTAGGGTAAGGGAACCCAGGAGAACTGCTCTGCCACGTGGCTCGCAGTCTCGGGTTTTATGGTGATGGGATTAGATTCTGGGTGGTCTTTGGACAATCATTCTGACTCAGAGTCTTTCCTGGTGGTGCACACATCGCTCAGCCAAGATGGATGCTAACGAGAGGGATTCTGGGAAGTGGACAGACACGCGGTGTCTCCTTTCCACCTTTCCCAAAGTCTTCTAATTCCGTATTCCTTATCAGGATCTCCTGTCATAAAACAAGTCATGCAAATGGTTACTATGGTGCCTTGCCAGGGTGGGCGGTTTCAATCAGTGTGCTTCCCCTAACAACTCCCCCGGAGAGACTTCATACTCAAGATACTTCTTGGGAATTGGGGCGGGGGTCTCTTCCTTCTGTAACTTCTTCCTGCTGTGCATGGGCGTAGGCCTGCCTAGCAGAGCAGAAGTCTCTCTCTACCTGATCTAAGTTGGGGTGTTCCACATCTGAAACCAGCTTCCACCCTTGTAGTAACAGCAATTTAGTTTGAAACTGTTGGCCCCTCTCAGAGACGAAATAGACAAGGGCCAAACAGGAGATCTAACAGGATGGTCATCTCTGGTCCCCAGAAACAGAAGGCAACATTTGGGGTGAGGGCTGTAGGGTTTGTGACCCTTTTTGATTGGTTGGTGGTGAGGCAACAGAGCTGTGCTCCAGGAATCTTGTGTTCAGTCTGGAGTTCAATCCTCCACCTGGGTGGGGGCTCAAAGACATTGTTATGCATATTTCTTTGAGTAGGAACCAGGGCTCTGTCTGGAGGCTGTACCAGCCTTTGATTGTTTCTCCTGTTTCTATATCCCGCCCCTTCCCTGATTAGCATCGGTTTGAATCCACCCTTTGGAACTCAGGGAAGGTCAAGGAGGCTGAATGAAGCCTATATCCTACAGACAAGAATGAAGAACACAGAACAGATCTCTACTCCAGAGCCCCACAGAGTTCTACTCAGTTTTAATTTAGGGAACTAGGCAACTATGACTGTGATAACTTCCTGTCAAAATGGAGCACAGGACTGCCTCAGCTTGGAGTATAGACACTGAATTGGAAGTACTTCTGAGTTCCAAGTTCTAGATCTGAGTCTAAGTGAAGAGGAACTAAAAAGCCTCTTGATGAAGGTGAAAGTGGAGAGTGAAAAAGTTGGCTTAAAGCTCAACATTCAGAAAACGAAGATCATGGCATCCGGTCCCATCACTTCATGGGAAATAGATGGGGAAACAGTGGAAACAGTGTCAGACTTTATTTTTCTGGGCTCCAAAATCATTGCAGAGGGTGACTGCAGCCATGAAATTAAAAGACGCTTACTCCTTGGAAGGAAAGTTATGACCAACCTAGATTGCATATTGAAAAGCAGAGACATTACTTTGCCAACAAAGGTTCGTCTAGTCAAGGCTATGGTTTTTCCTGTGGTCACGTATGGATGTGAGAGTTGGACTGTGAAGAAGGCTGAGTGCCGAAGAATTGATGCTTTTGAACTGTGGTGTTGGAGAAGCCTCTTGAGAGTCCCTTGGACTGCAAGGAGATCCAACCAGTCCATTCTGAAGGAGATCAGCCCTGGGATTTCTTTGGAAGGAATGATGCTAAAGCTGAAACTCCAGTACTTTGGCCACCTCATACGAAGAGTTGACTAATTGGAAAAGACTCTGATGCTGGGAGGGATTGGGGGCAAGAGGAGAAGGGGACGACAGAGAATGAGATGGCTGGATGGCATCACTGACTCGATGGACGTGAGTCTGAGTGAACTCCAGGAATTGGTGATGGACAGGGAGGCCTGGCGTGCTGCGATTTATGGGGTCGCAAAGAGTCAGACACGACTGAGCGACTGATCTGATCTGATCTGTTGACTACAAAATCTCAATCCCTTGGTCTGCCATTTTAGTGTAACAGACCCAATTAGAAGTAGTTGGAGGAGTGATAACTGGAATTTAGTAGACAAAATAAATCTCATTTCTTTTTATAAGAATAGGCCTGAAACCCAGTCTGGACCTGGCACTTCAGGGAGACAGGTAGCCAGTTGCCTAGTTTTATAAAAAGTAAGGTCGCAGTTACTAGCTTCCAGCAGACACTGTTTTGAGAATGGTGGCATCCAAGCCTGACACGATTCAGAAAACTCAAGTGTTTAGCAATTCAATGTCTAATCTGAAAGTACACCCATAACATCACCTAGTTATTTCCTAGGATATTGGAACCATAGCTACTCTAATAGCCAAAGCGGATTTCACCATTAATGACGTCAGTTTTCTCTAGGTATGAGAAGATGCAAGAATTGGGACTCATAAAATCTTCTCCTGAAAAGATCTAACTATCTGAAGGCCTGTTCTGCCAGTTTTTCCCAGAGCACAGAGTGCCTCATTCCTGATTTTCACCCTGAACTCCTTTCAGGGGCATTGAAAGTCAGCAGTTGCAGCGGCCATGATTTAATCTTTGTAGATGTAGATGGTAAGTGTCAGTCTTCAGTTGGCAGAGCCCCTTTTTGCTCATAAACTTGACCATGATTTTGAGGGGGGCATTTCATGACCATTTTATCCCATTGTGCTGAGAATGTCCATTCTCAGGTTTGGCAAAGATTTTGTTGACAGGCCACTCAATGTGCTGTTACTGGACTAGACCATAAAACAGTATCCAAAATTCTCTGGACCACCTGTCTTGCTAGCCTCTTGGTCCAGGAAAATATTCCCTCTTTTTCTTCTTCCCATATCTAGAGTTACACTGTTACCATCATTGATCTCATATGGGACTATATATTATTCTATTAGAGGCCTCAGATACACATTTGATGATGTAAGAAACAGTAATTTTGTAGAACAGGTGAAATACAAATAACATAGCCAGCAGTATTAGTAAAGTCACAAATAAGAGCTTCCATTAGATGTAGCCCAGTATATCTCAGGTCATCTGACTTAGTCTGCTCTGTAGAATCGTTATCTTCCAGGGAAATTACATATTGGCACCGTCTGTAAGGCACATAGCCCCGTTTTCTAGTGTTACTAGACTGATTGTCCTTAGTATGATTTAATTGTTTCCAACACAGAGGAAACTTTAAACCTAAATTACCATAGCCTGGTGTTATCTATATAAATCCATCCCATAATTGTGGGAGATTTTTCCTCCTTTGCTGAAACTTTTCTTGTTGCTCTGATTAAGCTTGAGTAATAGAAAAAAGCTCAAATTTATGGCCAGAGTCAGAGCAGGCATTATTAATTGGCCTGGTGAGGGGATCCCATCTAGTAATATCACAGTAACCTGAATATGACTATAATTTTTTTTTTTTTTTTAGTAAATTTCTCAGGGCCAACCAGTTAGAGTCTTGTAGTAGAGAAATTTAACAAGGTAACCCAGAACTAGACACAGGTAATTGGCCACAAACCCAACAATTGAATTGATTTCTAAAACTAGCATAGAATCAGGCCTATGATAGAAAAGCATTTGGTTTATATGCAAAGGTCTAAGAAGTCAAGAAAACATAAATGATCATACGAATTAGGTCCAGCATCTTGGGCAAGCTGTCTATCTCGGATGTCATCGTCTTCTCATCCTGGTGTAATGTAGTTTCTCCTGCTTGAGCATCATTTTAAGATGAGATCAGGTCAGCTGTCTTCTCTATAGACCAATCCACTGTAGGGGCCTTTGGAAGTGGGAATTAATCTAAGAGTTAATTTCCCTTCAGTTTCATTGTGCATGAGCTAGTTAACAGTACCTGGTAAAAAAGTCCTTCCATCCAGGTTGGAGACAGTCCCTTAAATTATGTCTTTTTCCAGTCCTGGTTGCAGGTCATGAGGCATCTGATCTTCATCCAAAGATAGATTACTGAGATAAACTTCAGAAACAAACTTAGGGTGTTCTTTAAGAATTTAATTAAATTTTACATTAATATCACATAACAGCAAATAACTATCTAAGAGATGAGTCTTACTAGATGCAGACCTCCATTAACAAACTGGGATTTAATATTTTTTGAAATATCTTTTTCTCCCTAGAGTTACCCTCATTTTTATCAAATATAACCAAATTAAGGCTAGTTTGTTTGCAAAATAGGTCTGTTCTCACTAATTTTGGTCTGATGACTTATATAACCATAATGGATTATAGACTTTTTATTTTGCTGAAACATTTATAGAGTCTCAGACTGAACTTTTAAAATAAAACAGGGCTGGGAAACACACACCAAAGGCTTATCACAGATTTTGCCTAACAAATCTAGGTGAATTCTTCCCTTTTAAGGTCTCAAAAATTTCTCGAGATTTTTGTACCCTTGAGATAACTTTCCTAACTCATTTGATACTGGAAACCTAAGAATTTCCAATTTTTGGAGGAGTCAGATAGAGAGAAAATATAATTGTTTTGTTTATAACATTTAATTTTACCAAAGTATTGTCATAATTCGTTTGAGAGGAAGGTTTTCCCTACTCCCTGAAAACCCGTAATTTTTCAGATAGAAACCATAAAAGTTATAACCACATTCGCTGGTTCATTCAGTCCTTCTATTAACTTTTGTGAAGTCATCAGGTTTTCTATTAGAATACCAGGACATATCAGATTGTTAAGAACTCCATATAATTTCTAGGATATCTGTATTAGTAATTTTACCATACATTGTAACATAAGCAGATTTATTACTCATTTGATAATCTTTTTCATATAATTTAACCACCCAAATAAACACAGTTTAATATTTCTCTTTGGGATGTTTCAGGGGTCCTCTGAAGCATCCCAAAGTTAGCTAGAGGTCAAAAGAACTTCAAAAGAATTCTATTTAGGAAGTTTCATCGAAAAGATCAATTAAAAGGGTTTAGAACATTTGGTCAGATTTAGTCAATGTTGATGGGGGTATCATTTAGCTTGTTGATATGGCACAATAGGCCTAAATACCAAGGCTCAAGGTCTAGTGAAAGTCAGCTCCGCCATCTTGGACCTAATTGGCTCTAACCAGTTTTCTTTTCTTTTTTTTTTAAGAGAAACGTATTGGTTTATTGGTTCAATTCAGTTCAGTCACTCAGTCTTGTCCGACTCTTTGTGACCCCATGAACCACAGCATGCCAGGCCACCCTGTCCATCACCAACTCCCAGAGTCTACCCAAACCCACATCCATTGAGTCAGTGATGCCATTCAACCATCTCATCCTCTGTCATCTCCTTCTCCTCCTGCCCTCAATCTTTCCCAGCATCAGGGTCTTTTCAAATGAGTCAGCTCTTCGCATCAGGTGGCCAATGTATTGGAGTTTCAGCTTCAACATCAGTCCTTCCAATGAACACCCAGGACTGATCTCCTTTAGGATGGACTGGTTGGATCTTCTTGCAGTCCAAGGGACTCTCAAGAGTCTTCTCCAACACCACAGTTCAAAAGCATCAGTTCTTCTGTGCTCAGCTTTCTTTATAGACCAACTCTCACATCCATACATGACCACTGAGAAAACCATAGCCTTGACTAGACAGACCTTTGTTGGCAAAGTAATGTCTCTGCTTTATAATATGCTGTCTAGGTTGGTCATAACTTTCCTTCCAAGAAGTAAGCATCTTTTATTGGTTCAGGTAACTGAAAAGCCTGGGAGTAGATCTGGCTTCAAGTGTGATCTGATTTAGCGACTGAAAAGATGTCATTGGGGTCTTTGAGTCTTGGTTTTGCCTTTTCTCTGTTAGCTTCGGGCTCCAGACACACATATTCGCTGATACAAGTTGAGAGGAAAACTCAGTTCTTCCTAGTGGGGCCCACCAAAATCCCCAAACTCATTTTTATTAAACCAATTTGCAGCAAATGCACATTTGTAAACCCCCAGCTATAGTTAGGGAGAAGCAGTTTCCATTGATTAAACAATGCCTGAGTCACAAGTTCCAATCCTGGGGTTGGGAATAGAGATCATCTAATCACATCATGTCAAAGTAGAAGAGAGCTGGTTCCCCAAAGAAAGTTATGATACTCTTTCCAAGAAAGGGAGGTGAACACTGGGCAATGTTATCTTCTCAACTCTAGGCAAAGACACAAAATGTCCTAACCTGTTTCCAAGGTTCTAACCAGTTTTCTTATGGCTGTGTCATTTCTAACAAAATCCATTTATCTAACTAATTGTAATCCAACTTTAGAAAATCCTGATCATGCATAACTCTTTAGTATTTTTCACACCTTTTTCTTTCTTTCTTTTTTTTATACTGAAAACACACTTCCTACTTTCATTTAGCAACCAAGAACTAACTTTTATATTAGCATTTTATAGATTGGTGAGCATAAATACCAGTGATAATTTCTAAAATCCTTGCTTTCTTAGAACATTTTAGGATGGCACCAAACATTATTCATTTATAGTCCCAAATCTCTTTAGTTTCTCTGTAAAAGGAAATTAGTGATTAGTAGTAAATGTTTCAAAATCTTATTTTATTTGGAAATGACCTAACTATTCAATAGACTTCCAACACTTAGCACAACCCTTAGAAATTTAAGTTATGCCAATCTGGAGAGACTATTTTAGACAGATATTTATAAAGAATAATTATTCTTAATAGAGTTTATGTAAAAGCTCATTTACATTTTTTTAGAAGTTTCTTCACTCGAGGTAATTTCCTTGTGAACAAACTTGTAACAGATATAATATTTAACTTATATTAAACCTAGGTACAATGAAAATATTCTACTTAATGTTAATTACTCTAAGACATGTCTATATTTCTATATTAGATAGGTCAACAAACAAACATTAATATTAGGTATTTAATACTGAATATTTCCCAATTCACATGAACCTGGAATTTATTGTTTAATTTAGCATTATTTGATTTGTAAACACTTACCTTTTTTAAGCCAGTTAAATAGAGCTCATTTACAAATTAACCTCAAAAATATTACCCAGAGACAAAGACATACCAAGACATATTTAGACAGACACAGTGCCAGATCTAGCTTCATTTTCTAAGTTTAGTCATGAATTAGATATTACAATATAAAATTTACTAGTTTATAAAAAAACAGTTGAAATAAATAAAAATTTTAAAGTCTTTTTCCCCTTTTCCCTCAGTTTCAGGAGTTAGAGATGGTCTAGATAAGTGTTCCTGAGAGCCTCAAGACACAGGGAAAGAAAATCAAGTTCTAACAAAATGGCGGCAGGTCTAAACCAAATGGTGGCCAGACAAAGCAAAATGGCCATCAAAAATCACAACACAGAACACAGAGTTAAAACACACACATATAAACCTGGCAGTCCTCATCAGACACTCCCTTAAATACAAGAATACAGTCTCTCAGAAAACCTCCTATAGAAACACAGAACTTCAGATCCAAGTACTAACATATCTCAGGTCTTCAAAGATTTCAAGGGTGGAAAGGAAGCCCAATTGAAAGAAGAAGGGGGAGGAGGCAGGAGAGGAGGGCGAAAGGGGTGGCCTTACAGACGTCTCCTGCCACCTACAGATACCCAGGCGTTATGGGGCTTTTCCCTGGGCTTACAGAGAAGGGAGGACTGGAACTCGGCCCTACCAGAAATCAGACCAGACCAGAACCAGAATTCGAGTTCTCTGCCAAGAGGTGATCAGTCTCTAATCCTCAGCTCAGGCTGAGGGCCTTTCGACCAGATTCCTGCGTCCAGGACTGGGGGACTAGAAAAACGGGGAAAGATAGGAAGGGTTAAGGAGAGGAAAGAGAGAGGGAAAGGGAGAGAGGTCAATAAAGTCTCTTGTTCCTTACCCGGTTGGGGCACTCTGGCCAGTTGTCCACGTCAGGAGGAGACCAGGGACAAAAGGGTCCCAGTTGCGGCCACTGGCTCTGGTCCATTGGCAGGCAAGCTGGCCCCTGAGTACCTCGAGTGGTCAGGATGTCAGTCTCAGCAAAGAAGAGTCCCCGCCAGAGTCGCCATTTGTTGCAGGAAGGCGAACCCCTTCCAGGGCCCGAACCTGGGCTGTTGTCTAACACTCAGAAATGAATTGTCTGAGGAGACACATGTGCTGACAAAGCAAGAGATTTTATTGGGAAAGGGCACCTGGGTGGAGAGCAGTAGGGTAAGGGAACCCAGGAGAACTGCTCTGCCACGTGGCTCACAGTCTGGGGTTTTATGGTGATGGGATTAGATTCTGGGTGGTCTTTGGACAATCATTCTGACTCAGAGTCTTTCCTGGTGGTGCACACATCGCTCAGCCAAGATGGATGCTAGTGAGAGGGATTCTGGGAAGTGGACAGACACGCGGTGTCTCCTGTCAACCTTTCCCAAACTCTTCCAGTTGGTGGTGGCTTATTAGTTCTGTATTCCTTATCAGGATCTCCTGTCATAAAACAACTCATGCAAATGGTTACTATGGTGCCTGGCCAGGGTGGGCGGTTTCAATCAGTGTGCTTCCCCTAAAAGTGTCCGACTCTTTGCGACTGCATGGACTGCAGCCCACCAGGCTCCTCCGTCCACGGGATTTTCCAGGCAAGAGTACTGGAGTGGGGTGCCATCGCCTTCTCCGAAAGAAGACTGAGCACCAAAGAACTGATGCTTTTGAACTGTGGTGTTGGAGAAGACTCTTGAGAGTCCCTTGGACTGCAAGGAGATCAAACCAGTCAATCCTAAAGGAAATCAACCCTGAATATTCCTTGGAAGGACTGATGCTGAAGCTGAAGCTCCAATACTTTAGCCACCTGATCGAAGAGCCAACTCATTAGAAAATATCCTAATGCTGGGAAAGATGGAGGGCAGGAGGAGAAGGGGAAGACAGAAGATGAGATGGTTAGATGGCATCACTGACTCAATGGACATGAGTTTGACCATGCTCCTGCAGATGGTGAAGGACTGGGAAGCCTGGTATGCTGCAGTCCATGGGTCGCAAAGAGTTGGACACAACTGAGCAACTAAACAACACCACTCACAATATTGAGAGTAATCGCCCTCATTTAAAGTCAATGGATTGCAGCTGTTAAACATATCTACACAATATCGTCACAGCAACACCTAGATTAGAGTTTGATTAAATAGCTGAGTGATTTCCCTGGTGGTCCAGTGGCTGAGACTCTGCCTTACTTCCAATGTAGGGGGCCTGGGTTCGAACCCTGGCCATGGAGCTGGATTCCCACATATGCAAGTTAAGAGTTTGCATGCTGCAACTAAAGATCCTGCATGCTGCAACTGAGATCTGGTGCAGCCAAATAAATGAATACAAATAAATATTAACAAAATAGCCAGGCACTATAGTCTGGTCAAGTTGACACTCGAAACTAACCGTCACACCTGCTTTTACACATGAGCAAACTGAGGCAGAGAGTTCATGCCCAAAGTCTGGGCTTTGATATGACAGGGTTAGAATTGCAACCTGGGCTCCTCAACTGTGCCTTTCCCCATTGTGCTGCTCCATGGCCTCACTGGTTGTGATTTCCTCAAGTAAAGATGAGACTGATACTGCCTGCCCCTTTCTTTCTTTCTTTTTTCTTTTTTTTCTTTTTTAACATTTTGACAGTGTGGCATGTGAGATCTTAGTTTCCTGACCAAGGATCTAATCCTCGCTCCCTGTGGTACAAGCATGGAATCTTAACCACTGGACCACCAGGGAAGTCCCTGCCTGCCTCTTTCTGCTCAGAAGATTCCTGTACTTATTTATGTGCTCTTATTCTGTCTCATTCCAAATTGGATTCAAGGAAGCTCTGAGAAATCAACAGCTCAATTCTCATAAAGATATTTGAAGACTATGACGGGAAAACAAAAATCAACATTGACCATGCGCCTCGGTGTTTCAGAAACAATGCTAGCATCTCCGTTTGTTGTCTCATTTAATAGTCACAAAAATGCAACTCCATCCCTGGAGATTCTTTGACGGCATCTAGACCTTGCCAGTTTCCTTGATGCATTTCTCAGGGCTGGGAGCAATGGAGACACATTACTATTAAATGCCTAAGAATTATCATTAAATGCCTAAGAATCAGTGGGATTGTTGCCCAGGGGTGAAACAGGAGAACAAGGCGATTGTTGCTAAGGGCTTCTTGCGTGGGGTGAAGGGTTTTATATGGGATCCAGTTTTCCAGGAGATGAAAGAAGAAGTCTAGATCATGTTGCCCTGAGAGGGAAGGAGTCTTCTCCAGAGACTCTTTGGGGAAATCATCTGCAGGTGTGCTTACTAAAATTATCCACTTATTTAGTGCAACACACTCCCCAGGCTGGAAAACACTGCCACATACATCACCTGGACGCTTTAAAGCTTGCTCCTCCTGTAGGCAGTCACTCCTCTTAATGGGTACTGAATACCTTTAATTCCAAGCCCTGGATAGTGTTCCTCTGGAGGGAAGTAACAGGAGTAGGCTTCTGCTCTGGCTTTTTCTACATCAATCCCTCCTCGTGTAAACCCAAAGCAGAAAAATAGCTGGCCCAGCAAACAGAAGGCTTTGTGTTAAGTGGATGAGTGTGAAGGAGTGGTTTACCTGTAGGCACGGTTTGGGTACTATGTTTGTATTAGTAGAAGATATCCTGGCAAATGGTCTGGTTTATTTCACCCTTGTCTCTGGGAAGACTGGGGCTTTCTGAAGTTCCCAAGAATGTCAACTTGAGTCTTGATCTAAGGGAAATATGCTGAGGTGAAGAGGCACTGGCCTCTTGTCATGTGTTAGGAGGAAAGGGTGTGAGGTTTTGGAATTAACCATGCTTGGTTTGAAGGGGCTTCCTTGGTGGCAGAACTTGTCTGCCAAGGCAGGAGATGAGGGTTTGGTCCCTGGGTTGGCAAGATCCCCTAGAGAAGGAAATGGCAACCGATTCCCATATTCTGGCTGGGGAAATCCCATGGACAGAGGAACCTGGTGGGCTACAGACCATGGCGTCGCACAGAGAGTTGGACACAATTTAGCGACTAAACAACAACAATAGCAACAAATGCTTGGTTTGAGTCTTAGCTGTGTCAACTCCTAGTCCTTTGAGATGGAGCAAGTTACTTTCCAGGTCTGTTTTCATCAGATCAGATCAGATCAGTTGCTCAGTCATGTCCGACTCTTTGTGACCCCATGAATCGCAGCACGCCAGGCCTCCCTGTCCATCACCAACTCCCAGAGTTCACTCAGACTCACATCCATTGAGTCAGTGATGCCATCCAGGCATCTCATCCTCTGTCGTCCCCTTCTCCTCTTGCCTCCAATCCCTCCCAGCATCAGAGTCTTTTCCAATGAGTCAACTCTTTGCATGAGGTGGTCAAAGTACTGGAGTTTCAGCTTTAGCATCATTCTTTCCAAAGAAATCCCAGGGCTGATCTCCTTCAGAATGGACTGAGTTGGATCTCCTTGCAGTCCAAGGGACTCTCAAGAGTCTTCTCAACACCACAGTTCAAAAGCATCAATTCTTTGGTGCTCAGCCTTCTTCACAGTCCAACTCTCACATCTGTTTTCATATATATGTGTATATGTATATGTATTCAATACATGACATTGGGAGATACTGTGAAAAACATAGAGCTGTTTGGGGCATCACCATGAGACAATAATGTACAGGACTTGGCCTGTGGTAGGTGCTCAGGAGGTGCTGAGTCTTATCCTTTCCAGAATAAGGAAAGATTCAGGTTCCTGCTAGAAGCTTGAGGTCAAGAGATAGCCAGATCTCCCTGGGTCCTCATGAGGGGCAGAGGCGCCAGACTTGAGCACCCTCCTGTCATCAATACCTGCCCCCTCTTCCTAGTCCTCCGAGGCTACAGAGGCTGCAGACAGGTGATGTGTTTGTTTGTGGGAGGGAGGGGATGTGCATGGCAGTAAGAAGGCTGGGGTAACCCGGGAGCAAGGACATAAACTATTCCTTGAAACCACTCCCAGTCAAAACACACACACACATATACAAATACGTATGTGTGTGTGTATATATATATATGTATGTATATGTATATATGTATACATATACATGTATATACATATGTATACATACATATATATATATATATGTCAAATCTGAAAGCTGAGGGACAGTGTGGAGGATTCGAGGGCAAGAGAAGGGAGGCCTGACTAGTTTATTGTTGTTTTGCTGCTGGCAGGATGCTAATCAATTTAGATCTCTTGTCCAACAAACCACAGGAATAATCTTGCTCAAGTCAACTTTTCTGAATCTGTCACCGGTCTTCCATTTGTCCCATGTTTTTCTCATTCTGTTGGGGTTAATCCCAGTAGATGTTATCTTTAGATCAAGGCCTCTGACTCTACTTTTGCAGTCGTTTGCAAGAAGTTCGAGTTTCTTAACGATTTTCATCTGTTGACTTCTACTGAGGGCTGTTTTCTCCCATATGTTTTACAAAATGCTGAGGTCATTCTGACTTTGTTTCCTGGGAGGGACTCCTCTTGCTTCTCTGAGAAGCATGCTCTCCATCTGATGCTTTGCCTGGTGCCTGTGCTCAATCTCCATAATCTTTCTTTGCTTTACTGCTGTACTCTCTGTGGAAAGAAAAGACACTTTCCTTCTTTTTTAAACAATCTAAGCCACTTTTTTTTTTTAATACTTAAGAAAAATTAATTATTTGGCCGCACAAGGTCTTAGTTGCAGCATGCAGGACCTTTAGCTAAAACGTGAACTCTTAGCTGTGGCATGTGGAATCTAGTTCCCTGATCAGGATCAAACCTACGGCCTCTGGAAGCCTGGAGTCTTAGCCATTGCACCACCAGGGAACTCCCAAGAAGAGGTGTTTTCTGATGAGGGTCTTGACTGGGCACAAAATAACCTCCCTACAGGTCTTTTTTGTTGTAAAAGTTTTCCTGCTAATCAGCAGCTAAAGTAACACATATGGGGAAATTACAGGGGCTCAAGGCATCTCAAAAAGTTCCCATAGTAGTGGTTTTATGGTCTATACCGATATACTGGATATCATTTTCTTTTTATGTTGTAGTTCTTTTTTTGTTGTTACCATGTTATACTTTGAATTAAAATTTTCTTTGGATTTGGAACTCAGTTTTAAAAAAAAGGATGAATATTAAAGCATCAGATCTCTGTTTTAAACCTTGGAACAGGGAATTCCCTGGTAGTCCAGTGATTAGGACTCGGTGCTTTCACTGCTGTGACTCAGGTTCAATCCCTGGCTGGGGAACTAAGATCCCACAAACCATGTGGCAAGGCCAAAAAAAAAAAAAAAAAAATTAAACCTTGGAACACTTCTTTATGGTTTTAGGATAGGGATAGAGGAATATTTGTTTTGTTTTTAATTTAATTGTCTTGAATGAGAAATGTCTGTATTATTTTGCCTTGTTGTGACAAGTAACCTTTACCTTTGTTCTTATGGTACTTTGAGACCACAGTCATATAATATAATTGTACATAATTATATAATTTCCTTATGTAACATAATCCTCTCATGATAATTCAGACTTTACATATATTTCTGAGATTGTTAAAGATAACTTCCTATTAAAACACATTATGTATTAGTTTCAATTCAGTTCAATCCAGTCGCTCAGTCATGTCTGACTCTTTGCTACCCCATGGATTGCAGCTCGCCAGGCCTCCCTGTCCGTCACCAACTCCTGGAGTTTACTGAAACTCATGTCCATTGAGTCGGTGATGCCATCCAACCAGCTCTTCTTCTGTCATCCCCTTCTCCTCTTGCCTTCAATCTTTCCCAGCATCAGGGTCTTTTCCAATGAGTCAGCTCTTTGCATCAGGTGGCCAGAGAATTGGAGTTTCAGCTTCAACATCAGTCCTTCCAATGAATATTCAGGACTGATTTCCTTTAGGATGGACTGGTTGGATCTCCTTGCAGTCCAAAGGACTCTCAAGAGTCTTCTCCAACATCACAGTTCAAAAGCATCAATTCTTTGGCGCTCAGCTTTCTTTATAGTCCAACTCTCACATCTACACATGACTACTGGAAAAACCATAGCCTTGACTAGATGGACCTTTGTTGGCAAAATAATGTCTTTGCTTTTGAATATGCTGTCTAGCTTGGTCATAGCTTTTCTTCCAAGGAGCAAGCATCTTTTAATTTCATGGCTGCAGTCACCATCTGCAGTGATTTTGGAGCCCCCCAAAATAAAATCTCTCACTGTTGCCACTGTTTCCCCATCTATTTGCCATGAAGTGATGGGACCAGATGCCATGATCTTCGTTTTCTGAATGTTGAGCTTTAAGCCAACTTTTTCACTCTCCTCTTTCACTTTCATCAAGAGGCTCTTTAGTTCTTCTTCACTTTCTGCCATAAGGGTGGTGTCGTCTGCATATCTGAGGCTATTGATATTTCTCCCAGCAATCTTGATTCCAGCTTGTGCTTCATCCAGCCTGGCATTTCACATGATGTACTCTGCATACAAGTTAAATAAGCAGGGTGACAATATACAGCCTTGACGAACTCCTTTTCCTATTTGGAACCAGTCTGTTGTTCCATGTCCAGTTCTAACTGTTGCTTCCTGACCTGCATACAGGTTTCTCAAGAGGCATGTACATGTACTAGTTTACATGTAATAATAATATTATGAATATTTGAATAATTAGGGCTTTATTTTGAATGAACATTAGAGAATCATGAGATACCTTGAATGTTGACTTTCAGGGTCAAATAAACCAGTTTAACTGTTTTGCTTAATTTGAACTGAACTTTATTTAGCTAAAAATGGCCAAAGACCCATTTCTCTTCTCATATGAGTTAGAAAAATCAGTGGTGACGTAATTATAAGTAAATGCAGTTTTCTGAATTGCCTTCAGTTCTACTGGGAAAACATCATAACTTTTAAACCACCACTTCTTAAAACATGTGATAACTACTCACACTTACTTGAAGTTCTAAATCTTAAAATTCCAAAGTTATGTACAGCAATAGAGCTACTTGCTGTAAACTTACCATCAAACTGATGAGCAAAGTCTGACTGTCTTAGTGAGCTGCAGATTGAAGTTGGAAGATGTACAGAGTTGCCTAGTTCTTTGAGATGCATTTTAATATACTCTTCCATATTATTCCTTTACATTATATTTTTTAGTTTCTACCCTTCATTTTTCCCTCTTTAATTTTATTTTATGGATTTCCCCAAAATAAAGACTATCAAAATCCATTAGAATGTATCCAGTCTGACACATTAGTTTGCCTTTTCATATAGGAAATAGATGACTTTGTTATGAGTATCTCCAAATGCATAAGCACTCTCCCTTTTCTTTGTTTCTTTCTGTCTGATTAATTCATTCATATTAAATATGCATTGCTTTTTGTATTCTGAAGTAGCAAGTCTCTTGGGAAAATGATTTTTTAACTATCAGATTTTATCTGAAAAATAATTTCAACAACTGGAGAATGTCAAGAAAAAAGTACTGGTAAATAAACCTTAATTGTTTCATTAGGATATTATTGAAGAATTATCCAAAGTAAAAACAATGGTGGGGCAAAGCTCACTGAGGATTTTGTTATTCACAAACTGGCAGTTTACCACATTTTCCTAAGTGAGACCCCCACACTGCCTACACAGCTGAAGAGAGGACTGAACATTTTATACAGAGTGAGTGTACATTCAACTTGAATAATTCAGGTCAGAAAGAGAGGAGGGGATTTGCTTAAGTGGAGAAACCCTAGGAACCTTCATTCTGCCCAGTCTTTCAAAAGGGAGAAAATACATCCTGATCTGAATTCTGTGAGTTGAAAATCAAAACTATGGATCAAACAGATTTCAATCACATTTAGAGTTTTGGTTGAATCGTTAAGTCATATCCGACTCTTTTGCAACCCCATGGACTGTAGCCCATGGGATTTTCCAGGCAAGAATACCAGAGTGGGTTGCCATTTCCTTCTCCAGGGGATCTTCCCAACCCAGGGATCAAACCTGCATCTCCTGTGTCTCCTGCATTGCAGGCGGATTCTTCACTGCTCCAGCCATCGGGCAAGAGTTTTAGACTCATATAATAAGAGGTTAAAATTGAAGCTAGCAAATTTCTTTAAGTTTGTGTGTGTGTGCATGTGCAGAACTGGTATACTCTACAGTACCTTTAAAAAGTTTTCAAATGACAACTTTATTTTAGTCTGACAAGCTTTACAGCACAACTTATATCTAGAAAGAATTAACTTAGCATGATAAAAGGACCATTTGTTAAAGCTGTGTAATAGTAGTAACTATTTGAGAAATCTGTGAGTTCTGCATTTGGATTTCTTTCCTTGCACAAATGGAAATGTAGTTTTCGACCTGTTTATGAAGACATCTTGACATTCAGATACAGACATGTTGGTGTGGCTAAAACAAGTTCATTTAGAGGTAAACATTTTGTTTTGAGATATTTAGAGTTTAAGAATACACTGAACTAGCTTTAAAATGATCCTTGAGAGGGAGAGCTGCCTATGTTGAAGGATACAGCCTGTGGAATTTCCACCTTTTGCAAGGTTGAAATCACGGCAGGTCCAAAAACTGATGCCCAATTCCATTTCAAGGGTATTAAAAAAAAAATTTCCTTGCTTTGATGGTCTTATCTTCCTTCAAGTTAAGGTTTAAAAAACCTCCAGCTATGAAAGCAGCATAAACAGGTTTAAATTGTACCTCATCTAAGTTCCAGTGCCGAGAGAAGCTAATGTTAACTCATCATGTGATACTCAGTTTGTACTATAAATTATGAACTTGGGGAAAAAATGATCCTCAGACAGAATATATGACTTAACAATCTGTATTGTCTTTCCCTGGCTTAAATTGATTGCTCCTTCATTACTTAACATTACTTTTGTATTTTAAAGTATTTTATACACATTTGTGAATAATTAGGCTGGATTTGGCCATATTCAGGGGCCAAATTTTTAGGGAGATTTGAGGGTTATAATCCAACCCTGTTGATAAAGATTGTCTGTGAGCAGCGGGTCTCAGTGTTTTCCCCATCTCTTGCTCCTTATTGATCCAGAATCTGTGAGACTAATCACATTTTCTGGTCACATCTGACTCCGTTGAATGCACAGAGACTTTACCTTTATCTAGCTAAACAAGGCAGTTAGGAAAATATGCAAAAATCATTGAACCCAAAGTTACATTATGTCAGCCAATTTACAGGTATTCATATGATATTATATGCCAACAATATCTAGGAATAGTGGTACTATTGAGTCTGTTTGGAATATGATGTTCTTCTAATACCATGCTAAGCATTTTCTTTTTTTTTTTTTATTTTATTTTTTAACTTTACAATATTGTATTGGTTTTGCCATACATCAAAATGAATCTGCCACAGGTATACATGTGTTCCCCATCCTGAACCCTCCACCCTCCTCCCTCCCCATACCATCTCCCCGGGTCGTCCCAGTGCACCAGCCCCAAGCATCCAGTATCGTACATCGAACCTGGACTGGTGATTCATTTCATATATGATATTATACATGTTTCAATGCCATTCTCCCAAATCATCCCACCCTCTCCCTCTCCCACAGAGTCCAAAAGACTGTTCTATAACATCATGTAGCAAGTGAAAATAAAATGACCAAAAGAACATCCCTTTCTTCTTAAGAATATCTTATTTCTTCTTGGTGGGGGTTTCTGGTAAAGTTGTTCTAGTCAAGTGATCTCAATGAGCTGAAGGAGCTAAGAGGCATATCAAAAACTGTTGGGATCCACAGAGATTAAACAAAAATGCTCAGAGCAACATTAGCCATGATAACCAAAAGGTGGAAACAACCCACATGTCCATCAATAGATGAACAGAAAATTATCTGTACAATGGAATATTATTCAGCCATGAAAAGGAATGAAGTACTGATACCTGCTATAGTGTGGATGAACCTTGAAAACACGTGTTTTCAAAACATGAAACGATGCCAGGCATGTAAGGCATGATTTCTTTTATATGATATATCCAGAATAGACAAATCCATAGATTTGGGAAAACCTATAGAGACAGAAAGCAGATTAGAGGCTACCAGAGATGGAGGTAGGGGAGAATGGGGAGGGACTGCTTTATGGGTACAGGGTGTTTTTTTTTTTTTTTTATGGGGTGATGAAATGTTTTGAAACTAGAGAGAATTGATGTTTGCACAATTTTGTAAATAAAATGCCACTGAACTGTATACTTTAAAATGGCTAATTGTAAGTTTTGTGAATGTTACTATCAGTAAAAGAAATACAGGACAGTTTTTTAAAAAAATCCAAGCCCCTAGTTTTCTCAGCCCCATATTTTGATTTGCCTCCCAGGGAGCATATTTTTTAAAAATTTATTTATTTTTTGAGTGAAGGATAATGGCTTTACAGAATTTTGTTGGTTTCTGCCAAATATCAACATGAATCAGCCATAGGTATACATATGTCCGTGCCCCAGGTAGCGTATTGACCTGCAAGCCCACATTATAAGGGATGTGAGTGAGGTGACTACCTGGCTTAGGGTGACTCATCATCATGTATTAAGCAATCTGGAAGCTTGAGAGCAGCGCATTTCGGGCAATTTGCTGATTCCTTTAGGCAATCTTAATGCTGAGCCCCGTGGGCAGCAAGAACTAGCATGTGATTAGAGCAGAAGCAATTACTCTCAGAAAAGCATCATTAATTTCAAAGGTTCTTGTCCTGAGCTCTGTGGCTAAGTGGAGACAAATTAGGATGCTATCTAGAGGAGAGAAAGTGCAGTCGTTTCCCCCTCTTTAGGACAGAAAAGAAACCTAAAATGGTCTATTTCAAGTAGTTAATTCTTCCTTTGGGTGCTAGGTGGGAGTGGGGGTTTTGGGGGAGGGTGATAGGAGGCAGGTTAGTTCAGGAGGCGTGGGATTTGGATCAGTTCTACTCCAAACTGCTTTGGTTCTTTGTTGCTTTGTTTCCTTGGCGATACAAAGAAGCTGTTCACACAGGGTCTATTTTATGAGGTGGAAAGGGCAGTGGGCTGATTTCAGGCGTCCTGGTTTCTAGGATCTGCTCTGGGATCTGCTTTTTGGGCCTTGCTGTTGAGTAAGGTAAATCAAAACAAAGCAAGGCAGCATCATCTCCCAGGTCCTTATTTAGAAACAGATCCTGAAACAGATTCTTACTAACAAAGAGTTTGAAGCATTTGGACAATGTGCTCTTACTTTTTGCTTCTGAAACCCCACTCAGCCAGCATACATTAATAAAAACAAAATGAAATAAAAACCTCAAGGAATGCAATGGGAATTTGTCAAGATCATTGACCTGATTACCTAGGGTAGTAGCTGCTTTCTCTCTGAGGCTTTACAATAACACACACTGGGCAGATAGTATATGGTAGGCTTTCTACTTTTTTTTTTTTAATTAAGATTATGTCATTGAATGTTATTTTGAAGTATTACTAGCCCCATTTTACTAAGGTCTAAAGAGATTGGAAAACAAGCCCCCAGTCTTGTAACCAAGATTTGAATCTAAGGTTTTAGAGCCCTCCAAATCCAGGGCTCTTTCTACATGACAGTATAGCTGATTTTCTCTGGGAGATGACTTAGCCTACACTACACTTTGTCTTCTAATGCTTCTCCCCTTTCTAATTTCATAATAGAACCCTATTCCTTCAAAAGATAAAACCACAACCGATCTTTAAAATTCTGTATCCCCGCTTCATTTTATAGCCAGATAATATGACTTCTGCTTCCATCTTTCCACGGACACACTCTGCCAAGGGCAGTTTCCAGAACATATGGGTGTACTGAATCATGTTCTTATTGGACCTCTCCCCGGTGGTTGCATTGTTGACCAACATCTGCCTTCTTCTGGTTGCCTGTCCAGGTCTCTCCTGATCCTACTCCTTCTCTGAATATTCTTCTTCCATCTCCTTTGAGGGCTCCTCTACTCAGAATTGTCAACAGTGGAAATGTCCATTGCATTGCAAGGAAAGCCCCATCACCACTCACAGTTACACAATTGTTGGATGAGAGCAGCTTGCCTAGAGGGCATCCAGATTCACTGTTTGAGAAATTCTCAGGGGGTGGGGGATGGGATGAACCGAGAGGTTGGAATTGACATATATACACGACTATGTATAAAATAGATAACTAGTGAGGACCTACTATATGGCACGGGGAACTACTTGGTGCTCTGTGGTGACCTAAATGGGAAGAAAATCCAAAACAAAGCAAAACAAAATGGAGATATATGTTTACTTATAGCTGATTTCCTTTCTGTACAGCAGAAGTTGACACAGTATTGTAAAGCAACTGTACTCCAATAGAAAACACACACACAAAAAATGACTTTCTTACAATGTTTTAAATGGAACTGTTCATGAAATACTTTCAACCCACACTACACTTTCAAAAGGCACTGCCTTGAAATTTTTAAGGGCAGCATAAATTCTAGAAGTTGACAGTAAAAAATAATAGCAGAAGGAAAATTACCAGTAAATGGAACTTCCACAAACACTCTCAAGTTCTAAACCACTGCATTAAAAAGTTATTGGCTTAAAACATTTGAAGATACAGAACTAGACAATTGATAATGAAGTGAATTAAATCAATTCTTTGCAGTTCCTATTGTACTTTTTAAATATGAAATTGGAACTTTCTCCATCTTATAGACCTTATCCTACATCTCAGGTGAAGGAGCATGCTGAGACGCATATTCACCAAATCACTCTCCAAACAAAGTGAAAGTGAAAGTGAAGTCGTTTAGTCGTGTCCGACTCTTTGCGGCCCCGTGGACTGTAGGCTCCTCTGTCCATGGGATTTTCCAGGCAAGAAGACTGGAGTGGGTTGCCATTTCCTTCTTCAGGGGATCTTCCCAACCCAGGGATCGAACCCGGGTCTCCCACATTGTAGGAAGATGCTTTATCGTCTGAGCCACCAGGGAAGTCTCAAACAAAGATCAGTGATTCTAATTTCAGCAAGATTGACTTCTGGCCTTTTTTTCTGAATTGCCATTTGGACAAAGGGGAAGTCATCTTAAAAATAAAAGGTTTTTTGTTTTTGTTTTTTTTTAATTAAAAAAAAAAAAAAAAGAACAGTCCAGTGGTTAAGACTCTAAGCTCCCAAATTAGGGGGCAGGGGCTGGATCCCTGTGGGGAAGATCCCACATGCCAGGTGGTGTAGCCAAAACAAAGAAGAAGAAAACTTCTCAATGGCCCTAGTGATTCTGTTCAACTTTGGTTTCTATCTTCAGTAAGGTAGCAAGTGCACCCCTCCATGAGCTGTCAGCCTCAGCTCATGGCTGACTAGAGTCAATGGATCTTTGAGCACCTCATTTACTTTATGCCCTGCCTGTTCTGCCTGAATCTCACCAGATGGAAAGGAAACATGCAAATCCTCAGGTGCCATTGAGATTCTTCAGGGATTCCAGTAATTGGCTGGCTGTGTGAGACAGACGCCTGTAAAGTTAGTTTCATCATAGCAAGGTCTTGAGAGATTTGGGGAACTGGGTCCATTTGACTAATCTTTATATTTAACACACACACACTTGTATAGAAAAAGTTTGAACATGAAATTAGGGTTAATGAAAATAAGGTATGACAACTAAAACTGACTTTGACTTGCTATTTGGGGTGTATTATATATATATAATCTTACAAAGACAGGAATTTTAATCACAGAAGATAGCTACTCTTAGGTGACCTAAAAAACAAACACTTGCCTGAAGATATGAGAATCAACACTCTCCTTACCATATTACCTATCAGAAATTACTCAGCTTACTCTCCACCCATTATCCCTTGCTCTCCTTTCATCCTGCTTATCAACATCTATGCTAAGTTGCTCCAGTCGTGTCCAACTCTGTGCGACCCCATAGACCGTAGCCCACCAGGCTCCCCCGTTCCTGGGATTCTCCAGGCAAGAACAATGGAGTGGGTTGCCATTTCCTTCTCCAATATCAACATCTTTAATACTGAATAATTTTAAATGCTTTGCTTGAGGAATACTATTTGGTTACAAACCCAAGAATGGCTATTGGGCCTTTGAGTGGATAAAGTAGGCTGGAGGTAAGAGACTGCTCAGGGCAATTTCTACAGAGGATGTGTGAAGGAAGGGCAAAGACGGGATGTGGTAAGATACCAGAAGTAGGTCTGGAGGGGTGTTTCCAGGGAGAATTGTTGGGGTGAAGGGCTGTGCACTGAAGTTCTCCACTCCTCTGTGTCTGCTTCTGAGGACTCTTCAGTGAAATATCTATGACCAGTCCATTTGTTGAGGAACTGGTCTGTTTTAGGATGTATCAAAATTGCCAAGTCTTTGGATGTGAGGATAGCAGAGCCTGGGTGCTATGAGTAATGTTCGTGGGAAGAACTTCTGTGGTATAATTAGCAGACACAGGTTCTCACACAAAGTGCCTCCCTATTCATTAAGAAGAACTTGGGTTTGATTAATCAAGGACCGAGTTCTTGGGAAGGGTACCCGGTAGGTTGGGAGTAGGAGGTAGAGCCACTGCTGCTTGCCTAATCTTATTAAAAGAAGCCTGTGTTTTCCTTTTCTTTTTGCTAACTGAGGTATAGTTGCTTTACGATGTTGCGTTAGTTCCTGCTGTACAACAAATTGAATCAGCTATGTGTATATAGCACCTCCTTGTTGTACCTCCCTCCCACCCCACTAGCTTATCACAGAGCACCAAGCTGAGCTCCCTGTGCCATACAGAAAAGCCCCATGTTGTCTGGGACACGATTTCCCAGCCCCAGGTAAGGAATCAGGATTGACTTAAGCTAATCATGGGATCTCATTTCACTTCCTTAGTGGTTTAAGGAACTGGGCATATGACCTGGTTCTGGCCAGTGGGATATAGCAGGGGACATTTGCTATGTGATTTCTAGGGACAAGTTTTTTCTCTAATAAAAGAGAGGTCTGTACTAAGAGAAAGGCCTTTCCCACTAGCCCTCTTTCTTCCTGCTTGGACCGTTATTATGTGAGGATGCAATGCTTGGAGCTTTGGCAGCCATCTTGTGATGCTGAGAAGAAGGCCAAAAGCAGAACAACCTTGGAACTACCTATCTCCAGAAATTTTCTTAGGTGAGATAAATAAATACATTTGTGGGTTTCTTTTGTTTTACTTTTCTACACTCTTTGTAAACTAAAAAAAATTCTTAAAATGTGATGGGAGATGAGGCAGTTGCAGCCACTGACACAGCCTGTTCTTGGTTGAAACTTTGTTACAGAATGAAGCAGGAACACAGAGTTGCAATCACAAGGAAGCCCCAGGTGAAACAGGATTTGTTTTTTTTTTTTTTTTTTCCTCAAGAGTAGAGAAAACTTGCTTGGTCCACAGTTGCCAGGACCTAGTACAACGCTCGGAGAAGGCACTGGCATGCCACTCCAGTACTCTTGCCTGGAAAATCCCATGGACGGAGGAGCCCGGTAGGCTGCAGTCCATGGGGTCTCGAAGAGTCGGACACGACTGAATGACTTCACTTTCATTTTTCACTTTCATGCATTGGAGAAAGAAATGGCAACCCACTCCAGTGTTCTTGCCTGGAGGATCCCAGGGACGGGGGAGCCTGTTGGCTGCCACCTATGGGGTTGCACAGACACGACTGAAGCGACTTAGTGGCAGCAGCACAATGCTGGCCGTTCCCGGGCAGTCAATAAAGCCTTGAGGCGGCAGGCCAAGGAGATAAGGCAGGGCCCGGAAGGGTTAGCTGGATTCTGACAGTGTAGGGCTATCCCACTAAGCTCACTCACTCGGGCCACGTGGAAACACAGGGCAGGAGGACGGATGCCCACGTGCCTGAGAGCTGGGCACAGGTCTGGAAAGCAAAGCTCCCCCGCTGACAAGCGTCCAGTCTCCTGGTTCCACAAGGTTGTGGTTAAGCAAGCCGCTGTTGGTCAGGTTTTCCTGATACTCGCAGCTGACACAGAACCCAAGTTTTTTCCCCCCACTTTGTTTACGGGCTAGATGAAATCAGATGCTTCACTGTCCTCACCTAGAGTGCAGAGTTGGGGTTTCCAAGTTGCAGCCCGAGGCAGCTGCAGAATTGAGGTCGTGATCTGGGGTCATGTAGGCTTTGCTCTGGTTGCTAGGCAGTGCGCTGGGGTCTGGTCCCCACAGAGCTCTCTCTCCTTCGTTTACCTCCATCCACGCTCCTGCCTTCTGTGGAGAATGGCATTTGCTGACTGGAGCAGCAGCCTGTTGCTTGGAGGAAGAGCCCAGAGGCAGCTCCAGCTCAGTTGGACCTGGGTGTGTCCTGCTTGGCTGGGGTCCCTTCAGCCTAGACAAGTCTCCTGGAGCTCCCCACAGCTCACTAGTGTAGACGCAGTGCTCCACCTGCAGCCATCTCAGTCCCCTCTGCAGTGTGCTCTGTTGTGCTATCTGCACCTTCTTTCTTTTCCTCCATGCCCCACATCTTAAGCTCTAGTACAAGTCCTGCTACAGCATTTAACTAAAGGGTAAGTCATTTAACATTTCTGTCTCACAGTTTCCGTGTTGCTGGGTAATTACACCTGTATTTCATTGTTACTGCGGGGACCAGAGGAAGTGGAAATGCCCTGGTCTCAGGTGGGCATTGCTGTTTCTCCTGCTTTGACCTCCTGTTTTGGTTAGGCTGCCCCTGGGTACCTCCCTGGGGGTTGGGACGCAGCCCTCTCCTCATACAACAGAGCTGGTGACTTGTTCTTTGGTTGTCCAGCCATGGCTTCATCGTCTGCTAGACCCTACTTCTATTCTGAATAAACAGCCTGTTAGCCAAACTGGCAAAAAAGTTCTTCAAATGTTAAAAAATAGACAAAGCAAACGCACACAGATCTAAACCACCTCTGTCATTTTCAAAATGCTGCAGATTTGATAAATGGTGGGAGTCTGACATAGCACAGTGGTTAAGAACATGCGTGGGTCTGAGTCAGAAAGACCTAGATTTGAACCTTCATAAACTTGGACAGGTAGATTAATCCCCCTGAACCATTTCCTTGTCCATAAAATGGGATTAATCCAAGCTTGACCCTTGCTGTGTTATAATGATGACATGATGATAAAGTGACATGCTAACAGGTGTTGATATTTACTATAGCCAGAATTTTATAGAGAGAGTTCAATGTCAAATTTCTTACTATCTTCACCCATTTCACTGAAGAAGAACCTGAAAAAATGGAGATGTGAGATCATCTCCCAACATCACACAGCTGTTAATTGTGGAGCTGGGCTTTGAATCTAGGACATTATCAGAAGCCCTGCCCTGAACAATCAGCTAAGTGCTGCATTTACCAAATCCCCCAGCTCATAGGAAGTGCTTAAGGGGGACTCTCTATGATTATTATTGTTATTAAGCACACTGACTGAAGAATCATTAATTAGATGACTTTGTTTGAAATTCCTTAAAATATTCCAAAGAAGGTATAATAATAATACAAGCTAACAGATGCAAAAACACTGAAGAATGTTAAAAATTAGTTTTAGTTTATAATATAACTTATGATCGAATAAATTATTTTAGAAGAGACGACCCCCAACTTCCTATTGTCAGGTGTGGTCTGCTGGCTTGCCCTTGTGTATATCAGCTTCTTATAGCTTCTTGGTCACCATTTTTGCCTTCCTGCTGGGCTTTTCATTCTCTTGATGGAGACTCCCAGACAGGCACTGGGGACCAGGCTCCTCAGTATTGCTTTTCTCTCCTCCGGGGCTGGGTCCTAGGCCTGCCCCATACTGGCCACGTGTAATGTCCCTCCTACTTTTGTTTGTTCCACTTTATGAGTTTCTGTTCTAATGGACCGGTACACAAATTTTAGTTCAGAATTTTGATAGCTAGTCTGGAGTGAGTTCATCATGTGTAATTGTTAACTACTTCTCAGGGATTAGCCCATTTAATTTTCACAATGAGACTATAATTAACATTAATCTTAATACAGATGTGAAAACTTTTTAAGTAGAAACATCCAGCCAGAGGCATCAGTTTGATTTTAACTTGTGCATGTGGGAGACAAGGAAAGTACCATCAACCTTTTCCTGGCTTAAGGAAAATTTTTAAATATTTGTACCTTCTAGAAAATAAAGATATCAACTTCAGTATCATTACACAGGCAATACATTATTAAGAAAGATCATATTTCAAGAAGTGAAAGTAGAATTACAGATTTTAAGAGGTGAAAGTTTTAACAAGCTTCTAACAAGCTTTTCTTGTTAGAAAAGCCACCAGCAAGGGCCACTTTGTGAGAATCCTGCTTGCCTTTCTGCAGCTGGAAGAGAGGCCTGTCCTGGGGAGGTTTCTCTCATAAGCAGGTGGGAGGGCATTTCTTTTTCATGGCCATGCCTGGTGTTTTTCACTAGTTACTACTGACAAAAACAAAGGCTGCCCTGAGAAACTCAGAACCAACAAGGAGAAAAGGGAACCGGTAGAATAGGATTAGCAACAAAAGGCACAGGAGCACTGTTTATTTTGCACTAGCCTAGCGCCTCCGCCCACACCCCGCCCACCCAACCACCTCCACTTTTTTTTTTTTGAGATTTTGGTTTATCCTCACTCAGCAGACGACTAGAGTCAGGGCCCAGGCTGGGGCTGCCTGGCCCAACCATTGGTCTGTACTATGTATGTACACCGAACACACACAGTGTGTGTGTGTGTGTGTGTGTGTGTGTGTGTGTGTGTGTGTGTGTGTGTGTGTGTGTGTGTGTGTGTGTGTTCGCACTCCCCAGGGACTTGGGGAGGGCGGGGCCACCCTGCAGTGGTTTGATTTCTAGAGAGGAAACTGGGGACATCGAGGGGGTTCGAGAGGGTGTGGCAGACGCGGGGCCTCTAGCGCTCAGCATCCCCTACTGGAAGCTGCTGGTGCCCTTGCCGCCCAGGTGTGCCCAGCGTGAGCAGGTGCAAGTCATCGTGCGTGAACTGCACGCTTGTCACGTGGCTGCCATGACTATGACCCACGAGGCTCGGTGCCTTGGTGCATGCACAAGTGTACTGGAAGTGGTGCACTTTGCAGAAGTAGTTGTCCACAGCCTCCGCGATGGTTGTGGAAGCCGCTCAGGGAGTTGTTGGTTCTATCTGAGCCATCTGGCCACGCGCCAAAGCCATGGCAGCCCAGCACGTAGGTGTAGGTGGCCCTCTCCCGGTCTCAGCTCTCATAGTGATCCCTTGTCAGCTTACAGCCTCCAGCCATCTCAGTAAAGGATCTCATAGTCACCAGAACTGGACATGATGAAGTTGCCAATCCTTGGACCAGGCAAGGTGAGTGATAAGGCTGCAGTGACCCATTCAGCGGTCAAAGCAGCTGGACTTGGCATCATCACTCTTCTTTATCCTGTGCTGTACCCTGGGATGTAAATGAAATACAGGAGGCCTAGTTAAATTTGAATCTGAAGTTTAGTAAACAGTTTTTGAGTATAAGTATGTCTTATGCAATATTTGGGACATACTTGTAGTAGAAAGGTATTTCTTGTTTATTTGAAATTTAAACATATCTGGGCTCCTGTATTTTTATTAAAGTGGCCAAGCCTAGTTTAGGAGGCTGTCCTGTCTTCACTGCATCAACAGGCTTTTGTCTTCTGGCTTCCCATTAGGTTTGATCAGTGGGAGACGTTGGTAGGAGGGAGGGTGAAGGAAGAGGAGGAGGTGGGGGTATTCTCCTCAGACTCAGTCCAGATTGACTGCAGCTCTGGGGTTGAGTAGCTGTTCCCTCCCCTGACTCTCAGGCCTCTGAGTGGTCTGTCTCCTGCCTTTGCTGATCCTGGGATACTATGCTCTCCCTTTTTGGTTTTTCTTTTTTTGGCCTCACTGCATTGCATGCAGGATCTTAGTTCCCCTCCCGGGGATTGAACCTGTGCCTCCTGCGGTGGAAGTGCAGAGTTCTAACCACTGGTCTGCCTAACCATTCCCTCTTCTTGGTTTTTCTATACTCTACCCACACCTTTGTAGATGAGACCCTTTTTTAAAAAAAAAAATTTATTTGTTTTATTGAAAGATAATTTCTTTACAGAGTTTTGTTGTTTTCTGTCAAACCTCAACATGAATCAGCCATAGGAGACCTTTTGTTTATCACTTATATTGTCCAGTTTGGGGGTGCTTCCTCCTTCCTGTCATACCCTAATTGGTAAAACATGTCATGTTTTACATATAAAGAAGACAATTATTATCTCTCTTCTACAGATGAAACCAATGAGGATCAGAGAAAGGTTAAGTAACTTGCCCAAGGTTTCAGTGGTATACATGATGAGAACTAGGTAACAAACCCAAATCTGTCTATTCCCAAACTCAGTTTGCTACTATGCTCTGTTTTATTAATGAGTTTGAGGAGCCTCGAGGCTGGAGCTGCAGGACAGGAGACATGAGCTTGCTTATGCTTTTACACCAGTGTTCAGAGGCAGAAACAGATGCTGTGAGTAGATTGTCTTTGGTCCCAGTTCTTTAGTCCTCCCTTTGGGTTGGGCCTACTTCCCTGCCTTCTCTTCCCCCATAACGTCATTATTTGTTGCTTTATATGAATACTGTATTAAAAGACCATTCCCTGCCTTCTTGACTTGGGTTTGGCTGTGCGAGTTGCTCTGGCCTATAGAATGATGTAAAAGTGGTGACTGCCATTGATAAACCTCAGTGAGCCCAGTGGAATTTGTGAGCTCCAGAAGGACAGAGGAGGGGAGCAGCCCTAAGAACAATGAGGAGGGAGAAGCAGGGCTCCAGGTAAGAAAGTAGGGTTGGGATAGAGGGGCAGAACAATTGCTAATTGGCTGATGCCATTCAATATTCAAGAATGTGCTTCTAAAAAAAAGTCAACAGACTGGTTTTGGGAAGCTGGTACATCTTAGCTTAGTCTAATTTTTATAGAGGTTTTTTTTTGTTTTTTCTTCCAATTTTCTGGTTTGCGAGAGTAGAAGCAACAGTGACTCAAAGATTTCACTTAAAAAAATGGCAGAACTTAAATTTTCAAAAAAGAGAAAGTAAAGAAATCTCATGGATTTATCATTTTGATCGGTAAGCTTTGAGAATATTGTCTTGACAGGAGGACAATTGTAAAAACCGTTTCCTAACTAAGGATCTTTGTAAAAAATATTCTTAGCTCAAGACGGTATAAAAACAGGCAACAGACCAGATTTGGCTCAGGGACCATTGTTTGCCTCTTAACATAAAAATACACTGAGTGTGTTTAAATATAACAGCTGGCAATACAGAAGATATTGTGATTAGTTGTTCCTTTTCCTATGTATTTCTGCTGTGATTTTATATGTCCTTGTATATGGTATATGGTATAATGTATATGATGGTGTGATCACTCACCTAGAGCCAGACATCCTAGAATGTGAAGTCAAGTGGGCCTTACGAAGCATCACTATGAACAAAGCTAGTGTAGGTAATGGAATTCCAGCAAAGCTATTTCAAATCCTAAAAGATGATGCTGTGAAAGTGCTACACTCAATATGCTACTAAATTTGGAAAACTCAGCAGTGGCCACAGGACTGGGAAAGGTCAGTTTTCATTCCAATCCCAAAGAAAGGGAATGCCAAAGAATGTTCAAACTACTGTACAATTGCACTCATCTCACATGCTAGCAAAGTAATGCTCAAAATTCTCCAAGCCAGGCTTCAACAGTACATGAACCGTGAACTTCCAGATACTCAAGCTGGATTTAGAAAAGGCAGAGGAATCAGAGATCAAGTTGCCAACATCCAATGGATCATCGAAAAAGCAAGAGAGTTCCAGAAAAACATCTGCTGCTAAGTAACTTCAGTTGTGTCCCACTCTGTGCAACCCCACAGACAGCAGCCCACCAGGCTCCCCCATCTCTGGGATTTTTCAGGCAAGAACACTGGAATGGGTTGCCATTTCCTTCTCCAATACATGAAAGTGAAAAGTGAAAGTGAAGCCACTCAGTCGTGTCTGACTCTTAGTGACCCCATGGGCTGCAGCCTACCAGGCTCCTCTGTCCATGGGATTTTCCAGGCAAGAGTACTGGAGTGGGTTGCCATTGCCTTCTCCAGAAAAACACCTACTTCTGTTTTATTAATTACACCAAAGCCTTTGACTGTGTGGATCACAACAAAGTGTGGAAAATTCTTCAAGAGATGGGAATAGCAGACCACCTGACCTTCCTCCTGAGAAATCTGTGTGCAGGTCAGGAAGCAACAGTTAGAACTGGACATGGAACAACAGACTGGTTCCAAATCAGGAAAGGGGTACATCAAGGCTGTATATTGCCACCCTGCTTATTTAACTTACATGCAGAGTACATCATGTGAAATGCCAGGCTGGATGAAGCACAAGCTGGAATCAAGATTGCTGGGAGAAATATCAATAATCTCAGATACACAGGTGACACCACCCTTATGGCAGAAAGTGAAGAAGAACTAAAGAGCCTCTTGATGAAAGTGAAAGAATACATTTGAATCAGTTCTAATGAGGTGGATGAAACTGGAGCCTATTATACAGAGTGAAGTAAGCCAGAAAGAAAAACACCAATACAGTATACTAACGCATATATATGGAATTTAGAAAGATGGTAACAATAACCCTGTATACGAGACAGCAAAAGAGACACTGTTGTATAGAACAGTCTTTTGGACTCTGTGGGAGAGGGAGAGGGTGGAATGATTTGGGAGAATGGCATTGAAATACGTATAATACCATATATGAAATGAGTCGCCAGTCCAGGTTTGATGCACGATACTGCATGCTTGGGGCTGGTGCACTGGGACAACCCAGAGGGATGGTATGGGGAGGGAGGAGGGAGGAGAGTTCAGGATGGGGAACGCATGTATACCTGTGGCGGATTCATTTTGATATTTGGCAAAACCAATACAATATTGTAAAGTTTAAAAATAAAATAAAATGAAAAAAAAAAAAGAGTAGAGTGAAAAAGTTGGCTTAAAACTCAACATTCAGAAAACTAAGATCATGGCATCTGGTCCCATCACTTCATGGCAAATAGATGGGGAAACAATGGAAACAGTGAGAGACTTTATTTTTTTGGGCTCCAAAATCACTGCAGATGGTGACTAGCCATGAAATTAAAAGACGCTTGCTCCTTGGAAGTAAAGCTATGACCAAGCTAGACAGCATATTAAAAAGCAGAGACATTGCCAACAAAGGTCTATCTAGTCAAGGCTATGGTTTTTCCAGTGTTCATGTGTAGATGTGAGAGGTGGACTATAAAGAAAGCTGAACACTGAAGAATTGATGCTTTTGAACTTGGAGAAGACTCTTTTGAGAGTCCCTTGGACTGCAAGGAGATCCAACCAGTTCATCCTAAAGGAAATCAGTCCTGAATATTCACTGGAAGGACTGATGTTGAAGCTGAAACTCCAATACTTTGGCCACTTGATGCAAAGAAGTGTCTCATTTGAAAAGACCTTGATGCTGGGAAAGATTGAAGGTGGGAGGAGAAGGGAACGACAGAGGATGAGATGGTTGGATAGCATCACCGACTCTATGGACATGAGTTTGAGCAAGCTCCAGGAGTTGGTGATGGACAGGGAAACCTGGTGTACTGTAGTCTCTGGGGTCGCAGAGTGGGACATGACTAAGCAACTGAATTGATAATGTATATGTCTTTCTACCTTAGTGAGCATAGGTTGATACACACATACACACAACCCACATACAAATTTCATATACAATTGAAAGAATATTTTTACATACATATGTTTTATATTCTCTATAATTAAAAACAACATCATGAATTATGTTTGTTGTTTTTGTTTCAGACACTTGCTCAAAACTGGGTGGGAAGGGACAAAACAGAATAATCAGCCCAATACGAGCAGATGTCTTTTAAAGTCTGAGGGAATTACAGATATTAGGTTTCCTTTCCTAGCTTTATTTCCTGCTATAGGGTAATGACAGTTAAGAGCAACTGAAGCACTCTCGCTAATAGCCTTTAGATTTCAATCACAGGACCTTTGGCAGAAATTCACCCACAATAAAACCCACGGGGCCTTGCTGGGAAATCAGTGGCATGCTTGCCTCTCTCTTCCTGCTTCTGTCTTGGACAGATCCCTGCGTCTTCCCTGCTTTGCCTTCACATGGCTTCAGGTTCTGCTGAGCACAGTGCCGCAGGCAGCCACTACCAGTCAAATGCAGGCACACTCAACCAGACTGATTTGTCACGTGTGTGATATTTTTGTCTCGGTCTTCATCTAAGAAAGCTTAGTTGTTGAAATTTATCATGAGAAGAACAGTTGAAAAAACTGGGAAGGGAGATTTATGTGACTTTCAAATTTGGTCTTTTTTTTTTTTTTTACTTAGACCAAGAAATCTAATTTTTTTCCCCCCATTCTTTGCTTCTTTGAAGTGGTTCAGTTTAATTTAACACAGCTGAGGCAAAACATGAAATTAAGTAACATAGAAACATATGGGGAAAGTAGCGTCCACAAAACAGCCCTGGGGTTTTTGTAGATGACATTCTCTAAGCAAATGGATGGAAGCCAGGGTCTGCTGGATTATAGGGAGGAACACTTTCAAGATACTCATTCTTTCCTGATTAGACCACCCCTGGATCATGGTCTTCTGTCTTGGAATCCAACTTTAAGGGAATTCAACTTTAAACAACAACTGGAGAGTATTAAAAGAAGCACAATGAAGGAGAACAAAGGGCCAGAGCAGCCTGTCATATGGGGATGAACTGATAAAGTCAACAGTTGGCTTGGAAAAGAGAAGATTGGTGGGAGCACAATAGGTATCTTCAGATATAATTTTATCACCTAGAGGCAGCACAGGTTCATTCTGTGTTGCTTTAGGGAATCTTTTAAATAATTGGATTAAAAAATTGTGGTTGAATACAAATAGCATAAAATTTACCATCATAATAATTTACAAGTGTACAAGTCAGTGGTATTACATAAATTTGCATTGTTGTACAACAAATCTCCATAACTTTTTCTTCTTGCAAAACATTAATGGAAAAGGCAATGGCACCCCACTCCAGTACTCTTGCCTGGAAAATCCTATGGATAGAGGAGCCTGGTGGGCAGCAGTCCATTGGGTCGCTAACAGTTGGATACGACTGAGCGAATTCACTTTCACTTTTCACTTTCATGCATTGGAGAAGGAAATGGCAACCCACTCCAGGGTTCTTGCCTGGAGAATCCCACAGATGGGGAAGCCTGGTGGGCTGCTGTCTATGGGGTCGCACAGAGTCGGACACGACTGAAACGACTTAGCAGCAGCAGCAGCACACCCATTAAAGAACTCCCCATCTCTTTTTCCCCCCAGCTCCTGGTAATTACCATTCTACTTTCTGTTTCTGATAGCTTGACAACTCTAGGTACTTCATAAAAGTGAAATTATACAGTATTTGTCTTTTGTGACTGACTTGTTTCATTCAGCAAATGTCCTAAAGGTTCATCCATATGATAGCATGTGACAGAATTTCCTTCTTTTTCAAGACCGAATAATATCTCACTGAATGTGTTTAGCACATTTTCTTTATCCATTCATCTATTGATGGACATTTGGGTTGGACTTTTGGCTATTGTGAATAATGCTGCTGGGCATAGGGAAATCTTCCTGAGATTCTGTTTTCAATTCTTTTGAGTACATATCCAGAATTGGTATTGCTGGATCATATGATAATTCTATGTTTAACTTTTTGAGAAACTACTACAGTATTTTCCATAGCAGCTGGGCCATTTTATATTGTTATCAACAGTGCACGGAGTTCTAATTTTTTTTCATATCCATGCCAATACAAGAATATAGTATAAGATACTATATATATATATATATATATATTTTTTTTTTTTTGATAGTGGCCACATTGGTGAATGTGGTGAGGAGTGTTTTGTAACCTATGGGAACCCATGCTTCTTTTGAAGGAAAAAAAAAATCTCAAGCCCTTTAAAAATGGTATTTGAAATTTCAAAATAAATTTAATATCTTATCCCCAAACAAATCTCAGCAATGGTAAATTTACTTTGCTTTCCCAATCACACAGATCCTAAAATTTTACCAGGGAGACTTTCTTCCTCCCTACAATAAAGTTTTTCATCAGGATTTCCAGAGCAGGGGTTGGCAAGTGATAGTTCACTGATCAGATCTAGTCTGCTACTGTTTTTGTTCCTAGAGCTAAGAATGATTTTTACTTTTTTTTAATGGTTGGTGAAAAATCAAGAATATTTTTTGATATTCTTATACAAGAATAATATTTTGTGACAAGTGAAAATTGTATGAAATTCAAATTTGAATGTCCAATTCAGTTCTCAGGAGGGGCTGTATGCTGGTTCAGGCTGAGACTGGGCCACAGTGCAGAGCCCTGGAAGAAGGAGAGGAGCTTAACCACAGTTTGTTTAACAAGCATTTGGTTTGATTGATCAGTGGAGATGAAACAGTTCAGCTAATCATTTATGAAGCAAAGAATGGGAATTTGTAGGGTCACTGTTTACCCTTGTCATAAGTAAGCAAAGGGACATTCTTGAGTGTTAGCTAAGTCATCTGGGAAAGGGTGATTTTTTGGTTGTAAGCTGTTTTCCAGGACATGAAAGGATGGGGGATTTCTCCATCATCACTCTTTCAGGTAATATTCAACACTGTCAGTGGTAAAACTCCCAGGATCCAAGGTCAATCAATTTGTGACATCCTCGAAGGATGCTGAGGGGTGAGTCAGATTTTTCCAAGGCCCTTCAATGTGCACTCTGCTGAGCACCCACTGGTGGAAGTCTGGCTGGCTGGGAGCACTCCTGCCCTTGATTGAAGAGGTCAGTGGCCTGAAAAAGGAAAGGCAAGGGTTTGAGAATGAGATCACCTACAGCTGGCATGTTCTCTAACAACTCCCTCTTTAACCAAGCTCTAGCTCACCACATGTGGTCCTTTTTTAAAAGACAAGATTGTTTTAAATTTTCCAGGCTTACCACTTCCCACTTGGAGGAGAACTGGGGAGAATCTGATTATCAACAGCAGCATCAACAGTCAAACTCTTAGTTGAGCTATGTCTCCCTCTTGGAGAGGGTGTGTGTGTGTTCTGGGGAAAGGCGTGGGTCAGCCAGTATGGCAGGCAGCGGCGGGGTTGGGGGGGTGGCTGAGAACTTAGGGTGGCTCTTTACCATTCCATTCAGAAGTATTGTTGTTCGATTACCAAGTCATGTTTAACTCTTTGTGACTCCATGGAGTGCAGCACGTCAGGCTTCCCTGTTCTTCATCATCTCCCAGATTTTGCCCAAGTTCATGTCCATTGAATTGGTGATGCCATCCAAACATCGCATCTTTTGTCACCCTCTTCTCCTTCTGCCTTCAATCTTTCCCAGCATCAGGGTCTTTTCCGATGAGTCAGCTATTTGTATCAGGTAGCCAAAATATTTGGAGAAGGCAATGGCATCCCACTCCAGTACTCTTGCCTGGAAAATCCCATGGACGGAAGAGCCTGGTGGGCTGCAGTCCATGGGGTCGCAGAGTCAGACACGACTGAGCAACTTCCCTTTCACTTTTCACTTTCCTGCATTGGAGAAGGAAATGGCAACCCACTCCAGTGTTCTTGCCTGGAGAATCCCAGGGATGGGGGAGCCTGGTGGGCTGCCGTCTATGGGGTCGCACAGAGTCGGACACGACTGAAGCGACTTAGCAGCAGTAGCAGCAGCAGCAGCCAAAGTATTGGAACTTCAGTTTCAGCATCAGTCCTTCCAGTCAATATTCAGGATTCATCTCCTTTAGGATTGACTGGATTGATCTCCTTGTTGTCCAGGGAACTCTCAAGAGTCTTCTCCAGCACCACAATTTGAAAGCATCAGTTCTTTGGCATTCTGCCTTTTTTATGGTCCAGCTGTCACATCTGTACATGACTACTGGAAAGACCATAGACTTGACTATACAGACCGTTGTCAACAAAGTGATGTCTTTACTTTTTAACACACTGACCAGATGTGTCATAGCTTTCCTGCCAAGAAGCAATTATCTTCTAATTTCACAGCTGTAGTCATCATCCACAGTGATTTTAGAGCCCAAGAAGAGGAAATCTGTCACTGCTTCCACCTTTTACCCATGAAGTGATGGGCCCAGATGCCATGATTTGAGTTTTTTAAAAAGTAATTAATTTATTTTAATTAGTTTTTCTTTAATGTTGATTTTTAAGCTGCCTTTTTCATTCTCATCTTTCACCCTCATCAAGAGGCTCTTTAGTTGAAACTTAATCCCAGGTTGCTCTTCCTGCTTCTGGATCCAAGTTAGGTGTCACCACCTTTCCACTGCAGTCAGAAAAGGGAGGGGGCCAGCAGGGCAGGCCCATTAATAGGGTCCCTGATTGCTCTGGGTTCCCTTCATGGAAACCCTGCGGATTGGCTGGTGACTGCCTCCCCGCTTTCCCGAGGAGAACCAGCAGAGTTGCTTCCCCTTACACCATGGCTTCCCTCTCTGGCCTCAGTCTCCCTCCAGGATGAGGGCATGGGGAGGAGGAATGCTGGGAAGGGGATTGCCACGCCTTCCTCAGGGACAGCCAGGAGCCAAGCCTGGCTTTGCAGGAAAGCACAGCCTGGAAGAGTAGTGGTGTTAGCCCTAAGAAGAGAAGAGAAGAAAACAAATGTAGGCTCCTCCTCTGCCTTGGCTAAACCTTTCATCCTCCCCAGGGACAGTGGCAGCCCAGAAGTGTCGACAGGAGCGGGAAGAAGGTGCCAGTCCTTTGGCCCCAGGTGACCAAAGTACAGAAAGTAGAGGAAGAAAGTCTCCCTCCTTTAATGCCACTCTCCTTCCTCCCCTCCAATCCCCAGTAAAGTCTCGGGGCAACCTCTGCACACGGACCCCTCCAAGTGTCGTCATCCACCCTGGATCATCAGACAGGCGCAGACACCGCCTGGGTCCTCCTCAGTCCACCTGGGGTGGGTACGCAGCCCTCCCTGCTGCCTCCTCCTTCTCTCCCGCGCTGAGGAGGGACTGCCACCCGCGGAGTCAGAGGCGGAGCAGAGGCTGGAGGTGCCCCGGCGCGAGAAGAGAGTAAACCTTTGGCAGGCAAGGGGTGTGGGTCCCACCGGGAGTCTTGGCCGCTCATCTGGGCCCAGCCCGGTCCCCTGAGATGGGTTCCGTCTCCTCAGCGCTGGCGCGGTCTCGGTCCCGCAACGCTGTGGTGCAGTTGGGCTCATCGCCGCCACCCCAGCCCGAGGCGCCTCCGGCTGACCCCGCTGCTCGCGAAGACCGTTTCGCGCTGCACAAGACCGGGAGGCTTGGACCCGGGCGTGGAGAGGCGGCCACCCGGCCGGCAGCCTGGGAGGCTCAGCGGGTAGCGCCAAGCCCAGAGGGGCGCGCGAAGTTGGCGAGTCCGGAGCTGTCCCCGGTGCTGAACAGTGACGAGAGTATGCCTCAGTCTCAGCTGTCTCGAAGCCCCAGCGCTGCGGGTAAGTTTCTTTCTTTCTGTAAGGATCGCGGGGAGCCGCTCCGTGGAGACCTAAAGGGGCCCTTTTTAACTTCAAAGGGAGAAGAGAAAGCTCTGTCTCTCAACAGGATTTCGGCTTTTTTGTTCTCTTGCTCATAACTTGCCCAGAATCTCTTGCCCATAAAAATTGCCCATTAACTTTCACAAGTTAAGACTCATTTCTGACTCATTTCAATAAGGATTTATTTCAGAAGGGTCATCTTTCACAGGCGTTTAAACAGTAGCTGGCAAGGCAGTTAACCCGCTAAGAGTCCCTTTCCCCGTCTTTGCACTGGCGTCCGCACCGCGGGGAGACATCGTCCTTGTTGTTTTGGAAAGGAGGTGTACCTTTCTCCCAGGGGAACGGGGAGAAGGACAGGAGATTCCTGCTTGTCCAGGACTTATCCATGTGTGAAAAAGGAAACCTGTGTCTGCTGAAGGGACGTGGGGTGTGTGGTTGGAGGAGGACATTTTAAGGGTAAAGAGAGAGGTGAAGAGAGCACATGAGATTTGGAGTTGGTGGTGGGTCTGAATCTCCATCACCTGCTTTCATTGTGATCGTGGGCAGGATACTCTCCTTGTGCCTCAGTTTTATTATCTGTGACATAGAGATGATACCAAGACATTTCTCACTAGGTGGCTAGAAAACCTAACCAGACACAGTGTATGTAGAAGTACTGAGTGCTATACCTGAACAAGATCTCTAAAACTTTTCAGCTGAAACTGAAGGGAGTTGTAAAACTTTTCAGTTTTGGGTTTAAGATATTCAAAGATCCATTTCATAGGGTAGGTCCTGTTTTTGTGTAAGTGGGAGGAAAAGTCCTTAGTTGGTACATGTAATAAAAAAAAATCACACTAGAAAGGTTACTAAATACATCAGCTGGTCTTTTGGTCTCATACATAAATCCTCACTTTCATCCCAAGCAAGGTTGTGATGCTCATTGCTATTGTCCATTGAGTTTTCAAGAAGGACTCATTAGATTTAGTGGGCAATATTAGTTCCTCTAAAGAGAAAAAGTGGAGCAAGGAATTGACTCACACTTTGACTCATGAGAGGCCAGGATATATGTATCCTTGTTCCCTTGAGAATTTTCTTGAGTTTATGGTTTTTATTTGTTATTATTTCACTCAAACAGCTTTTTAAAACAAAAATTAAAAGAATACACATGCACATTGCCCTTGCATGGATTTATCATTATAAAATATGTTAGTTTTTCCATTTATAGGATATTTTTGTGATGTTAGTGGAAAGAGAACCAGATTTGGAGTCAGGGTACCTAGGTCTTGCTCAGCTTTGCCTCCTAGGGCTGCTGCTGCTGCTGCTGCTAACTTGCTTCAGGCATGTCTGACTCTGTGCGACCCCACAGATGGCAGTCCACCAGGTTCTCCTGTCCCTGGGATTCTCCAGGTAAGAACACTGGAGTGGGTTGCCATTTCCTTCTCCAATGCATGAAAGTGAAAAGTGAAAAGGAAGTTGCTCAGTCATGTCCGACTCTTCGTGACCCCATGGACTGCAGCCTACCAGGCTCCTCCATCCATGGGATTCTCCAGGCAAGAGTACTGGAGTGGGGTGCCATCGCCTTCTCCGCCTCCTAGGGCAGGAGACCTCTATTTCCTAAACCTGTGCTATCTGCTCTTTTAAAATGAGTACAAATAGAGTTGTAGTGCCATCTCCTATGCCATGAAGCTCAAAGGAAACTATGGAGATAAAATCAACTTGTAAACTGTAAGTACTATACAAATGTAAGGTATTATTCAAGCATCTGGAGGCTTAATATTTTCTAATGTGTAGGATACAAAATTTTTTTATATGATCTTATAGTCTATCACAGTTACATTGGATGAAACATGAATTGTTTCTGAAATGATTCAATGTTAGATTATATATGTGTGTGATATCAGTTAAATTACAACTATATATGCCTATGGAAGAATATTCACATATTTTTCATCATACCTCTGGTGATATGAACAGTAGATTTGTATATTGCATAATTCCTGAAAGCTAATTTCTAGGAATTTTCATTGAATTAATTTCTGTTCTAGATTTGATGAATACATCCTGGGAATACTATTAGCTTTAACTTTTTGATTGAATGAGTTTCTTTTTTTCCATTCCTTCCTTTCATAAAGAAAATGAGATTCTTTTTTTCCATTCCTTTCTTTCATAAAGAAAATTTCAAATTAAAGATGACATTCTGAGTGTTATATCACCTAAGGATACTTACACAAAGTTATTCAATTTCTATCCTTTGCTCTTAAAAAAAAGAACTTGAATCTTTGAAGTGTGGTGAGTTTAGATAGTTGAAATTGCAGATAAGGCTCAGTTTTATCATCTTTAAAAATGAGATGAGTTGCGTTTACCTGTGAGTCTGGGTAGCCCTTGCTTGGAATAGATTGGATTTCTCCAGGTATTGGGTAGAACAGCACAGAACTTGTGAATCTGGGAGAAAAGTAGCTGTGCTGCAAACTAAAACCTTTCCTTTATAAGCCAAACTGAATATATACTTGTGTGCTATGTACCAGATGTTATTTTACAAGATGGTGGGATGGGTCATTTAGTTATCATTTTACAGATGAAGATATCAAGGCACAGAGAGGTCAAGTCACACAGCTAAAAAATGACAGCCAGAATTTAAACCTAAATAGTTGAATTCTGGGATTCTTATCTGTTTCTCTATACTACTTGTCTTAAGTGGGTTTATTTCCCATTTTCCAGTCCTTCAGTTTACTAATATTTAGTAATACTCTTTGAAAGCTTTGTATTCTCTGAGCTATACTCAGGGAAACCAAGGAAGGTACATTGGTTCTGGGAGGGAGATATCAGATTAAGGAAGAAACAGTCACCTTGGATATTACTGTGGTGATACTTAAAGCCAAAAATTTTAAGGGGAAAGTTAGACTTGGGAGAGTCAGGCCAGTAAGGCCAGATGTTTCCCCTTATCTACATTAAAAGCTCTGAGGTCCTGAGATTTGTCTCACTGAGGATGGTGTTAGTTTCCTAACTCTTGTCTTATGATACTGTTGTGAAGATATGGTATCAAAACCTGAGGCGGGATCTGGCTTATATTAAGCATGGTGTTTGTAGGCTTGTTTGTTAGAACTTTGTGACCCCACTCACTGGTAGAAAGTAAGGATGAGGTTGATTCACTTTTAATAAAAGGTTATCTCAGTTCAGTTCAGTTCAGTTGCTCAGTCGTGTCCAACTCTTTGCGACCCCATGAATCACAGCATGCCAGGCCTCCCTGTCCATCACCAACTCCCGGAGTTTACCCAAACTCATGTCCATCAAGTCAGAGAGGCCATCCAACCATCTCATCCTCTGTCGTCTCCTTCTCCTCCTGCCCCCAATCTCTCCCAGCATCAGAGTCTTTTCCAATGAGTCAACTCTTCACATGAGGTGGCCAAAGTATTGGAGTTTCAGCTTCAGCATCAGTTCTTCCAACGAACACCTAGGACTGATCTCCTTTAGGATGGACTGGTTGGATCTCCTTGCAGTCCAAGGGATTCTCAAGAGTCTTCTCCAACACCACAGTTCAAAAGCATCAATTCTTCGGCGCTCAGCCTTCTTCACAGTCCAACTCTCACATCCATACATGACCACAGGAAAAACCATAGCCTTGACTAGATGGACCTTTGTTGGCAAAGTAATGTCTCTGCTTTTGAATATGCTATCTAGGTTGGTCATAACTTTCCTTTCAAGGAGTAAGCATCTTTTAATTTCATGGCTGCAGTCACCATCTGCAGTGATTTTGGAGCCCAAAAAAATAAAGTCTGACACTGTTTCCCCATCTATTTGCCATGAAGTGATGGGACCAGATGCCATGATCTTTGTTTTCTGAATGTTGAGCTTTAAGCCAACTTTTTCACTCTCCTCTTTCACTTTGATCAAGAGGCTTTTTAGTTCCTCCTCACTTTCTGCCATAAGGGTGGTGTCATCTGCATATCTGAGGTTATTGATATTTCTCCCGGCAATCTTGATTCCAGCTTGTGCTTCTTCCAGCCCAGCGTTTCTCATGATGTACTCTGCATAGGAGTTAAATAAGCAGGGTGACAATATTTGGAACCAGTCTTTTGTTCCATATCCAGTTCTAACTGTTGCTTCCTGACCTGCTCAGAATAAACCAATAACCAAATAAACAAAAAAAACCTTCCACAACTACCTGTCTATTGTGTAATCATCAGAAATAGGTTGTCTGAGGCTCCTAGCTTTTGTCAGAAATTTCTCTGGATGGAGAGAGACTTTGACATTATTGATTAGGGTAATTTTTGGTTAATAATTTGTGTATTAAAATTGTTGGGGCTTTTTCAATTTTCAGTTGTTATCTCCTCACCCCTTTTTTGTACTGCTGTTTTAACATTTGGAAAAGATGTATCCTGCAAGAATTGGTTTCAGACTGCAACCAGTATTTGTCAGATGATGGTCTTGAAACACTGTCTTGCTGAATTTGTTTGGTTGTTTGTTTTTGGCTATGCCTGGTGACTTGTGGGATCTTAGTTGGAGAAGGAAATGGCAACCCATTCCAGTATTCTTACCTAGAGAATCCTGTGGACAGAGGAGCCTGGTGGGCTGCTGTCCATAGGACTGCACAGGCTTGGACACGACTGAAAGTGACTTAGCATGTGTGCATGCATTGGAGAAGGAAATGGCAACCCGCTCCAGTATTCTTATCTAGAGAATCCTGTGGACAGAGGAGCCTCGTGGGCTGCTGTCCATAGGGTCACACAGGCTTGGAGATGACTGAAGTGACTTAGCATGCATGCATGCATTGGAGAAGGAAATGGCAACCCACTCCAGTGTTCTTGCCTGGAGAATCCCAGGGACAGAGGAGCCTGGTGGGCTACCGTCTATGGGGTTGCACAGAGTCAGACATAACTGAAGCGACTTAGCAGCAGCAGCAGCAATTCCTGACCAGGGACCAAACCCTGGCCCTGAAAGTGAAAGCACTGACTCCTAACACTGGACTGTCAGGGAATTCCCTGTCTTGGTGAACTTTATTGCCTGCTGCTTGGTTTCCATCTACGTCTTCTGTGACTCCTGATAAGGTTACTGCCTTTGGGAGGAAAAGATTTCTTCTACCCACTTAGATTTATAGTCAGGAGCCTGCAAATTAACTGACAGTAGCTTAAGAGGAGAAAAGACAAGGTTTATTTATATTCACCCGAGGGAGTACTTAATAATGAGTAACTTGCGGAATAGCTAGAAGTAAAGATTTATATACCAACTTGACAAAAAGAGAGGCTGTTTAGGGCTTCAGTGGGAAAGAAAATGTGAAAGGTTTTATTGAACTTTTCCATGCTAAGGGACAGCTGAAACTGTGGACTTCCTAGTGCTAAGGCTCAGTCTTTCCTCAATTTTGAAACTCCCTTGGGGGGAAGGGGGTTGTCAATGGCAGCTGTATTTTCTGGACACTCTGCTTAAGTTTTGAAAGTGTTTCTTGCTGTTGCTGTTGATCAGATGTTTTCAGTTTAAAGTAAATATCATACCACTGTGGTGGGCTAATAATCCCTTTACCACTGTTTGCCTCTAACTCTGTCCTCTCATATGTTAGAGGCCCTAGACTGCCACTTCTGGGGTTAAGGACAAAGATCCCACACATACGTCATCCCTGGTGTTATATTGTCTGTAACTTACTCAAATTGCTCAATCTAGACAGTAGTTTGTGTGTGTGTGTGTATTTTTAGTCTGCTTTCTGAGTGGCTAGTTAACACCCTATTGAGAAAGTTTATTCCTCTGTTCTTTTTTTCCCCCATAGTTTTAATTTATTTATTTATATATTTTTTGCTGCTCTGGGTCTTCGTTGCTATGTGTGGACTTTCCCTAGTTGCATTGAGCAGGGGTACTCTCTGGTTTGGGTGCTTGGGCTTCTTATTGCAATGGCTTCTCTTGAGGGGAGGATGGGCTCTAGGTGTGCAGACTTCAGTAGCTGCGGCTCGAGAGCTCTACATCCAGGCACAGTAGTTGTGACACACAGGCCCAGTTGCCCTGCAGTACGTGGAAGCTTCCCAACCAGGAATCAAACTCTTGTCCCTTGCATTGGCAAGTGGATTTTTAACCACTAGACCACCAAGGAAGTCCTGTATTCCTACATTTTTCACCTGTCCCGTTCTTCCAACTGCTCCAATTATGTCATGTCTAATTATATTAAAGGCTTTTAAAATCAGCATGAAAGTAATTGGGAGTAATTTTTCATTGCTTGCAATGAGTAATATTCAAGATATGCCAAGGAACTTCTGCCCTTGTATGAACAAGGAGTAAGAATCTGGTGAATCCAGTCTTCTATACCTGCCCGAGGGACATGTCGTTTCCCTGAGAACCAGACCCTGCCCCACTCTGGGGGAAAGGCTGCTGAAGGGATTTTCATTCACTCTGTGACCTTGGCGATGACTAGTCTGTAAGCCAGCCAGTAAGAGTTTCTGCTTTTTCCACTCTGTCACTTTTTCCATAGCCATACTAATTCTGGGCTCCCCGGGGAGGAGGAATCCTCTCCAGCCTCCAGCCTTTCACTTAATATGTCCTGAGATCTGGGCTCTACTGGGTCAGGAAGCAGGGAGAGGATGAGAGTGTCAGATAATTAGGGGCCGCTGATCACTGCCTGCACCCCACATTGCTTTTCTAGCTGTCTCAAAATGAAATGACCCCCGGTACAAGGTGAGTCCTCTTTTTCCCCTTTGAGAAGTTTCCTCAAAAAAAATTTTTTTTTAATGGCTTACTTGAATATACAAACTTTGAAAGGACTAGAAAAAATATTTTAATATTTATTTTGTTACTTTGTTACACCTATCTCAAAATCTCAAGTTACACCTATCTCAAAATCTCAATTCTATTAGTTTAGAATATCATTTTTCCCACTCTTACATTTCATAAAACACTTTTCTTTTGGATCTGATTTATTCAATAACTTAACAAATACCTGCATGTTCATTATGTGCCCAAACACATTTATTTACTCTTCTTACAAGCTTTTTTTATCACTAGTATTATTGTCTTCACTAAAGGCACTTTGGGGTCATCTGACAGTTTTCCAGAGCACAGCATCTTCACCTGTTTGTGCGACATACTGAACATACTATGCTGTTCGTATGACAGCGCTTTTGGAATCTGTGAGTAATGCTGTCACGGGAACTTTTATAAGGTGCAGACTGATGGAGGTTTAGCTTTAAGCCATTCAGATTCACCTCTCCTCCTTTCATGAAATCTGACTTGTAACCTTTATGAAGGAGAGACTTGGGAGCTCAAGTGTCAGTGAGTCCATCTTTCCTGAGGGTTAACTTGGTGTGTACACATACACACACACACATACACACACAGTCCTTGCTGGTCATTTGGGCATACATGGCATTAATGAATCTTTATAGCTAGGAGGGATCAAGGAAAATATATGGTAGTAGATACCTACTTCTTTTAGTATTTTAGTATGAGTGGAAAATGGCTTTATTATTTTTATAAACATAATACAAGCTTGTTGAAAAAATGTCAGTGTAGAACAGTGCAAAGAATAAAGCATTAACAAACAGCCCAAGATAATCACCTTAACATTTTGTTGACTATCCTTCCAAGTATCTCTTTAGGTGCACACACACACACACACACATATTTTATATAAAAGATATCATTTTATACTTGCTATTTTATGATATAATACTTTCTACTCAGTAATATTTTATGAGCATTTTAAATATCAGTATAGTTATACATCATTGTTTTTAATGGATGCTCTTCTGTGTATAGTATAGTTTATCTCTCACTCTCAAATCAATGGATTGTGGAGTTGTTTCCAATTTTATTTATTATCAACAATTCTGTGATAAACATCTCTGGATTCTGAGTCACAGTTTTAAAGATAAAGGCCGTCTTCTCTAATCTTATCCAAGTCTATCAAGGAATTTTCCCATTTTTTCCTAGTAGTTTTATTTTAAAAAATTATTTTTGCTATTTTGGTAAAATATGCATAACATAAAATTCACCATTTTAAGAATTTTTCAGAGTAGTTTAGTCAGTGGCATTATCTTCACATTGTTGTTTTGCCATTATCACTATCCATCCACAGGACTTTTTTCATTTTGTCAAACTAAAACTCTGTTCCCACTGAGAAACATTTAATATCTCACCATTACCACCCCAGTCATCCCCTGGCAACCACTATTTTACTTTCTACATTCAGATTCATCTCTCTTTCCTTTTTTGTGAAGGCTGAGTTTTTTTTCTATATATTTATTTATTTAGCTGTGCTGGGTCTTAGTTGCAGCATGTGGAATCTAGTTCCCTGACCAGGGATCAAATCCCAGCCCCCTGCATTGGGGGCACAGAGTCTTTGCCACTGGACTACCAGGGAAGTCTCCGAAGGCTGAGGTTTAATCTGCTGGAAAGGAGAGGCTTGAGAATTTGCTTTATAAAGTGACTACTTTAGGTACCGTATGTAAGTAGAATCACATGGTATTGGTCCTTTTGTGATGGCTTAGTTCTCTTTGTATAGTATTTTTAAGGTTCATCCATGTCATAATAGTGTCAGAATTTTTTCTTCTAGTATTTTGAAAAATTAAAAACTTAAAACAGAGCAAAATTGAAAGAATTTTATAGCAACACTCCTATACCCACCACCTAGATACTACCGTTTACATTTACTGTACTTGCTTTATCATGTATCTATTTATCTATCCCTCTATTCATCCCTTCATTTATCTTATTTTTGCATTTAAAATTATTTTGCAGATATAAGTACACTCTTTCTTAAGTAAATCCACATGCATACCACAAACTAGAGTTTGATATTTGTTGACCCTTTTTTGTTTTGATGTAAAATCTATATATGACAAAATATGAAAATATTAAGGATGTAACTTAAACCTCTAGCAAGATAGAAAACATTAGCATCATCCCAGAAAGTCCCCTCATGCCCCTTTGCAATCTCCACCCCGTTCCCACCCACAGATTCACCCTTCTGACTCACTGTTCTGATTTTTCGCCATTCTGCATTCATTTTTATGTCTTCTAGAATGTCCTATAAGTGGAATATCATACAGCACAAATTATTTTCTGTAAACCTTTTATCATTCCACATGTTTTTGAGATTCATCTCTGTTGGTTGTATCAAAAATTCATTTCTTTTCAAAAATTTAATTTAAGTTAATTAACTGTTGTTTTTTTTTAACTGCACTGGGTCTTCGGTGCTGCTCACGGGCTTTCTCTAGTTGTGGTGAGCCAGGACTGCTCTTCACCGTGGTGCACAGGTTCCTCACTGTGGTGGCTCCTCTTGTTGCGGAGCAGTAGCTCTAGAGTGCAGGTTCAGCAATTGTGGTGCACGGGCTTAGTTGCTCCATGATCTGAGAGATCTTCCCAGACCAGGGATTGAACCTGTGTCCCCTGCGTTGGCAGGTGGATTCTTAACCACTGGATCACCAGGGAAGTCCCAACAATTCACTTCTTTAGCTGAGTAATATTCCATTGTATGACTATACTACAGTTATGATTTTGTGGTTTTATTTTGTTTCCATTTAATTACATTTGAAGTTTATTCTGGTGTACCATGTCAGGTAAAGATTTACCCTAATATTTTTCCAGGTGGCTCTCTGTTTATCTCAACAGTATTTATTAAAATGTCTATCATAATTCCATTGATTCAAGATGCTAACTTTATTATACACTGACTTCCTATATACATTTGAATCTTTCTGGATTGTCTATTCCATTTCATTATCTATGTATCAGTCAAGTTCCTGGGAGGAAATAGAATTCCACTCTGATGGTTCAAATGAAGGGAGTTTCATGGAAGTTTGGTCAAGGTTCAAGGAACCTGCTAGGGATGAGAAAGCACCCAGACTAGCGATGGTGGAAAGCCATTGCACTCTTATACCTGAGGGAGAAAGGAGAGCAGAGAATCCTACCAGATTTCTGTGTAGGAGGCATCAGAGCCACTGCCTGAAAAGCAGTGAGGGATCTGGAGGGAACCATCTGACCTTCTCCTCTCACCCTCTGATCTCCAGCCAGGGCCTCCGCTTGGCTGAACCCACAGGAAGCTAGAGGGCAAATGTCAACGGATACATGGAGAAAACAGCAGCGGGACAGAGAAGGTGGGAGACGAAGTGTGGGTAATTGCCACTGGAGGAAAAGCAGCATAGTCCACCTGCTGTTCTGTGCCAGAACCACAGTGTTCTAATTATTGCGGCTTTGGGAAGATCCCTTGGAGAAGGGAAGAGCTACCTACTCCAGTATGCTGGCCTGGAGAATTCAATGGACTGTATGGTCCATGGGGTCACAAAGAGTCAGACACGACTGAGTGCCTTTCGCTTTAGTAATAGTAGGGCCTGCTCATTGCTTTCCTTCCTCAGAGATTTTCTGGCTGTTTTATTTTCCATATGAATATTAGAATCAATTTGCCTAGTTAAGAATGAATTAGAGATAAAACTCAATTTGTTGATATTTTTGTTTGGATTAAGAGATTTATCTGTTAACCTAGAAGGAAACTAACATCTCAATGTTGCTGAATTGTCCTTTTTATGAACATGTCTTTACATTTATTCAAGGAATGAGCAAGACTTTTCTCTTTAAATCAACAGATATGAATAATCAATAGATTTCCTAATATTGAACAATTTCTGCCCTTTATAGAATCAACTTTACTTGGAAATAACATATTGTTATTTTAATGTGCTACTGTGTTCTGTTGGTTAATATTGTATTTAGGATTTTTGCATTGGTATTCTTAAGTGACATTTGTCTTTAGTTTTTAATATATGTGAAATATTTATTAAATTTTGATATCAGTGTAATACTTTTTATAAAAATAACTTAGGTTTCTCTTTCTTTCTAAACTCTGCATGTGTGGTAGATCACTTCAGTGGTATCTGACTCTTGGCAGCTCTGAGCTATAGCTCACCAGGCTCCTCTGTCCATGGAATTCTCCAAACAAGAATACTGGAATGGGTTGCCATAGCCTCTTCCAGGGGAATCTTCTCAACTCAGGGACTGAACCCGCATTTCCTATGTCTCCTGCATTGACAGGCAGGTTCTTTACCACTAGGGCCATCTGGAAAGCTCCCCACACCCCCACCCCTGAGACGAGTTCAAGTAACACTGAAATTACCTGCTGTTTGGAAGTTTGTATAGTTCCGCTGGACACTATGGACCTGGTGCTTTTTTGAGGGGCAGTTTTTTTGATAACTTCTTTTCTTTCTCTCCAGCAACTGGACCAGTTAGATTTTTGGTTTCTTCTGTGAAATCTTCAGGCAAACCGTATTTTCCTACAAATTTCTATTCCATTCAGATTTTCAAGATGTATTTATTTAGGGCTGAGTAGTCTTTTATGCCTCTTTGAATTTTATTTATAAGAAGGGTGGGCTCAGAACTCTCTAATTAATGCACTGGGCACAATCTTTGTAGTCACTCCAAGTTTCCAGTTTCTAGATTCTGTGAAGTTGTCCGTTTCTTTCCTCTGTATGTTTTTGCTTGCGCATCACCACCCCACAGCCTCATGGGGTAGCCCTCTGATTCTGTCATTCCCCAAAGTACCATCCACCCAGGATTGTGGGTGTAACTGTTTACAGAAGTCTTAGGGACAGAGGAGATGGCTAACATTGAGCTCAGCACAGCAAACTGCTTAATACCATACATTAAACTCTTCTTTGCACCATCTCTTGACATACCTCTTTTGCTTTGCTCTTTTCTCTTTCCTACCTAATATCTATCATCTTCCTACTCCTCAGAATTCATCTCACCTGTTATGGAGAGTTTTCTAGTCCTCTTAGTCTTATTTCTTCTCATGTTGATATGCTGGAGCTTATTTTTCACAAGTAAATATAATAAAACCTAGCAATAATAGTGCCCTGGGATGATGAAATTCAGATATAACACAATGGACAATTTTCCTTTGCCTCTGCCCTGCTGGATTTTAAATTCCCGTCACTTGTAGGGGTGAGAGAGTATGGTGAAGTATGGAAGTGACTCCTCTCTGATCACGTGGAACTTCCTCAGTTTAATGTAAAGTGCTCCTGACTCCCTGTCTGAGCCAAGAAATGTCCTCTGTCTTAGGACACTGTCTGTCTTCCAGGCTGGTCAGGCGCAGAGCTTCAGCCCTGTGCAATCCTGGCTTTTCCCTTGTTGTCCCCACCTGTGCAGGGTTTTAACTGGAGCTGTGTTTCCCTGCCTCCCCATCTTAGCCAGGAAAACTGTGCAGCTTCAAGGAGCATCCCCGCAGTCCCACACGTGTGGGCATTATACAGTAACTGGAAACCCTTCTGAAAAATACTGCTTTTCATTAACCTTGCAATAATGCACCTTAAGCATTTAATGTAATTGGATTCTCTGGATTCCCTTTTTTTGCATATGGAGGGGTTTTATTATAAACATCAATATGTTTTGCTGAACAGGAGGAAATCTGCAGCCAGCTTAGAATAGCAGTGTTTTCTTCATCATATTTCTAATCCTCCACCAAAAATAGAGGTCCTCAATGGCATCTGGAAGAATTTTATGTTCCTTTCCTTGCTAGTCTCTCTACAGATTGTACCTGAGTGTAGAATACTTGAAGATTTTGTTTATTTTCTCCTCCCAACCTAGGAGCTCCTAGGAAAGACTTCCTTTTCTTCTCTTTGGTTTTTAAATCTCAGTTCCTGACCCTGGGTCTGGTTCATGGTTAGAGCTCAGGAAGTGTGGAGGAAATGTCCATAGGTGAGACCAGGGACTAAATCTCAGGGTGTTGCTGTGATAGCAGCCTGATGGTGCAGACGAAAGACAGTGGGTGATGATTTCACTTCCAGTTGCTTTTTGGCCTCTGTGGCATAAGACACGCAGCTTCTCTAGAAATCTCTTTCTTTTCTGTAAAAATGAAGATAAGCATACCTGTAACATCTAGCTTATAGGATTGTTGAGTTTACCAAAGAATATAAGGGGCGTGAAAGGCACTTTAAAAAGTATTCTGCATTCCATAAGCATGATGACTTATTGATCTAATGCATGGGGAATGGGTGTGCATCTCATGGGTACACAGCTATACCAATATGCTTCTGAGTTCCATCCCATCTTTATAATGAAATAAGTATCCTGAAAACCTCTTCTTATAAATTCCTAGAATAATTAATAAACACATCTTTTTAAATGCAGAGCTGAGAGTTTGCAGGAAATTCAGGGAACTTCTTGGAGGCCAAAGAAGTGAGATGGGGCTGCAGATCTCAGTAACCAGGGTTTAACCTCTCTGGGGGACAGGAGATAAGGGCTCAGACCTGAGTTAACTAGAGGATTGGAACTGAAACACTTGCATAAAGTTAAGGCCCTTGTGGGAATGTGCTAAAAGACCAACAATAAGAAAGAAATAATGGTATGCTATTTATTTAATTTTAGGTGTGAGTGGAGAAAAGGAAAAGCCCCCTTTTAGCCTCTATCTCTGCAGGTTTGCTGTTACTTGTGTTTGAGTTCTTGATTCACATTCCCTGTATGCTCTGGAGCATTGTAAAATATACCCAATATATATAACATACGAATATATATATTTGTATAATATACAATAACTTACAAAATAAAGTAGATTTGGGTGGGTAGTTCCTGGGTTCTATGCAAAGAAAATCTGATACTTTCCAGAGAGATGTATCCTCAACCCAAGTCCCACAGGGCTCCCAGAGTCTTGCTGAAATAAATACTCCATCTAAAAATTGTAAGCACAAACTTACAAAGAAAGAAGCCACCTTCAGCAGAGGTGAATTTTATTTTTTCTTTTAAATTATTATATATTTATTTATGGCTGCACTGGGTCTTTGGAGAAGGCAATGGCAACCCACTCCAGTACTCTTGCCTGGAAAATCCCTTAGCAGGAGCAGCAGCAGCACTGGGTCTTAATAGCTGCGGATGGGCTTTCTCCAGTTAGGGCAGGTGCAGTGCACAGGCTTCTTATTGTGGTGGCTTCTCTTATTGTGGTGCATGGTTTTAGTTGCTCCCTGGCAACTGGGGGATCTCTTATTGTGGTGCATGGTTTTAGTTGCTCCCTGGCAACTGGTGGGATCTTCCCAGATCAGGGATTGGACCAGCAGGGAAGTCCCAGCTGAAGTGTTTTAAATGAGAGAAGCAAGATGTGTACATAGCATGATCTCATTTTTAAGAGAACAAACCCTTTCATCTCTCATAGACACATACTTATATATACCCCTCTCTGTAAAGTTTGCATATGATTGCTGCTGCTGCTAAGTCGCTTCAGTCTTGTCTGACTCTGTGCAACTCCATAGACGGCAGCCCACCAGGCTCCCCCGTCCCTGGGATTCTCCAGGCAAGAACACTGGAGTGGGTTGCCATTTCCTTCTCTAATGCGTGAAAGTGAAAAGTGAAGGTGAAGTCACTCAGTCGTGTCTGACTCTTAGTGACCCCATGGACTGCAGCCTACCAGGCTCCTCCATCCATGGGATTTTCCAGGCAAGAGTACTGGAGTGGGGTGCCATATATAGTACAAATTGTGCATCAGTTGTTAACACAGGTGATATGGAGGGAGCCTGTATCAGTAAGAGGGGCAAAGGGACAAGCAGAAATGAAGAAGTTTATACCATTCTGGCTCCTTCCTTCTGCCCAGTCCCTCTATATCACCCTGTGCAGGGTTTATACTGGAAGCGGGTGTCTCCCTGCTTCTCTGTTTCAGTCAAGTAAAACCAAACAGCTCCAGGAAGTACCTCTACTCCCTTGTAATTGGAGTGTGTGTGCTCAGTTGTGTCCAGCTCTTCGTGACCTCATGGACTATAGCCCACCAGGCTCCTCTGTCCATGGCATTCTTCAGGCAAGAATACTGGAGTGGGCTGCCATTTCCTCTTGCAGGGATCCTCCTGACCCAGGGATTGAACCCATGTCTCCTGTGTCTCCTGTATTGGCAGGCGGATTCTTTACCACTGAGCCACCTGGGAAGCCCTGTATATGGAGCACATCGGCACAAAGAATATGTGGAGTCATCAATGCCAGTGGACAAGTAAATAACAACTACTGAAAATTTAAACTCTAGTTAGATGCCGTAATGAGCAGCCTCCATTTATTCATGCTATGTGGCAGGCACTTTCCAAATGCTTTACCTGTATAACAATTCTATGAGGTATGGACCACCACTGTGATTCCCATCTTATCCACGAGAAAAGGGAAGCATAGAGAAGCAAGAGAACTTGTTAAAGGTCTCAGGTCCATTTTCCTAGCTGGAGGAGACAGGATCCAGACCCAGCCATTCACTCTCCAGCCCAGCTGCTTAGTCACTGGGCTAATACAAATGTGTGTATATGGAAGATTTGATGGACTAGCGACAATTTTTGTGTTGGGGGTGGTAGTATGAGTAAGGTTTGGATTATTACTGTAATTTCATTTTTCCTTAAACTTGTTACCCTTAAAATTAAAAAAAAAAAGGAAAAAAGGGCATTTGTCCTTTTGTAGCCCTATCCCTCACCCCCAGTACCTAACACTGTGACTAGTACTAAATAAGAATGTTATTGCATGGATTGATGAATCTGTCAGCATAAAATGTGATTTAGAGGGCTCTCTGTCAAAGTGTAGGGGTATAAAAAGTGTTTATTGAATGGAATCAGACTGAATCATGGAGGGCTTTCACACTGATTGCAAATTGAATCAACGGCCAACTGAGAGAGGCAAACTGAGCCAATATTTCTGCATATTTAGAGAGGACAAGAGTGTAATTGTTGAAACCTTTATGTTTCTATGCCTCTGCTGCTGCTGCTAAGTCACTTCAGTCATGTCTGACTCTGTGCGACCCCAAAGATGGCAGCCCACCAGGCTCCTCTGTCCCTGGGATTCTCCAGGCAAGAATACTGGAGTGGGTTGCCAGTTCCTTCTCCAATGCATAAAAGTGAAAAGTGGAAGTAAAGTCACTCAGTCCTGTCTGACTCTTCACCACCCCATGGACTGTAGCCCCCCAGGTTCCTCCATCCATGGGATTTTCCAGGTAAGAGTACTGGAGTGGGTTGCCATTTCCTTCTCCATTCCATGCCTCAAGTCACCTTTAATGATTAGTTATGAGTGATTTTAGGACTAGTTTACATTTGTAATATGGCTTCTTCTTTCGGAGGGTCAATACACCTCTGGGAACCAATATTGATTAATTCAAAAGAGAGAAAGTGGTGAGGCAAGAGATTTAAGTGCCATAGTTTAGAACTCAGAAAAGAGCAAAGGAACATCAGAAATTTTGGGAAATGAAAGTCTATAGTGGAGAGAGGTGAGACTAAATGATTTTGCAAAATCCAGCTGTTCAGAAAACATGGGATCCAGGTGTTTCCCCAGGCCTTGGAGTTTAAAAGATGTCAGTTTAGTAATTTTGTTGCCTTATTTAGAGCATTCATGCTCAGTGAACTCTCTCCATGGTAAACTGAAAGGCTTTCAGAAATTCGTGTGGTGACCGTGGAGTCAGAATAGAAGTAACTGATGATCTTAAAGCCAGGCGTCATGAAGCTGGGAAGGTCCTGGGTTTCTACCTCCTATTCAGGTGGGTCTGCCAGCCACAGGGATAGGGCAGGGCAGGGCACATGCCCACACATTCTTGCTCTTACTGGGGCTCACTGCAACTCCCTCTCTAGCACCTTCTTTTGTCAGACAAGGCCTGACGTGATTAACTTTCTTTATACTCTTATCCTGATGACTTACCTTGGCACCTGGAGAGTTCAGCAATAACTGCTAACATTTTTCAACCCAAGTGCCATGTTCACACTGTATAAATCCCGATTCTCTCCATTTTGAATTTACAACAACAGAGGCTCAGAGAGGGTGAGTGTGGAAGGCAGTAGAGAGTGGTGTCAGGAGTTAGGAGTGTGGAGTCAGGCAGATGTGGGTCTCATTTTAGGCAAATGACGTATCCATTTAGTGCCTTGGCTTCCTGAGTTATTAAACGGAGATGATAATATCTTTACTGCGTGACAGACATAAGGATAAATAGATAATAAGCATCGAAGTGCTTAGTGGACGGCCTGATACCTACTAAATCCTTAATAAGTGAGAGGTACTATTACTATTATTATTATTTAATAGTATGTGCTCAAAGTCACATGCCAGCAAAGAGCTACAGTCAGAATTTGAAAGCAGGGCCAATTCAAGCTAAAGCCCATATTGTGCCACACCCTGTTGAAATGCTACAGGATCTCCCCACAAAGGCTAGTCACCTCTCTCAGAAGTGAGAAGCTCCCCTTATCTGCTCAGCTCAGAAGCCTGAGGCGGGCTCTACATCTTCCTCCTTTAGGCTGGTAACCTGAGAGGGAGTACAGAAAGTGGGGCTTATGCACAGCAGAGGAATCCAAGGCAACCTGTAGGGGGCCATGTGAAAACACTAGAATTTTTACTTCTGTTTCCTCATCTGATTTACATTTCTGTGAGTTCTATAGTTATATTACAACAGCAGAACACACCCACAGTTTAGAAATAAATGTATTGGGAGTACATATAAAAATGTTTTTGCTGGTTTGCATATACAGTCAAGACACTTGGGTGGTCTTTTGGTGGTGCAGTGGTTGAGAGTCTGCCTTGCAAGGCGGGGACATGGGTTTGATCCCTGGTCTGGGAAGATCCCACATGCCTCGGAGCAACTAATCCTGTGCTCCACAAGTGCTGAGCCAGCACTCTAGAACCCACTTGCTGCAACTACTGAAGCCCGAGTGCCTAGAGTTTACGCTCCACAACAAGAGAAACCACTGCATCGAGAAGCCTGTACACTGCAGCCAGACAGTAGCCCTTGCTTGCTGCCACTAGAGAAAGACCACCTGGTGCAGTGAAGACCCACCACAGCCAATAAATAAATAAATGGATCTTAAAAGACACCACTTTGGAGGTCACTAGTGTAGGTAATGGTGTGTCAGTTAGGTCTAGTCCATGGCAATTTGCCAAGGGTAAGCAAAATGGAAGCTGATGCCAGCTGGGAGCTTGGATGGAAAATGGATGCATTTTACTCAAGAACTGCTTAGGCAAAGTGAAGGTGGATTCTCAGAGTCATGGTGAAGAGCACAGGTCATCTGGATGACTTTGGCTTGGAAGGTTTGTGTGACAGTGGGAGCTTGCTCAGCAGTGCCCATAGAAGGTATGTGGAAGGGGACTTTCTATATTATGGCCCTATAAATACAAGCACTATTTAAAATATGTTCATGAGCTCAGTCTTAACATTTGTGATTTCATTTCTACTGTCTAGCTTTAGTATTTTTCAACTTCACCTGGAGCTATTCTGGGACAAAACTATAAATCATCAGAGCAGGGAAGAGCCTTGAATGTCTTTCTTGTTTAGCTTTTCCCAGCACCACTAACTCCATGAGAAAAGTTTTCATGGCCAAATGCACGTGAGAACTGCTGGGAAGACAAAGTCAAACTGATTTCCTCACTGCTGGACTTTTTTTTTCAAGTTTTTTTTTTTTTTTTTTAATGTGGACCATTTTAAAAATTTTTGTTGAATTTGTTGCAATATTTGTCCTGTTTTATGTTTTTTGACTGAGAGGCATGTGGGATCTCAGCTCCCTAACCAGGGATTGAACTGGCATGCCCTAGATTGGAAGGCAAAATATTAATCACTGGACCACCAGAGAAGTCCCTATTGGTTTGTTCTGGAAATGTGCATTTTGCTTTTAAGAGCAGAATCTAGCCTGAAGATTTCTCAGAATTCTCCACTCTCTTTTTTGTTATTTTGCATAGAGCATCTTTCCCTGGGATACAGTTAGGAAAAGTGGATGAGGAAATTCAGAGTTAGAGAAGGAGACTGATTTGTTAAAATCATGTCTTGAGTAAGAGGCAGATTTGGGATTAGAACTCAGGCGTTGCTTCATTCTCCGTTCATGCAATTACAAAATCATTCTCTGTGACAGACACCTCTGTGCCAGGTACCGTGTTATAAACCTGAACAAGAGAGAGTCTTTTTCTGTGGAGAGCTCACACTCTTGTTGGGGAGACAATTATAATATGCTGTGAATTTAGAGATATACACAGGATGCTATGTCCTCAGAGAGGGGAACATTCTACATCAATGAATTTATTTTTTATTTTTATTATTTGGCTGCACTGCACAGGTTGTTGCATTTTAGTCACCTGACCAGGCATTGAACCTGGGCCCTTGGCTGTGAAAGCACAGGGTCTTAACCATTAACCCACTGGGGAATTTCCTCAATGAGTTTATTTTAAGCATATAAGGTCTCCCTGCTGCTGCTAAGTCACTTCAGTCATGTCCGACTCTGTGTGACCCCATAGACAGCAGCCCACCAGGCTCCCCCGTCCCTGGGATTCTCCAGGAAAGAACACTGGAGTGGGTTGCCATTTCCTTCTCCAATGCAGGAAAGGGAAAAGTGAAAGTGAAGATGTTGAGTCGTGTCCAACTCTTAGCGACCCCATGGACTGCAGCCTACCAGGCTCCTCCATCCATGGGATTGTCCAGGCAAGAGTCTCTATATACATATATATAATTTCCCTTCCTGATTTGCCGGTAGGGATTTAAGTCCATCCTGACTGGCCTCTGTGCCCTTGTTCACCTCCTCTACAACCATCTTTCACACTCACTTGGCACCTGAGCAGATGGAATCACAAATATCCCCATACATCCCACCCTTTTCATTCTCTGCGCCTCTGCTCCTGTCTTTGCCTGTGGTTCCTTGACGCTTCATCTTTCTAGGCAGCTTCGATTCTCTCTGTAAACTCAACTGAAGAGTCACCTTTTCTAAGAAGATGTCCCTGATTTTTCATAGCACATTTACTCCCACAGTGGGGCTTCCCTGGTGGCTCTGATGGTAAAGAATCTGCCTGCAGTGTGGGAGGCCTGAGTTCAATCCCTGGTTTTGGAAGATCCCCTGGAGAAGGGAATGGCTACCCACTCCAGTATTCTGAATCCAGAATTCCATGGGCATAGGAGCCTGGCGGGCTACAGTCCATGGGGTTGCAAAGAGTCAGACACGACTGAGCAACCAGCACTCTCATAGTGTGCTCCGTCCTATGTTGCTCGATTGCTGTTCTTATGACGTGGCGAGGTGATGTGTTTCACATGTCTTTTCCTTCTTGGTGCCTGTTTCTCCCCATTCTTGTATTATTGGCATCTAGTATAGTTTAGAATAGAAAGTCATGCCTTTGAATTGTGCTGTTGGAGAAGACTCTTGAGAGTCCCTTGAACTGCAAGGATATCAAATCAGTCCATCCTAAAGGAAATCAGTCCTGAATATTCATTAGAAGGACTGCTGCTGAAGCTGAAATTCCAATACTTTGGCCACCTGATGTGAAGAGTTGACTTATTGGAGAAGACCCTGATGCTGGGAAAGACTGAAGGCAAAAGGGGAAGCAGGTGGCAGAGGATGAGATGGTTGGATGATTCATGTCCATGGTTAAATGGACATGAATTTGAGCAAACTCCAGGGGATAGTGGAGAACTGGGGAGCCTAGCATGCTGCAGCCCCTGGGGTTGCAAAGAGCCAGACATGACTTAGCAACTGAACAACAACAGTGTACTGGCACATAGTATACATTCAAATATTTGTTGAAGAAATGAATAGTTACAGCTCAGTTGATCGCCTTTGCCTTGGAGCAGCCCATCAAATAGTTGGAGATCCCTATCATGCCTGTTCTGCAGTCTTCATTTTTTAGCCCTTTTAACAGTTTCCTCTGTGAAGTTCTTTCCAGATAATCCCTTACTATTTGAAGAAATGTTTAACCAGAGAGTCATTTCATAGTTTTCTACAACCTTTCCATCACTACCAGACCATGCACCTTAATTCCTAACCCCTAGGGTTCCCAGTGGAGGGTCAGGCAACTCAGAAACTTTTTGTATACTTGTGTGTGTGAGTGCCAAGTCACTTCAGTCATGTCTGACTTTTTGCAACCCTATAGACTGTAGCCTGCCAGGCTTCTCTGTCCACGGGATTCTCTAGGCAAGAATACCCGAGTGAGTTTCCATGCCTTCCTCCAGAGGGTCTTCCCAACCCCAGGGATCAAAGTTGTGTCTCCTGGGGCTTTTGCATTGCAGGCAGATTCTTTACTGCTAAGCCATAGGGGAAGCACCTTTTGTATACTTATTTCTCAACAACTAAATTTTCCACAAACAGCCTTGTACAATAACAGCTCTATATGATGTCATTTCTATGTCATTAGTGACCTGCATTTTTTCCTATCCTTCTTAAGCAAAAGGTAACAGGTATATATTTATTATAAATATTGAACTGTTTGTGATGTAGGGAAAATATCTCATAAAATGTGGTTAGGGGAAGACATAAAAAGGGGTGTTAAGATTTCTTGGCAACAAGAAGAGAAAGTATATGATTTGAGTGTTGCCACAAATTTTGGCCTAATACTTGGCTGGAATTCTGAAGAGATTTCCAAATTCATATGGTTATATTTTTAAATTATTTGAATGCCAGGTCTGTGATTTTTAAAAATGCTGTTTCAGGCTTCTAGTGGCTGAAGCAAGCATGTTTCCTGGAATTATTCAGGAGATAATTACTGAATAGGATGGCTGATCCATCCTAGGAAACTGGCCTTAATTTATAATTGAAATAAAGGCCAATATTTTCATTTTATGTCATAGATTTGTAAATTAAACAATGAAAACAATTAAATGATAGACCACAGAATATTCTTTAGATCTATGGAGCCTCAAACATAGTAGATACATCAGAAGGAGAAGAAATCTGTAAAATATTTTAGATACTTCTACGTGTTTATTGAGATTTGCTCTTTCTGCTAAGTCAATTTCAATAAATTGAATCTTTTGGGGAATTTGTTCACTTCAACTAACTTGCCTAATTTGTTGCCATAAAGTTATTTATAGTAGTTTTTATAATTCTTTTTACATGTGTAAGGACACACTGAGGGATATTTGGGTAGTGAGATGTGAACATTGTCCTAAGACCCAGTGGTGAGAGGCTTTTGAAAGGGGTGCTTAGGTATTAGGAAAGGCACAGGAATTACTGAAGGGAAGAGTGGCAATCTCTTATGTGCTTTAAGATTAAGGAATGATTTGGTTATTATACTATTATTCTGAGTGACTGAACAATAGCAACAAAGCTATTATTCTAAGGATTCAGTCATGAAAGTGAAAGTGTTAGTTGCTCAGTCGTGTCTGACTATTGACGACCCCATGTACTATAGCCCACCAGGCTCCTCTGTCCATGGGGATTCTCCAGGCAAGAATACTGGAGTGGGTTGCCATGCTCCCCTCCAGGGGATCTTCCCAACTCAGAGATCAAACCCAGATCTCCTGCATTGCAGATGGAATCTTTACCAGCTGAGCCATCAGGGAAGCCCCCTTTCAATCATGCATATACATAAATATGGAGTTAATATAATTTTTAATACAATTTATTTATGAGAGTGAAAAATTAGAAGCATCTAAGTTCTATTTCCAAGAATATGGTGGATCAGGTTAATTCAACCAAACTTTCCCCTTAAAACAACTAAAGAAAAAAATACTCGTCACAAAAATAATGATGTGGCTAGGACTTCAAGACAAGAGTCAAGGAGAAATGGGCCCAACTCTAGGGAGCTGACTGGGGTCTTCCTAGAAAGCCTGCTCTCAGAGACCAGCAATGGTGTCTCTGGACACCTCCAAGGTCAGGAATGGAGGTGGATGGGGAGAAAAAAGTGTGTAAGTTGGACTTCAAGGGGAAAGCTTTCATTTCTTTCTTTTAATTCATACAAGGTAAAGCCATTGTGGACTCTTCTCAGCTTCATTTTCTTCTGATTGGTTGGTCTTTCTGCTTGCCCACCTCTTCCTTCCCACTGAGGGGGAAAATGGAGATGGGAGAAAGAAGGAACAGTTATTGGCTACCTACTAAACATCAGGCACTATGCTAGAGTTTTACAAATGTGATCTTGTTTAATCCTTGTAAACATGCTTTAAGAAAGGTGTGATCGCCTCCATTTTACAGATTAGAAACCTAATGCCCAGAGAGAACTGACTGTTCAAGGTTATTCAGCCTGGTTTAAGGATGGCAAATATATGGGAGAGTTAGGACGTGAATGTAGGCTGTCTGACTTAGGGGCTCATGCTCAGTACTGGTGCTCACCACTACTGAGCCTGTGTGGGAACTACTGAGCCTGCACACCTGTGCTCTGCAGCGGGCGAGACCCTGCAATGAGAAGCCTGTGCACCACAGCTAGAGAGTAGTCCCCACTCTCCGCAACTGGAGAAAAGCCCATGCAGCAGTGAAGACCCAGCACAGTCAAAAGTAATAAATAAAATTAGAAACATTTATATAAATATATATATAAAGAGCCAAATGCAAGCTAAGGGCATAGATAGAAGTATAAATGGATCTTTCACTCCTTTAAGGGATTGCAGACCTTTTTTCCACATTGAAATCTATTTTTTAACAATGAGGGCTCAGAAAAAAGTTACTTATACAAAGTCATAAAGATAGTAAATGGTGGTGCCAGAACAATGTTTCTTTACTTTCAATATCATGCTTTTTTCCACCCTAACTTAGAGTAAAATGTGATTGGATTAATTGAGGCTTTACTCTGAAGCTATGACATCCATGTTAGGAATTATTACTGACATTTATTAGGTTTCCTTTTGTGCTGAATGAAATAATATTGGAGAAAAAGGAAAACAGAACTCACAGAGTAAGAGACAAGAGATGGCTCTAAAAGTGTGCTTCCCTGCTCTTTTCTAGGAGAGGGTTTATGCCACATGAAAGAGAGGTGAGTATGCAGATCACCTAGTGGGCCTACATCAGCCTGAGATTCACACATGCCATGCAATCCCATCATTTTTAACTTCCATTGTTAGGAGAGAAGTCACCTGTTAATCTAATGGTTGTCTGACCACAGATAATCAGCTTTTTAATTTTTTTTGCTTTTTTAGATTTTTCTCTCTATATTTAATGATTTGTAGTTTGAATATAGTGTGTTTGGCATGGTATTTTTGTTGTTGTTTTCATTCTGCCTGGAGTTTTCTGGTCAACCTGGGGTCACGTTAAACTGATGTTTGACTTGGGAATTTCTTCCCTACAGGTAGTGTAGATTCCAGCTCTGAATCCATATGAGTAAAACCTTGTGATGAAGAAATCTTTAGGGAGATTCCCGTCCCGCTTCTTTTTTTCATACTTTAGCCTGAGTCAGGGTCAAAACACTCAAGATCTCCACTGTCTACCCATAGTGTGGGAAAGGTTTATTTATTTATTTATTTTTAAAATCTAGCTCATACCATTAAGGATGGTGCTTTTTTGGAGGTCCAGGTTTTTGGTGAGAACTCTAATTAGTATTCCACCCGTTTTTGGTTCCAGACTTTATTTCCTGTCCTGTTATGCTCACGAGGACCGTTAAAATCAGTCTCTAAGCCAATAGGGACTGACAGATTTCTCTAGAGAGCATGCTGATTTCAGTACTTGCTTATCTCTCTGGATTTATGGTTTCTCATTGTTCCTAACCTCTGAGCATTTCTTTCATTCTCACACCAGCCTAGACATGTAAATGAAGAGATGTTAAAGAAAGTTTTAGTAGCATTTTAGGTGTCTTGTGCCAGGAGTCGACTTCCAAGTCTATCATATTGCTGAAGATGGAAGTCAGTCTATTCACTCAGCAGAAGAGTTTGGCTATTACATTCGAATGTTATCTTGATATCACTCTAGTGCAATAACCATATGAAACTCAGTCTATTGAAGGAGGCAATTATACACAATAAATCGATGTGCAGGATATGTGGGTCATCTATACAGGGTAAATGGGGACACGAAGGCATGGGAAGTCTTCTGGCACATGCTGACTTGAGCTATTTTTTGTTTTGTTTTGTTTTGTTTTTAGGACTGTTACTATGCTTTTCCTTGTACTTTATTTATTTATTGTTTATATGTTTATTTTGTTTTTGGTTGTGCTGGGTCTTCATTGCTGGCTCATGTGCCCTGCACTGGCAGGCAGATTCTTATCCACTCTACCACCAGGGAAGTCCCTGAGCTGGGCTTTGAAAGGAAAGGGTGGCGAGGTGAAGGAAAGGGTGGAGTGAGCTGAGTCAGTAAAGGCAGGGAAATGTGAAATAGCATCTTTCTGAGATCCCACTCAGAGCTACATGGTCACCTCAGTCTCTGAAATGGGTCCCAGTTTTTGTCAGTCCAGTCCCATATGCAAAAATCATTGCCAAGACCACTGTCAAGAAGCTTTTCCCCTGTGTTTTCCTTCAGGAGTTGTATGGTATCCCATCTTAGGTTTAAGTCTTTAATTCATTTCAAGTTAACTTTTGTGAGTGGTGTGAGATAAGGGTCCAGTTTAATGTTTCTGCATGTGGTTACCCAGTTTCCCTACACCATTTGTTGAAGAGACTAATTTTTTTTTCCTCATTGAGTGTTCTTAGATCCCTTGTCAAATATTAGTTGACTGTATATGTGGGGTTTCCTCCTGTATTTCTTGTTTCTCGTGCCTGCTCCTATCTGGGGCTTATTTGACCTTCTGGGATTTAAGCCCTGCTGAGTTCTTGCTGGTTCTCCCAGGCAAAGTACTGCACGTGACTACAACCTAGCTCCCTCTCTCCACTCTCTGGAAGGCATTATGCCAGACACCCTTTGTAATCTTCTCTCATTTTCTTTTCTAAAATATTCTATGAAGGAGATTGAGTGTAGATTTCAGTGGGCGGAAATAAAGTCCCAGGATGACCTTCCCATGAGTATGTGAGAGGGAGCACTGTTCTCTCTCTCAGTCGTGGCTGAGTCTTTGCCACACCAGTGACTGTAGCCTGCCAGTCTCCTCTGTCCATGAATTCTGGAGTGGGTTTCCATTTCCTACTCCAGAGGGTCTTCCTGACCGAGGGATCGAACCCAAGTCTCTTACATCTCCTTCATTGGCCTCTTAGGTCTCCTGCATTGGCAGGCAGGTTTTTTTTTTTTTTTTTTTTTACCACTAGCATCACATGGGAAGCCCATTCTCACCAGCAGATCCCAACCATATTTGCTTGTGGGGAACCTTGAAGGAGCAATAGGCAAGCCTAAGAAGGGGAGTACCGTAGAGCTATAAGCTCCCTGCCCCATCACATTGGAAGTATTTCAGAAGCTGCCAGAAGGAAGGAAATTATAGCTCTAGTCTCTTTGGTATTTCAGAGAAGAGAAAAATATATACATGCTGAAGGCTCCCAGTTATATGTGTGTGATCTAGAATTTTTTATTTTTACAACTTTTTAAAAACAAAGTTTATTTATTTGTTTTTGATTTTTGACCATACCCTGCAGCATGTGGGGCCTTAGTTCCCTGACCAGGGATCAAACCCTCACCCCTTGCACTGGAAGGCAGAGTCTTAACCACTGGATTGCCAAGAAAGTCTTGATCTAGAACTCTTTCTGAACTATGTATCTATATATCCAACTGCTTACTTTGATATCTCTACTTAGAATTGTTAGAGGAACTTCGAAGAACAGTGTGTACAAAGATAAAATCATCTTCCCTCCCAGACTTGGCTTCTCCTCTGGGCCCCTGTCTTGGTGAATGCTACCCTGATTCACTCAGGTGCCTAAGCCAGGAGCTGAAACACCATTCTTGCCTTCTTCTCCCCATCAAATCCTGTAATATCCCATCTCTACTCATCTAGTTCTGTCCCCTTTGTCACTTCCTCAGCTCGTTTCCTCACTGTCACTTATCCAGTTGGTGTACCTGTCTCCTTGGTCTTGCTCTCTTCCAATCCATTTATCAGAATTAGCTGGAGTGACCACTCTAAACCCTTGGTACTCAGAGTGTGGTCCACCGACCAGCACCACTATTAGCATCACCCAAGAGCTCTCTAGAAATGTAGAATCCTAGGACCCACCCCATATCTGCTGAATCAGAATTTGCATTTATAACTCCCCTCCCTCTCAGATAATACACAAGTACATCGGGACTTGAGAAGCATAGCTCTAAAATAAATATCTAATGACATCTCTGCTTTTTAAAAGCCCTTAAAGGCTTTCTACTGCCCTCAGGAAAATCTGCCCTTCTTAATTGAGTCCATAATGTCTTTTAAGATCCAGTCCCTGTGGACTTAGGTAGATTTGTCTCTTTCCTTGGTGCTGGTGACCTCTGAGCAGCAGTCACTGCCCTACTCTCAGTTCTCTGACAGGCTGAGCTCTGTGTCTTTACTCCAGGATTTGCATTGCTTTTCCCTCTGCTTGGAATTTTCTTTCTCAGAAACGTTTCTTTCCCCAAGGAAGCCTTTGTGACCTGCCATATCTGATTTTGGTTTCCCCTCTATGTGTTCCTATGGCACTCATGATTTTCCTTATCTTGATAATTAATTCTTTATCAAATAATATTCTGATAATATTAAACTTTATCAAATAATATTCATAAGTACCTGTTTGCTCCATGCTAGGATGAAGCTTCTGAAAATACTCTCGATTCTAGATGCTATTGTCATATCCATTTCTCCCCTACCCACCCCGAAGATTTGAAGCTTAATGTGGCTGGAAACCACGTGGATTTATTCACTTGTGATCCTGAGAATTAGCATAACACCTGGAGCAAAGTGACGCTCAATAAAAACCTGTAAAATAGATGTGGAGTCCCAAGTATACTGATGATGAGTGTGGGATATTAAAGATCTATTTAGTGAATTAAGGGGGGAGGTAGCAAACTTTTACTCCCTTTGATCTAAGTATGCTCACACAGATCTATTCTCAGTCTTCTGGAGACTGGGTGATGGAGGCAATGGAAATGATTATTTCATTTTAAAGATGCAGAAACTGAGGTTCAGAGAGGTTAACGAATCTCCCAAAGGTTATACCAATTGTGAGCGCTGGAGCTGGGATTCCAACCCAAGAGTGGCTGACTCCAAACTGAGAACCTTTTCCAGAGCCAGGACCCGAGTGAAGGTTAGGTTGACCACTCCTGTCCTGAATGAATGAATGAGTGAACGAGTGCATACAGGCATCTGCCCATCATTCTGATAGTTATTTTAGTATATTAGCATTTCACACTCAAAAGGCCAACCATCTCTAACACAGAGCAGTCCTTCCTGGTCTTTTCCATGGACAGCAGACTCCCCCAAAGAAATTTTCCTTTGGCCTCTACTGTGTATAATTTGAAGCCTCTTTGCCTCTCCATAGAATGCCAGATGTAGAAAATATTTCATTAGAAGCCAGTTGGTTCCATCTATCTTTTCATCAAGGCCCAGAGACACAGAGTGACTTATCCAAGGTAACACAGCAAGCAAGTGGCAGAGCTGGGGTCTTGGGCCTTTGAGTAGTCAGCTCAGAGCTCTCTCCACTGGACTTTGCTACCTCGTATGCAGTAGGTATTCAAGGAATGCCTGCTGAGGGTCTTGTGATTGTTGCTGACTGCTGGGAGCCCTGGCAGGATATGGAATGACTCAGGCCTCTGTCAGCGGCAAGTCCCCTGTGATTTTTAGTAAGCAAAGAGAAGCTCATGTCTCGAGCTATGATTATCTGTTCAAATTCCTGCAATTAGTGTCAAAGATAATAACTTGATTGTTATTATTAAATGTAAATGGGGATAGTCCTGAGATGCCCCAATGCAGCTGTCTGTTAATTTTGAACAATGACATCCACTGGCTGAGGCCTTGCCTCAGGACTCTATGAAAGAGAGAGAGTATGTGAATGTGTGTGTGTGTGTGTGTGTGTATGTATGTATGTGTGTGTTTGAATGTAACACTCAGACAGTGAGGACAATATGTTTCAGAATTTCCTACCTGCTGTTGTCTTTGAGATGCATAAGGCATCAGCGGCCATGTCCACAGGCTGGGAGGGGTCTGCCTGATGATGGTGAGGAGGAGTAAGGTCAGCACAGGCACTGGAGTCAGACTGATTAGGCTTATATTCCCACCCTGACCTTTGGCAAGTTTTTAAACGTTATAGATTTGTAAAGTGGGTTTGAGACTACCCACCCAATTCACAGGATTACATAAGGTAATATATGGGACGTGCTGTCCACAGTGCCTGGCACATTGCATGTGACTTAGGGATGGTTAGTGACCATAGACCAGTGACTGGTGAGGTCAGCTGGAAGGGGTTTGTGGGCAGGCTTCTCCCTGTGGGCCAGTTTTGGATGCAGTTACTACTGGGCTCCAGCCACGTTCTGAGGGGTGAGCTGGCTGCAGTGTGGCATGGTGCCCCCAGGGTGGGTTCTGTTCAGATAACTAGATGGTCAGTACCCGAAGGCCTGTTGGCCTGTGCAGAACTAGAAGCCTTCTTGTCTCTGTGGAGGGCTGTCAAAGGACCCAGTTCTGGAGATAGGGATTCTGGGCAGGTGAACCAGGACAGAGGCTTAGGATTCTTTTGCCAAAGAGTTAGACAGAGGTGAAAGTGAAAGTTAATCTTCCCAGGTGGCACTAGTGATAATCTGCCTGCTAATGCAGGAGATGCAGGAGATATGGGTTTGATCCCTGGGTCAGGAAGACCCTGAAGCAGGAAATGGCAACCCCTTATAGTATTCTTGCCTGGAGAATCCCATGGACAGAGGAGCTCGGTGGGTTGCAGTCCACAGGGCCACAGAGAGCTGGACACAACTGAGCAGGCACACAAGACAGAGGTGAAGCTGCCAGAATGGGGCTCAGCTGTGTGCAGGGCAGAGCCTGCGAGCAGGGCTGGGGCCAAGGCCAGAGCCAGAGTGCTGGAGTGTAAGTCTGGGCAGCATGGAGCCACAGAATTCCTCCAGTATACACACCGAGCTTCTTGAGGGAGGTTCAGTGTGGTGGTTGGAGAGCAGGTGCTGGGGCCAGGCTGTCTGGATTTGAATCCTGCTTCTGCCATCTGCTAACTGTGTGATTTTGATCACTTCTCTGTGCTTCACTTTCTTCATGAAATGGGAATGATAATTATATTGCTTACCCTGTCATCTCTTTGGAGGATTAAATGGATTCATTTATGTAAAGCACTCAGATCAGTATTTGACCTGTGGTGGCACTCAGTGAAGATTAAAGGGTTGTCTACTTGCCAACAGGCTTCCCAGGTTAACAGGTAGTAGTAAATAACCCAGGTAGTAGTAAATAACCCACCTGCCAACGCAGGAGACATAAGAGATGCGGGTTCAGTCCCAAGGTTGGGAAGATCCCCTGGAGAAGGAAATGGCAATCCAGTCCAGTATTCTTGCCTGGAGAATTCCTTGGACAGAGGAACCTGGTGGGTTACAATCCATGGGGTTGCAAGAGTCGGACATGACTGAGTGACTTAACAGGTATGCATACAAGCCAGCACTGTTCCAGGCTCCAGGGATATAGCAGGAGACCAAATAAGGTTTCTCTTCTCGAGGAGCTGATATAGTGAATATATGTGGTGGGGGGCAGACAAATAATGAACAAATACATAAATACATAGACACTCTTAAGAGATAATGCGTAAGGCAGGCTAAGCAGGGCAGAAAGACAGAAGGGTAGGAACTATTTTAGATAAAGAGGTCAGGGAAAGCCTCTCTGACTAGGAGACTTGAAAAGAGGCATCAGTGATTGAGAGAGTCATGTGGATATTAGAGGAGAGTACTTTCCAGGCTGAAGAAAGAATAACTGGGGAGGCTGGAGGTGTAAGCACGTTTGGGTGTTCAGAAAACCATCAGGAGGCTAGGAGGCTGGAGTGAAGGGGGCCAGTAGGATGGTGGGGTGTGAGGTTGGAGAAGAAGTTTGGGCAAGTGGACACAGACCTTGGCTGAGCCACGGTGAGGATACTGGGTCTGAGATGGAAGGCCAGGGAGGGCAGGCAGTTGAGCAGCTGAGCCGTCAGTTTTACCAGGGTGCCCTGATAAACGATCTCTGGCTGGAGAATAGGCTGGTGGGCTGGGGTTGGTGTTGTTCAGTTGCTCAGTCAAGACCGACTCTTTGTGACACCACAGACTACTGCATGCTAGGCTTCCTGATCCTCCACTATCTCCTGGAGTTTTCAAGTTCACGTCCATTGAGTCAATGATGCCATCCAACCATCTCATCTACCGTTGCCCACTTCTCCTCCACCGTTGCCCACTTCTCCTCCTGCCCTCAATCTTTCCCAGCATCAGGGTCTTTTCCAATGAGTCAGTTCTTCGAATAGGTGGCCAAAATATCAGAGCTTCAGCTTCAGCATCAGTCCGTCCAATGAATATTTAGGGTTGATTTCCTTTAGGATTGATTGGCTTGATCTCCTTGCAGTCCAAGGGGTGGGGTGGTGGGGAGCTCTTTGAAGCTATTGCAATAATGCAGGCCAGACAGAGTGGTGTCTTGAACTAGAGAAGAACTGGTGGGGTGCTAAGGAGTAGTCACACTCTGCATGTACTTTGAAGACAGAGTGGACGTGGATTAGGAAAGAGTAGAGTTGAGGGTGACTCTAACACCTTTGGTGTGAGCAACTGGAAAAATGGAGTTGCTAGATCCTGTCCACCAGATGTGAAGAAGATGGGGAAGGAGAAGGGTTAGAGGGGAAAACAGTCCTGCTCTGGACATGTTACACTTGAGAAGACTAGGAGACATCCAATGGAGGTGGCCAGGAAGCTGTCAGGGGAGAGACTGGAACTGGAGGTGTGAAATGGGGCCTGGGTGGCGTGTATGTGGACAAGTCCCCTGGGGAGTAAGAATAAATGGAGAAGACCTGAGCCCTGGGGCTCCCCAAAGTTGAAGATCAGAAGGGATAGGGACAACCCTCAAAGGAGGCTTGGAAGGAATGGCCAGTGAGGTGGGAGGAAAACCAGGAGTGTGGTGTCTGGAAGTCAGTGAGGTGCGTTTCTGCAAGGGGGTGGTGATCAAACGTATCACAGGCTGTGGAAGCGCAATAGGGTGACACCTGAGGTTAACCATTGGCTTGAGAACACAGAGTTGTTGTCGAGCTTGACAGGAGCCACACCAGTGGAGTGGTGGGGGTGAAAGCCCAATTAGGGCAGGCTCAAGAGAGGCTGGGAACAGAGGAGTGGAGGCAGTAATTACAGACACGTCCTTTGAGGGGGTTTATTAGATACAAAATGGACAGAGAATGGGAACAGTATCTGGAAGAGCATGCAGTCAAGTGAGAGAGCATTTTCTTTTATGATGGAAGATATAACAGATTTGTGTGCTGATGAGAATGATCCAGTAAAGAGAGGGACGGCCATGGCAGGAGCCTTGATCTTGAGTAGACAACAGGGGATGGACCTGTGTGCCCTGAGGAGAGGCTGGGCTCTCACTGCTGCTCACACCCCCAGTGGAGCCCTAGGTGCTGGCTGGGCACTTCCTGGGGGCAGCGGTGGCATAAGGAGTCCTGTTCAAGGACCAGTGCTAAATTCCTTTTATAGCTTCAGATTTCTGGTCTTAAATGTATACTGAATTTGATGAACTTATTACCGGAAACCAGACAGGGCACTCGCTACTAACAGCTGCAGGAATTTCTTGGCTTCCAAATTATGCAACTGTCCGTCAACAGCTCAATTAAAGCTCTCAGGCAGCAGCAGTTCATCAGCTGTGTTTGCACTGAACATGGTCAGAGAGAAACCCTCAGGAAAATCAGTGAGATACAAGTCCACCATCGGGCTTATTTTTAGATATTCTCAGCAACTCTTATGCAGGTGGAATCTGGGGCTGCTTTATGTCAATGTCGCTGGAACTGACAATCGACGAGGTTGCCCATTCAAGTAACAGAGAATTTCCTGCAGCTCACGGGCAAGTGTTTTATTTATTTTTATCCCAAGGCATAACTTCTTTTGTTTCAGGAATCCTGAGTGGTAGGCTGTCTATTTGCCAGCCCTAATTATGGCGGATAACCTTGCCGATTGGCTGGGCTGGCTTCAGGAACTGTCCTCAAACAGGAATTTAGGGACTTTGCTGTGGCTGAGAGGGCTTCCCAGGTGGCGCTAGTGGTAAAGAACCCACCTCCAATGCAGGAGATGTAAGAAACGTGGGTTCAATCCCTGGGTTGGGAAGATCCCCTGGAAGAGAGCATGGCAACCCACTCCAGTATCCTTGCCTGGGGAATCCCATGGACAGAGGAGCCTGACGGGCTACAGTCCATAGAATCTGACAAGGAGTTGGACATGACTGAGGTGACTTTAGCACGCACGCTGTGGCTGAGAGCAGCTCTCTCGTCTCTGAGGTTGTTTCTGTTTTCTTCATTACTGAAAGCCTAGCTGCCCTCTCTGTTTCCTTTGGCCTGTAGCCCAAATGACTGTCTCGGTCGGTGCCCCTGATCTTTTCGTCCTTGGCTCAAGGGATCTCCACCTGGGCTGTCCTAAGCTGTGTCCTCTTGTCTGGACTTGGGCTCTCTGTCCTACCTGCCTGAAGGTCTTGCCCTGTATGGCTGCAGTCCCAAGGTCTGACTGGTAGAGGAATGTGCTCCAGTCCCTACCTGAGCACAAAGGAGACCCCCTGAGGCTGGCTGCTTGGACCAGCCTCTTAACTGTACTGATACTCTGCGCTAGCTCAGGCCTATGATTGACAGTGGAGATTCGGAGACAATCAGGGCTGACGGTACAGTGGGGAGACCAGCCACAGTGGGGAATCACTGTCCTCTTCTCGTGGAACTGCAAGTTCTCCGGGCTGGAGCTGGAGCTAATGGGGAGGCAAACCAGAGCAGGAACTTCACACTGTGGGCCATGGGGAGCCACTGACATTTTAAGAAGGCCAGTGACATGTCATATTTGCATTTGAGATTGGCGTGTCTCCCTGGCTTCTGCTGCGAGGAGCATGGATTAGAGGGGATAGGAAAGCTGGTGAGGAGGCCTGATCATCTCTGCACCTGCCTGAACAGGGAGGTGGCAGAGGGGATGAGGGGGCAGATGTCAAAGAGAATAAATGTGCTCAGTTGGCAGGACTCCCAGCTTGGCTTTAGAACACAATGCTGCTGAAGTAACTTGCACAAACTTGCTTTCTTTCAGTCCTTGTGCAAACCCCTTACTCTCCCAAATGTAGGTGGTTATCAGTGGTGTGACTTTACATATTGCTTTCCCTCCCAGAAATATTCTTTCTCTGTAGAGACCGGAGGAGGGGATTCTCTTTCTTTGTGGACTCCTTTGCATCAGAAATTATAGTTGCAGCCTGTGGGCCATGGAGACAAAGCTGAAGAGGAAACTCATGTTCTGTTTTCAGCTTTTCTTCCTCTGTTATTTGGTTTGCTTGGAGAGAGGTAGCAAAGTATAGTGTTGGAAAACACATATTTTTGAAACTGGATTGACTGGACCTGAATCCCAGCTCCTCCATTTACTAATGATGCTGGACAAGTTACTGAACCTCCCCGTGCCTCAATTTCCTCATCTCTAAGATAAGGATAATAATAGTAACCTACATCATAGTGTTGCTGTGAAAATTAAGTGAAATCATACCTGTCAGGTACCTGGACTGGGGCTTGACCCCACCCAGTAGGGTTTAATACATTTTACCTATTATTATTGGTGAGTTGAAACGTTTGAGGACCAGAGAGCAAGGATGAAATGCTTCTCAATGGCAACGCAACTACAAAAAGATTCATCAAGATAGTCCTTCTCAACTGGTGTACCAAAGAGGCAGTGATGGGGCCCATAGACTATTAAAAATAGCTAACAGAAAGCACATGTTAATCTAAGGCGAGTATCATAGGCAAACTAAACCTCAATGCACTGTGCTTACAATAGTGACATGAACAAAGTGCTTGGAAAACAGGGAGGCATCAACCCTGCATTTGATGGGAGGGGTGGGAGCAGGGAAGGAGGCAACCAGGCTGCTGAGCTCCTTCCCAGAGACTCAGCCTTGCACACTGTGACTCTTGGACCACCCCGGGGGCAGTTTCCACTGCTCAGCTGTTGAATATCCTGGGGTCACTCTCTCATTCTTTTCATTTCATTTCTGGATTGATTGGTGGGCAGAAAGGTAGCGAAGAAGATGGCTGCAGTAGGGACAGCAGTGATTCTTCCCTGGGCCCATGAGGGGGTCCTACACCAGGGGAATGGCTGCGGGAGCATTTTTGAAAAGGGGACGTCATCTGTCTTTATGCTTGTACAGAGGGCCATGTGCTTAGGTGTGTGCTCAGTCGCTTCAGTCATGTCCCGACTCTTTGCAGCCCCGTGGACTGTAGCCCTCCAGGCTCCTCTGTCCATGGAATTTTCCAGGCAAGAATACTGGAGTGGGTTGCCATTGCCTACTCCAGGGGATCTTCCTGACCCAGGGATCAAACCTGCGTCTCCTGTGTCTCCTGCATTGCAGGCAGATTCTTTTCCCACTGAGTGACCTAGGAAGCCTAAAAAAAAATGATCCTGTTTTTATGTTTTTACAAGGGGACATGGGCTTAGGAGGCTCCAGCAAATGCTGACTTAGTCCACTCAGAGCTCTCTGCCACCCTTCCTCACTCGGGGGCCCTTATGTCTGCCTTTAACAGCTCCCAGTCCTCAAGGTTTTATTTCACTCAGCAAGCATTTATCTCCTAATGTCATCAAGGGAAGGTCATTGTAATTAACAAAAGCCAGAAGTTTTCCTTTCTTTTCCATCCCAGTGCTTTGGGAACCCTAAATTTTCCAAGGAGACATTATGGGGTCTTTGCCAGTTGACCAGTGTCTTGGCTGTGAATACCTTGGATTTCCTGTAGTTCTAAAGTGTGAGGGTTGGCTAGAGCCTAGGTGAGCATCGGCTCCAACATTCCATCCCTGTGGCCAGATAAACCAGGAGCTGCAAAGATATATAAGGTCCCTGTTTCCGGAGAGTTCATGGTCTCCCTGGGATGCAGAGAATAAAGAAATAACTGTACATAAATACAGCACATTCGGTGATATCTTAGTGATAGGAACAAACTGCTAAGGGAACTCAGATGAGGGAGAATTCGTTCACCCAGGTGTGGAGAGGCCGGGAGAGCCAAGACAGGTCATGCTGTTTATGATGGCACTTGCTAGGTGTTGAAAAATGGTGAAGAGTTGACTGGATTTGGTAGAGAAGCAGAAGCAGGGGATGAGAAAGGGTGAGGTGGATTCACCTAGTAGGAAAGGGAAGAGAATTGTGACATCTGAGAAGTGAGTGCCATAATGCCTTCCTTTGTTTCAGTAGAAATCCTTTCACCTAGTGAGGTGCTGCAGTGCCTGTTTGCAGCCTGGCTACCCCTCCTTGCTGGGGCTGTGTGCTGTTTATATTAAGTCTGTGGTGAGGAATAAGGGAGGCTTGACTGGCTTCAAGACTGAGATGACCCCAGCAATCTTGCCTTCAGTTCAGTTCAGTTCAGTTCAGTCGCTCAGTCGTGTCCGGCTCTTTGCAACCCCATGAATCGCAGCACGCCAGGCCTCCCTGTCCATCACCAACTCCAGCAGTTCACTCAGACTCACGTCCATCGAGTCAGTGATACCATCCAGCCATCTCATCCTCTGTCATCCCCTTCTCCTCCTGCCCCCAATCCCTCCCAGCATCAGAGTCTTTTCCAATGAGTCAGCTCTTCGCATGAGGTGGCCAAAGTATGGGAGTTTCAGCTTTAGCATCATTCCTTCCAAAGAAATCCCAGGGCTGATCTCCTTCAGAATGGACTGGTTGGATCTCCTTGTAGTCCAAGGGACTCTCAAGAGTCTTCTTCAACACCACAGTTCAAAAGCATCAATTCTTCAGTGCTCAGCTTTCTTCACAGTCCAACTCTCACATCCATACATGACCATAGGAAAAACCATAGCCTTGACTAGACGAACCTTTGTTGGCAAAGTAATGTCTCTGCTTTTGAATATGCTATCTAGGTTGGTCATAACTTTCCTTCCAAGGAGTAAGCGTCTTTTAATTTCATGACTGCAGTCACCATCTGCAGTGATTTTGGAGCCCCAAAAAAAGAAAGTCTGACACTGTTTCCACTGTTTCCCCATCTATTTCCCATGAAGTGATGGGACCAGATGCCATGATCTTTGTTTTCTGAATGTTGAGCTTTAAGCCAACTTTTTCACTCTCCACTTTCACTTTCATCAAGAGGCTTTTGAGTTCCTCTTCACTTTCTGCCATAAGGGTGGTGTCATCTGCATATCTGAGGTTATTGATATTTCTCCCAGAAATCTTGATTCCACCTTGTGTTTCTTCTAGTCCAGCGTTTCTCATGATGTACTCTGCATAGAAGTTAAATAAGCAGGGTGACAATATACAGCCTTGACGTACTCCTTTTCCTATTTGGAACCAGTCTGTTGTTTCATGTCCAGTTCTAATTGTTGCTTCCTGACCTGCATACAGGTTTCTCAAGAGGCAGGTCAGGTGGTCTGGTATTCCCATCTCTTTCAGAATTTTCCACAGTTTATTGTGATCCACACAGTCAAAGGCTTTGGCATAGTCAATAAAGCAGACATAGATGTTTTTCTGGAACTCTTTTGCTTTTTCCATGATCCAGAGGATGTTGGCAGTTTGATCTCTGGTTCCTCTGCCTTTTCTAAAACCAGCTTGAACATCAGGAAGTTCACGGTTCACGTATTGCTGAAGCCTGGCTTGGAGAATTTTGAGAATGACTTTACTGGTGTGTGAGATGAGTGCAATTGTGCAGTAGTTTGAGCATTCTTTGGCATTGTCTGTCTTTGCGATTGCAATGCAAACTGACCTTTTCCATCCTGGGGAAGGATTAACCTCATCCAACTTTCTTTCAAAGATGCAACCAAGACCAACAAAAGCCAAATTGGGTAAATAAATAAGTTTTAAACAAGGTAAAAAGAAAAAAAACAAGAGGCTAAGTAAAGCTTACTTAGGATGATGTGGGATGGAACCTAAAAAAATTGCTTGTTTTATCTGAAGTTCAAGTGTAACTGGGCGAGATGTACTTTTATACAGACTCTGGCAACCTTGGGTGGGCGGCACCTGGTGACCCCCAAACCTTGAAGGCTCATTCCTGCCCAGCCAAAAAAATTCTAGACTCTTTACTTGATCAAAAATTCAAAGCTTCCCTTTTAACTGTAAGTGCCATTTGAATGGTGGTGACTGCCTCTCACACTCTGGCTGCCCTTCACTCTATAGAGTCATCTCTGGCTTTCTGAGCTTCTTTGTAGGTGAAGGAACTGTGGTCAGTTACACGCTACATTTTGAAGGCTACAAAAGCCTCAGGGGGTTGGGAGAGCCTGAAGAAAACTTTGTAAAGAAGATTTAGAATTAAAAAGAAAGCCCTAGAAACTTCCCTGGTGGTCCAGTGGCTAAGACTCCACACTCCCAATGCAGGGGCCCTGGGTTTTCGATCCTTGTCAGGGAACTAGATCCCACATGCTGCAACTAAGACCCAGCACAGCCAAATAAATAAATAAATAAAATATTAAAAAAATATAAAGAAAGTCCTAAAGAGTTGTGTGAACCCTTAGACCTTGCAGAAATCTTCTAGCCCTGGGATAACAAGTGTGTTTCTTCTTTCGTACTGCATCTCATTGAAAAACCATAGTAGTCTGGAAGGCTGGCTTGGGGAGGATGATCTGTACACATGGGAAAGGGTCTCTTGTGGGTTGAGTGGCAACGACAGAGAATTCCAGATCTCTTGATTCCTGGGCAGGACTTTGGGACACGTGATGTGGCCATTCTGAACCCATGGGGTATAGACTCTTGCCCTGCAAAGATTTGTACAACCTCATCAAGGTCAGAAAAATTCAGACATCTCTGGGAGTCAACTAGATAACAGCATCCTGACAATGTCATTAGTGAAGTGAGAAGGAGAATTCTCCAAGTTTATCTTCATTGGCCAAATGTTTACATTCATCAAAGCTCAAGGGGGTGGCCTGGGATCTGGTGTATTTTATTCTTCTGAAATTATTTGGTAATTAGGTCTTTTCTAAGAGGTGTAGATGTCATCCTAATCAGTGAGAATTAAAACCATGTAGAGACACAGGTTTGATCCCTGGATTGGGAAGATGCCCTGGAGAAGGGAATGGCAACCCACTCCAGTATTCTTGCCCGGAGAACCCTGTGGACAGAGGAGCCTGGTGGGCTACAGTCCATGTGGTTGCAAAAAGTTGGACAGGACTGAGTGACTAACACCTTCACAGAGGAAGCGGGACAGGTGAATGTCAAAGGGATGAGTATGTCCAAGAGCCCTGCACTGTTGCGCCTTGCTCCCTGCACTGGGGCACTCTCTCAGTGCTTGTGGCCCTTTGAGATCCACTATTGACTTTGAAGGAGACAACATCTGACTTGTAGGATCAGAGGAGACTGTATTGATGTCATGATACTGAATAGGACATGCTGGGAGTGTAGATATGGCTGTCCCTATATCAGCTCCAAAATGGACATTTCTAAAACAAGACCAATGTGAGAAAGAGAAAAATATCTTCTTCCATAAGATCGTTTCATAGACTCCTCCAAGTTTCAGATCCTCTAACATAAGAAGTTTAAGTGACTTTTAGTTAAGTTGATCTAAAAGACAACAAATACGCTCGACAAATTAATTAAATGAAAAATAAAGAATGGAGGTGATACCTATAGACTAAAAGAGGTTTAGACACGTATCAGTCAAGTGCCATGTGCAGACTTTAGTTGGACCCTGATTCTAACAAACTGAAAAGAAACCCCCAACCATTTGACTAATTTTGGGGAGCTTGGATATTAGAACACTGAATGTTTAATGATATTGAGAAATTGTTCTTCATTTGGTTTAGGTTTGGTGATGATGCTGTGGTTACATTAAAAGAGAACTTTTGTGTTTTAGAGACACGTTTTGAGGTATATAAGATGAAAAGATTTGATATCTGGGGTTTGTTTCAGAATGATACTGTAGGTGGTGAACTGGATGGAGGTGGATAAAGGACAAAATTGGTGGATTGAGGGTAGTTGGGGCTGGTCAGTGGGTACATGAGGGTCCATTATATTATTTATATCTATATTATTTTGTCTACTTTGGGATATGTACAGAAAAGACAATACGAGGTGATGCCACAGGCAGGACTTGGTTAGCTATCACATGATTGTAACATATTGGGGTAGGAATACAAAGTAAGGACCGTATTATTGTTCACAGAGTAAAGAAACTTAACTTACTTGCATGCAGAGTGTTCTTTCTTAAAAAAGATTTTTAAAGTAAATTTCTTTGTTAAAAGGGAAGTATTTTTAAAAATCGAAGTATAATTTACAGCATTGTGTTAGTTTTAAGTGTACAAAAAATGATTCAGTTATACACATATATGTTCTTGTTCAGATTATTATTTTCAGATATTATTATTATAGGCTATTACAAAATATTGAGGACAGTGCCCCTTGCTGTACAATAGACCTCATAGAATATTCTAAACAGAACTTTTTTGGATCTACTTTAGTGAATAGAGGAGACAGCTGTAATTGACAGATGCATTCCATAATAGATGTTATAAAGGCTAGTTTTGAAAATTCTCTGCTCAAAGTGTTCTTAGAAAATTGTTCTCCAGAGAGTACAGAAGTTAACTTTAGCCCACACATCTCTGGGTGAATTGAATTTCGGGTCTCTTCCCTGGCACCTGCGGTCCTGGCCTTGCCCCAACCTCCTCACTCATCTGTGTCATCTGTGTCTTTATGGGTCAAGCACACTTGTCCTGTGTGTGCCATGGTCTGCCTCACTGTCCAGAGTTCCTTAAGAGCAAGGGCGTGAGTGTCCAGCCACAACCCAGGGCCTAGAGCACCTTGGGGTTCAATAGACACGAACTAAACTGAATTGAATAACATTTGGTCCAGTCTGAACTTTATGCCTTATCTAGAGAACTCCCAAAACCACAGGTCACCTTGAGGGCTACCTCTGTGGAAGGACTCATAAAGGGTCCTTGACATTTGATAATGAATTTGAAGTGAGCCAGCTGATGAGCCCGTTCATTGTTTTTTTTTTTAATGGTATGACGCCCCCTGGTGGTCCTTTGTTAGAACAGCTTCTTCCAGGAGCTGTCATTCACAGCTTGGGTTGTGTGGGAGAAAAGAATGTAGGATCCTTCTTTGTCATACATTGAAGCTGCAACCGGCAGCTCTTGTCATTTATTGTTCTTTAATGTAGGAGTGGGCAGTATGAGTGTGCCCACCTGCATATGCCAGAGCCATTGGGTGGTGCAAATATTGTGGCTCTGTAATAGCTTCAGGATCACTTTTTAAAAATACGTCCTTTGCTGGCCTGTTAAGGAGTCCTGATACCCTAGATAAGAAAATGAAGCTGGGCCTTTTGTCTCTAGAAGATCACTGTTAAGATGCACATGGACATTTTGGGTTAAGCAGAAAAGAAGAGTCTTCACATGGGTTAAGAGTAAGGTAGCACTTGTTATTTAGTTGATAAATCATGTCTGTTTTGCAACCCCATGGATTGTATGTAGCCTGCCAGGCTCCTCTGTCCATGGGATTTCCCAGGTCAGAATACTGGAGTGTGTTGCCATTTCCTGTTCCAGGGGATCTTCCCGACCCACGGGTCCCACCTGCATCTCCTGCATTAGCAGGCAGATTCTTTATCACTGAGCCACTGAGAAGCCCAGAAAGTAACATGGAACATCTATCATGCGCCAGGTATTGCTGTAGGCCCTTCCACATACCTTCTCATTTTAAGCTATAGCAGTCACCCATTCTGATGTTAATGGGATAAAATTGATTTCCGATCCAGCCCCATTTCTCCCATAAAGTCGTGTGTGCTGTGCTGTGCTTAGTCACTCAGTCTGTCTGGCTGTTTGTGACCCCATGGACTGTAGCCTGCCAGGCTCTTCTCTCCATGGGGATTCTCCAGGCAAGAATACTGGAGTGGGCTGCCATGTCGTCCCCCAGGGGATCTTCTCAACCCAGGGATTGAACTCAGGTCTTCCGCATTTCAGGCAGATTCTTTAGCATCTGGGCTACTAGGGAAACCCAAGAGTACTGGAGTGGGTAGTCCAACCCTTCTCCAGGGGATCTTCCCGAATCAGGAATTGAATCCGGGTCTCCTGCATTGCAGGCAGATTCTTTACCAGCTGAGCTACCACGTTTAGTTCTCTGGTTTTCCACAGCATCCCAATGGCTCAGTCAGTAAAGAATCTGCCAGCAATTCAGGAGACAGGAGACAAGTGTTTGATCCCTGGGTCGGGAAGATCATCTGGAGAAGGAAATGGCTACCCACTCGAATATTCTTGTCTGGGAAATCCCATGCACAGAGGAGCCTGGCGGGCTACATACAGTCCATGGGGTCACAAAGAGTCAGACATGACTAAGCGACTAAGCACGTACTCATGCAAACTCAGTTGCCACACTTAATAGTCTACTCTCAGATGCCCTGATGAGATGTAACTGTCTTAGAGTCGGACAAAGTTAAGGATGCTTCTTCTGTGTGGGCAAGAGAATATTTTTCTCTTGTTGTTTAATGAATTACTGTAAACATAGCTATTGAACACAAGATACATTTATTATCTCCCAGTTTCAGTGGGTCAGGAGGTTAGTATAGTTTAGCTGTGTTCTCTGCTGAGGCTCTTGTTGGGCTGCAGTTAGGGTGTTGGCTGGACTGCATTCTCATTTGGAGAAGAATCTGCTCCTAAGCTTCCCCAGGTTATTAGCTGAATTGATTTCCTTCCCCAGTTCAGTTCCTGGGTCAGGAAGATCCGCTGGAGAAGGGATAGGCTACCCACTCCAGTATTGTTGGGCTTCCCTTGTGGCTTAGCTGGTAAAGAATTCGCCTGCAATGCGGGAGATCTGGGTTTGATCCTTGGGTTTGGAAGATCCCCTGGAGAAGGGAAAGGCTACCCACTCCAGTATTCTGGCCTGGAGAATTCCATGGACTGGTCACAAAGAGTCGGACATGACTGAGTGACTTTCACTCACTTCCTTACAGCCCTCTAGCTGAGGGCTCCAACTTTTTACTGACTTTCAGCTGCAGGCTGCCTTCAGATCTTAGAAGCCACCCACAACTCCCTGCCATGTGGGTTTCCTTAACATGGGGGCTTACTTCATTAAGCCAGCAAGGGGAATTTCTGACCTCAGGAAGGGCTCTCACCTGATTTAGTCAATCCCACCCTTGATGATCTCCCTTTTGATGAACTAAAAATCAACTGATTTGAAACCTTAATTATATCTGCACAATTTCTTTTTCTTTGCCATATTCTGTTGTTGTTCAGTTGCTAAGTCATGTCTGACTCTGCGACCCCATGGACTGCAGCATGCCAGGCTCCTCTGTCCTCTATTATCTCCCACAGTTTGCTCAAATTCATGTCCATTGAGTTAGTGATGCCATCCAATCATCATCTCATCCTCTGTCATCCCCTTCTTCTCTTGCCCTCAATCTTTCCCAGCATCAGGGTCTTTTCTAATGAGTCAGTTCTTCGCATCAGGTGGCCAAATTATTGGAGCTTCAGCATCAGTCCTACCAATGAACATTCAGGGCTGATTTCCTTTAGGATTGACTGGTTTGATTTCCTTGTGGTCTAAAGGGACTCTCAAGAGTATTCTCTAGCAACACAATTCGAAAGCATCAATTCTTCAGTGTTCAGCCTTCTTTATGGTCCAAATCTCACATCCATACATGACTACTGGAAAAATTATAGCTTTGACTATACGGACCTTTGTCAGCAAAGTGATGTCTCTGCTTTCAAATACACTGTCTAGGTTTGACATGGCCTTCCTTCTAAGGAGCAAGCGTCTCTTAATTTCAAGGCTGCATATTCTATTGGCTAGATGCAAATCACAGATCCTGCCCACTCTGATGGGAAAGCAATTATACAGGGAATGACCACAGTGAGTAGGGATTCATGGGGGCCATCTTAGGGTTCTGTCTAGCACAATAAGATTGTTCTTGATTCTTTCTTATTCCAGAATCACAGAAAACACAGGTTCCATAAAGACAGACTGGCCAATAGAGTTCTACTCTTTCTTGATTCCTTAAGAAAATTCAGTACCATGTACTACCCAGGTATTGGCAGTACTGTCCCATCTCTTTGCAGATGGCGGTGGTGGTGGGTGTGTGTGTGGATCTTCAGTTGCCCAGGTGTTCTCAGCCTTGGGACGAATCCTGTTTCCTTGGCTTTGGACTGAGGAGTCCCTACACTGCAGCTGCGTCTGCGGGCCTGGCCAGGCTGCCTTATGAGATGCGTGGGTCAGTTGTGGGAAATAGGAGCAAGGACTTCAGATTCTTTTTTTAAGCAACGTTATTGAGATACAATTTGAATACCTTAAAATTTACCCATCGTAAGTGTAGAGTCCAGTGAGTCTTAGTCTTTAAATATATTTAAACCAGCTCCACAATCCCATTTTAGAGTTCTTCCATTACCCTGAATGTTCCCTTAGGCCTTTCACACTCAATCTCTGCTCCCATCCTCCAGCCCCAGATAAACACAGATCTGCTGTCTGAATCTATAGTTTTGCCGTTTGATTCCCTAGAACTATTATATAAATAGAATCATGCGATCTGTGGTCTTTGGTGTCTGCTTGTTTCATCAAGCAGAATGGTTGTGAGGTTCATGCCTGTTGCTGTATAGGTCATTACTTCATTCCTCTTTATTACAGCTTCTTTATTTGTACCTCTAGTGCAAAATGCAAATGCCTGGCCCTTTGTTCAAAAAGCAGGGAAAAGGGCCATCAGCAATATTAAAGCTTAAAGCTTTTCCTTTTTACATTTCTACTAGCAACGTCTGAGGGTTTCTTCATATCCTCCCCAACACTTATTATCTGTCTTTTTGATTATAGCCTTTCTGCTGGAGGATTTGTTATGGTTTCTCATCATGGTTTTGATTTGCATTTTCACAATGATCAATAATACTGAACATCTTTTTATGTGTTTACTTGCTATCCGTATGTTTTCTTTGGTGAAGTATCTGTTTAAATCTTTTGCCCATTTGTTTTAAAATTGAATTGTTGGCCCTTATTATTGAATTGTAAGACTTAAAAAAATGTTCTGGATACAAGTTGATCTAGTTATATGATTTGTAAATATTTTCTCCTGGATGGTGACTTATCTTTTCATTTTCTAATACCGTCTTTTGAATAGCAAACATTTTTAATTTTAATGAAGCCCATTGAATCAAAAACTCATTGGTTTTGTGGTCCATACTTTGTGTGACATCTGATTCTTTTCATTACTCTCTTTAGAGGAGAAATTGGAGTTGTGGTGAAAGGCAATCACCAATTTTTTACTTGTTTTGGGGGAATTGAGGGACTGATTAATCTTGATTGTATTATAGATATATACAGAGAAAATGAACGTGGTTTTAGATGAACAGAACTTTGCAGCCTTTGCCTGACCTCCTCCTCACTGCAGACATGCAGTGCGACATGCCTGGTGGAGAGGCTCAGGGAGGGGCTTAGAGATGATGGAGAAGAGTCATAGACTGAAAGTGTCACTCTCCACATGGAGGGAGAAAACACCACAAGAAAATTTTAGCGATCATGGAATCCTCTGACCCTGTATGAGGTTTTTTCCCTAGAAGATCTGACCTTGTGATTATGCTAGAAGGGGAATGGTTTGAGGCTGAAGCTCTAGTTGTTTTTTTTTTTTTCCCCCAAAAATCTAAGCACCACTTGAAATTAATGATTAGTGGCCATCTCAGTTTTAGCTAAAACTGCAGACATGATAATAGGTGCGATGCTCATAGTATAAATGGTAAAGAGACATCTTTTACTCAGGAAAATCTTGTATTATTAATATCTTTCAGCTAGCTAAAAGATATTTACTTAACATCCATTATATGCCAGTCTCTGTTCTAGGTGCCATGGATACTTAAAAAGGGCAAAGCAAACAAAAATCCTTGCTCTTGTGGAGCTTACATTCCAGGAAGGGGAGACAGACAATACATAAAAAGTGAAGAAAATAACACTGTAAGATAGAAGTGACAGATGCCATGGGAAAAAAATAGCGGGGGTTGGGGGTGAAGGACACTGATGATGTTTCATATCATAGAGGGTGATCAGGGGAGAACTCAGTGAAGGGAGCTATTTGAGGTAAGGAAGTAATATCCGGGGAAAGAGCAAAAAAGGAAGAGCCTTCAGCTAGTGCTCAAGTTTCAAGACGATGGTTGGGCCAGGATATTCAAGGACTGATGCGGAGGCCAGGGTAGGAAGAACAGGGAAGAGCGAAGTAGGAGACAAGCCAGAGAGGAAATGGGGCTGGATACCATCGGCCTCAAAACCCATAAAAACTTGAAATCTCACAGAGAGTGAACTAGAACACGTTTTGTGCAACTATAACATCCAAGTTTCTCTTCTGTTCAGGTGTTTAACAGTTACAATTTCCTCCAATGATTTCCTGAACAATGCAAGTAATTCAGTGTGTGATTGAATAGTAGTTAACTTTTAAAAATGGCAAATGATGCTGTGTGGATAATAAAAGATAACAAATGGATCTAAAATGTTACTACAGCTGCCAAAAAGATTAAAATACTGCTATGTACAATTGAATACAATTTAAATATAAGAATGCATCTATTTTTTTTTTTTGAAATAGGTTTTAAATGGATTAATTAAAAATAGAGACTGGGAAATGACAAAGATAATTTTTTACGAAGCAGGCTATAAATGGAGAACTACAGTGTTACAGTGAAGGTGTAGATTTAAAAAGTGACTCACCAGAACACGCAATTATTAGGTACAAGTAAGACGCACACTTCCTGGAGGAGGGCATGGCAACCCACTGCAGTATTCTTGCCTGGAGAATCCCATGGACAGAAGAGCCTGGTGGGTTATAGTCCATGAGGTCACAAAGGGTCAGACATAACTAAAGTGACTTAGCATGCACACTTAAAGATATTTTTACATATACCTGAGTAATATGGAATAATATGGACAGTGATTCAATCAGAATATCTTCGTGTGCACTGGAGGCACAACAGGAACACACTAACTCCGTCGGGAATGGGCTGGGCCATCGCTGGAGGTTTGTGAGCCCAGCTCACCATCTAAGAGGAAGTAAGTCTTGAAAGTCGAATGGCAATGTGACTCAGAAAAAGGTGTGGGCTATGTAGCTTAAAACTCAAACCAACATCAGTCATTTAAACCAGAAGGTTCTTGAGGCTGAAACTGGACTTTTAAATATAAACAAAGTATCCTGCCTCAGAGGGACTGGAGTAGGCCCGGAAGTCAGTTTAATGTTAATCTACCTGTTTCTGCCTTTCCTTGCCTTCATTTTTGCACAGCTTTGTCAGAAACCCATTGTTGGCGCCCTCTGGTGGCAGGTTCAAGCTGTGAACTAGAGACTGGCAACACCTTGCAGTTAAGGTGGCTTAACGCCTTCTCGATGGACGTGAGTTTGAGTGAACTCCAGGAGTTGGTGAGGCACAGGGAGGCCTGGTGTGCTGCAATTCATGGAGTCGCAAAGAGTTGGACATGACTGAGCAACTGAACTGAACTGAACAGTGCTTACTTGATGAGAAGTGCCTGTACCAACTCATTGCTTGTAAAATCTAGTGTTTCCCTTTGTTAGTGATGCATATTCCAGAGTTACTTGAACGCTAAGTTGGGCTTACAAATAAATAAGCACTTGTAACATTTCTGCATGATAATAACATACTTTCAGAGTTCTTACTGTTAAGTGCTTCATGTTTATTAATTCATTTCAGCCACATAACAATTGTATGAGGTACTATTATATTCCCATTTTACAGAAGGGGAAACTGAGGCATAAAGAGGTCTCATCCATAGAGGGTGACATAACTAGCAAGTGGGAGAGCTGGGATTTAAACTCGGAAAGTCTTGTTACAGATTCTGTGCTCTTAACCTTTGCACCCTACCATGGCTCATGTGGCAGGGTATACAGTTGGTTTTGTATAATGCCTGGTTCTCTAGCACTGTCTTTTATTCTTCAAATACTTTGCTTTTTAAAAGCAAATCAAGGGGAAGTACTTAGATATATTTGTATGTGCACACACATAATATATATATTGAAGTGAAGTGAACTGAAAGTTGTGCAGTCACGTTTGACTCTGTGACCCCATGGACTATGCAGTCCATGGAACTCTCCAGGCCAGAATACTGGAGTGGGTAGCCTTTCCCTTCTCCAAGGGATCTTCCCAACCCAGGACAGAACCCAGGTCTCCCGCATTGCAGGTGGATTCTTTACTGAGTCACAAGCCCAATACATATACATTAAGTACAGATATCATTTAAAGACAGCCATATAAAAAGGAAGAACTATAAATATGAAGGAAGATAAATACATGGCTTTGAACTTTAAAAGTATTTGAAAATTTTTTTTTGTGGTGATGTATACATTCTTATAACATTTGCTGTCATTTATGAATTCAAGTCATTCTTCAAATTGGGATTGAAATATAGTTTGCAAGTCTTAATCTCTGTTAGTCTAATCTTTTTGGGAGTAGAATTAGGATATGATTTCTCTTTGAGTACCAGTAGTGGGGACTCCATCAATACTTACTGTTATGATGAGCAATGGAATGGATGAGTGGGTACATGAGCTAAACTTTATTCAAAGTATGGCATAGGCATTGTATTGATAGCAAGGGCTCATAGGCCGTTAATGAATTCATCACTTTCCTTGCTATTTTGTACTATCTCAATCTACAGCAACCGTAGGAGGTAGGTACTACTATCCCATAGGTAAGGAAACTGAAGTACAAAGGTTAAATAAACTGTCCAAGCTGCTAAGTAGCAGAGCTGAGATTCAAACCAGGGAGTTTGGCTCTGGAGTCCATGAGCCCAGCCACCATCTGCATGGCTTGAGCTGGCCTTGGCTGCGATGTGTGTGTTTACAGAGCTGCAGGGGTGCACACTGGGGGCCTTTATTTGGGGCTTAATTCTTATAATGGAAAAAGTATTAGGCATGGATGCCTTTCAGCTCTGGGAAACTGAGACTTTACACGCTTCCCCTGACTCTACAACTAAACTCACTGTGCCCGTCCCCCAATCCCTAAACTCACTCCTGTTTTCTGCTCCCTGTCTTAGTGAGGGGCAACAGCAGTCTCTTGTCTGGGCTGCCTTTCTCCAGGGTTGTCCCTGTCCCATCCATCCTCCACATAGTACTCTAGAGTGATTTAAAAAAATAGACTTAATTTTCTTTTTAGTAGTCTTCGGTTCACAGCAAAATAGAACCTAAAGTACAGAGAGTTCCCCTTGCTCTCCCACACAGCCAGCCTCCTACACTCTCAACGTTCAGCCCCATAGGAGTGCATTTGTTACAACTGATGAACCTATGTTGACACATTCTTGCCAAAGTCCACAGTTTACCCCTAGGCTTCACTCTTGTTGTATATTCTGTGGGTTTGGACAAATCTATAATGACATGTGTTCACCGTCACAGCAGCACACAAAGTAGTTTCACTGCCTGAAATAGCCCCTGTGCTCTGCCTGTTCGTTCCTTTTTCTCCTCTAATCCATGGTAACTACTGATCTTTCCTTTTTACTGTCTCCATAGTTTTGCCTTTTCCAGAATGTCAGTATAGTTGGAATCATACGGTATGTAGCTTTTTCAAATTGGTTTCTTTTCCTTAGAAATATGCCTTTAATTTTCCTCCATATCTTTTCATGGCTTGACTGCTCATTTCTTTTTAGCACGGAATAATACTTCATTGGACTTCCCTGGTGGCTCAGTTCATAAAGAATCCACCTTCAATGCAGGAGACCCAAGTCCAGTCCCAGGGTTGGGAAGATCTCCTGGAGATGGGAATAGTAGCCCAGTCCAGTATTCTTGCCTGGAGAATTCTATGGACAGAGGAGCCTGGCGGGCTACAGTCCATGGGGTTGCCAAGAGTCGGACACAACTTAGCAATTAAACCACCACCACCAATACTTCATTATCTGATGTGTCATAGTTTATTTATCAGAGTGATCTTTCAAAAACACAAATCTGATTGCAGTTCTCTCTACTTAAAATCCTCTAGTAGCTTCCCCGTGGATAAAAAATAAACTCATTAGCATGTGATCCAAAGTCTTCATAAAAATAGCCTTGCATTCTTCTCCATTACCTTCCCCATGGTACTTGGCTCTCCATTCTTAATGAACTTTTTTCTGTTCCTCAAAGTGACATATTCTCACTTACCCCAGGGCTCTTGCACTTGCTTCACATCCCCCTACTCTAGCTCACTGTTGTCTTCCTGTTTGGTTGTTCAGGGTGACTTCAGCATCCTTGTAGGTAGTCCATTCAATATTTAGAAATGGAACTTTTATGGTTATATTTTTAATGTCCTTTATACAAATGTCCCACACTTTCGTTAATATCCTGGTATTCAGGTAAAGTAAGTTCATTTTCTAATCACAAATGTGGTCAAAATGTTAGTGGAATTGTGTTAAAAAAATATAGGTCAGGAAAAAACAATTAAATACATAATATATATTTAGTTAGCCCCAAATGAAGGATTTGTATTTAGACGGTTGCAGTTGAAGTTATTTTTCTCTTAGTAATTATTTATTGTCACTGGAGGTAGTTTAGTTTTACTGAAATAAATCTGATTAAATTACGAAATTAGAATAAATTTACTTTTATGGTTTTTATTCTGGGCCTTCTTTTCATTGGATCATTAACTGGTGGTTCAGTTTATTTTTAGTGTTAGTGTGTGTACCTGAAATGGTGTCGGTTCTATGACTTCAAATTTAAGGTTCCAATGCTCTTCTTCTCTGTATGTGTCTGCTTTTCTTTCTGAAATGACAGGGTTGGCATATTTTTAAACATTTTCTGAAAATGTCTATAAAGCAAGTTCAAAAGACCTGAACTTTTGTTCTCACTCAACTGTGGAAAAAAATAGAGACTATTAATGTATTTACTTTTAAATGAGTAGAATTGCAAGATAAACTATCTGCGAGGTTACTGCAGCTGTCTAACATTTGTTAAGGGCTTAATACATAGCAGGCACTTTCCTGTAAATTATTTTCTTTAATTCTTGCTCCAGTCTCACAATTTATGTAGAATTTCCTCCATTTTATATGAGCCAAAACAGAGTCTAAGAGGTTGAATCACTTGGCCAGGGGCACATAGATAAATTGTGGGCCCCAGAGAATGTGTTTTTTTTTCATTTCATAGCACAGTTTTTTGATGACCAGGCCAGCTTCTCAAATCATTTTTGGATTTCTTTAATGAGCAGTCAGTGGCAGGGAGCATGCACACATAGAGCAGGTGTGATGATAAAATAATCAGACTCATTTTGTGGGTGGTTATGGGAATCATTCTCATTGTTTTATAGTCACAAGCTGCATTGTGCACAGTATATATCCTTGTGGGTAGATGGGTGTGTACATGTATACGTGTACAAAAGCCTGCCTTGGAAAGGATGCAACAGTGCCTTTGTAAACTTCCAAAATACAACCAAATCATATAGACAAAAACTAAGTTGGCAGCCAAATGCTGTGATAACAGTACCTCAAGGCTCAGAAAATAAACATTTTAAAGGGGTTTTACAATCTATTAATATTATTTTTCACGCTCATTCTTTTAAGTTGGTGCTTGGCACTGATCGGCTATGACCTTGGTTATCCTCGACTATGCTTTTGGTTATTTATTGTAGCTGTATTGCCCCGGCCTGCCATAGGCAAACACTCTCCCAAAAGATGTTTTTAGAGTATATGTTATTGATGTATAGCATAAATAAGTTTCAATGTAGACAAACCACAAGGCACAGGTTAATGGTTTTAATGAAATGGACTCGCCCATGTAGCAGACACCCAGATTAAGAAAAAGAACATTACCAGCATCAGAGAAACATCCTCATATCTGGTCTTAACCACATCACCCCCTCTCCAAAGGCTTCTACTCTCCTGGCTTTTATCACCAGTTTTGCCAGTTTTTGAACTTCATGTAAGTTGAACCATAGAAAATTTTGCATTTTTTTTCACTTTTCAACGTTTATTTTGTGAGATTCATCCATGCTCTTACATGCAGTGTTGGTTAGCCACTTTGATTTCTACACAGCATTCTTTTATCTGAATATGTTACAACTAGTCCATTCTCTTGTGGATGTACACTTGAATTTCCCCCAGTTTTTGTTATGAATAGTGCCCCTCAAAACATCCTCATATGTATCTTCTGACACAAATACATATATATATCATTGGATGAATGCACAGGAGTGGATTGCTGGGTTGTGAGGTATATATATATTCAGCTTTAGTAGATGCTGTCAAACACTTTTTCCAAAGTAGTTGTGTCAATTTAAATTCCCATTCATAATATAGAAGAGAGTTTGCTGCTCTGGATCTTTGCCAGCAACTGGTATCATTAGCTTTTTTCATCTTAGCTGTTTGGTGGGTAGGTTCATCATAGTTTTATTCTGTGTTTCTCTAATAACTAATGCAGTTGAGCACCTTTTCACATGTTTATTGGCAACTTGGATATCCTTTTATTGTGAAAGGCCTGTTCACATCTCTTGCCCATTTTCTATTGGGTCGTCTATGTTTTTCTTACTGATTGTAGAACTGTTTTATGTTTCTCTCCCAAATGACGTACTGGCTGGAGGTAGTGTAGGAATCCTGGGATCCTGGAAGAGGGAGAACAGAAAGGAGGTTGGGTCACCTGGGTAAAACCTCACTCGCTTCTCCTTTCAGCCCCAACAGCAGAAAGGTATTTTAGGTAGCAAGGCCTCTAGTCCCTGGTGGCTCTGTGTTTCTCCAAGAGATAGCTGGCCCCACTTCTTGCCTATTAGTGTGCATTTTGAAGCCCCATCACCTGGAAATCTTACAGTATTCTAAACATACAGTTTCAGATGCTCTTAGCCAGTCCCAAACTTGGGTGTCATCTCCATTTCCTCACCTTTCCTCCCAGCCCTCACCTCTCCAGTCCCACCAAGTCCTGGCAATTCTGTGTCCAAAATATGCATCCAGGGACTTCCGTGGTGGTCAGTGATTAGGACTCTACACTGCCGCTGCAGGGGCCACCGGCTTAATCCCTGGTCTGGGAACTAAGATCCCACTGCAAGTTGCATTTTGTTTCACTTTTCATTGTTATTTTGTGAGATTCATCCATGTGAATCTCATGTTTATCCACTTTCATTTCTACACAGCATTCTTTTATCTGAATATGTGGCAAAAAAAAAAAAAAAAAAAACATCCAATAGGATCGCTTTACCCTACTTCTACCACCAGCACCTGGTTCAAGGCATAGCACCCTTCCCCAAGGTCCATGAGATGGCTTCCAAATGGCCTCCAACTGGCTCAATGAACTGTTTAAAACACAAGTTGAACCCTCCTTGAAGTTCTTTATTCTCATGTTGTTATTCTTCATACCCCCTCTTCTTGGACTCATGGCACCACCACAGTTGGTAATTACATGTTTCTTTCTGCCTTTGTTCTCACGCCTGTCTTCTCCCCTGACCTGTCAATTCCACGAAGGGATCAGGCCTGCTTTGTGCACTAGTTCAGCTCAACAGTTGGTGCATTTGAACACGAGAGGTTGAATGAATACCCCGTGTCAGATCTGAACCAAGTCCCTGCTGTCCCCGTCAGGTGTTCATCCAGCCTCTTCTGAGTATTTCACATGATGAGGCTCTCACTAAACCTGAGGTAACCTGTCCTGCATTGGAAAGGAAAGCAACATACCTCACTCAGTGTTCAAAGAGGAGGCAAAGTGTGTAAGCCGAAGGAAGGCTGAGGTCCCAGCAAGACGGGAAATAGGAAAATCTTCTCAGGGCACCCGTGTCCTTGCTTAATTGTTTTAGTTGGAAAACTCCCCTTAGTCAGCAGATGCAGCTCCTGACTCTTTGGCCCTCACTTCCCTCCCACCCATAGCATTTCTAGGGAACACAGTGCACTTCTGGGGGCAAAACAAGCTTGTGTGTTTGTGGGGTCTATCCTGTTCCCATATCCAGCCTCTGACCTCTCCCTCTGGAACTGAGGTCAGAGTGGAACATGACATGACCTGGGGCTCCCAAAAGGGCCTCACCCATCTCTCAGTGGCCCAGTCCCTTACCCAAGTGTGGATTATTGAACACACTGTCATCAAAGGTGGTAGCAGGGAGCTAGACGTCCAAATGCATTCCCTGAATGAGACAAGACAGTGGTTTGCAATTCTGGCTGTATTGAGGCCGGGTCCCCAGTGTGGTTAGTCTATTAAGTAGGAATCTCACCCCGTGATGATCTCAATTAATTCGATGTTTTCCCTAGTTCCCTTTAGATAGTCTGTACTCAGCACTGTGGGCTCATGAGCAGTTTTAAATCCAACACAGGGAAAGTCCTCCTTGTATCCCCACGGTTCACAGTCAAGGCAAAGTCTATCAGTATAGCTCAACAAGGCCTTGGAGCCAGAGAGAGATGAATTCTAGCTTGATCCAGGCACTTGTCAAGTGGGACCCTGGACATTCACTTACCTGGCTGAGCTTCATAGTCTTCCTCTGCCATGTGAAGCTGCTTCTTGCCTCTAGGGCCATTGTGAAGATTCAGTAAGTTATGGAAAGTGTCCAGCACTGTAGCTAGTTCAGAGTAGGTGTCCTGTATGTGATGATTCGTATTTCAAACAGTTTCCCATCTTATGGGAAAGATGACCAAATATGGCTTGTGAATCTGTTTCATTGTTCTGGGAGGTATTACATTTACTCTTGATTTCAGGGCAGTATTTGCTGAATTGCTATAGTGTGAGGTACTGCCAGGCTCATTGGCATTTCTGATGGGGAGACAGAGGTAAGGCGTAGAAACTGATTTGAGCAAGTGAACTGGAAGCAAGTCCAAACTCTGAAGCTTTTAATACTCTATCTTCAATTCATTCCCAATTAATTCCCATCAGTTACGAGTAAGGAGGACTTTAGTTCCCTCTTTTCCTAGCACATATCTGAATAATTAGAATCCCCCAAATACCCTTCTTTTTTTTTAACTTACATAGTTTATTAATTTCCATACATACAGGCCAATGAGGTACATTGTTTAAAGTTCAGGAATCTATAGACAGATTCTCTTTAATGACATTGTTCTATTTCCAAGGCTATAGAAATGAGTCAGTTATGCTTCTTCCCTCAGCTGAAATTGTTGCATCAAATCTGTTATCAAAGTCAAATGTATTGAATTAATCAATCTTTTCTTTTCTTTTCTATTTTCTCTGCTACCACCCATGTCTAGGTTTTCCCAGATTACTACAATAGACTTGAAAAAAAATGTTTATTATGGAAAAATTCAAACTTCAAACATACTAAAAAATAAAGAGAATATTATATTGAACGCTCATGTACCTGACATAAAACTGCACCAATTGTCAACTTTTTGCCATTCTTCTCCTTCATTTTTTTCTGGACTCATAGAATGTCCGTGTGTATCTCTAATAAATAAGCAATTTGTGTCCCCCACAGCTTTTTCATTATTCTTTCTCTAATATCATTTTTCTCACCAATCCAAAAATTTCCCACCCAAATATCCTACTTTATCCAGTAATTCTGGACATGTGCTCTTGTGAGCCTTTTGAGTAATACTGACAATAAAGGAAAAAAAGAAACAGTGAAGACTTGAGGGGGAGGGAGGGCCCGCTAATTTTCCCTGGGTAATAGAAGTGTGGATGGTAATTATTTTTCTCACCAGTGTCCCACATTTAGTAAGCCATAATGTATTAGCATTATTATCAGAATATGCTCCCCACCAAACTTTCTAAATTAAAACACCAGGCAAGTTAATTTAAATGCTGCTGTACCTGTGAAGTACCAGTTACCCTATATAAAGTGGTCAAAGCAGAGAGCAGGAGGCTCAGGGCACCTTGGGGTCAGCCATACTGGATTAAAAGCTCATCAGCACTGAGAGGGAACACGAATGTGGTTTCTCTTGAAGAGTACAAAGGGCTTATTCCATCAATGGTAGATGCTCAGTAAATAGTGGCTAAGGTGATGAAGGAAGCTGGAATCAAGATTGCCGGGAGAAATATCAATAACCTCAGATATGCAGATGTCACCACCCTTATGGCAGAAAGTGAAGAGGAACTAAAAAGCCTCTTGATGAAAGTGAAAGAGGAGAGTGAAAAAGTTGGCTTAAAGCTCAACATTCAGAAAACGAAGATCATGGCATCTGGTCCCATCACTTCATGGCAAATAGATGGGGAAACAGTGGGAACAGTGGCCGACTTTATTTTTCTGGGTTCCAAAATCACTGCAGATGGTGACTGCAGCCATGAAATTAAAAGACGCTTACTCCTTGGAAGGAAAGTTATGACCAACCTAGACAGCATATTCAAAAGCAGAGACATTACTTTGCCAATAAAGGTCCATCTAGTCAAGGCTATGGTTTTTCCAGTGGTCATGTATGGATGCTAGAGTTGCACTATAAAGAAAGCTGAGCACCAAAGAATTGATGCTTTTGAACTGTGGTATTGGAGAAGACTCTTGAGAGTCCCTTGGACTGCGAGGAGATCCAACCAGTCCATCCTAAAGGAGATCAGTCCTGGGTGTTCATTGGAAGGTCTGATGTTGAAACTGAAACTCCAATACTTTGGCCACCTCATGAGAAGAGTTGACTCATTGGAAAAGACCCTGATGCTGGGAAATATGGAGGGCAGAAGGAGAAGGGGACGACAGAGGATGAGATGGTTGGATGGCATCACCGACTCGATGGACATGGGTTTGGGTGAATTCCGGGAGTTGGTGATGGACAGGGAGGCCTGGCGTGCTGCGGTTCATGGGGTTGCAAAGAGTCGGACACGACTGATCGACTGAACTGAACTGAACTGAAATGAAGGTGATGAATGAATGATTCTTCTCTTTCAATCACCTGGCAACATTTGCTTTTTATATTTTCCTCAGTGACAAATGCCTGCTTAGCTTAGATCCCTCCAGACAGGGACACTATTTTTCAAACCAACCAGTTGATAAACATTTACTGAGTTCTTATTATATGCCAGGCACTTGGTATGCAGTTGTGACCAAAGACAGTCATGTCCTTGCTGCCGTGGACCTCATAAGCTGGTGGAGAAGACAAGATGTAGTCAAATTAAAGAAAGAAAGAAGATGGGAGACGTCAGGCTCCCACCATCGGAGCGGCGGCCCGGCGCGGCGCAGCGCCGACAGCTTGAGCTCTCGTTGCAGCGAGTGTTCCGTTCCCGTCACCGGGCGGCGCCGCTCGAGCCGCAACGCGCCTCCACGCTCCTCGCCGCTTCCAACCCCGCGGCCGCCGCTCCCCTAGCAGTCGGCACACACACCATGAGGACGTCAACCAGAGCCTGGCCGAGTGGAAGCTCTTTATCTACAACCGGACCACCGGAGAGTTCCTGGGGTGCACCGCCAAGAGCTGAGGTTTGATCTTGCTCTTCTGCCTAGTCTTTTATGGGTTCCTGGCTGCACTCTTTTCATTCACAATGTGGGCCATGCTTCAGACTCTGAACAATGAGGTTCCAAAATATTGTGACCAGGTTCCTAGTCCAGGACTGAAATGGTTTTTCCAAAACCATTGTCGGTGTTGGACTTTTCATTCAGCCTGTCTGATTCAGAATCCTATCAAGGGTACATTGATGACCTTAAGAAATTTCTAAAGCCATATGGCTTAGAAGAACAGAAGAATCTCACAGATTGTACCAGCGGAAATTTTTGAGCAGAAGGGTCTAGAATACACTGCGTGTCAGTTTCCTCTTGCCTTACTTGAAGCATGCAGTGGTGTGGATGATCCTACGTATGGCTACCAAGCAAGAAACCCTTGTATTCTTGTGAAAACGAACAGAAAAATTGGATTAAAGCCTCAAGGAGAACCAAGGATAGACTGTATTGGAAAGAGTGAAAGCACTGGAGTTCTATCCACTTATTCTCCCAAAGGAATGATAGATTTAAAATATTTTCCATATTATGGAAAAAAAACTGTACGGGAGCTACCTGCAGCCACTAGTTGCCGTCCAGCTCAGCTTTGGTAGTGATGGTGACGTAGAAGAAGTAATGGTTGAGTGCAAGATTGATGGATCACCCAACCTAAAAACCCAGAATGACCGTGACAAGTTTTTAGGACGAGTTGCATTCAAGATCACCACACATGCATAGTAGGAGTTAGGATATCTCCACAGAGTAAACGTTGTGTTGTCTGTCTTCATTTTGTACCAGCGGGACCTGCCATTCCAGAATTATGAGACCACCTTGGAGAAACATGGAGTGGTACATGACACTGGGATAACATAATGTGCTTCCAGATAATAGTGGTCCATGTCTTTCTAAGTAACTGCCTGTTGCCTCTGCTGCCTTTTGAACCATGTACAGACACCAGATAGGGACTGTGAACACCTGATTCTGAACATGTAGGTTGGGGGTCTTGTCCAGTTTTTATGTGGTTTAATTGCCAAGTGTCTAAAGCTTGAACGTGCTGTGCTATGTAAATATTTTATAGATTTAACACTGGTTAACTGTCATATTTTGATGTCAGCAAAGTTTTAGGCGATAAAATGGTACCTGATCAATATCAAATGACTTTATAGCTGCAAGAAATTTAGTGTGTGGAAAAGTTCTGTATGTGAGGAGGAAAAAAGGAAAATAAAAGTGTTCAGTTCAGTCACTCAGTTGTGTCCAACTCTTTGCAACCCCATGAAACACAGCACGCTGGGCCTGCCTGTTCATCACCAACTCCCGGAGTTCACCCAAACCCATGTCCATCGAGTTGGTGATGACATCCAACCATCTCATCCTCTGTTGTCCCCTTCTCCTGCCCTCCATATTTCCCAGCATCAGGGTCTTTTCCAATGAGTCAACTCTTTGCATGAGGTGGCCAAAGTATTGGAGTTTCAGCTTCAACATCAGACCTTCCAGTGAACCCCCAGGACTGATCTCCTTTAGGATGGACTGGTTGGATCTCCTTGCAGTCCAAGGGACTCTCAAGAATCTTCTCCAACACCACAGTTCAAAAGCATCAATTCTTCGGTGCTCAGCTTTCTTTATAGTCCAACTCTCACATCCATACATGACCACTGGGAAAACCACAGCCTTGACTAGACGGACCTTTGTTGGCAAAGTAATGTCGCTGCTTTTTAATATGCTGTCTCAGATCAGATCAGATCAGTCTCTCAGTCGTGTCTGACTCTTTGCGACCCCATGAATCGCAGCACGCCAGGCCTCCCTGTCCATCACCAACTCCCTCAGTTCACTCAGACTCACGTCCATCGAGTCAGTGATGACATCCAGCCATCTCATCCTTTGTCGTCCCCTTCTTCTCCTGCTCCCAATCCCTCCCAGCATCAGAGTCTTTTCCACTGAGTCAACTCTTCACATGAGGTGGCCAAAGTATTGGAGCTTCAGCTACAGCATCATTCCTTCCAAAGAACACCCAGGGCTGATCTCCTTCAGAATGGACTGGTTGGATCTCCTTGCTGTCCAAGGGACTCTCAAGAGTCTTCTCCAACACCACAGTTCAAAAGCACCAATTCTTCGGCGCTCAGCCTTCTTCACAGTCCAACTCTCACATCCATACATGACCACTGGAAAAACCATAGCCTTGACTAGACGAACCTTTGTTTGCAAAGTAATGTCTCTGCTTTTGAATATGCTATCTAGGTTGGTCATAACTTTCCTTCCAAGGAGTAAGCGTCTTTTAATTTCATGACTGCAGTCACCATCTGTAGTGATTTTGGAGCCCAGAAAAATAAAGTCTGACACTGTTTCCACTGTTTCCCCATCTATTTCCCATGAAGTGATGGGACCAGATGCCATGATCTTCATTTTCTGAATGTTGAGCTTTAAGCCAACTTTTTTCATTCTCCACTGTATGCTGTCTAGGTTGGTCATAACTTTCCTTCCAAGGAGTAAGCGTCTTTTAATTTCATGGCTGCAATCACCATCTAGGTTAAAAAAAAAAAAAGATGGACAGATGTGTAGGTGCTGCAGAGGAAATAAACTCTTGATTGGGAAGTCAGGCAAGAGTTCCCACCTGAGGAGGGGACGTGTGAGTTGAGACCTGAAAGGTTAAAGCAGGAAGGTGGGTTGTGATGGAGAGTGGGGTTGTGTTTTAGGCAGAGAGAACAGCGTACAAAGAGATCCTCAAGTGGCAGACAGCTTGGCTTCTTCAAGGCGGTGAGGAGGCTGGTGTGCCTGGAGCACTGTGAAAGATGGAAGATGGGGGTGTGGTTGGCGTGAGATGAAGTTGGACAGGCGGGTAGAAGCCAGATCATGCAGGGACCTGGAGGCTGTGGTTATGCATTTGGGTTTATTCTGAGTACAGTAGGAGCCTGCCCTTGCTTCCTCCAAACTTACTTCACCTGCAGTTTTTTTTTTTCATCTCTGTTTTTGGCAATTCTATCTTTCCAGTTGCTTAGGCCAAAAATTTTGGAGTTATCCTTAACTCTTCCCCCACCCCGCCTTACACTACATCTTCCTTGACAACAAATTCAGCTGCCTGTTCCTTTAAGTTATAATAGACTCTCACCACTTCTCATCACTTCCACTCCTTCCTGATCTAAGCCACCATCATCTCTTATCTGAATTACTGGATTTACTTCCCAGCATCTTGGGCTAAAGATGCTGTCAGATTATCTCCCTCCTGTAGTCAAAACCTTGTAATGTTTCACCATCTCAGAGTGAAAGCAAATCTTACCATTGCACAATCTGGCCCCTCCCTTGTTATTTCCTAGATCGTGGGTACAAAATCAGAGGGGGAATCAGAGGCTATAACCATTTATTCACTCAGTCCTTCAACAAATAGTTATTGAGTATCTGTGATATGTCAGGCACTCCTCTAGGTGCTTGGAACACACTGGGGACAGATAAAAAGTCTCTGCTTCATGGAACTTACACAGTAAAGAAGTAAATTACATAACTTGTTAGAAGGAAATAAGTGTTAGGGGAAAAATAGTTAGGTTAAGGAAAAACCCAGAATCTTGGGTGGGGAGAGATTGTAATTTTATATAGGGTAGCCTTGCCGAGAATGGAAACAGTGACAGACTTTATTTTTTTGGGTTCCAAAATCACTGCAGATGGTGATTGCAGCCATGAAATTAAAAGATGCTTGCTCCTTGGAAGAAGAGTTATGACCAACCTAGACAGCATATTAAAAATAGAGACATTACTTTGCCAACAAAGGTCCATCTAGTCAAAGCTATGGTTTTTCCAGTAATCATGTATGCATGTGAGAGTTAGACTATAAAGAAAGCTGAGCACTGAAGAATTTATGTTTTGTTTTTGTGTGTGTTCATTCTATAACAAGCCTTTATTTTTTATTTTTTAATATAAATTTATTTATTTTAATTGGAGGCTAATTACCTTACAATTATTGTATTGGTTTTGCCATACAACAACATGAATCTGCTACGGGTGTACATGTGTTCCCCATCCTGAATCCCCCTCCCACCATTCTCCCCATACCATCCTCTGGGTCATCCCAGTGCACCAGCCCCAAGCATCCTGTATCATGCATTGAACCTGGACTGGCGATTGGTTTCATATATGATATTATACATGTTTCAATGCCATTCTCTCAAATCATCCCACCCTCTCCCTCTCCCACAGAGTCCAAGACACTGTTCTGTACATCTGAGTCTCTTTTGCTGTCTCGCATACAGGGTTATCGTTACCATCTTTCTAAATTCCATATATATGCGTTAGTATACTGTATTGGTATTTTTCTTTCTGGCTTACTTCACTCTGTATAATAGGCTCCAGTTTCATCCACCTCATTAGAACTGATTCAAATGTATTCTTTTCAATGGCTGAGTAATACTCCATTGTGTATATGCACCACAGCTTTCTTATCCATTCGTCTGCTGATGGACATCTAGGTTGCTTCCATGTCCTGGCTATTATAGACAGTGCTGTGATGAACATTGGGGTACACGTGTCTCTTTCAATTCTGGTTTCCTTGGTGTGTATGCCCAGCGGTGGGATTGCTGGATCATAAGGCAGTTCTATTTCCAGTTTTTTTTTTTAAGGAATCTCCACACTGTTCTCCATAGTGGCTTTACTAGTTTGCATTCCCACCAACAGTGTAAGAGGGTTCCTTTTCTCCACACCCTCTCCAGGATTTATTTCTTGTAGACTTTTGGATAGCAGCCATTCTGACTGGCGTGAAATGGTACCTCATTGTGGTTTTGATTTGCATTTCCCTGGTAATGAGTGATGTTGGGCATCTTTTCATGTGTTTGTTAACCATCTCTATGTCTTCTTTGGAGAAATGTCTGTTTAGTTGTTTGGCCCAGTTTTTGATTGGGTCATTTATTTTTCTGGAATTGAGCTGCAGGAGTTGCTTGTATATTTTTGAGATTAATTATTTGTCAGTTGCTTCATTTGCTATTATTTTCTCCCATTCTGAAGGCTGTCTTTTCACCTTGCTTAGAGTTTCCTTTGTTGTGCAGAAGCTTTTAATTTTATAGGTCCCATTTGTTTACTTTTGCTTTTATTTCCAATATTCTGGGAGGTGGGTCATAGAGGATCCTGCGGTGATTTATGTTGGAGAGTGTTTTGCCTATGTTCTCCTCTAGGAGTTTTATAGTTTCTGGTCGTACATTTAGATCTTTAATCCATTTTGAGTTTATTTTTGTGTCTTGCATTCCTATACACTAATAATGAGAAAATAGAAAAAGAAATTAAGGAAACAATTCCATTCACCATTGCAATGAAAAGAATAAAATACTTAGGAATATATCTACCTAAAGAAACTAAAAACCTATATATAGAAAACTATAAAACACTGGTGAAAGAAATCAAAGAGGACACTAATAGATGGAGAAATATACCGTGTTCATGGATTGGAAGAATCAATATAATGAAAATGAGTATACTATCCAAAGCAATCTATAGATTCAGTGCAATCCCTATCAAACTACCAATGGTATTTTTCACAGAGCTAGAACAAATAATTTTAAAATTTATATGGAAATTAAAAAAAAACTCAAATAGGCAAAGCATTCTTGAGAAAGAAGAATGGAACTGCAGGAATCAACCTGCCTGACTTCAGGCTCTACTACAAAGCCAGAGTCATCAAGACAGTATGGTACTGGCACAAAGACAGAAATAGAGATCAATGGAACAAAATAGAAAGCCCAGAGATCAATCCATACACCTATGGACACCTTATCTTTGACAAAGGAGGCAAGAATATACAATGGAGAAAAGATAATCTCTTTAACAAGTGGTGCTGGGAAAACTGGTCAACCACTTGTAAAAGAATGAAACTAGAACACTTTCTAACACCATAGACAAAAGAATTTATGCTTTTGATCTGTGGTATTGGAGAAGACTCTTGAGAGTCCCTGGGACTGCAAGGAGATCCAACCAGTCCATCCTAAAAGAAATCAGGTCCTGAATATTCATTGGAAAGACTGATGCTGAAGCGGAAACTCCAATACTTCGACCACCTGATGTGAAGAACTGACTTATTTGAAAAGACCCTGATGCTGGGAAAGATTGAAGGCGGGAGAAGGAGATGACAGAGGATGAGATGGTTGGATGGCATCACTGACTCAACGAACATGAGTTTGAGTAAGCTCCAGGAGTTGGTGATGGACAGGGAAGCCTGGCATGCTGCAGTCCGTGGGGTTGCAAAGAGTTGGACATGACTGTGTGACTGAAGTGAACTGACTTGCCGAGAAGGTGATATTAGCACCTTCTAACATGAGTGGAGGGAGTTAGCATTGCAGGTGACAGCGGTGGCAGGATCTTGGGGCAGTGGAGCAGTGACCTCTCTTCAGGGTGATGCGGGCTGTGGCTGCCACATAGTTTATGCTACCCACAGCCAAGGACAGGGAGTGGTGGTCATGGCTAAGCCAAATAACTTGGGTTGGGACAGTGAGTTTGCAGGACTTTCCTGGTGGTGGAGTGGCTAAGACTGTGCTGCCCATGCAGGGGGCTCAGGTTGGATCCCTGGTCAGGGAACTAGATCCCCCATGCCACAACTAAGAGTTTGCATGCTGCAAATAAAGATCCCACATGCTGCAATTGATTGAATATCAGAGATCCTGTGTGCTGCGACTAAGATCCAGTGTGGCAGTAAATAAATAAATATTAAAAACAGAAGTGTGTCAGTTTCTAGGGATATACCATAAAAAACAATGAGCTCTCCATGTGGCCTTGATGACAATATATTTGTCACATCTCTACTTCCTTTAGAATTGGATTCCCAGAGTGGACTCTGAGTAACAGTTGCCAACAAAAAGATTTCAAAGGGCAAATGTTTGGGAAATGTTGCTTGGAGTTTCACAGGGGACATCAGTATATTAAAGGCTGTGTGGAATTCTGTGCTGAAGAAGCATGTTTAGCTCAACATTTATTTATTTTTATATTTATTTTTGGGAGTATGTGTGCTTATCCGTGTTTGACTCTTTGCGACCTTGTGAACTGTATGTAGCCCACCAGGCTTCTCTGTCCATGGTATTTTTCATCCAAGAATACTGGAGTGGGTTGCCGTTTCCTTCTGCAGGAGATCTTCCCAACCCAGGGATCAAACCCATGCCTCATGTCTCCTGTATTGGCAGGCGAATTCTTTACCACTAACGCCACTTGGGGGGATAACTGCTTTACTCTGTTACACTGGTTTCTGCCATACGTCAATATGAATCAGCCACAGGTATATACACACGTCTCCTCCCTCTTGAACCTCCCTCCCACCTTCCACTCCATGCCACCCCTCTAGGTTGTCACAGCACCGGTTTGTAGCTCAACATTTATTAAGCTAATTTAGTTGTGGAATATATATATATATTTTTTTTGGAAAATAGAACTCCTAGTCAAATTCCACAGAAGTACATATTTGGAAATCCTTATACAGACAGATTGGAACCAACTGATCTGGGAAGATTCATTTGGGTTCTCACTAGTAGCAGAGTGCTTGGGGAAGCTGGAAAACAAAGCTGGTTGCTGGGTGAGCAGAGTCCTCCAACTAGGAAAGTCTGGATAGTTATGAGATTAAAAAATGGCTGGGGATGCATCTAGGGTCAGATAATCATTAATCAAGCATCGATTCAATGTTTCCTTTCTCATGGCATGCTGAGAGTTGGCAAACTTTTCTGTGAAGGACCAGAGAGTAAGCGTTTTAGGTTTTATGGGCCATATGGTAGTGTGAAATACGTTAATGAAGGACATGGCTGTGTTACAATAAAACTTTGTTTATGGATACTGAATTGGCATTTCACATAATTTACATGTATTATATTATTTTTCTTTTGATTTTTTTCTCCCATCCATTTAAAGATGCGAAGACCATTCTTGGCTTCTCTACCCTATAAAAGCAGGTGGTGGGCCAGATTTGGCCTATCGATTTGCCAACATCATATGCTATTTGCCTGCAGGGGCTCCCAGCCGAGTGGGAGGCATCTACATGGATAATTACAGTGTTCTGTGGAAAGCCTTGCAGTGGAGGTCAACACGGGGTCCTTCTCTGAGAGCCTCAAGGAGGCACTGGGAGCAACTTGGATGTGTTAGAAGGGGAGCTGGCAGAGAAGGCACTCTGGATTTTGTACTTTGACTTCAAGACCTGGTTGGATGTTGCCTGAAGGCTGTGCCTACCTGAACTCAGGTGTTTCCTCTTCTGACTGGGCTTAGTGTTCAACGTGAGTCTCTCTTCGGGTGCTACTATTTTCCTCTGGGCTCCTTGCCTTGTTCTGTGGTTTATATCCCTGTCCCCTGGTTTACTGTGGGGGCCTTAATACTTCCGTACCATCCTGGCTGCTGCAGCCTTCTAGAGATCGAGCAGGTGTTCCCTCCCTCCTAAGTGCCCTCAGCCTCTCTCCCTCAGGGGTGGTATTTCTGTACCCACTGAACTCTTGGCTCCCTCAGCTTCTGGTACTCACACAGTGGGTGTGCTGGTGCCAGCGCAAATCGGCACTTGACATCCAAAGTACCCATCTCATCCCAAATGAGTTCAGTGATGTCTGGTTGGTAGCTTGAAATCTGCTATGGTGAGAGTATTCACCCCATAGAAATTGGCAAAGGAAATCTGCAAATACAGATCAGTGGTCCCCACTGCCCTTTCCACTGTAGCCATTTCTGCCCTGGAGGACTGGTTTACCACTCCTTATGTGCCCAGGCAAAATTATTTTTTAGGATATCACACAACTGTGGGCTTTCCAGGTGGCGCTAGTGGTAAAGAACCTGCCTGTCAGTGCAGGAGATGTAAGAAATGTGGGTTCAATCCCGGGTTGGGAAGATCTCCTGGAGGAGGACATGGCTACCCACTCTAGTATTCTTGCTTGGAGAATGCCATGGACAGAGGAGCCTGGCGGGCTATAGTCCAGGGGGTCACAAAGAGTCGGACATGACTGAAGCAACTTTAGCATGGCACACAACTCTACTCAGCCCTGGGAGAAATTTAGATCTAGGTGTAGTGTCAGTTACTAAACTATGAAAAATGCTTGGAATATCACTGCCCTCTGGCCCTTCCTGACACATTCCCCCTACACTTTCCCAGTCTGTATTGGTCCCCCTTCCTTGATATGTTCAATCATATGACACTTCTGTGTCATCTTCTGATTCCATGTGGGTCTTTCAATTCTGAGGCCCTGAAATGTGAACTTGGAGAGGCAGTTGTAGTGATTAATTTCCAGGGCTGTAGAGCCAGGCTGTCTGGGTCTAAATTCTGGTTCCATCACTTACAATCTGAGTCATCCTGAGTAAGTTATTAAGTGAATCAGTTTGCTTCATCTGTAGAATTGGTCATATTTGCAAGGTCTAAATAATTTCAATACACAAAAGCACTTAGGACAATATCTGCTCTTAGTATGCATTCAGTGAATTCAGCTATTATTAGTAATCATTTTGTTTTCGATTCCTATCATTGCCTGGCACATGTATGATACACACTTAATGCATTAAATATATATGCTGCTGCTAAGTCGCTTCAGTCGTATCTGACTCTGTGCGACCCCATAGACGGCAGCCCACTAGGCTCCTCTGTCCCTGGGATTCTCCAGCAAGAACATTGGAGTGGGTTGCCATTTCCTTCTCCAATGCATGAAAGTGAAAAGTGAAAGTGAAGTCGCTCAGTCGTGCCCGACTCTTAGCGACCCCATGGACTGCAGCCTACCAGGCTCCTCCGTCCATGGGATTTTCCAGGCAAGAGTACTGGAGTGGGTTGCCATTGCCTTCTCCGATTAAATATATATATTAAATGCTAATTATATGAGCAAAAGTACACATAGAAGTAGAGAAGGGAGTGATTGGGCTGGAGTAAGGGAATTTAAACAGCTGATGGGGGGTGAAATAGGGCTTGAAGGGTTAGTTGAGTGTTGATAGCTAGGGAAAGTTAATGGTTAATTCAGCTGGTACTTCAAAAGTTAGGCCATTTGGTAAATATAGAAACTGAATGTGAAAAATAATTAGCATTAAGCTGATTTCATTTCAATTTAGTAGGAGACCTACTATCAAAATTCCATTTCTCTCTTCCCTGATGTCCTGTGAGGTGTTACTAAGTGGTTTGCTTTAGGAATATAATAGATTTTAATTATTGAACGAAGTACTTGAAGAGAAAGCAGGAAGTCAGGAATGGTCTGTAGCTCTGGGACATTAATTTTATGCGTTCTGGAGAAATTAACATGATGCGGTGACATTTCCATAGCATCCAAAAGTAGTATTATCGATACAATGTCTGAGAGATGGCGACCCTTGATTCTTCCTGTTCTCACATCCATTGTCACTGTCTTTTCTGAATTATTTTTCCTTTCAGAACTCACCTGTGTTGTCTTCTGGCAGATGAACACCAAGCTAATAAAGCACAGTTCTGCCCCGTGATTTTGCTAAAAGAAAAGCAGCTTCCCCAAAGAAGGGAAGGGTATTTATTTGCCTATTTTAGGACTTGCACAGTGATAGAGGTTGACATAATTCTCTTTGAGGTTTTTGTTCTCTTGTTACTGAACAAGTGTTCTTCAACTGATAGGAGTAGATCAGACCAAGAAGATGAGGACTGCTGTAGACGAAGAATCGGGACTGTTTGAAATGTATTCCTTGTCTTCCCCCCATTCCATTTATAGCCTCTAAGCAAGACAGATCTGGTTTGAATGAGGAATCTCACTTTGCAGTGAGTGGTCTAGGACCTGTGGCACACCTTTTATTTTGAGCTTCACTTTTCTCTTCTGTAAATGGGGTTATGGCACCCCTCTGGATGGTGATGTGGGTGTCAGTGATCGAGCTCTGGGGTGACAGTATGAGGCAGAGCCCTGGTGGCTTAGTTGGTGCTTAGGAAATGCTTCTGTACTCAAAGTTTCTTTCTCCCAGAAATTGTTATAGGTATGGTAGGATTCTCCTTAAATATATTTAAATTGACAAAGATACGTGAAAATAACATTTGGATGAAATATCTACTGTATGTGTTTGTGTGTGTATGACCTAGGAAAGCAGGCACGTACAAGTGTGACAATATTTCTAGAACAGTACTTGCATACTGCCTTCAACACCACCTTTTTCTTCTCTTCCATGAAGAAAGCAAATCCATTAACAAAGAGGACTAGAAAAAAGTAGCAGACTGGTCTGAAAATGCATTGGACAATAAAACCCCATTCTATTCTTACAAAAAATTTGATATTTGTGACATACATGATACTTGAAATTCACAATACACCAGCAATTGTCATTCTCAAAATTTACAATACTTTGGATAGTCTCAATGAAATCCCAAATTTGTGAATTTTACTGAGTGTCACTACAGACGAGGGTCTGTCAATAATCTGCCAATTAGCAGGTTGAAGATTAACTGTTTGGAAGATTATCAGTTATTGAATTGACTTAAAATCACAAGTTGTATGAGTTGTGGACAAGGACACTTTGCTCTGTGCCCAAGGCCATGGCGTTCGGGATGATCTTTTACCGGCTCTGTTCATTTGGATTTTGGAACAATAAGATGTATAATTTATTTATCTATGCTCAGGGGGTATAAAAACTATGCAAAACAGAGAAAATACTTTGTAATCATACTTCAGTTCAGTTCAGTAGCTCAGTCGTGTCCGACTCTTTGTGACACCATGAATCGCAGCACTCCAGGCCTCCCTGTCCATCACCAACTCCCGCAGTTCACTCAGACTCACGTCCATCGAGTCAGTGATGCCATCCAGCCATCTCATCCTCTGTCGTCCCCTTCTCCTCCTGCCCCCAATCCCTCCCAGCATCAGAGTCTTTTCCAATGAGTCAACTCTTCGCATGAGGTGGCCAAAGTACTGGAGTTTCAGCTTCAGCATCATTCCTTCCAAAGAAATCCCAGGGGTGATCTCCTTCAGAATGGACTGGTTGGATCTCCTTGCAGTCCAAGGAACTCAAAAGAGTCTTCTCCAACACCACAGTTCAAAAGCATCAATTCTTTGGCGCTTAGCCTTCTTCACAGTCCAACTCTCACATCCATACATGACCACAGGAAAAACCATAGCCTTGACTAGACGGACCTTTGTTGGCAAAGTAATGTCTCTGCTTTTGAATATGCTATCTAGGTTGGTCATAACTTTCCTTCCAAGGAGTAAGCGTCTTTTAATTTCATGGCTGCAGTTACCATCTGCAGTGATTTTGGAGCCCCCAAAAATAAAGTCTGACACTGTTTCCACTGTTTCCCCATCTATTTGCCATGAAGTGATGGGACTGGATGCCATGATCTTCATTTTCTGAATGTTAAGCTTTAAGCCAACTTTTTCAGTCTCCACTTTCACTTTCATCAAGAGGCTTTTTAGTTCCTCTTCACTTTCTGCCATAAGACTGGTGTCATCTACATATCTGAGTTTATTGATATTTCTCCTGGCAATCTTGATTCCAGCTTGTGCTTCTTCCAATCCAGCGTTTCTCATGATGTACTCTGCATATAAGTTAAATAAGCAGGGTTACAATATACAGCCTTGACGTACTCCTTTTCCTATTTGGAACCAGTCTGTTGTTCCATGTCCAGTTCTAACTGTTGCTTCCTGACCTGCATACAGATTTCTCAAGAGGCAGGTCAGGTGGTCTGGTATTCCCATCTCTTTCAGAATTTCCCACAGTTTGTTGTGATCCACACAGTCAAAGGCTTTGGCATAGTCAATAAAGCAGAAGTTGATGTTTTTCTGGAACTCTCTTGCTTTTTCCATGATCCAGAGGATGTTGGCACTTTGATCTCTGGTTCCTCTGCCTTTTCTAAAACCAGCTTGAACATCAGGAAGTTCACGGTTCATGTATTGCTGAAGCCTGGCTTGGAGAATTTTGAGCATTACTTTACTAGCATGTGAGATGAGTGCAATTGTGCAGTAGTTTGAGCATTCTTTGGCATTGCCTTTCTTTGGGATTGGAATGAAAACTGACCTTTTCCAGTCATAAAATACATGCAATTAAACACCATCTTAAGAAAAATTTCTGTAGGACTATTTTCACTTTAGAAGGACTTAACTTTGTGGCCGTCATACCCAGTGGGGTGGCTGTGGGAAGGAGCAAAGTATGCTAGACCCCAGTTGAAGACCTGTGTTCAAATCCTGACTTTGCCTCTTATGAGCTCCATGAGCATATTATTCAACCTCTTGGAGTTCATTTTTCCATTTGAAAAATGGAAGTCATCATAACTACTCACCAAATTGTGGCACATACAAGTAACATTCTATAGTGAAGTTTGTCCTGTGTTTCCATTCCTGCCTCCTCTGGACCAACACTGGCCAGATGCAGGAATATTTGCCTTCTGCAGAACGATTTGTGGGGATCATTGCGAGGGTCTGGAGGAAGCTCCTGTCGTTTTTCCAACCGGTTCCTTTCCAGGGTTGGTTTGCCCATTGCTCAGATGGCTCAGTCCCTTCATGCACTGGCTGGAGAGATGGGAGTCAACAGCACCCAAGGGGGCAGACGATGTCACCTGGAAAGTGAGAAGATAAAAAGGGTCTGTAACAAAGCACCAGTTGCTTAGGGTGCAGAGGAGAGTCCCAGGTCAGCCAGGACGGAGCTGGGCATGGGAGTGCAGGAAGAGCCAAAGTCAAAAACGGAGGCAGAGGAACTAGACAGTTGCACTGGACCCCAGAGACATCCCCGAGGATGGGTTCCTCTGCTTACCTTCAGGTGCCTGACCGGGAATGTTTCTTTTCTTTGCAAATAGAGACAGGAGCCGTGGAAGAAGAGCACCACAGCCCCAGGGAAACCGTGGAGAAACTTGAAGATGCAGGAGAGCAAGGTAAGCCCCACTTGCTGTGTGCAACTGACTGGGTGCAAAATCCTCCAGATGGCTCTCCTTTCCTCTGCTCTTGCAACAGTTTAAGGGAACACAGAAGTGACCAGTACTATCAGTTTCAGTGAAATGAGGAAAAAAATCGGGACTCAGAGCACTAATGCTTTTTCCAGCCATGGAGAAGTTAGGGTTTGAATCCAGCTCTTCTGAACCTTAGACCCGAGCCGTTTGCACCGAACCAGCCACCAGTCTCTCGGGAGTTTCCCGAGCATTTACCAAAGCATCAATGCAGCATTTCCTGCAGGTATCTTGGCCACCAGAAGGCGATGATATAGGATGCCATGCTGTCTCTCTCAGTGGGAAAGTATCCAAGCAAATGTGGTTCATTTTAATGACCTCGTGGCTAGTCCCTTCATGATTTCTAGCCTTTGCTCCTGCTTCTGTGCCTGATGTCCTTCGCCCTGGTCACTTCTGCCAGACAAGTGGGGTGTGCTTTCCTCCTGGTGAGAAGAGACCGGTGGGGTGCAGGGGGAGTGTCACCCCAGAAGGTGCTGGGAGCCCCACCAGCACACAGGCGCCCTCCAGCTGTGCTGGTGCTAAGCACATTGTGTTGGCAGCGCCCAGGTAGGGAGAGCCCGCGTTTTCCAAAGGGAGCTTTCTTGTACTGTGGGTTGTGGCAGTTTGGATTATGTTGGACATAGAAACCCCATGAGACTTTGGAGGGATTTTTATCACACTCAGAAAGACATTCTTTTGGATTTTAAGTATTCCCAAATTAACCCTAGGGGTAAGGTCCTCCAATCTGTTGAATTGTCAGTTCCATTGTCTTCTAGGGCCATTCCCCTCCTTGTTTATGTGAAAATGAAGGCTTTAAAATTTTTTTTTGTTTATTTTTAATTGAAGGATAGTTGCTCTACAATATTGTATTCATTTCTGCCAAACATCAACATGAATCAGCTATCAGATCAGATCAGTCGCTCAGTCGTGTCCGACTCTGTGCAACACCGTGAATCGCAGCGCGCCAGGCCTCCCTGTCCATCACCAACTCCCGGAGTTCACTGAGACTCACGTCATCGAGTCAGTGATGCCATCCAGCCATCTCATCCTCTGTCGTCCCCTTCTCCTCCTGCCCCCAATCCCTCCCAGCATCAGAGTCTACCTATGTCCCCTCCCTCTTGAACCTCCCTCCCCATCCCACCCCTCTAGGTTGTTACAGATCCCTGATTTGAGTTCCCTGAGTCACACAGCAAATCCTATTGGTTATTTATTTTATGTATGGTAATGTATATGTTTCCATGTTACTTTCTAAATACACCCCACCCGCTCCTTCCAGTAGAGCCCAGCACCCACCGTGTCCATAAGTCTGTTCTCTATGTCTGTGTCTCCACTGCTGCCCTGGAAATAGGTTCATCAATACCGTGTTTCCAGATGCCACATATATGCGTTAATGTATGGTATTTGGTTTTTCTTTCTGACTTACTTCACTCTGTATAATAGAGTGAAGTGTTCATCCACCTCATTAGAACTGACTCAAATGCGTTCCTTTTTATGGCTGAGTAATATTCCACTGTATATATGTACCACAGCTTCTTTATCCATTCATCTGTCAATGGACATCTAGCTTGCTTCCATGTTTTAGCTATTATAAATAGTGCTGCAACGAACATTGGCGTACATGTGTCTTTTTCAATTTTGGTTTCTTCAGGGTATATGCCTAGTAGTGGGATTAAAATTGAGACTTTTAAAGGAACTTTCATCTAAGAGTTTAGAGTCTTTTAAAAAAATTATTGAAGTGTTGTTGATTTACAATGTTGCATTAAGAGTTCAGGGTTTTATTTATTTTTTGCATTTTTTTGGGGGGGTTCTTTTTATTTATTTTTTAAAATTAATTTATTTATTTTAATTGGAGCCTAATTACTTTACAATATTGTGGTGTTTTTTGCCATTCACTGACATGAATCAGTCACAGGTTCCCCCCATCCCAAACCCCCCTCCTGCCTACCTCCCCATCCCATCCCTCTAGGTCATCCCAGGCACCGGTTTTGAGTGCCCTGTTTTCATGCATCAGAGTTCAGGGTTTTAAAACAATTTTATCAAGTGTTGTGAAGTGCTGGAAATAACATGGACCGTCAGAAGTTCTGGTGCCAGAACTGTGCTGATTAGTTGTGAGGACAACCTGTTTTCCTCTCTGACTGTTGCTTTTCCTATGACTTCCTACCCTTCACAAGTTACTGGACAAAAAGTCACTGAAATGCATAAGGTGTGAAAATAAAGTAATGACCCAATAGCAGAAGCTGATATTTGTTGTGTGGCTACTATGTGCTAAACACAGCTCTAAGCACCTTTCAAGTGTTAAGCCATTTAGTCCTCACAGCTGTCATTGAAGGAAACTGAGGCACAGCCCAAGGGCAGACAGCTAAGAGAAGCACCAGGATTTGACCTTGGCAGGTCAGGTTTGGAACTTGTGCTGTTCACTGTGATGTTTTTAACACGAGCGAAGTAGGATGAAAATGAATATATTTAGGGTGAAAATGACACCAATGTTGTTTTTTTAAAAAAGCCAAAACCTTATCATTTTTGCTCACATGTTTCTATCACTCATCTCAAAAAAGAGACTAGTGGTGATGTTATCTCCTCCAGGAAATTGTGGGCTGGACTAACAGCCCCATGCTGGCCTCCCCCCATGTCCTGAACTTCCCTCTGTCTATGAATCCTGTTCAGTGATCTTTTGTTCACTTGTGGGTTGGTGCACCTAGACAGTGAGCCGCCGGAAGGCTGGACGATGAGCCAGAGTCTAGCAAGTAGCTTGTGGAGCTTGAATGTTCGGCCTCTGGGTATTGTTGGCATTTTCTCCCCTTCCTTTCTCCAGGCTACTCCTTCAAGCCAGCTGAATCTCCCGCCCATCTTCCCAAGAGAGTCTCTGTTAAGTGGTTCGCAGGGTCTATCTGGGTTTCAGGGAGGCAGGTCTGCAGTCCTTTAAGGGGCTGCTGACTTTAGATGAGTCATCTTCATGACACTTGGGGCTTTCCCACTTCCCCTTGTGCGGCAAGAAGCTGAAGGTGGTCAGTGAGGGGGTAGGGGACATGGGGGTGAGGAAACTGACCCATTTTGTGGATGGGAACCAGGACCACATAAGACACTTGGGGGATGTGCTTGGGGACAGGCTGGGGAGGCAGCTAAGGCTCCTCTTGCAGGGACAGAAACCTCGGGACCATTCAAGGGCACAGTTCTGTATTCTAGGTGAGAGATGGGAAAGGAAGCCTGCCTGTGGTCTCTAACTAGCACTTGTCTCCTCTCTGCTTATTTATTTCTTTGAATTTAATAAAAAAAGGGAGAGGTTGAAAAAGTAAGAGTAAGTAGAAGGGCCAAAGGGTGGGAGTGTCTGGAAATTTCCACCCTTTGAGATAATGAAGACAGGCAACCTGGTGAGGGTGTTGGAGACTTGGGGAGAATTCAGATTGGTCCCCATTTAGACGTGTCCACCTTGCTGCAGCTGGCCTCAGTTTCTTAATGTGTGAAACGGGCACAGTCGTGAGGGCTGAGATTCTTTCTGTAGGTGGAAAAGTCTGTCCCAGTGGTTGAACCTCGAGGAACAGGAGTTGAAAATGAGGATCTATTGACTCTTCTTTCAATTTAATTACTGAATTAACACCTTGTTTTTACCCTTTTCCAGTTCTTATTATTTCCAAAATGTGGTCCTGATTTCCAGCATACTTCAGCAGTTCAATTTTCTTTGTGAGTTGCTTCAGTTGTCACACATTTTTGAGTCAATCCCATAACCGTTTGCTGAATGCAGGCTGCGTGTCGATGACAATGCTTCACGGTTTGTAGGGATATCTTCAAAATCACAGGGAGAATAATTAAGTCAAGAGGCAACTCATTTGGAAAGTGGAAACCCAATAGCTTCCATTCTCTCAAATGCCCTTTGTTGGCGTGAGAGGCATTTTGTTAAAAATTCAGTTGCCAAATGTGAAAGGGAATTTATCACAATGAAAAAAATACCTTTTGGTAACTTAAATACCTGACAAAAGCATCTCAGTATTAAATCGTTAATTCGTTAGTACTCCCACCTGCTGCCGACTATAACTGCTTTCTTTTATCATGATAATACAGACTGTCTGATTCTCTGGCAGAGTTTTTGGGCAGCAGTGAAATCAACATCTGGCAAAATCTGCTTGTAACTCTGAGATTTCAGTCTTCTTGTCAGTGTAGAGACTTCGTGCTTTCCCCACCCATGGAGGTTTTCATAATTCAAGATCATAGTTTAGAATTGCCACCACCCAAGTCTGCAGTCTGTTTCTTTTGGTGCCATCTTGCCTTGCATGGCAAACACGCATAATAGTTTTTTAAAGTATCAGTAAATAATGTGTCACATTACTGATGCTGTGGTAGCAGGACTTTTCTTTTAGGTCCTGTTATGTTGGAAGAATGGAATCTCCTTTGAGAAGAGGAGCCCAGGAATTTTTAGACTATGAGTATGAAGTTTTCTTTACCAATTGGTGGTTAAAGATGCACCATTTATCCTGATTCATGGAGGCTGGTTCGAGCACATCCTTGATTTAGAAGCCTGATGTGTTAATTTCCATATGTCTTCTGTCAGAACCAGAATATTCAAGTGCTCATTCAACAAGTATTTATTAACTGCCTACTCAGCACCAGGATTGCTCTAGGTATTTGGAATATATCAGTGAATAAAACAGGCATAGCCCTCATGAAGCTTACAGTCTACAGATGGGTTATTGATATGGCTCATGATAATTTAATATATTTTTTAAATCATAAAAATGATTAAACATGAAAAATACAGGAATAATTTTGAAACCCATGTTTATATTAACAACTGACTTTTTATTTGTTTTATTCCTTTTTATTTTTTTATGTAATAATGTTTTTGGCTGCACCACACAGCCTGTAGGATCCTAGCTTCCTGACCAGGGATTGAACCCAGGCCACCTCAGTGAAATTGCCAAGTCCTAACCATTCAACTTCCAGGGAATTCTTAATAATTGACTTTTTAAATGCTTTTCTTTTTCTCCCTCAAATTATGGGCAGAGTAAAAAATTTGGAGGACACATTAAAGAAGAAACTAAATTCCACCAAGGTTCCTGGGTAGGAGGATAAGCCTGAACTTGCTGCTTCTGGAAAACCAAGTAACCTGTAACTCCAGCATTACACTATAGACATTATTACAACTTTGGTGTGTTTCCTCTCTGTCTTTCTGAAGTGCATTTTTTACATGGTTGTGACCACATTGTATCTTAGATAGTTTGCTCTTTTTCCCTAAATATAGTTTATCTTTACTCTTACTAACTGTGTTTTTCTGTGACATTTTCTCCAAAACATCAGCATCCTTATCATTATCATCATCAGCAGAGGCCACATCCAGGACACAAAGTGTGTGGTGTGTGTGTGTGTGTGTGTGTGTGTGTGTGTGTGTGTGTGTGTGTGGCTAGCTGTGTATATCTGTGTGGGTGTGTGTTTGCTGGTGATAAGGGATGTATTTGCTGTCCTGTTGAAAGTGAATCACTAAGCTGGAACAAAGTCCTGGATGAATTTAGCTAGCAGTGAACAACAGATGGGGGAGAATCTCTCTATTAAAAGTCATTCCAACAAATAGTTGGATCCAGTCTGGTGTCAGAAATCTCCGTTGGAGCTGCCTGTCTGTTCTCTTTGGTTCCAGGGTTCTTGGTGCTCTTGATGATTCTGTTGCCAGGGTTGCCTCTGAGAGGAGCTACCTTCTCCGGGGATTTCAGAATCACAGTAGGAAAGATCTTGTAACTGAATCTAACGCCATAATTCCATTCTGTGTCATTGGAGGGCTGGAAAGTAGATGTGTGGGTAGAATGCTTAGCCTGGAGCCTGGCACGCGGTGGCCGTTAGATCCCAAAGGCCACTCTGTTAGACCCCAAAGAAACCACGTTCCCTTCCCCACACGCAGGTGCGGGCGCTACCGACTCTGCCCTCAACAGCTATCCATCTGGGACCTACAGCTGTGCAAGCTGTAACCTTGGCTGCTCTGTATTTATAACCACCCCTATTCCTCAGAGCCTCCTCGAGCGCCTTTGATGTGCAAATTTTGCTGGCCTACTGAAGATTACTCACCAAATTTCTTTGTTATGCCCCCGCCTCATAACCAATAACTGATGTTATTGTACTTCTAGATACTTATGTTTTCTAGTTACAGAAAGGAAAAAGTCATATGTCATAAGGTGGTGCAATTTTCAACTAGTACATGAATTATCCTTTTGGCTGCTTTCTAACGCCAGAGCTATAACGTGCTATTTTTTTTTTTAACTTTTTATTTTGTAATGGGATGTAGCTAATTAACAATGTTGTGATGGTTTCAGGTGAACAGTGAAGGGACCCAGCCACGCATATACCTGTATCCATTCTCACCCATGTAACAGCATACTATTAAAATTGTTTATACTCTCAAAACTTCTGTAAGTGATAATACCAGTGTCAGGCCACATGAAAAAGAGGGGTTCTTACTAAGGCAAAACTTTAATTTGTATCATGGCTGTGAGCTTAGATGCTTTTTTTTACTTCAGACCAAAGCTCCTGGTAAATTGAAAATTTGGTCAAAATAGTGAAGAGGGGAGTGTTTAAAATGGATCTTAATTCACCAAACCCTCTTTTTTTTTTTTTTTTTGCAATATTTAGTTATTTATTTGGCTGTGCTAGGTCTTAGTTGAGGTATGCAGGATCTTTGATCTTCATTGCAGCATGCAGAATCTTTAGCTGTGGCATGCGGGATCTAATTTCCTGATCAGGGATCGAACACAGGGCCCTCTGCATTGGGAGCATGAAGTCTTAGCTACTGGACCACCAGGGAAGTCCCTCAAACCTTCTTCTCTTTCCTAATTTCATTTCCCAGAGCCCCTCTTGCAGTTGGATGGGGCCATATGACTAATTCCGGCTAGTGGAATGTAGGAAGAAGGAATATGTGTTTCTTTCTGCCTCTTACAGTGTGTGTAGGGGGGCGGTCATTGAGGAGATGTGACTGCTGGTTGACCTGTGAGCTGGATTCAGCCAACTGGAGGCTCCCCACCTCCTCCTCTGCCCTTGGCCACTTGCATCCCCTATTTTCAGAAGCTTCTCCAAGGATACAGCTTTAAGATAGAATGTAGTATTGAGACTGTCTGGATGACAGTGTGACTGAACCCAGTTAAATCCTCTATATAAACTTTTAAGATTCGGCGTGTGTGTATGTGAAGACTTACTCATCTTGTGGCTGCCCAAGACAAGCCTGGTAAAAAAGTTCTCTTGTTTATTAAAACTGCCACGCAGTAATCTGCAGTGGTCTGCCTCTTTCTTCAGGCTCTCCCTGTCTTCTATATTTTGGGCTCTGTAACAAGCAAGAAATATACCTTTATTGTGGTGTCTGGCCACTGAGAATTTGGATATTTGTTACAGAAATCAGCCATACAAACTAATACAGGATTTGGGTCATAAATATGTTTAATAAATATTAGTTTTTTTTTTTCCTGTTGGTCCTCATGAAGCACAGAATGTCAAGAGTCCTCTCAAGGAAGTCTGAACTGAGAAGAGTGGATAGGGTATGTCTAAGAAAAGCCCTTGAGAGAAAGTCAGGAGTCAAGCAGGAAAGCCAGATACATTGCCAATGGCACATGGTAGGGTTTGCAAGGAAGACACGGCCTCGGGTCAGGAGCCAGATAGGAACGTTGTGATGGCAGCAGATTGGAAACAGACTAGGAGTGTTTGGGATAAATGCTGCCAACTGGCAGTGGTTCTCATCCCTGGCTTCTCCCTGGAATCATCTGGAGAGCTTTAAAAAATACCAGTTCTTAGCCTTCCATCCCCATTCAAGACCAGTGAATCAGAATCTGTTTTGGTGAACCCTGATGTCTCTGTGATCAGCTTGTGATCACACTGGTGATTCAGCATGCTGTTGTTGTTGAGACTCACTGCTGTGAACAGGATTGAAGCATCTGTGCCTCACCTTTACTGAGCACTGGGTACTAGTGTGAGGCATGCTTGGATGACCCGAAGGGACTGAGTAATATGATGGCGTGCTAGATAAAGGTCAGAGACAGTTGCAGCCAGAAGAAACCATGGCTCATACACACCATTCCCTAAGACATCTGTGACTTTTTTTCCTGCAGAGATATGGAAGGTCAGCCTGAGGGACTGCCATGGTGCCTTTGAGTTCCATTCCCTATGCCCTTGGTGCTCTGATCAGGAGAATATCTCAGAGTTCTGGAGTCCAGAGGCCCCTTCCATGTTGTCCTCAGTCATGTTCATGCCATCTTGGGGAACAATGGAGCTTCATGTTTATGAGGCTGGCATGTGAAACAGCAGGGAGTTGTTATTAGTAGCCACTGTGGATAACAAGGCATAATGATAGTGACTGCTAGTAAAGTATTATGCCTTTGAGGGTGTGGGCAAGTTAATGGAAGTCAGATTTAAACTGAGCTTAAATACCTGCTATGATTTCTGGAAACCTTATTCAGTTCAATGCCAGCTTATTAAAGTAGACCAAAGTTTTAGTCTAAAGAGGAGTACTGAAAGGTTGTGCTGTAGGCAGAGGAATCACTGGCTCTAATCTGACTTTTTTTCTTTGGGAAACACTGTACTTTTGGAGGTTTACTCAGTCCTGTGACCACTGTGTGCTGTGCACTATTAATTTGTTCATTCATTCATTCAATAACTTCTAATGGTAATTTACAAGTCTGACATCGTGCAAGGTGCCAAACCAGTGAATAAACATGGTCCCTAACTTTCAAAGGGGCTTCCCAGGTGGCTCAGTGGTAAAGAATCCACCTGTCAATGCAGGAGACACAGGAGATGCAGGTTCGATCCCTGGGTCAGGAAGATACCCTGGAGGAGGACATGGCAATCCACTCCAGTATTCTTGCCTGGAGAATCCCGTGGACAGAGGAACCTGGCGGGCTACAGAGTTGGACACGACTGAAGTGACTTAGCACACACTACTTTCAAAGGTCTTTTTGAAGGCACTTTCACTTGTAACTTGTGGATTTATAGGGCCCTGCAAGGGAGGCAGGTTGATACCCATTTTATAGGAGAAGAAAGTGAGAGGGCAATTAAACCACTTGCCTGAGGTCACATATGTGACAGCCCCTGTATTGTCACCCAAGGCTTCTGACTCAGGTTCAAGGTCTCCCCAGGGAGAAGAGCCAATGGCTGCAGGAAGTTGGAGAGGAGAAAGCTGCTGGCCAAGGCTAATGTTTCCTTCCAAACCTAGCAGGGAGAGGGTTCTGAAACAAAGCATGAATGTGAATTCAAGACTATTCTGTTTCACTATGGGGGAAAGTGTGTGAATCTAAAGGCAGATGAGGAAACAGAGGTGGCCCAGAGGGGTCTTCAGGAGTCATCAAGTGCCCCGAGGTTGCTTGGGCCAAGAAGCACAGTCAGATCCGTGGAGAGAAAGAGATCTCCTCACAGACTCATTGTGTCGAGGGCTTCTTGAGCTCAGGCTACCTTTCTCAAATTGCCTTTGGCATTCAGACCTTTCTTAAGGGGTAGACTATGATCCCTGCAGGTTCTCGGATTCCTGGGAGAACTACTTGATGGTCACGAGTATCCATTCCCCATCTTCTCCAAATTCTTTCTTATTGCCTTTGTATTAGACAAAGAAACACAACCAGCAGGATTTATCTGTCTTTCCATCTCTCTGCCTATCTATCTATCTTTGCAGAGAGAGAATGGTTTATTTTAAGGAGTTGGCTCATGTGATTGTAGAAGCTTGGCAAGTCCAAAATTTGCAAGGTAGGGTGACAGATTGGAGACCTAGGGAAGAGTTGCAGTTTGAGTGCGAAGACTGTTGGTAGAATTCCTTCTTTCTAGGGGGAGGTCAGTCTTTTCTGTAGTAAGATCTTCAACTGATTGGACAAGGCTCATCTACATTATAGACGGTAATCAGCTTTCCACAAAGTTGACTGACTTAAATATTGATCTCACCCTCCTCCCCCGCAAATATTCACAAACATTCTGTGAAACATCCAGAATATTTGACCACTGAGCTGGGTACCATGGTCTGGCTAAACTGACATAAAATTAGCCATCACAGTCCTCTTGCCCATCACATGTACACTCTACTTGTCAAAGTGTGCATGGAAAATGAAACATCCAAATGCCCACTCTGTTCTCTTCTACTGACAGGAAGTCCCCTAGATATGAATGGGTTCCATTCCGAGAGCACGTTTTTAAGTCCAATTTGTTCGTAAGTCCAGTTTGTTTGTAAGTTCAACAAAGTTAGCCTAGGTACCCAACCAACACAATTGGCTATATAGTTCAGTTCAGTTCAGTCACTTAGTCGTGTCCAACTCGTTGCGACCCCATGAACCACAGCACACCAGGCCTCCCTGTCCATCATCAACTCCCAGAGTTTACCCAAACTCATGTCCATTGAGTTGGTGATGCCATCCAGCTATCTCATCCTTGTCATACCCTTCTCCTCCTGCCCTCAATCCCTCCCAGCATCAGGGTCTTTTCCAATGAGTCAACTCTTCACATGCGGTGGCCAGGGTATTGGAGTTTCAGCTTTAGCATCAGTCCTTTCAATGAACACCCAGGACTGATCTCCTTTAGGATGGACTGGTTGGATCTCCTTGCAGTCCAAGGGACTCTCAAGAGTCTTCAACAACACCACAGTTCAAAAGCATCAATTCTTCGGTGCTCAGCTTTCTTCACAGTCCAACTCTCACATCCATATATGACCACTGGAAAAATCATAGCCTTGACTAGACCGACATTTGTTGGCAAAGTAATGTTTCTGCTTTTGAATATGCTACCTAGGTTGGTCATAAATTTCCTTCCAAGGAGTAAGCGTCTTTTAATTTCATGGCTGCAATCACCATTTGCAGTGATTTTGGAGCCTCCAAAAATAAAGTCTGACACTGTTTCCACTGTTTCCCCATCTATTTGCCATGAAGTGATGGGACCAGATGCCATGATCTTCGTTTTCTGAATGTTGAGCCTTAAGCCAACTTTTTCACTCTCCTCTTTCACTTTCATCAAGAGGCTTTTTAGTTCCTCTTCACTTTCTGCCATAAAGGTGGTGTCATCTGCTTATCTGAGGTTATTGATATTTCTCCCAGCAATCTTGATTCCAGCTTGTGCTTCCTCCAGCCCAGCGTTTCTCATGATATACTCTGCATAGAAGTTAAATAAGCAGGGTTACAATATACAGCCTTGACGTACTCCTTTTCCTATTTGGAACCAGTCTGTTGTTCCATGTCCAGTTCTAACTGTTGCTTCCTGACCTGCATACAGATTTCTCAAGAGGCAGGTCAGGTGGTCTGGTATTCCCATTTCTTTCAGAATTTCCCACAGTGTATTGTGATCCACACAGTCAAAGGCTTTGGCATAGTCAATAAAGCAGACATAGATGTTTTTCTGGAACTCTTTTGCTTTTTCCATGATCCAGTGGATGTTGGCAATTTGATCTCTGGTTCCTCTGCCTTTTCTAAAACCAGCTTGAACATCTGGAAGTTCACAGTTCACGTATTGCTGAAGCCTGGCTTGGAGAATTTTGAGCATTACTTTACTAGCATGTGAGATGAGTGCAATTGTGCAGTAGTTTGAGCATTCTTTGGCATTGCCTTTCTTTGGGATTGGAATGAAAACTGACCTTTTCCAGTCCTGTGGCCACTGCTGAGTTTTCCAAATTGGCTGGCATATTGAGTGCAGCACTTTCACAGCATCATCTTCCAAGATTTGAAATAGCTCAACTGGAATTCCATCACCTCCACTAGCTTTGTTTGTAGTGATGCTTTCTAAGGCCCACTTGACTTCACATTCCAGGATGTCTGGCTCTAGGTGAGTGATCACACCATCGTGATTATCTGGGTCATGAAGATCTTTTTTGTACAGTTCTTCTGTGTATTCTTGCCACCTCTTCTTATCTTCTGCTTCTCTTAGGTCCATACCATTTTTGTCCTTTATTGAGGCCATCTTTGCATGAAATGTTCCCTTGGTATCTCTAATTTTCTTGAAGAGATCTCTAGTCTTTCCCATTCTGTTGTTTTCCTCTCTTTCTTTGCATTGATCGCTGTACTGTAATAGGTTTATAATACTTTTCATACAAATAATACATACAAAAACACAAAACAAAAGGTTTTAAATCTTACAGTACAGTAGTACAGTACAACAGCTGGCATACAGGGGCTGGCATCGAGTGAAAAGGCAAGAAAAGTTATTGGCTGGAGAGGGAGAGGAGGTGGGAGATGGTAGAGCTGAAATATTGTCAGACTAGGAGACAGAGGGCAAGCTGCAATTTCACTCTTTCCTGATTTTGATGGAACACATGTTCACATCTTTGAAAGTTTGCAACTTGAAGGTTAATATGTAGGGGACTTACTGGAGTTAGAATCTTCTTTATAAAAAGCAAATCTGATTTGAGCAATGTAGCAGATTCTGTCAAGGCCCTGTCTCTGTCCCATGCTCTCACCACTCTCAACTGCTACACTGGCATTTCTTTGCCTGGGAGCTTCATCTGGCCACTGGATCTTGCTCTGCTGTCTTTTCAACAAGTCAAGAACACAGTCTGACTTCTGTTTCCATGGGTTCTGCATCTGTGGATTTGGCTAATAGCATATCAAAAATATTTGAAAAAAATTCCAGAAAGTTCTTAAAAAGGAGAACTTGAATTTGCCATGCTCAAGCAACTATTTATATAGCATTCATATTGTATTATCATAAGTAATGGGGCTTCCCTTGTGGCTTAGACGGTAAAGAATCACCCATAATGCAGGTGACCCAGGGTTCAATCCCTGGGTCAGGAAGACCTAGAGAAGGGAATGACTACCCACTCCACTATTCTTGCCTGGAGAATTCCTATTATTAGTAGTATTATAAGTAATCTAGAGATGATTTAAAGTCTATGGGAGAATGTATGCAAGGTATAATCAAACACTATACATTTTATGTGACCCTGAGCATCTAAGGATGCTGAAGCATCTGAAGGCGGGGTCCTGGAACCAATCTCCTGCAGACACCTGGAAACTGGTGCATTCTGAGAGCTACCCTGAACTTTCCCTCTCCTGGTTGACAGTTGAGGCACGTGCCTACCCTGGCTCCTGGTGCCCTGTGGAGGATGAAGCTGCTGTTGCCCACAGGACTAGCTTATCTTTACTGCTACTTTCCCTTCTCTGTCAAACTTCCCCAATCCCTTCCTGAGAGTGCTCATCTCCTATAAAAGCATCTTACAAAATGCAGATTCGATCTCTGGGTTGGGAAGATTCCCCTGGAGAAGGGCATGGCAACCCACTCCAGTATCCTTGCCTGGAGAATCCCATGGACAGAGGAGCCTGGTGGGCTACAGTCCGTGGAGTCACAAAGAGTTGGACTTGACTGAAGCAACTTAGCACATGCATGTAGACAATGTTCCAAAGCACCTGGCCTCTGCATCCTCATTGAACAGCTGAATTGATAATTTATGTGGCACTTAATAATAAATCTTCTTATAATTTAAACCACCCAAGTCAGGGCTTTTTCCTATTACTTGGAGTTGGGAGAAAACATATTAAATAAATATTAGGACAATATCTAACATCAAGAAATGTCTCGATGTCAAGTATTATTTGAAACGTCATCATATAAGCTTATTTGATTATTATAACAATCCTTGCAGAATGTTCGCAGGCTTCCCAGTTGTTGTTGCTAGTGGTAAAAATCCCATCTGCCAATGCAGGTATATGTAAGACCTGGGTTGGGAAAATCCCCTGGAGAAGAGTGCAGCCACCTACTCCAGTATCCTTGCCTGGAGAATCCCATGGACAGAGGAGCCTGGCGGGCTACAGTCCATAGGGTCACAAAGAGTTGGACATGACTGAAGTGACTTGGCACACACACACACACACACACACACACACACACACACATGGCACTGCTGCTTGGGGAAGTGATCTGGGCTGGAACTAGATACTTGAGAGTCATTAACAGAGCTATCAAAGTGAAGAGGATTGCTCCGTGGAGAGGGAAGAGAGCGAGAAGAGGTTCTTGCCTAAGAGCTTCCCTGGTCAATGACAGCAGTGAAGGAACTGGCCAAGAAAGCTGCAGGGAAAACCAGGAGCAGGTTGTACTCTGGATGCCCAGGGAACAAAAGACATCCTAAATATTGCCACCATGGTTCACAGAGTTAAACACGCCAGGAGGCTGAGAAGATGAAGGCCACATGTCCACTAAATGCAGTGACGCCTAAGTGACAACAGTGCTGTGGGACGGGGAGGGGAATGGGGGTGGTGGCGGGTGGGAGAGCGCCAGAGCATCTCCTGAGGGTTCTTGCTGAGCCAGGCCCTCTCCAAGCTCCAGACTCCAGCTCTCAGGAAGCCTGTGGGTGTCTGCTCTCAGCTGAGAGATGGAGGCTCAGAACCATGGCTTGCTTCATTGCTTAAGGGATGACTGATGCTCCAGAGCCTTGGGCCCATGGTGAATGAGCCCTGCGTCTGTTCTTCTTGCCTCTGGGTATGGCTTATCTCAAGAACTCTATGCAGGAAATACACACAAAAGGGGCCTAGAGTCCTAGTGATGATGATGATGTTTAAAATAACATGACATGTATTGATGGGAATTCCCCAGTGGTCCAGTGGTTAGGACTCCATGTCTTCACTGCTAAAGATGTCGATTCAATCCTGGCTGGGGAATTAAGATCCTGCAAGCCACATGGCTTGGCCAAATTGAGAGAAGAAAACACAACCATATATTGAGAGCTTACTATGAGTCAGGTTGAGGGCAAGTCTTTAATAGAAATTATCTCAGTACAACTCACGTATCCCCTCTAAGATAGTTACTACGTCTCCATTTTACAGAAGATAAAAGTTGAGACTCATAGAGGCTAAGCTACTTGCTCAAGGTCACACAGCTAGCAAACAGAGAAGCTTTTTGTTCTGTTATAAATGTTGTTAACACATTTATCATGAGTTGGCTCTTAAGCTCATCACAGAGGAAGCTAGAGGATGAATGAAGAGAGGGAATGACTAAGAATGACTCTAATGCCCCCATCACGTCACCTCCTGGCTGTGCAGCGTTGTGTGTTACATCCGTGTCCACTGCTTAACTGATCACATGTTTCAGCCTACACTGTGCTTGGGCTGAGACAGAAGACCTACCCTGCTACCGGCAGCTCATATCCTCTTGGGGTGACCAGCTTGCACACAAGCAGTGTGAGTGCAGTGCAGTGGTTCCAGGATAGAGACATGGGGTGGGGCCCAGGGGAGGCTTAAAGTGGAGTGTCTTCTTCCCTCCAGAAGAGGCAGGCAGGAAATCCTTTCTGGAGGACCTGGGACATCAGTGGAGACTTCAAGGATGAGGAGAAGGTGTCTAGGCAAACCAGGTGGACTGAGGGGGAAGAACAGTCCAGGTTTGATAATCCGGGTTACAAAAAAGAAATTTGAGGCTCTCATTTGGTCTCTGCTCCTCCACTGCAGAGTGTCTCCAGTTCTCCAAATCTCCTAACTGCAAAAGGCTATCAGAAAATTCTCCCTAAATCCTTAGAGCCAAAAAGAAAGAATTTACTCTAATTTGCTCCTGATATTATGGGGAAAGCATTGATCTGGGAGTTGCTCAGCTAGTATTTTTTGGAACATGGAAGGATTTTTTTGAGACACTGAAGGCAGGTGTAGGAAATGTCATTTTCACAAATGCACTGCTGCTGCTTCTGCGAAGTCGCTTCAGTCGTGTCCGACTCTGTGCGACCCCATAGACAGCAGCCCGCCAGGCTCCCCTGTCCCTGGGACTCTCCAGGCAAGAACACTGGAGTGGGTTGCCATTTCCTTCTCCAATGCATGAAAGTGAAAAGTGAAAGTGAAGTCGCTCAGTCGTATCCGACTCTTCGCGACCCCATGGACTGCAGCCTACCAGGCTCCTCCGTCCATGGGATTTTCCAGGCAAGAGTACTGGAGTGGGGTGCCAGTGCCTTCTCCATCACAAATGCACTAATGGTATGGAAACTTAGAAAAAACGTTGACAAATAGATGAAGGCCATCTCTATCACAAAGAAAAACTGTCTCATTGTGCAAATAAAATTCTGTAATCTCCATCAGGGGCTTCTCTGGTGGCTCACTGGTAAAGAATCCACCTGCAATGCAGGAGACTCAGGGTTCAATTCCTGGGTGGGGAAGGTCCCCTGGAGCAGAAAATGGCAACCCACTCCAGTATTCTTGCCTGGGAAGTCCCATGGTTAGAGGAGCCTGGCAGGTTACTGTCCAGGGGGTTGCAAAGAGTTGGACACGACTTAACAACTAAACCATCACCACTACCAATCTGCATCAGGCCTTCAAGGCATCTTTCTGGGAAATTTTTCTGACCCTCAGGTGTGTAGGTACTTTGCTTTTTATTCTGTTTATTTAGATAGTCATTGCCTTCCCTGGGCCTAATTAATACGAGAAACAAGAATAGGCTCTAGGGAAGCAATAAGGTGGAAGCAAACTGAAGCAGAAAAGGGTGTTAGGAGAGCTGGAGAGGAGTTTGCTTCCATAAACGTAGACTTTCTGAGACTGCTGTTTTGTTCCGAGCCCTGGTTCCATAGACTGTTCAGGACTTTCTCTTCCTATAAAGTCCTCAAAGGCAGGAACCATTTCCTGGTTAGCAGCAATGCCTATCACATAGTTGGCACTCGGTAATGTTAGTGTCATTCCACTCTTTCTCTGTTTATTTATTTTTTCTTCTCTACATCTCTCCTCGAAGGGACTGTGTTTGATGGATTAGCTAGGATTCAAGATGGCAAGCAACAGAAACTCCCATCTGCTAGCTCACTCACAAAGAGGGAATGTAGTGTAAGGTACTAGAGCATCTCATAGAATTTGCGAGGAGATGCTTTTTAGATTCAGGCTGAAACTGGGCCTGGAATTTCCTGTAACTTTCTCTTCACCTCTCACAATTCCTACTCCAAGCAAAGACACTCATTAGTCTTATCTGGATTGTACCAATTTCAGCCAGAAGACCAGGGCTACAGTTCAGAAACTTCATTGCCTATGGCATTTCTGTGATGATGTGACTGCAACGGGGTCCTCCCCCCCAATTTAGAGTAGTTGTCACATAGCTGAGGATGTCCATGAGGGCTATAAACAGTGCTTTTATTGAGGTAATTTGGTTTTATAATTCTTGGGCGACTGGAGAATTCCAAATGAAGTGCTGGGGAGTTGTCTTCTCTTTGGTATGACAAAAAGTTATTTTCTTAGAAAACTGACTTTTTGATAACACATGCTACATATAGCCTCATCTTTTTCTAGATGTTTAGAAACCAATGAGCACTAGTTTAACAGTGTTAGCTGTTAACACTCTTTCTCTTACATGGAAACAGTTACCAGCCCCTACACAGGGAGTATCAAGGGACATGACATTAGCACCTGAGTCAGATGAGTTTCCTGCCAGATTTTTATTTTACCATGTATAGTTGTTATATTTTGAAGGACATTATCTGATCCATGAGTTATGAACTGATTTAAGTACTAAATTCATCCTCTTCTACTTTCTTGGGATGAAACCAGATTCATGCATTATCTTGGGAGAAATTAATTTTAACCTAATTAATCTTGCTAATAACTGGATCAAACTCTTATGTATATTGTTTCTTTCCTTCCTTCTTTCATCAAACATTTGTTGCTGTACCTTCCTTGTTAGAATCTATTCCAGTAATTAAAAACAGATCAGTGATTTATTTTATAAATCAAACTTATTTTTTAGTAAATAAGTCATTTTATAGCAAATATAATAGTATTTACTTATTTTATAATAAATATAATAGAATCAGAAGTTATCTAAGCCTAGACAGGTGAAAGATATTTACGATAATCTAGGAATCAGCAACCATTTTCTCTAAAGGGACATAGCAAATATTTTGGGGTTTGTAGTCCATACAGTCTTGGGCACAGCTACTCAACTCCACCTATTGGTTTAAAAGCAGCCACGTGCAATATGTAAACAGATGAGTGTAGCTATGTTCCAATAAAACTTTATTTGTGGACACTGAAATTTGAATTTCATGTAGTTTTAATGTGTTACATGTTCTTCTTTTGAATGGGAAATTTTTGAATTTTTCACTCACTCAATCACTTTTTTAGCTTGAAGATTCTACAAAAACAGGTGAACAGACTGGATCTGACCTGCAGGTGTTTGCTGACCTCTTGCTCAGTCGTGTCTGACTCTTTGCGACCCCATGGACTATACAGTCCATGGAATTCTCCAGACCAGAATACTGGAATGGGTAGCCGTTCCCTTCTCCAGGGGATCTTCCCAACCCAGCGACTGAACCCAAGTCTGCCTCGTTGCAGGTGGATTCTTTGCCAGCTGAGCCACCAGGGGAGCCCAAGAATACTGGAGTGGGTAGCCTATCTCTTCTCCAGAGGATCTTCCTGACCAGGCTCTTTGAACCAGGGTCTCCTGCATTGCAGGTGGATTCTTTACCAGCTGAGCTACCAGCTGTATTTGTGGACACTGAACTTTGAATTTCATGTAGTTTTAATGTGTTACATGTTCTTCTTTTGAATGGGAAATTTTTGAATTTTTCACTCACTCAATCACTTTTTTAGCTTGAAGATTCTACAAAAACAGGTGAACAGATCTGACCTGCAGGTGTTTGCTGACCCCTGCTCTAAAAATAAGGGCATGGGATTCACCCACCTACTTGGGTATCTTGGTATAGTTTTCTTATTTCACAGGCATTCTTAAAGGAGCATTCCTGAAAGAACAAAGCAATGCTTCTGTTGATCTTGGTGTTGAACTCCTTCTTTCTTGGCTTATGGAATGTTAGTATTCCACTTCACTTAGTGTAGAGTAAGAGCCCCACACTGAGAAGGTTGCTTTTAAGTCTTTGCACTTGAAGCAGCACAGTCAGTGGTTCTGTAGGTGTGCAGTTTCTAAAACCAGGGAGAGAGAGAACAATTCTGGGGAGAAGCAATTTAAAACCAGTTCTAATTGTTCACGCAAGTTATTTTTACCAGTCTTAGGGGACAGATAAATGATCACATTGTTATTATTTTTATAGATTATATTTCAAAAAGCTTTTCTGCTAAGAGTGATTAAATACCAAGTTTTAATTTCACTCACTCAGGGAAAATTTTCCATCCCATTAGGATTTTTTTTTCTTGATAACTTACCGTAGGAGACTATAACTCAGGGTTTTCAGGAACCTCATTCCAGAACTTCCAGTGACACAGAAGACATGTGATTTTGCTAAATGTTTGGGAAGGTGGGAGAAATACAGGGAAATGAGAATGATAAGAAACTTTTGGGGGTTACTATATTAAAATGCATTATATATAGTATATGCTATTATATGTAATATTATATATAGTATATATAATAAACTATATATAATATAGTATGCAGTCATATATATTATATATAAACATTTTACAGATAAATTTTTTTTCTCTATAAAATTAATGATAACAATAGCAAAAATATATTATTGCTACGAAGAATTTTCTCCAGTGTCTACATAATGAAACTTGGGAGTCACCTGGTAATTGCAAAAACTAAATGTCCACAGTATGCCTAAGTTTCACCCATTTCCTCTCGCTTAATCCTCATTGTAAGATCAGGAAAGCAAGACTCAGGGAGGTCTAGTATCTTGCTCAAGGTCATATATTTGGTAAGTGGTGGAGCCAGATTTCAGACTCAGGTCTGTCTATCCCTAGAGCTTTCTTCATGCTTTTACACTGTAACCAGTTCCAGTCTCAAGGAGCGCCTCAGGGTTTGACGCATGCTCTACTACCAAGCGAGGATGTGCCATTCTGTGTGACATGAATTCTGTGATACTCATTGCCTTTTTGGCTCAATCAATCTTGCCATTGATCTCAGCAAACTATCAATGTGGTTCTAGGTCTTACCATAGAGAATTTATAATTGATGTTCCAACTCTATTTGACATTAAAAAAAAAAACCCTCATTTCTCTCAAAATATATGGTAAATTGAGGAAGATTCAGGTCCTGAGATATTAATCTGATTTCCATGGGGCTTGAGAGGTTTATAGTTCCCCTAAAATTGCATGTGGAATATTGAGAGAAGAATTCTAATTTTAGTTCAAGTCTGAAGACTTATGACCACTGTTCTCTAAACTCAGAAACAACTAGGGATATACCTGATTGACTCATTAATATTGACAAGTGCTTGGTAAGTGTGTTAAATTCCATCACAACAAATGAGGTTGACTTAACTAGTTCGTTAATAACCTGAGCATAACACTGTCATTCCATGTGTTACACTGGGTGGACTCCGCCAAGGGACTCAACTCTGGTCTCATTAATGTGAACTCCCCAGCCCCTGACAAAGAACACTACAACTGTAAATCCTTAGCACTGCTTGCTGATTGGAGGGAATGATGTCCCTCATATAAACCTTGCCTGGCTCAGTCATTTCAGGTACTGGAAGGATCAGTTATTGATTTGGTATTATAAAGTCAAGCTCCTCTATCCAGACACGGCCACTTTTTAGCTGTAGGACCTTAGTCCAGCCCCTGTCCACCTCAGTTTCCTCTTCTGTGACAAGAGGGGTTAGCCGTAGGGGTGGTTAAATCTCTACCACCTCCACAAGTTCCAGGAATCTCTATTTGGCAACACACTTTGCCAAGTCTATTTGACAAAACCAAATTGGAAAGAGCTCGGACAGTTCGTTTGGAATAGACTAGAACTTGCGCATCTTAGAACCTCTGCATGAAAGCGCTTAGCCACCAATATGGGTTACTTTGATAATTATCTCCTGGCCCGGGAATGCCGAGAAGTAATCTTACCGGGGTCCCAGGCTAGTTCAGGGGACAGCTGCAGGGAGGAAGTGGGCGTGGCGATTTCCCCGACTTCCTTGTTTGGAGCAAACTTTGGCAGCATCTGACCGGCTTGGATGTTTGCTTTTCCATCTGTTGATGTGTTTTTTTGGGAGCTCTCTTGCCTGCCAGAGAAAACATCCAAAAGAAGCACGACGCCAAATCTTAGCCATTCCCTTGAGTCCCCAAACCCCACCAACCTCCAGAGAGGGGAAGGCGAAGCTGAGAAAGAAAACAGACGTGCCTGGAGCGCGCTGGCTTCCAGGGAGAAGGTGGCAAAGACAGGGACCTCGGTACCCACCCACCCACCAGCCCGCATCCACGCGCGCGGGTGCGCGTCGACTCCCTTTGTTCGCACTCCTCTCGTGGTAGCTGGAACCTGGCACTGGAGATGGGGCATTTGCGAGGCTCGCTGGCTCCGCCGTGCGCCTAGTGCGTTAGTCGACTTCGCGCTCGCGGTGCCAGCAGCCGGCGCGCTCCGCTCTCAGCGAGCCGCGGACCGGCGGGGACAGCGCCCCGCGCGCCCGGGTAGGGGACGCGGCTGAAAGCGGGGCGCCGGCGCCGGGGTGCGCGCCCCTCCGCTGGGGACCTCGGGACGCCGCCGGCTGAACCATGACGGACGCCAGCAACAGGAAAGAGGGCTTCAAAAAATGCCGGAGCGCCACTTTCAGCATCGATGGCTACAGCTTCACCATCGGTGAGAACTTTCCGCCCTCTGCCCTACTTCCGGCTTTCCGGCGGGTGGCGAGGCTCCTTCCGAGCCAGGGAGGTGGGTGGTCGGAGTGGGGCTGGGTCGCGAGGCGCTCGCCAAGCGGGAGACCCGGGGAGCGGCGACAGTGCCGGAAAGTCGCGTGTGTGGCTCGGCCGTCACCGGGGCTGTCCCCGCGGTGCCCCTCCCGCCGCTCTAAGCCGGCATTCCGCTTAAGCTGGTTTTTAGGGTCACACCTTTCTGAACGGCTCCATTTCCTCGCTGCGATTTTAGTAACGCAAGCCGGGAAAGGAGGGATGGAGGCAGAGAGATGGAGAAGTACGGGGAGAGAGAGCGACACAAAGACGTGCACTACAGACAGTAAGACAGAGACACAGAAAGACGCACAGATAGGAGAGACCGAATGACAAGAGACATCCGGACAGGTACATTAGTAGACACACCTAGACACCAGTTCAGAAATATGAAGTCAGAGAGGCCGATAAAATGTCAAAGATGCGGAGAAAGAGATGATAGAAACAGAGATGAGCTGACTCTGAGGGACAGACACATAGAGATAGATTCAGAGAAAGAGATTGAAGAGCAGGTTTCACAAAAGTTGAAATGAGAGAAAGGAACACAAGGAGAGAGAGAGAGAGAGGAAGGAAGTAGGAAGGAAGACAGGGAAAATAAGGCAGAAAAAGAGACACATTTAGTCAGAAGAAGGCAGGGCGGGTGGGATGTATTATGCTACTAAAACATTTGAGAAACATCTGTCTCATGTTCTCTGGATTCCCAGCGGCTCCCTTCCCAAACCTTTCACTAAGAGGGGCCTGGAGGTGTCTCCATGGTCCTTAGAGGAAGCAGGACCACAGGGCTGACTCTCCAGAAGCTGAATTTAAGATCAGTTCTTGGTGCTTTTACTACCGGTTCCATGCTGTACTGTTTTGAATCAACTGGTCCAAGGATTATCTCCTCATTTTCCCAGGACATGGGCTAAGCCAGGGAGGCTTCCTCTCCAGGATGTCAGAGATTGGAGACCAGCAGGGCACAGCTAGGTGAAGGAGCTGCTTCAGCTTTTTTACTTCTGTGTGTGCTCAGGGCAGTGTGGCTATAAATCTGAGCTTCTCCTTGGAGCCTTTGAAAGTGAGGGGTATATTAAGGTGCTTTTTGGAAGTGTAGCAGAAATTTGTCAGGGGCAAGAAAAGGCTATTGGAGGGGATCTGGGCCACTTTGCTTCTTCTAATGGAGTGGCCCAAGATTTGGGGGGCATGGGCTGGACACATTACTACCAGAATTCAGTCTGAATGCCTTTACCTGCTTCTCAAGTTTCTCCATTCTGGCTTGAACTTGCCCTTCTTGCCTCAGTTGTCATGGCAGATCTGTTTCTTCCGTACACTCCTGATGGCTTGCCCTGGCCCCCATCCCACCCCTCAGAGCCTTTGCTCAGGCTGTTCCCTCAGTCAGGAATGCCATTTCCCCAACTCTGCATTGAGAAATCTTGTCTATTCCAACTCTCACTTACCTCCTCCTCTGCTTTTCTTCCCCATGAGAAAGAGCTCCTCCTTCTGCACTCATCTTGGCCTCCTAGTCCTGTGTGAGGGCTCACACCTAGCCTTGAACCAGTATTTCAGCAACTATTCCTTGTCCTCTTGCACTGCAGGTTCCTTAAGAATGAGATTGTGCCTAATTTTATTTTTCATCCTCTAATAGTGAGTGCTTGGGAGTTTTTGTAGGAATGAATTAAAGGTTGCCGAGGTCCAAAGTGATTAATCAAAAGGTTGTGTTAATACTAGTTTTTGTGAATCTAGTTAGAAAGCTCCCAAAAATGATTTTTAAGTTTTACCTGGCAGTTCCCTGTGAAATCTTTCAAAAACTGTGGCTTCTAAAACTCAAGTTTATAGTGTGGCTGTCCCGGCCTAACACCTACTCCCTTTCTGCTCCCGTTCTCACTAGAGGAAATGGTCTAGCATGTTGGTGTGGTCTGCTGGTCAGATGGGACCTCAAAAGTGAGCAGGTCACTTCCTGGTGAGAGAGCTGCCAGCTTGTTTCACATCTTTGGGCATTTATTCATTCACTCCTTTCCATCTGCCCTCCTCCTTCCCTCCCTCCTTCAACAAATTTTTATTGAATTTTATGGTATTAAAAAACACAATTTAATAGAATGCCTACCACATGGCAAACATTCAATAAATGGAAATTATAATTATTCAATACCCTAAGCTAATATCATGGGGAGTTGATGAAGATAAATCAGACCTAGAACCTAGGATTCAAGGAATTCATACTCTTGAGGTGATATGATGTCTTCATACATAACATTTTACAAAATAAAAGCTTTTAAATGCTTCCAGATACATGTTAGAAGTTTTAGGCCAATATAGACATTGTAGCAAATACAGATAATCAAAAAGTAAAAAAAAAACACTTGTAATTTTACCACCCACTGCTAAACGTTTTTAATATTTGTTGTATGTACTTCCAGTACTTTTTTATATATACAATTTTTTAACAGCAATCATAATGTTTGGTAATGGTACTTAATATCATAGTAGCTTTGTTTCATACTCTTATTTGTTTTTATTTAAAAAACTTTTGGCTATTTAGGTTGCTTTTACTTTTTACCATAATTGACAAAGGAAAAAGACTAAATCTTTGAGCACATCCATTTACACTTTTGAGAATTAAATTTCTAGAAGTACAATTGCGTGGTCTAAGACTATGTGTATTTTTAGGGATTTTAAAGCATATTATTAAATACCCTCTGAAAATACCAACTCACACTCCCACCAGCCATGTATCAGGTGTTCACACACTCTCTTGAGTACTGATAATTTTTGAAGAGTTGTTTGTTTGGGAGGTGGAAGGTAGTATCTTACTTCCACATGTTATTTCACTTCTTTACATTTTATGTCCTTTGCCTGTATGTTTTTCCTCTGGGGAAGTTTCATCATTTATTTTTAATTTTCAAGCACAGTTGACTCTTAAACAATGTGGGTTTGAATTGCGCAGGTCCACTTATACAAGAATTTTTTTTCTATAGTAAATACTACAGTATACACAATCTTCAGCTGGTTGAATCTGAGGATGTGGAATTGGGGCTTTGGAAGAATCACATATAGGATTAGTTATGACACAAATTTTCAACTAACCCTAGTTGTTCAAGAGGCAGCTGTACTCTTAATGTATGTAATACATGTTAATTATACATATAATCAATGTATCAAATGTACATAATATATAATTATAGCTACTACATATTAATTGTACAATATATTATGTAATTATATATTAATCATATGATAATTAATATGTACCAATAATACGCATTATGTACACACCTTGTATGTGCGTCTCTGTGTGTATTTGCAAGTGCTGTCTGTCCTGTATGTTATGTGACATTTTCTTCTAAGCAGGGGGCTTCATATTCCTGCAACATCGACCTGTGGCATTTAGGACTTGGTTTGTGGATGTACAGATATCTTGTAGCCCACACCCATGGTCTCCGGCTTGTCCTATGGTTCCAGCAGGGTGGAATAGGTGGACAGTCCCCCTCTAACTATGTGAGGGAAGAATCCTGAAGAAATTCCAGAGCCCAGATCGCTTTTTTTCTCAGGTGTCCGACATTCTGTCATCAGGAATCACCTTCTTTTCCAGTCTGTTAATTATGCAGAATTTCCAGGTCAAAGAACTTTACTAAAGGAATTTATGTTACGGTCCTGGCGATTCAAGAGATTTTCTCTCAGATTCAAGAGATTGTTACCCTTGGCTTATGAGGCCAACAGGGTTCTTGGGATTCTGCAAAAGAGGGGTGTGTGAGCCCCCACCATGGCAAGGTCAAGAATCAAGTTTCCTTGGAGGGCTCCTGACGGAACTTCTCTCTGTTAAGTGGACATTTCTGGGTTAGGAGGGGCTTCCGTGATGGCTCAAATTGGTAAAGATTCTGCCTGCAGTGCTGGAGACGCAGGAGACTTGGGTTCGATCCCTGTGGTCAAGAGGTCTTGAAAACAAGACTGTGAGCTTCAACACGTGCCACATCCAGAAAGCGCTGACTGTCGTAGAGCCTTCGTGATTTGAGGGTTGCATTCCTAGGAGACCATTGTAGTTAGGATTGTTGTTATTTAGTCACTAAGTTGTGTCCGACTCTTTGCGACCCCATGGACTGTAGCCTGCCAGGCTCTTCTGTCCATGGGATTTCCCAGGTAAGAATACTGCAGTGGGTTGCCATTTTTTTCTTCAGGGCATCTTCCTGACCCAGGAATCTAACTGCATCTCCTGCATTGGCAGGCGGATTCTTTACCGCTGAGCCACCTGAGAAGCCCCAGTTACGATTGTAGCCAATAATTATAACAATTAACATTAATTGAAGCCCATGTGTAGAAGTTCAAGTGTAATTTGACTCTGTTTATGAACTAGTATTTGAATATGAAATGAACAGTTATGGGGAGAGTTGCTCTGTTACTATTTTCCAGAACTTTCTTTGTCTCCTGGGGTTTGGATATCTGTTTGGGTTTGTATTAAGTGGATTTGCAGATTCTTACTTTCTCCATGAGGCTGCCCGAAACACACACTTTTCCTTCCAAGGTGAAGTATGTCTGCAGAAAGCAAAAGCACTTTTTTCTTTTAACTACCTGAGGGGGACTCTCTTGATCCCTCTTGGTGCTCCTCACCTCTCAGTTTCCGGCTGAGAAAATGGGTCTTGGGGGGGCCCTCATTTTCTCTTCTCCTCAAGGTGATGACCTCTACGGTGTCGGAAGGAAGCGGGTGAAGCTATGGGCCAGGAGGATGTGAAGTTGGTGGGGTGTGTGGACAAGAAGCTGCTTCCTCCACAAATGAACCTGGTGGTGTTGTGGAAAATTCTAGGCCTGTAAGGTGTTGCTAACAGAGGGATGCGTTGCCTATAGCAACTGCCTCAGGCTCCCTTGCCCCTGTGTTTCTCTCTGCGGGGTTGTCCCAGAGGAGGAAAAACAAGGGGCCCCTAGACAGCAGTCAGAGGCCCAAGGGGCAGGGTGTGAGGGTTCCCTGTCCCACGTGGGACTGCTGTTTGCTGGGAACCCCCACTAAGTGGGGAGGTCTGCTGGCGGGTACGCCTTTCACAGGGGTTCTGGGTGGGCGGGGCTCTGTGGGTGGCCGAGGCTGGGATATTGGGCTGCATGAACTGGGGGTGTGGCCCCTTTCCAGCCCGGGCATAGAGGCTCCTGGCCTTGGTGCACAGGGTCGCAGACTGGTCTCAGTGTTCTGTGTCTCATCTGCTTGTTAGTTTGTCTGGCTTGTTGGGGGTGCTGGTGGGTTGCAAGGAACTGAATTAATATCCAAGGCAAACTGTCCTGCCACCACCTCCCAGCACCCATTGCCCTAATTCTCTCCTCCTCCTCCTCCTCACGTCCCTGGGAAAGATTCAAACAGAGCCAGGTGAAGGGGGCATTTGGACTGAGGGCTCATGCACACTGGGACTGCAGTTTCTGCTCTGACTTTCACCTCCGCCCCTGATTCCCCTTCTGCATCTGAGCCACAGTCCTTCATGTGTAAGATGCAGAGTGTGATCCTTAGTTACCGGGCTGTGGTGAGGATCAAGTGAAGTTACATGTGAAAAAGTTGTTTGTTAACCCTGCAATGTCATTAGACAGCTTCTTGTTATGAGGGAAGACAATACTGATTAGAGCTTGTGTGTCCCTCTGCACGGTGCTTGCACTTCAACAAAGAAAGTGTGAGAAATGAGGCTCTCACCTTGGGGTCTTACTGGCAGCCAGCAACTGGAGCGCATGGTGTTAGGGATGTGTGTTGTCTCAGAAGGGGTGTTTGTAGCAGGAAACCCTGGGCGTTGGAGTCACACGAAGACGTACTGTGCTGGCCAAGCAAGTCAGTTAGCTTCGCTGAGCCTCAGTTTCCTTCTCAGAGTAAATGGGGCTGGGGTGAACCTTCCTCCTGGGTGGACCCGGCCAGGGGAGTGAAGTTCCATGCATAGTGCCTGCTGTCACACTGTGTGCTTGCTCAGCAACCCTTCCCTCCCCTAGAGATTATACTGTGACTAGAACTGGCTCTGGCTGCGAGTGGGTGAGGGTTAGTGGTGTGATCCTGAGGGTCAGTAAGTGTGTCTAGGGCAGACTTAGGGGTGAGTCAGTACTGCTGTGTGCTGGCCTGGGAACGGCCACCAGGAGGCCCACATCTTGGCCCCTGACGCCAGATGGGAACAAGAACAGAGTGGGTACTGGGTACCTCCTGCCCTCCCATGGACTGGTGCACCTCCCGGGGCTACCCAGTGCCCCAGGCATGTCTACCAAGCCTCCATGGACTTAGCAGAGCAATGGGCACAGTCCACCTGGGGTCATGGGGACGTTGTGGGTAGTGGGGGAACATCACTGCAGGAATGAGCTTCTGAACTTGACTTGGGAAAGGGGACCAGGATGGTAAAATGGGACCTAATAGAGTTCAGAATATAACAACCTCTGGAGTTAGACACTGGGGGTTCAGATTCTGAACCTCATGTTTTTGTCATGATCTTGGAGAGGTGGCATCAAATGGCTAAAGTTCAGTGTCCTCAACTGTGAAATGGACATAATAAATAGTATCTGCCTTGCTGGACTGGGCAATTAAATGAGATCATGCAAGCAGAACTCCTAGGCATTATCTTATTCTGGATACCAGAACAGAATACCATAGGTTGGGTGGCTTAACAGAAATGTATTTCTCTCAGCTCTGGAGGCTGAGAAGACACCAGCATATTTGGTGTCTGGTGAGGACCTGCTTCCTGGTTCATAGGGGGCTGTCTTCTTACTGTGTCCTCACATGGCACAAGGGGTGAGGGAGCTCTCTGGGGTCTCTTTTATAAGGGCACTAATCCAATTTATAAGGCTCCACCCTCATGACCAAATTACCTGCCAAAGGCCCCACCACCTAATACCATTACAGTGGGGGTTATGGATTTTGAATATGAATTTTGAGGGGACATAGCCTATAGCACTGTTTTTTTTGAGAGATAATAAACATTTGCTGAATATAGCACTGAGTTAAGCACTGTAGAAGGGCCAGGGGAACCACAGGGGAAAACATGCACAGTGTTAGTGGGAAACACATACCAGACTCAGAACTGAAAGTTCTGGTTAGGTTCTTCCTAACTTGCTCTTTAATCCTGGGAAAGTCACTTAACGTGGGAGGTAGTTTCTCCATCTGTAAGTGAACTGGTTGGGTACAGAATTCTCCGTGGTTCCAGCCACTCCAGAAAGGTGGTGAGCTTTCAGTCCTGAAGGCCATTGTAGCTCTCCCGAAGCTGGAAAGTGCAGGGGTATGGCTAAGTGAGGCACTTTCAGACTTCTAGTGAAAGAAATTTGTAGAGTTCAGAGCATCACAGAGGCAAGTAAATGTAAGACTAGCAAAGAGTTGAAATTATTATTAAAGTAAGTAGACTAGATTTTGTGTATCCAACTTTGTATGATAATTCACTGTACTCACAGTGAAGTCTGATAACTATTGAGCTCTTACCAAGGGTAAGTCAATGTTAGCTGCTTGGGCCTTCCAGACTTTTCATCTCTGTGATGTCAAATTCCAATGAGAAATGGGGGTGTGCACGGAGATTTCCAAGTGTTGCTGCTTGCCTGCAAAGTTAGCTCCTTTCTTTTGTGATATGAAACCTTTGTGGCTTCAATTCATGTTACTACATTTGTTTGTAATGAACAATAAATGTGATGATAGATAATAGTAGTGGAAGGACCTAGCATGGATCCTGCTTAATAAATGTTTGTTGTAGTTGAGAGGCAGTGTGTGTAGAGGTTAAGAGTATGGATTATGGAGCTTGACTACCTTGGTTTGAATTTTGGCTTCACAGTTTATTAGCTATGTGATTGTTGTGATCGTGGACAAGTTACTTAACCATTCTGTAAATGGACATAGTTATGTTACTCGTCTCCTAGGGTGTTGCAAGATTAATGGGTTAATGTACATTAAGCACTCTGAACAACACCTGGTACATAGTAAAGTCTATATAAATGTTTGTTATGATGTTATTTCCATATAATTATTATAATATTCATTACTATATACTGCTCTACTGCTGCTCAGTCGCTTCAGTTGTGTCTGAGTCTTTGTGACCCTATGGACTGTAGCCCACCAGACTCCTCTGTCCGTGGGATTTTCCTGACAAGCATACTGGAGTGGGTTGCCATGCCTTCTTCCAGGGGATCTTCCTGACCCAGGGATTGAGCCCATGTCTCCTGTGTCTCCTGCATTGCAGGTGGATTCTTTACCACTGAGCTACTGGGGAAGCCTGTACTACTACATATAGTAATAATAATACATTTCCATAATATATAACTAACATGAGGATAGTAATGACTATCTCTGAGACCTTCTTGATCAACACCTATTTACGCTGTTCCTTGAAGGGCCATAAGGATGGCCTTGATCTTCTGCTTTCTGTGGTTCAACATTGCCATTTCCTGCCAAGAGGCATTGACTTGTGTGTGTTCTTGGGTGTTGGAGTCCCAGTACTGTACAGGTGTTCTCACATCCATGGTGGACCTACAGATGCTCCCATCTTCTTCACCAGCTGACCATCTTTTAGGACTCAGTGTGTCACCTGTGATGGCTTTGCAAAGTGAGCCTCTCTTTGCCAGGCCGTTTTTATGTAGTTTACTTTCCAAGGCCAGGATGTCTTGCAGAAAGGAAAGTAATGCAGAAGACCTGGGCTCTTGACCCAGTCCTGGCACTTCCTGTCTCTGTGATGGTGGGAAAGATCATTTGTCTTTGTGAGCCTCGGGTCCCTCATGTGTAAATGCGGATAGCAGTTCCTTCTTTGTTGTGTTATTGGGGGAGTTCAGTAGAATGAGGACCAGATGAACTCTGCACGCTCTGGATGCCCAGTAATTGGTAGCTGTTGGTTGTGATAATGGAGAGGCTCTGAAATCAGGGAACAGGCAAGTCTCCCAGACCCACAGCTGCTTCCCTGGCTGGAGGTCCCCAGCCTGCCCTCTGGCTGCCTCCCCCAGCCCCTGACCAGCCACTGTGTTGTGTGCTGGCGCGGCTGCAAGGCTGCCTTTGTTTGAGTGTAGGATTTCCGATCAGGCCGGGCATCTGGAGCGCCCGCCTCATCCCAGCTGAGTGTTTCCAGCTGGGTTTGGGTAATTGGTGCCAGCTGCTCTGGGGAAAGTGGCTGGCACTTCCTGTGCTGTTGGCGGGCAGGCTCCAGAGTGTGGCGGGGGCTTGGCCTGAGAACCAGGCCTTCCCCCAGGGTCCCTGTGGGGGGACTTGGAAGCAGAGCTGCTGGAAGTTGGTTTTTACTTGTCTTGTGGACAAAGGTCCAAATTACTCAAGACTCCGTGAGTATTGGTCCTCAGACACTGCTGCCAATGTTTGCTTCTCAGAAAAGAAATAATTTTAATTGACTAGCTGGTTCCTGACTTTTCTCTCTGATTCTCCAGACAACGGTGCTTTTTCTCTTCTTGATAATGGTGTAGAGTGGGTCAGGTGTGATTCCTGGGGCTTGGAGAAGAAAGAGAAGGATCAGCTCTGCTGGACTTGCAGCACTACTAACCACAGGCATTTGTCTAGCCTTTAAGAAGGGGCCTTTAAGTTTCTCTGATTCAGCTTTTATAAATAAGGTTATAGGTAGAGCAGTTACTGGTGAGGATTTCAATGCCGGTCTTTAGAGCTCAGGTTCAGTGTCTTTCCTGTTTTTTTTTTTTTTTTTATTAGAATTTTTTTGGGGGGTATTGAAGTGCTATGCTGGATTTGCTGAATTACATATTTTATTCATCGGATATCTTGACTATTGGAGGTCATCTCAAATAATTATTGTGTTGTATAAGGTGGAAAGAATATTCCTTCTTTATTTCTGCACAAACCAGAAGTTGAATTGCTGAACTCTGATGTTCACCAGGGAAGAGATATTTGGCCACACTGTTCACCTTTCTGAATCTTGTAAAGCAGGAATAATAGTATCTATATTTGATTATGCCGTTTGTAAATTGCTGGCCCAGTAATGACCATTCCAGGTTCTTATAAACCTTAATTCCTTTCCCTTCTCTATTCTCCTTCCTTGGCTCATGCCATACCTGAAGGCATTTTGACTGGGTTAGATGTTCACTGTGATACAAGGTATGAGAACCCTCCAGCCCTTTGGAAACTTTATCTCTCTGAAAGGTCCCCAGAGGGAGCTGGTTTTGATTTACTCTGACTCCTGGGCCCAAGTATCCCAAATGAACACATGGGATTTAGGCAGCGAGTGGGAAAGTGGATGGATTTCTATTTTAAAGTCATTAGCTTACAATTTCCAAGAAAGGCTCATTGTGTTTAGTGACTCATTTTCTTTAACCATTGGAAGTTCCTTTAGATTTTTGAAATTTGTCAAGTCAGTAAGTATTGAAGGGGAATCCAGCATATCTTAAAGAGGGAACCAGCAGGACTCTGACTGGGACCAGATCCCAGCAGTCTTCTGGGCCCCGGGGAACTCAGCTTTTCAACAAGATGCCTTTTCTTCTTTCCTCATCAGGTCATTCATGAGGCTAACTGTTTAAGACAGGGAATACAGGTTAAAAGATACAGAAATCAGGCCAGTTGTGTAAGACCGTAAGCCTGGTCTTGGTGACTATTCCAAGAAGGCTGTTTTCTGGGATTATGCAGTTGTTTTGTAATCAGTTGCCCTAATGATGATGAAGTTGATGATAATAATAATAATAATGTTTTACAATCTGTGAAGCACTTTCCCAAACATCAGCTCATTTGAGTCTACCAGTAACCCTGCGGGGAAACTATGAACAGCTTCTTTTTACAGGTGGACAAGCTGGGGCTTCAAGAAGTCAAAGTTAGAACAATGACCCAAATCCAATTTCTGCATTTTGGAAAGCTCTGGCATCTGAAGCGGAAATCTGGGAACCATCTTAGCTTTCTTTTCCTGTGTCCCCACAGCTAATTAGTTATCAGGTCCTGTAGATTTCCTTCTCCAGACTCTTTCCAATTCATATTTTCCCCTTCATCTCCTCTACCTTAGATCAGACCCTTCTCTTCTCTCACTTAATCTATTGCAATGTTTCCAAGTGGTTGCCCTATCTCCCCAGTTTGTCTCCATTCTAAACTCCTCTCAACATGGTAGCTAGAATCTAGCAGTTGGAACATGCAGCTAATCCTGCTGCCCTCCAGTTTAAAACTGTCTGGTAGCTCCCATCGCTTGCAGGATGAAACCTACATTCCCTAGTAAGGCTCACAGGCCTTTTGTGGTTGGTCTTTGCTCTTCCCTGGGCTTACCATGTCCCTGCCTGCCCGTGAATGGTAATCATTCAAAGGTTGGCCTTTATTAGGTGCCCTCCACATGCCAGCTATTGTGTAAGGAATTAGGGATATAATGTGAGTCAAACTGTGGGCCCAGTGGAGCCCACAGATGTTAGTGGTATAGCTGTGCTTTGATGGAATGGCCTGGGTGCTGTGCATGTGCCTGAAAATGGCATGGAGCCTAGTCTGGGGTGTTGGGGTAGAGCCTACCCTGGGGATGGACTCCCCTGATGAGGCGGGTGGAAGAAGGAGGTGGGGAAGCATGCAGATGGAGTAGAGGAGGAATAGGGGTTAAGAAGAGGCCCGAGAGGTGGGCAGAGGTTCTTGTGGGCCACCTGAAGCGTTTGATCTTTTTCCCAAGAGCAGTGGAAGGCAACTAATAGTTTTAAGCAGAAGTGACACAATCAGATTTTGTGTTCACAAAAGCACAGGCTGTTTATTCTGGGGCAAATCAGTGTGTGAGTGTTTGTTGACTGGAGCTACTGTTGTGTCATAGCGGGCCACTGCCATACATATGCCATTCCTCCTCTGTATCTGAGCCTTCCTATACCTTTCTGAGTAGTCCTTCTGACTTTGGAACAAACCAGACAAACTTCCAGGCTGTTAGAGAGGCAGATTGTCCTTAGGGGCTGAAGGTTTTCTTCATTTTCCTAGTTACTTAATTGATTTTTTTTTTAAACAAAATGAAGATAGGATAATTAATTTCATTTGCCCATAAAAATGATCTGTATTCATTTTGGGAACTCAGGAAAGAAAAACTCATTATTCAGAGATGACCTCTGTTAATATTTAGGTGAATCTGCTTCCATATTTTCTTTATATTAAATTTGCATGGTATTCTATAGCAGTTTTTTTTTTTTTATCTAAATGGGATCATCCATGTTGACTTATCTGCATTTTAAAACTTATTGGTGTGCATGAACATTTAAAATTACTCAGCTCTTTCCCTCTCTTAGTGCCTAGGCCCTCTTTGGCCCTGTGTTGACTTCTCCAATCTGGATACAATCTGGACACAAGCCAGGTGAATCTTATTGGAGCATCTCACAACATGGCCTGTTTGGGCAATGCTGCCTCACCAGTTATACACAAACGTATTTTATATATAAACATACACACCCACATACACTTATTCTCTCTCTGTGTGTAATTGAACATTTGCTATTTGCCAGACACTGTTCTAAGGGCTTTGAAGGCACTAGCTCATTTAATTTCCCATTTTTTGATGATGAAACACTTAAAAAAAAGTAATTAATTTATTTTAATTGGAAGATAATTACTTTATAATATTGTGTTGGTTTTTGCCATACATCAATATGAAAGCATGCCACAGGTATACATGTGTCCCCCCACATCCTGAACCCCTCGCCCTCCTGCCTTCCCCACCCCATCCCTCTGGGTTGTCCCAGAGCACTGGCTTCGAACTGGCCATCTATTTTACATATCGTAATGTACTTGTTTCAATGCTGTTCTCTCAAATCATCGCACCCTCACCTTCTCCCACTGAGTCCAAAAGTCTGAGGAAACAGACACTTGCCCTGGGAATCTGAAGCTAACATGGTTGTGTGTGAGGCAGCCAGGCATGGGAGATGTCAGAGGAAGGGCCTTCTTATACGGGGACAGGCCTTTGGTAAAAATTCAAAGCACTTTTGGGACATCCAGCATCTCCTCTTAGCCTCCCAGATGAGAGGGTTTATGACCTTGAATGGGGGAGGCAACTGGATCTGAAGGTTTTAGGATTAGAATGTTCCTTAGAGTGTATTTCAAAAGAAAGCCACTCCTTCCTTCCTTAACTCTCTTACAAACATTGGCTAGGTGCCTGTCTTATCTTGTCCTCCTTTTCCCTCCCCTTCCCTTTGATTCATTCAGTTTTATTTTTTAAAAATTAAAAAATTAAAATCTTTTGTCTGCAGTGGGGTCTTAGTTCCCTGACAAGGGATTGGACCCCCATCCCCTGTGTTGGAAGTGTAGAGTCTTCTTCTTTTTTTAAGTGTGCCAGTCCATTTGGGACATTTTATTTTTTATAAATATTATTATTTAAAAAACGTAATTTATTTTTGGCTGCTCTGGGTCTTTGTTGCTCTGCAGGCTCTCTGGTTGCAGAGAGCAGGGGGCTACTCTCTGGAGGTGGTGCATGGGCTTCTCATCGCGGTGGCTTGTCTCGTGAAGCACAGGCTCTAGAGCACGCTGGCTTCAGTAGCTTCGGCTCCCAGGCTCTAGAGCATGGGCTCAATAGTTGTGGTGCACGGGCTTAGTTGCTCCGTGCTATGAGGGATCTTCCCGGATTAAGGATCAAACCCATGTCTCCTGCGTTAGCGGGTGGATTCTTTACCACGGAGCCACCAGGGAAGCCCCCTGTCATCATTTTCTTGGGTAGATTTCTACGAGCGGAATTTCTGGGTTGTATGATAAGTTAATATTTAACTTTTGAGGAACTGCCAAACTGTTTTCCAGTTGCACCATTTTACAATCCCACCAGCAATGTAGCAGAGTCCTTAAACCAAGCTTTATAGAAGTAGGAATTAGCTACCTGGTTTTCAGATGTTACAGGGGCAGGGCTGGCTGCATGTAAACCAAATGAGGAGCTTGTCAAAGATTTCTGGGCCCCATGCTTTGGAGATTCTGATTCTATAGTAATGGAGTGGGGCCTGGGAATGTGCATTTTCAGAAAGCTGTCTAAGTAACTCTGATGTGTGGCTTTGTTTGGGAATCACTGAACTGGATGAAGTTCAGGATGGGATGAGCAGGGGAGAATTCTTGGGAAAACTGTAGGCAAAAATGCATGTGTAAGAACAACATAATATGTGCTTGTAATTAGCAACTGAGCATGCGTGCACACAGTGAGTGGGTTAGCAGTAGCACTGGCCAGAGAGAGAGGCCCTTGAGGAAACTTTGACATTGGTTCAGTCAAGACCAGTTACTTCGTTGATCTATCCATTTAGTTTTCTGTGAACATTTTTTAGGGGAACTAACTTTTTTTTTCAGTACCACACACTAGGCTCAGAGCTTTATATTTAATCTTCTTTCCCCCCCGCAAAATCCAAGAAAAGATTTTGTTTTTATTTTTTATTTATTTATTTTTTGTTTGTTTTAAAATTTTTAGTCTGATAATTTTAAATGGCAAACCAGCTGATCTCACATATAAATACATATTATGAAACTACTTAATTACTTTTCCAAATTATTTACAACAAAATTAAAGGTCAATCCATTTGTAAATACCAAATGATTATAGGATTTTTAAAAAATCAAATAAATAATACTTCATTACAAACTGTAGTTAACATGATGTACATTAGATCTTTAAACTTATTCATCTTACAACTGAATTTTATACCCTTTGATCAGCATCTCCTCATTTCACTCCCATCCTGCCTCAGCCTCTGACAACCACCACTCTACTGTTTCTCTAGACTGGACTTTTTTAGATTCCACATACAAGTGATATCACCCAATAGTTGTCTGCGACTGGCTTATTTCACTCAGTATAGTATCCTCCAAGTTCATCTACATTGTTACAAATGGTGGGATTTCCTGCTTTTTAAAGCCTGAATGATATTTCATATATATATATATCACAACTAGAAAGATAGGTAATAATTTCTTTGTCCCTTCATCCATTATTGTTGTTATTGTTTAGTTGCTAAGTGTCTGACTCTTTGGCACCCCGTGGACTGCAGCATACCAGGCTCCTCTGTCCTCCACTGTCTCCCAGAATTTGCTCCAATTCATGTCCATTGAGTTGGTGATGCCATCCAACCATCTCAGTATGTTTTTATTTTTTAAATTAATTTTTATTGGAGTGTGGTTGCTTTACATTATGTTAGTTTCTACTGTACAGCAAAGTGAATCAGCCATTTATATATGTATATGTATATCCTGCCTTTTTTGGATTTCCTTCCCATTTAGGTCATCATATATTTCAACAACTCTTACTAATTATTATTCTCAGTTTGGGCTTTCCTGGTGGCTCAACGGTAAAGAATCTGTCAACAATGTAGGAGTCGTAGGAGATGTGAGTTTGATCCCTGGGTTGGGAAGATCCCCTGGAGGAGGGCAGGGCAAGCCATTCCAGTATTCTTGCCTGGAGAATTGCATGGACAGAGAAGCCTGGTGGGCTATAGGGTCGCATAGGGTCACAGAGTTGGAAACGACTGCAGTGATTGAGCATGCATTCTCAGTTTACAGATGAAGAAACTGAGGCTTGGGAGATTAAGTAATAGGGCTGGGACTTGAAACCCGGTCTGTCTAGCTCTTTCCATTGTAGCAGTTTGCTGCTACTCTGTGCAAGGCACTGTGTGAACAGGGTCTTGGGATTTCATATTTATTGTGGAAGAATTCATTACGCATTTTCATATTACACTTGATTATCTGGCTTGCTGTGTAATCACTGCTATTTGCTCTTCCTTTCTGTGGGTTAGAGATATAGGTTTTTCTAATGGTAATGACAATATTTAAATATTCTAGGGAGATGCAGAATAAGGTCCCTTAGTTAAACACCTTGAGACTTTATGTCTGCTTCAGTGAAAAGTTCTCTGACTGCTTCTTCCCTCCTGGTCCCTGTTCATTGAAGTCGCCTTTACTGACTGTGCCAACACTCGACCCAGGATCTCTGGTGGCTGACAGTCTGAGCTCTACAGAAGGGGGAGATTAGCCTGTCTGTGAATCTGGAGTTGGGAGTTCTGTGGTAGGGCTGTCTTCAGAGTTGGATGCATGATGAGGGGAAACTTGTAGTAATTACTGAACAGATGCTCTTAATGAGGTCTCTGCTGGATTTCCAGCTGGCAGTGAGAGCGCTGCATTGGGACAAGGATGTTGCAGTCACTGGATCATTATGTGACATCACATCCTCCCCTTGTTGTCATAGCAGCTGTAATCATCCCACTGAAAGTGTCCCTCAGGGTGCTGGCAAGCCACATCTTTTTCCATTAATGGGAATCCATGGTGCTTTCTTCCATGATAAGGAGAAAAAGAACTAGTATATTAATGTTCTTGGAAAGGAGAAAAATGCTTAACGATTTTCAGCATGTTATTGCTATAACAATTTTTATGTAAGTTGTACATGTTGATTGCAGAAAAATTTATAAAATAAAGATTGGCAAAGAAAACACAAAATCCTATCTGTAATATCAACATGCATGAGAATTACTGTTAACATTTTGAGAAATTTTTGTTTTTCTGCTATAGTTTTAACCCATATGAACAATTCATTATTGTTTTTTCAAATATGGGTCATTATTGTATTGTTGTTTACTTTTTTCCTCTTACCTGACAATGTATAATTAATGTCATTTCTTGTCAATAGTCTTCATCAGCCGAGTTTTTTAAGATCCCATGATTTATTTAGCTGACCTCTATTGTTTGACATTTAAGTTCTTTCTGCTTTCTTGCTCACTCAGTGACTACCACTCATTTTTACATCTTTATAAAGCATTTTTGCCTTAGGATAAATTCTAAGAAGTAAAGTTGAGTTGAAAGTGTTTAATATTTTTGAAGCATTTGAAATATACATTATCCTTCTCTAGTGTTGAAAGTGAAAGTCACACAGTTGTGTCCGACTCTTTTCGACCCCATGGACTATACAGTCCATGGAATTCTCCAGGCCAGAATACTGGAGTGGGTAGCCTTTCCCTTCTCCAGGGAATCTTCCTAACCCAGGGATTTAACCCAGGTCTCCTGCATTGCAGGCAGATTCTTTATCAGCTGAGCCACACATAAGTATGACTTTCCCTGTTGACCTTTATATTGGCTCTCAACCTTTAAAAAAAATGTTATTTGGTAGGTCAAAAATGGCATATAACTCTACTGTTTATTTATTAGTGAATTTGATTTTAATTTCTCATCTTATTTCTTATATAAATCACATCTATATTCCTTATATAGATAGCATACCTGTTTTTCTATTGGAGAATTCTCTAATTTATGTAAACTTTTTATTTATTAAGGCTATTAAACTTTGATAATATTTGATGTAAATTTCACTGTTTGTAAATATGCCTTTTAACCTTGCTCGATGCTCAGAGTTTAAATTTAAAAATAAACCAATCAGGGACTTCCCTGGTGGTCTAGTGGTTGAGAATCCGGATTCCAATGCTGGGGATGTGAGTTTGATCCCTAGTTGGGGAACTAAGATCCCACGGGCCATGGGGCAACTAAACCTGCATGCCACAACCCTATCCCAGCACAGCGGAAAAAAAAAGTCAGCCTCAAAAAAACAAAACCCAACTTTTTTTTTTCTATTTTTGGTTCCTATTTAAAAAAACCTATTACACTGAAGAGATTATGAAAATATAACTTTCTACTGTTTGGGGCCAGAAGTGTCATAGCTGATTTTCTAAGACTAGTGCAAAACTTTTAAAATGCCTCTTGGCAATTTTTGAAGACTTTGTAAAAGTGAGGTTTCTAGAAAATTTAAAAAGATAGCTATTTATTTTTAAAATTTATTTATTTTAATTGGAGGCTAATTACTTTACAATACTGTGGTGGTTTTTGCCATACATTCACATGAATCAGCCATGGGTTTACATGTGTCCCCCATCCTGAACCTCCCTCCCACCTAAAAAAGATAGCTATTTAAATCTGAGTAGTGTCATATGTTGCTCATTGTGGGAAAACCTGGCACAGATGCAATTTTTAAGTGATGTGGAGTGTAGTGGTATTTTTTTTTTTTTAATGTATCTAGGAGCAGAATAGTGCACAGTTGCTTTATAGAAACCAGGATTTTGGCTTCTGTCTTCTTAACTTTTTGTGCTAACCAAAGCCTTATTTTCCAGCTCTTTCGTTCTCCTGTGGAGGTGATAATGGTAACTGGTATTGTTGAGTGATTCTTGTGGACCAGGAACCATGTTAAGGCTTCATATGTAGTAGCTCATTTAATCCACACAACGACCTTGTGAGATAGTTGTTATTTATTAGTTTTATTCCTGCAGAAATGTCAAACAATTTGCTTAAAATCTCAGAGCTTACAAGTCGGCGAGCCCAGGTAGAAATCCAGGCTTTCTGGCTCTGGGGCCCCAACTCCTAACCATCACACTTCTCTCAAAATAGCTGCCTTTCCTGTAGCTACTTGACCCTCCTCCTAGATCCTGTGTTAGCCATTCAGTTGTGTCCGACTCTTTATTACCTATGGATGGTAGCCTTTCAGGCTACTCTGTCCGTGGAATTCTCCAGGCAAGAATACGGGTGTTAGTCAACTCAGTCATGTCTAACTCTTTGTGACCCCATGGACTGCAGCCCACTAGGCTCCTCTGTCCATGGAATTCCCCAGGTAAGGATACTGGAGTGTTTTGCCATTTCCTTCTCCAAAGAATACTGAAGTGGGTAGCCATTCCCTTCTCCAAGGGATCTTCCTGACCCAGGGATCGAATCTGGGTCTCCTGCGTTGCAGGTGGATTCTTTACTGTCTGAACTACCAGAGAGGCACACTAGATCCTGAGGTTCCATTTAACCCCAGCTCTATCATTTAATGTCTTTTTGCTCTTGTTTTGTCTTTTCTCATCTGTGTTAACAGAAGAGTGAAGATGATATGTTTGAGATGTTTAAGCTTTTTCTTTACCTTGTTTTTTGAGTAGTAGGTAGATACCAGTGAATGTCTAGATAGGAAAAGACACATGTTCATTTAAGTCTGGTTTATACTTTTTTTGTCAGTTCTAGTATTTAATTTCTTGTTTTTGGCTTAATGTTTGTTGCTGTAAAAGGGGGCTAGTAATAGTATCTATTTCTTAGGGTTACAGTGAAAATTAAAGTGGTAATGAATATATAGGGTTAGAACTTCATGGTACAAAAACAACGTGATCAATAAATCTAGCTATTGTTGATATTACGAGCAGTATTATTATAATACAATTTTCTACTTTCATAATAGCCGTTTATGCCCCAAGTAAGTGAAAATATGTTTCATTTTCACAAATTGGCTATCTTGCAGTTCATAATTAAGGTTTCCCAACTTGATGGTTGTTTGTCAACAATTATAGGGTCTCACTAAGTGAACATGATTATGTATCATGTCATTATGTCAGTGAATTTGCTGGATGTTTTTACCCAAATATACCAATTTTCTTGAACATATTAGCAATTGTAAACATGTTAATTTATGTTGCAAGAGTAGTTGTTTTTCTAGTGGAACTTGGAATGAAGCTTTTTCTATTATTTCAACTTATTTGAGATTACAGTGTGAATAGCAGAGCTCCTCCAGTTTGTTTCTACTTATAAATACTAATCTCTTTTTTTTGAACCTGTATAACCAATACATGACAGAGAAATACATCGGATGCTAAACCGGACATAACACGCAACCATCTTTCTCAACTCCCAGTTTGAAAGTTTCACATCAAAATGAAATAGCGTCTAGTTGATTTTGTTTGCCTACTTTACAGTAAATATAAAAGTTTCGGCTTCTAAATAAAATTATTATAAGTATATACCATTATATCCATATTGGGGTTCTGTGTAAAATTTGATTTGAATAAAAGGTTTACTGCTAAAAATATTTGAGACATTGTGCTAGATGTTTTTAAGTATCTTGTATTCTAAAACCCTCTTAAGATTTAACCTTAAGCCTTCCTATTGTTCTTTGATGTACGTTCATCACTATGCAACCCTCCATTCCCCTCTTCTATAGTGAGAATAGTGCTCAGGTCATGTTTCGAGATCTCTGGAAATGAGGAAAGCAGGAGTTGATTTTCTGAGTACATTATTCTCAGGAACCCAGTGAAATGGTGATACTAGGAATCAGTGTTTTTAGATTTGTGGCATCTATCATATTTGATTTCTGTGCCACCACAGTGATGGTATCTACACAACTGATTTTGTTAACAAATCATTCGGCTTGATGCTGACTACAGACACTGTGGCGGCAGTGCCTCCACAGATTGGTTGTACTAGCCTTTGAAGGCAAAATTCAAACTTCCCCTCTGATTCTCAAGGATGTCCTGCTTTGATCATCACTATGCTTTCCAGTCAACTGAATCCTAAAGTGAATTCTGTCTTACTGTCAAACAAATGTGAGGACCCAGTGGATTTTGGAACTTGAGTTCCAGTTCTCACTCTGTGTCTACTGTAGCTGAGGAAATAGTTGTGGGATAATGTCCTCCTTTTCTGTAGCCGCAGCATACTTTCACAAGTATTGGAATTCCAGGAAGTTCTTGGTTTATGTTTATACTTGAATCAAAGCACAGGGGGAATCCCCAGGTGGCTCAATGGAAAAGAATCTGCCTGCCAGTACGGGAGACACAGGAAACGTGAGTTTACTCCCTGGGTTGGGAAGATCCCATGAAGGAGGAAAAGGCAACCCACTCCAGTGTCCTTGTCGGCAAAATCCCATAGACAGAGGCTCCTTAGGGTCACAAAGAGTTGGGCATAACTGAATGACTGAGCATGCACACATACACGCAAAGCACATGATTTTATCAATTAATTTTTTTTAATGGATGGCTTTTGTTTTCCTCTAATTTATTTTGCAAAATACTGGCTGCCTACTTTCCTGGTAGGAAATATGGCAGGTTCTACATTATCAGCCTCTGACTGGGCACTCTTTGCCCTATGTCTGTCATTGCTGCTACTGCAACTACTGTTCTTTTTGCAACTATTTGAATGCTGTGCTGGAAGAGTCACTCCCTGGGTAGCTCCAGGCTGAAGTAGATGTCTCCATTGCCAGGTGTGAAGGCATTTCCTATTGAATAACCTGACATCCCCCATCTCCATCTTGAGGCTGATGCTGCAGAGGTTGCTGATTAATTATTCTATATCTAATATTAAAGGGTTAACTTAGCATATGATAAATGTTTAATAAACACTTAAAGTTATAGCATGGACCTGACTTCTTTTACCAAATGTATTCTTTTACATTGTTATATTTGACATATATACCCAATTAGAATAGATTATATTATTTTAGGTATTTATTTATTTGGCTGAACCAGGTGTTAGGTGCAGCATGTGGGATCTTTAGTAGGGGCATGCAGGGTCTTCTTGTTGGGGTATGTGGTATCTTGTTCCCTGACCAGGGATAAAATCCTGGCCCCCTGCATTGGGAGCTTGGAGTCTTAGCTACTGAACCACCAGGGAAGTCCCTAGAATAGCTTTTCAATTAGCAGCTTTTGCTTTCCAGCTCATCACTTAATATGAAGGCTGCCTCAGCAGTTATCCCCTTTTATCTCTTTTGCTAGAACTGGGTCATATGCACATTCTTAGACCCATCACTGGCTTAGTAGAAGGGGGTTGTCTTTGTTCACTTAGACCAATCATGAGACCAGTCATGAGTCATTCCATGAACTGGGTCCATTGCACTCAAATATAGTCAGGATTCTGTTGGCTAGTCTTTAAAGGGAGATACTCTTAGACAACCAAGAGTATCTGACACAGGCAACCTAACTCTGAATAGTTTGCTGGTTGAAATGTCAAGGTTTTTGCTATGCAGTAAATCTCACTGCAGGCAATACACTTTGATCTTGGGACTCTATTGATTTGTGCAAGTAAGTGTTTAGAATTTTCAGAATTTACTTAAAAATGGAATCACATCCTCGTTGGTTCAATGTGAAGTAACTTATTTTCTGAAATTTCTGTGTGAAACAGGTGGGCATCTATTGGTATGGTCTGGTCTATGCTGCTGCTGCTAAGTCGCTTCAGTCGTGTCTGACTCTGTGCGACCCCATAGACAGCAGCCTACCAGGCTCCTCTGTCCCTGGGATTCTCCAGGCAAGAATACTGGAGTGGGTTGCCATTTCCTTCTCCGTCTGGTCTGATGGGGTGTTTGGAATCTTTGTGCTGGATGTGTGAGAATTTAGTCACTTCTTAGTCTGGCTGCATTCCCCAGCACAGGTCAGTCAAGCTGGGTTATGAGTCTCATTGGGTCTCACCTTGCTCTACATGCCTTCTTATCACTCCTGGTCTGCTGCTCTTTTGGACACATCTGGCTCATCTCCGTCCTCCTGGCTGATCACAAAGGGCAGGGAGATCTGGCTAAGTCTCAGGATGCTCCATGGATACACTCCCCAATCTACTCACCCAAGCTAATGAGCATCTTCCCTTCTCAGGCAAGGTCCCTCCCAGGCTGAGATGCTACTGGGGTGAACAGGTGAGACAAAGTGGAGGTGATTTATAGGTACTTGTTGCAACTAAACCAGTGAAAGAAATAGCAGGTCTTCAGTATCCCGAAAGTTCACCAGCAAGGAGGCCCAGTTTATGTCCTTAGATTCTTCCCTTCATCACTTCATCCTTTGTTTGCAACAAAGAGCCCTCCCAGATGCCTCCCCAGGTGTTCTCCAAGGTGGAGCTAGAAAGACCCCAGGAGGCTGCTCCTCTGACTGGCATTCACTTCCTTTGCAAGCATTTTCCCATTTATCATCATGCTAAGCTAGAGGCCCTGTTGTCAAGTCAGAAAAGGATGGTGCAAAACCTGAGACAAGTGTGCCGGTTTCTTCCTGTTTTGCCTATTTGTCCATAAGTTCTTGTGGGACTGTTAATTTTCCAAAAGTTCCCAAGTAATTTATTTAAGTTCAACTAACTAATACGATGGGCTTCCCTGGTGGCTCAGCAGTAAAGAATATGCCTGCCAATGTAGAAGCAGATGCAGATTCGATCCCTGAGTTGGGAAGATTCCCTGGAGGAGGGCATGGCAACCCATTCCAATATTCTTGTCTGGAGAATCCCATGGACAGAGGAACCTGGTAGGCTACAGGCCATAGGGTCCCAAAGGGTTGGACACGACTGAAGCAACTGAGCATGCGCACACATATGCAACTAATCTGATACCGTAACTTCCTCCAAGGTCATGGATTTCTTTCTGATGAAAAGTACTCATTTCATAGCATGATTCCTATTTCAGCAGTGATCATGTTCCTGAGTAAAAAATTCTTATTTTTAAACTTTTTTTCTCATACATATTTCTTTAAAAATGGTACCTCTTCTTTATCTACTCTAGAATTTCATAGCATTTTATCCTTCTACACATTCATTCAAAGGAAGGAATGCTTGCCCAGTTTAGCACAACAGTATGTACTTAGGTTAAAAAAGAATTCCTTCCATAGGCACTGCCCTAAGTTGTTTAGATTGCCCAGAGGGTTGGCATTGTAGAAGGGACTTTTCAAAGGTCATCTCACTGAATAGTTCACCTGAGCCTTGCTTGCACCTCTGTTTTATTCATGGAGACAGGAGGAAATGGAGGAAATGGAGACAGAGAGAGGTTAAGGGACTTCTGCCAAGTGCAAAGGTGTATTTGATCTGGATCTCACCTGCTCTGAAGCTGGTACCCCCTGCACTGTGCACCCCCACATGCCAGAAGATTGTTGAATAGGATCTCATGGGTCATGGCATCCAGGCTAGGGGTGCCTCACGACTTGAGGCTAGGTGGCACTCTGGCCACTGTTCCTAACCAGCTTCTTATTTGTGGAGTTTTGAGATTTCATGTATAAAGTTCTTTCCTCAAGTCAGGCCCTGGGAAACCAATCTTATTTTCTAAAGGCTTTTTGGAGAATCTTGATGGGTGGCTTGGGCACATTTGAAATTAGCTTGAGTTCCCGAGAAGTCTTTCATCTCTTTCCTTTCTTGATTGTGCCAGTATAGATTTTCTTGCCTGAAAATCGGTGAGAAAGCCTTCTCCTTGGCCTCAGAACCTCTTGCAAGATTTCTTCTTCCTCTGTCTCTCTCCCTCTTTTCTTCCTTCTTTTTGTGCTTCCTTTATCTCTTCCTTTCTTTCTTTCCTTCTTTCTTCCTTCCTTTCTATCTTCCTCCCTCCGTCCCTCCTTCCCTTTCCTCTCTTCCCTTCCTCCCTCAACTCAAATGCAACTTATTATTTTTTTTTAAGATATTTCTTCAGTGAGTTTATTTTTTTAGACTCATTTTTTTTGAGAAGTAATAGAAGAAAATACAATTATTGGATGACAACTGCTCTACAATATTGTGTTGACCCCTGCCATATGTCAACACAGATCAGCCACAGGTATACATATGTCCCCTCCACTACTTGATTATTATAAAAAAATTTAGAAAGTACAGTTGCACAAAAAGACAAATTAATTCAAATCACTCTAAAGCCCTCCATCTGGAGATATTTACTGTTAGATTTTCCCGTGTATTATTTTAGATTTTTTACATGTAAAATTTGAACATAGAATAGAATTTTTCTGTGTATACTGTTTGTGCTCTGCTTTGAAATGTTTTTAATTGGATGACCTCCTTCTGTTGCCTTACAATCCATCCTAAATGCCTTTCTATATGAATATATGAAGATTGGTATCATCATTTTCGAAAGTGCGAATTATTCGTGTATGCATTTATTATCCTGTCAGCAGGGCCTTGCTAATCAGAGTGTGGTTTGTGGGTCAGCAGTGTTGTCTCATTAGGAAGCTTGTTAGAAATGTGGAACCTCGCCCACAGCCAGGCCTGCTGGCTTGAAATTTGCAGTTTAACGTGACTTCCAGGTGATTGTGTCACGGTAATGTGTGATGAGCCCCGGTTGAACGCAGTCTTCCTCGTAAAACATTCCAGTGTTTTAACTATAAGCAACGCTGTGCTGAACACCTGTTTAACAGTCGTTTTTCTGGAGGCCTCTATACTGCACTTGTCATGGCTGTCATGACAGTGTGCGTTCAGCGCTTTCAGCTGACTCGTGCTTCATAACTCACTGCCTTTTTCAGGCCTCATGGGGAAAGGATTCACAAGATTTGAGAGGTTCTAGCCAAGTCAGGATTCATCATCAGGGCTGCTAGCTGCTTCTGTGTCCTCTCTTGCCCCCTCCCCGACCAACGTCCAGGAATCCTTTCCTACTCACGAGTTTGAGGATGGGTGACCAGAGGTCTAGTTCAATGATGTTAATTACTGAAAAGCTGCGCGTTACTTGAAATGTTACCTAGTATCCTGACTGCATTTAAACACTAGACTCATTTCTGCCCTTCCTGGGCAAAGGCTGGCATTCACGTCATTGATATTAAAAACAACCTAATGAATTTCGCTGTAGGCAATTTTTCCTCATTTGTTCCCTGAGCCTCTCTGTGGGGGAGCAGGCTCATTAGTCTGTCTTTCACATTTACCCAGTCAACAAATATTTATCATGTGCCAGCTGCCTTAACTCTCTTTAGAACAAGGCAAGGTAGAAATTAGTCAATGCAGAGCATCTTCTTTTTATTTTTAACTGTAGCATTTCTTGTATCCTCTGAGCGCTGTGCTTTAGATACTGTTAGTCCTTCTCTCATTCCAAACAGAGAGGTATCATTAGTCTCATTTTCCAGTCAGGGGAGGGAGACTGGAGAGCTTGGTGATTTGCCCGTAGCCATGGGGTCAGTGTGTGAAGGGGGCAGGGTTTACTCCCAGGTCTGTCTCCACTACCCCAGCTCCCGACCCAGTCTATGGTCAGCAAGGCAGTCTCCTAAGCCTTTTGGGAAATGTAGGAATGAATCCTTCAGAAACGTCCATACTGAACTGAACTTAAATTCCTGACATCGGGTCTTACCCTCAGGAGCTCAGGGCTGGGTCTGGAAAGAATGCACACAGGTGGGGCTCTGGTGTGGCTGGGTTGGCAGCACCACGGGACCCTGCTGCTCCCCCAGCTCCTTGTGACCCCCTCTGCTGTGCCTGCCGCATCCCCGGAGCATGGCTTCTTTCTCTACTGACAGGCACACCCTGGTCATCATCATCAGTCATCCCCACTGAGCCTCTTGAGCCTCTATTTCCACTTTTGTAAAGTGTGGAATAACCCTGAATTCCTGGGAGTGCTGTGATGATTAGAAATAATAATGCCGGTAAAGCACCGAGTGCTCCTTAAAGAGAAGGCTGTCTGTGGGTGGCCCCTGCTGGGTGGAGAAAGGAGGCAGTGGCCAGGAGAAAAAGCACTGATTCCTCCACTGTGAATTATATCTGTCCCTGCCAGGGTTGCGAGAGGAGACTCCAGGTGGTCAGGAGTGTCGTTTGCTGGGGTATTAGGGGGAGAGAGAGAGAGAGAGACAGAAATACAGAGGAGGGTATTTTTCTGCAGTTTGATGGGAAAGTCCCTTTGGCTCCCTCTTCTCCCAGAAGTCTTCCCTGGCTGCAGTGCCTGATGGATGTCCTCTTCTACCTGGCTCCTCTTTTTTCACTTGTTCCATATGTGGTGGTGCCCCTGGTTTGGGTCTCAGCCCATCTTCTTTTCGCCACACCTCCTGAGTGTTCCCATCCATGCCAGGCTGTGTGCCAGAGACTCCCAGAGCTCTCTGCCCAGCCCCAAGATCTCTTTCAACCTCCTGAGTCCCACTCCCTGCTGCCCACTGGACATCTCTACCCTCATGTCCCCCAGACACATCCCGCTCAGCATGTCCCAAACTGAACACACCCCAGCTCTCCCTCTGCCCTTAGATAAAGTCCTTTAAGCCCAGTTATCTGGATGTGTATCCAGATATGTCAGTCAGGATTTCTTTGGTTGTGTGTGTGTGCTAAGTCACTTCAGTTGTGTCCGACTCTTTGTGACCCTATGGACTGTAGCCTGCCAGGCTCCTCTGGCCATGGATTCTCCAGGCAAGAATACCAGAACAGGTTGCTGTGCCTTCCTCCAGGGAATCTTCCTGACCCAGGGATTGAATTTGCATCTCTTACATCTCCTGCATTGGCTGGCGATTTCTTTACCACTAGCACCACCTGGGAAGCTCCCCTTTGGTTGTAAGTGACTCAAATCAACTGACTTTAGTGGGAAAAGTATTACACATTGAGTCAAAAATACCAAATAGTAACCTGGCTTTAGGCATAGCTGGATTCAGTGATTCAAATTATGTCCTCAGATTTTGTCTGTGTGCCTCACTTTCCAGCTCTTGACTCTATACTTCTGTGTGTGGAGTTCACTCTGAGGAAAACTCTGCAAGTTACCTTATCCTTAAGACAAAAGAGAAAGAACATCCATATTCTTCCCTGTTATTGCCACATAAAGTCCCATTACATAGTTTGTTAGCCTGGATTGGATCATGTGCTCATCCCTGAACGAGTTGCTGTTTCTGGGGAACTGTTGGATTCGCTGATGGGCCAGGCTTAAATCAGGTGACCACTCCTAGAGCGGAAGGATGGGGCTGCCTTCATCAGACCTCATCAGTTGAGAGGGCTTGAGTGTGTGCCCTGCCTAGATTTACTCAATAGTTTGTTAGTAAGAATGTAAGTGGGGGCTTCCCTGGTGGCTCAGACAGTGAAGAATCTGCCTGCAATGCAGGAAACCCAGATTTGATCCCTGGATTGGAAAGATTCCCTGGAGAAGAGAATGGCTACCCACTCCAGTATTGTTGCCTGGAAAATTCCATAGACAGAGGAGGCTGGCAGGCCACACACTCACACACACACACACACACACACACACACACACATATACACACACACAGCAGGTATCTGGCCTGAAGTATAGTGAAACAGCTCAAAGTGCTGGTGAAATGAATTCCATTCTCTTTTACCTCTTTCTTGCTAATTTTGCCTTCTCCGAGTGGTCTACCTTTTCTGTCTTGTCAATAGCTTAAACCCATTAATACTCTTTTCAAAAAATATTTCTTCTCAAAAGATTTTTATTGAGGTGTAATCAACATAAGATTATACTAGCTTCAGGTGTCCAGCATTTATTACTATTCTTAATTTTGTCTATCTGAATGAGTTTTATTACAAACTGGACTGTTGCCCTTGTTTCTTAGCAGTGTCAGCCTGGATTCCAAAGGGAAATGTAATTTGGATTAAAGAACAATAGGGGGCATTGTAGTATGAGGCTGGAGGAACAAAACAGCATCTGGGCATTTTGGAAAAGCCTGCTTGAACAGAGAGGGAGAAGTTCAAAATACTTCTAGGCAGGATCAGAGACTGTGAGGTCTGGAACACTTTGGTTCCTCAGTGTTAGGACAGTTAGGAAAAAGGACAAGATCAGTGTGGGCACTGAATCCAGTGGACCCACTTGAATAATTCCTGGTGCCATTTATTATCCATTTCTTGAGCATTGGGTGCAGGCTGCATCCAGCCAAAGTCCCAGGTGGCATGGAATGTTCCTGCCTGAGGTTTCCCACCCCAGTGGACGCAGTGTGATAAGATCTGACAGCTTGGGTCCATATTGGAGGGAATCATGAATCATATACTAGCCATGAAAGTAGTAGTATGTCAAAGGCATGGACTTTGAGTCAGGTGGACCTCCATTAAAATCTCACTGTAGTCACTTGGGAGCTGGTTAACTCTAGGCATATTAGCCAATCCTTCTGAGCCTCAGTGTGTTAATCTGTGAAAGAATAGAAACACCTCCCTCATAGAGTCATTGACACGATGTATATAAATAACTTGAAAACAGTGGGTGCTTGATCCATGTTGGCTTCCGGTCTTTCAAACGTTCTCTCTTATATCTCTGTAATTTGCACATTAAATCATCAAAACCTAGTGTTTTGGGGTTCTCTACCTAGTGGTTCCATTTCCTGGAGTATAGTGGTAACTTAGAGACTCTTTTTGGAAAGTGGGAGCATTTAATCATCATTTCGCAAACATCACAGCAAAGATTGGATCAGGCAAGAATCATCAGTGGATATGTATCTAGGGGTTGGGTGGGCTTTTGATGAAGGGCAGGATACTTGCATCATCCTAAAGCATCTTGCAAGGGAGGAAATAAAAGAATAGCAATATTGATAAAAATATCTGATACCCCCTCTGGTCAAGTGACCAAGATTAAAATGACTTCTGAAAGACAGATGGATATCGTTTGCCTCCAGCTATGAGACTCTGTGAGGGAAATGCTTATGCCATGTTCTGGCCAAGAATGCAGACCTCAGTCGAATCACGAGGAAACGTCAAACACGCAAAAGGAGGAACATTCTCTTATAATCCAGAACAAGTGTGCATGGGTGGGGCTGTAGTCTTCAAAAATGACATTGTTGTAAAAGATATGCAAAGGCTATTGGAAATGTTCCAGATTCAAGAAGTCTAAGGAAGTATGACAGCTGAATGCAATTCCTGACCCTAGACTCAGTCCTGTTATGGATAGGCAATGACAAGCGTGCTAAGTGGCTTCAGATGTGTTCAATTGTTTGTGACCCTATGGGCCATAGCCCACCAGGCTCCTCTGATTCTCCAGGCAAGAATACTAGAGTGGGTTGCCATGCCCTCCTCTAGGGGATCTTCCTAACCCAGGAATAGAATTTGGGTCTCCTGTACTGCAGATGGATTCTTTACCACTAGCGCCACCTGGAAAGCCTGGGAAATGCAGAATATGGATGGTTACTTAGATAAAAGCACTGTCAGTGAAAACTGTATTGTGGTTACTCCTATTCTAAGGAAATACACTTTTAAGTATTTAGGAATAAAAGGCCATAATGTATGTAATAAAAATAAATTTATATACATATTCATAGTAACAACCACACCCATATGCAAATTAAATATGTATGAACTATGAGTATGGAGAGACAGGGGGAGATAGAAGAAAGCAAATGAGGTAAAATGTTAACAGTAGGTGAATCTGTGTAAAGTGTTTGTGTGTGTTCCTTGTATCATTGTTTGCAACTTTTTGCAAAATTTCTCAATAGTTAAAAGTAATACATTATGCTTTTCCCACCTTCCCTGCCCCCTGAGACCTGGGGTACTAAGAATGTTGGGGGTGGTGGGGATGAATAGGTGTGCATTTAAAAAACTTTCAAGATGATGCTGATATCCTCCCAACCATGCCTGATTGAAAAGTGGAAGCTAGACTCTGCAGTAGGAATTCCACTTGACGTCTTAATTCTTTAATCATAACTCAGAGGTGGTAAAATCAAGAAACATAATTTTACAGATTCGTGAATAAAATGATGTTTGTGCCTGAGGACTAAAGAATCCAGGAAGAAAAGAGGGGATTGAGGCCTTAAGGGACAAGGAGAGCCTTTGGGTAGACATCTTCACACATACATGTAGGTGTGCAAGACATGTAATCATCCTAAAAGTTAATTTGAGCTTTATCCAAAGCTCCTATCCCAGTTGGTTGGCAAGAAGTTCAGAGAGTCATTACTGGGACCCCCCTTCCCTGGTCCTAGGAGTGAGAGCATCACTGGTTGACACTGGGACCATGGAGATGCCTGGTTCCCTGCAGGTCCCACCCTGATTAGTAGCTTGACTGGCTAATTCTTCACCATATTCAACACACCAGGAATCTTTGGCCAGGGGTGCTGCTCTGCTGGGGGCCTCTTGCAGTCACCCCTGTGAGGTCCTCTCACAACTGCATGGCAGGGTGTGGACCACTACTCCCCATGGGACCCCATCCCCAGACAGAACCTCTTACTGTCTGGGGGATTGTCTCCCTTTACTGCTTCAAAACCTTCAAAGTTGCATAGCACTCTCTGTGTCATCCTCTTGGACTAGCTACTCACCCATCTGCATCATTTTTTCATTGAGTTTAGAATTTTACAAAAGACGAGATGGAACCACAGACTTAGCAACCTAGTTACTTGCTTGGAATTGGGTGTGAGGTGGAGGTGGGGTTACAGAAAAACAAATGAATGTCAAAAAATATCTTGACACATAACTTATCAGCTATGTATATGTAGTCTAGTTTAGATTTAAAACGTATCCCCCCCACCCCCACAAAACAAAAACAAAAACGTATCCCCCCCAAAAAAAAACCCCAAAAAACAACAACAACAACAAAAAGTATTCCCATCTGTATGTGCAAATTGGGCAATTCTGCTTGGTCTTTGGCAGCTGTTTTCTCACCAGTCACTGGGTAGCACATCTGAAAACTCAGAGTAGCCCCAGGCGTGAAACTCCTATGTTGGAGGTCAGTACCGCCAACACATAAAAACGTCGTTTTTATAAGTATTTTGGTGTTCAGAATGGAAGGCACAGGATGATTTTAGTCCATCACGGGTTTTCTTTTTCCGACTTAAGGACAATCCTTTAGGACTAGTGGCATATTGAAAGGAAAATCTACAAAGTATGATATTGAACTGATGCCAAAGGAATGAATGATTTCAAAACATGAAACACCAAAACATCTGTCTCAGTTCAGTTCAGTTCAGTCACTTAGTCATGACCGACTCTTTGTGACCCCATGAACTGCAGCACGCCAGGCCTCCCTGTCCATCACCAACTCCCGCAGTTCACTCAGACTCACGTCCATCAAGTCGGTGATGCCATCCAGCCATCTCATCCTCTGTCGTCCCCTTCTTCTCCTGCTCCCAATCCCTCCCAGCATCAGAGTCTTTTGCAATGAGTCAACTCTTTGCGTGAGGTGGCCAAAATATTGGAGTTTCAGCTTTAGTGTCAGTCCTTCCAAAGAAATTCCAGGGCTGATCTCCTTCAGAATGGACTCTTTGCAGTCCAAGGGACTCTCAGGAGTCTTCTCCAACACTACAGTTCAGAAGCATCAATTCTTTGGGACTTAGCTTTCTTCACAGTCCAACTCTCACATCCATACATGACCACTGGAAAAACCATAGCCTTGACTAGACGGATCTTTGTTGGCAAAGTAATGTCTCTGCTTTTCAATATGTTATCTAGGTTGGTCATAACTTTCCTTCCAAGGAGTAAGCGTCTTTTAATTTCATGGCTGCAGTCACCATCTGCAGTGATTTTGGAGCCCCCAGAAATAAAGTCTGACACTGTTTCCACTGTTTCCCCATCTATTTTCCATGAAGTGATGAGACAAGATGCCATGATCTTCGTTTTCTGAATGTTGAACTTTAAGCCAACTTTTTCACTCTCCTCTTTCACTTTCATCAAGAGGCTTTTTAGTTCCTCTTCACTTTCTGCCGTAAGGGTGGTGTCATCTGCATATCTGAGGTTATTGATATTTTTCCCAGCAATCTTCCCACAATTCCAGCTTGTGCTTCTTCCAGCCCAGCATTTCTCATGATGTACTCTGCATATAAGTTAAATAAGCAGGGTGACGATATACAGCCTTGACGTACTCCTTTTCCTGTTTGGAGCCAGTCTGTTGTTCCATGTCCAATTCTAACTTGCTTCCTGACCTGCATATAGGCTTCTCAAGAGGCAGGTCAGGTGGTCTGGTAGTCCCATCTCTTTCAGAATTTTCCACAGTTTATTGTGATCCACACAGTCAAAAGCTTTGGCATAGTCAATAAAGCAGAAATAGATGTTTTTCTGAAACTCTCTCACTTTTTCCATGATCCAGTGGATGTTGGCAATTTGATCTCTGGTTCCTCTGCCTTTTCTAAAACCAGCTTGAACATCTGGAAGTTCACGGTTCACGTATTGCTGAAGCCTGGCTTGGAGAATTTTGAGCATTACTTTACTAGTGTGTGAGATGAGTGCAATTGTGCGGTAGTTTGAGCATTCTTTGGCATTGCCTTTCTTTGGAATTGGAATGAAAACTGACCTTTTCCAGTCCTGTGGCCACTGCTGAGTTTTCCAAATTTGCTGGCATATTGAGTGCAACACTTTCACAGCATCATCTTTCAGGATTTGAAATAGCCCAACTGGAATTCCATCACCTCCACTAGCTTTGTTCGTAGTGATGCTTTCTAAGGCCCACTTGACTTCACATTCCAGGATGTCTGGCTCTAGGTGAGTGATCACACCATTGTGATTATCTGGGTCATGAAGATCTTTTTTGTACAGTTCTTCTGTGTATTCTTGCCACCTCTTCTTAATATCTTCTGCTTCTGTTAGGTCCATACAATTTCTGTCCTTTATTGAGCCCATCTTTGCATGAAATGTTCCCTTGGTATCTCTAATTTTATTGAAGAGATCTCTAGTCTTTCCTATTTTGTTGTTTTCCTCTATTTCTTTGCATTGATCGCTGAGGAAGGCTTTCTTATCTCTCCTTGCTATTCTTTGGAACTCTGCATTCAGATGCTTATATCTTTCTTTTTCTCCTTTGCTTTTTGCTTCTCTTCTTTTCACAGCTATTTGTAAGGCCTCCCCAGACAGCCATTTTGCTTTTTTTCATTTCTTTTCCATGGGGATGGTCTTGATCCCTGTCTCCTGTACATTGTCGCGAACCTCATTCCATAGTTCATCAGGCACTCTATCTATCAGATCTAGTCCTTTAAATCTATTTCTCACTTCCACTGTATAATCATAAGGAATTTGATTTAGGTCATACCTGAATGGTCTAGTGGTTTTCCCTACTTTCTTCAATTTAAGTCTGAATTTGGCAATAAGGAGTTCATGATCTGAGCCACAGTCAGCTCCTGGTCTTGTTTTTGCCGACTGTATAGAGCTTCTCCATCTTTGGCTGCAAAGAATATAATCAGTCTGATTTCAGTGTTGACCATCTGGTGATGTCCGTGTGTAGAGTCTTCTCTTGTGTTGTTGGAAGAGGGTGTTTGCTATGACCAGTGTGTTCTCTTGGCAAAACTCTGTTAGCCTTTGCCCTGCTTCATTCCGTATTCCAAGGCCAAATTTGCCTGTTACCCCAGGTGTTTCTTGACTTCCTACTTTTGCATTCCAGTCCCCTATAATGAAAAGGAAAAGGACATCTTTTTTGGGTGTTAGTTCTAAAAGGTCTTGTAGGTCTTCATAGAACCGTTCAACCTTAGCTTCTTCAGTGTTCCTGGTTGGGGCATAGACTTGGATTACTGTGATATTGAATGGTTTGCCTTGGAAATGAACAGAGATCATTCTGTTGTTTTTGAGATTGCATCCAAGTACTGCGTTTTGGACTCTTTTGTTGACCATGATGGCTACTCCATTTCTTCTAAGGGATTCCTGCCCACAGTAGTAGATATAATGGTCATCTGAGTTAAATTCACCCATTCCAGTCCATTTCAGTTCACTGATTCCTAGAATGTCGATGTTCACTCTTGCCATCTCCTGTTTGACCACTTCCAATTTGCCTTGATTTATGGACCTAACATTCCAGGTTCCTATGCAATATTGCTCTTTACAGCATCAGACCTTGCTTCTATCACCAGTCACATCCACAACTGGGTATTTTTTATTTTTTTCTTTGGCTCCATCCCTTCATTCTTTCTGGAGTTATTTCTCCACTGATCTCCAGTAGCATATTGGGCACCTACCAACCTGGGGAGTTGCTCTTTCAGTATCCTATCATTTTGGCTTTTCATACTGTTCATGGGGTTCTCAAGGCAAGAATACTGAAGTGGTTTGCCATTCCCTTCTCCAGTGGACCACATTCTGTCAGACCTCTCCACCATGACCTGCCCATCTTAGGTGGCCCCACACGGCATGGCTTAGTTTCATTGAGTTAGATAAGGCTGTGGTCCGTGTGAGTAGATTGGCTAGTTTTCTGTGATTATGGTTTGTGTGTCTGCCCTCCGATGCCTCTTGCAATACCTACTGTCTTACTTGGGTTTCTCTTACCTTGGATGTTGGGTATCTCTTCAGATCTGCTCCTTACCTTGGAGGAGGGGTATCTTCTCACAGTCGCCCCTCCTGACTTTGAACGTGGAGTAGCTCCTCTCGGCCCTCCCGCGCCCATGCAGCCACTGCTCCTTGGACGTAGGGTTGCTCCTCTCGGCCACTGCCTCTGACCTCGGACGTGGGGTAGCTCCTCTCGGCCACCACCTCTGACCTCGGACGTGGGGTGGCTCCTCTCTGCTGCTCTTGCGCCGTCGCAGCTGGTACTCTCGGCTGCCGCCCCTGACCTCGGACGTGTCTAGCTTTTCTTATTTCGATCTTATTTTTGGTCACACGATTGGGCACTTACTGGCAGGTTCAGTGTAAAAATCAAAGTTGACTTAATTACTGGCTTCTGATCCTAGGGCCCAATAGCAAACTCATGGTGCAGTTATGGGAATTTTGAGCTTCTCTCAGTCCCCCACGGGTGAGGAAGATGAGCTCTGTCCACAGAGAAAACAGTCCATAGTCCATGCCCTCCACATACTGGCCACTCAACCCATGAAACAGAGGACAGGGGTGTATAAGGTTAGAAGGGAAAGTGATGCATGTTTCATTGGGACCTTCTCTGTGCCAGATATTTTTCTTGTACATCATCCCATGATGCTTACAGCAGGCCTGAAAAGTAGGGATAATTACATACCCCCATTTTGCACATGGGAGCATTGAGGTCCAGAAAGATTGTAAGACTTTTCCAAGGTCATGTAGCTAGTGAGGGGTGGAGCCAGTCTTCCCCAGATCTCCACTGCTGACTGGATAGTTCATTTACTTTTGGTTGGACTATATTCAACTCTGGAGTAGGAAATGGCAGCCCACTCCAGTATTCTCGCCTGGAAAATTCCATGGACAGAAGAGCCTGGTGGGCTACAGTCCACGGAGTCACAAAGAGTCGGACATGACTGAGCAATTGAGCACGTATTAAACTCAGTTACTGCCCTTCCCATCGTTGTCTCCCTCCATAACCTTGACTGTGGTTTTCATAGACTTCCTGCTTGGGGTCAGGAACTTGAAGCCAAAGTCCTAACCACTGAAGTCTCCTCTGGAGAGATGACCGTCACCAGTGAGCCTGGACACAGAAAGATCCACGTAGCAGCTCTCAGGAGACTTTTTAGGCCCAGTCCTCAGGGTCTAATCACAGTTCTTGGGGAACAGCCCAGTGTTTAGGTGGGACCAGAGACTTTCTGGGCGCTCGTCCATGACTGGGTGAAAGAAAGGACACGCTGAGGGTTTGTTTATGCAGTGACTCTGACAGATGTGTGGAGCGGAAGTCAGCCTGCTGAATACATGGATTCGTCTTCTGCTTGGAGGTGGGAGGAGCTTGTTGAGGGGACAGGTGGCCTCTATTGACCGTGTTCTCTTTCTCTGGATTAATTGGGTCCACTTCGGCTACCGTTGTGATATCCCAGGGTAGAAATGTGAGGATGTTTGTGCATGGTGTTTCCCTGGGAATGGATGAGAGGATGTGTAAAATCCTTCCTGGAGAGTAGTGTTTCTGCTTCTGTGTTTGTTTTGCATTTTAAAACTTCAGCCCAGGGTAATGAGAAACCGTGAGCTTTTAAGTCATAGAAAGACTCAAGTCCTGGAACTTCTCTGGCAGTCCAGTGGATGAAACTTCACCTTCCAATGCAGGCACACAGTTCAGTCTGTGGTTGGGGAGCTAAGATCCCACATCCTTTGCGGCCAAAAGACCAGAACATGAAACTGAAGCAATATTGTGATAGATTCAGTAAAGATTAAAAAATTTAATCAAGATCATTAAAAAGTGATCCACATAACGAAAAGATTCAAGTCCCAGGAATGCCTCATCTTTCCTAAGAGGACACACAGAGGTTTGGAAACTTGCCCAAGGTCCCCCAGCTGCTAGGAGGTGGAGCCAAAATTGGATGCACTGGTCCTGACTCCAAGGCAGTATCCTGTCTGGAACAGAGACTCATCCATATTTGTCCTGTACCTTTGGAGTACTTGTTCCGTTATGCCTGCTTGTGCCAGGACATGGGGGGAATTCAAAGATGTGCTGATGAAGGGGGAGAAAATGAACAAGAAGCCTGGAGACGGGAGTTCTCCAACTGGGCTCTCAGTGCTGCCCTTTACCAGCCCTGTCTTCCTCCTTGTTTAGATTATGGGACAGGAGTTTATCAAATCTTTTTGGCAGGATAAAAGTGCTGGTGACTGAGTCTGGGGAGTTGGGAAACACACACCGTATGAAATGTTTAAAAATCAGAACTGTCAAAATGTCCTTTTTGATAAATTTGTGCTGATTGCCTACCTTGTGTGATGATCCATTGAGATCCAACCTATGGAGTGAGATGGGGACCTGCTGAGGCCCCTCATGCTGGGCACGATGACTGTGTCACCTCCTTCAGTCCCATAGTTTCTCTGAGAGGGAGATCCAGTTGTTTTCAGTTCACAGGTGAGTGCACTTGGGCTCTGGGAGGGGCGGTGACTTGCGTCTAGCAGTCCTTTTGAGAGCAAGAGCTGCCTTAGGAAGGAGCTGAAGCTTTTGAAGAATTCTTTTTTGAGGCTATGAGGAAGGATATCTTTGGCTTGTATAAAATAATCACAGAAGCCTGCATGCTTGGCTAGAATAAAGTCTCAGGGAGTTGGCTGCCTTGCCCATTGGGTTTCCTGGAGCGTCCATGTATGAGCCAGTCCCTCAGTTGAGTCTCTTGCATTTACTGGCTTGGCTATTTTTTTTTTTTTAAATGATGATTCCTCAGGGACCCCGAAATCTTGAATTCCCTTGGCTGGCACAGGGTGTGCTGGGCACACAAAGCTTGTTAACTGAGAATTCCCCAGGGGCGTGACCTCGCCCTTGTCCGTCTGCACCCCAGTCATCCTTGTCATGCCTTGGGCCAGGGGCCCAGCTCTCACAGGTAAGAAGCGAAGAGGTGTTGGTGAGAGAGTCATCGTCCGGCTTCTGTGTTTTACATCGGCAGGTTCACAGGCCGGGGCTGATTCGATACCAGATGCAATACAGACTGCATTCAGTACAGACGTTTGGAGTGTCTCTGCTTTGCTGGGCCTTGTGTTAGGATGATTTAATTCTGAGAAGTTTTTTTTTAATCCCCATTATATAGATGAGGGCACACTGATTGTAAGAGCTTAGGGAACTTGCCCAAGATCTCCAGCTGGTGAAAGGCAAAAAGCAAAATTAAATTCACAGGCATTTGTCCTGTACCTTTGGGACACTTATTCCTTTATCTGCTGCCTCTGGAAACTTCGCAGAGGGGCCTGGTGTCTTTGAGTCTGTCCTTCCAGCTCCTGCTGGAAGTTACCCAGCAGGCGGAGTGTGTAGATGGGATGGATATAGTATATAATCTACTGAACCCATCTCCTTGGCTACAGAACAGCCCCGTTTAGGGCTGGTCTCTGTCTGTTTCTTGCAGCTGCATTGTCAGGATGCAATGAGGGCATTTGGTTCTGTTTCCAGAAACGGAATGTGGCCAGAGTTAGAGAGTGCCAGGCAGAGCTTTTCTGGTGTCTGGTGGGGCTAGGGGCAGCCTCCCTGCTGGGGCTCTAGCCTCACCAGTAGCCTATACTGGGTTTGGGCAATTGAGCTGAAAGTGAACTCGAGAGCATTGTGGGTCCTGTTGCCCAAGAGACAGCCAACACCTCATCCATTTCATGATTACTTGAGAATTGATTATAGTAATAATAGTGATGACAACAATAATAATAATAACTCATAGAATGACTATGTTGCTAAGACTGTACTGAGCATTTTATAAATATTAACTCATTTTAATCTTCATACCAACACTTTAAAGTAAGTGCCACCATTATGTACCTCTTTCATAGATGACACTGAGGTACAGAGAAATCACAAAATTTGCCCATGATCACCTTGTAAATGAGGGAGCTGGGATTTGAATTTAGGGAGCTGGTTTCTGATGCATCATTAAAGTGTAAACAAGTCTTCATTGAGCCTCCCTGGTTATTATACTCTGATTGAGAGGCTCTAGTGTGAGCTTCTGGAGGTCAGGAACTGTGTGCCTGGTCACCTCAACAGCTGCGCAAAGTTTGATGCATAAACTATGCTTGGTACATGTTTGTAGAACAGAGTGGTGGAGGGATGGATGGATGGACTGATTAATTTCAGCCCTGCTACACAGTGATAAGAACTTCCCTGGTGGCTCTGAAGTAAAGAATCTGCTTGCCAATGTAGGAGATGTGGGTTCAATCCCTGGGTCAGGAAGATCCCCTGGAGAACTCTCTGGAGAAGGAAATGGCAACCCATTCCAGTATTCTTGCTTGGGAAGTCCCATGGATGGAGGAGTCTGGCGGGCTTCCATGGAGTCTCAGAGTTGAACACCACTGAGCGACTGAGTGCACTCTTACACACACACACACACACACACACACACACACACACGCATACGGACCCCTTTCCAGGGCAGTCCTTTCTAGAAGTGGACATCCTATAGGGGGCTCTGAGATGTCCTCTGCCTTACCCTGGCTCACCTATGAACGTGCACACATATGCATGTACAGGCACTTAGACATGCATAAATGTTCACATGTGCACGTGCACGCACACACACACACACACACACACACACACACACATTCACCTACTCTGAGTGCATTTCCCTAAGTAGGTACTGTCCCTGAGGAACAGTAGAGAAAAAAAGTCAGAATCTTTCTCTTTTCCTCATCGGCCTAAAAAATAACATTTATTGCCTTCTTTGGGAATTTGGTGATATCACTGAAGGAAGCTTTTGGGCTTTATGGCTACATTTTACAAATATAATTATCTTTATTTTTGTCTGTCCTGGGTCTTCAGCGCTGCATGGGCTTTTCTTTAGTTGCTGTGAGCAGAGGCTACTCCCTAGTTATGACGTCTGGGCCTCTCATGGCGGTGGCTTCTCTTGTGGTTCCTGGGCTCCAGAGCACCGGCTTAATATTTGTGGCACATGAGCTTAATTGCTTTGCAGAACGTGGTATCTTCCTGGACCAGGGATCGAACCTATGTCTCCTTTATTGGCAGGCAGATTCTTTATCACTGAACCACCAGGAAGCCACTGGCTACTTGTAAAGTTGGGAGGAAGGGCGAGCAATTTTTCCTTGTTCTCTCTGGGCTGAATAGAGAAAAGTTGTTCTTTTTTTTTTTTTTAACCTTCTCATGAATGAACAGAGAACCCAAGTTTCCTGGATCTGGCAGCACAAGTGAAATCACATTAGCAAGTCACATGTCACTTGCTTTTGTCCTCACCTGTATAGCATAGGACTTCCAGCCCCCTCAGAGTCTCACTGTTGTTTCTAGAGGTATCCATGAAGGAGTATCATGTGTACACAATCACTTTTTGGTTCTGTTTCAGCTATAACAGTAACGACAAAAATGACCCGCATTCAAATGTGGCGTTTGGTCCAGCCCAGATCCTCAGACTCTGTATGGTTTCATCTCATTGCTTCATTGGTGCACAAGGCCCTTGGTGATTCCCCTGTCCTTGTCCAGTCTTATTTCCTTTCTCCTTTCTCATATATTTTTATTGGTAGTGAGCTTCCTATGGTTTCCAGATGCATCATTCTGATCTCTCTCACAGGATAGTGTTCTTAGGCTTGTCTGCTTGGGAAATTCCTTTCCCTGCTTTCAAAGATCAACCACTGCCTCATTCAAGAGGCATTCCCTGACCCGCTGTCCTCCTGACCTCAGAGTGGACGGCAGAATGTGTGTGTGTCTGTAGGGCATTCACCCTGCAGCATCGTGCTTTATTATTTGCACATTGTCGCCCTATGTCTGTAAACTCAGTGTTCAGCTCAATGCCTGTCACATTGCTTGTGCCACAGAAATGTTTGTTTGAATGTAACCATCTTTACACGAGATCCTTGAATGAGCCAGAGTAGAGATCTTTGGCTCCATGTTGTGGATAAGGAAACCAAGGCTTTGAGAGGCGGAGTGATGGGCACTGGGTCTAGCAGCAGTTGTATGATGGAGGCGGGTCTCAGGGGCCTCCATCTAAAAAGGCAGAGTCCTTTGCTCCTGAGCTGGGCTGCCTCTTGCCCCGCCCCCACCCCCGCAACCTTTTCCTTCCTCAGTGTCATAAACTCAATCATCTCCTTTTAAAAGTCATCAGGACCTTTTGGAAATCCATCAGCTTAAGAGAGATGAGAAAATAGTGAAAAGCACAGCCCATTATACTCAGATTCTCTTTCTCCCTCTGGGGTTTCCTTCTTTGCAAGACATTTGCATGAAGAATGGAGGCTGTGTTCTCTGGAAGACTGGGTAATGCTGATGGATCACTGAGGGGTTTCAGTAAAGGCCAGTAGGCTGTAGATGGCACAGAAAGGCTATTTACAGAAGCAGCAATAAAGATTTTGTTATAAGGTCACCAATAAGGTAGCCCTAAGGACTACATTTAAATAAAGCTTCAGAGAGCCTGGATTTACCAGGTTTGGGGAAATGTGAATTCTACTTCTGGAGATGACCTTAAACCTCACTTAATAATGAATGTTGATGACTACCTCGTAAGTTATTACAAGTGTTAAATATCATTGCCTCTAAGGAATATCATCTCTCACCAAGACGCCTGAAAGAGCCCCAATTGCCCCTCCTGCCCCAGAGACATTCTCCACACTCCAGCCAGAGTGATCTCTGAAACATGATTCTGGATTTACTTTACCCATGCTTAGAGCTCTTTCATGGCTTCCCATCTACTGTGCCTTGTAAAGTGTGGCCTGTGGACAATTGCCTGCTTATCAGTAAGCCCCGAGAAGGAACATACATTGAGAACAAGTATTTAGAAGCTTTTATAGTAACTGGCAGAATCATTTTATGTCTGTTAAATATGATGAGTAAAAATATTTAGGCTTATGTTTTCTATGTCTTTAAATTGTTTAGTAATCCATTTTCATCAGTCTGGGACTCATTGGAGATAGTTTGAGCAGCACTGGCCTGCAGGGCCTGATGGCTCTCACCCTGCCCGCCGCATTCGAGTCCTCTCACATCCTCTGTGCTGCAGCCTCGCTGACCTCCTCACATTCATCTTCCTTCCACGTGGAGCTTTACAAATGCTCTTCCCTCTGCCTGGAATGCTTCTTCCCTGCTGGTCCTCACCATGGATTTAATTCCCGCTTATTTTTCAGGGCTCAGCTCACACATCAGTTTCCCAAAGAAGTCTTCTTGTTTCTTTTTCCCTCCAGACTGGCTCGTTGTATGCTCTCCTTGCACCTGGTTTTTCTTTATACTACTTTACCAAATCATCATCAAAAAATTAATTATATAACTTGTTTAAAGCCTATTTTCCAACTAGGTTGTTTGTTCCACGAGTGAAGGGACAGTTCCTGTTTCGCAGATTGCCTTTTACTATTGGGATAGTGCACAGTGAGTGGCAGGCACTTAGTAGATGCTCAGTAAAGTTACTGATGAGCAAATGAAGAACCAGTTGGCAAATGTGCTCGGTACACATTGCTTATTATCTGTTTATATTAGCTATAATTTTGAAACAAGAGAGCAGTTTACTAAGAGTAGGAGAAAGGAGGGGATGCAGGTGGTCTGTATATCACACAATTAGATCATCACCCCTGAATAATTGGAATTTACCTAAACTACTCATAATCCTTGAGTATAATAAATACAAAATGGAGTCCTCCCTGGACACGTTAGCCTTCAACTGGGTTTCTTTACAACCCGGGGTTGAAATCTGATTGATACAGGCAGTCAGATGAGACCTCAGCTAAAAGAATTTCACTTTGGTTGGACTGTAGAGTGGGATGAGGGAAGTGACAAATGACATACTTAGAGAGATGACTATGACCAACTTTGTAAGCTTTGTACTTAGTTTTAACAGCACGAGGAAGCTGTGAAAGTTTAAGGGAAGTGGAGTAGAGAATGGAGAGTGGGGCACGGGCAAGAGGCTATCAATATTTTAATTGATGGTGGTGGTTTAGTCTCTTAAGTCGTGTCCAACTCTTGCGACCCCATGGACTGTAGCTTATCAGGCTCCTCTGTCCACGGGATTCTCCAGACAAAAATACTGGAGTGGGTTGCCATTTCCTTCTGCAGGGGATCTTCCTGACCCAGGAATTGAACATAGGTCTCATGCATTGCAGGCAGATTCTTTACCAACTGAACTACAAGAGAATTGATGGCTTAGTGTGCATATTTCCCTCCTCTGAGCAGGTACCTCCTCTGTGAGGTGCTGGAAAGAGCAATCCTTAGGTGCTGGAAGAGTAATCCTTAGGTGCTGGAAAGAGCAATCCTTAGGTGCTGGAAAGACAGCAGTCCTTAAGACTTGGAAGAATCTTGAGGCCAGAGAGCAGTTGGGAGACTGTTATGGTAGTCCTGGGGGAGCATGGCGGCCAGAACAAGAAACTAGGGTCAACCTGGAAGGCGGGTGATGATGCAGAGAGGCAGACAGACTACAAGTAGAGCTGATGGGAGTTGGTGATGGATTCCATGGAAGTTGAGGGAAAAGGAGTGAAGGATGTTGGATGACTAGGTGCCTGGTCTGGGAAACTGGATGAATCATGGTGCCTTTCCCTGAGCTGAAGCTTCAGGCTGCTTGTGCTGTCTTAGAGTGGGCCAACCCAGCTTCAAATGTGCAGGCAGAGGTGGGTTGGAGGAGGGCCTTTGGGGCCTTAGCCTGGGTTGTCTGCCTTAGACCTAGGTCTGCCCATCTGTGGACATGCGGGCTACAGGAGGGTGGATGTGGAAAAACATGCAGCTGTGAGAGGCTGGGGCCTGCAGAGGCTGGGAGAGAAATAGGCTGATGGGAACTCTGCCGTCACAGCTGGAAGAACTTAGCATGAGCCGTGTGTGTGTGTGTGCGTGCGTGTATAATCCCCATCATTTTCTTGATCTGCATCATGCTTCACTAAAGCTCTTGACTTAATCCAGCTTGACTTGTACAAATGTCACCATCTGGCACTGGATCATGTGGCTTTTCAATCAAAAGGAGTGGAAGGCTTCCATTCAGAAATGCGAATCTGCGATCGAATGCCTTTGCGGTGTGTTGCAGCCAAACTCGAACTTGTAATCAGCCTTTGAGGTATTTTTTTTTTAAGTGAAAAGCTTATTTGGATTAACCATGAAACAGATTTCATGCAGGAAAAGTTCTCACAGCTTCAGAGGCTTTATTCTGCCCTGAGTCATTAAAACAGACCCCAGGTGGCTGGATGTGCTTGTGGAAGGACTCGGGGCATGTTGCCTCTGAGATGCATGGTAAGAGGATGTGGGTATAGTATTATCAGTCAGCATCATCCAGCATTTTATTAATAGCCCTCACAGCACCAGGCAGATAGCACGGGCGTGTGGTTTAGTAGAAAGAGTATTAAGCAGGAAGTTAGAGCCTACAGCAGGGTTTCTCAAAATGTGGTCAGTGGTTTGTCCACATCAGAATCCAGTGGGAAGGAAGCCAGGATTCTGAGTCCATTGGTCTGAGATGGACCTAGGAAACCCCAGTTTTGACGTCTTGCTCCCCAGGTAATACTGGTACACACCTGGTTTGAGAATCACTCCTTTGAGCCCGTGTTTTTGAGTCAGACAGAACTTTGGCTCCACCTCAGCTACTTACTGGCTATGTGTGTGACCCAGAGCCACTGCTTCTTTTCAGCCTCAAATGTGTCAGCTGTAAAATGAGGATAGTAGCAGCGTCTGCCCCATAGTTAGGTGGTAGAGAAGATTCAGTAAAGTGCTCAAAGCAGAGCTTAGCAGTCAGGAGATGCCCAGTAAATGGGAACTGTTGAGTCATTATTCAGCTTCTGCCAGGACAGATGACCTGGGGGGGGGTGGGGGTCATCTGTCGTGATACAAAGCTATAGAATTTGATACCCAGGGTGGATGGTGGAGTAGTGTCATATGTGCGCTTGATTTATAAAAACTGTGTACCCTCATTTCTTCTCTTATGTAATTTGAAATTCTCCAAATGTATAGTTTGCATGTATATTCTTATATTTGACTTGACTATTACTGCATGCATTTATTTCAGGCACTGTTTAGAATTGTATAAGTCAACCAACGAGACTTTACTTTTCAGTTGATTTAAGGGATTTTCAAAGGCAATCCTTGAGCACATTTGATTTTTGTCTTCTGAGCTAACTTTAGAACCTCACCCCCACAGAAGGTATGACTACACTATACTTAAGAGACAATGATTGACTTATTTTTGTGCCTTGATTTTTTTTTTTTATGTGCAAATTGAAATCATCTCATGAGCTGTTGAGTGGATACATGAGATAGAGGTTGTGAAAGGCACTTATTTCTTAAAAAGTTTTAGATTAGTTCAAAGTAGAATTGACAAAAATAATCACCAGTGTGGTTGGATGGCCCTTTAAGATCAGCTTCCAGAAACTGGTCTGGGGCATCTTTTGTCCTCTTCCCACACCTGTCAACAGCCTTTGTATTAGGTGGGTGTTTAAGGGGCCTCTCTCCTTTTCCCCAACATCCCGTGGAACCACTGAGGGGACACCCTTGATTATAGCACGAGTACCATTTCCCACGGTCCAAGTAAGGCTATGCTATGCTATGCTATGCTAAGTCACTTCAGTCGTGTCCGACTCTGTGTGACCCCATAGACGGCAGCCCACCAGGCTCCCCCATCCCTGGGATTCTCCAGGCAAGAACACTGGAGTGGGTTGCCATTTCCTTCTCCAATGCATGAAAATGAAAAGTGAAAGTGACGTTGCTCAGTCGTGTCTGACTCTTAATGACCCCATGGACTGCAGCCTACCAGGCTCCTCAGTCCATGGAATTCTCCAGGCAAGAGTACTGGAGTGGGGTGCCATTGCCTTCTCCACCAAGTAAGGCTAGGATTTTATTATTGATCAGATCCTCTAATGTGCAGTTAAATGCTTGCTTCTGAGGGCCTGCATTTACCCGCTATAAGGAAGGACCCATTGGTGATTCTCACAGCCATATTTTGAAGTATTTAGAAGCACCACCTTCAGTGAAATAATCTAGATTCTTTGCCTAAGAACTGTAGAACCTTAGTATCTTAGAAAGGATTTTCTGTGCCATATTGAAATCTGCTCCATAGCATCCCTGATAAGAGGTTGTCCAGACCCTGCTGGGACAACCAGTGGTGAAAGGGAACTTGTTATCCCCCAGGGCTGCGGCTTTCTTCCAGATATCTGACTACTGGATACGTTCTTTACAATGTTTCAAGGAATGTTTAACTCCCAAGTGTTTCCATCTACCTTAGGACTTGTGTCCAGTCCCTCTTCTGCATGACAGCCTTTCCTACATTTGAAGACTGAAGATTCTTCTCTTCTCTACCATAGAGAACTTCGCTGCTGCTCCCACCCAGCACATCTCCTGCCTGTTCGTCACATATGTGCAACGCACGAAAACAAAAGGAAGCTTTTCAGTGTCTTTCTCTCCAGGTGTTTTGTTCTCCAAGAATTGGTGCAGTTTTGCCCATTGGTGTGATTAGAAGTTAATGATGCTGCAGCATCTGGGTCAGAGAGTATTTGCTACAGCAGTGGGTCATCCTGGCACGTCTGTTTGATGAGAGGTGGTAGTGGTTATTTGCAGAGGTTGTATTTTTCTGTAGTAAATCTCAGCTGTCCATCTGGGTCTCTGCTGAGCTTACCTCCTCTGGAGGTCTCCTGTCATTCTGTCATGTCATCTGGCAGTGTGTCTATGTAGTTCACTGGGCAGACTTTCTTCTAGGTCCTGGGAAATCCCTTCTGGGGCTGAGTCAAGCTGTTGTTTCAATTTTGCATGCTGTTTTCATTCTCCATATGTTTATCTCTTGACTCCCCTGCTAGATTTTAAGCTTGTTTAAGGCCAGATTCTGGTTTGTACGTATTTCTGGTCCATTGATTGTCACACTCTGGGTATTCAATGACTATGGTATTGATTTGAAGAAGATTTGGTCTTCCCTTCAGTACTAAATTCTTTTCCTTGAGAACCTTACCCATTGCAATAGTTTCTGTATAGAGCCCCTCATTGTCTATATCAAACCACAGACTCATATGTCCCATTGTTATTTGATTCTGTTTATACATCCTCCAGGGACCTCAAAAGCAACATATACTATGTTAACTAAGTATCTTTTGAAAGTTTTTATTTATTTATTTTTGGCTGCACTGGTTCTTTGTTGCTGTGGGTGGGCTTTCTCTAGTTGTGGGGTGGGGGACTACTCTTTAATTGTGGTGCATGGGGTTCAATCCCTAGGTCAGAAAGATCCCTTGGAGGAGGGCATGGCAACCCATGCCAGTATTGTTGCCTGGAGAATCCCATAGATAGAGGAGCCTGGCAGGCTACACTCCATGGGGTCGCAAAGAGTTGGACATGACTGAAGCGACGTAGCACTCCTTCATGGGCATCTCATTGCGGAGGCTTCTCTGGTTTGCAGAGCATGGACTGTAGGTATGTGGGCTCAGTAGTTGTAGCACATGGGATTAGTTGCCCCTCGGCATGTGGAGTCTTCTGGGCCAGGCATTGGACACAGGTCCCCTGCATTGGCAAGCAGATTCTGAGCCACTGGACCACCAGGGAAGTCCAACTAAGAATCTTTTAAACCCCCCCCAGGCCACCCAAACCTGTTCTACATGGCAACGTGTCTTACTTCAACTAACAGCCAGCCCATGAACATACCCATATAGTATATTCAGTTATTTATTGAGTTGAGGCAATTCATCTTTGGAAATGTCTGTGAAATCCATTCTCTCCTCTCCATTTCCACTGTCGCATCTCCTTGGTCACCCTCTCTACTACCATAGAGCTGACATTGTTTGGAGAGACAGGAAATAAATAAAAAATCCTGAGCTTGGCCAACAAGGCCCTTGGCTCCCAAGCCCTCATCTCTGTCCCCTGCTAGTCATTCCCAATCATGCCACACTCATACACCCTTCTTGGCCTTTGCACATGCCGAACTCTTTTTTCATCTATTAACTCCTACTTCTCCTTTATAGGTTCAAGGGTCGCCTCTTTTGTGGAGGCTTCCTTGACTTTCTCAGGGAGGTTAGTGCCCTCCTCCTAGATCTCCACACAACACTAACTTCCGTACTTCCATTACTGAACCTCTAAGGTTATCATTATCTGTTTCTCTGTCTCTCCCACTGAGTGCCTCTTGAAGGTGGGGCACTGTGTTTTGTACCCCCAGCCTCAACACAGTATTGTGCTTGGCACAGAGAGGCACCCACTGTATTGGATAAAAATTAGAGCCATCGTTTCTTGACTTCTTAAGTGCTGTGTGACATTGCATTGTGACAATACGTTGTTAACATGAGTTATCTCATTTTGTTTTTGTAACAGTCTTTAGAGGGAGAGACTGTCAGGAAACTCATTTACACCTGATGGAGCTGAAGCTTTGAGACATTAACCCGCCTAAGGTCACACAGCTGGTAATTAGGACAGCCAGGCTTTGACCTCTCATCTCTTGGACTCCAGAGCCCTTGTTCTGCACAAACATGCCTCCCTGCCTCTTGTAATAGATATTTCTTGAATTCGTCAATTAGAGGACTTCCTAGAAGTTATGTATTTCCATGTTCCTGTACCACTGGCTCACTTTTGCCAAGTGCTGCTTCTCTGAGTTCTAGGCACTGGCGACCCACTCCAGTACTCTTGCCTGGAAAATCCCAGGGACGGGAGCCTGGTAGGCTGCAGTCCCTGGGGTCGCAGAGTCAGACACGACTGAGCGACTTCCCTTTCACTTTTCACTTTGATGCATTGGAGAAGGAAATGGCAACCCACTCCAGTGTTCTTGCCTGGAGAATCCCAGGGACGGGAGCCTGGTGGGCTGCCATCTATGGGGTCGCCCAGAGTCGGAGATGACTGACATGACTTAGTCGCAGCAGCTTCACTGAGTTCTAAGAAGATTCCAAATACATAAACATGGAATGTGTGTACTCAGTTGGGTCCAACTCTTTGCCACCCCACAGACTGCAGCCTGTCAGAGTCCTCTGTCCGTGGAATTTTCCAGGCAAGAATACTGGGGTGGGTTGCCATTTCCTACTCATGGGATCTTCCTGACCCAGGGATTGAATAGTATGGCCAACAGCAAATTAGGGTTGTATTTCCTGCAGGAGTTCTGAACACCCAGGTGTTCTTGGCATTATCTAGTGATAGTTGACCTTGGGGTATATACCCCATCCCCTGCTCTCACCTCTGACCCGCCTCTCAGGAGGCAAAGCCCTTCTTTCATCATGAATCTGAGTCTATGTCTGATGCACTTAGAAGAGAACACAGGAGCACACAATGCTCAGTGGGCTCTCATTGGCTGTGAGCAGAGAGCAGGGCAGGGTTGGGAGGAGGTGGGGGTACAAGGGGGGAGTGGAACGGGTCTGGCTGGATGAAGGACAGAAAATGGCTTTAGGCAACAGAGCTCACAGAAATGAATTCTGCTTTCTTCACAAATAGACTTAGGATTAGCTTTGCACAACCAAGGAGCTTATTATAATGCATAATTATTTTATAAATGCAAAGTATTTCAGGATTGGAAGGGATCTTAGAGGTTTTGTTGTTTCAGCTAAAGATAAGCCAGGAGAGGGGCTGTCTGTCTTTTAGCTTGGGCCTGACTGGGTGGCAATGCCAGGACAGAGTTACCACAACTCCCACCTGTTGCTTTAATTACAAGGAGAAATTTAACTTCCAAGGGCATGAGAAGTCTTGTGTTGTGGCCAGTGCTTTTTCTCCTGGGCAGCACACTTGGCAAGGGAGAGTGTGTGGCCTTTGGGTCCCCTCCAGCCTTGGCTGGCTCCTGCCTTGCCACCCACTGGTTGTGCAAGCTTGACTCCATCCCACAGCATGAGTGGAGAGGGCCTGCCTTGCAGGGCTTTCCCAGGGTCCTGTGAGCCGACACGGACAGAACACCCGGCGCTGCTCCAACAGGAGTCTTTGCTCAAAGAGGTTGAAGGTGTTGTTTGCTCAGTCATGTCTGACTCTTTGCGACCCCATGGACTGTAGCTGGCCATGGGATTTTCCAGGCAAGGATACTGGAGTGGGTAGCCATTTCCTTCTCCAGGGGATCTTCCTGACTCAGGGATCGAACCTGGATCTTCCACATCGCAGGCAGATTCTTTACCTTCTGAGCCACCGGGGAAGCCCTCAGTTTGACAGTTTATGTGCAAAGCCGAGTGACCTTTGGAAGTGTGCTTGGTGAGATTAGAGTTTCCATTGAAAAATGTATGCTTTTAATGCTCCTCTTGTCAAGTTGTGACCAGCTGAGCGTCCTTGCTCCCACCTGGAAGCGTCCCTGCTGGTGGGACTGTAAGAATCCTGGCTGTTGTCAAGGCAGTTTACTGAACAGTGTTAATGTTCCAGTGTGTAACTGACGCCTTCCTTTCTTAGGCTTCCTTTCTTGTCACTGTGAATTCGGTGCTATCAGTTTCTGTTCTTGGTTTCTTAAAGTCTTGTCTTGCCTCAAAATCCTTTGTGAACTCTTTTTTTAATGATTTTTAAAAAAAATTGAACTATAGTTGATTTATACTGTTGTATTGTGAACTCTTAATAGTTCTGGAAATCTCAGGTTCAGTAGTTTTCGGACATAAATAATCATGAATCAGAATCATGTGGGGGAAGATTGCTTACAATGCAGATTCCCAGGACACTGTCCCCTTAATTCTGATCCAGAAAGTCTGGGTGGGCCTGAGAATGTGCATTTTATTTTCTTGTGTGATTCCAAGAGGTAGGATGATGACACACTGAGAAATATTTGTTTTATTCCCACTAATAACACTAACCCACACAGTCTTATAATTCATGTGGTATTTCTCAATCCATGGATTTATGGGGAAAAAAACGGTAGTTTTAAGGAATGGGTATAAAGTACCTGTTCTCACAGTGAGGTTGGTTAGTGGCCCTAGTTACTCATATGACAATCAAAGAGGAGCCTTAAAACGGAGCTGGTCTTCACGGTGCCTCCTTCTAAGAATATTCTCGGTTCAGCAAAATTGTCAACTTTCCCCTCTTCTGAAGTCCTACCACACCTTGTCTGTTCCTCTTTCGAAGCTAGCATCTTTCAAAGAATCTTTGCATTCTTACTGTTTATTTGTGGGATGAAAGAAGGCAGAGGCTCCTTGCTTTTGCAGAGTCCAAGTCTTTAGTTTAGGTCTGTTTGGTGGGAAGGCACCCTTCCCACATGGCCTGTCTTATGGTGTTGGTATTCCATAGAACTGCATTGGGAAACAGTGCCCCAGACTGAGGGAGCCGTGATTAGATGGAAATAGTGAACACCCAGTAAGGAAAAAGAACTTAAGTCAATTCTATTTTCAGTGTTCAATGTTAGGACTCACAGACACCTGCTGTCAGAATGCTGCTTCAATACAGGACTGGCCAGGACAGGGCAATAGGTTTTGGAATATTGAGTGTGCTTGGGAGGCCAGCTTCCACATATGATTCTGGCTGTATGGCTGCATGGTGTTTGAGTGCACTGAAAGATTTAAGAATGAATCTGGGCTCTTGCCTTCTCTTTCATTATCAACCACTACTTCTTGTCCCTGTTGCCTCTGTGCTCCTGCCTGGGGCCACATGTGGCCACTTTTACACATCCGTCTTTCTCTGCATGAAGAAAAATCATAGCGTTCGTTCATTAATTCCACAAATCAGGTGTGGGGGTGCAGTCTTTGTATCCTGATGCTAGGCCTCTTCCTCCTACATTTCCATCATTTGTCAGAATGTAGAAAAAGCTCCTGAAGAGCAGGAGTGTTATATTATCTTGGTTTTGTAAGGAAGTGAGTCTCATAGTAGCTTTTGTAAAATCTATCTCCTTGGAAACCCACTGACACATAAATCGTCATCTTGAAGGCTTTTGAGACGTGCTTCATTCTACTGCCAGTTCAGAAACTCTAGTGGTTAAGTGTGCTTCCCTATGAGAAATACTCGTATTTCCTTGTCCTTTTACTCACGTCTGTATGTCCCAGATTTTAGTGTTTCTTTCTGGGAAAGAAGGTGATAAGGGAAATTAGCACTGATTGAGTCCTAAAAGCCCAATAGAGTTTTCTCTTCACAACTGCTGTCAAATGTAGACATCATACAGGGGAACTGAAGCTTGGAGGAATGACTTCCAGGCAGGTTTGAACCCAGGCTGCTGCCTCTTACCTTCAGCTGTCAATTGTTAGAAGGACTTTTCCAGGCCCCACTGTCACCAACTCTTGCCCCAACCACAATGTTCTTGAAGACCTGACTTTTCTGCTGATCTGTGTGATGGTAGAAGACTTTATTTTGCTGTTTTTAATGTGCAGTTTGAATCATGTTGAGTCCACCCAGAGCCAGTTCCCATGACAGGTGGTCAAGGAAAGTGTGACTCATTGAAAACCACAGACAGTTTCCACATTCTGTTTTAAATTAATGTCATCAACTTCCTCCCACTCAGAAACATCATGCCAAGCTGCTGATCTTTAAGGCTCAAAAGACTAATCCGAGTGTTCCCTGTTCTCCCTGGCTTGTAAATAGTCTGTGCTTATCAACCCAGGAAGACTGGTACTGCCTGTGTGTGGAGCTGCCTTTTACAGTGTTAATTTGTGAAAAACTGTCTTGGAACCATCTCCCTAAAAAAGTACTTCATTCATGTGTTAATTGTGCAAGAGTGTTTTCATGCCCATGTGGTCCACACAAGCCTCACTCTCCCTCCTCCTAATTGTCCCCGGCCGGGGTCCAGCCCCGGTGGATCCAGGGAATTCGAAGCGGGGACGGCGTCGGCGAGGATCAGGAAACAACTGCTTAATTAAACTTTACTTAAGGATATAAAGAGTAATGGAATAAGGATAGCTCAGTGAGGAAATTCAGTGGAGAAAAGAAGCTGAATAATTCAGCCAGAAGGTAAGAGAAAGAACGACATGGTGAGACCAAGTTTCGGTGAACAAGGCCCGCACTTTATTTTCCAAAGTAGTTTTTATACCTTAAGTTATGCATAGAGGATAATGGGGGAAGGGGTAGAGTCATGCAGCAAGCCAGGCTTTCTTCCCGCAAACTTATCATATGCAAAACCTTAGGTGATTTGCATCATCTTCTGGCCCAGAGGCCTGTTAACATTTTAAGACCCTTTCTTCAGAAAACTTATTTTTCTCTAAAGGTGATAAGTCAAGCGCCACCCTCCAAAAGCATTAGATAAAGTTGCCTTCCTACAGAGCAAAGGTGTGGTGGGCTATAACAAGAAAAAGAATTAACTCAAGGGTCCCAGGTTACAAACATTAAAGCTACTATTTACACCAATTATATTAATCAGTACACTGCCAGGGACACAGCAGGTAAGGGATATGGAGACTTAGCAGCAAACATTGGCCCAACAAGTGAAAAACCCTTCACCAATACAATTTCTAATCAATCTTTTAACTGCTCAAAGGAATTTGTATTTAGACAGTTTAGAACAGCTCATGCCTCTCACAGTTGGGAGGCTCTGAACAATCACATGTGGCCGGAAAAACCTATTCAGGCAGGCTAGAGGATTTCCAAAGGAGTTTGTAGGTTAAACACTGTCACACCCAGGAATAATTAACTGGAGCTGTAAGCTAACTCTTTTTCAGAGAGAGGTAGTGGGGGACAGCCCCCGGTAAAGTCAGAGGTGTAGGTGAACGCACAAAGCAGAAAGTAGGCAGACTCTGGTTTTGGGTGTAAATGCTTGAGAATTTCCAGGGGGACTCCTGAGGCTCCGATCCCGCCTTTGCGTATGCCGAGCCTCCTTCCTCATGACTTTTGTCATGGGCGGAGTTCCTCACGCTGGCTCCCAGCAGTGATAGAATTCCAGTTGAGCTATTCCAGATCCTGAAAGATGATGCTGTGGAAAGTGCTGCACTCAATATGCAATATGCAGTACGCACTCAATATGCAATATGCCGGCTCCCGCAGTCCCCCTTTCCTACCCCAATCTGCCCAAGACACCATCTCTGCAAGTTGTCTGTTGGGAGTAACTCATTTGTATCAGGCACTCCAGGAAGTCAAGACCCTGGATCATCCATCACCATCTCCCAGACACTCATCTCCACATCACTCTTGTATCTTTTAATTGGACTCAAATTTGCTCTTTTCCCTGTTCCCTTAAACCTTCCACGGGGCCCTGTGGAACTCTCATTGTCTTATCAGTAAAATCCTGCGTCCTCAATAGTTTCTCTGAATGGCTACTTTACATTTTTTTTCTCCAACTTAAACTGGGCTATCTTCTGAGGACGTTGCTTCCTCTGGCGGTTTTATTCTCCCATGCCCACCAGGCTCAGAGGCGAGCATGTGAACTTCTTATTCTTCACGGCCACGTCAGGCTGTTTTCTTTCCTCCTGAGAAGCCCCAGGTCTTTCGAAGTTCCTGCCTCAGTTGGTACCATCTACCACTCTTCCTCGTTATAATTGTCTGTAAACCCTGTCCAGTCATTCCTTGAAGACTTAGACCTGATTCACCACTCTTGTCACAGTATTTGGTGGTTTCAGTATACCAATACCAAGCAGATGATCCTTGCTTTCTATTAATTTACTTTCTCACCTGCAACACTCTTGTCTTTTCTTAGCCACTCATTCCCTTGAGCATACCCCAGACTTTGTAGTTACCAATCATTGTATTCTCCAACCACTCCCTCCATAATCTCATTAACAAGATCCCACTTGCTGATGGACCCTTTCCTTCCTTGTCATTCCTTCTAAAGCCCACCTACAACAATTATTCAACCTCATGGCAACTCCAAACTGTCGGACCTACTTTGTTTTCACTGTCAGGTCATCAGTTCCCTTCTTACCCATCTCGTTTCCATGTGCCACCATCACAATTGCTCCTGTGCATACCATTTCTGCTTACTCTCTGTTTGACTTGCCTGGCACAAACCAGGCAAGCCACCAACTCTCTGTCCACTCTCTGACAGCTGAAATGTGGCTGAGAAAAACATCACTAGGCTTACTGTCTCATTTAAAAATTGATGACCTTGAGATGGACTTGGAGGGTATATTATGCTCAGTAAAATGTCAGACAGAGAATGACAGATACTGTATTATGTCACTTATATATGGAATCTAAAAAATAAACTAGTAAGCATTAGGAAAATGAAATAGACTTATGGATATAGGGAATAAGCTAGTTGTTTACCAGTGAGGAGAGGGATGAGGCAGGGGTTAGGAGTAGGAGATTAGGAAATATAACGCAAACTACAGTGTGCATAATAAACTATAAGGATGGCACAGGAAATGTAGCCAATATCTGATAATCACTTCAAGTGGAATATGACTTTTAAAAATTGCAAATCACTCAGTTGTATACCTGAAACTTATATAATATTATACAGTTATACCTCAATAAAAAATTCATGACCATGAATCCCATATCGGACCCTTGTTCTTCCTGGTAAATCTTAATACCCTCTCCTACTTTGAGAGACAACTGTTTTATTTTTTATTTTCGCTGTGCTGGGTCTTTGTTGTGGATCTTTAGTTGCGGTGCATGGGCTTAGTTGCCCTTTAGTCTGTGGGATATCAGTTCCCCGACCAGGGGCTGAACCCACATCGCCTGCATTGAAAGGCAGATTCTTAACCACTGGACCACCAGAGAAATCTCTTGGGAGACTATGTTTGATATACTTTCCTCTCTCCTTAAAATTTTCATTCTGTTTCCTCTTCTTTCTCTGCTGATGACATTGCTACTTATTTCCCTGAGAGAAGCAGCTGAAGAGAACTTCCAGATGCTCCCATTGCCATGTCTTGAATCCTTCCTTCGTCTGTGCTCATATAGTCTGCACTTATATCCTACACTTCCTGTTTCTCCCCGTGTGCTACATGGGCTGGGTCTGAGGCCAATATCCCACCTGTGTAGGTAGACCTTATGTCTTCTCACCTTCGCAGGATCTTTGCTCATGATTATTGTCCTCCATTTCTTCATCAATTTTTCTTTTTCTACTGGGTCATTCTCACCAGCACACAAGCATGCTTTAGTAGTGTCTACCTTAAAAAGAAAGAAACAAATCCTGTGTGCATTGGATTCTCTTCCAGTGATTGCCCCATATCTTGGATCTTCTTGGTAGGAAAATTTCTCAACATAATTTTTATACATGCTGACTCAGTTTTCTTTTTTTTTTTTCAATTGAAATATAGTTGACATATAGTATTATGTTCTCTTCAGGTGTTCTACATAGGGATTTGACATTTGCATTCATTATGAAATGATCACCACAATAAGTCTAGTAACCATCTGTTCCTGAACAAAATTACTACATTATAGACCACATTTCTTTTTTTTTTTAATTTCTTTTTTTTTTTAATTTTATTTTATTTTTAAACTTTACATAATTGTATTAGTTTTGCCAAATATCAAAATGAATCCGCCACAGGTATACATGTGTTCCCCATCCTGAACCCTCCTCCCTCCTCCCTCCCCATACCATCCCTCTGGGTCGTCCCTGTGCACTAGCCCCAAGCATCCAGCATCGTGCATCGAACCTGGACTGGCAACTCGTTTCTTACATGATATTTTACATGTTTCAATGCCATTCTCCCAAATCTTCCCACCCTCTCCCTCTCCCACAGAGTCCATAAGACTGTTCTATACATCAGTGTCTCTTTTGCTGTCTCGTACACCGGGTTATTGTTACCATCTTTCTAAATTCCATATATATGCATTAGTATACTGTATTGGTGTTTTTCCTTCTGGCTTACTTCACTCTGTATAATAGGCTCCAGTTTCATCCACCTCATTAGAACTGATTCAAATGTATTCTTTTTAATGGCTGAGTAATACTCCATTGTGTATATGTACCACGGCTTTCTTATCCATTCATCTGCTGATGGACATCTAGGTTGCTTCCATGTCCTGGCTATTATAAACAGTGCTGCGATGAACATTGGGGTACATGTGTCTCTTTCCCTTCTGGTTTCCTCAGTGTGTATGCCCAGCAGTGGGATTGCTGGATCATAAGGCAGTTCTATTTCCAGTTTTTTAAGGAATCTCCACACTGTTCTCCATAGTGGCTGTACTAGTTTGCATTCCCACCAACAGTGTAAGAGGGTTCCCTTTTCTCCACACCCTCTCCAGCATTTATTATTTGTAGACTTTTGGATCGTAGCCATTCTGACTGGTGTGAAATGGTATCTCATAGTGGTTTTGATTTGCATTTCTCTGATAATGAGTGATGTTGAGCATCTTTTCATGTGTTTGTTAGCCATCTGTATGTCTTCTTTGGAGAAATGTCTATTTAGTTCTTTGGCCCCTTTTTTGATTGGGTCGTTTATTTTTCTGGAGTTGAGCTGTAGGAGTTGCTTGTATATTTTTGAGATTAGTTGTTTGTCGGTTGCTTCATTTGCTATTATTTTCTCCCATTCTGAAGGCTGTCTTTTCACCTTGCTAATAGTTTCCTTTGATGTGCAGAAGCTTTTAAGGTTAATTAGGTCCCATTTGTTTATTTTTGCTTTTATTTCCAATATTCTGGGAGGTGGGTCATAGAGGATCCTGCTGTGATGTATGTCCGAGAGTGTTTTGCCTATGTTCTCCTCTAGGAGTTTTATAGTTTCTGGTCTTACGTTTAGATCTTTAATCCATTTTGAGTTTATTTTTGTGTATGGTGTTAGAAAGTGTAGACCATATTTCTTATGCTGTATATTACATCCCCATGGCTTATTTATTTTGTAACTGGAGGTCTGTAACTCTTAATCCCTTTCACATAATTTCTACCATTCCTGACCTCTTTCGCTTCTGGCAGCCTTACATTTGTTTTGTGTTTTTGATTCCACAAATACAAAAATCATATGGTATTTGTCTTTCTTTGTCTGAATCATTTAACTCAGCAAAATAAACTCTGGATCCATCCATATTGTCACAAATGGCAAGATTTTATTTTTTAGTGGCTGAATAATAGTCTGTTGCTTAAGAAATCCTTTCCTATCCCGAGGATACGTTAATTATACTTTATTTTAAAAGTTTTGCTTTTTGCATATAGGTCTTTATTCTGCCTTGAGTTGAGAGTTGTACATGGTGTGAATCAGGACTTTATTTCTTCTCCAGTTAAGGGTAATGAACAGTTCCAGCATCCATGAATTTATAATGCCTTTTCTGTTATATATCAAGTTTTCATATATAGCAAATATTCCAGGACTCCTTATCATGTTCCATTAGTCTGTGTGTCTACTCTGAGGCTAATGAAAACATTCTTAATGGCTTCATAATTAAATGCTAATGTCTAATAGAATGAGAATTATCCTTCCCACCTCTGTTCTTCAAGATTGCTTTGGCTATTTTTAGACCATTTTACTGCCTTAAAAATTTTTAGAACAAGCTTGTCAAGTTCCATGAAAAACTTTGTTGAAATTTTGATTTATTTCTTCAACAACAGTTATTTGTCACGTAGTATGTGCCAGCCACTGTACTGAATGCTTTGCAAATACTTACTCAGTTAAAATGTATACTTTTATTTGGAGAGAATTGACATCTTTATGCTGTTGAGTCTTCCTCTTCATGAATATGGCAAAGGTCTAGCTTTCTTTAATATCTTTTAATAAAGCTTTGTAATTTTCTCTGTAATGATCTTGATGGTTCAGCTAGATTTATTTCTTGGCACTTTGTAAATTTTATTGCTGTTGTAATGAAAATCATTTGAAAAATTACACTTCCTAATTGTACATTGCTGGCATAAAGAAAGCAAATATGTATAGATTCTTATTATTAACCTTAAATTCAGCAACTTTGTTTAACTCTTTTGTTAATTCAGTTATTTGTCTCTGAATTCTCTTGTATTTCCTAGGTAAAACAATTGTAACCTCTGCTGGTTAGGACTCCTAGTTGAGCAGAAGTGGTGATAGTGGGTATCCTTATTTCATTCCTGATTTTCAAAGAAATTTTTCTCATTTTTCACCACTAAGAAGAATGTTTGCTATAGTTTTCTGATAGATTTTCTTTATGAGATTAAGGAAGTATCCTTTTATTGTTAGTTTGCTGATTTTTGTTTTGTTTTGAATTTTATTTTTTAAATTAATGTAACATTTTTTCTGGTGTATTAACCTATGCTTAGATTTGTATAATCACCACCACTGAGTTTATAGAACAGTTTTATCAACCCCCCAAAACTCCCTCATGCTATTCTTTTGTACTTAGACCCTCTCTCTACTTTTAACCTCTGGCAATCACTAATCTCTGCCACTATAATTTTCTTCTTTTCAAGAATGATACATGATTGGAATCTTTTTTTTTGATATAAATTTATTTATTTTAATTGGAGGTTAATTACTTTACAATATTGTATTGGTTTTGCCATACATCAACATGAATCCGCCATGGGTGTACACGTGTTCCCCAACCGGAACCCCCCTCCCCGCTCCCTCCCCATACCATCCCTCTGGGTCATCCCAGTGCACCAGCCCCAAGCATCCAGTACATGATTGGAATCTTACAGTTATAACCTTTGAGACTGGCTTCTTTCATGGGGGCCTGTGAGATTCATCCAAGTTGCAGATATCAGAAGCTTGCTCCTTTTGTGTGGCTGAGTAGTATCCCACTGTATGAATGTCCCACAGTCTGTTTGTCCGTTTACTCTCTGAAGGGCATTTGGGTTGTTTTTGGTTTTTGATGATTATGAATAGAGCTGCCACAAACATTTGTATACAGGTTTTTGTGTGACCTAAATTTTCATTTAGGTAGATACCTAAGTGTATGTGTAACTTTGTAAAAAAGTGCCAGGGTATTTTCCAGGGTGACTCTACCATTTTGCATTTGCACCATGTTTGAGAGTTCCAGTCATTCTGGATCTTCACTAGCACTTCATACTGTCAATTTTTTTTACTTTAGCCATCTTATTTGTCCTCAGAAGTGTGTAGTGATATCTGATTACGGTTTTAATTTGTACTTCTCTGATGGCTAATCACGTTGATCATCTTTTTATGTGCTTTTTAAGCCTACTGTATATTCTTTTTGGTGAAGTGACTGTGTTTTTGCCCAGTTTTTAATTGTGTTGTTTCTTTTCCTACTATAGGGTTTTTAAAAATTGTGGTAAAATAACATAAAATTTACCATTTTAACCATTTTTAAGTTTATAACTTAGTGGCATTAAGTACATTCCCAATGTTGTACAAGCATCACCATCATTTATTTCCAGAACTCTTTCATCATCCCATGCAGAAATTGTACCCATTGTATAATAACTCCCCAATCCCTACTCCCCCCACTCCCTGGTAACATCTGTTCTGCTTTCCATCTCTGTGGATTTGCCCATTCTAGGTATCTGGTATAAGCAGAGTCATACAACATTTGTCTTTCTCTGCCTGGCTTATATTACTTAGCATAATGCTTTCAAGGTATGCACATTATGTAGCAGGTATCAGAATTCCATTCCTTTTTATGAGTGAAAAATGTTCCTATATGGATGTACTGCATTTTGTTTATTCATTTGTCTGTTGATGGACATTTGGGTTATTTCCATTTTTTGTCAATTATAAATAATGCTACTGTGAACACTGGTATACAAATATCCCTCTGAATCCTGACTTTCAGTTCTTTGGGATATATGCCTCAGAGTGGAATTGCTGGATCATCCTTTTTGTCTTTTTTTTTTTTGGTGTGTGCTCTTTTATTCTTTGAAAAAAAAAAAAGTATAGTTGATTTATAGTGTTGTGTTAATTTCTGCTGTACAACAAAGTGACTTAATTATACATATATGCATTCTTATTTTACATTCTTTTTTCATTTTGGTTTATCTCAGGATATTGAATATAGTTTCTTGTGTTGTATAGTAGAACCTTGTTTATTGTGTTTTTTCATTCATGAATAAGTATTCTCTGATTTTTTTCAAAGACTCTTCCTACATCTATGGATATGATGTTTTTGTTTTCTTCTATAATTTCTTAGTATGCAAAATCATAAGATTAGTAGATCCTCTAATATTATTCTTACACTTCTGTGATAAGCATAATTTGTTTAAGCTGTATCATAAAAAGTACATTTTTGCTTTCCAGTTTACTAACTGCTATTGTCTCTGGTGTTTTTTTTAGTATTATTTCACCTGTGTGAATGTTCATGTTAGTAACAAGAAAATATTAAAATTTCCCATACTTTTTCCATGTGTTTCTCTTTTAAATAGTTATTTCCATCTGCTGGCTTTAAGATTTACTTTGCTCCTGTGAAGAGAGAAGCTGGTTTTCCTCATTTATAGAAATTGGACTGTCAAGTGTAATGAAAGAGGGCTCAACTGGAAGACAGCTATACAGAGAGAACTGTTAGTGGTCACTAGACCCTTCTTCTAGTAGTTATACATAAAAGCTTCTTCCAGCACCAATTTGCAGGTAACTCACCAGTCTCTTCTCTCCCAGGCTGTGTGCAGGGTGTGGAACCTGGGAATCTGCAGTCCTGGATCTTCCTCCTGCCTGGTTCCTAACCAGCTGTGCACAGGGTCAGTGTCAGGGATTCAAGCAGAAAATGGATGGACCAGGCTCACAGAAAGAGTGTGTGATCATGTTCAGTGATGTCTAAAATGTCATCTAATGACTGCTCTTGAGCCAGGAAGGACCAGTTGAGTGATTTTGAGCAGGTCAACCTGCTCCTCTAAGCTTCAGTGTCCTGGGAGGCTTGGTGTTTCTAGAGGTCTTTAAGGCCATTGTGCCTTTTAGCCTACTGTGGGGATGTCTGGGCTCCGTTGTCTGGGAAGGAAGCTGGGTGACTCTTAGGCGTCTGGAAGGGGCTGTTAATGAGGCGCCAACAGGAGCAGGGCCGAAAGCGGCTTCAGGAGGGTGAAGCGTTTTAATTGGCATCTTCCACGGAATAGCAAATTAAGTGCTCGGATTTCCTCCCTGTGTTCTTTCTCCCTTGGCTCCTGTCACCCTGGCTGGAGCCCAGACAGAATTGAGTTGCTGCTTGGGGACGGTTTTCAGGGTCTCCCAGGGAGGCCTGTGCCGAGTCTGAGTCCTCCCTTCAAGGTGGACGCCGACCGCCCTGGCAGCCACTAGGGAGGGCCTAGAAGCCTCCACTTAGCAACCGTTTCCCTCCCAGGACCTGACAGGCCTACAGAGGGATATACTTCTTGCCTCTCCTGGAGAGGCTTCGGAGGTGTGGCCCTTCCAGCTCCCCCTTCCCCCCAACCTCCTTTGTCCTTAAGCTTGGACTTCAGAGAGTTGTTTGCTAGGGGATTCTCCCTAAAACCCCTCACTTGCTGCCTCCACCTACAACTGAAAAAGTGATTCTGATGCAGAAAATGGATACTCTCTCCTAGGTAATCTAGTTCTGATCGTCTGTGGTTGTACTTTATATCAGGACTGGACCTGCCTTTAGTTATAAAAGATGCAAGTCCCAGCTGTGCCACACCCAGCTGTGTGATCTTGGGCAGCTCGCTTCCCCTCTCTGGGCCTATTTATTTAGTTATTTTTGGCTGCACATGGGCTTTTCCTTAGTTGGCGCAAGCGGGGGCTATTCTCTAGTTGTGGTGCTCAGCCTTCTCACTGTGGTGCTTTCTCTTATTGCAGAGCACGTACTCTAGAGCCCATGGGCTCAATAGTTGTGCTGCATGGGCTTAATTGCCCTGTGGCGTGTGGAATCTTCTTGGACCAGGGATGGAACCCGTGTCCCCTGCGTTGGCAGGCGGCTTCTTATCCACTGGACCACCAGGGAAGTTCCCCTCTCTGAGCCTTGTATTCTTTCAATGCAGAGGGAAAGTTTTGAGGTAAATTATTGATTGCCAACATCTTTTCCATCTGAGATTGTCTAGAAGTCTGTTATCCCATTTCTGCCTATAGAACTATGAAGAACCTTTGACAATGCTTGGAGTTATCCCAAGGAAGGTATAGACATCCAGGGGAAAGACCAAGGGCCATGGAGTCAGACATACATAAAGTCAAATCCCCACATACTGGCAGGGTGGTGGTTATCTTGTAGAACCATTGCTGGCTCCTATGTACCCTTGTACAAACTGGAGAAAGATACCGTATCTGAAGTCACTTTCTGCTGAAAAATTTTCATGACAGATGTATAAATCTACAGACTGTGATGTGGCTTGTGCTCCCTAGAGTTGTGCAGTACACAGCCTGGCCAGCTGTACACCTCAGCTGTCTGTGCCCTTGGGTAAGTTCCTCAGTCTCTTTGGAATTTTGCTTATCTGGAAAAAGGGGATATGATGTCTGCCTCATAGGGTAGTGGTGAGGATAGAATTGTGTACAAAGTCCTGGGCTCATACAGAGTGGTTGCTCTGGAAATATAAATTTCTCTTTTGTTTTTCCAGGAATAATCTTCCTGGGAGATGGTTTTTAGAGCCCAAAGGCCACACTCTCCAAAAAAAAAAGAGCAGCAGGTGGTAACTTAGTGTTTCCAAGGTGGGTTTGGGAGTTGGAATCACATTCTCTCAGTTTGCCTCAGCTTCTGGTTCTGTCTTGGGAGTTCATTCCAAGATGCCTTGGAATGTTGCTTCGGTTTGCCCTGCAGGAGGGAGGGAGAGCCCCCAGTGGCAGGGTGATTATCTAGGGTATAGAGTGGTGTTATGGTTGCAAGGCAGTGGGAAGGCTCAGGAGACCCAGGGCTAGAAAGGAAGAGGGAAATGGGCTGTGAGAATTCTTGCCCGGCTTGGGGACACCCTGGAGAACCCTCCCTGTGGATGGGGTGAGCAGAGACACACAGGCTGTTCATACCTAGTCCTCCTCCTCCTGGCAGGCAGGGCAGAAGCACTGGTCACCCCCTGAGGCAGGGGACCTGGGGTGGAGGCTGCCATGGCTGGAGTCAGGGAGCTCTCCCAACACAGAGGTGTTGGAAAGAGCACCGCCTCTGGTGTTCATTTCTCCTGCATTGGAGTTTCAGGATTGCCACTTTTGTCCCTGCTCCCCATGAATTCACATGCATCAGTGGATGTGATAGGATTTGGAGGTGGGGCCTTTGAGAGGTCATGAGAGTATAGCTCCCATGATAGAATTAGTGTCTTTTTGAGAAGAGGAAGAGAGCTAGCCCTGTTGTCATCCGTGCCAGTATGCAAAAGGAAGGCAGGTACATTTGGACAAATTCCTTAATCTTTCTGAACTTCAGTTGCTTCATTTGTAAGATGTAAGTAATTACTTACAAAAGGCTGAGCACAGAAGAGCTGATGTTTTTGAACTATGGTACTGGAACAGACTCTTGAGAGGCCATTGTACAGCAAGGAGATCAAACCAGTCAGTCCTAAAGGAAATCAACCCTGAATGTTCATTGGAAGGACTGATGCTGAAGCTAAAGCTCCAATACTTTGGCCACCTGATGCAAAGAGCTGACTCACTGGAAAAGGCCCTGATGCTGGGAAAGATTAAGGACATGAGGAGAAGGAGACAACAGAGGAGGAGATGGTTGGATGGCATCACTGACCCAATAGACATGAGTCTGAGCAAATTCTGAGAGATAGTGAAGGACAGAGAAACCTAGCATGCTGCAGTCAATGGGATTGCAAAGAGACAGAGATGACTTAGCAAGAGACAGAGATGACTGAACAAGGGCAACAAAGTAATTGTATTTCTACCTCTAAAGAGTTCAGACCTTTTAGAATAATATTCAACGACTGTCAGACCCCAGCCTGAACCTCCCTTTTCACTATCATTCCTGAGATGCTTGCACTCCCATCATCTGAGATGCTCTCCCATTTCCCAAACACAAAATCTCCATGCCTTTCCTTCCTTTTTTCTTTTTGTCTCTGCAGGAAATATAGTGTGTGTCTCTTCTGGGCATGGTGAAATCCTCCTTGTTCTTCAAAAGCCTATTCTCTGAAGGTTCTCTAGTCCTTTCCTGTATCAGTTATCTGTTGCTGAGTAACAAATAGTCCTGCAGCTTAGTAGCTGAAAGCAACCATGAACACATATCATCTCACATAGTTCTGTGGGTCAAGAATCAGATTGGCTAGGTGGGTTTTAGCTCAGGCTCTTTCATGAGGTCGCTCCATTCATCTGAAGTCTTGATGAGGACTGGAGGATCTGCTTCAGTGTGGCCACTTGTATGACTGCCAAGTTGATGTTGGCTTTGGTGGGAAGCCTCAGTTCTTCATCATGTGAACCTCCCCACAGGGCTGCTTGGTTTCCCTAGAGAGGCCGTCCAAGGTGTGAGTAGCAGTTTTTCTATGACGAGGACTTGGAAGCCACACACCATGCCTTTCCCAGTATTTTGTTAGTCACATTGGTCAGTGGGTTAGTACCGACTCTGCGAGAACAGGGCACATGAGGGTGTGAGCATTAGGAGGTGAGGCTCATTGGGAGCTGTCTTAGAGGCTAATATCATATTTCCCCAATGAAATAAAGTGTCCTGGTGTTCAGTCACATTCATTTATTGACAGGGTCTTTCTGTGTCCCTGTCCCATGCCAGCTGTGAGAATATAAATGTGAACAAGATAGACAAGGTCTCCTGCCTCATGGAACCCACAGTCTATCAGGGGAGACGGGCATTACTTCTGCAAATCCTGAATCCATTACAGATTTCATAAATGCCATGAAAGAAAGAAAGGAAAGGAAGTGGGTACAGTAAGAACATACGATGAGGGGACCTCATATAGTCTGAGTGAGGTACAAAGGGTGGGCTTCCCTGAGGATATTCCCTCCACTGTGCTCCTAGCACTTTGTACTGAGGACCTCCTTGGTGCTTCTTCAACTGGGCTATTATTATTTTCACCATTTTTTCCTCCAGCCCCCACCCCCCACCCCCCGACCCCTGACCAAATACTGAGCTCCTCAAGAGCAAAAATCTCACCTTACTGCAGTTCCCTTTTCCAAGCCCCGCCCAGAGCTGAGCACCCACTAGGGGCTCAGCAAACGTGAGCTGAGTGACTGTATGATCCGTTGCTAGGGGAGACCTCCTTTCCTCAGGAGGTGTGTGTGTTTGGGGAGAGGTAGAAGGCAAATATGGAGGCAGTAGGATCTAATTACAGAGAAGGCGATGGCACCCCACCCCAGTAATCTTGCCTAGAAACTCCCATGGACAGAGGAGCCTGGTAGGCTGCAGTCCATAGGGTCACTAAGGGTCGGACATGACTGAGCGACTTCACTTTCATTTTTCACTTTCATGCATTGGAGAAGGAAATGGCAATCCACTCCAGTGTTCTTGCCTGGAGAATCCCAGGGACAGGGGAGTCTGGTGAGCTGCTCTCTATGGGGTCACACAGAGTTGGACACGACTGAAGCGACTTAGCAGCAGCAGCAGCAGCTCCCATGGGGTTGGCGGGGTGGGGGGGGCGGTGGCGGCGGGTATGAGTTTGATCCCTGGTTGGGGAGCTAAGATCCTGCATGTCTCACAACCAAAAAACCAGAATATAAACAGAGGCAATATTGTAATAGATTCGACGAAGACTTTAAAAATGGTCCATATCAAAAAATAAAAACAACAACAACAACAAAACCAAAGGATGAAACAGAGTGAATTTTCCACCCTCCTGTGTAAGTACTAATTCTTCATGGCCTCTGCCCATGTGTGGCTGCTTTTTGTAGCAGCATTAAAGGAGCCCCCAGAGAGGAGTTCTGATTGGATGTTGTGATTTGGAAAGATTCGAACTAGTTAAGTGTTGTGATGTATTGGGCTTCCTTAGCTTTGATGTATCCACGAGTGGAAGCTGGCTATTTTGGCAGCAGTGAGAATGCTAATCTGAATCACAGTAGCTCCTTGTTTAGTGTGGGCTTATTTTGTGCTGGGCCCTGCAATGTGCCTTCTCGCCACTCCATCATGTCCCGCCTCAGAGCCTTTGCACTAGCTGCCCCCTCAGCCTGCCATGCTTTTCCCTGGATATCCCCACTTCAGGTGGGTGTCTGCTCAGAGGTCCTCATCAGAGCTCCACTTGATCATCTCATCTGAAATTGCATCCCAGTCCACTTCATCTTCCTACCTGAGTGCATTTCTCTTTATTGTACAAATCATATCTGCTACTAGGTTATCTTAAATGCAAACTCTGGCATTTTAGTCCACTTGGGCTTCTGTAACCAAAAGATCATAAACTGAGTGGCTTAAACCATAAGTGTTTGTTTCTCACAGTTGTGGAGGCTGGAAAGTCCAAGATCAAAACACCATCAGGCCCAATTCTTAGTGAGGGCCCAATTCCTTGCTGGTAGACAGCTATGTTTTTATAAGGACTAATCCCATTATGGGGGCTCTACCCTCATGACCCAATTGCCTCCCAAAGCCCTCACCTCCAAATATCATCACATTAGGGCTTCAGCATATCAATTTGGGGTAGGCTCAAATGTAGCACCTGGGGATAAATAAAGAGGTCACATTGTTTGTCTAGGGTTGTAAAAGATTTGTGTTAGTTTAGATATAAAATTTCAGTGTGACCACAAATTATGCTGATGTCTTCTTCACTTCATAGATTACAGTGTTTACTTATAAGGTTGCTCATCGAGCCCTTTCTTGAAACAACAGTGTGAAGAAGGAAGGACAGGTTTTCTGTTATTTAAAAGCCATTTTCTTGGAGAACCAGCTCAGACTCAGAGAGGCTGAATAAGGGAGTCAGGGCCAGGCAGAGAGAGACTGGAATTCAGACCAGGCCCTGGAAGTCTAAACGCAGAGCTCTGTTGCTGCCCTTTGTTGTGAGTGATAAGCTACAGTGGACATCAGAGTCTGCAAGCACATGAAAGTCGCTGTCCTCGTACAGCTTTGCTCACACACAGTTGCCCAAAGTGAGTAGAAAAAACTGTCTCCATTGACTGCATGTCCCTGGCCTTTCAGACGCGGTTCATGTCTGTCGGGCTCTGTGCAAGGGCCAGCTGACAGGATGTTGGAAGCTCCAAGGCAGTGTTTTTTCAAATCTCATTCTGAGCTTCAATTCAATTTCCTCAGACAGCGCTGTTCTCCCCAGTCAAGGATACACACCCCTACCACTGCAACCTCACTCTGTATGGGAGTACCCTGGACTTTTCTGTCACAGCACTCATCACAGTCCTTAGCAATCAGACTCCAAGCTCATTAGCAGAAGAAGCTGTGAGAGAGAAAATGAAAGATGCTGCGGTCCTCCAGGTAGTCAGGAGACGCCCCAGGGGATGCGACCATGGTTGTGCTTGGAAGAAAAAGATGCGCTTATGTGAAAACTACAAAGGGAAACAGAAGAAAGCATCAGGAATGCACCCTGAAGATTTGCAATGTGCATTCCAGAAGCGCCCGAGGCCGCCTCACCTCCCCTTAACATGATTTAGTTGGAATGTGTCCTCTTAGTGGGGAGGCTGTACAAATTGAACAAATCCAACCAGGAACCGCCAGATGAGGACTGGCACTCTTTGAGAAATGGATAATGCTTCCTGTCTTTCTGGTTCACCCATAGATTGTGGTATATTTTAATAGTTTTCTCTTAAATGATAAAGTTGGCCACCAGTGCCCAGGTCCCTGGGAGTTTCCCCCATCTACAGCTTGTCCTTCTCTGCCTCCTCTCAGGGACCAGAGGTGGGTCCTCCCCCACATTTTTTTTGTGAGTCAGTTTTTCTAACATAAGATTAAAGGTGCTGAGCACATAGTTTTGTCCATCTCTCAGTTTCTCCCCTTGTTAATGGTAAAACGAAAGGACCACAGTGAGGTTTTGACTTCCTAAGATCCCAGAGCATCTGACTCCAGAATCCAAAGACACCGTTCACCCATTTCTGCAGCAGACAGTGGTTGAGATCTGTGTGTCATGTACATGCTAAGCAGTGAGGATAGAGAGGGAATTAAGACAGTGTTCCTACTTCCATAGAACACACGTTATTGGAAAAATAAACCCAAAGGAAATAATACGAATACCATCGTCTGGCTTTTATTGGGCATCTCATCTCATGATGAGATGGTGCTGGGTAGCTCACCCATTTTAGCATGGGCTTCCCAGGTGGTGCTAGTGGTAAAGAACCTGCCTGCCAGTGCAGGTTACATGTAGTACACATGGTTTGATCCTTGAGTTGGGAAGATCCCCTGGAGGAGGGCATGGCAACCCACTCCAGTATTCTTACTTGGAGAAGCCGATGGACAGAGGAACCTGGCAGGCTACAGTCCATGGGGTCACAAAGAGCCGGACATGACTGAAGCAACTTAGCACATCTCACCCATTTTATCTCCCGTCCCAGTAACCCTGAGAGGTATTGTGACTTAGCTGTGCACATGAGAAAGGGATTCAGGGAAATTTGGTAACACAACAGAGGAGCCCGGATTCCAAGTCAGGTCTGTCTGACTTGAAAGCCTCCAATCTTCCCACCTGCTGTGATAGAACACTGGTGTCCAGAGGACAGAGCAGGATCCCAGAGAGTATGATTCTCTGGGGGTGGTTGCATTTGGGTCTTGGTGTGTGAGTGGGCATTTGTTAGTTGGAGAAAGTGGTTCAGTTCAGTCGCTCAGTCCTGTCTGACTCTTTGTGACCCCATGAATCGCAGCACGCCAGGCCTCCCTGTCCATCACCAACTCCTGGAGTTCACTCAAACTCATGTCCATCAAGTCGGTGATGCCATCCAGCCATCTCATCCTCTGTCGTCCCCTTCTCCTCCTGCCCCCAATCCCTCCCAGCAACAGGGTCTTTTCCAGTGAGTCAACTCTTCGCATGAGGTGGCCAAAGTATTGGAGTTTCAGCTTCAGCATCAGTCCTTCTAATGAACACCCAGGGCTGATCTCCTTCAGAATGGACTGGTTGGATCTCCTTGCAGTCCAAGGGACTCTCAAGAGTCTTCTCCAACACCACAGTTCAAAAGCATCAATTCTTCGGCACTCAGCTTTCTTCACAGTCCAACTCTCACATCCATACATGACCACTGGAAAAACCATGGCCTTGATTAGACAGACCTTTTTTGGCAAAGTTTTGTCTCTGCTTTTGAATATGCTATCTAGGTTGGTCATAACTTTCCTTCCAAGGAGTAAGCGTCTTTTAATTTCATAGCTGCAATCACCATTTGCAGTGATTTTGGAGCCCCAAAAAAGAAAGTCTGACAGTCTTTCTGCTGTTTCCCCATCTATTTGCCATGAAGTGATGGGACTGGATGCCATGATTTTAGTTTTCTGAATGTTGAGTTTTAAGCCAACTTTTTCACTCTCCTCTTTCATTTTCATCAAGAGGCTTTTTAGTTCCTCTTTACTTTCTGCCATAAGGGTGGTGTCATCTGCATATCTGAGGTTATTGATATTTCTCCCGGCAATCTTGATTCCAGCTTGTGCTTCTTCCAGCCCAGAGTTTCTCATGATGTACTCTGCATGTAAGTTAAATAAGTATATAAATGTATATACAATATTTATATTGTATATAAATAACAATATACAGCTTTGATGGGGAAGGACATGAAAGTCAAGAGAAGAGTGTGAATAAAGGCATCAATAGGCAAGTGCCCAGAGTGGACCCCGTGGGTAGAGGGCTCAGGATGGCTGGTAGGCAAGGATGTGGAAGGATGGCTGCGGCCTCAGCAGTCAGGCATGGACTCTCTCCTGGAGATCAGGCTGTGGGGAGACCACAGATTATATTTAGAAAATGGGACAAGACGGAGGATTGAAAGCTCAGATGCCTTCGGGATGCAGGCAGGTACATAAACGAGGTAATGAAAAGCAACAGTCACTCAGTCGTGTCCGACTCTGTGACTCCATGGGTGGTAGCCTGCAAGACTGTCCATGGAATTCTCCAGGCAAGAATACTGGAGTGGGTTGCCATTCCCTTCTCCAGGGATCTTCCTGACCTAGGGATCAAACCTGGGCCTCTCGCATTGCAGGCAGATTTTTTTTCTACTGTCTGAGCCACCAGGAAAACCCTGATTATCCTTGATATGATTTGTTTCCAGTATCAGTTCAGTTCAATTGCTCAGTCGTGTCCAACTCTTTGCGACCCCATGGACTATAGCACACTAGGCTTCCCTGTTCATCACCAGCTCCCGGAGCTTGCTCAAATTCATGTCCCATCGAGTTGGTAATGCCATCCAACCGTCTCATCCTCTGTCGTATGGTCATTTAAATCTAAAGCCTCCTCTATACTGGAAACCATCTCAGATGACAGAGGATGAGATGGTTTCCAGGATAGAGGAGGCTTTAGATTTAAATGACCATATCCTGATGTTAACTACATAAGTCCGTCCCATAATTGTGGGAGATTTCATCCTTAGTTGAAATTTTGTTTGTTGCTCTGATTGAACTTGAATAATAGAGGAAAATGTATATTTATGGATACGATCAGAGCAGGAATTAATAACTGGTTGGGTGAGGGGCATCTCATCTAGTAATATCAATAGTGGTCTGAACATGACTATAATTTTTCTTTTAAGATACATTTCCTAAGTGAAAGTTGCTCAGTCGTGTCTGACTCTTTGTGACCCCATGGGCTATATAGTCCATGGAATTCTCCAGGTCAGAATACTGGAGCAGGTAGCCGTTCCCTTCTCTAGGGGATCTCCCTGACCCAGGAATTGGACTGGGGTCTCCTGCATTGCACATGGATTCTTTACCAGCTGAACCACTAACCAATTAGAGCCTTGGAATGGAGAAATCCACCAAGGTAACCCAGAAGTGCTAGACAGGTAATTGGCCACAAACTCAACAATTGGATTGATTTTTAAAACTAGCATAAGATCATGTCTGTGATAGAAAAACATTTGATTCATATGCAAAGGTCCAAGAAGTCAAGAAAACATTATAAAGGATCATACGAATCAGGTGGAGGATCGTGGGTGAGTTGTCTACTTCAAATGTCATCTTTTTTATCCTCCCGTGGGTTTAGTTTTCCCTCTGAGCATTGTTTGAGTAATTTTGAGGTCAGCAGTCCTCTCTATAGGCCAGTAGGTTGGTTCATATTTGTTGAGGGGGACCTTGTGCAGGGATTGTTGAAGGGTTCTTCTGCGTTCTGGGGTACAGAGAATAAGATTGCTGGGAGCTGCTTTCAGAAAGTTTGTATCCTCTTGTTTTAGGTTTTGTGATGGAGAGATGTGTTCATTCCAGATAGTCCTGAGAGGTACTTGAGATGAGAGGGTGGTGATCAGGGAAGGCCTCTAGGACACGCCATTTGGGTTGAGACCTGGAAATTTATAGATGAGATTTATAGAGAAAGACCTTGGAACTAGACTGCCTAGTTATGAATCCAGCTCTACTGTTTACCAGCGCTATGGTGTGGGCAGGTCACCGACCTCTCTGTGCCTCAGTTACCCCATCTGTAAAGTGGGGTAACCATAGCCCAACCTCCCAAGGTGGTTCAGAGGATTGACTGAGTTAGCACTCATATGTGCTTAGACTGGCACCTGGAAGGCCCGTGAAGGGGTCTGCAGGGGTTGCCGCTACTGTTAATAAGAGACCTTATTACATTCCAAACAGGAAAAGGAAGTGAAAAGGCTTGGGAATGTGTTCAGTGAGTTTGAGAGAGAGAAAGGTGGCCAGGGTAGCAAGAGCTGTCAGCCAGCAGATGGGAGGAGATGAGGTCAGATCAGGGAGGGTTTGTAGGCAGTGATATGCACACAGTGAGAAGCATTGAGGGTTCTAAGCGGGGAGGCAGTATGGTCTATGGGTTGGCTGCCAGGCGGAGCAGGAGACCCTGGGAATGTGTTAGGGTCATCCAGGTGAGGGTCTCTGGATGCTCAGACCAGTGTTTTAGGAGAGGAGCTATGAGTTAGGGTGTATTTTGGAGGTAAGGATTTGTTGATGGAAGGGCAATGGGAAGGAAGGAGACCATTTCTGCCCTGGAGGGAGGAAGGTAGTGGGGAGTGGCGCCATTGACTGAGAGTGGGAGAGAGCAGATTTTGGGAAGGAACATTTTGCTTTGCCATGCTGGGTTTGAAAGTCCTAGCGCATACCCATGTCTCAGGTAGGCAGCTGGAGGGAAGCGGACCTGAGGTGAGCAGTAGCAATTCATGTCACTGTGGTGAACTGCTCCCAAGGGAATTCAGATCATTTACTTTTAAACACTGCTTGCCAAGCAGAATACATTTGCCTCCAATCTGTGGCCCCCAGTGGTTCCCAAACTTGCATTCATTTTAGAAAGTAAATATAAATTGCTAGATTAAGAGTAAACCTTTAACTGGTTGCTAGCAAAGCTCTTAGGTGTCACGGAGGAGGAGGGTCCCTGGCTACTTGGCCTGTGTCCATCCAGGGGCCTCTGTGACTTCACTGCCAGTCCTGGCTTCCTCCACTCATTTACCAGCCCCTCACTTAGCAGCCTATGTGCTGGCCCTGTTCTGGGCTGGAGGGAAATTGTATGAAATGTGGGCTCTGCTGTGAGAAGCTCATTCTAGCGGGCATCCGAGTTCCTTGCCCAAAGGAATGATATCTTGTGCTAGCTTTTTACTTCTGGTTATCTTTTTTTTTTTTTACATTTAAGATTATGTATTTATTTACTTATTATTGAAGTGTAATTGACTTACAGCATTGTGTTAGTTTCAGATGTACTGCAAAGTGATTCAGTTATATATATGTTTATATAAAATATATATTTCAGAGTCTTTTCCCTTATAGGTTATTACAAATTGTTGAGTGTAGTTTCCTGTGCTCTATAGTATGTTCTTGTGTGCTAGTTTTATTTACTGGAGGCATTTGATCTGTTCAGCCTGCAGGCAGCTGGTAATGATGCAGTGATTTATGGTGCTGGACATATCAGCGATGGCACTGCATGTCCAAGCCACGTATTGGGTGTGTGTGTGTCTGTGTGTGTATGTGTCTGTGTGTGTGCACCTGTGCACTCTGAGGTGCTTAGGGAGTAGCTCTGGTAGTTGTGGCTGCGTGGTTGACCTGTGCCCCAAGTCTGAGGACCTCCTTGTTTGTCTGAGCCTTTGTGCCCTGCTGGTGGCTTGGCTAGGGCAGACAGTGATCTTCTAGGTCATCTGTCCTATTTAATACCTGTGGAGAATCTGAAATATATATTTTATATATACATATATATAACTGAATCACTTTGCAGTACATCTGAAACTAACACAATGCTGTAAGTCAACTACACTTCAATAATAAGTAAATAAATACATAATCTTAAATGTAAAAAAAAAAGATAACCAGAAGAAAAAAAACTAGCACAAGACATCATTCCTTTGGGCAAGGAACTCAGATGCCCGCTAGTTCTATAGGTCATCTGTTCTATTTAATACCTGTGGTCCAAGCAGAGAGAAACTCACCCTCTCTGCTTGGACCCTACTTCTCACATGCACACCCTCTCGGTCTCTGTCCTCAAGTGGGTTTCAGAGTCATACTGGTAGCTGTTCTTTTTAACAGCATGACTGAAAGAAACCAAGGGGACTGGACACTGAGTTCAACAGTGTGCACTTTTAAACCACACAGGGTCTTTCCAGTGAGCTCTCAGAAAGTGTGCTTAGCTGTTCCTTTTTAGGAAGGTTATGTTCTTTAACAGCTCGCTGCTCAGAGTGTGGCTTCTAGACCAGCCCATTGGCACCACCTGGGAACCTGTTTGCAATGCAGAATCCCCGGCCCCACCCCAAACCGACCGAAACAGAAGCTGCAGTTTCACAAGATCCACCAAGGGTTTTTGTGCACGGGGAAGTCTGAGAAACACTGCTTCAGATTGCAGCCTGCTGTAAAATTCAGCCTCTTTGCATGGCTCCTGAATGTACAATGAGAAGTTTCCCAGGTGCCCTGTGTGTCTCCTGAGAGCCAAGCGAGAGGAGAACCTTGTCTGAGAAGGTGGAGATCGGGCTTCGCCTGGAGATCACTGTGGAATGCATGTTCACCAGTGGGTTGCCGAGGCTGTCTTTTCTTTTGTCAATGATTTAAGTGACTTTACTTTTGGGGGTCAAGGCCTTGGGATATTTTTGTCAAATGAGGGGGGAATGGGGCTTGTCCATCAGGAGAAGAGAGGGCTCACGGGGCCGAGGCCATGATCGTTGTCATCAAATGTTGGAAAACCCTGAGAAGGAATAGAAATCAGGCCTGTTCTTGTGAGGGCAGAAGGAAGACCTTCAGAATGACTCCATCATCATGAAAAAGCTTAACATTCAGAAAACTAAGATCATGGCATCTGGTCCCATCACTTCATGGCAAATAGATGGGGAAACAGTGGAAAGACCGTCAGACTTTATTTTTCTGGGCTCCAAAATCACTGCAGATGGTGATTGCAGCCATGAAATTAAAAGACGCTGACTCCTTGGAGGGAAAGTTATGACCAAACTAGATAGCATATTCAAAAGCAGAGACATTACTTTGCCAACAAAGTCTGTCTAGTCAAGGCTATGATTTTTTCCAGTGGTCGTGTATGGATGTGAGAGTTGGACTGTGAAGAAGGCTGAGCCCCGAAGAATTGATGCTCTTGAACTGTGGTGTTGGAGAAGACTCTTGAGAGTCCCTTGGACTGCAAGGAGATCCAACCAGTCCATTCTAAAGGAGATCAGTCCTGGGTGTTTTTTGGAAGGAATGATGCTAAAGCTGAAACTCCAGTACTTTGGCCACCTCATGCGAAGAGTTGACTCATTGGAAAAGACTCTGATGCTGGGAGGGACTGGGGACAGGAGGAGAAGGATACGACAGAGGATGAGGTGGCTGGATGGCATCACCGATTTGATGGACAAGGGTTTGGGTGAACTCCAGGAGTTGATGATGGACAGGGAGGCCTGGCGTGCTGCAATTCATGGGATCGCAAAGAGTCGGACGCGACTGAGCGACTGAACTGAACTGGAGGTTGCAGAACTAATTAGAGGTGAAGGGGCCTATCTCCAGGGGCTGAGCTCCCATTCCTAGGCACAGTCCAGGCATGAGCTGGACAGGCCCTGTTTGGGACATGACAGGGAGTCTCAGCAGGCTGTGTGGAGTGGGACCAGTTTCAGTCCTGTGAACTGTTGAAAAAAGAGAAGAGCTCACAGAACGAGGTTCAATTTCAGCTTATCAGACCTGACTGGGGCAAGTTACTAACTTTCCTAAGCCTCAGTTTCCTTATCTGAAAATAGGAATCATAATACTTACCTCATGAGATGGTGTGAACGTTTAATAAAAATTATGAGTCCAAAAAAGTTATTGGTGTAAAGTTCTTGCCAGCCTGGCATGAAATAGGGCTTAATACACTGTAGTGTTTTCCTTCTTCTCTGTATTCATCTCCTTTTCCTTATTTGAATTGAGCTTAATTAGTTAAGAGTTTGAACAGCTGGCGTGATGTTGGATTTCAGTCTTGTTCACTATTGATCTCCTTAACTGCTTGTGGTTGTTCTGGGCCTGGTTTGCTCAATTAGGGGGCATTTTAATGAGGCCAGAATAGTAGGGGGGCCCTGTGTGGGTACTGCTTTGGTCACTCAGGTGTCACCCCTGTTGTGTGCCTGAGGCCTGTGGCCTGAGGTCTGTGGTGGTCACCAGGGCATCATCCAGGAGGGCCAAGCAGAGCCCACAGGCTGTCACTGTCAGGAAGCAATCTGGCCCACTTTGGGTGGAGGGCTTTGGAGTGACTGCTGACCCTGGACCTGTATACCTGGCACCTGAATATGCAGACATATCTGCTCTTGGATAAATTCACATGTCTATCTGCAGATGCAACATGTTTGTAGAGGAGAATGGGAGAGAAGGCCGAGTTGCAGCGAGAGGCATTTTATAATTTATCAAGATAGGAAAGAGCATCTTTCTCTACTTTTTACTACTGCCTCCCTCAATAAAAAGCATTTCTTGCTTGAGAAAGGGAGAGATTTGGGGTATAGTTGGTCAGTCTCAGTCTGCCCCGTGGTCCTAGAATGCACAATATTTCTTCCCTCTCCTATCATCCTTTCCACCTCCCTGGCTCTCACCTGTCCCAGGTCTCCTAGAAGCCTCTGTACTCCTTATTCCAGGCCCCCCAGCCTCTCCCTTCTGTAAACAAGGACTCTTCATTTGACATTCAGCAGAGTTTAAGTCAGGCTTCCTAGGTGGTGCTAGTGGTAAAGAATCCGCCTGCCAATGCAGGAGACTTGGGAGACTTGGGCTGGATCCCTGCATTGGAAGATCCCCTGGAGGAAGAAATGGCAACCCGCTCCAATATTCTTGCCTGGAGAATCCCATGAACAGAGGAGCCTGGAGGGCTACAGTCCATAGGGTTGCAAAGAGTTGGACACAACTGAGTGACTGAGCACAGAATTTAGATCATGTTGTATATTAATATTATGTTTTCCCAGCTTGACCTCAGGTTTCCTGAGGTCAGGACCTGGTAGCTTGGCCAGGTGGTTTTTGCAGAAATACCAATACCATGATACATTCATATTGCAATGACTCTAATAAACTGTGTCAGGAAGCTCAGTGCCAGGCTTCTGGTCTCAGGGGACTACTCAAGGACCAGTTGTATTTATCATTAGTCCAGCAAGACATGTGGAGGCAGGGAGTGGCAGGGAGGACTCTGGGAGTGCTCAGTGGAGGTTAGTAGATTGTTTGAGTAACTGGAAGCCATGTAAAGTTAGTCTGAAACCTGGCAACTTGGAAAGAGAGGCCAGGAAAAGGAGCCAGGACGTGATTGAAAAGAAAAATTTCACCTCTATTAATATCCTAGTTTGTTCCATAAAGGATGGGTGTACAGAGCAAAATAGAAATGAAATATAATTTGTAGAATGACATTGAATATAGATACATAAGTGTACAAAATCAGCACTAGGGAAGAAAGAAATATATTACATGAGCCTTTTCATATGACCTGAATTCCTTCAAATTAATTTTTGAAAAAGTAGAGACAGTCTGTTTCCCAAGGTATCTTCTCGGTTGGCAAGGGCTTCCTTGATTCTCTGTGTGTGTGTGTTTCCTCACACTCTGGGCTGAGTGAGCCAATTTGACCTCTGGCCCACAAGCCTTGCCTTCTGCAAGGATTTGCCCATTACTCCAGGAAAGAAGGGTCTGTAAGGTACACCATCTCTGCCACTCACATCATCAACCCTGATGAGTCATCACTACAAATTGGTTTTATTTTCTTTTGTGTTAGAGCTTGATTCAGAGTCCATTTGACAGCCAAATTGGCCCCAAAGGTATAATGAGGCAGTGCCAAGCATTTCTGAATAAAGAAGTGGAGAAGGGAGCGGGCTGAGGGGGGTGGTGATACCTTTTTTGTCACTAGGGCACATGGTCCAGCTGGATTGCAGAGCTTGGTTCTGTTTACAGAACTGGAGAACAGAGAGCCTTCCTCTGCGGCGCTTCTGACCTGAGGCTAAGTGGAGGCAAGACGAGGAGTTCTCCTGCCAGGTCTGGGTTTCTTGGCAAAAGGCTCATCAAACAGTACTGATACTCGGATGTTAAAAGTGTGATGGGCAGCACATGAGTTAAGAGCACTGGCTCTGGAATAATGTGTTGGATTCCATTTCCAGGTCTGCTGTAGTTGTTTCATCACAAGGAATTTTCTCAAGTTCTCAAAGACTCAGTTTCTGCATCTGGAAAATAGGGAAATCACGTGGTGGCCTCACAGAGTTGCCATGAGGATAAAATTAGGTGATGAAAGAGTAGCGCTTAGTGTGTTCCTTAGTTATACAGCAGCTCTCATTTTAAGCAAATTGGACAATATATTTTATAGAAGTATTTAATTCAGTGATCTTTTTGAATTATCCACTTTTTGGCTAATTCTTTTATGGCCTATCCAACCTGGCAAAGAGCCCCTGGAGAAGGAAATGGCATACCACTCCATTTTTCTTGCTGGGAAAATCCCGTGGATGGAGGGACAAGTGGGCTGCATCAAGAATTGGACGCGACTGAGGGACTGAGCACGCAGAACCTGGCAGAGATTTCCCTGCACACTCATCCTTCCTGCCCCCTTCAGTCTCCTGTCCCGCCCACGACAGGCTTGGTAATGTGTTACAGACATATCTGGCTACACTCAGACTCAGCATCAGAAGTCTTTCTAACACTGTACTCTGCTCAGCCGTTGCCAATCAGAGTTGTATATGTTTTTATTTAAAATGTATCCTGGGGTTGGCAAGCATCAATATTCATCAAACCCAAGGAGGGCAAAGGAAATGAAAGCCTTTACTTTTACTCCTGACAAATGACTCCGAGGGAGCTAAAGAGGTGGAGTACATTCCCTTCTCCAAGAATGCTGGAATTGGAGGTGGAAGAATTGGATGACATTTCCAGCTCTGATGTCTGGACTTAAGTCTGATCTCGGACAAACCACTTGATCTCTTGGAATGTCAGTTTCTTCTCTTGAAGAGAATCAAGTCTTGCCTCCTAGGAGCTGTTTTTATGAGCTGTACTGATTTCATGCTAAGATGAATTTGGTTCTTATTTCTAGTCCCCTGTTACTGTTTTCTAAGTAGGAAAGTTTTGATCAGGTTACGGAGACACTGGCTAGCTGGCATTCTTGCATGAATGTGGCAATGAAACTCTTCTTTTTGTAACTAGGTTCTTCCTCTTCTGGATCCTGCTGTTGTGAGTCCTGGCCCCGGGACTGCCCATCTCACAAAAGGGCCCCTCTCTACTGACAGTCTCCTGGTCTTGTGCCAGGTATGAGATCCCAGGCAGGTGACATCCCCCTTCTCTGTAGGCTGGTGCATGGCTCTCCCTGGGGCATGAGGAACAGGGTCAGACTTTCGCATGACTTTTCTCTAGGGGTAGCCCTCTCTGGAGCACAGATCTTATCTGCTTACATTTCTTGGAAGGCAGAGAGGCTAAAGGGAAAGGCCCTGGGCTTTTGAGCCAGGCATACCTTGGTTTGGAATTTGGACACACAAATTTGTGGTCTTGGAAAAGTTACCTTTCTGAGTTCCTGTGTCCTGTCTATCAAATGGGAATGACAGTCTTACTCAGTGTGAAAGCAGGGACCATGACAGGCTGTTCAGGGCTTTATCTGTGATTTAGTCAATGCTTGATAAGTATTCCTAAAGGACAGATACTTATAGAACACTTAAATATTTGGTATGTGTTCGTGTCCTTCTGGTCTGCTTCCAATTCTTGGCCTCTAGTGCACTCTGCATGGTAAGAGGCTGATCATTGACTCAATAAATATTGTGTGTTAGGCATTTAGGCACTAGAGATACGGTAGTTTTTTTTTTTTTTTTTCTTTTTTTCATTGGCAGAGGATCTGTGCTTGTGTGGGGAATTACAATGTGGTGGGAGGAAAATGCAGTAAACCCAGTGAATAGAGAACAGAGCATGTAAGAAGGTGAGAAGTGCTTCCAGGAGGGGTTGTGTGGGGAAAGGGGATGAAGCAGAGAAGGAAGGGAAGTTGGGAGCTGTGATCTTAATCAGGTGGTCGTGGAATACCTTAATTAGAAGATGACAGCTAAAGAAGAGAGTTAGTGACCTTGGACCAAGTCTCTTTCTCCCCAGTGTTCCATCCAGTTTTCCTTGCTTAGGTCTTTACAAGTAGAAGGCAAGGTAAGATGAAGCCAAGCATCTGTAAGTAATTCCAAGCTGTACCTTCTGCAGAAACTAGGAGGGGGCCTGGAACCTCATTCTAACACTCTCTTCTCTGAAGTCTCTTATGCATGGTTTTCTAGCCTGAAGACTTCCCAAAGGACCTCACCTGGAGAGGATTCCTGATGGGCCCCAGAGCTCATGGCTGAGCAGCAGCCAGTCAGCATGTTGGGTGGATTTCCTTGCAGGAAGCAAGGCTCTTCTGTGGACCTGCTTTCTCATTGTGTGTTTGGCCTGGCACCCAGCACCCCAGCTGCATTTATGCTCTGGGTGCCAGGTGCCAGGTTTTCAAAACAAGAATGGCCGTGTTTTGGGTGCTCGTTTTGGTTACAAAGCAGTGCACACCTGCCCATGCCACCACCGTGCCTGTTTGGACCACCCTCCCTGCCCACCTCCCCTGCATTCTGATGGCCTGAAATGTTAGTGGCTCAACTGGGATTGGGATGCTCATTGCTCTGAAATATCTTTCTCACTGTGCTGTCTCACCTGCCCCTCTCACCCTCAAAGCTGGTCTCCTTGGAGAATCCTTACTTTAAGATTTGTTTCTGGCCAGTTTTCTAGTTGGGGGTGGGGGTGCAGAAACATAAAGCAAACATACCGGGGACACACTTCATTTGGAATGCTGCTTCTCAAACATTAAATAGCTTTTGAGGCAGTTAAGTTCTAGAATCTTGTCTTCCCTTGCAAGACTCTAGTTGAGTGGGTTTGGGATGGGACACGGCATCTGTATCGTAGCACCACCTCCACCATCATCACTGTCATCAAGTCAGTTCCCTAGCTGAATACACCTGGATAAACCTCGATTGAGAGGCATGGTTTACCTCCCTAACTTGCTTATGTGTCAAAGTTGAGTGAAATCAACTGTGGTCATCCTCCCAGGGTCCAGCCTAGTGCTGAGCTCCTGGGGGCACTCAGTGCACATCTATTGGAGGTTAGGGGCGACGTGAGGTGTATCCTTTTATAAAGAACCCTTCACAGTGTGATGAGTGGCCTACTAATTGATCTCCATAGCTATGTTTGCAGTCTTAACTGTTGAATTTTTTTTTTAAAGCAGAGGCATGTCTCTTTCAGGATTATTATGACAAAACAATAGCATTCTGCAAAGACGAACTGAATAGGGGTAATTATTTTTGAAGGAAGCTGAGCCACACCACTCCCTGAATGTTGTTTTGATAAAGGTGTCTGAAGTTACACCATTTATTAGTGCTTTTCAGCCTCAGCTACTCATTGGAATCATCTGGGAACTGGGAAAGTATGGAGGCTTGGGTCCCACCCACTGAGGCCCACCCTCTGATCCCACCCACTGAATCTGGGCATCAGGGTTTTTAAAAAGTTCTCTAGTGATTCTGACATGCGACCAGAGCTGCAAACCACTGACTTAGAAAGTGTGGAGCCCCCTGGAGGGGGTGGGAGGGTGATTCATTTCTTGAGTCTTACAGGGAGTCCCATGGGACTCCAAAGATGGAAAGTCCCCTGATTTGTGATCCAAGACTGCTCTGACATGTATCTGAAATACATTTCATATACATACATATATAATATATAAAAATATATGTAAATATACATACATATATAATGACCCAAATCATATATAGTAGTTAATTGTTTTATACCCCTTTAATAAAAACATTTTTTTCTGATTGTAAGTATGGCGTGTGCTTATCCAACTGTTAGGTTTAAGTAGCAAAGCATAAAAACGGCTGATAATCTCCCCAAACGCCAGCACATGGAAGAAATAACTGTTAATATACCTGGTACACCTCCTTTCTGTTTCTCTGTGGTTGAATATACACGCAGCCTAGACATACAATTTGACATCAGTGGCATTAATGATACATACTGGTCTGTGTGTTATACCCAGCATGACTTTTGGTAAATCTACATAAGAACTTCCCTTAAATCTCATAATCGTTTTTATGAGCTCTTGCCAAATTCAAACTTTAATTGCATCTGATAAATGGAACATCTACTTCATTATTGAAGCTTGCTGGATTTTTTTTGAAATAGAAAGCAAACAACAGTGTAGGAAGGCCCCCTTGTGTGTCTGAGCTGGCCAGCATTGTGCTGGAGGGCTGTTGAATGTCTTGAATCGGTTTGTGGGCTGGAAACAGAGGGGCTTAGCAAGCTTGGCCACAACCACTCATTGTTGTGTTGGTCTTGGTTGAGTCTTAGTTTCATTTTTAAAAAAATTTGTTTTTAATTGGAGGATAATTACTTTGCAATACTCTGATAGTTTCTGCCATACATCAGCATGAATCAGTCATAGGTATACATATGTCCCCGCCCTCTTAAACCTCTCCCCACCTCCCTTCCCACCCCACCCCTCTAGGTTGTCACAGAGCATCAGCTTTGGGTTCCAAAATTTCATACAGCAAATTTCCACTGGCTATCTATGTTACATATGGTAATGTATATATTTCAGTGCTACTACTCAAATCACCCCATGTTTGCCCTCCCCCACTGTGTCCTAAAGTTTGTTCTCTATGGCTGCATATCCATTGCTGCCCTGTAGATTTTTAAGCCCTTTAAGAGGTCCTGTTTTCACTTGCCTTCTGGACTCATGTCGAGTATAGAAAGCCCAAATGCCAGTCAGCAAAAAGGTGCCTCCCAAACATGCAGGAGCTGGACCTGCCCATAGGAGGCATCTCAGGGGCAATCCATGGCTGGCCAGTAAGTCTGGACAGTTTTCAGTTCCTGAGAGAAGCCGATAACCTGCATTTATGTTTGAAACCTCTTGATTTTTAAATGCAGACAATAAATTGTTTAAAAATTAAATACGTTGTAGGGGCCAAGCAAAACACATCTGGGGCTTTTTATAGCCCTCTGGCACTGAGGGCTCCATCTACTGAGCCATCTGTGGCACTTGGTATCAATTTCAGTTATCAATGAACTACTTCATTCAGTTCTAAAAACATTGACTGAACGCAGTATTCTGCATGCCAGTCACTGAACGATTGGAAACACAAAGATGAAAAGTGATCATCCTTGTCTTCACTACAGTAGTTTATAGTTTAGAGCAGTTCTCAAAATATGGTCCCGAGAAGAGTGTTCTCCATATCACCTGGAAACTTGTTAGAAATGCAAATTCTTGGGCCCTATTCCAGGTCAGCTGAGTCAGAATCTGCATTTTAACCAACCCTGCTATCTGTTTCAACAGACCTTCCTGGTGGTTCTAGTGTCTGCTGAAGTGTGAGAACCACTGGCCTGGGAGGGTAGTGAGGCAGGGGCAGAGGTCTATGGAAGACAGAAGCTGTGCTGGGAGTCAGGGGAACTTTTCAGAAATGAATGGCTCTGGGACTTCCCTGGCAGTCCAGTGGTTTAAGACTTTGCCTTCCAATGCAGGGAGTCAGGATGTAAATTCAATCCCTGGTCAGCAGCTAAGATTCCATATGCCTCTGGGCTGAAAAGCCAAAAACACAAAACAATATTGTAACAAATTAAATAAAGACTTTAACATGAAGAAATGAATGGCTCCGGTTGAATCTTAAAAGATGAGCAGGAGGGAAGCAATGGGGAGGGCTGTCTGGGAGGAGGGGGCAAAGGAGCTGTAGCAAAGAGGACAGAGAGTGTTTGAGATTTGTCCACATATAGCCTGTGGCTGGGTTCTGAAGGCAGTACTGGGAGGTACAGTGAGCTGAGAATAGGAGGGGCCAGCTGTTCAGTACTTGGCCAGGTAGACCTGGTTGTATCTTGCAGGTGTTGGGGCATCATAGAGACCTTGTGGTATTGGGTCTGCATTTAAGAAAGTAATGCTGGGAGCAGGGTTCAGATTTCTTCTGGGTGAAGACAACTCTCCTGGCATGTCACTGGCCTAGATCTTATTTCCTGCCTCTCCTAGCGTGACTTGGATCTGGGTCAGCAATTCCCACTCTTGGATAGGGTGGCAGGGAAGGGAGGAAAAGCCTGGGGGTGAGGATGCAGCCAGCGATGCCTGTGAAATTGTGATGGTGTGTGCCTACTCCTTCTCTGTCCCTCGGGGAAGACATGTGCTCTCTAAGCTGAATGTTGTAATGGTGGCCGGTGTTCTCAATGATGGCAGTGGTCTTCATGATCCTACTTTAAAAGTGGCCCATCACTTTCTGCAGCAAATATGTTGGAGTATAACCTTGCTCTCTTTCTTTAGAGATCTGTAGTGTCCAAAGAGGAAGTGATTTGAACTCAAGCTGGGGAAACTCATGTCTATAGCTAACTAGGTCTTACTACTTTCTCTTGCCCTCCCTTTCTTTCTTTCTGTCTCCTTTTGTCTCTCTCTTTCTTTTCAAAATGCTAGAGTGTGAGATAGTGGAAGCAGGATGCAATGTCACCTCCCCCTGCTGGTCATTTTGTACAATGTCTTGTTTATAATAAATACAGAGTGGAGACAATGGTCCATGGAAATGACAGAAATATAAAGTAGCTGAAATCGAATCCATTAATTTAATAAATTATGGTAAATTAAAAAAAATTTCACCTTTTTGAAAGGGTGAAAGGAATTTTTTGACTCCTTCCGTTCTTTGCAAAATGATGTAATACATTTGTGAAGTAGCTATTTCTTGCATCCTGCACTGCAAATTCTCATAGATGAGAATGATTTTAATGATTACATTAGCAATTTCCTTTATTCTGCCTATGTATTGGATGTTCTTTCCTAAACTAAGATATTGAACAAGTTTTTTCCATTTGATTGCTTTGGGTGTTCATTCAAGTTGATCATACATACTTACAAAACACCCAGGGTTATAGTCTTTATGGGCATTGAAAGTGATATTTAAAGTGAATGAAACTTGTGTTTCAGTTTAACCTTTTTTTATTCGTGACGATGGTGTTCATCAGTATGTGTCCATGCTAAGTTGCTTCAGTCATGTCTAACTCTTTGCGATCCTATGTACTGTAGCCTGCCAGGCTCCTCTGTCCATGGGATAAAGATTGCCATGCCTTCCTCCAAGGGATCTTCCCGACCCAGGGATTGAACCTGTGTCTCCTGCATTGGCGGGTGAATTCTTTACCACTAGTACCACCTGGGAAGCTTGTTCATCAGTATGCTGCTGCTAAGTCGCTTCAGTCGTGTCTGACTCTGTGTGACCCCATAGACGGCAGCCCGCCAGGCTCCCCCGTCCCTGGGATTCTCCAAGCAAGAACACTGGAATGGGTTGCCATTTCCTTCTCCAATGCGTCAAAGTGAAAAGTGAAAGGGAAGCTGCTCAGTCCTGTCGGACTCTCAGCGACCCCAGGCTAAGAGCTCTGCAGCCTACCAGGCTCTGCCGTCCATGGGATTTTCCAGGCAAGAGTACTGGAGTGGGGTGCCATTGCCTTCTCCGGTTCATCAGTATAGGGGATAGTAAAGCTTCTAGAGAAGCTTTCTGAACAATTTTCTCGATCCTCTTATTTGTTAGCTTCTAAATTTAAATATCCTTCTTAACAAAAACCAACCTTACTGTTTTTTTCTGAAATCCTTGCCTTAATTTGCCCCATGGATCAGGAAAATCAGACTGATGTCAGGTAGTTGGGGTGCATTTGTGTGTTGAAGGACATCCCACTGAGAGGCAGCCTGAAGCAGAAGGATGTGCACTGGCTTGGAAGCCAGGCGTGCACACCTCTTACTCTGCCTGCAGGCCAGTTAACTCCCCTAAGCCCAGTAAACTAGGTACTGTTTAGGTTGCCAGCTTAATTCACTGTTTTAATCAAAATGATGAAGACATTTGGCTTCATTTAGGCAGTGAGAGCGGCACTGGAAATATAGAGAGGGAGTGAAGTTGCTTTTATCCTCTTACAATGACTTTCAAACACAGCTTAATAGTGAATCATCCTGAGGATTAGCTTTAGGTTGGCATCTTCTGTAGACACACATGCCTTGTACTTAACTGCATCTTCTGTTTTTTTTTTTTTTTTCCAGTTGCAAATGAAGCCGGAGATAAGACTGCCAGGCCACTTGCCCGCTTCTCCCGTGAGTAAATCTTGCTTCATTCCTCTCCTGGGCTCCTTCAGTGGCTTTTTGCCTGTGTGGTTCACCCTGCCAGGTGTCAGGGAAACACTGCCCATAAAAGAGTAATATAGGAGGTATATTCAGTGGGCTGATACTCCACTTGAGCCCTATCACCAGTGAGTTATTCATTGCTATTGCTTTTTCAATCTTTGGAATTGCGGTTTATCAAATTGTGCTCTAGGCCTTTGCTATGCTAAGTGTGGTCCTGGGAGCAGCAGAACTGACATCATCTGATGACTTTTTCAGAAATACAGGGTCCAAGGCTCCCCTAGACCTCCTGAATCAGAACCTATATTTCAGCAAATCCCCAGATTCCTGTGCACGTTTGAATTTGAGAAGCACTGCACTGGAGGATCCCCTGAGTGTCCTGCCGTGGGGTGAGACTCATTTCTGAAGAATGAGTACAGAAGAGTCTGTGAAGAGCTTGTAGCTGTCCAGGTCCATAGAAGTGTAGAAGCATCATCACCTCCCAATGTGGACTCAAGGCCTTGCTCTACTGGCTTTGCCTCAGTTCATTGACATTTTGAAACTCAGATGCAATCCATGACTGCTTCTCCTTTGGCACTGGAATATTTGTAAGGGCCTGGGAGCTCCCCATGAATTTCACTTGACTCCTGTCTCCAGCTCTTGATCCCAATGGATGAGCAAGAGTCAAAAGCCTCTTGGTGTTTTCTGTGCCAGAGTGATCAGCAAATTACACAGCAAGCTAATGCATTCCCTTGGATGAAAACCCAGATTCCTTGGAGTGGAAATACCAAGGGAGATTGAGTAGGGTTGAGGGGAGATGCTCCCCAAATGGGTGGAGCATCCAGTGGAGAAATAGCAGAACTGTGAATCAGAATAGATGGATTTTTGTTCCAGCACGATCACTGCTTGCTGGCTTTCACTTAAAGTAATTTAACTGATACTTCCTGTGCCTTAGCTTTCCCATCTGAAAAATAGGAAATTCATACCTACCTTCTCTCCTTTATAAAAAAGTTGCCATCTTTTGAAATGATGCTTTGAGAGGGGTTACACAGATTCTGAGTTAAGCATTGTTCACAAAGGTTGACCCAGTCTTGAGTGTGGATTCTACCATAGTAAGTCTTAAAACCTAGAGGTGCAAAAGTATCGTTTCTCTTTTGTTAGGACTTCTTCTAAACTCTGCGTTCTAGCTCTTTTGTGGCAGGGGGTGGGGAGCTTCAAAAATTTGGGATTGATTCCTAAAAATGATTTTTATAGAACTGTAATAATATATGGTAATGAAAGAGCATTAAGTGCTCACATTTTAGAAACTGTGTAATAAAAGTTGCTTCTCACAGGCCCTGTTTTTCACTGCTCTCCTACTTGGAATCATTATTTCCAAAGTAAGTATGTCATCCCACAGCTCAGTGAGGGTGATGAATATGCTTTTAGTCCCTTTATTTCTGCATCTCCTGAGCAGTAGTCGGCAAATGAATAAGCTGGAGCAGTAATGTGACCACGCAGTGCAGGCTGCATCCCTCGGGAGTTCCTGCTCTTCTGATGCTCCTCACGAGGTTAGGAAGGGGATGGAGCCCTTTAACCATGAGGCCAGAATGAAACCTGCAGCAGTTAGGCCCTTCACAGAGAGAAGAGGGTTCCTCCTTTTGTAAATGGCTTCCACATTTTCTAAATTGTGACACTGGGTTGGAGGGATGGTGTGTCACTTGAAAGCTTATTTGTAAGGAGCTGAGTGAAGAGATGAGGAAAAATAATATTGATACAGGAAAAAAGTAGATAGTGGCAAATCAGTTAAGTTGGGCTAATTCTGAAAAGAAAAAAAAGTCTCCTGACAGTCCTATGTCCTGGGAAAAAGTCAGATAGCACGTTATCTACTAAATCTTTCTGTAGAAAGTCCTAGAGGAGAAAAAAATAGATGACTTTTAGGAAGGAAAAAAAAATCCTCAGTGTAGCATTGTCTGATTGTCATTCACCTCACTTCACCACATTGAAAATGGCCTCTTTTGAAGTGTTCAGTTTGGGAAGACTGGAAGGGTTTGAATAGTAGACTTTCCTTTTGAGACTGGAAGGTGAAGCACAGTAGCATTCTCTAAAGTTCACACCTCACAGGACACATGAAAGCCCTGCCACACGGCCCAGCACAGAATTAGGAGAAAGAACACAGGCAGGTAGGCTTGTGAAAACTGGACCCTGTTCAGCAGAAAATACCTGCGGAGGGGAGAAGAAGCTGGCACACTGGCTTCCTTAGTAGTCCCAAGGTTTTCATTCCCTTTGGGGTTCTTACATTCAGATCCCTGATGCCTCTGCAACATGTTCGTTTCTTTGTAGATTTTGCCCCTGTTGAATCTATATACTTTTCTTGGTTTCCCCTTGTTGTAATGGAGATGAATTCTGATGATTATAGTAAGGAATCCTAAAGGAGAACTGGAGGTAAATAGAGTATAGACTCATGAAGACATCTGGCTTTTCCAAGGGCTGGCTTCCTATCCTACCATGGCCATTTCATTTACCAGTCTTGCAGGCTCTCTCTAGTCCAGTTATGAACCAGGATCACTTCCACAGTATAGCCCAGTGCTTGGGTTTCTTCTCTGTGTGACTGATACCACCACCCAGAACACCATGCTTTCCTCAAAGAAGTTGATTCCAAAACCCATGGGTTAAGCTTACTTCCTATAAGACTTAGACTGGAGACACTTGCTGTGCCATGAGGTGGTGGGGTGCCAGGAGGTGAGTCCTCCGAAACTCTGGATCCTGTCAGTCCCTTTGCCACCCCTGTCCTCATCATTTTAGGCTTAGCAGTGGCTTTGGATTAACCTGACCATAATCAGAGCATCTGTCTAACAACAATGGGTACAGTGAGGAACAAGGAAGTCATCCCCCTGGGAGTAGGGGGAAAGGAGCAGGAAGGAGTGGGGAGTGGGATTCAAAGGAAGTAGGGAATATCATCTTCCCCTCAGAAACCTGCAGAAAGATGAGGGTGTCCAGGAAAATGAGGAGTTGAGAATGACCCTGACTTTCAGGCACTGCTTGAACCCAAAGTACATTGGCTATGAGTCAACAGATGGTTTAGAATGGCTCTCACCACAAGGCTAGCTATCCTAGGGCTGGAGCCCCTGTGTGTGGGGACCACCCCTCTCTATGCAATGGTTGGGGTGAGTACTGCACTTGAAGCTTTCTGACAGGCAGGGCTAACATTAGCCATGCAGTGTCTCCATTGTTACAAATGAGAACAACGAGGCTGGGAGGAAAGATAGAGAATTGCTCACTGCTGGAATTCTAGGTCTTCCAATTCCAAATCTTGGCTATTCCCAGTGCACATTACTTCCTCTTTGGTCTAAGAGGTTAGAGTTTGCTGGTTCTGGGACTTGGGGGCTTTTCCAGCTCAATGGTGGAGGTGCTAAAGCTTTACTGCAGGGCAGGCTTCAGAGATCCATGTGGCTGTGACCTCGACTACAATTGGTTTCATCTGGGGTGGGAAGACTTTTCCTCCACCATCCCCTTCCACCAGCTTACTTGTATTAGGAATCACCTAAAGTAAGGGAAAAACCTGATATACAAATCCCCTTGGGAGTGGAAACACAGAGGGTTCATTCTTACTGTGAGGAAAATGATTGATTGATAGCAGATTTAGGCATTGTTTTCCCCAGATACCTGAAAGTGTTTCCTCAGTGTGTAAAGAAAGGGAGGGGACAAAGGGATTGCTTCATTTAATTGCTCACTTGGTCATTCATTTAGTTACTCATTCAAATAGTTACTGAGCATCATCATGGGCCTGCCCGTGTGCTAAATGCTAAGGACACAAATTCTGATGAAAGCAAGATCTCTGCCATTAAAGAGCTAATCAGGGAATTGGAGAAGTAAGGGGCTCCAATGGAGTGTGTGGAGGGAAATGCTGGAGGTTGGTACAGAAGCTATGGGAGCCTGATGCTGGAGACCTCATCTGACTGGGGGTGTGGGTGGATTCAGGGGAGCCCTCCTGGAGGAGGCAGGCAATCCTTGAGGCTTGGGGAGTGCATGGGGATTAACAGGTAAGGAAGGTAACTTCCAGTCCTTCAAAAAACAAAAAACAAAAAACAAAAAACAACACACAAACACAATACCACTTTTCAAGGAGTAAAGGCCATGTGTAGTGTTCAGACATGGCCACAGTGTGGCAGGAAAAGCCCAGATTTTGGTGTCCATGTCTCCTGCAGGAACAGAGGCCAGTGCAGTGGACAGAGCACTTTTTTGTGACGGAGCATGTGGCATTGGAAGAGACTGTGAGGAGGGAGGGGTTGGCCCCAGAGCTTGTGTAGCTGGGCAGCTCCATTCTGGAGTTTTGATTACTTCCCTAGCTGAGGGAGAATCATTTCTCCCCTGAGATTAGCAATGGTTGAAAAGAAAATAGTGGTGTCCAACTCAATAAGAAAATGGAGCCTAATTAGTAATGCCTACAAATGTGGCCTCTCTTGCTTTGGGAGGTAATCATCCAGATAGTGTTGAAAATAGATTATTCTACAAAGGAACTGGAGTAGTTTCTGTGGATGGCTGATAAAGCAAAGAGAAGTCGCCTGGTATTTTTGTACTGGGTGTTTGATTGGGTGAGTGGTCCCCTTTCTTGGGCAGAGATGGGCATGGGCAGATAGGGGTGTACAGCTAGGCTGGGTGCTGGATGAGCCTAGTACTTATTACATGATGATGTCCGTTGTGGAGCCCAGGGCAAATTCAGATAATGTCCCATAAAGTGCTTGAGTCTATTTAGAGATCATTTATAAATTGATGGTCATGGTGAGGAGGGTTTGTTGCAGGCATTGGGAGCTTGAGTTGACAGTGGATGGGTTACACAACCAGGATGATGAGAGCAAGGATAGGATAAAATGGGTGGGAGAAAGGCCTGAGAACTGTCACAAGTGGTTGTGAGCTGTGGCTGTTGGCTGGGCATTCAGTGTTGTCAGCAGTGTGTTCTGTGGATGGTCTACAGCCATAAAAAGGGCCCAGGACAGTGTAGGAAGAGGATGTGATTTCCTGGCTTGTCTTAAACAACTGTAACTGTTTCCAAAATGTTTAGATCCCATGCGGAGCGCTAGGTCCCACCTCAACAGTGTTCACAGACCAAACATCTTCATTTCTCAGTTGCTCCCACAGAAAGTTATCTTCAGCAATGGCAGCTTTAGAGGGTAAGAGGGCAGCAATCCAGCTCAGTGGTCTTCAAAATGGGGTCTCAGGGAACTTGTTAAAAATATGAGTATTTGAACCCCTCACCAGATCTGCCGAATCAGAAACTTTTTGGGGTGGGTCTCAGCAGTCTGTGTTTTAACAAACTCTAGTCATGATTCTGATGCACACCAAAATTGAGAACCACTGCTGTAGTTGGAAGGACTGTGTTGTGGTGGAGGTGGCAGAGGCAGAAGCCAGCATGCAGAGCAGTACAATGGTTCTATTTAGTTTCTGTATTATAGAACAATACAATTTATAGTTTTCAATTGCCCCAAAAGGAGAAGGGGGCGGCAGAGGATGAGATGGCTAGATAGCATCAGTGACTCCATGGGCATGAATTTGAGTAAGCCAAGAGATAGTGAAGGACCAGGAGGCCTGGCGTGCTGCAGTCCTTGGGATCCCAGAGTCGGACACGACTTAGCGACTGAACAACAGCAACAACAACAATATGTAATTACATACAGACATAAGACAGAACAGATGTTAATTGTTCTTGTCAAAGAATAGTATATTGTTATTTAATTTTTATTGGTGGAGTTTGTGGGGACTGATGGAGATTATGGAAAGACGATCTAAAAGTCCCCCTAATCCACCTCTGCGACTGGCACTGCTCTGCATCACCTCTTGAATCTAATCTTCTCTTTTCTAAGGTCATCTCCTACCTGGCTCTGGCCTTTCCTCTTCCACAACAAGGTCGTTGGAAGAACTGCTAGGCTGGCCCTTAGCTTCTTTCTTGTAGCTTCAAATCACCCTCCACACTGTGACCTGTACCGTTATGGTCTAGTTTTGGTCATGACGTATTTGTGCTTCAGAACTGCAGTGGGGGACAGGTGCTTCCCTGGTGGTCTGTGGTTGAGAATCTGCCTGCCAGTGTTGGGGACAAGGGTTCAGTCCTTGCTCTGGGAAGATCCCACATGCTGAGGGGCAACTAGGCCCTGTGCATCGCAACTGCTGAGTCCACATGCTGCACCTACTGGGCCTGTGCTCTGCAACAGGAGAAGCTGCTGCCATAAGCCCATGAATCCCAGCGAAGAGTAGTTCCTGTTCACTGCAACTAGAGAAAGCCTGCTCCCAGCAATGATGACCCCACACAGCCAAAAAAGAAAAAGAATGAAAAAGATCAAAACAAAACACAAAGATGGTAACGATAACCCTGTATGCGAGACAGCAAAAGAGACACAGATGTATAGAACAGTCTTTTGGACTCTGTGGGAGAGGGAGAGGGTGGAATGATTAGGGAGAATGGCATTGAAACATGTATAATATCATATATGAAACGAATCACCAGTCCAGGTTCAGTGCATGATACTGGATGCTTGGGGCTGGTGCACTGGGATGACCCAGAGGGATGGTACAGGGAGGGAGGTGGGAGGGGGGTTCGGGATGGGGAACACGTGTATACCTGTGGCAGATTCAAGTTGATATATGGCAAGACCGATACAATATTGTAAAGTAATTAACCTCCAATTAAAATAAATAAATTTATATATATAAAAAATAAAATTTCAGGCATGATCAAAAAAAAAAAAATAAAAATAAAAAAACAAAACAAAACACAGGAAGTTATTCCCTCACTAGTGTTCATCCAAGATTTCTCTGTCTGACCACAAGGGTCCCACTGCTCTGACTTGCCCTCTTTCTCCATCCCTTTCATCAAATATAGTCATTATCAGCCAAGTAAATGTGCTTGATTCAGTAAACAGATATATCAACCCATTATCTTAGATATGAAAAATTTCAAGTTAGACTAGAACTTGCAAATGATCCAGTCCAAAGTTCACCATCTCCCATAAAACTCATCCTCTTTATCACATCCCTGTTAAAGGGGTCATGAACACTCCAAAGGAATCCATCCTGTGATGGAAAACTCCCTTTGCCTTGGCAGAGTCCCTTCATGTCTACCTGAAACCATCACAACATTGTTAATTGGCTACACCCAGTACAAAGTAAATGTTAAAAGAAAGATAACTTACCTTGTCTTAGAAAAGGTTGATATTATGGTCAAAATGAGGGACTGGACTGTTACGTGTTTGCGGGAATTGAAACTCACTCTGCTTTTCTTGTTTTGAATGTGTTTGATCAAGTCTTTGAATATGTCTACTATATCACTTGATCCCCAGTATGTTAGCCATTGGTCCACCAGTGAATGGTCGATGGTACTGCAAGTAGCTGTCTAGGAGCTTGTGGACGATATGTAACCCAGGTGTTAGCTGGAGGTTCTTGATCTTTTGAGGTCTAGGTGAAGTGTTAGTCGCTTAGTCATGTCTGACTCTTTGCAGCCCCATGGACTGTTGCCTGCCAGGCTCCTCTGCCCATGGAATTCTCCAGGCAAAAATACTGGAGTGGGTAGCTATTCCCTTCTCCATGGGATCTTCCCTTCTTAGGTATCAAACCCAGGTCTCCTGCATTGTGAGCAGATTCTTTACTGTCTGAGCTTCCAGGGAAACCCATTGAGATCTAGGTAAGTATGTTTAGATCACTGTTGTATGCCCTTTTGAGGTTCAGAGCAGACCCCAGTATCCCATGAATACCTGGGATGACTGTTCTTCTGACTCTTATTTCCTACTTCTGTTGATTGTGTTCCTCTATATGCCTCTGGCTTTTTCATATCTGCACTGACATAGACCCAGAAGCAGGCCAAAGCCCCTTCTTCCTCTCTTCTTTCCGAGTAACCAGAGGCTCCTGGTCAAAGCAGAACTTAACTGAAGTTGAGGAAAAGAGAGATCACAATATGCAATTGCATGCAGACAATTAATGTCATAGTTCTGTTCTCAACAATTCTTCCATCCATCCCACAGCCAGTGATTTTTTTAAAAGACCATGTTGCCTATGCAGCTGCTAGCTGACTGTCTGTTGATCCTCCTCTATCCACCTTCCTCCACTCTTTACCCTTTATTTCCACTTCTCTTTTAGGAATAAAAAGACGCTCCTCCTGGTCTCTCGTGTGGAGCAGCATGCCCATTATATTAGTTGCTTTGGTATCTATTGACACCCTTGCCTTCATCATCTCTCCTCTACTTTCAGTTTATTTCTTTTTCTACATGTAGGTCAGTTGCTTCTTCTTTAGTGGGAATAGTGGTCCAACCTGCTGAGATACTAACAGATATTTAACCCCTTGCCACTTGAAATATCTGATCAGAGCTTTGTGTGTGTATATAATGTGATCCTGAAGAGGGCAGGGAAGACATGGGTTGGCTTTTGTATGCCAAGCATCTCCTCCTCTTCCCTTTCAATGTATAGTCCTTTGAATAAAATTAGGATAAAGTTTCTGATTCCAGTAAGAGGTGGACTAAGAAAACCCAAAAATCCTTTAATTTTTATAAGCGTGTAGAAGTGCTGAGTAAAATATTTTTTAAAAATGTCTTTAAACCAATAGTTAAACTTGCAGTAAAGAAAGGGAACCTTGCAGGTGGTAGAAATGAAAGAGGAATTTAATATCAGTACAGCAGGCTGTAAACATGCCTGCTGAGTCTGCAGCTATGCTCCGTGGGGGTGGTGCTGTTAATTCTGTGGAATCTAGTAACATGTGTTTTAACATCTACCTGGGGAGGGGAGTTAAGGCCTTGGTCTGTGCAGGTTGGGAAGTTGGGGTGAGACTTCTGCCTGAACTTGGATTCTTAAAACATATGGCAGATCATGTTTTCCAAAAATATTTGCAGCTCTATCTACCATCACACATGCTCTTCTTATAGTGTGATGTTGACAAGCCTCCCAATGAGATGTGAAACCCATGCCCCCTCCCCTTGAATATGGGTGGCCTGTAACTGTGGTGGATATGTCGATGTATGACTTACAAAGTCCACTTGGGGCCTGTTGGGATGCTTGTTTTTGGAAGCTACTGTGTCTGAGACTATAGGTTTAGTTCTTTTGTATTAAAATAACCTTGATTATTAGTGGGGCCTATGTCTTCGTGCCTCCAAATAGAGTGCTTTCTTCAGGTTCTCTTGAAGCTTAGTATGATGATGTAACTAATTCTGGTCAGTGAAGTGTAAGCAGAACTGTTGGGGTAGATTTCTGGAAACTTTCATGAGGCTCTTGTGCTCCCTTTATTCATTTTCTTATTTATCCTTTCTCCACCATCCTGCCTGGAACACAAATAAGTTACCTAGAGCTCTAGCTGCCACCATGGGCCATAGGAATCATGATCACACCCAGAAGATTTTGTGAAACAGAGATAATGTATCAGCCCTGAAATGCTTACCTCCAGATTTTATACAGCTGAACATAAACTTCTGTATTGTTTGAAATTTTGGAATTTTGAGTTTCTGTTACTCAGATATATATTATCCTAATAATGCACCTTCCAATAGACTTCCAATAATGCATCTTCCAATAGACTTCTAATATGCATACTTCTCAGTAGCATAATTAGAAGTCTGAAGACAAATTGAATATTTGTGAAATGATGAAGGAAAAGAACTTTGTCAATCTGGAATTCTGTACTGAAAGAAACATTACTCAAGAGTGAAGCCAAAATAAAGACATTTTTCAGGCAAAGAAATTCCAAGAGAGTTCATTATACACATATCCTTTCTTGGGCTTCCCTGGTGGCTCATATGGTAAAGAAATCTGCCTACAATGCAGGAGACCTGGGTTCGATCCCCTAGGTTGGGAAGATCCCTGGAGGAGGGCATGGCAACCTACTCCAGTATTCTTACTTGAAGAATCCCCATGGAAAGAGGTACCTGGTGGGCTATAGCCCATGGAGTCACAGAGTCAGACATGACTGAGGGACTAAGCACAGTACACGCATATTCTTACTTAGAGAACTGTTAAAGGATACATTGCAGGAAGAAGACAATTGAACCCAGAAACAAGAATGAATACAGAAAAAAGTGATGACTCACAATTCTTTTCAGTTCAGTTCAGTTGCTCAGTCGTGTCCAACTCTTTGTGACCCCATGAACCACACGCAGTACGCCAGGCCTCCCTGTCCATCACCAACTCCCGGAGTTCACCCAGACTCACGTCCATCGAGTCAGTGATGCCATCCAGCCATCTCATCCTCTGTCGTCCCCTTCTCCTCCTGCCCCCAATCCCTCCCAGCATCAGAGTCTTTTCCAATGAGTCAACTCTTCGCATGAGGTGGCCAAAGTACTGGAGTTTCAGCTTCAGCATCATTCCCTCCAAAGAAATCCCAGGGCTGATCTCCTTTAGAATGGACTGGTTGGATCTCCTTGCAGTCCAAGGGACTCTCAAGAGTCTTCTCCAACACCACAGTTCAAACGCATCAATTCTTCAGCGCTCAGCTTTCTTCATAGTCCAACTCTCACATCCATACATGACCACAGGAAAAACCATAGCCTTGACTAGACGGACCTTTGTTGGCAAAGTAATGTCTCTGCTTTTGAATATGCTATCTAGATTGGTCATAACTTTCCTTCCAAGGAGTAAGCGTCTTTTAATTTCATGGCTGCAATCACCATCTGCAGTGATTTTGGAGCCCAAAAAAATAAAGTCTGACACTGTTTCCACTGTTTCCCCATCTATTTCCCATGAAGTGATGTTTAATAGCTAAAAATTAAAAAGAATATTGGGATTTTTTTAAAAAGCAGTTTTATTGGGATATAGTTCATATACCATAAGGTGTACCTGCTAAAAGTGTACAATTTAGTGGCTTTTAGTATATTTGTGGAGTTTTGCAATCATCATCATAATCTAATTTTAGAAATCTTTTGTCACACCTAAAAGAAATCTTCTGCCTGACAGCTGCTGCTGCTAAGTCGCTTCAGTCGTGTCCGACTCTGTGCGACCCCATAGACAGCAGCCTACCAGGCTCCCCCATCCCTGGGATTCTCCAGGCAAGAGCACTGGAGTGGGTTGCCATTTCCTTCTCCATTGCTTGAAAGTGAAAAGTGAAAGTGAAGTCACTCAGTTGCGACCGACTCGTAGCGACCCCATGGACTATAGCTCACTAGGCTCCTCCATCCATGGGATTTTCCAGGCGAGAGTACTGGAGTGGCTTGCCATTGCCTTCTCCCTGCCTGACAGCAGTCACTTTTAATTGAGACCCACACTCCCAGTTCTAGCATATCATGAATCTACTTTGTGCCTCCATATATTTACCTATTCTAGCCATTGTATACAAATGGATTCATATAATATATGGTCTTCTGTGATTGGCATTTTTGACTTAGCATAATGTTTCAAGATTCATCCATGTTGTAGCATGTATCAGAATATCATTTCTTTAAATTGCTGAATGATATTCCACAGTATGGATATTTTCTATGTCTTTTTCATTTGAGTTGATTCCACTGTGAATATTGTTGCTGTGAATATTCGTGTTTAAGTTTTTGTGTGGTTGTATGTTTTTATTCAGCTTGGATATATACCCAGGAGTGGAGTTGTTGGATTCTACGGTAACAATAATTTAAACATTTTGAGAAACTGCTCAGATCTTTTTCAAAGTGGCTAGACAATTTTATTCCTATCAACAAAATATGAGTGTTCTAGTTTTTCTAAATCTTCCCCTACACTTTGTTATGGTTATTCTTTAAAATTTTAAACCTAGTATGTTTATAATATGAACAACTTCGTACAATATGAAGTTGTATCATATTGTATTTTGATTTCCATTTCAGTTCAGTTCAGTCGCTCAGTTGTGTCAGACTCTTTGCGACCCCATAGACTGCAGCACGCCAGCCCTCCCTGTCCATCACCAACTCCCAGGGCTTTCTCAAACTCATGTCCATCGAGTTGGTGATGCCATCAAACCATCTCATCCTCTGTCGTCCCCCTCTCCTCTTGCCTTCAGTCTTTCCCAGCATCAGGGTCTTTTCCAGTGAGTCAGTTTTTCACATCAGGTGGTCAAAGTTTTGGAGCTTCAGCTTCAGCATCAGTCTTTCTGATGAATACTCAGGACTCATTTCCTTTAGGATTGACTGGTTTGATCTTCTAGCAGTCCAAGAATTACTAATAGTGTTAAGCACCTTTTCATATGCTCTTTGGCTGTTTGTATATCTTCTTTGGAGAGCTAGTTCATTTTTAAGAAAACGGGCAGCTTCCCATTCTCTGATTTTCTAGTTGAAGGACATAAAATAAGATGAAAAGAAGGTGCCAAACTTACTTATGAACCAAAGTTAGAGGAAAACAGAGACTTCAAACGCAGCAGTTCCCAAACTGGACTCATCATCTTTATACACGTTCCTACTCCTATGTTTCCTAATTGAATTGGTGCCATTTTGCTCATTAGTAACATCAACCAAAAACCTAGAAATCACATGTGTATCTCCCGTCTTCCTCACCAGTCATTACATTTACTGAATCCATCTCCTGAATTCTGTTTCCTTCAGATCGTTTCACCCCATTCTCATTGCCACAACTTTATTTTAGCCCCTTGTTTTCTCCTACCTAATAGATTTCACTAAGCCTCCATTTTTCTCTGTGAAGTCCGTTCTCTTCCCTGCCAGAAGAATCTTCCAAAAGCATAGCTTTTGGAATGACATAGCTGACTATGTCATTCCGCTCCTTAAAAGCCTTCAGGTGTGCTTCTGGGAAGATGGAGTAGACATAATTTTTCTTGTTACTACAAGAAGAAATACAACTGAAGCTAAGTATAATGGAAAACTCTGGTCATTTTATATAAAACAAACAAAAGCCAAAAGACTTGGAAAGATAAACAGAAGAAGCCAAACCAGCTAGAGATATTGGGACCTGGGGAATGACACAGTGGTGAGTTTTCTGGGTTTTCTTTTTGCCTTATACATCTCATACTTGGAGGTGGAGAAGCCATAAACCTGGAAATGCCAAAGACCCAGACAATAAAAGCACCTCCCCCCGCTAAACCCTGCTGTCTCTATCCAAAGGACCAGGGAAGGGACAGTCTAGTAAGGTAGAAAACTTTTAGATGCTAGCTAGATGCTGTACTCCAGCCAAACAGTGCAGAAAAAACTGAGCCTCATCCTTACTGCTGCCAACAGTGGCTGGGAGTGGTGAACTGAATGTCTAGCCTCACATGACTACCCCACTATGGTGGTTTCAGAGAAGACCAAGTAGGGATCTGGCCAATAATGAGGCCCCTTCCCCACCATGGTATCAGTGGAGAACAAATGGGGAACATGGAGTTCCACTTCCAGTTGGTAATGAAACATCCTTCTTCTTCCCTGTTGAAGTGATTGATGTCACAAAGTTTGAACCAGCACATCATAAATGACAAATGATACAGACACCATCCTTATCAGATGCTACTGGAAATCACATGAGGAGCTGGAGTGCTCACCGTCTCCCAGCAATAACAAATCTGCCTCTCTTCCTTAGAGCTCAAGGGAACTACAACAGTTAACATAACTTAAAAAAGGGAACAAGGTGCAAAGAATCAGCGTATTTGATTTTAAAATAATGTGTAGCTATAGGAGGGCTTCCCAGGTGGTGCTAGTGGTAAAGAACCTGCCTGCCAATGCAGGAGACGAAAGAGACGCAAATTTGATCCCTGGGTCAGGAAGACCCCTGGAGGAGGGCACAGCAACCATTCCAGTATTCTTGCCTGGGGCATCCCGTGGACAGAGGAGCCTGGTGGGCTACAGTCCAGAGGGTCACAAAGAGTCAGACATGACTGAAGTGACTGAGCATGCACATAGCGGTAGAAATAAAGACTTGGTGGTACTGGTGAAAGGAGAGAGTTATAGATCAGTGGAACACAATAGAGAAGCCAGAAGTAGATCCATACAAATATGCCCAAATGGTTTTTGACAAAAGTTAAAAAGTAATTATGTGGAGATAATATAGTCAAATGGTGCTGGAGTTTTGGGGACTGGACTATTTGGTCATTCATAGGCAAAAACTCCAACTTCAACCTATGTTTCAAAACTTAAAAACAAAAATAGGCTTCAATGTAAAAGGTAGTTCTATAAACAGAAAAAAACAAGAAAAAATATTTGGAGTGTAGGGCTAGAAAAGAAAGACTTGTTATCAAAAACATTGCCTGTAACAGGAAAAAATGAATAAGTTGGACTTCCTCAACATAAAACCTTTCTTATGCCAAATACTCTGTTAAAAAATTGAAAGGATAAGCTACAGTCAGAAAAGATTTGCAAATAATGCTACTATCCAAGAGTTCTGATATCTACAATTCTCAAAACTCAAAAGTAAAAAAGTAAACAGTCCTTTTAGAGTATGACCAAAAGATATGAAGAAACATATTTACCAAAGAAGATATACAGATGGCAGATAAGCACTTGAAATAATATTCAACATCATTAGCCGTTGTATGCATGTGTGCATGCTTAGTTGTTTACTCATGTCCTACTCTTTGTGACAGAATGGACTGTAGCTCACCTGGCTCCTCTGGGAGGAAGGATTCTCCATGCAAGTCCATGGGATTCTCCAGGCAAGAATACTGGAGTGAATTGCCATTCCCTTCTCCAGGGGGTCTTCCTGACCCAGGGATCGAATCCTAGTCTCCTGCACTGCAGGTAGATTCTTCACCATCTGAGTCACCAGGGAAGCCCCATTAACCATTCAGTTCAGTTCAGTTCAGTTGCCCAGTTGTGTCTGACTTTGCGACCCCATGAATCGCAGCACACCAGGCCTCCCTGTCCATCACCAACTCCCGGAGTTCACCCAGACTCATGTCCATCAAATCAGTGATGCCATCCAGCCATCTCAGCCTCTGTCGTCCCCTTCTCCTCCTGCCCCCAATCCCTCCCAGCATCAGAGTCTTTTCCAATGAGTCAACTCTTCGCATGAGATGGCCAAAGTACCGGAGTTTCAGCTACAGCATCATTCCCTCCAAAGAAATCCCAGGGCTGATCTCCTTTAGAATGGACTGGTTGGATCTCCTTGCAGTCCAGGGGACTCTCAAGAGTCTTCTCCAACACCACAGTTCAAAAGCATCAATTCTTCGGCTCTCAGCCTTCTTCACAGTCCAACTCTCACATCCATACATGACCACAGGAAAAACCATAGCCTTGACTAGACGGATCTTTGTTGGCAAAGTAATGTCTCTGCTTTTGAATATGCTATCTAGGTTGGTCATAACTTTCCTTTCAAGGAGTAAGCGTCTTTTAATTTCATGGCTGCAATCACCATCTGCAGTGATTTTGGAGCCCCCCAAAATAAAGTCCGACACTGTTTCCACTGTTTCCCTATCTATTTCCTGTGAAGTGATGGGACCGGATACCATGATCTTAGTTTTCTGAATGTTGAGCTTTAAGCCAACTTTTTCACTCTCCACTTTCACTTTCATCAAGAGGCTTTTGAGTTCCTCTTCACTTTCTGCCATAAGGGTGGTGTCATCTGCATATCTGAGGTTATTGATATTTCTCTCGGCGATCTTGATTCCAGCTTGTGCTTCATCCAGTCCAGCGTTTCTCATGATGTACTCTGCATATTCGTTAAATAAGCAGGGTGACAATATACAGCCTTGACGTACTCCTTTTCCTATTTGGAACTGGTCTGTTGTTCTATGTCCAGTTCTAACTGTTGCTTCCTGACCTGCATACAAATTTCTCAAGAGGCAGATCAGGTGGTCTGGTATTCCCATCTCTTTCAGAATTTTCCACAGTTTATTGTGATCCACACAGTCAAAGGCTTTGGCATAGTCAAGAAAGCAGAAATAGATGTTTTTCTGGAACTCTCTTGCTTTTTCCATGATCCAGCGGATGTTGGCAATTTGATCTCTGGTTCCTCTGCCAGTTTTCATTCCAATCCCAAAGAAAGGCAATGCCAAAGAATGCTCAAACTACTGCACAATTGCACTCATCTCACACGCTAGTAAAGTAATGCTCAAAATTCTCCAGGCTTCAGCAATACGTAAACCATTAGCCATTAGGGAAATGCAAATTAAAACCACAGTGAGAATGCCATTATACACCTAGCAGAATGGCTAAAATAAAAACAGTGACCACATCAAATCCTGGTGAGGATTTGATGAGAAATTTGGCAGAGAAACTGCATCATTCATATATTGCCGGTGGTACAACTATTCTGAAAAAGTTTGACTGTTACTTAAAAAAACTAATATACAACTACCATGTGATCCAGCAATTACACTCCTTGGAATTTACCCCAGAGAAATGAAGGTTAATACTCACATAAATGTTCACGTAAAATTCACATAATTATTCACATAAATATGTTAATATTCACATAAATATTGTGGAAACACAGTTTGTATATGTGATCTTACTTCTATTAGAATGGCAAGTATAAAGGAAAAAGAAAAAAAAAGATACAAGAGTTGGCGACAATGTGGAGAAATTAAAACACTTGTGCAATGTTAATGGAAATATAAGATGGTGTAGTCACTGTGGAAAGCACTTTGGTGGACTCTCAAAATATTAAAAATAGAATTACCATATGATCCAGGCAATTCCACTTCTGGATATATACCCAGAAGAATTGAAAACAAGGACTTGAACAGATATTTGGACTCTCTTGTTCATAGCAGCATTATTCAGAATAACTAAGAGGTAGAAGCAACCCAAATGTCTGTTAATGGATGAGTCAGTCAGTTCAGTCGTTCAGTCATGTCCGATTCTTTGCAACCTCATGGACTGCAGCACGCCAGGCTTCCCTGTCCATCACCAACTCCCAGAGCTTGCTCAAACTCATGTCCATAGAGTCGGTGATACCATCCATCCATCTCATCCTCTGTTGTCCCCTTATCCTCCTACCTTCAATCTTTCCCAGCATCAGGGTCTTTTCCAGTGAGTCCATTCTTCACATCAGGTGGCCAAAGTTTTGGAGCTTCAGCATCAGTCCTTCCAATGAATATTCAGGACTGATTTCCTTTAGGATTGACTGCTTTGATCTCTCTGCAGTCCAAGGGACTCTCAAGAGTCTTCTCCAACACCACAGTTCAAGAGCATCAATTCTTCGGTGCTCGGCTTTCTTTATAGTCCAGCTCTCACATCCGTACATGACATAGCTTTGACTAGACAGAACTTTGTTGGCAAAGTAATGTCTCTACTTTTTAATAGGCTGTGTAGGATGGTCATAGCTTTTCTTCCAAGGAGCAAGCATCTTGTAATTTCATGGCTGCAGTCACCATCTGCAGTGATTTATGAGCCCAAGAAAATAAAGTCTCTCACTGTTTCCATTGTTTCTCCATCTATTTGCCATGAAGTGATGTGACCGGATGCTATGATTTTAGTTTTTTTAATGGATGAATAGATAAACAAAATATTGTAAGTACATCCAGTGGAATTATTATTCATTCATGAAAGGGAAGGAAATTCTGACATATGCTGTGACATGAATGAACCCTGAGGACTTTATGTTAAACGAAATGATCCAATCACAAAAAGATAAATGCTGTGTGATTCTAGTTGTATGAGGTATCTAGAGTAGTCAAAGTCATAGAGATACAAAGTGGAGTCATGGATGCCAGGGACTCAGAGAGGGGAGAATACTGTTTAATGGGTACACAGCTTCAGTTCTGCAAGATGTAAAGAATTCTGGAGATGGTTTCTGGTGATGGTTTACAACAATGTGGATGTACTTCACGCCACTGAACTGTATACTTAAACGTGATTAAGATGGTAACGTTTATGTTATGTGCATTTACTACAATTTAAAAACCCTGTACATGAATATTTATAAAAGTTCTATCCATAATAACGTCAAGTTGGAAACAACTCAGATGTGTTTATCCAGTGGTTGATTAAACAGAATGTGGTACTTTCATATCATGGAATACTATTCAGCAAGAAAAAGAACAAACTATTGGTACATGTAACAACCTGGATGAATCTCCAGAGGATGATGCTGAGCGAAAAAGCCAACCCCCAAAGTTATAAATTCCACGTGTACAGCTTTCTTGAAATGACAAAATTATAAACAGAGAACAGATTAGTGGTTGCCGAGAGTTAAAGACGGAGTGTGGTGGGGTGGAAGTGGGTGAGGCTATAAATGGGCAGCATGAGGGATACTGGTGGTGATGACAGTGTTCTGCATCTGTGTCAACATCCACCACTGCAACGAAAAGAATTGTATATCTAGGAATAAACTTACCTAAGGAGACAAACGGAGAAGGCAATGGCAACCCACTCCAGTACTCTTGCCTGGAAAATGCCATGGACGGAGAAGCCTGGTAGGATGCAGTCCATGGGGTTGCTAAGAGTTAGACACGACTGAGTGACTTCCCTTTCACTTTTCACTTTTGTGCATTGGAGAAGGAAATGGCAATCCACTCCAGTGTTCTTGCCTGGAGAATCCCAGGAATGGGGAAGCCTGGTGGGCTGCCGTCTATGGGGTCGCACAGAGTCGGACACGACTGAAGTGACGAAGCAGCAGCAGCAGCAGCAGCAAGGAGACAAAAGAACTGCACACAGATAATTATAAGACACCAATGAAAGAAATCAAAGATGACATAAACAGATGGAGAGATATTCCATGTTCCTGGGTAGGAAGAATCAATATTGTGAAAATGACTATACTACCAAATGCAATCTACAGATTCAATGTGATCCCTATCAAATTACCAGTGGCATTTTTCACAGAACTGGAACAAAAAATTTCACAATTCATATGGAAACACAAAAGACCCTGAATAGCCAAAGCTGTCTTGAGAAAAAAGAATGGAGCTGGGGGAATCAAACTTCCTGACTTCAGGTTATACTACAAAGCTACAGTTATCAAGACAGTATGGTACTGGCACAAAAACAGAAATATAGACCAGTGGAACAAGATAGAAAGCCCAGAAATAAACCCATGCACCTATGGGTACCTTATTTTTGGCAAAGGAGGCAAGAATATACAATGGGGCAAAGACAGCCTCTTCAATAAATGGTGCTGGGAAAACTGGATAGCCACATGTAAAAGAATGAAATTAGAACACTTCCTAACACCATACACAAAGATAAACTCAAAATGGATTAAAGACCTAAATGTAAGACCAGAAACTATAAACTCTTAGAGGAAAACATAGGCAGAACACTTGATGACATAAGTCAAAGCAAGATCCTCTATGACCTACATCCTAGAGTAACGGCAATAAAAACAAAAGTAAACAAGTGTGACCTGATTAAGTTTAAAAGCTATTGCACAGCAAAGGAAGTTATAAGCAAGGTGAAAAGACAGCCCTCAGAGTGGGAGAAAATAATAGCAAATGAAATAACTGACAAAGGATTAATTTCCAAAATATACAAGCAGCTCATACAACTCAATACCAGAAGAGCAAACAACCCAATCAAAAAGTGGGAAAAAGACCTAAACAGACATTTCTCCAAAGAAGACACACAGATGGCTAACAAACACATGAAAAGATGCTCAACATCTCTCATTATTAGAGAAATGCAAATCAAAACTACAATGAGATATCACCTCACACTAGTCAGAATGGCCATCATCAAAAAATCTACAAACAATAAATGCTGGAGAGGGTGTGGAGAAAAGGGAACACTCTTGAGCTGTTGGTGGGAATGTAAATTGATACAGCCACTATGAAAGACAGTATGGAAACTCCTTAAAAAACTAGGGATAAAACCACCGTATGACCCAGCAATCCAACTCCTAGGCATATACTCTGAGGAAACCAAAATTGAAAAAGATACATGTATACGATTGTTCATTGCAGCACTATTTACAATAGCTAGAACATGGAAGCAACCTAGTGTCCATTGACAGATGAATGGATAAAGAAGTTGTGGTAAATATACACAATGGAATATTCCTCAGCCATAAAAGGAACACATTTGATGTGTTCTGATGAAGTGGATGAATCTAGAACCTATTACACAGAGTGAAGTGAGAAAGATAAATATCGTATTCTAACACACATGTATGGAATCTAGAAAAATGGTACTGAAGAATTTATTTATAGGGCAGCAGTGGAGAAACAGACACAGAGAATAGACTTATGGAGATGGGGAGAGGGGAGGAGAGGGTGGAAAGAGTAACATGGAAACTTACATCACCATATGTAAAATAGATAGCCAATGGGAATTTGCTGTATGGCTCAGGAAACTCAAATAGGGGCTCTGAATCAACCTAGAGGGGTGGGATGGGGTGGGAGATGGGAGGGAGGTTCAAAAGGTAGGGGATATAGGTATACCTATGGCTGATTCACATTGAGGTTTGACAGGAAACAACAAAATTCTATAAAGCAAGTATCCTTCCATTAAAAAATAAAAAAAACTTTAAAAAGCAACTCTGTGATGACCTAGAGGGGTGGGATGAGGGATGGGAGGGAGGCTCTAGAGGGAGGGGATATATGTATACATATAGCTGATTCATTTTGTTGTACAGCAGACACTAACACAACATTGTAAAACAATTATGCTCCAACTGAAAAAAAAAAGATGAAAAAAACAACAGCTATAAATAGCTTTTTATTGACTGTCTCTCTACTAGATTTGGGTCATTTGAAGGCAGAAACTATGCCTTGCCAGACAGTGTATAATAAATGTTCAATAAATATTTGTTCAGTTTGACTGAAAGCAGAGTGAATGGGAATGTTCTGGATCTGTAACAATTCCAAACAAGGGGAGAAATCCCACTCATTGCCTGGACAGCTCTTAGGGATGCAAAGTCAGTTACCTCACTAGAAAGAAGTCAGATGCATTTTAACTTATAGGACTCCCATGATTTTCCAGTCACAACTTCCTGTGATGCCTTCTTTTTCAACAAATATTTATGGAACACCTACTGTGTGCCAAGAACTGTGTCTGCTCCCCCTCCTTTGACAGTTCAGTGGTTCCTGCCATAGTGTCTTTAGGCCCTGGCTAAGTCTTGGGTTGAAGCCCAGGCTGGACACCTATGGCCTATAGGACTGTGAAATGTGCAATTCCAAGGACATCATCCTGCAAACTCAGCTATGAACAACTCCTCCTGCAACTGTACAGTCCTGGAGACTCTGTTGAAATTCTCATATTCGCAGCTGCAGTTCTTGGAACTTGTGAAAGAATTGCTTAGGTTCCAAGTCAGTAATTTTATGAAGCTAGGTTCCCTAATACAGGGCAGGATAAGAAGAGAGGTCAAGATGTGATGCTAATTGGGTGAGAAGCTAAAAACTCTTACATGATACGATTAAAACACATGGAAGAAAAGATTGATGAGAGATTCATTCATATTTTAAATACAGTTTTACAGCCTCAGAAGCAGATATCTAAGGAGGAGATAAAAAAAAGTTAACCTTGAAGGACATTTTGAGTGCAGGAGTGTAAACATGAGTGGATCTCTGTTCTTTCCCTAAAGGAGCCAGACAATGCATTGTTCTTACTTTATTACCAGCAGTGGCTAGTTTGGGCCAAAATGAGAAGTTCTTCTCTGTGACTAATAAATATGCTTGTTTTTCTGGAACTCTCAATTAAAACTCCAGATCTCCAAGCAATTACTTCGCATATTCATATTTTTGATCACAGTATACATACTATTTAAACATGTAGCAAAGAGTCAGACGGGACTTAGTGAGTAAACAGACAACAAGGATGAACGTGGCACATTGTTCCGAGTGCTCAGAATACTTTCGTACGTGTTGAAAGTGACTGAATTCATTCCCACCAGGTTTTTATAATGAGATTAAAAAATCAATCCTGGAACTTCCCAAAGGAATACTAGGCAAATTTACAAATGAATCACCCAGCAGATGGTAAGACTTGGATTTTTGCATGCTTTGCAGACATTAGCATACTTCAAGGTAGTTATGCATTGAAAAATTTTACTCAATTATGGGGTGGTGGTGGTGGTGTCTGAATTAGTGGTAGTCTAAATTATAGAAAAATTTAAAAAAATACTCTCTTCTAATTCTCAAACTTCCAAGTTACCCTAACCATTAACAAAGTGTTTGTCAAGTAGACTTCACTCTTAATAGATAAAGTTTCTCTTTTAATTAGCATACTAAATGCATGCTGTCAAAGTTCTTGAAAACAGTCTCCTTTTAATCTTGTCTACATCATTACTCTGCTGAACAGGCTCATTCTTTTGATGTGTGGCAAAGAATAATCGAGACATTTCCTCTTGGAATTGATGGTCTCACTCTATAGTGATCCACTGCACCAGATGAATTTCTAAATAGACTTTGAAAATTATGTAGGAGCTGTGCCCATCAACTGGGTAAAGACAAATGCAAGGCTTTGCTTTGAAGCAGGTTGGGCACTGTTCTTACTGTTCTCTTTAGGCTTGGGTTATGTATTACTTTTGTGAAAACTAGCTGTTTGCATATGAATGTCAGTCTTAACTCTTGGTTCTTTCTGCTGAGTTTATGTGGCAGCCCAGATAATTGAAAGTCACTCAGTCGTGTCCGACTCTTTGTGACCCCATGGACTATACAGTCCATGGAGTTCTCCAGGCCAGAATACTGGAGTGGGTAGCCATTTCCTTCTCGGGGGATCTTCCCAATCCAGGGATTGAACCCGGGTCTCCCGCATTGCAGGCGGATTCTTTACCTGTTGAGCCACCGGGCAGCCCAGGTAGATTAGTGAATGAAACCTAGAGTGACCTACGTGCCTTGCCTTTTAGGAAACAAGTTCTATATCACCTTTTTGCATTCCAGAATGGTTAAACTAGGGTCACCCCCCAACCAAATTATGAAGAACTAGGGAAATTAAGCATCATCCTAAAGACTTAGGGAAAAAGTAGACTTCTGAAAAATGATCTAATATAGAAACTAAAAGAAAAAATGTAAACGCTATTTTGCATTCTCCAGAAGAGGCAAAAAGACACAGTCCCTATGATAGGAGCAGAAAGCTGTTAAGAAGAAGAGCAGGCTGATTTTTAGTTGAGATGCAAAAGTAACAATGCAAAGAAAGTAAATATGAAACATAGGAATTAAAATCTTCTATGCTGAAGTATAAAAATGACCCTGGAAAGATTTTAATCAGTGATTGGAAGACAAACTTGAGAAACGGTGTGTTAGACTACAGGAGAAGGCAATGGCACCCCACTCCAGTACTCTTGCCTGGAAAATCCCATGGACGGAGGAGCCTGGTAGGCTGCAGTCCATGGGGTCTCGAAGAGTCGGATGTGACTGAATGACTTCACTTTCACTTTTCACTTTCATGCATTGGAGAAGGAAGTGGCAACCCACTCCAGTGTTCTTGCCTGGAGAATCCCAGGGACGGGGGAGCCTGGTGGGCTGCCGTCTATGGGGTCTCATGGAGTCGGACACGACTGAAGTGACTTAGCAGCAGCAGACTACAGATGAAGGGGATGAACTGAAAATGAGAAAAGATAGTAGTAGGAGGTCAGAGAAAGAAACAACCTAAACAAATTAATGAATCATAGATATTTTGAGACTGAAGCCACTCAATTGGTACAGAAGAAGTAATCAAAGATAAAGTTGAAGCCAGCTTGCCTGAACAGAAAAAAGTAAGGTTTGAGTCTGCATATTGAAAGGGCTTGTGTTCCAGAAAAAAATTTAAAAATCAATGAACATAATCCACAATTACATATATACTAGCAAATTTTTTGAGATACAAAGATAAAGAAAAATGTCTGCCTGCAAAGGAAAAGCAACCACTATCAGCTTGGTTCCTAATTCCCTTTTACAGCATATAAATAGTAGAAGATAATTGAGAAATTGTTCCAAGTTTAATGTAAAATTCAGTAAATCTGTACCTAAGCTGTTGTTCATGTGTATCTCGTTAACCAACATGTCATTCCTGAAAAGAGTTATTTGAGGATGTACTTAAGCCAACTGAAACATGAATCAAAGTAAATTCTGTAGAGCTGTCCTGTTTCATAAAATATAACTGTTGAGCACTTGAAATGTGGCTAATTCTGAGATCTGTAAGTATAAAATACACATTGGGTTTTAAAGAAAAAAGGAATAATGTAAGAATCCCATTAATCATTTTATATAGATTACTTGTTTAAATATAATATTTTGGATTTACTGACTTAAAGAATATAATTTATTGAGTTAATTTTACCTGTTTGACTTTAATAAATATAGCTACCAGAAAATTTAAAATTATACACATGGCTTCTCTGTGTTGGACAGTGCTGCTCTAGATGATAAATTATTATGTTAAAGAACTGTGAGCACCAAAACCAGGTCAGTGTATCCTAAGTCCAAAGTTAAGGATAAACAAAGTTGGAAGGCAACACGTAATGTTCAACAGAGTTCTTAGCAGTGGAACTTCTTAATATTAAAATATCAATTTAGAAACAAACTATAAAAATTCGTATAACATCAGTGAAAGAGAATAGAAGAATTGGAAGGCTACCTTTTTGTTGTTGTTGTTGATAGGTAAGAAGTGGATTTAGTCACAGAGAAGTACATTTCACAGACAGAGTGTGGGCCATTGCAGAGGGTGAGTGCAGTGGCCTCAAAATGTGGCATAGTTAGCTTTCATGGGCTGAGTAATGTCATAGGCTAATAAGTGGGAGGATTATTACTAAGATCACAGACCTGGGTTTCAGAACCTAATAAAGCTCAGGTTCTTGATGTCTCATTATAGAAAGAATTCCGTGAGAGACAAAGTGATAGGTAAGAAGTGGATTTATTCAGAGAGAAACACACTCCACAGACAGAGTGTGGGCCATGACAGAGAATGAGTTCAATGGCCAGGAAGGCTAATTTAATAATTTCATACAGGCAGGAGTAATAGCAACTGGGTTGTTATTGATGTTGACAGTAAGATAATAAGAGAAAAAGAATATATAAGAATGTATATTTTTAAATTTAAAGATAACTATCATAGTTTTCCAATTATTACAACTATGTATTATTTCAATAAATAAAGACATCACTTTGCTGACAAAGGTCCGTATAGTCAAGGCTATGGTCTTTCCAGTGGTCATGTACAGTTGTGAGACCTGGACCTTAAAGAAGGCAGAGTACTGAAGAATCGATGCCTTTGAACTGTGGTGCTGTAGAAGATTCTTGAGAGTCCCTTGGACAGCAGGGAGATCAAACCAGTCAATTTTAAAAGAAATCAACCCTGAATACTCATTGGAAGGACTGATGCTGAAGCTGAAGCTCCAATATTTTGGCCACCTGCTGCAAACAGCCAACTCATTGGAAAAGACCCTGATGGTGGGAAAGATTGAGGGCAGAAGGAGAAGAGGGCCTCAGAGGATGAAATGGCTAGATGGCATCACCAATGGAATGGACATGAACTTGGGCAAACTCTGAGAGATGGTGAGGGACAGGGAGGTCTGAAGTGCTGCAGTCTATGGAATCACGAAGAGTAGGACGTGACTGGGCAATTGAACAACAGCATTATTTCAAAAGGCAAAACTAAAACAAAAAAATGATAAGCAAGAATGTTTCAGGCAAGCACAAGGAAAAAGGAGATAGCTATGGCAGTGTTGAATTTTATGAAAAGCAGAATAAAGAGCTGAGTCATTTTCTATTGATAAAGGTTGTAGTCCACAATGCAGATGTGATAGCTGTATATCTTTTTTTCTGCACATAGAGTGAATCTTTTCTTTAAATAAAGTGCCCATGAAATAGTTACAAAAGTTACCCTGTGTTGGATGACTGATGCACATCAGTAAATAACCTAAAGCAAGATTTGATTACATAGAGCATAATCTCTGACTATATTGTTATAAAATCTAGAAAGTAAACAGAAAAAATCAATTAAGGAAAGAAAAAAAGGAACAAAGCAAAAAAGAAAATGGAAGAAAGAATAAAAGCTGAGAAGCTTACATGACAACAACCAAAATACTTTAACCATTTGAAATACGTTTTCAGAAACAGTCAACTTCTGAGTCAAAAAAGAAAATAAAAAATTTCATTGCAGTCTTCTTAGAAAGGACAGTCAATTGGAAGTTGGCATGCCAAAACTGGTGACTTGTACCAAAGCTATAGACACAAATACTCTGCTGAAAAAAAAAATTAGGGAAAACAGAGGAATATAAACTTACTCAAAGTAGAGGGAATGAAAATATAAACCTAAAAGCAAAAACAAATGAGTTAGAAATGAGAAAAGCAGTAGAATGTATTGATTCATGAGCCAGCTCCTTAAGGCAACAAAAGTAACCTTGAGAATGGCACTCCCCATTCTGGCACTCACAGAAAGCCTGTGATGATAGAATGTTTTATATTGGCACTATCCAATGCAGTAGCTATGAGTCACATGTGTCTGTTATGCATCTGAGGTGTGACTGGTGCAACTGAGGAAGTGAATTTTTAATTTTGTTAAATTTAGATTTTTAACTGAAGTAAGTGGAGAGTGAAAAAGCTGGCTTAAAGCTCAACATTCAGAAAACGAAGATCATGGCATCCAGTCCCATCACTTCATGGGAAATAGATGGGGAAACAGTGGAAACAGTGGCAGACTTGATTTGTGGGGGCTCCAAAATCACTGCAGATGGTGATTGCAGCCATGAAATTAAAAGATGCTTACTCCTTGGAAGGAAAGTTATGACCAACCTAGATAGCATATTCAAAAGCAGAGATGTTACTTTGCCAACAAAGGTTCGTCTAGTCAAGGCTATGGTTTTTCCTGTGGTCATGTATGGATGTGAGAGTTGGACTGTGAAGAAGGCTGAGTGCCGAAGAATTGATGCTTCTGAACTGTAGTGTTGTAGAAGACTCTTGAGAGTCCCTTGGACTGCAAGGAGATCCAACCAGTCCATTCTAAAGGAGATCAGCCCTGGGATTTCTTTGGAAGGAATGATGCTGAAGCTGAAACTCCAGTACTTTGGCCACCTCATGTGAAGAGTTGACTCATTGGAAAAGACTCTGATGCTGGAAGGGATTGGGGGCAGGAGGAGAAGGGGACGACAGAGGCTGAGATGGCTGGATGGCATCACTGACTCGATGGATGTGAGTCTGAGTGAACTCCGGGAGTTGGTGATGGACAGGGAGGCCTGGCGTGCTGCGATTCTTGGGGTCGCAAAGAGTCGGACACGACTGAGTGACTGAACTGAACTGATAGTTAATTTACAGTGTTGTGTTAGTTTCAGTGATTCAGGTATATCTGAATCACTATGCTGGACACCTGAAATTAACACAACATTGTAAATCATCTACACTTACATGTATACTTTTTTCAGATTCTTTTCTACTGTAGGTTATTATAAGATACTGAATATAATTTTAAGCATTCCTTGGCATTGTCTTTCTTTGGGATTGGAATGAAAACTGGCTTTTCAGTTCTGTGGCCACTGCTAAGTTTTCCAAATTTGCTGGCATACTGAGTGCAGCACCTTCACAGCATCATCTTCCAGGATTTGAAATAGTTCAACTGGATTCCATCATCTCCACTAGCTTTGTTCATAGTGATGCTTCCTAAGATCCACTTGACTTTGCATTCCAGAATGCCTGGCTTTAGATGAGTGATCACACGATCGTGATTATCTGGGTCATAAAGATCTTTTTTGTTTAGTTTTCTGTGTATTCTTGCCACCTCTTCTTAATGTCTTCTGCTTCTGTTAGATCCATACCATTTCTGTCCTTCATTGTGCCCATCTTTGCATGAAATGTTTCTTGGTATCTCTAATTTTCTTGAAGAGATTTCTAGTCTTTTCCATTCTGTTGTTTTCCTCTATTTCTTTGATACAGAGGAAAGAAATCTTTGATCACTGAGGAAGGCTTTCTTATCTCTCCTTGCTGTCCTTTGGAACTCTGCATTCAAATGGGTATATCTTTCCTTTTCACTTCTCTTCTTTTCACTGCTATTTGTAAGGCCTCATCTACAACCATTTTGCCTTTTTGCATTTCTTTTTCTTGGGGATGGTCTTGATCACTGCCTCCTGTACAATGTCACGAACCTCTGTCTATAGTTCTTCAGGCACTCTGTCTATCAGATCTAATCCCTAGAAATCTGTATATAGATCAAGAAGCAACAGTCAGAACTGGACATGGAACAACACACTGGTTCCAAATCGGGAAAGGAGTACATCAAGATTGTATATTGTCACCCTGCTTATTTAACTTATATGCAGAGTACATCATGAGAAATGCTGGACTGGATGAAGCACAAGCTGAAATCAAGACTGCTGGGAGAAATATCAATAATCTCAGACATGCAGATGACACCACCCTTATGGCAGAAAGCGAAGATGAACTAAAGAGCCTCTTGATCAAAGTGAAAGAGGAAAGTGAAAAAGCTGGCTTAAAGCTCAACATTCAGAAAACTAAGATCATGGCATCTGGTCCCATCACTTCATGGCAAATAGATGGGGAAACAATGCAAACAGTGAGAGACTTTATTTTTGGGGGCTCCAAAATCACTGCAGATGGTGACTGCAGCCATAAAAGATGCTTGCTCCTTGGAAGAAAAGCTATGACTGACCTAGACAGCATATTAAAAAGCAACAAAGGTCCATCTAGTCAAAGTTATGGTTATTCCAGTAGTCATGTATGGATGTGAGAGTCGGACTATAAAGAAAACTGAGCGCCTCGATGCTTTTGAACTGTGGTGTTGGAGAAGACTCTTGAGAGTCCCTTGGACTGCAAGGAGGCCAAAGTAGTCCATCCTAAAGGAAATAAGTCCTGAATATTCATTGGAAGGACTGATACTGAAGCTGAAACTCCAACACTTAGGCCACCTGATGTGAAGAGCTGACTCTTTTGAAAAGACTCTGATGCTGGGAAAGTTTGAAGGCAGGAGAAGGGGATGACAGAGGATAAGATGGTTGGATGGCATAACCGACTCAATGGACACGCGTTTGAGCAAGCTTCGGGAATTGGTGATGGACAGGGAAGCCTGGCGTGCTGCAGTCCATGGGGTCGCAAAGAGTCGGACATGATTGACTGACTGAACTGAACTGAATATAATTTTATTCAATTTTAATTGATCTAAATTTAGTCACCACATATGAATAATGACTACCATATTGGAAAAAACATTTCTGGAAGGTGAACAGAAAAGAAAATAAATAAGTGAAGAAATACTCAAAACTATTAATATATCAGTTAGTTCAGCTGCTCAGTTGTGTCTGACTCTTTGCAACCCCATGCACTGCAGCATGCCTGGCGTCCCTGTCCATCACCAACTTCTAGAGCTTGCTCAAACTCATGTCCATTGAGTCAATGATGCCATTCAACCATCTTATCCTCTTATTATTATTGTATAGGTGAAGATTAAGATACAAAATGTCATAGGAATCCATGCTAACTGAATTGAATATTTCTACAAAATGGCAGTTTCTGAAGGGATATATTGACTTCTGAAGAAATAGATATTTTCAGTGCAGCTATAACAAAAGCAGACATTCAAAAGTTTGTAAAATGATGACTTTGCTAGAGATACTTTGGATCCAAAGAGTTTTATAGGCAGTTTTATTCAGATATCAGGGAATAGATTATTCGCATGATAATGACTACGTAAGAGAAAGAATTCGTGGCTAATTTCCTTTATGTATATAATATGCAAAAAAGTCTTAAATAGAATTCTAGTAATGCAAATCTCTTAAGTATAGTACAATAACAATACAATATGACCAAGTAGAATGCATTATTTGAGTAATGCAAGGTGGCTTAAGTATTAAGAAACATTTTAGAGTATATTTCAGATGTCGTATAGACATGACTTTTAAGACCAATGCATGGTTATCTCAAATACTCACCCCACATCTGTTTCAATCTCTAAAATTCAATCAGTGGATTTTTCAGGGGTTTTTCGATGGTTCTTCTTATTATCTCTGACTATCTTTTCCTGTCTGTTGAATTTTTTCCTACACTTTCTGTCTTGCGGATGTCGACTTACTCTTTTCCAGACAACAAAAGACAGTTTTTGAATTCTCTCCCCAATATAATTTTTGCAAAGCAACCTGCGTGTGAGATATTTACTCTTACAGAGTGGCGGTTACACTGCAGTTCCACATGCTGCTGCTGCTAAGTCGCTTCAGTCGTGTCCAACTCTGTGCGACCCCATAGACGGCAGCCCACCAGGCTCCCCCATCCCTGGGATTCTCCAGGCAAGAACACTGGAGTGGGTTGCCATTTCACTTAACATAAGCATGGATGTCAGAGTTCTAGGTTCTTTGAAAGTTCTTCACTTATTTTTGCAAAATATGATTGCAGCTGTATTGCTCTGCCTTCTCTCTCTCCTCTTCTTTTCCCCCTCTCTTTTGTTCTTGCCCTTCTCTAAATTCTGTTCATTTTGAATGAAGAATGATTTAACTCTTTCTTTGTTGTTTCTCCCTCCTCCAACCAACTTCTGTCATATCAAGATATTTTCACCACAAAGTTCCCTAGAGGAAACTTGATTCCATCTGGAAAATAGGGCTTTTTTTTTTCTTCTTCTCTTATTTTGCTACTAATTTAACACATCCATAGATGAGAGGGAGACAGAGAGGTAGAGAGAAAGAGAAGAAAAAACACATGATCATCTCAATAGATGGTAAAGTCATTACCATTAAATATTTTATTTCTTGCAACAATCACCCAGACAACTAGCTTATAAAAGAAAATTTATAATAAAACTACAACAGAAAACTCTATAGACATGTCTCTTTTTGAACTTGAGAAGCCGAAATAAAGGAGGAGGTCTTGCACTATCAGATACATATAAAGTTAAAATAAGTAAAATAATGTGATTTTGTTGTTAAAAAAGGTTAATTTAATATGATAACTCAGAAATAAATCCTCACATATTTGAGAATTTAGAATATGTCATCACAGATCAAGTCGTATTATTATATTTTGCTGCTGCCCACCCCCCCAACCTCAGTGTGTATGATATCTGAAATGGAATTAAATTTTCCAATCTCTTTGAAATTACAGTAGATAGAATTTGTGAAATGTTTATAACACCAAGACTTAGTATATTGAAAATAATAGAGCAGTACCTGTGTAACTGATTTAAAGGTATTCAAAACATTATTAATCCTTTGCCTTCCACAGCATCAGTAGCATTTTATTTTAGTGAGCAACTGGGCTTTATTAGCTTCATTCCGGACCTCTGTACTCCAGCCCCACTTTTTCTATTCCCTGGGAATTTTAGGAGCCTTATACTCCCAAAAGGAGAGAATGTCTACAAATGCCATGTCACAGATATTTTGAGAACTGTTGAAGGTTTTCAAGGTTTTTTTTTCTTTCACCACCTTTCTGGAGAATTAAATCTCTCTCTCTCTCTCTCTTTTTGTAGGACTCTAACTTCTCAGCCTTCTGCCAGCATACTGCTTGTGTATTTTTTTTTATTAGGAACCAAGTTGATAAGTCACTTGTCAGATTTAAATGATATTACCACATCACCTTGGGCTCCTCCTGCCAGCAGTTTATCAAGCTGCCATCATTAGACACACTTTGAAATGAATCTGTAGTTATTTTGGATTTAGAGTCTTCTCACTTTCTTGCCTTCTTGTCTTTTCTTAACCCATTAGACTCATCTTGCATTATTCATGTCTCCCTGCAGCCTGAACCTCCTTTAAAGTGAGGTAGCGAAAATCACCCAGTTGTATCCATCTCTTTGCGACCGCATGGACTGTAGCCCGCCAGGCTCCTCTGCCCATGGGATTCTCCAGGCAAGAATACTGGAGTGGGTTGCCATGCCCTCCTCCAGGGGATCTTCCTTACTTGAGGATCTTCCCAATCCAAGGATCGAAACTGGGTCTTCTGCATTGCAGGCAGATTCTTTACTGTCTGAGCCACCAGGGAAGCAAGCATGCAGAAGGTTCTCTCTAGTGTCAGATGGGATGTATCTTTATCCTTATGTAAAGGGATATCTTTTTCATAGTAAAAAATGCAGAGCATTTTGCTGGGTCTACACTATGTGTGTGTTTATTGACTCACAAATAAAATACAGTGTGGTGTACCACTCTGAGCCCTGGATTAGGAGAATGAGGGTTTTGGATCAAAGCAATTTGTGTCTTCTCTGTGATCTAGGTGATTTGCTCTCTTGGAGTCTTAATGTCTTAGTGTTCAGTAATGTTTCAGTAATACATCCTGTGGGTTGATTTGATGATTAAATGAAATAATGCTGGTGAAGGTGTCATGACAATGCCCAGAACACAGCAATTACTGAACAAATGTTGGTTACGTCTGGATCTGAGCACTTGTTCTTCTGATAAACTCAATGGTGTGGATGCTGACTTTGTGATTCTGGAAGGTTTATAAGAGATCTGAAGTGTTCATAGGGTACACAAAAAGTTGTCTTTGTGAAGAAAGAAGATTTATGGCAGGGGTGGAGGGGGTATAACAGGAAAGGAGGAGGTTATAGGCATTTGATAAGAGTCAGGAACAAGTCAAAGGAGAGACGAAAGCTGGAACGGGGAGGGGAGGGGAGTGGAGTGAGCAGAAGCAGATGAGATGGAGTGGGCTGAATGGAGTTGCTCATCTGCTACACCTGAGCCACAGTATTTTTGGTACCCTGAAGGCTTATTTTATCTATGATTTCCCTCATGGGGTTTTTGATGTTATTGAGAGAGACCTGTGTGACTCTGTTTCCATGTTTTTGCTTCTACTTAGTCAGAAGGAATTTTCATGCTTTCAAAGTCAACTGAAAATAAATTAGAGCAGGGGAGTTTTTATTTTTCATTTTGCCAGAGCAGACCATTCCAGTGTCCCTGGAGATGGCTCTGCCCACATTTGTGGAGAATCAGAGGAGAAGTTCTCTCCCCTTCTCGTGGAGTTCAAAAAGGAACTAGATGGGATGCCCACCGAACTTTTTTGTCCATTTCAAAGTCTTGAACCATTTCTCTCGACCATGTTTATTGGGGAGGGGTAGGGGAAAACCAATTCATTTTTCAAAAGCCTGGCTCTAGTCTGAAGCAGTCAAGGCTGCCTTGCATTTTTCTGCCTCTCCAAAGTTTTTTGAGAGCAAGGGTGGTGTAATAAAAGTTTCCATATGTCTTGAAGCATCTGACAGAGCTCTGAGTGCTCCATACTTTCCTGGAGTGTTGGCGTCACAAAAATATGAATACATCCCCTTCTGTGGATGGTTGGCGTGTTATCAGTAGAGTCGTGCCCCAGGCATAGCCACTGTTTTGAAGCCTTCCAATTTTGTGCTGTGTTGTTCACCTAAAGTAGACTGTTGTCAAAAATTTACCTTCAGAAAGAGATTAAAACAGATAATAGCAAAATTCTCCTCATAATGCTTTACGTTATGCCAGCTTCCTGGATCTCCCTTGGGTTTGTGCCGTAGGGCCAGGTTATAGATGATAAGACACTAATGAGCTGTTATAATTAGATCCTTGTGGATGGAGCCCAAGTTCTACTTAAATTACAGCTTTTATCAAGTCAGATAATGGCTGGAACACTCCAGGACAGGGCTGGGGCTTTGGTATTGCCCTTCTCTAAAACGTTTATTATTATTTTAGTTTTTTAAATTATTGTTTGGGTTCAGTGAGAAGGGTAATTTTTCCCCCTATGTTATCATGCTATGAAAGTTTTCTTATCTCAGTCACGATAGAAGTACTTGCTGAAATAAGAGTATTCTTATTTGAATCACATAGTCATCATCTGTGTGCTTCCTCTTCATGAATATGGAGGAGATCTTTGCTTATATTTTCTATCTTGAAATGCAACTTTGCAGAACACGATTCAACTCTAGGCCCATGAACTGCTCCACCTTCAGCATTTTCTAATGGCATCACAGTCTACCTTGCTGCTTAAGCAGAAACCTCAGTTCATCTTGCTACTTCCCTCTTCTTCATCCTCTACACCCAATTACCAAATCCTACTGATTCTACATCTCTTAAATTCACCCATTTCTCCTTCATTATCAGTAAGCTTTTCCAAATCCCTCATTTTCTCACGGCCAGTTTGTGTTTTGGCTGACCATCCAATTCTAGACTCTTGCACACTTCCCAACTGGAATGTCCTCTGAATTGCTGGATCCCAACATTTTTTTCTCTTTTTTTGAGCAAAAACTATCCACTCTGCCTTTTTAAGTTAAAAACCAAAACAAAACAAAAAAGAAATCAAAGACTATCCCAAGAGAGTAATTGTTCTCTGGACTCTCAAAGGTCAAGAGAAACAGGCCACTTCCATTTAAGTTTCCCAGAATATTAAAAAATGAGGAAATGTCAAAATAAGTTATAAAATTTTCGTGTGTTATAACTATGCACTTAAGAATTAATACTTTTAGCATGAGGAAACTATGCCATGTAGTTATGCCTTTCACAAGATGATTGGAAGATTTATTAAAATACCAATTCCTAGTACTTTATAGGTGGTGTTTTTTGGATAGGGGGAACACCTTTATATTAATGTGATGAGCATACCTATAACATTTAGGAAAGCATTTGTCTGCAAACAACCGAAGACCTAAGAATGTAATAAGTAGGTATTTATACATCTCACATCTAGGAATCTGCCTATTTATTGTAATTGCATATGGGCTGATTCATCCCAAGGGAACCAGTCTCATTCATTTTTCTATTTCTAGAGCCCAGAGTGGAACCTGGCATATTGAGGGAAATCAAAATGTGTCTATTGAATGAATGGGCTTCCCATGTGGTACAGTGGTGAAGAGTCTGCCTGCCAATGCAGGAGATGTGGATTTGCTTTCTGGGCTGAGAAGATCCCCTGGAGGAGGAAGTGGCAACCCACTCCAGTATTCTTGCCTGGAAAATTCCAGGACTCAGGAGCCTGGTGGGCTACAGTCCATAGGGTCACAAAGAGTCAGACCACGACTAAGCCACTGAGCACGCACATACATATTGAATGAATAAATGAAAGAATGCAGGGAATGGGTGGGGAGTTTATTGTACGGCTTCAGTTAGGTCAAATTTAAGAAAACAGGCTGCTGCTTTTTATCTCTCTCCTAGAACCAGAACTTTGTTAACGTAGGACCAGACCTGCATTAATAGGTCCAGATCTTCTTAAGATATGTGTTGAGGACTTTTAAGCAGCTTTTAGGAAAAGCTGTCATGTATTTCAGGAGTTTGAGGGTTCTGTTTCTTGCCCTTAATGTGCTTTACTTTTCTCCTGATTGACACAGAAGCAGTTTGGTTGTGGGACACCCCCCAAGAGGTCAGCTGTGACCATGGTCATTAACAGAGTTGTTTGCAGGACTTCTCTGGTGGTTCAGTGATTAAGAGTCTGCCTACCAATTCAGGATTCATGGGTTCGATCCCAGGTCCAGGAAGATCCCAGATACCATGGAGCAGCTAAGCCCATGGGCCACAACTATTTAGCCTGTGTTCTAGAGCCAGGGAGCTGCAACTACTGAGCCCATGTGCCCTAGAGCCCGTGCTCCGCAACAAGAGGAGTCATTGCAGTGAGAAGCCCGCACACCACCAGTAGAGAGTAGCCCCCGACTCACCGCAACTAGAAAAAAGCTCAGCAATGAAGACCCAGCACAGCCAAAAATTAATACATTAAAAAAAAAGTTTTAAAAAAGATTGTTTTTGGATTCATGTGTGTCCTTGGTGAAGGTTCAGGAATCCTTGTGAGATGCTCCCTTCTGTGTGTAAAGTTCTTTTGCTCTTAACTGCAGAGACAGCCTTCAGGCACAGTAAACTGTGGTGATTTCTTATGTTGAGGGCTGTGGATGGCTGGTCAGGGAGACGTTCCTGTGAGCATACAGATCTATTCTCTACCCCACCCATCACATGCATTTTACTTTAGCTGAAACTGCTCCTTATTCCTCCACGCACATTTCCTCATAATGAGTCTTTGCGTGAATTACAAAAATGTCCTTCTTCTGCATGGATCGGGTAGGAAAAGCCAACTCCCTCTGCATGGACACAGTTCCATGGGTGCATGACTTGGAGACCTGACATTATATCTAAGCAAAGATAAAGGTTTTCTTTCCTCTGAGCGGAGTGTAACCAGCATTGACCAATGGTAATTGGGTAATGATAATAGTCATGCCCTCAGTCTCTAAAAAAATTACTTGCTCATAGACTTTTAAACTAATAATGATTTTTATTATTTATTTTAAATATTTATATTTCTATAAATTTTAATTTTATAATATTTTTAGATTTATAGAGAATTTGCAAAGATGGTACAAAGAGTTCCCATATATCCCCTTTCAGTTTCCCCTATTTTTAAGCTCTTATATGAGTATGGTATGTTTGTCACAATTAATGAACCAAAATTGATAATACATCATTATTAACTAATGTACATGCTTGATTGAAATTTCCTTAGTTTTTCCTAATATCCTTTCTGAGTTTCAGGAGCCGGTGAGGATACCACATTTAGTTATCAAATCTTCTTAGGTTCTTCTAGGTGGTTCCAGGTTTTCAGACTTTCCCTGTTTTTTGATAAGCTTACTAGTTTTGAGGAATACTGGTCAGATGTTTCGCTGAATGTCTCTCAGTTGAGATTTGCCTAATGTTTTCCCTATAACTAGATTGTTTTAATAGGCTTTATGATTATTTAGGTATGACAAGGCCAGAGGATGACTGCCATTGAAAAGATAGTTTGTTGATCTTCACAGATCCCCCAAGAGGGAGTACATGTTATACCACAGAGGCCGCGCTGGAAGCACTGGGGTTGGTGTGAGGCAGAGGGAGGAAGGGACGCTGGGCAGGAGTCTTTGTGTGGTTTCTGCAGTAAGGACTGGTTCTGCCGGGTGAGCAGGCTTAGGATTGGCTAGTCTGAATAATGTCCGTGGGCTCTGGGGCATAGGGACTGTCCCTAGCTGTCTGCTACCTGTCTTGGGTCATCGGGGCAGGTGGGTAGTGGCTTAGGACTTGGAAACTTGGTACGGAAGTGTCATGCTGTGGACTCTGGTTTGGTTAGTTTGTTTCTGAAAAGCATACCCCTGGGAAGGGGACTCTTCTTGGAGAATTGGGGCGGGGGGAGACGAGGGAGGGAGGAGGCCAAGGCAGGGTGGCTCAGGGATGTGATCTGGTTTTCCAGAACAGAGCGTGTCTGGGGTATGCATGTAACACAGGTGTCTTACAGAACAGCCTACGAAAGCTAGAAACATGCTTAATACATGGGGTTCTATATTGTGGGGTAAAGTGCCACTTTCAATCCATCATATCAAGGGTACCTGATATCTGTATAACTTATCATTGTTGATATTGACCTTGACTACCTGGCTGATCGGACCGTAATTTGTGGCACTGTACCTACTTCATGTCTGCCTTGAATGTTCATCTCGTATGTTTGGAGTGTTTCTAGGGTAAGATATTGATTAACGTTCAGTGTCGTTTTCCTTGAGTCTTGAGCTTCCAGAAGAATGAACCTGCCTATAGTGGGTTCTGGCTCTCTTTGGGGTGGCTGTCTCCATAGACTAGAGGTTTGAAACTTGGGTCTTGGGCAAGATAAATTCATGGGGAGACTTGTGTCTGAACATCCTGCGTGCATGCATGCTAAGTTGCTCCAGTCGTGTTCAACTCTTTGTGACCCCATGGACTGTAGGCTCCTCTGTCCATGGGATTCTCCAGGCAAGAACACTGGAGTGGGTTGCCATGCTCTTCTCCAGAGGATCTTCCCAACCCAGGGACTGAGCCTGCACCTGTTACGTCTCCTGCATTGGCAGGCAGTTCTTTACCACTAGTGCCACCTGAGAAGACGTCTGAACATCCTACTGTTCTCTAAAACGGTAGTCCTGTGTATACTTCCAATTGCTGAATAGACATATCAGTGAATACTGACAACTGTCAGGAGTTAGAGTTGATTACCACTGAAATGAAACAGAATATATATTCGTAATACTTAGCTGTCTGTTAAGATACTCACGAGTATGAACCTATTTTTGTATATAAATTTAAAAAATCCTGGTTACTCCATAAGTTAAAATCTTTTGGAGCCCTCCGATGTTGGTGCAGATCATGAAAAATATGTCAGTGTTACTGCTCTGCTTTTGAAAATCCTGAGTTGGGCAAGGCAGGACATGGAGTTGGTTGGTAACTCACCTGCATCCTTTTATTTTTCCCCTCGTGCTTCAGGGTCTAAGTCGCAGAACTGTCTGTGGAACTCCCTCATCGATGGGCTCACGGGGAATGTCAAGGAGAAGCCACGGCCTACAATTGTCCACGATCCTCGGCCACCTGAGGAAATCCTTGCTGATGAATTGCCTCAGCTCGATAGCCCGGAAGCCTTGGTGAAAACATCCTTCAGGTTTGGTGGATTGCAGCTCAGTTTGTTCCTTCTTGTTTGAGTGTGCATTGATTTCAGTCCAGTTGGACGCATCGTCAGCATGGCCCGAAAATTACCTCATTTCTTTGCACTTACTTAGAATTGATGAAGAAGTGTTGGAATTAGTGCTCACTGGACTTGTGGCTGGATTTCCTGAATGTAGTGAGGACTGTATCAGTAGTTAAGTTGCTGTTGATACTTAATTGGTATTGGCATCTAAATGCTGAGGCAAAGAATTTACTGATATTGGCAATTTGAATGGGATTAATGAGTCTTTTGCTTCAGAGGAGGTTGCAGCATGGAGATAAGCACACAGAGAAAAAGCACGCGGTGGGGATGAATTCAGCCGGGTGCCTTTAGCGTCCCTTGCTGGGGGAGGAGTTCTGGTTGTGAGAGATGTGAGGGCTGCGGGCTCCTGAAAGGAAGTGGGGGATCTTCTTGTGTGGTTTCCCAGATGGCTGTTGACTCTGTTCTTATTCATCGTTTGGTTTTGCCTCTTCTCTCAGAAGTCTCTTGTGTTTTCTTTTCATATGGTATTCCACTTTCGTCATAATTGTATTTGTATTAAATAACAATCAGTCTGAGTATGGATGTGGTATAGAAGTGATTTTTTTTTCCTCAGTGGGTCTTTTCAACTCACTTTTGGAATACATGGTCGTACTGGTATCAGAAATGAAGATTTAATGATTTTGCCAGCCTGCCTTCCTCCCCGCTTCCCTTGTTACCCTAATTTTACTGCTTTCATTTTTCTCTGCATTGTCTAAGACTCTCATACCCTCCACATGGCTAGTAGAATGCATGAACTTCCCTTTTCTTCCCTCATAGACAAATCAGACAAGATTTGGAGTCCAGGAAATACATCTGAAAACTGTGCTCTCCTTTGCATGCAGGTGATGTGTGTAATCGCCCAGTAAAAGCCATTTCATTGTGCGAAGGTTCTTAGTGTGGACTGAATTATAGATGAGTTCTGAAAAGGAGTGATGAATAGGGGGTTGGATTTCTTTATATAATGTGACTGATGCAGTGGCGGGACCAGAATTGCAAGGCAAATGCTTTTCTTATTCCTCATAAAGGTTTGGTTACTGCATTGTGAGGTTTAAATAAAATAAAACCCACTCAAGTAGAGAGAATGAACCTGCAATTCTGTGCAAGTGACTGTGAGGGAAGAGGGGAGGGTGAATGGCTCTCGTGGTCTGTGTGTTCCCGTCTCCAAGCATCTCTGGTGCAGTCAGCCCCTGTGTATTCTGTCTTCTGGTAGCTATGCCTTCCACCCCAAACCAGGTTCATGGTCTTCTTCAATGAATGGCTGAAGAGTTGCTCTCATGAAGAGAACATCTTATTTGCTAACCCAACTCCATTACCATCATCCCTTCTCTTTGCATCCCCTCTGTGCTCTTTAATAGAGAAACTGTACTGGCCATGAAACTGGCCATGAACTTCTTTTGATCCACTAGTTATATTATGTGCCAAGGTCTCAGTTCCAGAAAGAGATTAAGTTATAAGTTTGTTAAGATCAAGATTTACTTCTGGTTCCTTGTAGTGCTTTGGTGTGGTTGGTGTAGTGTTTGGTGTAGTACTTTTGGTGGGTAGGCTTATTTACACAGCAGGTGTAGATATGCCAGTTGTACAGCAGTGGGAGCCAGAAAGGTATTGGCATTTGTTATTCATTTATTGGTCTCCTTAATGCAACTCTGTGCTATCCTGGAACCATCCTTTGTTTCAAGGAAGATAGTTGATTCCAACAGCCATGTTAGAGGGTAAGTATTCTCTAATGTAGTAGTCCTTAACTGTGGTAGTCATGTCAGTTGTGAGATTTGTTGCAGATAAATTATTATAAGCCAAAGATGGGAACAGCTTGCTTATCGAGAAATAAATTTGAGCAGGATCAAGGTTGCCCTTGTAATAATGCTGCTTGTTTTCTGTATGCCTTTAGAGTTCAGAGAAGGAGTGAGTGATAGCTGGATTGTAAATAATGCTGATAGGAATATATCCCTGTGTGTTCCCCTACCTCACCATTTACTCCAGGAGTGAAAAAAGTGAGAATTGCCGACTCCAATGTTAGTGAGTCTGGGAAATCTAGGAAGACTGGTGTGTTATGCTCCTAAACTTCAGGGGTGCATCTGTGATCAGTGCTCTCAACCCTAAGATAACTTAAGTGTAGTCATTCCTTTGCTGAGATTGAGGTGTTGGGTTCTTTTTTCTGACTCTGAAATTCAGAGCCTCTCAACCACCATGCCTTGTGTGTACGTGTGTGTGTGTGCTTTGGACACATTTATACACAACCCCACACCCAGTTAAGGGATCCAGGCATGTGACTATGAACACCCTGCCCTTTGCAGTTCTGCAGAGTTGTGTTTACTGTGGAGGAGCATGTGATTCTCATGAGTTGGCATCATCTGCCCTCATAGCTTCCCTGCAGGAGCGTTACTACTGAGCAACACGGGGTAAGGGGTAACTTAGCTTGCTGTCTTCTCTTTCTCCTTCATCACACATGGAGGGCATTTGGAAATTTGGGGCCACAAAATATGGTCATTTTTTTTTCTCCCTGGGCAAGGAAATGCCTCTTTATCAGTGCTGGAGTTGTTCCTGTGGGAATCAGACCAAGGGACCCTTATTGGGACCCTGACGCTCAGCTACTTCCTCCTACAGGAGATGCTCTGTCCCAAGGGCACCTCTTCCATCAGCCTCTGTAATGAGTGTATGTGGTAGGTGGGGGCATCCTCCCCAGGCAGCAGCTCGGGACACACCTGCAGGCAGTGGTTGGCGGCCGTCTCCTGCTCCTCCACGCCTTTGAGTGATACACACCATGTGAATTATATCAGACTTGGGTTTTGTGGCTCCAGGTGCAGACACTGTGGGCTCTGAAAGCTCATGAAGCCTCTGGCATGAAAAGTCTGCTTTTAAGACTGAGACTTATGAAAAGAAGAAAGCAGGAACCGTAACTAAATAAAAAGACTTCATTGTTTGGGAAGTAGACAGTCCTGGGAACTGTACCTCAGATGCCTGTCTTCCTTGTTCCTCACCTCTGTTCCTTTGAACCTTGTTCTACTCAGGGTTTTCTTAAAAGAGATGAGAGAATATGCTGAAACTGGAGCTTAAGGAAGACAGACTGCTCCAGCCAGTCTGATTAGTGACAGGAACCTCAGGAATTACCACTAGAGGACCCAAGAGAACAGGAAAGAGCTGGCTGCTGAGCTTCCTTTTCTCCCCAGCTTCTAGTGTGTACGTTTGCCAAGGTGGGACCTGGCCCAGATTGTACTGAAAGTCAAGGAAACCCATGTTTATTGAGCATCGACTGTGTCTAGGAACCGTCCATTTGTTTGCTCATTTAATCTTCTCAAATACAAACAAGATGAGTAGCGCTATTCCAGTTGTACAGGTCACGAAACTGAGTCCTAGAGAGGTCAGTCAGCTTACCCAGAGCCATCCAGCAGGAGGCAGAGCTGGGAATTTCAGTCCAGTCTGCCTGGTTCCAAAGCCTTACCCTCTCCAGTGTGTTCCACTACCACCACGCCACCTTGACTTTCCTGCTCCTGGGTTTGCTCGTGGTGAAATAAAGATGGCATGATTGGCTCTACTAATTTGGGTGTGCAATTTAGATATGTAGTGAGGCTTATCCTATGAGACTGACCCTGTTCTATTGCACTAAATCCTTTTTCTAGTCCAAATTTATATTTTTAATCCACTTATTCTTCTTGGGTAGGAGCCCTTTAAGGCAAACTTTGTGTCCAAATTCCTTGAGGGATCCTATTAAATGCAGATCCACATTCATTAGATCTGGGTTGTAGCCTGTGAATCTAACAAGCTCCCAAGTAATGTGATGGTCCAAGGACCACCCTCTGAGGAGTGAGTCATGGGCTTTGGAATACCACAGGCACGAATTTGCACACTGTCTTCTAAACTGTGTGATTTGAGTTATGGTTTTGATTCTCAGTTGCCTTATTTTACAAATGAAACAGTGAAATAACAACATAATGGCCTTGGGCCCTATAGCTGGTATTAAGTAAATGATGAATAAGACAGACCCTAATTCCTTCTCTCTCCCAGGTTTCAAAACCCTCTTTAGGAGTGGATTGATCCTCCACGCCTTGACCCCTTCTTCTGTGACTGGGCTCTGCAGTGAGCCCCAGGCTGGGAATATGAGCCTAGTAGGTACTTTGTGAGCAAGACCAGCCACTGGTCTTGCCTTTGTGGGCAGTAGTGGAAATTCTGAAGCCAACCAGTGCATTGGCCATTTCAGTTATTAGTGCTTACCTTAAATTATGTGACTCAACACAGGCAGAGTTGCCAGGTTTTGGGAATTTTGCATTTGGAAGAAGAGCATGTTCACTCCCTGGAGAATCACTGGGGGTTTGATGAGCTTCTGTTCCCACGTTGAATGGACTTATCTGGGTTCTGGCAAAAGTGTTCCTGATTCTATACATAGCTTATTGAGAATATGTTCCAGAGAGCAGAATTACATTGAGCCAACACCCTTGGCCGCAGATGAGATTAAGTTCTTGTCAGATCCCATTTAATGGATTATGCTTTCATTGCAGAATTACATTTTTGAACTCATCCTCATTTTGGCTTTTGGCAGTCATTTTTCCACCAGGGGCTGTGGCCAAGAAGCCAGTTTCTGACTTGATTACTTTCAGGAAATGTGCAATCTGGCTGATGATACAGTGTGGCACGGGGTAGCATCCCCTGTAGCTTTGGACCCCACCCTGGGATGAGTCATGGGTTACAATTCCCAATTAGCTCATAGGAAGTCTGCTCACATGTCTCTCTATAACCATATGTTGGTCACCCACTGGGAACTTCGGGGACCCTAACTTCTGTGACTTGTGCTGCCTCCTGGGAGTTGACATTTTTCTTGTCTAGTCTTCACTAATCCTAAGCAGTAGACTCCTGCTCAAGTCTGTAAAGGGGAAAAAAGAAAGGATGAATTCTGATTTTTTTTTTTAACTCAGTAGAGTTTCTGTTGTAACTTTGGCTTCCCACAGGGGAAATATTGATATTTAGGCTTTTCTTTATAAGCGAGTTTTTATAGACATTTTTTTCAGTGTTGGAAATTGACAAAGCATATATTATGTAGACACTTCCATCTGCATTCTCCCTAGTCTTTCCATTGGTATTTTGGGAAAGTGGGAGTTTGTCTATGTGGTGGCCTTATGAATGCACCTTTCCCATCTCTGACCACCGGGAACATGCTTCACCCATGGCCCTGGCTTCTGCAGGAGGATATTTGTCCCTGTGATGGTTCCGTCTGTGTTTTCAAGGGCACTTTCAGCCAATGACTGAGAGTGCCAGGGGTCCTAAGGGTGACCATTCTTGGGAGACATGGGTCTCCTCTGATAGGGGCATCTGCTTGAGAGCTCCCCAGTGACCTCCGTGAACTTTCTTTAGAATTGCACTGTGATCTAAGAGGCTGCCACCCAGCCTATCTCCTTCTCTACTTCACTGGGAGTCAGATCTGCATCTCGCCTTTCCCTACCTCTCTGGCTCGTTGCCCATTTTCTCTTTCAAATGTTTCCCCCTGATAAGTTCTTTGCATATCTAATCCTTCCTTGGTACTTGCTTCTTCGAGGGCCCTGGCTGATGCAGTCTCCCACTATGCTGTGATCCTCAACTGGCCCACCACTGCCCGCTCTGTGCTGTGGACACAGCTTCCAGGCTACTGGCCTAGAAATCCTGGGCCAGTTTCTCTACTTGATTTTATATCTTCCCCATGGGCTCTAGTAGTGAGATGAATGTGGGGCAGGCCACAATTTTTTTTCTAGTGTTTTGTGTTTTTATTGCTCACTAGGAACTTTGTTAAAACATTGAGATTAACTAAAGAAACTCCAGCATAAGAAGGGAGCATTTAAAATTATACCCCAAATATAATTGTTTCATTTGTACAAGGAGATGCTGAAGAATGTTGGACATTGTATAGATGGTTTGCCAGCCAGTGGACCAGTTTCCAGGGCTAACTTCCGCTTGAGAACACATCCTTTTTCAAGCCAGACACTTTCTCATCAGGCTATTGGGAAGCCAGGTTTTCATTGACACAAATGGTGCTCATCTGGGTGTTCTCAACCTCTCAGTCTATGCCTAAATCAAAATAACCTTTGGAAGCACATTTAGCAAAGTGTAAGTCAGTCATCCTAGGATAATCCCACTGAGAGGAGTGGTGGGGAGAGGTGTCTTTAGAACTGTTTGGTGGGGGAAGGGCTGGGATCCTCCTGGAGCCTCCGTCTCCATTGCTCTGCCCACGTGCAGTCTGGGTCAGCCTCCCATGCTTCCTGATGAGCAACAGGAACTTCTGTCATAGGTCACACAGAGACCTGAAGTGTGCAGGGAGTCCCTGAAATTCTCTCTAAATGAAGGAAGGCCTCTGTCTCTGGCAGCGCTTTGTATCCCATTGAGGTCTGGTCATGATACTCAGGTGCTTCAGGGTCAGATGGTCTGGCATTTAGTCCTTGGCTACTTGGGCCCCATGTCAACCTCATGAGCTAACTTCCCAGTCATTATTTCAGGTAACTTCTGAGGTTTGGCCTCAGGAGCTTGTGGGGACCTCTGGGGCCTGTCCAAACCACATAGAACCCAAGAGACAATTTGGGAAACTAAAATCCAGTCTTCCTCTACCTGACTTTACTGGCCACAAATGTGGACCTTCTGCTTAATGGGTGGATGTCCCTCTAGAAAGAGAAGATGAAGTCTCATCCCTGCCTTGTCTGCCTTGGTTTCCCTTCTCCCTATAACCCCCTCAAGTATGAAAAACTGGCCTCTGGCTCCCTGCATCTCTTACGTTATAACCCCCCTCTTCCCTGGGACCAGGCCTTGGGCTAAGTCTTGATGGCAGATGAGGTAAAGAGACAGATTGGCCTAACTGATATGGGCCCCCACCCTGGGAACTACCTCAGAAGCACCATATGTTATGCCTTACAAACTTTCAATGATGAATGACTTTACCTAATTTTTCTGTGGTAAAATTAAAGTTCCCTAAGTGAAAACAAAGCAAAACCCTTTGAAACTGTGCCCTGAAGTAATGCATGTCTGGATATCCCTTGATTGGTGATTGGTCCCTGTCTTCGGAGTGGGGGAACCTTGGCTTACATTATGAACTTCACAATAATGTGACTGTATGTTTTACTCAGTAGAAATTTTTGTTCCCATTTTCAGCCTTAGGACAGGGTTTCTGCCCTTGCTAGCAGGAGGGGGAAGGTTTCCTTCTCGTTGACTCTTTCTCGTAATAGATGCTCTCTTCCCATTCAAGTGTTCAGTGCATGTTCTGCAGTTGTATCCCATGCCTAGTGCTAGAACCACACGAGGTGAACTGAACCCGTACATAGTCCCAGCTCCTGGACTTCACAGGGATCAGTGACTGTGTTGAATGGCACTTGGTGTAACCATGAAACAAGCCAGCCTGGAAACGTAAAGCTGAGGCCAAATATGGCAGGGCATTGTTTACCATCAGAAGAAGGTTCAGTTTTATTCCAGGCAGAGATCTTTGGAGGCTTTGGAGATCTTTGGGGAAGCATAAAGAAAATAGCATTTTTTTCTGATTAAATTATAATGTTAGGATTTATATTTTCATGCCTTGGTCCTCTTTACATAGCACATCAAAACTAATGTTTCCCGGCCTGCAGCAGAGGTGGAATAATGGGGCTGGAATAATGGAGCTGGAAAACAACATGGGATTTAAACACCTATGGAGAAAGGGCATGGAAAACCTGGAGAAGAAACTTTTGAAAATATGTTTTCCCTCATGGGTATGAACAGGGACCAGTTTTTTCTATTACTTGTAAATGCAGTAGTAGCTAATGGTTATTGATTAGACATCCCCAAAACTGTAGTCAAGCTGTTCCCATTTATTGATTACTGTTAAGTACAGCTAGAGGTGAATTTGCTAAGATGAATTAGACTCCAGAGGCCAGCTTGGTTGGGGAAGGATGGTTATTTGAACAAGAGCTGCAGCATGCTTGTCTTCCTTTGGAAGAGGTAATGATTCCAGCTCAGGTGATGGGGTCAAGTGTTTGAAGGCAGGCACACTGAAAACTGTCCAAGAGTGTAACTTGTGCGCACTCTACAAAGTTAGAAATAGGAAGATATGAATCAAATAGCAAACTTGGATTACAGATCCAAAACCTTGATCTGTTCATCAGTTTCATTGTTTGAAAATGATCCAGATTGAGAATTAGAAAAGGGATATATGAAGGGAGCTGAATTACATTTATTAAATTTTGTGTTTCTTCACTGTTCTGCTAATTATTATCTTTGACCATGTCTGGCCATGTCAGGGTTGAGTTTTCTTTGTCGTCAGGTTTCCATGGGTAGCACTGAATTGGGCTTTTGTGTCTAGCTCTAAGCCAACTGGTAGGTACCTATTAAATATATTGTTTTTCAAAAATGATTTTTGATAATTTTTAAACCTTCAGAGAAGTTTTAAAAATAGGAAAATGAACAGCTGTCTATTTTCCACCTAGAGTCACTTGCTTGCTTGCTATCTAATCAGTCTATCATCTATTTACCTTTGTTTTTTCTGAATCTTTTAACCCTAATGTGTAGACATTGTGGCCTTTCTGCCTCAGCTTGTATTACTTAAGAATGAGACCATTTACTTACACAGTGTAATTACCAAATTCAGGAAGCTTAACTTTGATATAATACTATTTTCTGATATACAGCCCACATTCAGATTTCACCAGATGTTCCAATAATGTCTTTTATGGCAGTCATTTTTCTCATCTAGAACACTTTCCTGAAGCACGTTACGTTGATTGTCATGACTCTTTAGTTTCATTTAATTTGAAGCCGTTTTCTAGTCTTTGTCTTTCATGGCATTAACATCTTGAAGCAAGTGGCTCGTGTGTTTTGCACTGCAGAATGTTCCTCCATTTGGGATTGTCTGATCGTTGCCTTGTGATATGATTCGGGTTATTCATGGTGACAGGACTACTATATAAGTGACGTAGATGTTGTGCCCCTGGTGCAGCAATAGGAAGAGGATTGTCAATTGTCCCATTACTGGTGATGTTAACTTGGATTATTTCATTGTTTGCCCCAACATTTCCACAGTAAAGGTGCCAGTCTGCCCTTTGTAGGTAATAAGTTATCTGTGAAGAGATAACTTTGAGATGATATAGATGATCGCTTTATTTTATTAATTAATTAATTACTTTTTGGTTGCTCTGGGTCTTTGCTGCTGTGTGAGGGCTTTCTCTAGTTGCAGCAAGAAGGGGCGACTCTGGTGTGGTGCATGGGCTTCTCATTGCGTGGCTTCTCTTGTTGTAGAGCACAGGCTCTAGGCTTGTGTGCTTCAGTAGGTGCAGCATGTGGACTCTAGAGGGAGAGCTCAGTACTTGTGGTGCATGAGCTTAATTGCTCTGTGGCATGTGGAGTCTTCCCGGATCAGGGGTCGACCAGGGGTGGAACCCATGTCCCCTGCATTGGCAGGTGGATTCTTATCCAGTGCACCACCAGGGAAGTGCAATGATCTCTTTCTTAAAAAACCTTTATGCAATGGTTTTAGCATCACTTGATGTTTCTTGCCTGAATCAATGATAATATCTGACTCTATTATTCTCTATTTATTAAATGGCATTTGATGATAAATAAGAGTTTGCCCTTCCTCCTTCTCTTGCTCCTTTTCTGTATTGTAGTATCAATATGGACTCTGGATTTTTCTTTCATCCGATGTTGTATGAGCCATTATATCTTCATCCTACCTGGACCCCAGGGGGGCTGTTTGTAAGAGAAAGGACACAAAGAGGGCAGTCCTTTATACATACATACTTCCTGTATGGGCAGTCCTTTAGTCTAAATGCATCAACCCTAATAGGCAGAAATAAGTTTGACTTGGAATGTAAAGAAGTGTATCAGCAAATCCAAGCTCTTATCCCCTGTCCTGCCAGTAGGGATTCCATGGGGTCCTTTCATCTGATGGAAGGCTGTATTTTGACCTGAATCTGTTGGTGCCACTGGAATTATAAGAAATTGCAGCGTGGTGAGAGTGGCATTGTTTTCCCATCAATTTTCCATGAAGTGAGAGGACCAAATGCCATGATCTTAGTTTTTTGGATGTTGAGTTTTAAGCCAAGTTTTACACTTCATGGCAAATAGATGGGGAAACAATGGAAACAATGACAGACTTTATTTTCTTGGGCTTCAAAATCACTGCAGATGGTGACTGCAGCCATGAAATTAAAAGATGCTTGCTCCTTGGAAGAAAAGCTGTGACCAACCTAGACAGTATATTAAAAAGCAGAAACATTTCTTTGCCGACAAAGGTCCATCTAGTCAAATCTATGGTTTTTCCAGTAGTCATGTATGGATGTGAGAGTTGGACCATAAAGAAAGCTGAGTGCCAAAGAATTTATGCTTTTAAACTGTGGCGTTGGAGAAGACTCTTGAGAGTCCTTTGGACACCAAGGAGATCCAACCAGTCCATCCTAAAGGAAATCAGTCCTGGGTGTTCATTGGAAGGACTGATGCTGAAGCTGAAGCTCCAATACTTTGGCCACCTGATGTGAAGAACTGACTCATTGGAAAAGACCTTGATCCTGGGAAAGACTGAAGGCAGGAGGAGAAGGGGATGACAGAGGATGAGACGGTTGGATGGCATCACTGACTCGATGGACATGCTGCAGTCCACAGGTCGCAAAGAGTCGGACATGAGTTATCGTCTGAACTGAACTGACAGTGACATAGAGTGTGTTGGGGGAGGCATTACTTAGCCATAGAAAGGAGTTTGAATGTATTGTCTGGACTTCTAACTAGTCTCCAGGTCTTTTCTCTCCCCCTCTTTCTGCCATGTTGTGCTGCTCCTTGCTTTCAGCTTTTGTAGCCCAGAGTCTGATATCTATTTCAAACCCCATGGTCCGAAGAGTTGCCTGCATCTTATCACTGATGGGTATAGTGGGAATGCCTGAGCTCCGATTTTAATCCCAGCTCCATCCTTCATCTGCTCTGTGACCTTGAGCAGGCAATTAAGCTGAGCCTCAATTTCCTCATCTGTTTAAAGGAATTAAATTGTTTCTTCCAGGGGTACATGTGAGAAGTCAAGGGGGGCGTGCTTGTCAAGCAGTGTTACTGTGTCTGCTATCAGCAAGTGCTCTATAGCAGTAGGTAATGTGCAGTTCGCTGTAGGCCCTGTGTTGTGTGAAGATGTTCACGTTATCTGGTTGTCCCTCAGGTGTGTCCTTTAGTGCTGAAAAGCCACTCTGACACCAGGCACTTTTGAGGCACCTCGCCCTCTCTTAAGTTTCTATCATTTTCCTCTTAATTCTTGTCTAGTCCCATTGTGTGTAATAACAGTAGCTAACCTGACTGAAGATTTTTGTGCCAAGCAGTTTTCCACTGCTTTACATGCTGTCTATTCAATTTTCCCAACAACCCTGGGAGATTTTTTAATTTTTATTGCTTTAGTTTTACAGATGAAGCAACTGAGATGTAAAGAAGTTAACTTGCTGAAGGTCATCCCACCAATTGGTAGGTCTGGGTGGGATTCAGAGCCATACGTTCTGGCTCCAGAACCCACATATAACCGCTAGACCACACTGCCTCCCTGGTCTAGCATGGAGTGGGTCTGGGTTCTCTGGTTTTATTGCTGGTGTGGATTTGCTTTCAGCTGGGCTCCTGCTTCTTGCCTACTTCCCAGTGAAGTGCCAGCATCAGCCTACTCTCTTCATTTCCTGCTGTTTCCTCACGCCTGGGGTTGACTCTTACTGCATCACCAACTGGCCTGCTTGGGCTTCATTCCCTGCCTGTCCCTGCCTCCTGTAGTACACAGCTCAGCCTGAAAATGCAACTTTAGCTGCTGGGCCGGAGAACTGGAAAGCTTAAGACTCACTGCTGTCCTGGCTGTAAGCTCATATGCTTGCTATCCATAGGCCTCTTCTGTGAGCTTGTCCTGCGGTCTTGGACAGAGCTGCAGCATCCCCCTGCAGTCTTGCCAGAGCTCTGTCTCTGGCAAGTGACCCATGGTGGCCATGAACCTGGTACAGGGGCCTGGTAGAGGCAAATGGCTTAGAACTGGGATTTAGAATCAGGCAAAACTGCGTTTCTCTCCCAATTCTGTCACTTACCTCCTTGGGAAGGTTACTCGACTTCTCTCGGCCTCAGTTTTCTTTCTGCAAAATTGAAACAGTAGTGATGGGAGGATGAAATAAGAAAAGTGTATGGAAAAACACTTAGCATAACAACTAGTGAAATCTGAGTAAGGTTGTAGTTTAGGTAACTGTACTGTGTCCATGTCAGCTTCCTGACTTTGATAACACACTATGGTTGTGTAAGATGTTATCATTAGTGGAAGCTGGGTGACGGGTACATGGGAACACTCTGCACTGTTTTTGCAACTTATTGTGTGTCTACAATCATTTAAAAAAAGATAAAAAAACATTTAATGTAGTCCCAAATCTCAATTAATTGTAGTTTAAATTATAAATTATCAATCACTAGATGTGTCCTTTAATACCGAGAATTCAGTTATTTGACTCAAGCTCAACTTTTTGAGGGGTGGGTGGGTGTGTGTGTGAGAGAGATCTAAGTTAAAGTAAACCAGACAAATTCTAAAATGATTTCCCCTTTCTAATGAACGACATCCGTGGTGTCAGGAGCAGCCACAGATGAATTCCCTGTGTGCTGTAGATTCATTGTCTCCCAGTTGAAAACTTTGTCTTTTACTGCACTTGGTAATCTCTGTTCTCTTCAGATTTATGATCTACTTTCTATTTCAGTGGTTCTTTATCCAAGCTGCAGAGTATACTCATGGCTGATTAAACTAGCACCCCTGGGGTGGGGCCCGGAGAGCTGTGTGGTTTGAAAGCGTCTTTGGTTCTGTGGAGGCCTGGGGACCACTGTGCTGCCTGCACGGTGGGCTCTCCTTCGGCCCCCTCTGCCTTGGGCCCTCTCTGCCTTCAGCCTTCTCCTACGTCCACGTTGCCTTGGCGTATGCTGCTTCCACAGGGCACCATTTTCTAATGAGCATCAGGGCCTTTTCTGACCATGGTTGCCAGGTAGACTTTGCCCCTTATCCTTATAGTATTTAGTATTATAGTATCTGGAGTGGATGTCTGGAGTTCTGGAATCATCACTGAAGGAGCCCTCCCACCCTTTGAGATGCCATATGTCCGTGCCATTTTAGATAACTGAAGTGTCACCAAATGTCCCTTATGTTGTGTTTCTCCAAAAGCCAGTTTAACAGAATGCAGGCGACATGTGTGTTTTCTCTGGGGAATGTGATGGGTGGAAGTTTTCAGAAGGCTGCTGGGCACTGACTACTTTTGCTATGGTTTCAGTGGCTGACGTGTTTTCACCACCTTCTGAGTAAACTCACTGTGGGACCTTGTCTTAGTTACCAGTCCTTTATTCGTCTTTTGTAGGATGAAGTTTTGTCATAAAAAGAATATACTTACCTTGTTGAACATTTGATGAAGGGTAAAAGAAAAAAAAAAAACCTGAATACAATCCCTGCTGTCATTTTGGCATTCTTCCTGAAGTCTTTATAACTAAGCCTTCTTCTTATCATCATAATTATAGTGTGGATACAGTTTCATATCCTAATTTTTTTCACTGAATATTTTAAGCATTTTCCTAATTTGCCACATATGTGCATGCACATGCGTGTGTGTATGAATATATGTTGGATGTTTAGGTTGTCTCAAAGTTTCTCATTCTTTACAGGAATGCTTTGGTAAAAATTCTCATGCACCTAGAAATTCCCATATTTTAAACTGTATCCCTAAGGGTGGGCAACTAGAAATGGAAACACTGGCTCTCTTGCATTGCAGGCTGACTCTACTGTCTGAGCCACCAGGCAAGCCCATACAAGCAAAGTGAGGTTCAGACTCCTTGACTCTTAATGAACTGCACCAGAAGAGGAGCCCTGGGTCCCCCTTTCAGTGGGACTTCTTCCAGCAATTCCAATCCTTAGATTGAGTGGGATGGTGCTCTTATCTAACAACTTTGAATTGACCATTATTACTATTTTTTTCAAGATGCCTTGTCCTTTCATTGAAGTCATACAGGGCCACTGCTGATGACTTTTGTGTCTTTTGATGAAATAGTACTCACAGGAGTAGTACAGTCACTTTTTGATCGGCTCCTGGTAGATGTCAATATCATCTCTCTCTTACATACAAGCAAATTGTGTGTTAGTTGTTCAGTCATGTCCGACTCTATGTGACCCCATGGGCTGTAGCCTTCCAGGCTCCTCTGTCCAAGGGATTCTCCAGGCAAGAATGCTGCAGTGGGTTGCCATTCCCTCCTCCAGGGGATCTTCCCAACCCAGGGATCCAACCCAAGTCTCCTGCATTGCAGGTGGACTCTTTACTGTCTGAACCACCAGGGAAGCCCATACAAGCAAAGTGAGATTCAGAAGAATCAAATCACTTGCCCAGGGGCACACAACTGAGAAGGAGCAGAGCCAAAATTAAACCTTTGGCCCCAAAGCCTGTGTGCTTTCCACCCTACTCCCTAACCCTATCTGGAAACAGGAGCACAGAGACTAGAGTCAGAAGTTGTTCCTGGGGGGAGGAGTTGAAGAGGAGAGGAGAAGGAGAAGGAGAAGAGAAGAGGAGAAGGAAGATAAAATCTTGTGTGAATGATGTACATAGAGTAGAGCAGAACCCACACCAAAGAAAGAACACTTAACAGAGTAAATAAACCTTAACGGGTAAGTATGATACAGACATACTGATTTCTCTAAAATACAGTTACTCTACATCTGAGCCTCACCTGGGAAGGCCCTTTGTTTTTGGATCCCAAGAGACCTGGGTTCACTGGGGCCTCTGGCATATGTCACACAGGCAAACTACTTAATCCCAACCCTAACCCCCAGCCCCAACATTAGTTTCCTCATGTGTAGAATGGAAATGATCACAGTTATACTTCGTGGCTATGGTAAGGATTAAATACAGTACAGTCTGTAAAGCTCAGCACAGTGCTCGATAAAGTACAGATGTTTGTCCACTGATACTAGGAGATGATTAACCAATACTGCAAATGAAGGAAACCTTGACCTTTCATGGTTCTCACTAAGGACTTGGCCCTATTCTAAGTGTTCTTTTAATCCTTATGATAATCTTTTGAGATAGGTACTACTACCAGTATTGCTCATTTTACAGATGGGAATACTGAAATGTAGTTAAATAACTTGTCCAAGATCACTTAGCTCTCAAGTGGTAGAGTTGGATTTTGAATCTCAGTTCTGTCTCCAGAATCCAAGTGATTAATCACTGTACTAAGCTTAACCTTTCAGTTGAATCTGAATGGTTCTGCCCGTCCCTCTGGATGCCCATCCGCAGGATGTGAGATTTGATCACCTTGGCGAGGATCCTTCTGCATTTTAGCCATTGCTCCTCCTGGGGAAACCCTATCAAACTTAGAAGATGGATGGTCTATTTCATAGACAAGGCCAGAGGGAAGCCTTGTAGGGATTGGGCGTGGTCTTTGCCAGCTTCTGGCTTGCTGCAAGGGCATTTCCTGTTCCAGTCTCTTAATCACTGAGGATACAGGTGATCATCCACCTCCCAAGGTGTACAAGGCAGCCCCACAATGATGTGGTCCGGTGGGAGGTGGGTCTGCTGGCAGCCAGCCAGAGTACTTTGGGAATGTGAGCAGCTCTGCTGTGACAATTGAGTGTATCTGTGGCTTGGACTCAGTTCTGCAGAGCTACATGACCTTGGGCATCAAGTTAGACTGTGGCCCAGCAGTTGTCACATCCTTTCAAAGTTCTTGACCCACCCAATAGCTTAGACCAACAACTCAGAGAAAAGGATTATCTCCTTGATTCCAAATGGAAGCCCATGTTCCAAACAAAAAGTAGAAGAAGCTTTTCCTTTACTTAAGCTTCATTATCCATGGTAGGCAAGTGGGCAAGGGGGAATTGAGCTGTGTTTGCCTGTTTGTTTAAAAGAAGTTTTTTTTTTTTTTTTTTCTTTAATGTTTCTGTGATCTGTGCTCATAGAAAAGGGAAAAGAGGAAAATGCTATTCATTTTTCTTTCTTTTCAAATTGTTAAAATTTGATTTCTTCTATGAATATGTTTAACTTTCTTTAATCACACAGTGTCATGTTCTAAGATTTAACATTATAACCTACCCAACATTTTTCCATGTTTAAACTTTCATGAGCATCAAAAACTTTGAAATGTTGTTACTTAGTGGTGGTACCATAATTTAGGAAACCATTGTTGATATTTGAAGTTTTTCTAGTGTTTTGCAAATTTAATGTACTCAGTGCTATGAGGGACATCTTTGTGTTAAATTGTTGTGGACTTAGGATCATTTACTTGGGTTAGATTTTCATACCCTAGGCAGATGTGTGGGACAACTCAGATGAACAGTGTGTTCTAAGAGGTGTTCTGGCTGTCAGTGACTTTGATATTCTTCTCTCAGCACTGCTCTAATCCTTTCACTTGGCATTTTCTTATCAAACAGGTATTAACTGTAATCTCTTTGGTCTTAAAATGCTGTGGCTTAACTCTTATGAAGCAACCATATCTTCCCCTAATTGACACACAGGATCTATGTAATTTTGATATTCATATTATCTATTGATACAGGCATGGGGAGAAAACTTTTCTGCCTGTACTGTACTTTGTGCTCTCTGCAGTGAATTCAATTCTATAACATTTGTTGATCATTAAAGAGCAGCTGTCAGTTTGAAGGAGCTTTAATTGAGTGTCAGAAAATCTAGGTTCAAAATCTGGCTCTGCCCTTTACTAAGTGACCTTATACACAGAGACTAAGCTCTCTGAAGTTTGTTTTAATTTTGTTTTCCGTCTGAGAAGTGAACATAGTATCTTTCTCAGTGGGTATTTGTGAAGATGAATAGCTGATGAGCATAGTAAACTGAGTAACATTATGTAAATAAGAGGTAAACTTATTGTCATACTTGCAGAGTGTTCTGCTTGATACCGTGGGTGACACTAAGGGGAACCATTCATTCATTCGTTTCCTCAACAGACATTTATGGAGTGACTCCTATGTGTAGGGCAGTGACCTGAATGCTGGGCATACAGTGAGGAATAAAACCCAGTAAGCTATTGATGAGTTTGTAATCTAGTAGTACAAAGGACTTTATGAATGAGACCTTTCCACCTTTAAAAATTTATTTTTATTTGATCCTGGGCAGTTATTCTTTAATTCGTAATAACTGCCTTCAACATAGGAGATGCAGGTTCCATCTCTGGGTCAAGAAGATCCCCTGGAGAAGGAAATGACAACCCATTCCAGTATTCTTGCCTAGGAAATCTCATGGACAGAGGAGCCTGGCGGGCTGGAGTTCATGGGGTCACCAAAGAATCAGGCATGACTTAGCAACTAAACGACAACAGATGCTGTGCTGTCCAATGTGGTGGCCGTTTCCTGCATGTGGCTAGTGCCACTGAGGAGCTACATTTTTAACCGTATTTAATTTTAATGAATTTAAATGTAAGCTTGACAAAAGAGATTGTTCAATAACTGAGTTATTGGGAAACTCTTCATGTTTTCCATTGAGAATTATGTCTGGAACAACTTGAGTGTGTTAATCTGCATTTTAAACTATACATTGTATGAAATCTAAATACAATCAAGTTTTCCAGTGAAAAGTTAGCTTCCTAATTGAAATATGCTGTAAGAGTAAAGTGAAAAGTGAAAATGTTGGTCACTCAGTCGTGTCCGACTCTGCGACTCCATGGACTGTAGCCTGCCGGGCTCCTCTGTCCATGGAATTCTCCAGGCAAGAATACTGGAGTGGGATGCCATTCCCTTCTCCAGGGGATCTTCTCAACCCAGGGATTGAACTGGGATCTCCTGCATTGCAGGCAGATTCTTTACCATCTGAGCCACCAGGAAAACCCCAAGAGTAAACTATACACTAATTTCTAAGATTTGATATATATAAAAAAGTAAAATAATTGATAATTTTAATATTGATTACATTAAAATAATATTTTTATATATATTTAATGGATATATTCGTTAAATAAAATATATTGTTAATTCACCTACTTCCTTTTTAGTTACTAAAATGTGGCTATTGGAAAATTAGGCATGTGGGTTGGTTTATGTTTCTATTGGCAGCATCGGTGTAGGTAGAGATGTGTGAGTCACAGTGTGTGCTCTAGAGTAGGCTGCACGAAGGTGCAAAATGCTCTGGGAATTCTGGAGTTGGAGGAGAGAATCATTGCACCAGCAGGGGGTTCAGCAAAGCTTTTTGGAACACTGTCCTTTGAGCCTTTAAGGCAAGCTATGTGGCTATTTTTAAGGTTAGGTTTTATTAAGAAAGAGCAAATTTCAGTAAGAGGCATCAACTTTCACGAAAGTGTAGTGGTCAGAGGGTTTGGGGCATGTTATTAGGAAGTATAACGGACTTAAAAAATGTTATTAACTTCACTCTGCCTTATCTGGAAGCCGCAGAGTTTTTTTAACTTAGCCTGAGCTCTGTTCAGGTATCCTGAAATATCATCCTGATCCCCTAGGGGGCAATAGAAAACACATACTCTTTAAAGCACGTTTTCTGGGGCATTCTGGATTAGGGCTGTAACAGAAATATAGGCAGATAGTTTTGGGAATAGTCTTGTGGTGCTCTAGTGATGGAGTAACTTTGAGACAGGATTCTTGTTGGATCCTTAAGACCAAACCACCTGGCAGCCATATGCCTTCTGCCCTTAGGGCTGAGTATTAGCTTCTACTTTCCCCAAACTACCTATACTGCATTCCTCCTGATTTAAATTTTCTTTTTGGGAAAATGTAAGTAGCTTAAAATCTAAAGTTAAATGTTGATGCAGTTCTCAGACTGAGAACTTTTTTTTTTTTTTAATTATTAATTGTTACTGCTAGTAATGAGGACCAGAACCAAGAGGAAAAATCACGGTCCTAGGAGTCATAAATCTGGAGTTTAAACCCTGCCCCTGCTGCTTATCTATTGTCATTCTGCTAAGCTGGTGAAAATTAGATCAATAAAACTTGTTTCTCTGGAGCCTATTATACAGAGTGAAGTAAGTCAGAAAGAAAAACACCAATACAGTATATTAATGCATATATATGGAATTTAGAAAGATGGTAACAATGACCCTTTATGTGAGACAGCAAAGGAGACACAGATGTAAAGAATAGTCTTCTGGACTCTGTGGGAGAGGGTGAGGGTGGGATGATTTGAGAGAATAGCATTGAAACATGTATATTATCATATGTGAAATAGATCACCAGTCCAGGTTCAATGCATGAGACAGGGTGCTCAGGGTTGGTGCACTGGGATGACCCACAGGGATGGGATGGGGAGGGAGGTGGGAAGGGGGTTCAGGATGGGGAACACATGTACACTCGTGGCTGATTCATGTCAATGTATGGCAAAAACCACTACAATATTGTAAAGTAATTAGCCTCTAATTAAAATAAATAAATAAATTAAAAATAATACTTGTTTCTGAATTATTGCTAAAATGAAATAAATAGAGATAAATGAAAGTGTATAGGTGGTAAAGTGCTATAAAACATGAAGCATCGTTTTGAGTTGTTAGTAATTACTATTGCTAAGTCACTTCAGTTGTGTCCGACTCTGTGCCACCCCATAGACAGCAGCCCACCGGGCTCCCCTGTCCCTGGGATTCTCCAGGCAAGAATACTGGAGTGGGTTGCCGTTTCCTTCTCCAGTGCATGCAAGTAAAAAGTGAAAGTGAAGTCGCTCAGTCATGTCCGACTCTTAGCGACCCCATGGATTGCAGCCTAACAGACTCCTCCGTCCATGGGATTTTCCAAGCAAGAGTACCAGAGTGGTGTTAGTAATACTAATTCTGTAATAATTAGCAACTGTAATTATAGGTATTATTAACAGTGCCCACACAATCATTAATAATCACATGAAATCACCAACAATTATTATTGCAAATTACAATTTTACTATATTTTAAAGTACAGTTAGTAAGCAGTTATAAAGAAACACTTTTTTGAGCCTGACAGGAAGAGCTTGTTATCGATTGGAATCGCCATGTCTACTCCCTATCATTTGCTTTTTTCTGTGTGTATGTTGTAGTTGGGAGGCAAGTGAAGTTGAAGGGGCAGAGGGGCGAGAATGGATGAGATGGAAGCTGTCAGTGAAACTGATGCGTCCTCTGTTGCTGCTCTCCATTCAATAAGTAGTTACATCCTATACAATACCTCTATAATTAGTTTCTCCTTTTCCATCCTCTCCAGCTATTAGTTTGGCTCGTGTCCTTGGCACCCCTCACCTTTCTACCATAATAGCCTCCCAACTGGCCTCTTTGCTTTTAGAATCACCTCATCTGACCCATCCCACATTTAAAAATCTTCAGTGGCTCCCCACTGCCTACAACATCTGTGCTCATCTGAGGCACTGGGAAACATTGTTGAATCAAAGTAATTTGTTACTACTAATAATTAGAGAGCAGAAGTCTGTGAATAATTTATTCTCTTTTTGTTTTACTCTTTAAAAACCAATTAGAACAAGGTTTACTGTATCATTCTGTCTAGCATGGGAGAATAAGAGTGGAATGAGAGCTAATGCATGGAAAAATTGTGAATAAACCCCAGATATGGCTGCAAGACGGTGTCATCTATCATTTATGTTGTGGGAGAAAACTGTTGAGAAATGGTAGCCTGAAGAATGAAATCCATGTTCCTTTGCATAAAAATGATCCGTGATAAAGTCCTTGTTTCATCCTTCTTCTTCCCCCACCCTCCCACATCACCACTCCTGCCAACCCTCCCCCCTGTATTTTTCTTCAGCCATACCGATTGCAGTGACATTTGTTTCCTACCCAGAATGTGCTGTTTCTTCTGTGAGAACACCAACCTCATTCCCTCTAGGGAAGCTCTGTTCCTCTACCTTCTGCCCACCTGGCTTGGGTGAGAGGCTGACCCCACCTTCAGTCTCCTGGGTTGGCCATCTCCCATGCCTGACTGGCAGAAGTATAGGATTCCTCCAACTATGGGGATTGACTGGAGATGGGCTAATCAGAACCAACCTGTGGTTTTGTAGGAATTACTGGGAGCTGGTAGGGTGTGTCTGATCCTTCCAGGGGCTGCGTTGCTGCCATGGTGATAAGGCTACCTGGGTACGAAGCTGACACAGAAGAGAGGAACACAGAGAGGTGGGCACAGAGTCATCACTTGAGACCCTGGATCCACTGGAAGCTAGATAAAGCTTGGTTTTATGAGCCACTCTAATGTCTCTCTGTCTCTCTTAAGTCAGTTTGAATTCAGTTTCTGCCAAAAGTCCTGACCAATATTCTAGACTCTTTACTGTCCCCAATCTTGGCATGCCCTTTACCATGACGTATTTTTGGTCATGGCCCAGAACGCTCCTCCCCATCTCTCAGCTCAGCAGTATTCTGTGTATCTGTCTCCTTCCAGGTCAGATATCCCCACTGCCTTTCCATCCTGCCTGGGCAGAATGAGTGTCCTATTTGAGCTCCTGTAGTCCAGGGTCACACATGACATTGCACTTTGTATTAAAGCTGCTATACATATGTCGGAATTTCTGACCCCTTACTTATGAGATACTTAATTTCAGGCACTTTCTTATTTAAATGTATATCCCTAACACTTTGCACAGTTGCTTTGAATAGACAATAAATATTTGTTGATCTGAATTTACTAGAAAAAGAGAAATGATAAAAATAAGACATAAAAAAAGAAAGAGAAAAAGTGCCTTTTACCGTTTAAATTGTGAGTCTTGGACTGTGGATAAAGGAAGATGGGAACTACTTGTTGAGTAACAAGTTAAACCTATTTAATCTCTTTTTCTGAGAACTGTTGGTCTTTGACAGCTGCAAAATATATGGTAGTCCCTAGATGGGAGGAATTTAGCCTAGCACATGGGGATGGTAAAAAGAGAGGCTAAAGAGGTGCTTCTAAGTTATATAAATCACTGTCAATGATCCTGTGTCTGGCACAGCTGAATAACTCCTGCCAGCCGATGGGATGTCAACTCTGGAATATCTCTCAGGACTCTTCCCTTTTCATATTCCCTGGTTCAGGCCATCCCCATTGGACTACTGAAGGAGTCTTCTCACGGGGTTTCCTGCCTGCCTTCTTTCACACACAGCTCCTCCTGCATGTTGGATCAGAATGATCCTGTAAATTTGCTCCCATCACACCCTTGCTTGCAAGCCCTAAGCCCCTAAGATCTCTCTTTAAAGCATTACTTAGGACTTGCTATGAACTCTCTTTCACTGGCTCATTTCCTAGGACTTCCATTCTTCCCTATGGTGTTCCAGCTAAAGTGAACCATATTCCAGTCCTGACTGTTGACCGTGCCCTGCTATGTTGTTTTGGTAGCTCTCCTAGATTTATCCACCTGGGATATTCAGTTCCCAACTCTGCAAGACTATTAACTATCATCCTTTGATGCCACAGATGAATGCTATCCTCTCCCCTTTCCACACTTGGCACTGCCCTAGAATGTTTTAGTTATCAGGGTCATTCGTATATACGTTCTGTATTAGGATAGACTGGCTGCTCTAGCAAACAAGACAAGCTTCAAAGCTCAGTGGCTTAACACAGTGAGGCCTTATTTCTCATTTGGCCATCATCCTATGCAGCTTGAACATCTCTTCAGTCTGCCCACTTCCCAGAAGAAACTCAGGAATCTGGGCATCTTCTGTAATGTGGCTTTGTCATCTAAGAGGCCTTAGCTTCTAGAGAGCAGGAGAGAAGGAGAGAGAATGGTGAATGGTGTGAGATGTTATAGATGCTAGACTGGGAAGTAGCACACGTTATTCCCATCTATATGCCACTGGCCAGAACTGAGTCTTAATGTAAGAACTGCAAGGACTTGCAGTTTCTGGAAATGCAGTTTCTGTGTAAGCCCTGGAAAAGGAGCTGGAATTGGTGAGCCTCTGGCTAGTCACTTGCACCTCCCTGCTAGAGAGGTGTGTCTCATCATTCCTGCACCCTTTGACATTTCTGACCAAAATGCCCTCAACATATAAGATGGCAGTGAATTGACACCTGTGAGGACCACGTGCTACATGGGTAGCACGATACTTCATTTTGCTTTCTTGCTCCTGACCAGCTTAAAACCTTTAGTGCCATCATCTTTATACCTTCTTCTCCCCACTTCTCCTCCCCCCTTTCTTCTCTGTAGATTTTTCCTCCTTATCATCTAATTTTTCCTATTCCCTTTACATCCTTTTAACCTACTTTCATGCTCAGCCAGAAGCCAGTTGCTAGACGTGTAGGTGCACACAGAGTTAGGAATGGATACGTGTGTGTTCTTGGGTAGGTAATAATAGAAAAGAGGGCAGCCACTCCAGTTTCTTTCTTTCTTTCTTTCTTTTTTTGGTGTGGGGTGTTAAATAAACCTTTTGTTTGGAAATAGTTATAGATTTACAGAAAAACTGCAAAGATGATAGAGTGTCTCCATGTAGCCCTCAACCCAGTTTCCCCTAATGTTAACATCTTATATTTCTGGAGAACTTTTGTCAGAACTAAGAAACTAACAGAAATATGTTATTAGCTCACTTCCAAGCTTTATTTGGATTGGACCAGATTTTCCACCAACGTCCTTTTTCTGTTGAGAGTCCCAGCAGGGTACCACATTGCATTTGTATTTTGTGTCTCCTTCATATCGCATCTCGTCAGTAATAGTTTCTTAGTCTTTCTTTGTTTTGGATGAACCTTGACAGTTTTGAGGAGTACTGGTCAGATATTGTGTAGAATGTCCCTCAATGTGAGTTTATTTGATATTTTTCTTATGATTAGTCTGGGGTCTTGGGAGGAAGACCACAGAGGTAAAGTTCTCTCTTCATGACATCATATCAGAAGGTAAATTGATAGTCACATGATATAATTCATTATAGTAAACTTGATCACTTGTTTAAGGTAGGGCTTGCTAAATTTCTCTACTGTAATGTTACCATTTTCTCCTTGAAAGGTGAAGTCACTCAGTCGTGTCCAACTCTTTGCGACCCCATGGACTACAGTCCAGGGGTCCTCCATCCATGGGATTTTCCAGGCAAGAATACTGGAGTGGGTTGCCATTTTCTTCTCCAGGGGATCTTCCCGACTGAGGCATTGAACTCAGGTCTCCCGCATTGCAGACTCTTTAGCGTCTGAGCCACAAGGGAATCCCATATTTTGTCCTTTCCATATACTTTTTCACTCGACACCACACACTAAGGCCAGCTCAAAGCAGATGGAATTAAGCTCCATGAAAGGGAGAATATCTACTTAATTTTATCTGGAGCATCTTATTCTTTATGGTTCCCCTCTTAAATGCTTTCAAAGCCCTAAATAAATTGGTGCCTCAATGATAGACATAAATCATGGCCTCAAAAGCTATCTCTCTGACAGCTAAATGAAGAGCCTTGCAAATTTTTATCCCACAGGTAAGAGAGAGTCCATCCTGAGAAATCAAAACAAAGCAAGCAACTGAACCTATTAGCATATAATCATTGTATGAAGTAGCACACCTTGGAATTGGCTTAATGATTGCAAAAATGCTGCTTGACTCATCGCTGCCTCCATTATTCATGAATGCACATCCTCACTCTTGGGTGCAGTGGCAAGGTGCCTAAGCTTTTCAGAAATGCTCCCGTTCTTTGTGGCAGGCCAAGGTGCTGAGGTGTTCTGTTGGTTGGTGAGGGAAGTGGGCGGGAGGGTGTATTTGGCCACTGTAACAGCCACAGTGACCTCCCCTGACCCTGCCCCAGCTAGCTAAGAGCATCAGCGATGTCAGAGAGGAATCTCAGAATGTCTGATGGGAGGTGGCATTTCTTGCTTCAAAGCCCACTTTCTCAGCTGTCAGGAAAAGTGTGAAGGGAATGCTTTTGAAATAAAAATTGAAATGAGTCACAGCTCTAATTGTTTTCCATTTATAATCATAGTTGGGTGAGATCATCTAGATGGATCACTTTATTCTACATGCGAGAATCTACAGATGATGTGAAAAGTAATACAGCTGAGTGCAGGAACCAGGCCACTTTAAGACTTACCTTCTAAGTCAGCTGCTTAGTGGGACATATAGTTTTGAGAGGCAGGAGTTGGAAGAGAGGTGCGTGAGTTTTGGCATCACCTGAATTTCAATCGTTTTTTTTTAATTTGCTTTATTGAAGTATAGTTGATTTATAGTATTGTGTTAATTTATGCTGTATGGTGAAGTGATTCAGCTATACATATATATGTATTCTATTTCTTATTCTTTTCCATTATGATTTATCACATATGTTGAATATAGTTCCTTGTGGTATACAGTAGGACAGTATTTTTTTTAATCTATCCTATATAAAATGGTTTGCATCTGCTAATCCCAAATTCCCAATCCAGCCCTCCCCTGCCCATCTCCCCCTTTGGCAACCACACGTCTGTTCTCTGTATCTGTGAGGCTGTTGCTGTTTCACAGATAAATTCATTTGTGTCATATTTTGGATTTCACATGTAAGTGTTATCATATGGTATTTGTCTTTCTCTTTCAGACTTACTTCACTTAGTGTGGTATTCTCTAGGTCCATCCATGTTGCTGCAAATGGCATTATTTTGTTCTTTTTTATGGCTGAGTAGTATTCCATTGTGCACACACACACACACACACGTATGTATACACACACACACACACACATATATACACACCACATCTTATTTCTTCTTTATCCATTCATCTGTTGTGGATGTATAGGTTATTTCCACGTCTTGGCCACAGTAAATAGTGCTGCAGTGAACATTAGGGTACATGAATATTTTTGAATGAGAGTTTTGTCCATATATATGCCCAGGAGGGGGATTGTAGGATCATATGGCACTTGAGTTTCAATCTTGACACTGCCATTTATAATAAAGTTTGCAACTGTATGTGTCTTGAGCCCCAGATTTCTCAGGTGCAAAGTGGAGTTACTGAAATTTTTTTGGATAGTTGTTGCAAGGATTAAATGATGAGATTCCTGTTATGTGCCTTCCTGGTATTTAATAGATGGCAGCTGCATCAGATTGCTTTTGGTGAAAATTACAGAAAATCCATCCCAAGGTGACCAAAAGAATCAAAAGAATATTTATGTTATTTCACATAAATAGAAGAATAGTAGTAGGACTACTCCAGGACTGGTTGTTTCAGAGGCTCAACATGGTCATCAGAAGTCCAAGTTCTTTCCATTTTTCTACTCTGTTGTCCTCAGCAGGATGTGTTAAGTCCTCAGAGAAACTCTCCTCACAGTCATATGGCTGCTGAATTCCAGGGATAATATTCATAGATGACAGTCCCAAAGGAAGATGAATTTTCTCTTCTAGTCTTTCTTAAGATGAGGAAACCATTTTCAAAAATAGCACATCCCTGTTTTTCCTATCCTAGTTGACTACTCAGCATCTCATTGATTAGAATTACAATGCAGATTTGTATCTAAATCGTGGTTCACCATAAATTGGTTTAGGCCAATCATGATCCACTCCTGGGACACTGTAACTGGTTAGACCAGTTAGGATCCATCTGGAGGCAAATGCTGGTCTAGCCTCCCTTACCTGAAAAAAAAAAAATGAATACTGTTAAGAAGGAAGAGCATCTGAATATGTCAAACTTCTGCAGGTTCAACAAACAAGGGTGTTGTGGATATGAGGATAGTCATTGCCAGATTGATTAAAATGTAGATATTTCTTCCTCTCCTCTAAATTAGTCATTTGGTTCACTCTTTAGTATAGAATCTTAGAGTTTGAAGGAATTTCTTTAAAGTATATCTAAAAAATGACTACTTCCTCTGCTTGAATTCCCACCAGTATACAGGAATCTGTCCCTGAAGCATGGCCAAATGGCTTCTGGTGAGCCAACCCTGGGATTATTTCTTGAGATGATTATTTACATCAAAATTAATTGCAGTTCAATAAAGTTAGACATTCAATTCCTCCGTTGTGCTAGGCACGTTTCAAGTGCTCAATAGCCACATTAAACAGTGCCAATTATATTAACACTTCCACCATTGCAGAGGGTTCTTCTGGACACCTCTGCGGTAGCTTGTCCTCCAGACCTTTCCAGTTTTAAAATTCTGAAAGAAGAGACTTGGGATTACCAATGTTTATGTACAGACTTAATATTTTGATGAATGTATTGGTTGGGGAAAAAACAAACATGACTTATGGGTCAACATTTAGAAGTTCTTACCATAAACTTTTTGTCAGCTGATCCATGTGAATTAGAATTAATGATTTTCAGTGTGCCTAAATTTGTAGTATAAGTTTTAATTAATTAGTATTTAATTTTTTTCATACTCAGTCATTCCTACAAACCTCAATTATTGGGTATTTGGGGAGCGATAGTCTCTGATCTTACTATTTTCTCTCTGTCTTGGTCTGCCTAGTACTCTGCATTCCCTTGCTGCTAATATTTGCATCAGCCAGAAGATGGGAAAAAGAGAGTATATTAAGTTCAAATAGTTAAAAATTACAGCTTTTCAAGTGTCTTGGGTGGAGGTTTGGTGGGAAAACATTAGTTCAAATAAGAAGTTTGGACCATCTGTTGATTTAACTGTCTGCTGGCCTAACAGTACATTATATAGGCATGTCCCATTCACATTTTAAATTTCATTTAATATTCCTATAAGTTATTGTATTATCATATACAATGGGATAATATTATATTGTTGAATTATCCTATATTATAATAATAATATGTTACTGTTACACAAGAGACTAAATTACCACTGTGTAACATACATTAGTTGCAGCTAATGTTTTTTTAAATTTTATTTAATTCTTACTTGAATTTGGCTTAATAAAACTCACACTGAATACATACACACACAAAACAAGTGTTTCAAAAGGTCATAAAACTAGAATTTGAACACTGAACTTCTGATTCAAAATTTGGTGCTAATTGTATCTCTGGCTACCTTTTTTCTTTTCTATACCTTGTAACCTTTCCCCTTTGCCAGAGATAATTGACACGTGGCCATGCTAAACTCTCATAGGAAGTTGCAAAATACAAAATAAAGGGACTCCCTTCAGAAATAATCATGAAAGAGCTTGAGGATCTTGACATGACAGGTACCTTATATAAAGGTACATAGACTATAATAGAATTTCCTTCTTCAGTCAGAGATGTAAACACTTACAGATTAATGCAAGTCTCTTATTTTACCGTAAGTAGCTATTTCTATTAACATGCTGGGATGGTGTCAAAGAAAGTGGAGGGGAGGAGTAGAAAATGGTGAATTGAATGGACTGAGATGTCTTTCTTCTCTAATGTGTTCTCTATTAATATTGTTTCCAAAAAGGAAACAGTCTTTCAACTGATGTAGACAAAACTTGAATAATTGGTCTAGTGAACTGGATAACAAATATTGAAGTGGAAAGTGATTATTGGATCTTTTCATTAGTTAATCTGATGCTGAGCAGCCTTTGTCACCTCCCCTTCTGTTTCTTATCCAGTGGACAAAGGAGATACAACAGCTGGCGATGAAGCCATCCCTCACTTATTGATATTTAGTTTTAGAACCTTTCTTTAACTGTGGTTGCTAATCAACTTTTTTCCAGGCAGTTTCCACATTGCTTTTTAATCATGGTGATACCCAAGCAAAGCATGTGACAGGGATTAATTTGATTCTGTTGTCCAGAAAATGGAGCGTGGGTTCTAAGGGTGCTACAGTTGTACAGCCCTTGAAGAACCAGGTGATGCAAACTTTTTTCCTAATGGAGAGTTGAAGATGGAAAGTACTGGGGCTGGAGGTGAATCTTGGTCTATTTTTAGATTGCTGTGGATTGCTTGCTATGCATCTTTGCTTGAAGCATGAAAGCTGGTTTCTGGAAGCAAACTTCCCTTCACAATACATAATGTGTTTGGTATCTTGCAAGATCTTTATTGAACCAGACACTTACTCTAAAAACACCGATATTCTCAAGCCCCATCCTGGATTACTATAAACAGGAATAAAATGGATGAATGAATGGATGAATGAATGAATACATGACTCTCTGAATGGGGGTGAATACCATAAAGAAAATGAAATGCTTTATGACTACTGAATTTCAAAAAGCCTCCCAGGTGTAATCGCTTCCTCCTTTTTCTATTCAGTTCAATTCAGTTTAGTTGCTCAGTTGTGTCTGACTCTTTGCAACCCCATTGACTTCAGCAGGCCAAGCCTCCCTGTCCATCACCAACTCTCAGAGTTTTACTCAAATTCATGCCAATCAAGTTGGTGATGCCATCCACCCATCTCATCCTCTGTTGTCCCTTCTCCTCCCACCTTCAATCTTTCCCAGCATCAGGGTCTTTTCAAAAGAGTCAGCTCTTTACATCAGGTACCAAAGTATTGGAGTTTCAACTTCAGCATCAGTCCTTCCAATGAATATTCAGGACTGATTTCCTTTAGGATGAACTGGTTGGGTCTCCTCGCTGTCCAAGGGACTCTCAAGAGTCTTTTCCAACACCACAGTTCAAAAGCATCAATTCATTGGCTCCCAGCTTTCTTTATAGTCCAACTCACACATCCATACATGACTACTGGAAAAACCATAGTCTTGATTAGATGGATCTTTGTTGGCAAAGTGATGTCCCTGCTTTTTAATATGCTGTCTAGGTTGGTCATAACTTTTCTTCCAACGAGTAAGCGTCTTTTAATTTCATGGCTGCAGTCACCATCTTCAGTGATTTTGGAGCCCCCTAAAACAAAGTCTGCCACTGTTTCCACTGTTTCCCCATCTATTTGCCATGAAGTGATGGGACTGGATGCCATGATCTTAGTTTTCTGAATGTTGAGCTTTAAGCCAACTTTTTCACTCTCCTCTTTCACTTCCATCAAGAGGCTCTTTAGTTCTTGTTCACTTTCTGCCATAAGGGTGGTGTCATCTGCATATCTGAGGTTATTGATATTTCTCCCTGCAATCTTGATTCCAGCTTGTGCTTCCTCCAGCCCAGCGTTTCTTATGATGTACTCTGCATAGAAGTTAAATAAGCAGGGTGACAATATACCTCCTTGACGTACTCCTTTTCCTATTTGGAACCAGTCTGTAGTTCATGTCCAGTTCTAACTGTTGCTTCCTGACCTGCATATAGATTTCTCAAGAAGCAGGTCAGGTAGTCTGGTATTCCCATCTCTTTCAGAATTTTCCACAGTTTATTGTGATCCACACAGTTAAAGGCTTTGGCATAGTCAATAAAGCAGAAATAGATATTTTTCTGGAACTCTCTTGCTTTTTTGATTATCCAGCAGATGTTGGCAATTTGATCTGTGGTTCCTCTGCCTTTTCTAAAACCAGCTTGAACATCTGAAAGTTCACGGTTCACGTATTGCTGAAGCCTGGCTTGGAGAATTTTGAGCATTACTTTACTAGTGTGTGAGACGAGTGCAATTGTGTGGTAGTTTGAGCATTCTTTGGCATTGCCTTTCTTTGGGATTGGAATGAAAACTGACCTTTTCCAGTCCTGTGGCCACTGCTGAGTTTTCCAAATTGGCTTGCATATTGAGTGCAGCATTTTCACAGCATCATCTTCCAGGATTTGAAATAGCTCAACTGGAATTCCATCACCTCCACTAGCTTTGTTCATAGTGATGCTTCCTAAGGCCCACTTGACTTCACATTCCAGGATGTCTGGCTCTAGGTGAGTGATCACACCATCGTGATTATCTGGGTCATGAAGATCTTTTTTGTACAGTTCTTCTGTGTATTCTTGCCACCTCTTCTTAATATCTTCTGCTTCTGTTAGGTCCATACCATTTCTGTCTTTTATTGAGCCCATCTTTGCATGAAATGTTCCTTTGGTATCTCTAATTTTCTTGAAGAAATCTCAAGTCTTTCCCATTCTATTGTTTTCCTCTATTTCTTTGCACTGATCGCTGAGGAAGGCTTTCTTATCTCTCCTTGCTATTCTTTGGAACTCTGCATTCAAATGCTTATATCTTTCCTTTACTCCTTTGCTTTGGCTTCTCTTCTTTTCACAGCTATTTGTAAGGCCTCCTCAGACAGCCATTTTGCTTTTTTGCATTTCTTTTCCATGGGGGTTGTCTTGACCCCTGTCTCCTGTACAATGTCACAAAGCTCTGTCCATAGTTCATCAGGCACTCTGTCTGTCAGATCTAGTCCCTTAAATTTATTTTTCACTTCCACTGTATAATCGTTAGGGATTTGATTTAGGTCATACCTGGATGGTCTAGTGGTTTTCCCTACTTTATTTAATTTCAGTCTGAATTTGGCAATAAGGAGTTCATGATCTGAACCACAGTCGGCTCCTGGTCTTGTTTTTGCTGACTGTATAGAGCTTCTCCATGTTTGGTTGCAAAGAATAGAATCAGTCTGATTTCGGTGTTGACCACCTGGCGATGTCCATGTGTAGAGTCTTCTCTTGTGTTGTTGGAAGAGAGTGTTAGCTATGACCAGTGTGTTCTCTTGGTCAAACTCTATTAGCCTTTGTCCTGCTTCATTCTGTACTCCAAGGCCAAATTTGCCTGTTACTCCAGGTGTTTCTTGACTTCCTACTTTTGCATTCCAGTCCCCTATAATGAAAAGGAAAAAGGCATCTTTTTTGCGTGTTAGTTCTAGAAGGTCTTGTAGATCTTCATAGAACCGTTCAGCTTCAGCTTCTTTAGCATTGCTTGTCCTTGTTCTATTAACGAGTGCTAAATAAACACCACCAAACTATTTCCAATTAAACAAGTGAACTCTGCGTGTCTTTTCACATGAAGATAACTTTTTGGAAAAGGAGACAGACATCTTAGATTCTGTTTGGTTTAGACACGTCCTCTGTTTAACTACAATGTGTTAGAGATTTTTAAAATTCAAATATAAGTGACATATAATATTACATTTCAGGTGTATGACATAATGACTTGATATTTGTATATATTGTGAGTGATGCAGTATGGATTTATCCTGGGAACAAAGAACTGATCTGACACCTCCTCAACATGGATCAGGATTTCAGCAACTTTGGCCAACTGTTATTGATACATGCTTGGTTTGGCCTCTCTTTCTTTGTAAGCAAATAATCTTTTTTTTCTTTATTAGAAAGAGTCCTCTAATGAGAGAGAATATCAAGAGAGAAATAACACAGAGCATTTTGAATCAATTTATTCTTTCAACAAATATTTACTGGGCGTTTGCTATGTGCTCGACACTTCTGGGGGCAGAGGAAGCAAAAACGGATAAATAAATTAGGGTTAAGTTAGCAGGGTTGACCATAGAGGGCTCTCTGTGCTTCCTTCAGAATTTACCTTGAGAGGTCTAACTTCTCACCATCACTACCCCAAAAGAGTTTTTTGAACAACCTCTCAGAGGACTTGCTATGAGAGGAGTTCTGGCACCGTGCTTTTCTCTATTGTATCACATTTCCCTTGATGCTTTAGTCTTCCTTCTAGGTTGGCATGTTGGGAAGTAACCCTTAAGACCCTTAGTCTGTAAACTAAGGGTCTAAGAGTCTGTACACTCTTTTGGGGAAGATTTTGGATTCCTGTATTCAGGTTGCTGAATGGTTTTAACTTAAGAGCAAGGCATAATGAGTTTTGCAGTTTAGAAATTCTCTGTTATCAGAGTGAAGGATGGAAGTCTTTGACCCTCTTCTTTGCCTTCCTTTCTTTCTTCACCCTCTTCCTGTTGTACTTTTTTCTCTACCCTATCTTCGGGACTGCTCTCATCTAGGTTCCTGCTGGTTCCCATGTTGCCAAATCTGATTGCAGCTTCTTTGCCTTCATCTCATTTAATCCATGCCACTACATGCTACATAATTAATAAATTCCTTCTTCTTTTTAAAAAAGTATTTTTAAAAAATTATTTTTTATTGAAGTATAGTTGCTTTGCAGTGGTATGTTAGTTTCTACTGTACAGCAGAGTGAATCAGCTGTACGTATACATATATCTCCTCTTTTTTTGGATTTCCTTCCCATTTAGGTCATCAGAGAGCCCTGAGTAGAGTTCTCTGAGCTATATAGTAGGTTCTCATTAGTTATCTACTTTATATGTAGTATCCACAGTGTATATACCAATTCCTTCTTCTTAAAACACTTTTTCTCTTCATTAATGTGACCACTATATTCTCTTGGTTTTTTAAAAAACAACTCATTGGCCATTTTTCCTTAGTCTTCTTTACCAGCTCTTCATCCTTTTCTTGACCTCTCCATTTCAGGGGTATCCTAGGGTTCAATGTTCAGTTTCCTCTCGGGCTTACCTTTGCTTGTATTATCTGTCTCAAGTCTTTATCATTTGTTTTTTTGGTTTGTTTTGTTTTAACACTTAGTATTATGTGCTAGATAATGTGGTTTTCTTGAATACACTCTTTCTGAATCTGTATATATATATGTTTGTATGTATATTATTTACTAAATTTGGGAGGTTTGGGCCCTTTTTTTCTATTATTTTTTCTGGCCCATTTTTTTTCTCTTCTCTTTCTGGGCTTCCCAGGTGGCTCAGTGAGTGAAGAGCCTGCCTGAAATGTAGGAGACGCTGGAGATATGGGTTCGATTCCTGGGTTGGGAAGATCCTCTGGAGGAGGGCATAGCAGCCCACTCCAGTATGCTTGCCTGGAGACTCCCATGGACAGAGGAGCCTAGTGGGCTACAGTCCAAAGGTCTCAAAGAGTCGGACACAATTGAAGCGACTGAGCATAGCACTCCTTCTGGGACTCTATTGTTACCTTTATGATAGACCTTTTTATTTATTTATTTTAATTTAATTAATTTATTTTTATTTATTCTGACCCCAGGGGGGTCAGAAAGATGTCCTGGAGGAAGAAATAGCAATCCACACCAGCATTTTTGCCTGGAGAACTCCACGGACAGAGGAGCCTGGCAGACCACAGTCCCGTAGGGTTGCCAAGAGTTGGACATGACTGAGCAACTGAACACACAGTCACATCAAACTACGATAGACCTTTGGAAATTTCCCACAAGTCGTTGACCTGTTTTAACTTATTGCAAAAACTGTTTTCCTTGTTCTCCAGATTATGACATGTATATAGTCATAATCTAGAAGATAGATGATGACATTTATCTTCAAATTCACCGAATCTTCTTTGTCTGTCTGTCCCTACCATGAACTTCACGAAGTTAGAGTCCATGTCTGTCTTGTTCACTGCAGTGTTCCCACTGTCTGGAACACGGTCTAGCAGTGCTAAATAAAGCGCTGTTGAGTGAGTGGAGACAAGAAGGTAATGTCTGTGGTCTAGTGAGACAAGGAGAAGCTGAACTAGGGCACTGGAAGTCAGAAGAAAGAGAAGATAGACCCAGAGAGGTGTCTTATCATCAATATTATCAGATCAGTTTGAAATCCAATTCAAGTAAATTATTCTAAGGCAGAGAGGGAATGACTTAGCTTTAAATAGACTTATTGACTCTAATGTGGTGGCTTCTTTGGGGCTCCTAAGGTCACTCATTCATTAATGAAGGTCCAGTGCTCAGCTCTGATGTACAGATGACAGCATTTGCTTCTTTCTAAGCATTAAAGGATTTCAAAATTTTAGTTCATCCATCCAATAAACCAATCATCTAGCCAATAAATTATTCCCCCTGCTGAGAATCTACCATGAATTTGAACCTGGACCAGATCAGGGTGATACAGAGGTGATTATGTACATACCTTATGTTAAGCAGGTGGAGTCAGAGAGTCAAAGCAATCAGTGCCATCCAGCATGATGAAGTGCTCTAAACAGGGTGTGTGCCAGGGGCTCTCACTTTGAGAATGAGTGTAAAGGGTTCAGGGAGCATTTGAAAGGAGATACTTCATTTTTTGAAGGACAAGTAAAACTCCTCAGACACCAAGGGGAAGGCTTGTGTGCAGATCCATGCAGAGAAACCATAATCTGTCCCTACAAAGAGGTCCATAATCTGTGGGAAAATTCCAGCATCTGGTGGTGGAATGTGGCAGTCTTGAGTCACACAGATTTATCCTGACCCTCTCAACTTGAAGAAACCAAGAACATGAAACAGGAATGGGAATACAAGATGCCAACAAAAGTTGCAATAATAATGGCACTTATTACCACCCTTAGTATAGTGGGGGCTGGACAGAGATGAGCTCAGGAGGTTCTCTTGTACTTTTTACATCACTTGCCCAGCTGGGAGGCTGTAAGGGGAGAGAGGCTTTCATTTTTCAGTCTTGCTTCTCTCGTTTTCTTCAGTACAATATTCACAGTGATGCCATTTAAGGACTTCTTTATCTCCTGCACCTGAGGTGGTCAAGGAGGTGAGAGGGGCACAGGGAGTCTGATTTCTGTTGGTTAGGTTGACAGTAAATGCTGCAGGGCTGGCAGAGCTTGACCATAAGTAGTTATGGAAGTAAGGGACTGTGATCATTTTGCACTTGAGGGAAAGGGGGTCTAATGAGGGAAATTCACTAAGCTGAAATTACAGATATGAATAATAGCTTTAATAGGACAGTAATACTTGAGTATCCAAACTCCTACTTAGGAACTCTTCCCCAGAATACAGTGGGGAAGGGAGAGAGAGAGAGAGAAAGAAGGGAAGAGAGAAGAGGAGAGCAGGAAATCCTTTGCGAATATTCATATCTTGACCAAATTTGCGACGTATTTACCTTGTCTTGTGTACTTAGCTTCTATACTTTGTAATAGAGAATTGCTAGTTCGCATTTCTTTCAGGAAAAATACTGTGATATTTTTCCTTTGGAAGGTAGATAGATAGGTAGCTTCTGTATTGAGAGAGATAGAAATTCACATTGTTGTGAATGTGAATGAGAAACTGTTCCTGGTAGGCTCTGCCTTTCCTAATTGCACATGTTAACACTATTTTCTGAAAATAAGAACAAATAAGAACCAGAAAGAGAAATCGTTGGTAAAACTATTTAATCCAAGTGAATGGTCAGCTTGGTTATTGGACTTGTATATTAGAAATACATTTTCATTATTATTGTCTGAGGTACGTTGTATCCAGGTAACAGTGAAGAAAAAGTTTGGAAGGTCAGAATCACAGTTTTATAATTCTGTAACTTCATAAAGTTCCATATAAAAGAACTTTAAGCTTAATTATATTGGAACAATGTGTGCTCTATTTTAATCCTGAACTGAGATAACAAAGTCATTGGGAAGATTATTTCTGTCTTAACTCAGGAGAAGAAGAAAAAAATATAAGCGCATTAAAACAATTTAGGGTCTTTGAATGAAAGCAATAAAGAAGTTATACTATTACAAGATGATTTTTGTGTTATTTCAAGTTAATGTGGAGTGACTTGAGAGAGTAAATGCAAAATACTTTGAACTGGAGGAAAGCTATTTAACAGCAAGGCAATTGGAAAAGCAAGAGTGAGTTTAAGTGTTTTTTCCTTTTGACAAAGCACTACTATTGTAACACTTTGATAAAAAAGGAACTTGAGAGCTATTATTATATTTTAACAAATTAAAAATAATTTGTTTTCTTGTTGCAAAAGTATTATGTCACATGTTCTTTAATATACTGAAATTAGTAAGCAAATATGTATATATTAGTATATTAAAGTTTGTATAAAAATATTAAGCAAAAATTGAAAATGTAATTTTAATAGTCAGATATAATCATTTGCAGTATCTTTTATATATTTTTATTGTATGCATATGTGTTTCTCAAAAACAATTTATAATTTGTAATTAAATTTTATTATAAATTATAATTACGAAGCAAATTATAATTTTTCTTTGCATGAGTCATATATCAGGGGTGTTTTTCCATATCAGTAGATGTGTATCTTCAGTCCAGTGGTCTCAACCATTTTTTTTTTAACTCCAGTGCAACTGAGGGATTAAACTCAGTTTTGATAGTGGTATTCTATGTCAACTCTTTTTTTAAAGGGTGAGGAGATGGGGCAGAGAAGAGGGAAGAAAAATGGCTTTATGTCAAAAAGCTCCATGTGGCAAAAACCTATCTGCAACATCACTTTTAATGATTATATAAATTATAAAGTTTTAGAAGCAAGTTCCCAGTTGTTGGTCATTTAAGTTGTTTCTAAGTTTTAATCATAATGTGTAATATTGTGATTAACACTCCTTCCCACCTCCTTCTAATTACTTACTTACAATGAATTTCTAGATGTAGAATTATTCTAGCAAAGAGCCTTTCCTGTACTACTGCTGCTGCTAAGTCGCTTCAGTCATGTCCGACTCTGTGAGACCCCATAGACGGCAGCCCACCAGGCTCCCCCATCCGAGGGATTCTCCAGGCAAGAACACTGGAGTGGGTTGCCATTTCCTTCTCCAAGGCATGAAAGTGAAAAGTGAAAGGGAGTCGCTCAGTTGTGTCCGACTCTTCACGACCCCATGGACTGCAGCCTACCAGACTCCTCCGTCCATGGGATTCTCCAGGCAGGAGTACCGGAGTGGGGTGCCATTGCCTTCTCCTCCTAATACACTGATTTTAGGTCATTGCCAAATTGTTCCCAGAAGTATCATACCAGTTGATACTGTAGCTATATTTTATGAGATTGTCCATATTCTACCATTTAGGCTAAGATCATTTAAAGAAAATCGACACCAATTTGAGGCAGAAAAACATTATTATTGTTTCATTTCCATTTTAAAACAATAATGATGACAAACATTATTATAATTTTATAGACTATTTAAATTTCTTTTTTATATGTGTTTCTTATAATACATATTTATCTCAGTGAATTATAAAAATTAAGACAATACTCCAATTTTGTGTCATTAACATCTTACAATTTCTTGGTCATATATTGTTTACTTTTAATTTTATATGGGGTACTGACATGTAACAATTCTTACAAAGCCAAATTTCTTAATGCTTTTCTTTATTTTTTATGTTCTTCAAGAAGGTTTTATCATTTTTTGGATGTAGTTCTTATTATGCTTATTTCTAGATATATTGCATTTACTGTTGCTATTAGAAGACCCCCATCTTCCATTGGAGTAGGAAATGACAACCCACTCCAGTATTCTTGCCTGGAGAACTCCATGGGCAAAGGAGACTGGCGGATTACAGTCCATGGGATCATAAAGAGTTGGACACAACTGAGCAACTAACACACCTTCCATATTATATTGTCCTGATTATAGTTATATATAGGACATTTAAAATACTATATATATATATATTTTTTTTTTTTTCAGAGTTCTTGTTGGTCTTCTTTTGAGTTTTCCTGGTATTCAATCATAGCATTTGCAGATCGACCCAGGAAAGTTTTCTTCTGTTTTGTTTGATTCTTCTTGTTTCGTTAGATCTGCTCTTTCATTAGGAGCTACTATCATGTTAAAGTATAGTGATCCCTCAGTGTCCAGAGGGGATTGGTTTCCAGAGTGCCTGTGGATACCAAAATCCAACAGATGCTCAAGTCCCGGATATAAAACGGCATAGTATAATGAATACAGAGAATCCTCCATATCTGTGAGACTCAACTAAAGGATGTGAAACCTGAGGATATGGAGGGTTGACTATACTTTCTTTGCATTCTGTAGAGCTCTTAAGTTGGTCTTCAACATTAATCTCTTTCTTAATTAGGGTTCACTGCAGATATAGAACCAATAGGATGTATGTATAGATAGAAAGAGGTTGATTAGAAGAAGTTGGTTCAGATGATTATGGAGGCTGACAAGCCCCAAGACCTGCAGTTGCTGTGCCAGTGACCCTAGAGTGTCAGTGTTATGGTTCTAATACAAACGCTGACAGCCTGGAGACCCAAGAAGGGCAATTTGAGTTCAAAGGTATAAAAGAACCAATGTCCTAGCTGAAGAAAGTCAGACAGACTTACTCCTACTGACGAGAGTCAGTTTTAGGCTGTTATGAAAACTGGAGCCTTTACTCTGAAGCTGTTGCTTTTCTGAGATTCCTCTGTCAGCTCCCAGTAGGAGCCTTAAGTGAGGCGAGCTTAGACTTGCATTTAAGACTTGGGCTTAACCTGGGGCTTTTCAATGTCACTCCGTATGTTTCCAGCTGACAGTTTTGGCTTAGGAGCTTGAGTGTTTGCAGTCTCCCTTCATTTCTTCCAGTTTCCTGAGAATCTTCTTGAGGTTTTTGTAGGCATAGAATTTTTAGTATAAACAAAGGATGTCCAAGTATTTCCATGGTTATTGTGAAAGGCGAGGATTCAGTGATGGAGGGTAAAGGAGAAAATAAAATCTGACTTTCAGTTTGCCATTAAGGTTGGTGTTTTTCAGCTCCTCTGTCCCCATGGACCCTCTCACACATTATTTGACTTAGCATTGGTGCTACTCCCCATTCTGGAGGAGTCCTTATAGAAGAAATTCTGGGTTGGATCAGAATCAGCCATATCACCATAGTATCACAAAGAATATAGGGCAACTGCAAAATTCTTTATGACCTCAAGGTATGAGTACTGTCATGTTTTATTTTTGTTTTTTTAAATGAAATAAAACCTGGCTTTAAGCCCTGCTAACTATGGTTGGGGAAGAATCTAATGTCTCTTTTTATTGGGGCTCTCTTTTCTACTGAATCATGCGAGGACCTCAGCAGTTATATGTGCCTTCTGAAATGGAGGAAGGACCTGTCCTTCAGTCCACAGTAGTCACCAGTATTAGTATCCTCTATCTGCTCCTACATGCTCCAGCTGACACCTGGTTCTTCATGTATGTCAGGCTCTGTTTCTAGGCTTGCATGGGAGGATTCTCCCAGGATCCCTTCCCATTGACCATGTGATGCTGTGCAACTCCCCACTTCCTTCTCCATATCCTTCACTTCCCCAAACACATTCACATGACTTCCTGGGCTCTGGGAATCCAACCCTTAGGGAAAGGACAAGTCTGTCTTTCTCTTGTTGCCCCAGTGTCCATCCTGTCCTCCCCTGGTCAGTCTTTCCTAAATTACTGTCTTGTTAACTTTTCCCTGAGGGTAACAGAACCCAGCCTTTCAAGCCACAGAATCCAGCTTCCTCTTGAGTGGAGAATGGAAGAATAGCTTTTGTTCTTTCAGCTAATGAGTTCACAACTTCTTGCCCCCCAAATTCAAAGCATGCTGCTGCTGCTAAGTCACTTCAGTCGTGTCCGACCCTGTGTGACCCCATAGACAGCAGCCCACCAGGCTCCCCCGTCCCTGGGATTCTCCAGGCAAGAACACTGGAGTAGGTTGCCATTTCCTTCTCCAATGCATGAAAGTGAAAAGTGAAAGGGAAGTCGCTCAGTGGTGTCCACTCTTCGAGACCCCATGGAGTGCAGCCCACCAGGCTCCTCCGTCCATGGGATTCTCCAGACAAGGGTACTGGAGTGGGGTGCCATCGCCTTCTGGTACCAATTTAATTTTTCAATAACTCAGACTATTCTAGAATTTCTTTGCTCATTTAGGGGAGAAAAGGGGAGCAGTACATTTTGAACTTTCCTGGCCACAACCTATGACAAGAAATAGACCTAGCCAGTCTGATCAGGTGAATAACAGAGAAGACAGATGACCAATATCAGCAGTGAAGGAGAGGGCATCACTAAAGATCCTGGTACAAATACATGTATTTGTGCCATGTGTGTTCTCACTTGTGTGGTGAACTGACCAACTATTATAATAAATTTCAAATACTTAAGATACAAAGAGGTGAAGAAGTACTATGCTGGAGTTAGAAGTTTTATGTTGCTTTTATAAATCTGATAATAATTTTTAGCAAGTCTCTCAAATAGCACTAGTAGTAAAGAATTGGCAGGAGATGTGGGAGACCTGGGTTTGATCCTGTGTCTGGAAGATCCCCTGGAGGAGGGCATGGCAACCCACTCCAGTTGTCTTGCCTGGAGAATCCCTTGGACAGAGGAGCCTGGTGGGCTATAGAGTTCACAGGGTTGCAAAGAGTGGGACACATGGAAGTGACTTAGCAGACACAACTGTTATGGGCCTCAGTTTTATTACTATGTATAAAAGAACATAATATACCTGTACCCTTAGACTCTGAGACCCAAGAGGAATCATGTACATGAAATCATCATACAAACTATGAAGTTCCACGTACATGGGAGATGGGTTTCTTATAGTTATTATTGTTAGCAGAGTTTGGTCAGGTAACTCTTGGTCAAATAGTTTGGAAAGCCTAGCCAGATAAACAGCTTGAGATCATTATTTTTCTCTTAACCTTTAAAACAAAATCTCTCTGAAGGGTTGGATAGAAAGAAAAGTTGAGCATGTCGAGGAAATGAGAAATTTCAAGGCTGTTTTCCCTCTGATGCATACCAAGTAAGGATTTTGATTTCTACATTTTACATCTGTCTTCTCCCAGGAGCAGAGAAGTAGAGGTTTTCACTTGCACTGCTGAGTAATAACTTGCAAATAAGAATACCCTTTCCCATATGGTCCAGGAAGTCAAGTGAGATGAGCAGTGCCAGCACTCCATTTTAACGTTTAGTTTATTGCTGTGAAATGGGCTGTAGGGTGCTGTTTATAAACTTGTCCAGAGATGTGACTGAAGCTCTGGGAAGAACTCTGTAGCTATAAGGGGTGCAAGTTTTGTAATTCTGTAGTTTTATAGTCTAGAACAATAGCCAAAGAGGACCCACATCACCTAACAGGGACTGTGGACTGAAAGGGCTGTCAGATCCACCTCTCTTGTTCTGGCTTCCTCTCAATCTCCAGCTCACTGCTCCTTCAACTCCCAGCTTTCCAAGGTTACTGCACCTTGTATGTTTCCAACAGCTTAGCATCCCTCTCACCCCAGGTGGTGGAATCAGGAGAAAGAGGTACAGGTGGCAGGAAAATTCTGGCACCTTCTCTTTTGCTATTTTACATATGTATGTGCCCATTATGAGCAGCCCCCTGCCATTTGGGGAAGTCATTAAGGTGTTTACTTGGAATAAATCTGACAAACCCCTGCCTGCTTCTTCGTTATTATGACGCATCAGCTTTAATCAGAAGCAGCAAGGACACGATCCTCCCATCCCCTGAGAATAGCAGGTGTATTATCTTCTGGGGTCTGCTGAGCACGTTAGGAGTGTCCTTTGGTAATGAGATGGGTACAGCTTTGAGTTGGGAAGAGGAAAAGTATGCCAAAATCCCCTACAAACCGAGTATCATAGGGGCACCCCATAGCAGACATACATGCTGGGATAAAAAGGGGATGCATTGACTGAGCTGATGCCTCTAAAACATCCCCTGAAGTTTCAAAGCACCCTGTAGTTCCGGCCCAGGAAAATGTCACATTTAAGGACAAAACTCTCTTGACTTACACTTCTGTAATGTTTTAGGGATTTTAAAGACTTGGTCTAGGGAGAAAAAACCCTCATTCTCTCTCTTTTTATTTATTTTTAATTGAAGTATATATTTAATTTACAATATTATATTAGTTTCAGGTGTACAATGAGAGTGATTCAATATTTTTCAGATTATTCTCTATTTCATTCTGTCTTTTTCTAGCCTCAGTCTCCTGAAACTTTCTTATACTTTTACTTGAGCAGCCTCTTTTCCCCATGCCAGTTGGTCCCCGCCGTCTTGGTCCCCCAGTCACGTGCAGCTTTTGATGATGGACTTTTAAGTCACATTTCTTTCCATTGTGCAAAGCATTCTAGGGTGTAGTTCTTTCTTCTGATGCTTGTTGTCTTCTGAATCTGCCTGTGCAGGTTTCATCCTTTTTCTCCTCAGAGAGATAGGGACAAGGAAGAAGATAAGAAAGCAAAAAATTGTGGAAATTTGGTAAAATATTTTGTGTTTATTATTGTGTCTTACAAAGATTAAGTTATCACACTGGTTGACCTAATATTTGGCAGATTGCCTAGATTCATTGGCATATTTTTCCTCAATAGGACTATTAAGCTTCACAGAGTTTAGAAATGGGGAGACTTACAGTGAACCAACTTTGCAAATTGTGGTTATGATTTTTCTTTGAAATTATATTGCAGAGGCAACTACTGGCCAATCACACTGCTGAATATAGATGCCAAAAATTCTAGGAACATTATCAAATTCTAGTAGTATCATGACCAAGTAAAGTGTAGGCCAGAAATGCAAGGATAGTTCAGTACTAGAAATTCATTACGTTATTAGATAAATTGACTTTAGAAGGTAATATCCATTTTTTCCTTTTTCTTATTATTTTTAAAAATTATGATAAGAACACATGAGGCCTACCTTCTTAACATATTTTTAAGTGTAACATTGGCTATATGCATTTCTAAGTTCAAGCTTATAAATAAGTAGAAGAGAGGATAATTATTCTTAGAACACAGTAGTAATGGAGGAAGATTTCCACTATTAGAAATATGGATATAAAGCTATAATGATTAAAATGCTTGTGTAGAGATTCAAGTGTAGACAAAAATGAAGAAAACAGAGTACAAAGTCCAGAAATGGGCCCAAGTATATATGAATTTTACCTGTAATAAAGAAGGTTTTTTAATTGGTTGGTAAAAGATGGCTGAGTCAATGAAATATGTTGGAATTGTAAAACATTTATAAAGTGGAAGTGAAAGTCTCTCAGTTGTGTCCTACTCTTTGTGATCCCATGGACTGTATAGTCCATGGAATTCTCCAGGCCAGAGTACTGGAGTGAGTAGCCTTTCCCTTCTCCAAGGGATCTTCCCAACCCAGGGATTGAACCCAGGTCTCCTGCATTGCAGGTGGATTCTTTACCAGCTGAGCCACAAGGGATAAGGGTATGTCGTTTATACATAAGCTTTAGAAGGAAACAATGTGAAAAGAGGAAGAGGAGGAAAAGGAGGAAGAAGCATGAGGAGGAGGAGAAAGCAGAAGAGGACAATTAAAATAAGCTAAGGAAGTGGAAGAAGGCATAGAAAACACTATTTTGGAGTGAGGAAGGCTGAGTAGGGGGGCTCTCCAGCAGTCTAGGGTGAGAACCTGAAATTGTGGGAGAATCCATGAGAGGCCTCATAGCCACCTTAAGGGACACACATTCTTTTTAAAACAGAGATTCACCTATTATCCCCAGGATATTTAGAAGGTTTTTGTTTTTGATAACTCATCTTTTGGGAACAGAGACCACGTTTTCATGATTGAAGGATAATATTTTAGCCATGAATGAGTTCAAGCAGTGTTGGAAGAAGTTACCAAGATGAGGTTTGGAGAACATCAAGGAAAACCAGCTTTATTCATTTTTCATCAGTATTTTCTTGTAACATCAGATCAGATCAGTTGCTCAGTCGTGTCTGACTCTTTGCGACCCCATGAATCGCAGCACGCCAGGCCTCCCTGTCCATCACCAACTCCCGGAGTTCACCCAGACTCACGTCCATCGAGTCAGTGATGCCATCCAGCCATCTCATCCTCTGTCGTCCCCTTCTCCTCCTGCCCCCAATCCCTCCCAGCATCAGAGTCTTTTCCAATGAGTCAACTCTTCGCATGAGGTGCCCAAAGTACTGGAGTTTCAGCTTTAGCATCATTCCTTCCAAAGAAATCCCAGGGCTGATCTCCTTCAGAATGGTCTGGTTGGATCTCCTTGCAGTCCAAGGGACTCTCAAGAGTCTTCTCCAACACCACAGTTCAAAAGCATCAATTCTTCGGCACTCAGCCTTCTTCACAGTCCAACTCTCACATCCATACATGACCACAGGAAAAACCATAGCCTTGACTAGATGGACCTTTGTTGGCAAAGTAATGTCTCTGCTTTTGAATATGCTGTCTACGTTGGTCATAACCTTCCTTCCAAGGAGTAAGCATCTTTTAATTTCATGACTGCAGTCACCATCTGTAGTGATTTTGGAGCCCAGAAAAATAAAGTCTGACACTGTTTCCACTGTTTCCCCATCTATTTCCCATGAAGTGGTGGGATCAGATGCCATAATCTTCGTTTTCTGAATGTTGAGCTTTAAGCCAACTTTTTCACTCTCCACTTTCACTTTCATCAAGAGGCTTTTGAGTTCCTCTTCACTTTCTGCCATAAGGGTGGTGTCATCTGCATATCTGAAGTTATTGATATTTCTCCCGGCAATCTTGATTCCAGTTTGTGTTTCTTCCAGTGCAGCGTTTCTCATGAGGCACTCTGCATATAAGTTAAATAAACAGGGTGACAATATACAGCCTTGACGAACTCCTTTTCCTATTTGGAACCAGTCTCTTGTTCCATGTCCAGTTCTAACTGTTGCTTCCTGACCTGCACACAGATTTCTCAAGAGGCAGATCAGGTGGTCTGGTATTCCCATCTCTTTCAGAATTTTCCACAGTTTATTGTGATCCACGCAGTCAAAGGCTTTGTCATAGTCAATAAAGCAGAAATAGATGCTTTTCTGGAACTCTCTTGCTTTTTCCGTGATCCAGCGGATGTTGGCAATTTGATCTCTGGTTCCTCTCCCTTTTCTAAAACCAGCTTGAACATCAGGAAGTTCACGGTTCACATATTGCTGAAGCCTGGCTTGGAGAATTTTGAGCATTACTTTACTAGCGTGTGAGATGAGTGCAATTGTGCAGTAGTTTGAGCATTCTTGGCATTGCCTTTATTTGGGATTGGAATGAAAACTGACCTTTTCCAGTCCTGTGGCCACTGCTGAGTTTTCCAAATTTGCTGACATAGGCAGATAATTCATAGGGGTTTATTACTGAGTCTTGTTCTGTCTACCTTTCTGCCCCTGTGCCATTCATATGCTGACCCATAAGGGTGAGATCCCAGCCTTTAAAGAGTGGTAGTACACATCCCTCATTTTGAGCTGTTCTTGTTCTCATCCTGTCTGCTTAGCTCTGACCCTCCCCCTGCGATTCTGATTGCTGCCTGATTGTGATCTAAAGGTCTCCTGGCCTGAATCTTAGTTTCCCAAACTGATTTTGATTTGGTGAGCTGTGGCTCCTACTACTTCTGTGGCTGCATAAGAACCCATCTCCTGACTGTGGTTCTACAATCTCAGGCTGTGACTCAGCTCACCTTGCCTGCTACCTCGCTCCACCTCTAATCCCTGTACTACTTCCCGTGACGAGAGAGTGGTTCCAACAAGTTAAGAGATAACCGACACCCCACACTCATATATTTTTGTGTCTTTAAAATGCTGTGAATGGGGTAATCGTTACAAGATTTCAGGATCTGTAATCACATGTACCATCTTTGGTGTCTCAGAAACATCTTATTGTCATGTCACACCTGCCTCTCTGCTCCAAGCTTGAAAATAGACTCGGAACTCAGTTCAGTTTAGTTCAGTTCAGTCGCTCAGTTGTGTCCAACTCTTTGCGACCCTATGAACCACAGCACGCCAGGCCTCCCTGTCCATTACCAGCTCCTGGAGTCTACCCAAACCCATGCCCATTGAGTTGGTGATGCCATCCAACCATCTCATCCTCTGTCATCCCCTTCTCCTCCTGCCCTCAATCTTTCTCCATCATGACTCGGAACTGGTCATATGTAATTTTGAACTTTCTGATTATATTGGCTTACATTTTCCCAGACTTCTAAGAGATTTTGTCCTTTTGAGCCTCATCTGGAGAGTGCTCTTGAGCTATGGGACAGAGAAGGATCAAACTGCTCATTCTCAGAAGCCTGGTTTTGCCATCTGGTTGCAAACCCTTTGTCTTGCTGTAGTGTATGTGAAAGGCCCTACTCTGAGTTTAATTTGTGTCAGCTCACTGCTTCCCTCTGCATCTCCCAATAGCACCCTCCAGCTTTGTTCACTTAATGAGAGGATGTTCAACGTGAGATGTTTTACTACTGGCGATGTGCAGCTATGCTTGGAGGTGCTCTGGAGTTTTTGAGATTTCTCTGGGGAGCTTAAGGAGGTTTTTTTTTTTTTTTTTTAGTTTCCTCTCAGGCAGTTAAAGTTGTCTTCTAATATGCTAAGTTGTTACTTTCCCCACCTGTTTCTGAGGTTTTAAATGCAATCGTTTGGAAAATACCACCCATCTATGAGGCTTAATCAGATGGCAGGCCCTGAAAGGCTGCCAGGTGGCAGCGGCACTGTCTTGAGGGCCAGTAATTCACCAGCATTATCATTACACTGTGTATGGAGTAAGGTTGGTATTTCACTTTAAGTTAGGCAGAGAAGGCAATGGCACCCCACTCCAGTACTCTTGCCTGGAAAATCCCAAGGACGAGCCTGGTAGGCTACCGTCTCTGGGGTCACACAGAGTCGGACACGACTGAAGTGACTTAGCATAGCATAGCGTAGGCAGAGAGAGAGGGAAGGGGTGGGGAGGGAAGGGGTAATGACAGAAAGGATCAGGGAAGTGGGACCTGGTGAGACACATGTGTAGCTATAGCCTTCTTTTGGTCATTCAAAGGAAAGATACATTCTTCCTTAATTATCATGTTTCTTTTTTCATGAGCAGCATAAGAACTATATAATGAAAATAATGCTGAATTATGTATCTTACTTACCTGCCTCTTGAGAAACCTGTATGCAGGTCAGGAAGCAACAGTTAGAACTAGACATGGGGCAACAGACTGGTTCCAAATAGGAAAAGGAATACGTCAAGGAGGTATATTGTCACCCTGCTTATTTAACTTATATGAAGAGTACATCATGAGAAACTCTGGGCTCGAGGAAGCACAAGCTGGAATCAAGATTGCTGTGAGAAATATCAATAACCTCAGATATGCAGATGACACCACCCTTATGGCAGAAAGTGAAGAAGAACTGAAGAGCCTCTTGATGAAAGTGAAAGAGGAGAGTGAAAACATTGACTTAAAGCTCAACATTCAGAAAACGAAGATCATGGCATCCAGTCCCATCACTTCATGACAAATACTTGGGGAAACAGTGGAAACAGTGAGAGACTTTATTTTGGGGGGCTCCAAAATCACTGAAGATGGTGATTGCAGCCATGAAATTAAAAGATGCTTACTCATTTGTGGAAAAGTTATGACCAACCTAGACAGCATATTAAAAAGCAGAGACATTACTTTGCCCACAAAGATCCATCTAGTCAAGGCTATGGTTTTTCCAGTAGTCATGTATGGATGTGAGAGTTGGACTATAAAGAAAGCTGAGCACTGAAGAATTGATGCTTTTGAACTGTGGTGTTGGAGAAGACTCTTGAGAGTCCCTTGGACTGCAAGGAAATCCAACCAGTCCATCCTAAAGGAGATCAGTCCTGGGTGTTCATTGGAAGGACTGATGTTGAAGCTGAAACTCCAGTACTTTGGCCACCTGATGTGAAGAACTGACTCATTGGAAAAGACCCTGATGCTGGGGAAGATTGAGGGCAGGAGGAGAAGGGTCGACAGAGGATGAGATGGTTGGATGGCATCACTGACTCAATGGACATGAGTTTGAGTAAACTCCGGTAGTTGGTGATGGACAGGAAGGCCTGGCATGCTGTGGTTCATGGGGTCACAAAGAGTCACACACGACTGAGCAACTGAACTGAACTGATGTATCTTACTATGTGTTAGGCACTGTTCTTGGGCTTCCCAGGTGGTGCTAGTGATAAAGAAACTGCCTGCTGATGTAGGAGACATGAGATGAGGGTTCAGTCCCTGGATCGGGCAGATTCCCTGGGGAAGGAAATGGCAGCCCACCCCAATATTCTTGTCTGGATAATTCCAGGGAAAGAGAAGCCTGTTAGGCTACAGTTTATGTGGTCGAAAGAGTCTGACGCAACTGAGCATAAACTTTTTTTTTTTTTTTAATTTTTAATTTAATAATTTTAAAACATGTGTTCCCCATCCTGAACCCTCCTCCCTCCTCCCTCCCCATACCATCCCTCTGGGTCGTCCCAGTGCACCAGCCCCAAGCATCCAGCATCATGCATTGAACCTGGACTGGCATCTCGTTTCATACATGACATTTCACATGTTTCAATGCCATTCTCCCAAATCTTCCCACCCTCTCCCTCTCCCACAGAGTCCATAAGCCTGTTCTATACATCAGTGTCTCTTTTGCTGTCTCGTATACAGGGTTATCGTTACCATCTTTCTAAATTCCATATATATGCGTTAGTATACTGTATTGGTGTTTTTCCTTCTGGCTTACTTCACTCGTAATAGATATTTTGAAGAAGGTTCACGAGCTTTGAAGACATACACACCTGGATCTATCACTTGTGTGTTGTAATGTGGGTGAGTGACTTTTTAAAGCCTCAGTCTCCTCATCTTTGGGGCTTCCCTGGAGACGCAGACGGTAAAGAATCTGCCTGTAATGTTGGAGACCTGGGTTCAGTCCCTGGGTCAGGAAGATCCCCTGGAGAAGGGAATGGCTACTCACTCCAGGATTCTTGCCTGGAGAATCCCACAGCCAGAGGAACCTGGTGGGTGACAGTCCATAGGGTCACAAAGAGTTGGACATGATTGAGCGAGTATCATTTTCACTTACTTGCTGCTGCTGCTGCTGCTGCTGCTAAGTCGCTTCAGTCGTGTCCAACTCTGGGTGACCCCATAGACGGCAGCCCACCAGGCTCCCCCATCCGAGGGATTCTCCAGGCAAGAACACTGGAGTGGGTTGCCATTTCCTTCTCCAGTGCATGAAAGTGAAAAGTGAAAGTGAAGTCGCTCAGTCGTGTCTGACCCTCAGCGACCCCATGGACTTCAGCCTACCAGGCTCCTCTGTCCATGGGATTTGCCAGGCAAGAGTACTGGAGTAGGGTGTCATTGCCTTCTCCCTTACACTTACTTATCCATAGCCTTACTCTGAAGGATAGTAAGAGAACCTACTGTAACACTGGCTGGTGGCAGGCTGTCATGTCAGTTTTGTTTCATGATCCTTCATTGATTCCTCTTGACCTGGGTGTGGCACACCTCATCTCAGACCCAAACATGTTCTTATCTTGCACTTGTAAAATATACTTCCCTCACTTTATGCATGACCTAAACCTGTTACTGTTCTTCCATGTGATGGTCTAGTGATTCTGTTTGGCCATCCGTCCCTCTGTCCTGAAAGTCCTCACATCCGTCTTGAAAGTGAAGCCCTGCAGAAGGCAGTGGTCAGCTCTCTGCCGCTCCCTCTCTGCTGGGCCAGGAGAGCTAAACAGATCATGCAAGTGCTGTGACTCAGTACTTCACGGAGCTCATGGGTGAGAATGCACACACACTTCCCCAGCCAGAACCCACTCTCTGTGGCCTCAAGAAAGCTAATTTGTGTCATAGATGACTGTATTGGGAGGAACATGTGTACCCTTGCTGGTAAATTTGCATACCTGATATTCAGGTATGTTGGCATGTGCCAGGCGCTGTTCTAGGCACTGGGCATATAGCAGAGAACACAACAGACACAAGTCCCCGGTCATTTTTAGCTCATATTCTTTAGCCGGTAATAAATAAATAAAACGTAGGGTATGTCATGTGGAGAAGGGCTCTGGGGAAAAAAATGTCAAAAAATCAAAAACAGGGAAAGGAGTGGGTGGAGAGTGCTGGAGTCATGGGAGAGGATACAGCATCAGTCTTGGCCTCCCTGAGAAGGTGGCTTTGAGCAGAGACCTTAGCGAGGTGAGGGAGTGAGTCAGGCAGGCCTGTGGGAAGGAACTTCAGGCCAGGGGAAGGGCCAGGGCAGAGGGCTGGAGGAGGGAGTTGGTTGAGGAACTGCGAAGAGGATGGTATGTGGGCTGGAGCAGAGTGGGCAGGGTCGAGGTGGAGGGCAGGGAGATGAGAGGCCAGTGGGGGACTAGAGGGTCACAGAGGTCCCTTCCATCTCTAAAATTCGATTTTGTTCCTGAATTAAAACTCATCTCTGTTCCAGGTATATCTAAGTATGGACATTCGAGATCCAAGCACAGAATTGGTATATTTCATTTTGGGTTTATCAACAAACTTTACTAACCGAGTCGAGTTGTTTATTTCAACTTGAATACCTGGTATTTTAAAAAACATTAACAACTCCTTAAGAAACACATGTTTAAGCTATAACAATCTGAAGATTCCTCAGAGGACAGCCTTACTCTGTAGTGAAGAAAAGACAAATCACCTGTTGCCTCACCAAGCAGAGACAGCCATGGGGAAGACTTGCTGACTGGTAAATACCAAAATCGACCTGTGCCCTTCTAGGCTTCTTTATTGAGGGCAGTGTTTCTCAGCTGGGGACAGTTTTTCTACTCAGGTGCAGTTGGCACATGTCTCAACACATTTTAGGTTGTCACAACTTGGGAGTAGCTATTGGCACCTAGTGGGTGAAATCCAGGGATACTGTTAAAAGTTGTATAACACACAGGACAGCCCCACAACAAATTATCTGGTTCAAAACGTCAATAGATGCAAGGCTGAGAAACCCTCATTGAGACCTCTTAGATGCGCTGTCTGTACTTTTATTAAAAAGCAAAAGTGGAATCAAGGGTATACACTATTTTGTGATCTTTCCCCTCGCATGTCAATAAACATCTATCCTTGTATATAAACCCATCCCTCTGTGATTATTAGAGTCTGGATAACGTCTTCTGAATTTTCAGCTATTCAGGTTGTCTCCAACTTTTTGTTTTTGATTTTTGCAATCATAAACAGCAGTATGAGGAGAATTCTTATACATAAATATTAATGCATTTTATTAAATTCTGCACCCCACTGACTCGCACTGTGCTTGGAGAAGGGTGGGAACTTGATAAATGTATCCCAAAGCTGAACTTCCATCTCCCTCAATCCTCTGCTTCTACAGTATTCGTGGCCAGTTCCTTGTGTGTTTCTTTGGCCCAAGGGCCTTATTTTATGTAAAGTCCTGGAGTGAGGACCAGATGAATTAGAGTACGTGTGTGCCAAGGGGAAGGCTGAATTGAAGAGAAGGCACGAACATTGGAACAGAAGCACGTGGTCGTCTGAATACTGCACTGGGTGACTCAGATTCCATTTAAAATCTCCAAGCTCTGGCACAGCCGGTGGGCCTGGCTCTGTGGGCCTGGACCAGGCCAAGAGAGGACCTGGGTTGATATTTGACAATGTGGGATACAGAAAAAAAAAAAAGTGGCCAGATTTTATAAACTGTGATCATTTATGCTGTGCATCCAAATGCTTATTAGAGCAAGAAAGGAGCAAGTTGATATGGGTTTAGAGCCAAATGTTGATGTTTGTCATGGTACTGGGAACATAGTGAGTACTCAGTCAACCCTTAGAAAAGTACTGGAGCTGTATGTTTTGTATTTCTATAATTTTCTTCTGCATCATGGCCTGTGCAAACCCTTTGAGCTTTCACATTCTTCTGGATTGATCCTCTAATTTTCTCAAGCATATTTCTACTTATGCATTTTTTCCCCTTCTTTGCTCTACTCTGTGGAAGAATTCTTCAACATAGATGAGCTTTGATTGAATTTTAATTGTGTCCAGTTCGGGGAAATGGGTGGTATTATTCCTAATTTTTTCCCTTCTGTTTGCTCTTTATCCAGGACTCTGCTCAGTCAAATATTTGATATTCTGCATTGTCTTCTCATTTAAAAAGCTTTTCTAGGAGTTTCCATGTATTTGTCCTTTATTTTACTTTGTATTAGATTTTGCCAACCTTATCTTCTATCCTTTGTGTTGAATCTGATTTGTCTAATGTATTTAAAATATTTTATAGCTTTCTTGTTTCCCTTTCTTTTTATTTGAGTAGCATCCTCTTCTTGTATCTTGTCTGCAATATTTCTTCATAACTCTGCAGATATTAGTTATTATCTATCTTCAGAAGTTTCTTCTCTTTCCTGCATCATATTGCAACTTCTTTACTGTAGCTTTCTTTTGTTTTGATTCTTGTCATGTTGAAGGATTTTCTTAAATATATGACAATCTTTGTCTATCCGTTCATATTTAAGAGCACTAAAAGCCGATATAGCAAGCCCTCTCTATGGGATTAGGCTTGTCAACTATTAGGCTTTACTGTAGGGTAACTGGGCAGGTTTCTAGCTGATTGTCTTTTTTTTGGGAATCACATCTTAGTACCTAGTGGTATTTTCTCTGAAGCTCTTCTATTCTCAAGTATTTTCCAGTCTCCCAACTGGGCAGGAGTATGTGGGAGATGTCTGTCTGGCTGCCAGCATCCTGTGATAAGAAGAAGGCTAAGGCCTATATCCTCAGCTTCAACCTCATCCCTGAACTTGACCTCACTAGTCTCAGATATTCTCAGGGTTCTGCAGGGTGAATCAGCTCACTTTGCTTTTAGAGGTATATAAGCACTTTGCGGTGTTCTCTGCACTGGTAGCATAGCAAAACTTTATCTGTAGCCCTTCCCTTTTGGCTTCCAATGATCTTCCAACTCTCTTTCACTCTCTGGTCCCTCCTCCACATTCTTTGTGTCCAGTATTTACTCTAGCGGGGCATGGAGAGGGGAGAGGGGAGATTATAAAACCCTGAACTTGGTTGATTTTATTTAAGCAGCATCCCCTAGACCTGTGCTTTTAGCCTAATCAACTCTGTTACTTGGAAATGGCTGCTGAGTCTAGCTGGCCTGGGCAGAAACTTCCTTCTTTTTTTAAAAATTATTTATTTATTTGTCTCTGCCCGGTCTTAGTTGTGGCGCTCATGTTCTGCAGTTGTGGCATGTGTGAGCTAGTTCCGTGACCAGAGATCGAACCCAGGCCTCCTGCATTGGGAGCTTGAAGTCTTAGCCACTGGACTACCAGGGAAGTCCCAGAAATGTTTTTCTTTATTAAATAAGATATGGTTTTATGTGGCTTGTCATGTGCTCCTCAGTCACCTGGAGAAACCCCTCAATCCTGACTTCTCTGTGTGAAGCAATCCCACTGAGGCCAAGGGAAGGCTGAGAGGTCTTCAGGAATACATGTGCAGAAAGCAAAATGGCCATAATGAACCAGCTTCTCCATGGCCTGCCTTTGGCAGCAGGTATCTGGCAGGTGCTTCTGGCAGCAGTCTCCAGGAGGTCACACCAAAAACCTGACAGCTAAATAGTCACCTCAAATGTTACTCTTTGCCCCCAGTCTTCCTTTTGGCAGCATGCCATGCTGTACAAGCAGTTGTCACTCAGGAATGAGTGCAGTTTTTTCCTGGACAGTTGCCTCCTGCCATATAGGAAAAGAAGGAAGGAAAGGAATTGACATCAACTGACGTTGGCACCATGCCAGGTGCTATATGTGGGCTTTATACTTCATTCTTGTAACAATCCTTTGAGAATAGTATTATTACACTTATGTTATGGAGGATGAAACTGAGATTCAGGGAGGTTGAATAGCCTGCCCAAGGGCATGGTCACTAAGTGGCAGAATAAAGATTTGAACCCCAGTTTGTCAAGCTCAGAAACTAGCGGACTCTCCAGTAGGCCACTGGATGATGGTGAAAAGGGGGCCTCTATTTCCAGGAGACCTCCGAGGACCCATGATCTGTTAGGTGTGTCCCCAGGAAATGCTCGATAAATGTGGTCTGAGTGAATAAATGTGATGTAAATAAATTCCTTTTCTAATTACTTTTAGTGCTTTAAGAATTCCTGAAATGATAGGTTATTGTTTAGAAGAATCCAGAAATTGAAGTGCCCAACCAATTTTCAATTGTCCTTGAACAAGAAATGTATCTTGGGTATCTGAGAATACTCACATCACATTTTTAGCATAACTCTCAAGTAATTCCCTGTGTGTGGAGAATTCATTATAAGAATAACTTTGAAGGTTGATGTCACACCCAGATGTTTGAGAGGCACGTTGACCTCCTTTTTGTGATAGTTTTTACAAGAACATTTTAAAAAGTAACAGGGAAAAAACACATTCAGGGAGCAAAAGGATTTGGATCTAGGTCATGTTTCTTAATTTCCAGCACCACGATCCTGTATTTAGCCAGGGATCCCAGTGTGAGAAGTGCCATTGAGTGTGAACAAAACATTTAGTTGATCCTGTCTATTGTGCTACGTGGAAATTCCATTAGTTAGAACAAGGTGAGCAGAGCAGTCAGTTCTTAAGTGCATATTTGTCCACTTCTTTCTTTTTCTTCAGCTTGTTTATTCAAGTGCCGGGGAGAACATAAGAACATCAGGCCTGGTCCCGGACCAGATATTGGGACTAGACTGCTCAGCAAAGAGAAAGTCAGGAGCAAGAAAGCAAATGTGTGTGTATCTTTGTACATGCTTCTGCATATGTGTGTGCATGTGTGTGTGTGTGTGTGTGTGTGGTCATCTCAGGCGTTGTTTCAGATGATGTTTGGTATTTGGAGCTCACTTTTCTTATTTTGGGAAGCAGGTAAGTCATGAATGGATCAGTCTAGATGAAAGGAGAAGGTCAATGTCTAACTCTAAAAGGGACTGTAGACTGCTTTTGGCAAAACTGAAGTATTCATGTGGCTTTCTGAAAAGTTCAAGTAAACATCGTCTTTGCATTCTCCTTAATTTAGTAGAAATTGGCAGCTCAAAGCATACGGCAAGAGTGTGTAATTTAAGAGAAAGTAAATTAATATGCCACCAGGCAAGAATTTAATTTATGTCATTGGATGACTAATGGGAGGGATCAGAACTATGTACTTTCCTATCAAACATAGCTGAGTTTATACCACCTATTTCCTCAAATAAGAAATTCTTCTTTAGGAATGTCATAGGAAAACAGCTTGAAGTTTGATGGGACATCCAGAAATGTTGCCGGCCTTCCTCTCTTTTTTCCTCCCTGTCTTCCTTCTTTCATCATCTCACAATATATACATGTAAATATGAAATTATTATGTTGTACACCTAAAACCAGTAGAGTGTTGTATGTCAATTATATATCAATTAAAAACTGAACCAGACAGACAACAAACAGAAACAAAAAAGAAAATAAAGATGCAGAAAGTAGAACGTATGCTTTTTCCATTTCCTCTTTTTTTGGCCATGCTGTGCAGCATGTAGGATCTTAATTCCTCACTTCCCCTGCAGTGGGAAGTCCTGAGAACAACTGCTGCTTTTATGTCAGTGGTGAGGATGATAAAGGGTGTGGGCATGAGAAGGTGAAGATCCCAGGAGACCTCACTGAAGAGGTGATAGTTGAATTGGGTTAAAGGAAGAGTCAGGGTAAAGTGGGGGGACATGCCCCAGTTGTAGCTGGATATAAGGGAAGGGGAAGCAGAGTGAGTACCTCTAGCCAGTGGAAAGAACATACTCAAAGGCACAGTGGGTGGTACACTCGAGAAGAGACCATGACTATAGCTTATAAAAGGTGAGAGTAATGGGAGATGAGGAGCTGAAGCAGCAGGCTTACAGGGCCTTATTTGCCATGCTCAGGAGCTCAGGATGGATTTTGTAAATCAGAGGGATCCAGCAGACATTTTTTGGTCTTTGTTAGTCAACTAATTTAGTATTTATTTAATTATGTAATATATAAAATCTTGTACAAAATACACAAATGACACAACTTATGAACTGTTAAAATAGAGAAGGACTTGAGGTATGACTCAATCCACCATTTTTCTTCCAGATAACAACAGTAACACAGTGGAGGTGAAACACACATGAATATGGTGTTTTGCAAAATAGCACACAGATATTGAGTATAAGTTTTTAGAAGCAAAACCAGATTTCTGATTCAGTCTAGAGTTCTCTACAAGGCTGAAGATGACATTTTCTCCCTTTCGTTACTTTCTTTCATTGAACCGAAGAATCTGTGAATAACTTTCTTTTGTAAAAAGACTTAAGTCTTAAATAAAGACTTATTCCTGCCCTGCACATAGGTTCATAGGTTAAACCTATTTTTTCATGAGGGGGAGATGTTTAATACGTTTTACTTTGTTTTTCATGTTTATATAAAGATACTTACAAATTGCTTTTATTGTTCTCTCCTTTCTGTGTATTGTTAAGAACCATTGTTGTTGCTACACCAATTTTTCAGAATAATTCACCCCTACAACATTTACTTACTTAATTATATTGTGATAAAGTGTACATAGAGTTTACCATTTGAACTCTTTACGAGTGTACAATTCAGTGGCATTAAGTGTATTCACATCGTTGGGCAACCATCACTGCTGTTTCTCTCCAGATTGATTTTCACCTGCATCTGATTTTTCATCATGTCAAACTGAAACTCTCCCCCAACCCCTGGTACCCTCCATCATGCCTTTTTTCTCTGTGAATCCCTCATAGTTTTAGTGAAAATTTTCAAATATGTACTTTAGGTGATAGAATTGTATAGAGAACATCGTATATCTATCACCTTGACTGTACAATTAACAATTGCTATATTTGATTTCCACAGATCTGTGCGTTTATCCTTGTCTCTATCATTCATCAATCCACATTATGCCTACCACACACAATTATTTTTTTAGAAATTGGAATATAATTGCTTTACAGTATTGTATTAGTTTCTGCTGTAGAGCAATGTGAATTAGCCATATGTATGCATATATTCCCTCCCTCTTGAGCCTTCCCACCCCCATCCCACCCATCTAGGTCATCACAGAGCACCAGGCTGAGCTCCCTGTGTTGTACAACAGCTTCCCACTCGCTATCTGCTTTACACATGGCACGTATATGTGACAGGGCTACTCCCTCAATTCATCCCACCCTCTCCTTCCCCCACCATGTCTCCAAGTCCGTTCTCTGCTTCTGCATGTCTGTTCCTGCCCTGCGCGTAGGTCCATCGGTACAAGTGGCAGACATCACTATCCTTTCCCCTAACACCGTGGCAGTGAACATCTTTTGAGTTCCACATTTGTTGATGGAAGTAAACAGATGTTTTTAATTTTAAGAATAGGGGACTGACTTGTTCAGAAAAAGTGCTCCATGAGACTTCCCTGGTGGTCCAGTGGTCAAGACTCTGCTCCCAATGCAGGGAGTCCAGGTTTCATGCCTGGTTAGGGAACCCTGCATGCTACAACTAAGACTGGGCACAGTCAAAGGCAAAAAAAAAAAAAGAGCTCTGCGCTTATTCAATGCAAGAGATAAAATGGGAATGATCTTAGAGAAAATTACTCAAAGGTCTGTTGCAAGCTTAAGATATACAGATCTAGAATCACCCTAGAAAGTCCTGATGGTATAAGAAACGAATCGCCAGTCCAGGTTCGATGCATGATACAGGAAGCTTGGGGCTGGTGCACTGGGATGACCCAGAGGGATGGTACGGGGAGGGAGGTGAGAGGGGAGTTCAGGATGGGGAACACGTGTACATCTGTGGCGGATTCATGTTGATGTATGGCAAAACCAATACGATATTGTAAAGTAATTAGCCTCTAATTAAAATAAATAAATTTAAATTAAAAAAAAAAAGTCCTGATGGGTGCATAAGTGGGACAGAACAACAAAACAAAAACCTAATTGAACAATCCTCTCCAACTTAATGCAGTAAAAGGAGTAAAATCTTTAGAATCAGATAAATCTGGATCATTGTCCCAGATGTCCTTATATATTCGGTTTTCTAACCATCCTCCTTCTACTTTGATTTATAGAGAATTTGATGTGGCTTATAAGAATGTAAGAAAAATTGAAATTAAATCCATATGCAGGGATTATATTCAGATTATTTGAAGTTGAGTTTCGTGGCATCTTTAATGAAGGGGCAAATACTTTTATATAATTCTTATTGTCCATAAGGAGAAAGGCTCTCCAATGTCATATAACCTTGAGCAAGTCACTTAACTTCAGAAGTCAGTTCTCTCATCTCTAAGCCTGAGTGATGGTAAGAATGGTGTGGGTCAGTGTCTTGGCTTGGCACGGTGCCTGGAACATCAGTGCTCAGCAATTGTTAGTTACTCTTTCCTTTCATGTCAGGTTACCTTGTGACTTGGATTCCTACTAGAAAAATGAAGTGTAGATCCCAGAAGATCCCAGTAAATCTGGGATTTGGGACAGTCAGAACGCCACAGTGCCAAGCAGCAAGTGGGAATGCCAAATGACAACCCAACTCCAGGGCCAAGATGCCTGAATAACGGAAGAAATAAATCTAGCTAGAATGAACAATTTAGTAATTTTGTCTGCTGCCCTACTAAGATCCCAGCAGAATATGGTCTTAGTTGGAGTCTCACTAGCTGAAGCTTTAGTGCTCCTGGCAACTGTTCTTCTTCTGTACCCACCCATTTCCCAGCGGCAGTCTCAGTTGCTTGCTTTGCTGTTCACTTTTTCAGGGCTGGCCAAAGTTTGCTGGGGTGCTTCACTGCTTTATTCTTTCAATATGCACCAACAGGATTGGGCTACATGATTTTAAAAAAAAAAATGCTGTCAGTAGGGGATGCTCGTTTGTTAGCTTGGAGCATTTTCTCTTTCATTTACGATTCTCCAAGGGCTGGCATTGAAGTTGGAGGCACAATTGGTTGATCTTTGGGGTCAGTCTCGGCAGCAGACAAAATTATTAAATTGTTCATTCTAGCTAGATTTATTAAGGGATTTCTTCCATTATTCAGGCATCTTGGCACTGGAATTGGGTTGTCATTTGGCATTCCAACTTGCTGCTTGGCACTGTGGTGTTCTGACTGCCCCAAATCCCAGATTTACTCAACCTGGTTAATTTTATAGCTTTATTTAGATTTTGTGATGGTTAAGTTTATGTGTCATCTTGATTGAGCTCTCAGGAGCCCAGACTTTTGACCAAATATTATTCAGGGTGTGCTTGTGAGACTTTGTAGATGAGATTAGCATTTAAATGGATAGAGTGAGTAAAGTAGATTGTTCTCTGTAACGTGTGTGTGTGTGTGTGTGTGTGTGTGTGTGTGTTGGGGGGCTCATCCAGTCAATGGAAGACCTGAATAGAATAAAAAGGCTGAGTAAGAGGGAACTCCTCTTGTCTGATGGCATGATCTGAGACACTGGGCTCTTTGGTCTTAAAACTGAAACAGAAACATCTGCTTTTCTTGGTGCTCAAGACTGTTGACCTTTAGATTGAATTTTATACCACTGGTACTCCTGGGTCTCCAGTTTACCAACTGTAGATCTTGCGACTTCTCAGATTCCAATTTGCATAAGCCAATGTCTTGTAATAAATCTCTCTGTCTCTATCTACCTATATTTGTTGTTGTTATTTAGTCTCTAAGTCATGTCTCTTTTGTGACCCCAGGGACTGTAGCCCACCAGGCTTCTCTGTCCATGTGTTTTCCAGGCAAGAATGCTGGAGTGGGATGCCAGTGCCTTCTCCAGGGGATCTTCCCAACCCAGGGACCAAACGTGCATCTCCTGCATTGGCAAGGCATCTAAGAAGCCCATCTACCTATATACATATCTCCAATTTGTTCTATTTCTCTGGGGAACCTTGACTAACACAGATTTTCCTGTACCAGGACATATACCAGAACTTGGTATAGAACCATCTTCTGTATAGATAGAACATATGTTATTTGCATTAAGACATTGTGGGATGTTTTCCATATCATAAAAAATAATTTTAAGTCATATTAATTATTTTTTATTAGCGATGCTGTTTATTATCTTACTGAATTCTCATAACAATCCTACAAGTCAGATTTCGAGAAGTAAATAGGAGCAGAGTCAAGATTTGCAAATAGGCTTATCTAATTCCCAAGCCTGTGCTCATTCCACCATGATGAGATGTGATAAGATGTCAGGGGGAATGAATGGTTTATTCTCTTGACAGTATTTGATGCTCAGTGTGGCTATAACTGAGGATTAAAAGATTTGTTTTTGAGATTTTAAAATACATTTTCTGTTTAACATTCTGTTGTCTAAACTCACCCAATATATCTCTTTGATGAGGGCTTTAAAGAACATCTTCCAAAACCATTAATGCTTTCTTCCCTCTAGCTTTGGGTGAAGTCCCTCACCTGCTCTGTGATTAAATGAGTTCATGAGGCTAGAGCTGAATTCCCAAGGTTATGCTGGAAGAGCAGCAATGCCTTAAGATGAACCACCAAAGAAAGAGGTGATGAGGATTCCCATGATCTATTAAGTCTGGGAAACACTGCATACTACACTCCATTTTGGAGGTTCATAATACCCCATACCATGATAAGGCTCTCAAATGTCCTCCAGTAAAGATACCCTCTTCATATCCTGTAATCCAGCCTTTCTATAATTTATTTGACCAAAGGCCATTTTAATTTTTATTTTTTTAACACCAAAATATTTTGTACTGGGGTATAACTGACTAACAATATTGTGGTAGTTTCAGGTAAACAGCAAAGGGACTCAGTCATACACATACATGTATCCATTCTCTCCCAAACTACACCCCCATCCAGGCTCAAAGGCCATTATTATGATGCCAGTTTATAATTCTGTGCAACATAATAAGATGGGGAATATTGGCCTAAGCATGGGATAGGCTATGGATTAGCACCTGTTGAGACTGGAGAGGGGTCGAGCATGAGGGGCCTTGGACTGTGTTCTTCTGTAGGCTCTTCACTTACAGCCTGGTTTGTTTAGGTCTTATTTGGGATGAGGGTCTGGATGACATATCCACATTTGCACAAGGACAGTCTGATACATCTAGTTTCTAAAGTTCAAAAAGCAGAAAGAAAACCTTCCCCAGAAGCAGCATTCTAATTCTGCAGACTCAGTTGATGAGGACCATCCCTGCCGGAAGCAGCATACTGGGGATATTAGAAGGATGCAGCAAAGCTACACTTGTGTTGGAGAGCCAGAGTGGGCTGTATGAGAATAGACACTTCTGTCATGCTTGGACTTCCCACACCCAGGTCAAGGCCAGTGTGATTCTGGCCAAGCTGCACACATACCAAGCTGCACACACAGCAGCTAAGGGCAGGCCAGTCCAGCTGAGGATGGCTTCTGGGAGTGACACATCTTAGATGCCATTGTCTGGAGGGAAGAAATTGCGCATGAGGAGGTGGGATTGCTTGTGCACCCATAGAGGGGCTCCAGCTCTTTTCATCCTGGGAACACAGTCTTTGGTGGTTGTCTTGACTTCAGCCTCATCAGAAATATTGTGGCTGTTTGGTTTCTTTCCTAAGGAGATTTTCAGTCTTCAGGCTGTCTGAGTATGAAAATTGTTCTTCTTAATGAAATAACAAGATGATTCAGCATGCATTTATTAAACATTTCATATATGTTCTGGAGGACAAATTAACCTAGTCCTTGCCTTCAAAGAATTTATTTAGTATAGAGGGCTAGACTGTCTTTTAAAGAAGTAGGGATAATAAATGAGTAGAAAGATGTGCAATGATGAGTGAGCAGTACTAGCAAATGGTGCAAGCCAGGTTCTGGAGAATGCTCCAAGTTCTAGGATCTAAGCAGCTGAAACTTGTCCCCAACAGCCAAATTCATTGATGTCCCCTTAGCAAGACAGTGGGCCAGAGTCCTCGGGTAATTAGTCAAGGATATATAGTGACCAGAGCAAGAAATCTAGCTGACATTTTGCAGCAAACAGATGCAAAAGAGGCCTGGGTTTGCAGAACACTCACAACTACTAAGCTTGCTTTGGGAGCCAGCTGGTGAAATGGATCCTGGTAAAATGTGTAGGAAACTGGGGATTAATGATCTGTAGCATATTCTCACCAAGGGCTCCACTCTTATAATTGCAGAAGACGTTTTGTAACTGGGTGGGAAAGAAACCTGCTCTTCTTAAAGATAAACCCCATAGGAGCCCATATTACCTTGAATAAAGATGTGTATTTGTAACTTTCTCAGTGATGTTTTAAAAGACTTTGTCTACTGAATTGTCTAGGTATTTGTGAAATTATTGCATTTTACATGTGGATATTTTCATTTAAAGGGGCAGCTAGGGTAACTCTCTGGCTGTGGTTTGCCCTAGACTTTCCTGCTAAAGAATATGCCTGCAAAGCAGGAGACCCAAGTTCTATTCCTGGGTTGGAAAGATCCCCCTGTAGAACAAAATGGCTACTCACTCTGGTATTCTTGCCTGGAGAGTTCCATAGACAGAGGACCCTGGTGGGATATAGTCTCTGGGCTGGCAAAAGAGTAGGACACGACTGAGCAATGAACACTTTCACTTTTCCCACATTTAAAACTGAAAGCCCAGCATCTCAGGGCCCCACTCAGTCCCAGGCACATGAAGACTATCTATTATCCTGGAGGCAGTTGCTGTGAAAGCTGTGCTTTGAAGTTGGACATCTGTATTGACTAGCTGAGCACTTTGGGTAAGTTGCTTAACCTCTCTAAACTTCTTTTCTCAGAAAAATGGGGAAAGTAATGCTGACTTACCAGATGCTGTGTAGATTCAGCAAGATGGTGCTTCTAGAAAACACTCAGCACAATGCCAGGCACCTTTAGATGTGCAGTAATTTTTCCTTCCAAAAATATAGTTTATCTACCATCTCAGCTTTTCCATTTTAGCATTTAAAAAAAGCAAACCCTCAAAGGAAGCCAGTGGGAGATTTACCCTCTGCCAAGCCTTCAGCACTTTCTGTGGATTATCTCCTTGGCTGAGCAGTCTGAGCCGGAAGTGAGCTCCAGATTCACTTTTGATTGTGTCCAGAGCCGATGCCTCGACATTTGCCTGGCAGCCTAGGCTAACCAGGAATGCCTGGTGAGGGGAGACAGCCCTAGCATCTCACTCTTGGTGTCAGATTCAGGTCACCTGGAAGTCAGCATCTGCCTAAAATTCCCAGTTTCAGAAAGCATCAGCATTTTGTGGCCAGCAGGCATGTGTCCAGTTACTGACCTGGGGTCTAACAGAGGAGGAGAGAAGATTTTGCAGCCTTCCACCTGGAGAGGATCATGCAGCCCTAGACATGAAGGTAGGGAGTCAGACAAAGGAAACAGTCTCCAAAGCTTGCTTTCCAAACCTTAAGTGAAAAACATGCACTTTTAAAGGAAGTTCTTCCTGCCTCTTGTCACAGGGCTACATGGAGAAACATCTCTCTTATGAAAAGAAAGAAGGAAACATCTTTGGAAGCCGTAAACATCATATTATTTCTCCCTAGGTTGATTTTGAGGCTTTGAGAATAAGACAGCAGGCTTTTAAGGCTTGCCGTAGAATGGAAGGATGAGCCTAAACAGATGTCAGTTTTGTTGCTTGGGCCAAAAAGCTTGGAGTCATTCTTAATTCTTCTCTTGCATATGGGGATATGCTTCTCTTTATCTCCACTGCTACCACCTGGCCAAGCCACTGGCATCTTTTGCCTGAGTCACTTGATGTGGCCTTCCACCTGGTCTCCCCATTCTTGCCCTGGCCCCTGCCGTGCTTTGGCCTCATGCCAGCAGCCAAACACATCTTTGTAGGATGAGTTAGATTATGCCCCCATCCTGCTCTGAATGTTGCAGCGAATTCCCATCTCATTCTGAGTAGAAGCCAACGTCCTTGCAGTAACTGACATGTGTCCTTTCCACAGTCCCTTGTTATGGGACCCTCCCTCCTATGACCTGATTCTAGCCACACCAGTCCTTGTTCCATGAGCCCACCAGGCATGCTACTGTGCTGGAGCTTGGCTCTAGCTCTTCCTCGCCTTGGCCTACTCCTCTGCACAGCTCACCCCTTCACCTCCTTCAAGGTTTTGCTCAAATCTCACCTTCTGGGGAGGCCGACACTGGTCACCCTGGTCAGGGTTATAACTTGTCCCTTTCTCATACTCTCAGTCCCCCCCCCCCACCCCCGCTTCCTTTTTCCTGTTTCCCACAGCACTGCACCCCAACATTGTATATAATTTCTTGTGTGTGTCTTTGCTTTGGTCTCAGAGAAGATCACATCAAATGTTCATCAAGGTGTAGGGGGCAGGGGGCAGGCAGATCTGAGTTCAAATTCTACCTCAACCATTCATTCTCTGTCTGATTCGTGTAAGTTAATCTCTTGGAGGCTCAGTTTTCTCATCTACAAATTAGTAATAATGAGTTCACTCAGCAAGTGTTCGATAAGCACCAGCACTGTGACAGGCACTGGGAACAGAGAGGTGAATGTGAAAGACACCTTCCTTGTTGTTACACAACTGTGAGAAGAGGAGTTGCAAAAGCACATGTCATATGCCTGGTAGAGAACTTGGCATATATTTGTTGTTCATTAAATGCAATTCCTTGTTTTTGAAGTACTTGAATGTATTTTTAAAATTTTTTCCCAATTTAGTTCATACCATTTTCTTTTGGGGCTTCCCTGATGGCTTAGCAGGTAAAGAAGCTGCCTGCAATGCAGGAGATTCAGGTTTGAACCCTGGGTCGGGAAGATCCCCTGGAGGATGAAATGGCAGCCCACTCCAGTACTGTTGTCTAGAAAATCCCATAGACAGTGGAGCCTGGTGGGCTACAGTCCGTGGGGTCGCAAAGAATCAGGCATGATCGAGGGCAGCAACATTTTCATTTGGTGCTGTGAAAAGCAAACACACACACATACACAACACATGTTGTTGTTAAGCCAAAGCAGGATTTTTGGGAAAGGGGGATGGATGAGCTCTGAGAGGGTCAAAGAGCCTCCTAAGAATATATGTAAATTGTGATATTCACATTTTGTTAAAATAGGTAGAAATAGAATCTGTAATTTTTTAAATCAAATTTTCAAATTTTAAACTTTATCCATTAAAGTTTAAAATCTTTCCAGCACCCCATGATTGGTCTACTTTTCTAGGCTTCTCCAAACAAAGATTTGTAATGGAAACTGTGAAATGATGATTAATTCCAGGGTGGAAGATAGTTTTTTGTCCAGTCTTGATGCTGAGCTTCCTGGGTGGTGAGAGGAAAGCCTGTGGTATGTCAAGGTCATTGGCTTTTGCATCCCTGGTATCACTGGAATTTCAAGGCTTGTTCCCATGCAGATCAAACCAGCCCTGAGAAGGCTGGGATGACAGTGTAAAAAGTGTAAGCACAGGTGTTAGGAATGCGTCATTAATCTAGGTTGAGTACAGATCACAGAAGGCAGAGCCCCTCCAGCCCTCAGGATAATTCTGCACTTTGATTTGGAAAGCTTGAGAAAAGGACCATCCCAAAGAGTTAAATGCAGAAGTATTATTACTTTGTTATGACTGCTATTTATGTCATAAATAGCATAAATAAGGCTGCTGGCTCACTTAGCCCCATGCGTTATTTTCAGCTCTGCAGCATTTAATCCCAGTTCCCATCATTTTGTCTTCATTTGCGTATATCATTCCAGGAAAACATATTGTTTTGATTTCTTGCTTCTTGTAAGAGAAAAATTAGATGAAAGGAATGAGTGGAGTTTAAAAGGCAAGAAAATGGTATCTCCTTTGCTCTGCCTTAATGGATAGAGCAAATGAAATTTTTCCTTGATCTCCTCTCTGCTTGGAGAGAAGGAAAAATGCTGCCAAGCAAAAGCAAGAAAAGGGAGTGGGTGATGGAGGAGTTTCCTCTTTCTTTGATATGCAGTGTTTTTTTCAGAAGTCCTTAAACTGTACTTCTGTTCCTGAGCATGCTTGTGTTTTCCTTTTTTGTCATTTGAAGCTCTTGGGAAGAGAGCATGCCTCCCTGTGAAACCTGTGTAGTACATTCCCCTGAGGTCTGGGGCATCAGCCTGGCAGTCTGTGGCTTTCAGAGACTGTGGGTCTAATCCCTAGACCCTCAAATAAATGATTAAAGGAGTTACCATAATGAGAATTGAAAGCTCCTTTCCACCATCCCCAGCCTTGTTGAGGTGAAAGTGAAAGTGAAGTCGCTCTGTTATGTCCCACTCTTTGCGACCTCATGGACTGTAGCCCGCCAGGCTCCTCTGTCCTCGGGGATTCTCCAGGCAAGAATACTGGAATGGGTTGCCATTTCCTTCTCCATGGGATCTTCCCAACCCAGGGATCAAACCTGCGTCTCCCTCATTGCAGGCAGACTCTTTACCCTCTGAGCCACCAGGCAAGCCACTATTGAGGCTTTATTTATATTTATATTTATTTATAATCAATCAATTAAAAAAATGTATATATTTAAGGTGTACAGAGTGATGTTTTGATATATGTATACATTGTGAAACGATTACCATCAAGCTAATTAACATGTCTGTCGCCTCACATAGTTCCCTTTTTTGTGTATGTGGTGAGAACACTTAAGATTTACTCTTCTAGGGTGTGGAGAAAAAGGATCCCTCTATTACACTGCTGGTGGAAATGTAAATTAGTGCAGCCGCTGTAGAGAACAGTATGAGGATTCCTTTAAAACCTAAAAATAGAACTACCATATGATCCAGTGATCCCACCCCTGGGCATATATCTGGAGAAAACAATAATTTGAAAAGATATGTGCACCCCAGTGTTCATAGCAGCACTATTTATAATAGCCAAGACATGGACTCAACCTTAATGTCCATGGACTATTCTTTATCCATTCATCGACAGAAATACTACTCAGCCATAAAAAGAATGAAATAATGCTGTTTGCAGCAACATGGATGGACCTAGAGATTGTCATACTAAGTGAAATAAATCAGACCAAGAAAGACAAACGTCGTATGATATCACTTATCTGTGAAATCTAAAAAAGATGATACGAATAAACTTATTTACAAAATGGAAATAGACTCACAGACATAGAAAACAGACTTATGGTTATCAAAGGGAAAAGATGGGGAGGGGTAAATTAGGAGTTTGGGATTAAAATATAGACACTACTGTATATAAAATAGATAGCCAATAAGGACCTACGGAGAAGGCAATGGCAACCCACTCCAGTACTCTTGCCTGGAAAATCCCATGGACGGAGGAGCCTGGTAGGCTGCAGTCCATGGGGTCGAGAAGAGTCAGACACAATTGAGCGACTTCACTTTCACTTTTCACTTTCATGCATTGGAGAAGATAATGGCAACCTACTCCAGTATTCTTGCCTGGAGAATTCCAGGGACGGCGGACCCTGGTGGGCTGCCATCTGTGGGGTCGCACAGAGTCGGACACGACTGAAGCGACTTAGTAGTAGTAGTAGCACGGGCAACTATACGCAATATCTTGTAATAACCAATAATGGAAATAATCTGAAAAAGAATGTATGTTTATCTGTATCACTCAGCTGTACACTTAAAACTAATACAACATTGTAAGTCAACTATATTTCAATAAAAATTGAAAAAAAGTTGTCAAAAAAAAAGAGGTTTACTCTCTGAGCAGTCCAACTCCTAAAAGCAGAGTAGAACAGTGCTTGCCAGGGGTGGTGGGACAGGGGAAATGGGGAGATGCTGGTCAAAGGGTTCAGAGTTTCAGCTCTGCAGGATGAATAAGCTCTGGAGATCTAAAGCACAGCATGGTGACTGTAGTTAATAACACTGTATTGTGTGCCTGAGATGTGCCTTCCAGTGTTCTCGCTGTGGGCTCCTTTCTAGGCCCGCACTGCCACTCTTTGCAAGTGTGGCCTTGGGCTACACTCTCTTCTCTGCTCTCCTCATTTCTATTTGTACAGCTGCTTAAACATGGTTGAAATGGTCAGTAATCGCAGAGTCCCAGTACCATCATTAGAAGGCTTTGGGACAGAGGGCTGTTAATTGTTCAGGCACGGAGAGTTAACCTACCAACTTTTACAGAACATTGGTATGTCTGAGAGACCCCATAGTGGGGCAGGTCAGTGACAGGCTTCAGTTCAAATCCAGTTCTTACAGTGTGGCCTTGGGCAAGTGTCAATGTGAAGGTATCATGGGATATCATACTTGCAAACAGGGAAGTGCATACATACATACCTATGATAGAGGATAGCCATTATTATTATTACTGGTTGTCCTATTGGTAGCAGTATTTATGTCTGGGGAAAGGAGGATTGGATATGTCCTCTGGACACCATCCAGGATTAAACCTGCCCTTTCAGGAACAGTGACGGCTCTGTGCACACGTGGCCTTTCAGAGCTGTATTTTGACAACCCTTCAATTACCCAGATAGCTGAAAAATGTCAGCCGTGGATCCCGATGCATTATTGATGTTGGCCCTTTGCTTCCAGCGGCATTGCATGCTCCTTGTCTGCCGAGAACAGGAAGGGTATTCTCTCTCTGTTCTGTCCCTTGGAGGCAGGCCAGGGTGGAATCCTGCTGCAAAATGTTACTTCCCTCCAAAGGTGAAAAGCGTGAGTCACATCTGGTAGTCCTGGTGGGGTGATTTCCGCGCAGCCTCTCCTCCGCGGGCTTCTCCCTGTACCGCTTCACGGGTGATTAAAGGCAGGGCATCACGCTCTCCTCCGCGGGAGAGTGAGGTCAGAGCCCGCGGTGCGAAGAGGGATTTTCCTCGGCTTTGCAAACACCCGGCGACGTCACAGAGCCTCGGGGGCGCTATCCGTTGCGGCGGTGAAAGCGCGGCTGACGGGATATAGATTCATTCGGCGCGGGGGTGTTCGGCAGCTGAGACAAATCAGGCCTCCTGCCCGGGGCTCCGGCCGCCTTGGCGACCCAACGAACAAGAAACGCGTGGCGGAGTGTTTGCCAGTGCCAGGCGGGATGGCCTCGTCCCGCGGCACGAAATGACGTGGGCCCGGCTGCTGCCAGGAGCCCAGAATAATGTGTTCACGTGTACTTTCGCAGAGCACTCAGATAAGCTCGCAAATGTAAGCGCCTGCTTAATTGGCTTAAAAAAAAAGAAAAGAAAAGAAAAGAAAAAAAGTTCAGTCACAGCATTTTCCCAAGTCCTTTTGCCTTGGCATATTCCGTAGCTTTCTCAGGATTGGTTTTTGTCCCTTCCTCCCCTCCCCCTTTCTTTTGTGTTTTAAATGGTTTATAATGATGCATTTTTATTAGTCGTGACTTCCAGAGCTAGATAGTGACAGTGGGAGGTAGGCTGTCACTGAAATTCTAATCAAAATTTATAATCAAGCCTCCCTTGCCAATATTGTGACATAAACACAGTTTCATTCTGGTGAGAACGTTTCTAAAAGCCACAGTTACCAAATAAAGCTACGGAGGTCACCAGCTGTAAATGACCAGCCCTCTGTCAATAAATCCCTAACCAAGTTTGGCTTTGCTGTGGGAGGTGGAGAGGTTTTTGAAAAGGTCATGCGTTAAAATTTCCTCTCTGATTAGCTGGCTCTGGAACACAGGCACAGAAAAATCCTGCAATGAATTAATAGGAAGTGGTCCCAGTCTCAGGCAATCGGAACATCTTTAGGGATTGCTTAGCATTGATCTGGCAGAAATGGTTGGTTTCTGGTGGATTGAATCATATACTATAGAATTGGAGTACATATGGAAAATTATTATGAACACTAAAATTATGATCATTAAAATTCCGACTTCCAGGACAGATGAGATGGACTTCCGCACAGAATGCAGAAGGCACTTATGCTGGGCTGTATGGATGGGCGAGATGGAGACTGGTTTTCACAGATGCTTTTGTGCTTGGGTTGGGAAAGGGAAGTAGTAAATGAAATCTTTCTTATTTAGAGACTAATTGATTCGGAAGGCTCTGTTCGGTTTACCCATAGTGAAAGCAGAGTGGCTTCTAACAGGATCTTAATTGACTTGATTGGAGGTATTTTCAAGGACTTAGAACTCTTCCCTTTCAGAGCTTTAGTTAAAATTTTCAAGTGCTTCCTAAATCCCACTGAAGACAGTAATGTTTTGTTGCTTCATTTACATTAGCCAGGCTGTGGGGAAGTCACATAACCCTCACTGGAGGGTCCACCTGCTTCCATGGTGGTAATAGAGGCACCCAGTGCTTTTAGAGTTTTTCCCTAATCTGCTTTGCATGCTAATGACTTTTCAGTTGTGTCCGTAAGTTTCCGTTCTTCTCCATAAATCAAGTCCCACTCCTTGCTTATAGGAGTCTGTTTCTGTTTTGGGAGTAGAAATGTAAGCATATATCAACCTGTGATTGGTCTGACAGCCAAATCAAGGTGCCTTCAGGGTCTTTTTTATGAGCATGAATCTGTCAAAAACGTGTGGGTGAAAGGCATTCATGGAGACGTTGTTCTTTTACTCTCCTGGGTCTTAAAAACGCTTTCACTTCTGAGAATCACAGGGACTCGAATGGACCACTTAAATGTCCCCAAGGACAATTTCAAAAATACTGTCAGGAGTAGTTAGTATCTCTCATTCCCTTTGTGTGCTGAATCACACAGAAAGTAACACTTAACTTCTCTGGAGGTGAAGCTGCCAAATAACCAGAAGTTAACATTGTATGCACCAAAATGTAACCTGGGCTTTATTGCCTTTCCCTGGATAATCCCACAGTGGCTTCTGATGTAGTTGAAGGTTCATTTGTTTTCATGGCTCAGATTTGCTCTTTGAGTATAGTTTATATGGCAGGAATCATCTTGGACCATAAATGAAGTAAATTTTACAGTCCTTCTCTGAGGAGCCCATTTTGTCATTAATCAGTTGGTTTGTTATGCACTTGAGGGACAGTAATGGGCAAGACACTTATGATCTTTTGTCGTCCAGGAGAGTAGTCTAGTGAATCCTGTAGTAACCCTGTGCTTGGTCGCTCAGTCGTGTCTGACTCTTGTGACCCCATGGACTGTAGCCTGCCAGGCTCCTTTGTCCATGGGGATTCTCCAGGCAAGAATACTGGAGTGGGTTGCCATTCCCTTCTCCAGGGGATTTTCCCAACCCAGGGATTGAACTCAGGTCTCCTGAACTGCAGACAGATTCTTTACCATCTGAGCCACCAGGGAAGATCTACTCTATTCTGATGCTAGCGATTTTTGTATGTATGGGCTATGCATACTCTTTGTTGTTGTTGTTCAGATAGTAACCCCACCAATAAGGAAATGAATTCATCATCACTGACGAATTAGTTCAGGATAATCACTGTGGATTTTGGATACTGGAGCTCATGTGTCTGGGGTCCCTCCTCAGTTCAGGTCACTTCTTGAGATCATTTAGCATCTTTGATTAAGCCAGAGGATATTCTTGCTCCTTTCCAGCCATTCTTCACATAGCAACCAGTGATCCTTCATAAACACACATCTCTTGTAATCCCTAATGATTTCCCATTTCTCTTCAAGAGAAAGCTGGCCCATAAATCTGCCCTCAAGACTGCTGTGGCTCCACCCACCTGCTTCCACCACCTAATTCCAGGCCAGTCTTCCCTTTGCCAGGTCCCTCCTCCAGTCACAAGTCGCCTCCTTCCAATTCCTTGACCCATCAAATGCTTCTTTCTGCCTCAGAATCTATGCCTGTGCTGTCCCTCTTTATCAGAAATGCTTTTCTCGGGCTTATTACCTGGGTGACTGCTTTTCCTCCTTCAGGTCTTGGCTCAGATGTCACCTGTTCACAGAGGCCATCCCTGACCACTTAGGTGGACTAAAGATGGCTGTAAAATCTGTGTTACTTCCACCCCACCTCTGCCTTGGAAGGTGGAGTTTATTTCTATTGCCCTTGAATCAGAGCTGAGGCCCATGGTTGCTTTAATCAGCCAAATGCAGCAGAAGTGATGCTGTGCCAGTTCTGGGCCTGGCCCTTAAGATGACTGGCAGCTTCTACTTTCTGCCTCTTAGAACACTTGCTCTTGCAATGTAGTTACCATCTAAAGAAGTCTCAGCAAGCCACATGGACAGACCATGTAGAAAGAGGAGGGGGGAGGGGAGAGGGAGAGACAGAGAGAGAGAGAGAGGGAGATCCTTGCCAAGGCCTCAGACATGTGAGTAAAATCACATTGGATTGGATATTCTGGCCTGATAGCCATCTGACTGTAGCCTCATGAGAGACCCCTAAACCAGACCAGAGGAGGAACTGCCTGGTCAACCCACAGAAGCATGAGAGATAAAAGCTTTGTTTGCTGTTGTTTTGAGCCCCTACATTTTAGAGGGTGGTTTGTTATAGAGCACTAGCTGGTTGAAATTCTTGACCTATTTATACATAGGTCCCACTCCCATTGTTTTCTATACTGGAGAAAACAGTTTCTGATTATTTTCTTTTCAGCACTTTTCACAATTTATAATGATGTATTTATTGTTTTATAATTCATCCAGCATCTGGTACCCTAATTAGACGGTTGCTTCATGGTGTAGGCACTGGATGTTTTATTGACCTCTGCATATCTGCCATCACAGAGTGCCTGGCACAGAGTAAGCACTAAGAAAATGTTTGTTGAATGAATGAGTGAATGAAATTTAAAAGTTTCCAGCATTTATTTGTGAGATTGCCACCCTCCCCCACCCGCCCCACCACCTTCCCTAGTACAGAGACAAGAATCTTCAAATCTTCTCTGGTGGCTGTTCAAAAACAATTTTTGAGATTTATTTTTATCTTTCTTCATAAATCATACTTGTTAGATCATAATTCTACTTTGCTTCTACTACACACCTGCTTAGCAGATTTTAATGATTACTTATCGGCAAGAACATAGACAAACTGAGCTTCCCTGTGGTGGTTCAGGCTCACCTTTGTCTGCAGATCCAGTCTTTTTCCATTGTCCCTTTCCTGTCCCCCTGGCCCCCATCACTCCTTGTTCCTTGTTGTGACCTGAGCCACCACACATGTTTCCACTTTCCTGGAGTTCTCTTCCTCTAAATTCTTCTTTTGGAAAGCCTTTGCCAATGACCCATGGGTTGAGCAGACGTCCCTTCTTTATATCTGTGAACCAACCCTTGAGCCAAATCCTTGGGTGGCCACAGGAGCTGTTTTTGAGACCCGGGAAGAAGTTCAGAGATAAAAGAGCCCTGGGCCAGGTTCAGGGGACACGTGTCCTAGTCGCGGCTTTACCAATATCCAGCTCCAGGCCATGTGTGGTTATGGAACCTACCTGGGCTGCACTTTTCTCTCAGTAGAACTTAGGTAAAGGGATCGCTAAGGTCCCTTTCAACACTGAGGCTTTCATATTCAAATTTCCTTTATGGGGATATAAGAACAACCAGCCAATCAATGTATGTGCATTTGGGTCAGAATTTGGCTGACTACAGCATCAGCAGTTTTACATGAACAAAATTTTCAATTTTGTTAGTACAGCCAAGTTAATTCTGCTGGGTTGGCAGCATGCTCTGAGAGGCAGGGTGGCCACTGGGGGCAGGAGTCAGGGAAGCCTTGTGCTGTTACGTTTCCCGGCCATTAGCTGGAGGGTAGACCAGCTGGAGGGCAGCTGAGAGACCTCTCAGACCTCATCCGCTTCATTTCTAAACTAGGGATAACAATAATATGTGTTTCACTCATTCTAGGGTTGTTTTTTTGGAGGGGCTAATGTGTATAATATGGCAGTGCTTTGACAGGCCATTATCAGAAAGTTATTGAAACACAATTTTTGATTTATTTACCAGAAATCAGATTTAATTTATTTTTTATGCATTTATAATAAATATATATATATATATATAAAATCAGAGACTTTATTAAAATAAAATCTCCTTTCAGCTTCCCTTCTTTCATGTGCTGTTGGACAGATGAGATAGGGGAGAGACTGTTGTCTCATGAGAGCCTTCAGAGTTTAAGATACTGGTCATACAGGTTTTCTTAAAACTCCTTACAGCAATCCCCTAAGAGAGGAGTTGTGTTTGCTAGGATTCTTTTAGTCATCAGTGACAGAAATCTTATTCAGGTTAGTTTAAGTGGAAAAAAAAGAAAAAAACACAACATGGGATGGGGTAGAAGGTATTTATTTTGTTAATGTAAGTTAAAAGTTCATGGGTAGGCATAGCAGGCTCAAGGAGCTCAGAAGATCCTGTAACATTTTATTTTTTTAGTTCTTCTGTCTGCTTTTCTCTATGTTGGTGTCATTTTTTTTCTGGTATACCCTCTCTACATGGTAAAAAAGATAACTCCAGGGCCAAGATAATCTCAAGCCTTTTAGCTTGTTATCTCAGAGAAAAGACAAGTAGACTTCCTCTCTTTTTCCCAAAGGCCACATCAGATTTTCCATAAAGGACCAAGTGCTGGATCTGCTTTAGTTACATGTCACCCTCAGACCACTTTGTTCAGACGTGGGAGGTGGATGACTCGATTGGCCAACCTAGCCGCCTTGTTTATTATAGTCAAATCTAGCCAGGGGCCAGATTCTAGGTTTTCCTACAGCTTTTTTGGGTCCATGAAAAGCTTAGTTAGCTCAGACCAGGCTGCAGGTTTTGAGAGGTTACTGAGCCCAACCCAGCCCTGGCGGGAGAAGAGAAGGGACTTGTTCCAGGTCACATGTGATTCAAAGCTACTCCTGGTCCTTTCCTCTTCCTGTGTCACCTCCACTAGAGGGGTGACACGAATTTCTCCTGTCAGAGCAACTGAATGATCCTTCCAGAGGGAGGGGCAAAAACTGGGTCACATGCAGGTTACATCAGACGACCCCTGGGACTCCATCCTGTCTCTCCTCCTATCTCCTCTCCCTGGCTTTCTGGGCCACACTCTGGATAGATAAGCCACATTTCATGTGGGGCTGAGACTCGGTCCTCTGAGCTTCATCAGTCCACTTTCTCTTTTTGCACCTTTTATTTTCATGGTGGAGGTGGTTCCTGGTACAGAGTCTGCCCCATATTATGAAGCCAAAAAGAGAAGAAATCAAGGGGGAAAGCAGTGTGATCATTACCAAAGAGGCCCCTTGCCAGAAAGAAAAGCCCGTGGGAGAGAAGAGCCTGTGTTGACAGTGTGTCCTGGGGGCTGGCTCACATCCGTGTAGGCGGGAAGGAGGGGCTGCTGTGCCCAGTGGTGCTACTTGTGATGTCCTAAAGGCTTCTCCAGAATTTCCCCATCAACAGACTCTAGATGATGCCATTGGCAAGTCATGAAAAATGTATCAAGGGCAGTGCTTGTCTCATGGAGGTCAAAGCAACTGGTCATATTCTCAAAGCTAGAAGATGAGTATTCATGGGAGATAATCCTGTGTTTTTCCTGACTTTATCCAGCTATCCAGTTTTCTTTATCCAGATCCTCCTTGGTAAGCCCTGGTTATCATTTGCCCAGTGGTTGTTGCATAGTACTGTGGCAGCTTCCCTGAGTTGACCTCAGTATATGATGAATATTCAGGCAGCAAGTACCCTCCACGTGTGACTGTGCTTCCCTCTACATAGAGTCATCCATGGCTCCCTGTCATCCACAGAAGAGAGCCCAGACTTCTTCCATGACCACACAGGTCTGGCTGACCCCTCCAGCACTTTCTCTTGCTTCTCTTAGTCATGCACTTATAGTCAAGCTACATAAAATTGTTTGTGGATTGCTGGACACTCCACCCTTTCTCACGCTTCTGTTTCTTTCCCTACAGTTCCCTCTTTCTAGAATGACCTGCCTCCATCCACCTTCCACCTTCAGGATCCAGTTCAGATGTTATCTCTACTATATAACCTCCTTGATTCCCCCCACCCCTCAACTGTGCTGCTGCAGCTCCACCTTCTCTGTTATATATCTTTTGTCTTTTTATGTGTCTGCAGGGAGGAGATAAAACTAAGGGAAAAGAACTTTGCACTCTGGTCTGGATTTAAAACCTGGCTTTACCCCTATAGCAGTGCATCTTCACAAAAATGATCAGACTTTTTGGGAGCCTCTCTGTCTTTACTTGTAAATGTTGTTGTTCAGTTGCTCAGTCTTGTCTGACTCTTTGCAACCCCATGGACTGCAGCACGCCAGGCCTCCCTGTCCATCACCAACTCCCAGAGTTTACCCAAACTCATGTCCTTTGAGTCGGTGATTCTATCCAACCATCTTGTCCTCTGTCGTCCCCTCATGCCTTCTATCTTTCCCAGCAATGGGGTTGTTTCCAAAGAGTCTGCTCTTTGCATTAGTTGGCCAAAGTATTGGAGCTTGTAAATGGGCATAATGAATTCTCCTCAAGTGTTTCATTGAGGGTGAAAGTGAGCCAGCCTATGATGTGCTTAGCACGGAGCTTGGCACATGGTTGTTCTCAATAAGCAGTAAGAGTAGTGGTGTGGTTAGTGTGGTTATTACTGAATTGTGACATTGTCACAGTGAAAGGGACCTTGAGGGGTCATTGTTATGTTTGCAAAGCCTGATTCCTACTCCCTTGTCTGATGGTCATGCAGCTTCTGCTTGAACTCTGCCATGTACAGGGAGCTCACTCTCTCTGATCTTGTGATCCTTAATGCTGATGATGCAGAGGTTTTTTGGTACTTAGGTTAAGTTATTCTTTGTCTATTTGGGGAACTGTTTTAATTCCTGAACCAAAGATCTTATTTTTTGTTTTTATTTTTATACAGTTTGTTTTAATGGCTATACTCCACTTACAGTTGTTACAAAATATTGGCTACATTCCCCACGTTGTACAGAACATCCCTGTAACCTATCTTCCACCCTGTAGTTTGCATCCCCTCTACCCCACCCCTCTATTGCCCCACCTCTCTACCCTGGTAACCACCAGTTTGTTCTGGTGGTTTGCAACAAACCATTAGTTTGTATCTGTGAGTATACTTCCTTTTGGTTTTATTCACTAGTGTGTTGTATTTTTTTTGGATTCCACCTATAAGAGATATCACACAGTGCCTTTCTCTGTGTGACTTACTTCACTTAGCTCAGTGTCCTCCAAGTCCATCCATATCACTGCAAAGGACAAAATTTCGTTCCTCTTAATGGCTGAGTAGTATTCCATTGTGTGTGTCTATCACATCTTCTTTAGATATTCACTTGTTGATGGACACTTAGTTTGCTTCATACCTTGATAATGGTAAGCAATGCTGTATTGATCATTGGGGTGCACATATATTTTGAATTAGTGTTTTTGCTTTTTTTTTGGATACCCATGCCTGGAACTGCTGGGTAATATGGTAGTTCTATTTTCAGTCTCTTGAGAAATCTTCATACTGTTTTATGCAGAGGGTGCATCAATTTACATTCCCACAAACAGTGCACAAAGATCCCCTTTTCTTCATGTCCTCCCCACCAACTGTTATCTTTATTCTTTTTGGTGATAGCCATTTTGATAGGTGTGAGGTGATATCTCATGGTTTTGAATTGTGTTTACCTGATGAGTAGAGATGTTGAACATCTTTTCATGTTCTGTTAGACATTTCCTTTCTTCTTTGGAAAAGTGTCATTTCAGTTTTTCTTTCTGCCCATTTTTAAATCTAGTTGTTTGTTTTTTGATCTTGAGTTTATATGTGTTGGACATTAATCTCTTGTCAGTCATATCATTTGCAAGTATTTGCTCCCATTCAATTGGTTGTCTTTTCATTTTGTCAATGATTTCCTTTGCTGTGCAAAAGCTTTCAAGTTTGCTTAGGTCCTATTTGTTTAATTTTGGTTTTGTTTCCATTATTTTAGGAGACAGATCCCCCCCAAAAAATTCTGTGATTTATGTCAAGGAGTGTTCTGCCTATGTTTTCCTCTAGGAATTTTATAGTATTCAGTCTTAAATTTAGGTCTTTAATTCATTTTGAGTTCATTTTTGTATATAGTATTAGAGAATGTTCTAATTTCATTCTTTTACATGTAACTGTCCAGTTTTCTCAGCACTACTTATTGAAGAGACTGTCTTTTCTCCATTGTATATTCTTGTCTCCTTTATACAGTTGACCACAGGCGCATGGGTTTATTTCTGGGCTTTTCATCCTGTTCATTGACCTCTGTGTCTATTTTTGTGCCAGTGCCGTACTGTTTTGATTACTGTGGCTTTTGATTACTGTCAGATTGTGTGAAGTCAGGGAGCATGATTCCTCCAGCTCTGTTCTTTCTCAAGACTGTTTTGGCTATTCAGGGACTTTTGTGTTTCCATACAAATTTTAAATTTATTTGTTCTAGTTCTGTGAAAAATCCCATTGATATTTTTATAGGGATGGAATTGAGTCTGTAGATTGCCTTGGGTAGTATAGTCATTTTAATAATACTGATTCTTCCAAACCAAGAACACAGTATATGTTTCCATCTGTTTGTGTCATATTTAGTTTTTTCATCAGTGTCTTTTTGAGTATAAGTCTTTCACCTCCTTGGGTAGGTTGATTTGGTGAATTATTAAGTTGGCAATTATATGTATGTATATATATGTTATGTATATTTATGTATATATGCACATCTATGTTTAATTAATGATGTTTTACCATATAAGATTTCCTAAAAGGTCTTATTCAAAAAGCTTGGAGAGGAAGTTGCCATGGAAACTGACCTCCAAAGCAAGGTTGCCAGTGGAAATTGTAGCTTGTAATGTTGTGTTGCTACAGCGTGCAAGCATACCCTGTCTGTGATAGATAAAGAGACAACAAAATCTGAGTAACATAATAACATAGTGTATCCAAAAGTAGCAATATTTTGCAGGCAGAGAGAGGATGAATTCTTTCTGATGTGGTTTAGAAAGAGCCTTCAATGAGAAGCAAGGAATCCTGAGGTGTTTTATGGTACTTTGACCTCAGTTTTCTCATCTGTGAAGTGGGAGCATTGGTTACTCAGAGATGGAATATCGAAAAGGCAGAGGTGGGCTTTGACCCTGAGAACTAATTACTCTACTTCCCCATTCAACAAGAGTAGCTCTTTCTTTACTTTTTAAATCTGAGGTATGTATTAAAATCCCTTATAAGTATTAATTTGAAATAAAATATTCTATTGCTTAAAGAATTTGAAGATAATCTAAATTAGATTATCTTTAAGGTTTCCCCAGCTCCAAAAACTACTTTGGCTCTAAAATAAAGTTATGTCCTTATTTTATTTTTTTTTTAATTTTATTTTATTTTTAAACTTTACATAATTGTATTAGTTTTGCCAAATATCAAAATGAATCCGCCACAGGTATATATGTGTTCCCCATCCTGAACCCTCCTCCCTCCTCCCTCCCCATACCATCCCTCTGGGTCGTTATGTCCTTATTAACTTTCTCATACATGTTTACTTTTTTAAAACTTTTCTAAAATGAAACAAAATCATGCTCCACAAACTTATAAAGACTATTTTTGGTCCTCCTTCTCTGATTAGCTTACTTAAAAGTGAAAGGTTATTTCTTTCCTTTTTCTTCCAAAATTTGCTTTTCTCTGACTTGATTAACATCCCAGTAACAAAGAAAAAGTCATAAATATGGTGGATGGCAGGAAACTGAGTATCATCCTTTTAAATTCCCTTCTATCCTTTCTTTCTAGGCCAGTCCTTGGAGAAACCATGATGTAGTTAAAGTATGTATTCAGCAATATGCATCTTTCTTTTCAGCATTTCTTCTCCCCAGTTCTCTCCAGATGACCTCATAGAATCATAAAGGTGAAACAGACATAAAAAACTTTTTGCATAAATTCTTTAAAGATGTGGAAAATGGGATCCTGTGAAGGGGACAGTTTTGTATTGGATAAGGTAATGAATGAGTCATAACTCAAACTCTGGCCTTTTCCAGTTCAGTTCTCTTCCTGGTAGGTTTAGACAACCTCCTTGTGCTTCAGTTTTCTACTATAAATTGGAGATAATAATAGCATTTTCTTTATAATATTGTTGTTGGTATTATGTGAGTGTAGAGCCCTTAGAACAGGGTTGGGACCATAGAAAGTTTCAATATATGCTCACTAATATACGGACGGAAGAGCCTGGTAGGCTGCACTGCATGGGGTCGTGAAGAGTAGGACACGACTGAGCAGACTTCACTTTTCCTTTTCACTTTCATGCATTGGAGAAGGAAATGGCAACCCACTCCGGTGTTCTTGCCTGGAGAATCCCAGGGACTGGGGAGCCTGGTGGGCTGCTGTCTATGGGATTGCACAGAGTCGGACACGACTGAGGCAACTTAACAACAACAACAATTATCATTACTATGCTTCCATATTATGATAGCAGGTTGCCCAAGGTATACAGTCTGATGGGAACTCCATTTGGGTATCATACACTGTTTTGTATCCCCCAGACAAGTCATTAAAATAACCTCTTAATGTCCGATTCCACCAGGTCATTGTTCTGAGCTTGGTGACATTGGGTGAGTAAATTGGTTTCATTTAGGTAAATGAATTTTATGTTAATATGTTGACTGCTTAATGCCACCTTTGCCTTTAACTCAGTGGAACTGTAAGTGCTTCCAGAAACTCCTTAAGGACCAAGTTTAATGAAGTGACTTAAGATTGTTGTAGGTGAGTGTGTGAGTCCTTTTCAGTCAAAAAGTTCTGTCATCTCACCTTGAAGCAGATACCTTTTCCACTGGAATGAATGGGGCCAGCCATGCCATCCTCATCACTCTTAACTCTAATTTCTGGAAAATAAATGCCCACTTCCCAATGGATGAGCATTTAGGATTTAAACACTCTTACATTTTTCTTTATCAAGGCCACTTGAATGGAATTTTACTTGAGCAATGGAGAAAAGCTAGTTCTCACCTTTACATTTATCTTAATTTTGAGAAGCAGGCAAATATCTGATGGACAGAAAAAGAATACTGGGAGTGTAACTAGAAGAATCATTAACTGCCAGTGGAGGAAAATACCATTATGGGGGCAAGCTGTGTCTTGAATCTCAGGAGCCCTGAGTCCCAGGTTTGACATGGCCCCTGGGAAGTGATGGTGGCTGCATTTAGAAGGGAGTTTGACCACCAGTCTGTGACGTCAGGGCTGAAATCAAATTGTCAGAGTCTTTCTTTTTCTCTTTGGTCTCTTTTTGAATCCCACCTCCCGCCTCCCCTTGTGGCTCAGCTGGTAAAGAATCCGTCTGCAATGCAGGACACCTGGGTTCGATCATTGGGTTGGGACGATCCCCTGGAGAAGGGAAAGGATACCCTCTCCAGTATTCTGGCCTGGAGAATTCCGTGGACTGTAGAGTCCGTAGGGTCGAAAAGAGTCGAAAAGACACGACTGAGCGACTTTCCCTTCTTTCCCTCCTCCCCTTACTGCATACCTGATCCCATTCTGTTTGAGCAATTCACTTTGTTGACATTGTGAATGACCTCGGGGGACTCAGATACTGAGTTGTAGCCTCCTGAGCTGAAACTCCTCTCCACTGTCAGCATCTGCCCAGCACAGCCCTGCAGGGACCCTTTGAGAGTCTGTCAGTGGAAACTACTACCGCCTTACTTTTGTTTATATTTTCCTTTTTTCACACCATTTTTTGGCGGCGGGGAGGAAGAATATATCGAGACTTTCTAAGTGTGATGTGTGGTTACTTTAGTCCCTGTCAACTGCTTTAATATTTCAAAATGGAACCGGCTCTCTGGCAGGCGTGGAAGTGAGCGCTGTGAATGAAAGCTCCAAGCACGAACTCCGCGGAACCTCACCTTGGCTGTTTGCCCCACCAGCCGCCGGGGAGGACACAGACCTCGGTTTCCTGGGATTTCCGAGTGTGGAGCCGTGCTATTCATTTTGTGCGGGCTCCGGGAGCCATCGGCACGCGGGGCTGGGGGCCCTGCGCCGCGGCGGGCAGCCCTGGCGCGCGCGGGTCTCCGGGTGCGGGGCTGGAGCCCCGCGAGCTTGTGCCCCGCAGACGGCAGTGCTCCGCGCGCCCCTCCCTTCGCGCCCGCGGGTGCCAGACCTGACGCCGGTCCCTGCGCGCTCGCAGACGACTCTTCGCAGTTGTCAGTTTTCTCGCTTGTCAGCAGAGCTGCTGGTAAGTGACAGAAAACAGAGAAGGGGCGCGAAGGCAGCGGGGCAGGGAGAGAGGGACCGGGAGGGGGAGCCTCGGGGCGCCCCAGGGCAGGGGGCGCTGGCGCAGCCAGGGTGTGCGGCCTCAGGCTCAGACAGACCGGCCCCGCGCTGGCTCCTTCTGGGCTCATCCCTCTCCCCGCTTTCCCCTTCTCACTTTCTCCCTCCTCGCCGCCTCTCTTCCCTTCTGGGTCCTCCCTTTCCCCTCCAATCCAGCTGCCACACGGTTCGCTCCCGCGGCTTTGTGTTTGAGGACAAAAAAAAAAAAAAAAAAAGAATACGAGTTGGTCCGAGGTGCTTTCCCCTAGAGCAAAAGCACAATTCCTACCCTTGGCACTAGCCCGGGAGCGGGTTCCCGCAGCTGCCTCCGGGGGGCATCTGGGCCCAGGGTCGCCGGCTCTCCGGGCCCGCTTTAAGCCGGGATTTCGGGGGCGCAGAAAGGGGAGCGCACGCAGAAAGTGCGGCAGACGCGCGGCGCCGGGCTGGAGCTAGAGGGCTGGACTGGGCGAGGAGGCGGGAGGGACAGCCCAAACTCACTCGGGCCTCACTCCCAGTGTGATAACCTGCAGCTATGGAGTCGCCCACCAAGGAGATTGAAGAATTTGAGAGCAACTCTCTGAAATACCTGCAACCCGAACAGATCGAGAAAATCTGGCTTCGGCTCCGAGGGCTGTAAGTAAACCTGTTTACTTCTCTTGCCCCATTTCCCTCTCTCATCTGTACTTTAACTACACAGCCCCGGTCACGACTGCTCACCCTCACTCCTACATGGCCCTTTAAATACAGCGGGAGAAGTTCCACAACCGCTTCCTAGTTAATTACAGTCACTGCTGCCTTTCTTTCAACAATGAGACGTGTCTTTCTGAGTGCTGTAGAATGCCTTGCTGTTTCCAAGTCATGCTTTCTTTAGGGAAGGGGAGATGTCCTTAGATTTCACTTACAGTATAGCTCAATATTCATGGAAATATTTCTTTTTCTTTTAAAATTGATCAGGGGAGAAAAGTTTGGGGACTCAGATCACAGATTTTTAATCAAAGGAAGAGTTGTTCTCTGGAAAATGCTTGCAGACACCTTGGCAGGTGGTCCAAGAACTTACCAACAGTTCAAATTCAATATGCTTTCTGGCTGTTAAATCTTCCTCTTCCTCTCCCTAGCCTACTGCAACTTCAGATATTTTCTTAGGATTCTTTCTAGCAGGAAAAGAGTTACTGGAAGGAAGGGCTGTTTTTGGAGACAGTAGGGTTCAGAAACAATATTGGAGTTTCCTAGCAAGATCTGAACACTGAAATAGGTCATTTGTTTTCAATATGGTGGCCAGAGTTCTAGCTGGACTGAGGGACAGTTATCTCTGAATTTCATTCACTTCATTGGGTTCTGCCTGTTCTTGGGTACTGAGGAGAAGTGATCTGAAAGTACATGTTTTTTTTTTTTCTGTGAAAAGATTTCTTAAACAATGAACTGCTGGTTATCCCAGTCAGGAAGCTATAGTGACAGCTGTACGGTTACAGCTTGCTTCTCAATTGACCTGGTAGGTTCCAAAGATACCTTCCATAACCACCAGATATTTGCCATCAAATATCTAGTGCAGATTAAAAAAAAAAAAGGTTTTCTCCAAGTATATTCTCCAGATACTCTGTTCCTACCAAGGGCAGTGATAGGAAAACCAGCTCGTTCGTAGTTGTTTTGCTGTAGGTATGTTTTTGAAAGCACACGCGTATGCCTGTGCACGTACACACACACACATACCCCAAAACAAAACAGAAAGGCACTGATCTGAGTTATCTTCATCTTGGGGGAGACTGTATTCCAACCAGGATATTCAGAGTTTCTAAAGGAAAGCAGTAAGATAGGTGTTTCTTTAAGGCATCCCTATTTAAAGTGCACTTTGTAAGAGCCCTTCCATCAGTAATAGAGTGAGTTTCATTGCCATTGATCTAAATGGGAAACCATGCCACGTAGCATGAGTTTTGGATTGTTTGGCTGCTGCAAGCAGAGGCTGTAAACTTATGTGGAAATCTTGTCTTTTTGGCTGGCAGGCTCTTCCAACAGTTGAGATGCATGCAATGCAGCACCTCTTTCACAGAGGTGTTTACAAGTTCACGTCCTACGTAATGAACATCCCATCTCATCATACTGAGGGTCAGCACACAGAAAGTTTGTCGCATCCACAAAGTCTGGGTCCCTGGTATATCCAGTGTGAAGGTGTTGTCAAGCTGGTCTCCTTGCCATCCCAGTAGGAGGGACTCATGTGCACATACTCAGAAACTGCTTCTCTTAGGCTGCTTTACAGTTTCAACCAACTCAACAGAGCTACTCAGGTTGGAGTAGAGGGTTTGGGCAAATCAGCCAGGCTGAGATGGGAAATTTATATGAACAAGTCATTGGAGCTTGGAATGAACACACTGTCTCGTAACTTGCTCTGTTTCATCAGTTAGGCTTCTCTCCCCAGATTGTTGGGGTGTGATGTATCTGCATTTTTGTTTTCATGTCTCATGTTTACCCAGCACCCTGTACTTTTGAACATAAAAGGTGTGGGTTGATTCTTTTCCAAGCATGTGTTTTTGAGTCCCTCTCTTTTTACCCTTCCTGCTGAAACATCCTGCTCAGCAGCAGTCCCAGGAGATCTGTAACTTCACGTTGTAATTTGAAAAAGGACATGTTACTATTGTTATGAGATTATTTTTTTACTACTGTTATGGTTCTTACTACCACTTCAAAATAAAACAGTAGTGCTATAATAAGTTGCTAAAGATTCTGGAGACCAAAGCACATGATTTTTTACACAACTTGGAATAACACTTCTGCAGTTAACAAAATAGAAACATTAGAAGATGGGAAGATGTGTATCTATCTGTCTGCACAGTGCATTAACAATAAGAGAAAAGAAGCTGCTCTTCCACATTTTAGAAAGACTCAATAGCCATAGTTGGATATTTACACCAATTTATTATCATGATACCCTATAGTAGGGGCTTTATACATGACCAGAGATAGTCAGGAATTTGGTTCAGCTCATTTGAGAGCCATCTAAGTTCAGGACTTGATCATCTCCTGCCTGGACTGTTCACTGGCATCTGTCTCCTTCTTCTAAGTATCTTGCTTATTGAATCAATTTTTGAATTTTTCATCTCCTCAATTAAAATGCAAGTTCTTTAGGGTGGTGACCGTGCATGTCTTGCTCACTGCTGTAACCTCTAGTGCCTAGAACAAGGTTTGGTACATAGTAGGTACTTACTCAATATGTGATGAAAGAAGCATGAAGACTCAGAGGTAAACTTTTCAATATTGAAAAATGAAGATTATAAGCTTATAGGTCACATGATACTATCAACACAATAGTTCATGAACTAGATGGGTGGTGGGTTTAATTAACATCATTGCCCAGGTTGGGCACAGGAATCTAAACTAAGGTGGAAAGTTGGGAAGGCCAAGGCTTACATTTAGCTAGGTTCTCTTGTTTCCTCCCCTTATCTCTCCTCTTTTCTGCACTGGTCTGGAGTGGTCTTTACCAGCAGCAAGAGGATTATTGCCAAGAATCTACAGTGCAGAGAATATAGGGGATGATCCTCTATATATTATAAGCCCCACACATCCCCCTTTCTGCACTCTACTTTTTTCTTTAGCATGTTTCACTATATATGTTTATTTGTTATGTTTACTTCCTCCAACTAAAATATATGTTCCCTGAGGACATAGTTCTTTTTTTTTTTTTTTTTTGGTCTGTTTTGGTTACTGAAGTATCTCCAGTGCCTACAAATACTATGGGGTCTGTAGTAAATTACCAATACATATTTGAAAGCTAGGACTGTTTGACGTATTTCTCTAGGAAAGAATTAGGAAGAACTCTTAATCTAACCTTGTAACATCCTCCACATACTAATAGTACATCAAATATTGGAAAAGTGAATTTTAAGCACTATCTGCCACCGCTGAGATGACAAAACCCTGCAAGCCCTGGTGTTTATTATGACAACTCCCTCTTCCCTTGAGGGCGGTGCTGCCCACCACTGTGTGGAGGCCATCTGTGGTTCCAGGAGGGGGCGATGTTCCTCAGCAGCCCCCATAGCCCTCTCCTACACATGCTCACATCTCTCCAAGCCAGAAGGGAACACACACTCTACACCTGAGCCTTCTTAATTACATCTGTCAGGGGGGTGCTGTCGTCTTGTGTTTCTGAGAAGAGCCTTTTTGTGTGAGTGTTTCTGTTTCCTGAGCTGTCCCCCAAGTGCTGTTGTCTTGCTCTTTCCTCTGTAGGAGTGTGGGTCGAATTGTTAAGGGCTCCACCCAATGGCTGTTTTGTTAGAGAATCTTCCAGTCAGGGAAAACATGATGAGTGCACTTGCTTCCTCTGGTGATGAGGGGGAGCCTCACGGTGCTCTGGGTTTGAGTCATAACTTGTACCTTGGGTCCCAACCAAGAGTTTGTCTTGTTATATGATGACAAAAGGGTGCTCTCTCTCTCTCTTTTTTTTAAATTGAGGGCAAGAGAACAGGTTTCACTTATTTTTTGGCATTTATTGTCACAATGGTAATTAAGCCATTGTGTATTTGTTTTGCCCAACTATGAGGTAGTCAATAAAATAAATGTTATGCTTACATAATACTCTGTGAAGATGATTGACGCTTTTTTCACATTATCTAAAATAGTATTATGAATATAAATGGAGGTATGATTTCTTATGTTTATTGTCTCTTTCTTCCAACTAAAATACAAGTTTCATGAAGGTATAGTATTTTGGGGGTCTGTTTTGGTTACTGAAGTTTCCCCAAATGTATGGTTATTAGGGTCACAGACTGGAATTATTGTTTCTGTCTATTCAACATGCTTCCCCCCGCACCACCCCGCCCCCCATTATGGCAGTAGACCCTGTCCCCTCACTCCTTTGCCTACTCCCTGCTCCCGGGTCCCCATGGGCTCAAGATGCCAGATTGGCCAATCATTGAATTTTTGCCTTTCTGCCAACAGTGGTCATTCTCAAGTGTGGCACAGAACCCAAGCAGTAGAGTCCTCCACTGAGATTCTCTATTGGCCAAGGGAGAGTGCTGCTTTGCCTTTTTCTGGGTTCTCCTGGTGGTTGCTGCTGGGTTCATTTCTTACTGCATGGAGAGGACGTTTCAATGATTGGAGACAGGCCAACACTTACAGAGAAGCAGAGGGGAGAAGAAGGAATGAAAATCCCTGGGTCTGCTCCCACATTTCCCCATTCCTACAGTTGTTTATCTGGTTCAGTCTGCTGTCCCAGCTACATGAATCCATCAGGCTCTGTTCCTGCTTAGACTCCTTTGAGTTTGGGGTCTCTGAAAGTCTTCACTAAAACCCCACTGAGGTACAGAGAACTTAAGTGACTTTTCCAAACTATACATCAAAAGTAGGCCAGGGGGTAGCGGGGGGATCCGTAGGCAAAGATGCCCAGATCTTTGGTTTCATATTTCTCATTTAATAAAGCCTTCTCATTCTGTATTTTCTTTCTACTCATCTGACATTTTTTTAAAATAGGGTCATCAATGGTCAGGCAGCTGTTCAGAAGTTTAGTCACTTAACATTTACTGAGAATCTATTATGTGCCAGTTACTTTGATAAACTCTGGATATGCCAAAGTAGATAAGCTATAAGGCTATAGCTAAAGAGATGAACACCTGGAAGTGTTGACTGTAGTTACAAAGGGATGTGCGGGGAGCCACTTCCTCCTGGGAGGGCCAGAGAAGGTGTGAGCAGTGAGCTGCCGACAATGTGAGCAGAGTCCTTGGAGTCACGAGGAGGAAACACGCACAGATTTCTTTCATTCATGTTAGCCTTTTGCAGTGACATAAGGAAAACAGGGAGTCATCCAGTCAGTCCAGAATAAATCAGCTCAGAATTCTGAGCTGTTTTTATGGACCACTGGAGAAGCTGTGCCTACTTACTAGGAATACAGCCTGAGTTCAGTGCCTTTCCCTGTGCTCACCTTTTACTGTAATCCCAAGGGAGAGAGTGCGTTTGAGTCTAGTTGCAGTCATTCAACATGGAGCTATTGGACGGAAATCTCCCAGCTCACCTTGGAGGCAGTGGGCCCCCACATTGGTCCCTGGTCCATCAGCTGTCCAAGAAACAGGGTTACCCTCCCTGTGTAAGACCTTAGATATTTTTCTTTAAAAGGTAACTGTGAGGTATCCTCTGGCAGCTCATCAAGTACAATATTGAGGGATAGATAAAGCTAGTAAGTGGAGGTAACAGTGTGCCAAGGTACAGAGGGATGGGAGGAGGGAGGGATAAAATTGGAAAGGAAGGCAGGGGCCAGGCAGTGACACATGGAATTTTTAAAAAATTTATTTTTGGTTTATTCAAAACTATACATGCTCATAGTTTAAGGAGGCAGGTATTTGCATACATTGTGTGTGTGTGCTAAGCTGTTTCAGTCGTGTCGGATTCTTTGCGACCTTATAGACCGTAGCCCTCCAGGCTACTTTGTCTATGAGATTTTCCAGGCAAGAATATTGAATGGTTTGCCATTTGAGCACATTATACACACATACAAATGTTTTCCAGTCATTCTCCATTCATCTTTCAGAGAATCTTTTTTTGGGATGCATGTAATTTCAAGGACTTTACATTTTATTCCTTAAGTTCTAAGGCAGTGTTAAGAGACTTTAAACTAGAGGGTAACAAAAGGAGATTTGAATTTTAAGATGGCTATTCTGGAAGAAGTCTGGAGAACAGATTGGAGAAGAGACTTGAGGCCTGGAGATGAGTTGGAGAAGATTCTTCAGTGATGGTAGTACCACCAAGGAGGAAAGAATAGGAGGCATCTTTGACACTAGAAAAGAGAAGAGAGAAAGAAAGAGAGAGAAGTTGTCTTCCAAGTTTGTTTTGCCTCATATGTCTTAGTGAGTTTGATGTCTTTGCCTTGTTAGAGACCACAGAGAGAAGCGTGGGCTTGGATGCACAGAATGATACATTTGGATTTAGATATGGTGAACTTGGACCATCTTTGGAAGGTCCAAGCAGCTGTTAGTAATAACAGCCTAGAAAACATGGAGAGACCTCTGGCCTGGAGCCTAAGGTCTGAGAGTTATAGTTGTGAGTTAAAGCCTTGCAAAGAGATGAACAGGGAAGAGGGGCTTCATCTGAATCTCACTAATAAAGCAAATCCAAAAGAATAATGTTAAAAATTGTTGTTTATTTCCCACAGATTACATATTTTAGGGTATTAATTGGGCCTTCCACTCTCCCATTTAATTGCAAATGTCAGAAAGTTCAGCATATTTTTATTGGATTGCTATTATATATTGGATATTAGGAGCTTCAGAAGAGATATGAAAATATTAGAAAAAAAGCCCTGCTTTTGGGAAACTTATAGTCTAGTTAAGGAGACAAGACAATTCTTTATAGGGGTGAAAAGTTAAAAAAAAAAAGACAAAGTATGGACAAAAAAAAATTAATTGCTGGATAAATGACATTGACACAATGTCCTAGGATTTAGAGAAGGAAGACATTTGTGTTTGAGGGACTGTTTTTGAATCTTTTTTCTCCTAATAAAGATGGATTATCTCCCTGAATTATGTTCTTAATGTATATGGAAGGGGAGAAAGAGGTGAATATCAAAAAGGGTTAAGTAGATTCTTAAATTTAGAATGAAAATTTCTATACTTGAATACTAATACAATATATTAGTACATCGTCACTTGCTTGTCATAATTTGGTTGTGCTAACTTACTAGCTAATTGGGCTTCCCTGGTGGCTCAGACTGTAAAGAATCCGCCTTCAGTGCAGGAGACCTAGGTTCGATCCCTGGGTAGGGAAGATCCCCTGGAGAAGGGCATGGCAATCCACGCCAGTATTCCTGCCTGGAGAATCCCCAAGGACAGAGGAGTCCGGTGGGCTACAGTCCATGGGGTTGCAAAGAGTCAGACACAACTGAGCAACTCAGCATAGCACTAGCTAATTACAACTCAGTATTTTGCAACCAAGTGTTTATTATTTTGATGGCTCTACAGCCTCTGTCTTTTGAGAAGTAGCCCTAAGCAGAGAGATTTCTTCATTTCTAGCTCCATTTTCTGTCTTCAGTTTTCTTTGGTTCATTTTCCTTGGTTCCTGTTTCCTCTTACGGAGGGAACGTGCTCACATGACCCACCTCATAGCTTTTGGAGGGACGACTAAGAAAAATAATGATTAAACGTAAGGCACATTTATATGGCTTTGCTTAAGATCCCTTGTATTGACTGATAGTGTCATGTCCATTACAACATGGGTTTGCAGCAAAGACAGAAACCTGGGGGCTAGGTGGGGTCGTTTCCGCTATTTTAAAGGCAGAAAGAGACCACGACTCAGGAAACCAAATGGAATGAGGCTCTTGTCTTGGACCTTGTGGGGACTGCTGGGCGTGAGCCAGGCAGTGAGGCTAGGAGCTTGGAGCCTGCCCCCTGCAGAAGGGTCTGGTGGAGCTTGGCTGGGTGGATGGAGCTCCCTACACCCTGCAGGAGGCCATCCTGTTGTATAGGCTTGTCCAATGGGTGCAGCCTTGTGCTGCTGCTCCCAAGGTGTCTTGTGGCACACACACTGGGCCTCTGACTCTTGGAGCACCCAAAGTTCTGCGATAGTGCTCACCCTTCACATCACCTCGGCCTCATTCATGGCCCTTTTCCTCACAGCTCTTTGCCTGCTAATTTGTTTCAGTCGTATCCGACTCTCTGTGACCCCAGGGTCTATAGCCTATCAGGCTCCTCTACCCATGAAAATTTCCAGGCAAGAATACTGGAATGGGTTGCCATTTCTTACTGCAGATCTTCCTGATCTAGGGATCAAACCTGTGTCTCTTATGTCTCCTGTGTTGGCAGGTGGGTTCTTTACCATTAGTGCCACCTGGGAAGCCATCCAGAAGTGGTCCCCCCACCATTCTTTTCCACTCCCTTCCAAAGGCCTATTGCAGGGACCCAGTATTCAATGTTCAATTAAAATATAGCTTTCCTTTCCCTTGAGGCCACTAGAAGCATGAAAATCAACTTGAGGATGTATTTTGGCTGAAAGTCACTATTGGACATCCAAAGAACATTAAATACTATTTATCCAGATTCCAAACACCCAAAATTCTTAAATAACCAAGGCTTTTCCTACACTTTAGAGACACTGAATAAATCTAGCAGTGGAATATTAGTCTACTAATATTAAAACTACTCCCCGATGTGTTTTAGTAGTTCAAATTCAGATTAATATCCCCCCCCCCTTTTTTTTTCTCTACTTCTCTGAGTCTTGTCTGAGGATGGCTCTAAGAGGTCTTCAGTTCAGTTCAGTTCAGTTCAGTCGCTCAGTCGTGTCCGACTCTCTGCGAGCCCATGAATCACAGCACACCAGGCCTCCCTGTCCATCACCAACTCCTGGAGTTCACTCTGATCTGGTCTGTTACTATGAGAAACTATAAACATTTTCATGAACAACATCCTTTGTAGCTGATTTGTGAAATATAAGGGTGAATTATTGTAAATCAGGGCTTCCCAGGGGGTGTAGTGGTAAAGAATCTGCCTGCCAATGCAGGAGACACAGGTTCGATTCCTGGGTCAGGAAGATACCCTGGAGTAGGAAAAGGCGATCTACTCCAGTATTCTTGCCTGGAAAATTCCATGAACTGAGGAGCCTGGCGGGCTATATGCCATGGGGTTGCAAATTGTTAGACACGACTGAGCGACTGAGCACACACAGCACATTGTAAATCACGCCTCATAAATGTTTAGAACTGCCATTCTGCCTATGAAACCACTGACTGAAATTAGTCATGGTTAAAAAAATGGAAGAACTGTTCAAAGCAGTTGTTTCTGGGAGTCTGAATAGTTTCAATGAAGGTAACTGTGGCTGAGGAGAATTTAGTTTGAATGCTCAACCTATTCATTCGGTTGACTGCGGAGCTCTGAGTGGTCTCTAGAAGTGCATCTTGTAGGTGAGTGGGCTTTTTTCCCCTGTAATTTGAGCATTGACCTTACTTTTGCCATGTTTAAATTGCTGAAATTTGTAGAGTGTATGTCCAGACAGGAGCCTTCTCTAGATGATTCTATTGTGAGAGAAGATTTTGGAGGAAACAAGGACTTCTGCTTTCAAGGAGCTGTTGTATTGACTTAACATTCACCTGAAATTATAAATGACCAACAGCTGCTTTCTGCCAGGAGCAGGTTATGATAACAAGGTGGGAGGACGACGGAAGGAGTGCTACAGGAGTAGATAGGAAAGGCTTAAAAAACATTAGACTGGCCTCTGAAGTTAAATTTGGCAGAAGATACATTTTTGTTCTGGCTAAATCTACATGGGAAAAATAGAGTAGAAAATTCAAGCATCTCTCTGGATAATTCAATTAAAAACCCACCCCTCCTCCGGTTTCAGGGCTATATCTGCAGAGTGAGATTTTGTCTCAATCCTTTGGATTTATCTCCCTTCTGGCAGTGTCGTCACAGATACTAAGAAATATTTTTGTTTTCAGCTTTTCTCATTGATGTTTATCTAAGCAGGAGACAGGCTTCCAGGAAGGAGGTCACAAAAATCTCTCCCATTCCCACCCACACAGTTTTACTGTACTTAGAACACTGTAAGTGTAAGTAAATATGTGAATGGAGGGATAGATCACTTATGCAAAAAAGTACTGTTTGGACATCTACAAGTGTGGCATTTACTTTCTGTTTTCTTTTTCTAACAGCCTTTCTATATTTTTTCACTGGTGCCACTGATGGGCTCACTGCACAGCTGTAAGCAGTGGATGTTAAGCTAGAGGGAAACAGTGCTTGATCTGCTCACAAATAATGCTTTTCAGAGGAAGGTTTCAGCTTTCTTTTGGGAGGGATCATATTTTGGGGCCTGTTAGACAGTAATCTGAGTGCTGAATTTTTAACCCAGGCCCAGGAGAGAAGCAGGCATGACCAGGAGATTTGGATATTTGTGTCTCAACAGCTGTCTGCAGGCAAATGATGGGGCTGGGGACGGGGAGCGATGAAGACACAGGCCTGTGAGAATGTGGGCGCCTTGGGGATTGTGTGGAGTGACTGTGAGTTGTTGCTGGTATAGATGGGACTTCCTGTGGGGTCTGTGTGTGTGTGTGTGTGTGTGCATGTGCACTCTCGCATGCACAACGCGTGCATGCTCAGTGGCTTCAGCCGTGTCTGACTCTTTACGACCCCATGGACTGCAGCCCTCCAGGTTCCTCTGTCCATGGGATTTTCCTGGCAAGAATACTGGAGTGGGTTGCCATGCCCTCCTCCAGGGGATCTTCCCAGGGATCAAACCCATGTCTCCTGTTTCCTGTATTGCAGGTGAGTTCTTGACCACTGAGCCACTGGGGGTCGTGTAGTTTAAACTAAATCTTCTCTTTAGAGATTTCTCTTTTTGCCACAACCAAGCCAGAACTAGATAGAAACACATTTGCTCCCAGAAATGAGTTAAACATTGAGTATCTTATGCACAGATCTGTTTCAGATGAATATGCTCTCAGTTTTCTGATTCACCATCCTCAACCCCAAACCACTCTTTTGAAGGCTTCCTTCATTTGACTTTGATCTCATCACTAGTTTAAACATACTGGAATTCTATACTTTGGGAGTTGCTGTCCCCAAACATTATCTTAACTTTCTAAGAGCCCTAAATGAAAGAGTATGAATCTATAGGACAATTTTCCCCAATAGACAATCTGGCAGAAAAATTCTTTAGAAAATTGAAGCAGAAACAAATCTTTCCTAATTGTTGGGTTATTCCAGGTGAAAGTGAGTTTATGTCATTTCATTATTTTTTGTTCTGCCTTGGATCTTTGACAGAGCAGGAAAATAGAATCATTGCCCACATGGTTTTTCATCCTATAGCTTATCAGTTAAGAAATATTTGAGCGAGTAAGAGAAGAAAGACTCACTTTCTCTAATATCTTTTTCTCCTTCTCCCCTCAAATAGTCTGCTTGAATGTGCCAGGAGATTGAGATATATATATATATATACGTACACACACATGTATATATATATATATTTTTTTTTTTTTTCCCCTCATTGGTATTTACTTGTTAAAAATATGGGAGGACTTCCCTGGTGGTCCAGTGGTTAGGATTCTGTGCTTCCACTGCAGGGGATGGGAGTTCAATCCCTGGTTGGGGAACTAAGGTCCCATGTGCTGAGTGGTATGGTCATAAATAAATAAAATTTTACAAAGTAATAAAGCAACAAGGAAGATCAAAATAAAATTACATTAAAAAATAAAAAATGGGAAAATCCGTTAAGCAATTAGAATATATAGCTTTGCAAATCTAGGTTTTAACATGGGTATCATGTAATATGAAATCACTGGTAGAAATGAGAAGAAATGTCAAGGGCCTTCCATTTTCAGCAACATCTAATGTAGTCTGTACAAATAGTTTAAGACAGATTCAGTGGAGTTTTCTGGGGATATCCAGTTCTGCTAAGTCTGTACCCCATATGCCACTAAAAAACAAAACCAGAGGATCAGATGATCACGCAGGTCCTTGCTTCTTTCACGGGTATTTGTGGCATTTTATCCCAGTCCACTTTCCCACGAATGAGCCACACGTGACCTGAACTTGTGAGAATGTGTATTTAATTCCCTGACTCTTGCTGTGTGCTTTTTATTTCTGAGTCTGTCCCCCAATCTCCTCTCCCTTGAGGGAACTGAGGCCTGAGAACCAAAATCTCCAAAGCTGTTTGTGTATCAGTAGCAGTAGTGATCTCAGTAAGGAAGGATGGAGATGGAATCTGATGGGATCTGGAGCAGTGTGAGTCATTATTGCCCAGAAACCCCAGAGAAGATTTCAGGCAGAACTGGAATTCTCACCATGCATGTGGAGTTGTTGCGTATTAAATTTCCCAGACCAGAAAACCTTCTTGTGTTCAACTGGGAGGTATCTTGCTGTCAACCTGGAGCCTAAGCACAAGTTTTGGTTTTCCTAAGCCAGATTGTTTGAATATTAAGCCTATTTATAAACCTCATTATTGCAGTAACCATATGGCTCTTACTCAGAGATACTCACTTTAAAAAAGTGAGACTGCCAGGCACTTCATGATTTAACCTCAATGCTTAATTGGCTCTCACTCACCCAGGCTATCAGGAAGGATTCCCAGGTCCTCTGTTTGACTTTGAAGTATGTGAAACTTACATGTGGTTGTGGGTGTGTCCGGTACTTTGGAAACTCCTAGCTACCAAAAAGCAAACAAAGCTCTTTAAAAGCATCCTCGCTCTCCCCACTCCTTGTTTCTTGTTATTTCCTTGCTGAGTCTACTGGGCTTTTGGCTCTACTTTACTGTGTTTACTGTGGCTGGAACCACTCCTTAAGTTGGCCTAGTTTCATCCCTTCTCTCTCTGACTGGGTCCAAGAGAGGTAAAATGAAGTTCAAGGTCTAGAAGTTAAGGGTCTAGATGACACAGTCATGGACAGCTTTAAGGAACCTTTTACAATATTCTAGAAGTTAAGGATCTAGATGACACAGTCATGGACAGCTTTAAGGAACCTTTTACAATATTCTAGAAGTTAAGGATCTAGATGACACAGTCATGGACAGCTTTAAGGAACCTTTTACAATATTCTAGAAGTTAAGGATCTAGATGACACAGTCATGGACAGCTTTAAGGAACCTTTTACAATATTCTAGAAGTTAAGGATCTAGATGACACAGTCATGGACAGCTTTAAGGAACCTTTTACAATATTCTAGAAGTTAAGGATCTAGATGACACAGTCATGGACAGCTTTAAGGAACCTTTTACAATATTCTAGAAGTTAAGGATCTAGATGACACAGTCATGGACAGCTTTAAGGAACCTTTTACAATATTCTAGAAGTTAAGGATCTAGATGACACAGTCATGGACAGCTTTAAGGAACCTTTTACAATATTCTAGAAGTTAAGGGTCTAGATGACACAGTCATGGACAGCTTTAAGGAACCTTTTACAATATTCTAGAAGTTAAGGGTCTAGATGACACAGTCATGGACAGCTTTAAGGAACCTTTTTAAATATTGGGGGTCAGCGCTCTTTGATTTTTGGTATTGCTCCTGCCTCGGTAGCCATTTGTCAGAATGTGCTCAGCTGGACGTAAGGGGACTGAAGGCTTCCAGGGGAGCTCATCACTTCCCCTGTTCTGTATACCTGCCTGTACACGTAACATGTATACACTATTTGATACTTCTCAGGCAATCCACAGTTCCATAGCAACATTCCAGACTTAAACAAATACTGATTTTTCAGTGAAGACCAGGAGTCTTTTAATTTGCCTAGCAGGTGAACGGATGTGGTCCACCATTGATTCTAGTTATAGCATGATATCTCTGTGCTTAGTTGTAACTTCTAGAGGATGCTTAGGGAGTCTGTGTAAGCAACTCACTGGGCTTTAGCCTTTCGGGAATTATCAATAAAAAGGGTTTTTTCTTAAAAGATCATTTTAGATATTTATAAGGATTATCATAGTGTCTAGTTCCTAAATGCTTAGCTTTTCTTCCTCTTTTTTTTTCCCTTTTCCCTTTCTTTCTGAGCAATGATCCAGCTTTGACATTAGAGGAAAATGTGTGGATCTGCTAGGCTAACAGGGACCACTGCTGGATGGGTGTCAGGATGAACAGCCTGCAGGCTCCCGTAGGCATGGGCGAACACAGAGAGCTGGGCAAGGATTTAGTTCCTTCTCCACTTAGTAGGACTGAGATTAGCACTTGCTTTCTTTGTGGCCCAGCTGTTCTAAAATGTGGAGAATTGGGAGTGTTCAGTTTTTCTACTTTAGAAAACAATCTTAAACTTTTTTTTATTTTAAATTTTCTAATCAATGAAAGACTATTCTTTTTCCAAACAAAATTTGGAAACCTATGAAATCATTATTAGTTTTGTGATACTATTCTTATAAATACAGCAGCTGACTTGCACTTGAACATTTACTGGATGCCTGGCACTGTGCTGAGTGTTTTACACCCACTACTACATTCATCTCTCACATCAGCCTGTGAAGTACACATTACTGTTACCCAAATCTAACAGATAAGGAGACTGGTGGTTGTGAAAGTGATGTAAGTTGCCAAAGGTCACATAGCTTATTGGACACAGTAAGTCGGAGAAGGGATTTAGCTTAGGTAAGTGATCTCAAGCACTATGTCATAATGCCTCTCCTTAAACAAATAAATAAACAAATGACCAATGCCATGTGTGTGTGTATGTGAGTAAGGTAGAGTGCATTCCGGGGAACAGAGCTTGCAAAGTGGTCCAGACTTTCATGGATGCAGTTTCCTCAGTCTGGCCTCATGAAGACGTCCTGCCTTCTGCCTCGGTGTGGGGCTGTGCTCTCTCCATCCCCTACTCTGCCCAGATTCCAGAGCACAGCAGCTTGGTCATTCTCTGTGTTCTGAATCAGCTTAGTCTAGCTACCTGAATCTTGGGACTTCTGATGTATTAATTTTCAAAAAATTATAAATTTAAGTTTGAGAAACCAAAACAAAACATTTAAAAACCTTTCCTTTGTCTTTCGGGGCAAATTCTGTTGAAGTTCTTAAAAACAAAAGGCCAAGAATAAACCAGTTTTTAATCCAGCTCATTTCCTGCATTTGGATGGAAGAGCCCAGTACATTTCTATTGTCGGCTTTGTTTGTCTAGTGTCTGAGTTTCCTCCAGGCATTTTTTGACTTCTTTGACTAATTTCCTCAGTTTTCTTGGAGGGCTTCAGAGTTTGCTTTCTATCTCAATCAGTTCAGGATTCTGTATCCTTAGTCAAGTTACTTAAACTCTCTGAGCCTCATTTCCATCAAGTATGTGTGTATGCTTAGTCACTCTGTCATGTCTGACTCTTTGTGACTCTTTGGACTGTAGCCCTCCAGGCTCCTCTGTCCCTGGGATTTCCCAGGCATGAATACTGGAGTCAGTTACCATTTCCTTCTCTAGGGGATCTTCCTGACCCAGGGATTGAACCTGCATCTCCTGCATCTCCTGCACTATAGGCAGATTCTTAACCTGCTGAACCATTGGGCATCCCTTCCATCAACTATAAAGTGACGTTAATCTCCTAAGGTCTGTTGGAGGTCAAAGTGAGTTAATTTAGGTAACAGACAAGGAACAGAGGAGGTGCTCAACAATTGTGAGCATCCCACCACTGTCCACCTCACAGGCCTTCTCTCATTGCATTTCTCCTGTGTTTAGAAAACCATGTCTGTGGTAGATGTCCTCACTGCTTATAGTGAATTATCACTGAACAGAAGAAAAATGAGTAGAAAGAAAACATTTTGGTTAGTGTCTTGATAAATCCACTCATTCACACAGCATCAGTGTATTGAGCACTTGTCATTTGTTAAGCACCACGTTAGGCAAGAGGGAACCATTAGCAGATACTGGACAAGCCATCGATCTTGCCATCAGTGTAACAGATGAGCTCAGTCACCATGGAACACACAAAAGGGATGATCCAGTGTGGGAGGCCCTAGAAGGTTTTCAGGAGGAAGGTTTTCAGCTCTCAGCTGAAAGCATAGGACTCAGGCCTCACCATCTTGCTGAGTCAAGATGATCAGTGAGTAGGATCTTGAGTAGAGCAGTTTCCATAGATCTGTATTTTCTTTTGTGTTTAAGCAGTGACCTTTTAGCTCCGGTGTAAGAGGACACTGTTTGGGTTGGGTCTCTTTTGATGAGGGAGCTGTCTGTCTAAATGGGACAAAATGGGAAGGGAGAACTTCAGAATGTGTGAGTTCAGGAATGCATTGATGATGGTGGGGAGTGCGTGTCAGGGAGGTGAGTTGGACTGAAAATCAGATTTTTGGTCTCTCTTTTTTGGGTCTACCAAAGGCACAACCCATATTTTGGTAGTTGTGGGTGACAGCTACAGATGATTTATTTATTTTGCCAGCAGACATTTGTTGCATGCCAACATGTGCTGGTTGATGTGCACACCCTTGGGATAGATACAGTGAGCCCTATGACAGGACCACTAGGCTCAAGAAACTGAAAATGAGGGGCAAAGGGTCCTAAACCTTTTAGAATGGCCCTTACATGGCATGCACTGTGCCGGGTAATTCAATACACTATATTCTCTGAGCTCATTCTTCCCATTTTAGAGATGTGGAGGCTAAAGCTTGCTTTAGTGTTGAGCTTGTCTGAGTCTCAGTTAGCGAGGGAGAAGTTGGGTTTTGAACCAGGTTTATCACATTCCAGAGCCCTATCACCTTTCCACAGAGTGATGTAAGAGGTGAGCCGCCTTCTCTCTGGTGTCCTCTTTTTTCTTTATTACTTTTCTTGATTAGCTTTGTTTTGAGCACTTTTTAGATTTAGAACCTGCTATCTGCTTTCGAATCTGGCTGAGGTGAGCTGGTTTGAGGCCACCAGGCATACCCTCCTCACCTGCTTGCCCCACGTTCTTACATATTTCTCATTGTTGAACTCTGTCCACCCCAACCCTCCCCCACCGCCACCGCCACCCCTGCCCCAGTCCATCAAAACTACCTCTTTGCCGAAGCTTCCTGAGCCATGTCTCAGTCTTGGTTGTTATAACAGAGTAACACTTTTGGTAACATGTCTTAATTTCCTTTTTTAGAATTCACATTCTTTCAGAGAGTGGATCTTAGCAGGGTTATTATGAGGATTAGTGATACATGTCGGAGAAGGCAGTGGCACCCCACTCCAGTACTCTTGCCTGGAAAATCCCATGGACGGAGGAGCCTGGTAGGCTGCAGTCCATGGGGTCTCGAAGAGTTGGACACGACTGAGCGACTTCACTTTCACTTTTCACTTTCATGCATTGGAGAAGGAAATGGCAACCCACTCCAGTGTTCTTGCCTTATGCCTGGCAGCAGCAGCAGCAGTGATATATGTTAAGTGTTTGTTACTAGTAGTTGCTGAAAATGGAAGCTTTTCTTATTTTTGTCCATTTTGATGCTCTCAGGGTTCTCAGTGGTGTTGGTATGTGGTCCTTTGCAGATGCTGGGAGAGTTCTGTGGAAGCCAGTAGCAAAGGTTGTCTTCTTCTGGCCTCTGAAGATGCCCTTTGTTGATAGAACTAGTTGAGTTTCTGGGTGGGAACCAGGGGAATCCATCTGGTCTGAGTGTCCCCTTACCTTCAGTCCTTGCACACTTTCAGTGGGTTGTTTTCCAGTCTTGCCAAACACTTCATAGCTCGGTTTGTCAGACAGCAGTTCTAACGAGGTTCCAGGGCACGGGTCACACCCACGGGTCACTGTGCTCTGTGCCTGTAGATGAAACCTCTGCCCTTGTTACTGCCTGGTGAGTGTGAGCTGTCACTGCTGGAGAGGGGTGTCTAGGATGGTCAGTGCACATTCATCACAGTTTTTGGAGGGAGTGCAAAACATTGTTTTAAGTGATGGGATACAGTGGCTGCTGCTGCTGCCGCTAAGTTGCCTCAGTCGTGTCCGACTCTGTGCAATCCCGTAGACATCAGCCCACCAGGCTCCCCCATCCCTGGGATTCTCCAGGCAAGAACACTGGAGTGGGCTGCCATTTCCCTCTCCAATGCATGGAAGTGAAAAGTCAAAGTGAAGTTGCTCAGTTGTGTCCAACTCTTAGCGACCCCATGGACTGCAGCCTACCAGGCTCCTCCATCCATGGGATTTTCCAGGCAGGAGTACTGGAGTGGGGTGCCATTGCCTTCTCCAGGGGTACAGTGGAGAGGCATATAAAAAATCTGCCTTTGGGGAGCTGAAATTCAGGTGGGTGATCTTTATTTCTCACTGTAAAGTCTTGAGAGAGGTGCTCTGATTATTCCCATTTTACAGATGAAGAAACTGAAGCTCAGAGGGGTCAAATATATGGTCCAACACTGTAGAGCTGAGTGGCACAGCCAAGATCGGAACACAGGTAGTTTACTCTAAACCCCAAGCCAAACTCATTAGGTCAACTGTTAGTTGATCTTCTTTCCTACCTATATGTTATAATTCAAACGTGGAAATATTTCTGTGTTCATCCTATAGATATGTATATCTGTATATGTGACTGTGTATGTAGGTGTGTGAATATTTTATACATTTTTTTCTAATTGCAACCTCATTTAATGCTCATTGAAAATAGAAATGCTCATTTAAATAGAAAATATAGAAAATTAATGCAAGTAAAAATAAAAGTAGTGATTCAATACCCTGGGCTCATGGTTATCACTCTGGTGTGTTTTCTTTGTACATATCAGGTCAAGATCACACTGTGGGTTTGGTGCCATACATGGCTTACTTCATTTAACATGTCACATCGTCATATATGTTTTCATTTGAACAAAGTGTCATAGGTTGTAGGGATTCTGAATTTGACACGTCTGTGCCTTTTTTTTTTTTTTTTAAAGCATGTGCAACTTACAGTTCTATTAGCAAATCAGTGGCTTGGCTTCCTGGTGCAGTGACTGTAATGGGAATGTTGGTGTGGACCCAGGGACAACTGGGAAGCGTTGCCCTTCCTGGAGATGCTCCTGGGAGGTGCATTTTCCTCTCTTACCACTTCTTTTCCTCCAGTACCCTCCAGTAAAGAGTCTTCTAAAACTCTTTTGAGGGTCTTTGAAATCTACAAAAGTTGACACAAACATGAAAAACATTGGGATACATTGGAAAATAAACTTTTATGGCCATTTCCTCCTTGAATGCCACAATGACCCAGGTAAGAGAGACAGGGCAGATGTAACCTCCCTCTGATAGATTGAGAAGCCCCATGCCCAAAGGATTTGCCCCTGGCTAAATGAGGAACGTAAATAGGAGTGGTGGAGTAGACCTCCAGCCACTGTGCTTCCTGGGACTTGTTTTTCTGGGGGACCGAGCTCACAGCTGAGCCAGTAAGTAGCAAGTTCCTGATGCTGCTCTCACCACTTTTGCTTTTAGACATTCCCATTGTCCTCTCCCTTACTCCTTCCTTCTGTGAAGACCTTATGTCTGATCTTACGGTCTAGTTGCATGATTACACATTTATATTTTAAAAGGCAAATCTTTAAAGAGACTTCATTACAAGCTGATGGGAATAATAGTAACAATAATGACAGTACGAATAGCTAATAGTTATTGACCATTTAATATGCCAGGTATAAGACATGCTTTGCAAGTGTCTGCTCACTTATTCCTCAACAACCCCATGAACCTGCTGAAAGGCTGAGATTTGAACCTGGTTCTTGCTGTCTTTAAGGTCTGATCTCAACCAAGATGCTACAGTGCCCTCAGAGGGGAAAGGGCGGAACATCTTCTGGGGATGCTGTGTGTAACTGCCAAGACTGTGGTTCTATGCATTCAAGCTCAACATTCTGTAACACAGAACTTTTAAGTGGGCTTTGAGATCCACCGGCCTCACAGAGAGAACTTTGTACAGTTGATCACCTCTGAGTCCATCCCCACTGAAGCTTTTTCTCACCTACCACCTGCAGCAAACTCTCTTCTGATCTGTGTTTATGCTTCTTTTCCCACAGGAGGAAATATAAGAAAACGTCCCAGAGGTAAGAGCGTCTCTCTGAGAAAGGGGAGCTGGTTGGTTGACTCCTCTGTGTCACGGTTCTTCACAAGTCAAGCTCATGATGGACATTCATTGTAATAAAGAGTCTTGGTTCCTTCTCAGTGAGTTGCCTGCTTTATCTTCTAGTTGTTACTGTTGCTGCAATTAAAAATTGATTGCAGGCATTTGGTGTGGCACAGTAAGTGTATACCCGCACATAAGAGTGGGTCCAGTTGCTTAAAAACTCATTACTGCTGAACTATCTAGTGATTTTACTAAACCTTGACCAGAGTGGGGCTGGGCTGAGGGCGAGTGTGTCAAGGTTTATGGATGGGAGCACAGAAAGGTCTTCAAATGCATGTTCAGGTTTTGGATTCTCCTAGGCTGATTTGCTGACAAAATGCTATTGAGCTCAAAACATAGATACAGATTCCTTAAGGGCAGTCTTTTGATTTAACCATAAAAAGGGTAATTTAAAGTAGAATATCATCTATCATCACCCTCCATTACTCTGTTTTATTGCGAAGAGTTTGGAAAGCACATTCCATAGAAATAGAGCCTCTTAGGTCTTTTATTTGCCAAGCAATAGAAGCCTACGGCTCAGTCTAAAAAGCTAGTGTCTGGTTTTCATTAATTGACTTTGGTATTGTGACTTTAAACAGGTTACGTGAGATAAAAAATTACTGTTGCAATTAAAATCTTCCAGTAGGTTTCAACAATGGTACTTTCAGGGCTTCTTTGGTGGGTCAGTGGTTAAGAATCCACTTGCCAGTGCAGGGGACATGCAGAGCAACTAAGCCCATGCACCATAACCAGAGAGGTAGCCCCCACTTGCTGCAATTAGAGAAAGCCTGCATACAGCAATGAAGACCCAGTGCAGCCAAAAAGAAATACATAAAAATAAAAAAAGTCTTTTAAAAATAGTATTACCTTCAGAAGATGACTGTAATATGACCTTTTCTAGAGAGTCTCATCTCATCGTAGAGGCTCCTATGTCCTATGGTTTCTAAATAAAGTCAGTAATCCAAAGTAGTGGTGTCATCATTTGTGAGGAGGTACACACTCATTGAGAGAAAATGAACTAAAACTTTAAAGTTTCCTAGAGGGGTGCTGTACTATTAATAAGCTTATAAAGATGGCCAATAATTTTGTCTTGTTCAGGTTCATCAGGCTCAGGGTAGTGATTGCATTTGAACCACTAAGAATGGTGTAAATTAATCACTTAGATTAGAGCGCATAATAGTTGTCAGTAGTAAAAGGTAATTTATCATTTTTACATGTAGTTAACTAGGGGTATAAGATGTTTCAGTGTTGCCTCAATTTTATGTTAAGGGGAGATAAATAGACAGGTAAGAGGGAGTTTTACAGGAGACCTGCTCAAACCTGTCAGGCTTCAAATTACTATGTCAACTTTTGAGGAAAGCATATTTTTGCATATCTCACATGAACACTGTTGCATTTTGATGTCAATGTAAAGAAAAGACTGATTTTAGCTTATTAGCTTTGTTGAAGTGAAGTGCAAATTAATAGAGGCATGGTTTGAGCTCTTCTGTTTTTAATCACATACCTATCCTCATATGAAATAGATCCATGTCTGCTAATCTATCACCACTCTTATGGATTAGAACAAAGGTTTTACTTTGCTCGTGATTTTGTAGGTCAGGAATTCAGGAAGGACTTGTCTGGGTGTCTTGGATCTGACGTACCTGGTGTCATCCAGGGCTGCTGGGGATATAGGACCCACGTACAAGATTGAGTCTTCATTTGCACTGCGGAGCTTTGGTGCTCCTTGTTTCTTCTCTCTCTTCACACGGTGTTCATCTTCCAAAATGTCTCCATGAGCTTGAGCTTCTACTGCAAGGTGATCTCAGGGGAGTTGAACTCTTAGCTGACTTCTTAGGCCCTGTGTTCCAAGAGATAAAGAGTGGAAGATGCTATCTCCCTGAAACTGGCTCAGTGTCACTTCTGCTGTATCTTATTGGTTAAGGTATTGCACAACCCATCCAGAGTTGAGAGAAGGGGACATAGATTATATCTCTTGATGAAAAGGTGTTAATGAATTTGAAGCTATTTTCATGTATCAAACCTTCAACCTTTTGCAGAATGATGTTGCTTGAGACCTTTTCCAGATATCTGTAAATTGGGAGTCTGTGGATACCTCATTTGATGAATGGTACACAGTTTTAAACATATCTTGATACCTGTCTCTGATGTTGGTATGTTTGAATATATGCTTGTCTCTTGGTTGATTCATTTGGACTGGGAATAGCTGTGATTCCTTTTTCATGTTCAGTTCAGTTCAGTTCAGTTGCTCAGTCATGTCCAACTCTTTACGACCCCATGACTATAGCATGCCAGACCTCCCTGTCTTATCACCAACCCCCGGAGTTTACTCAAACTCATGTCCATTGAGTCAGTGATGCCTTCCAACCACCTCATCCTCTGTTGTCCCCTTCTCCTCCCACCTTCAATCTTTCTCAGCATCAGGGTCTTTTCAAATGAGTCAGTTCTTCACATCAGGTGGCCAAAGTATTGGAGTTTCAGCTTCAACATCAGTCCTTCCAATGAATATTCAGGACTGATTTCCTTTAGGATGGACTGGATTTTTCATGTTAGGGACAGGCATACTAGTGTGGATTCAGCTGGTCAGTTGAATTCTAAGTGTAGTTATTTGGCTTCAGTTAATAATGAGTCAAGTTGGTGGCTTCATGTAGGAAAATGAAATGACTCAAATGTTACATTAAAGAGCTTTAAATCTTATAGGTTTGCTTTGAACAAGAGGGGAACGACAGCCTAAGGTACACAAATCATCTACCTTTGTTTAAAGTCTTCTTGCTAAGTTTAATTTAATTTCACTCATGTATTTATTTACCTTCAAAAGCAACGATAAGAAAAAAAAAATCCACTAGCTTGCAAAGTCATCATTATCCAACTACAACCCAACTGAGGTAGACATCTTTCTTTACCTTTTTCATAAAATGCTAGGCAGATCTTCGTAGCCCACAAGAAGGATATTTTGATGATAGTGATTCTACTGAGTCTCACATTTAGTGTTAAGGAAAATGTACTCATCTCTTTCAAGAGCAGAATTTCAATCAAAAGAGTGATGTTACAAGTACTCTTTACTGGGTTAGCAAGGGCACCTGTAGGTAGGAGGTAAGCTTCTCTCTGCATGGAAAGCCTTACTGGATTGAGCTTTAAATCAACACAATTAAGGGGAACCATCTTTTGGCTTTATGAATGGGTGTTGTCCACGAAGGCCAATCATTTCAAGAGATTTACTGAAGTAGTGAAATGGCAATTTGACAGCTAGAGCGGATGACACCGGAAGCCTGCTTCCCTGAGAAATTCTCGTCAGGTCGTTTTCAGTACAGCTACAGCTTCAGGGTGTCAGGTCTGGCTATGAGAAGTTTATATCTTTGAGAAAGCATGCCAGACCATGTATAAAGTAATCACAGATACTTAGAGATAATCTAATATTTCTGGGCTACTCCTAAAGAAAAAAACTGTTACAAAGGATGATGTCTGTTAGAAGAGCTTCCAACACACACACACAAGAACACACACTCACCGTATTTCAGTGTGTGAGGGGAACTGTGACTGTTCAGCACGATTCCAGGCAGAGGTACAAGGAAAGACGTATCCACACACCCGAGGGGCCTCCACGGACTGCTGTGCTGTGTTCATATGACTGGTATCCACACACCCGAGGGGCCTCCACGGACTGCTGTGCTGTGTTCATATGACTGGTATCCACACACCCGAGGGGCCTCCACGGACTGCTGTGCTGTGTTCATATGACTGGTATCCACACACCCGAGGGGCCTCCACGGACTGTTGTGCTGTGTTCATATGACTGGTATCCACACACCCGAGGGGCCTCCACGGACTGTTGTGCTGTGTTCATATGACTGGTATCCACACACCCGAGGGGCCTCCACGGACTGTTGTTCTGTGTTCATATGACTGGTATCCACACACCCGAGGGGCCTCCATGGACTGTTGTTCTGTGTTCATATGACTGGTATCCACACACCCAAGGTGCCTCCATGGACTGTTGTTCTGTGTTCATATGACTGGTATCCACACACCCGAGGGGCCTCCATGGACTGTTCTGTGTTCATATGACTGGTATCCACACACCCGAAGGGCCTCCACGGACTGTTGTGCTGTGTTCATATAACTGAACAGTGGAAATACTTTGGTCAAGATGGCCAGGAGTTGCAGTTTTAAGGTCACCAGATAGCGAAACCCTCATTAGTGTGAAGGTTTTTGTTAATTTGTTATTAATCCTAGCTCTGTTTAGCTCTTTTAGTGGAAGTTCTGGTTCTGACTCTGTCTGATTGATGTACATATTTCGTAATTCTAGACATTTCTGTGAGCAATTGAGCCAAACTTGTCTCTCTTCTTGTTAGTTGATATTAGGTTGATAGTTACATGCATAGTACTTTGCAATAATCTCCCATTTTAACAAAAGTTTACTTAATATTTGCTATTGATATATACTTAAAAAAACACTGGAAATAAGAACATATACATGAAATAACCTCTGTGAAGAGGTTCACAGGCTTGTAGACATGCCTGCTTGCTCAGTCACTCAGTTGTGTCCAATTCTGTTACCTTATGGACTGTAGCCCTCCAGGTTGTTCTGTCCATGGAATGCTCTGTTCAGGCAAGAATACTGGAGTTGGTTGCCATTTTCTACTCCAGGGGACCTTCCTGACCCAGGGATTAAACCCACATCTCCTGTATTGCATGGGTTCTTTACCACTAATGCCACCTGGGAAGGCTTGGGATTGTTAGGTGTGACTGTGAAAAAAATTACAATAAAATATGGTAAGTGCTATAATAGATGTAAATATTGAATGTTATTGGGAACGATTAGGTCTTTGGAGAAGATACTTAAATTATTGTATACTCTTCTGTCACTAGATCACAAAGAGACCCTACAGTGTTTTTTAACATTCATGGTGCTTAGAAGTATAAGTATATTAAAGTCTAATGAGATAGTTGAGTATTTTTGGTTTTCTTCATGTCTTCAGTTATTTTAAAAATGTATGTTTTGCTGAGTCTAGGTTTTTCTCAAAAGGGCAATTGGCTTTAAGATATTCTGGACATTAAGAAGACAGCTCAGGATACAGGCACGTGAAAATAATGGATAAAGCGTGTCTTGTACACATAGAAAACAGAATGGCCTCTATCTGCTGCAAGGCAAAACAAGTTATTTTTTTCTCTCAAGTGTCTAATGCTTCTTTCACTTGGATTTTTATGTGACTCAGTAATCACATTTGATGAACCCAATAATTGATTAAATCCAGCAAATGATTCCTCTAGTCAGGTCTGCCTGTGTCAGCCTTCACGAATCAGCATACTTAATGAGTCATCAACAGAACCTCCGCCTTTGCTGTTAGTAATAGATTGGTGTGTGTGGGTGGGGATGGGCAGGAAGGTGAGTGGATATCACGCTTTGGGAAGACTGCCTTCCAAGTTCTTGTATTCTTGTGTTGACAGGTCCATCTTTTGCTGAACTGCGCCCATTTCATCCCAGACATATTAGGACTCATTGGTGAATCCTGAAACTCTTTGGCATTGTTGACATACTCAATGGATATAGTCTTTTACCTTCACGGTAAAAAAGGACAGCCAAATAACTTGTTGGGAAAGTTAAAGGGGTGATAGGTTATGTCAATACACATATTTCTGCATGCTTATGGATAGTAGTCTTGCATACTACTACTTACTCAGTTGTATTGACATTTAGAGCCCAAGTATTAGTGGTGACGTCTAATACAAGGGGCAAAGGAATCTTCTAAGAGATAAAACCCTTTAAAAATATTTTCCTATATGTATCTGTGATGACTAATCAATTCTCAAAGTAGTAGGAACCATGTGATCAGCTGTGAGAATATGTCCAGTTTAAGTTCCGAGATTGCCAACGGAGTCAGGGTGACTTTACAGTGAATGGTGGCAGGTACAGTGGGCCAGAGGGAGGAACAGAGTGGTGTGGTGAGAGCACAGGTCATAGATGGACACTGAGACTTAGCCACAAAGGATAATCCAAAGGCAGTTAACATGGAAAGTGGTCTATTAGTACTGTGATTTCAGGGGAAACAGCGGGGGAGAGTGGAGGGTGACAGAGGGCCCACATAGGTAGTTTGCTCCGATTGTAGCATATAAGGCAGCTGCTGCTCATTCATCCCTTACTTGCTTAGTCGAGCAAGGCACAGGATCTGGATTCAAGAGTCTGTCTAGCAGGAGCTGGGGACTTGGCCTGGGAGGAGAGGGTGCTGAGGTAGAGTAAGTAGCTCAGGCACTAAGTCTGGGTAGTCTGTCTGTCTGTCTATTTAGGCTGTACTGGGTCTTCATTGCAGTGCACAGGGACTTTGTGGGCTCTGGAGTAATAGGGCTCAGTAGTTGCTCTGAGGCAGGTGGGATCTAGTTCCCTGACCAGGGATCGAACATAGCCTTGCAAGGAGGATTCTTAACCAGTGGACTTTCAGAGTTGCATGGGTGGTTTATTTAGATACCAGTAGGAGAAGGCAATGGCACCCCACTCCAGTACTCTTGCCTGAAAAGTCCCATGGACAGAGGAGCCTGGTAGGCTGCAGTCCATGGGGTCGCTGAGAGTCAGACATGACTGAGCGACTTCACTTTCACTCACAAATTGGAGAAGGAAATGGCAACCCACTCCAGTGTTCTTGCCTGGAGAATCCCAGGGACAGGGGAGCCTGGTGGGCTGCTGTCTATGGGGTCGCACAGAGTCGGACACGACTGGTGACTTAGCAGCAGCAGCAACAACAGCAGCAGCAGCAGGAATTACCTTGGCATTGAGTTGCCATTTTTTGAGTTAAGAGGACCACCTGGACAAAGTCCAGTCTTCTTTTCTCTTCCGTCTCAGTTCTGAGAATCACTACCATTCTCCCACGCATCCAGGATCTCTTGAGTTGCTTTATGTGGACTGCTGTTGTGTGTGTTTTTCCAACTTTAGCTTTGTGTTTTCTCCCTCCAAATGTGATAAATGGGTCTCTAATAAGTTGTGGGCTTTTCCTCCTCCCTCTTTTCATTCTCATGATCTTGGTCCAGTCTCGTTATCTGTGTCTCAGTCTTGAATAGCCTCCTAACTGCTCTTGTTGCTCTGGTTATTTCATCTCCATTCTGCTCACCCATGTCTGATTCCTTTTTCCACAGTGTCTCTGATGATGTCACATCTGTTTAGAAAATAACAACGGTAACTACAAAAGCAACAAACCTCCACTGGCTTCCTTTAAGCTAGTAAAGACTACTTTCTTATCTAGAACTTGAAGGATTTCTACATCTATCTCCATCTCAGTTTTCCTACTTTGTCTCCGTTATTCCCTCCCATGCGCTTTGAGTTCCCATCAATCTCAACTCTTTGCTGATGTCCTATTTGCCTTGTGTTTTGTGTCATCCCTTCTTCATTCATAATCTTTTCTAGTATTTTGAATGTTCTCATTTTTACCTGTTGAATTCCCACTTTTTCCTCTAGGTCTAATTCAAATGCTATTTCTTTCCATGGGGCCTTCTTTCTATCGTTCTACCTAAAAGAGAGTTTGTTTCCCCAGTCACTACTTTAGTGCTGGGTACAAGAATTAGTTGGATGCTTGTCATTCTTCTTGACATCATTGTGATTTTTTTGAGTAGGGACTGTGATCCCCCAAAGCATGGTGCTTTGGACATGGTTGGTATTTATTAAATGTGGGTTGACTTTATGAGTGGATCAGATTGAGATCCTTCATGTATTTCTACCATGGGTCAGAATTAAAGCCAGAATTACCAGGTGGAACTGGGAGTAAATAAGCTTAGATTGATGAATGAGTCATACTTGCAGATCACCACATACTCCCACATTCAGGCTCTATTTGGCCTTCACACTGGCCAGGGTGGAGGCCTATGAGGTCAGCAAGCCAGATGGCATGCAAGGGCAAGAACCAAAAAATACACAATTGCTTGGGTCATTGCAGATCCTTGGATCTGCTTTTCTGTTTAAGATCTTTTACTATGGAACTCTAGCGTTGGGTGGAAACTCTGAGAGTGTTTTTGCTGTACATCGGTGCTTCAATTTCTCTCTCTCCTCCATTCAGGCCATTAGTCTGGGAGATGTTTAGTGCAGCATCAATGTATTTGTTTGTGGTGCATTATTCTGAATATTTGATAACTGTGTGGTACACATCATTTGACGGTTCTGTGATGTTTTGCCAAAATGGTTTTGAGAATCATTTTCTTAGATTGCCTAATAAGACCTAAGTGCTTCTGTAAGATTTCAGCAGCACTCATGCTGGCATGTCGCTGTGCTTCAGAAGTTAAGCTCAGACTTTCATTTGCCTGAGTAGGCATGTTTCTGTATCCTTCCTAATCCCAGTAGCCCTCAATACTGAAGAGGAAGGATTGACTTGATTAATTCAGTCATCAGTGAGGACTTCCAAATGGGCGCCAAGTTCAGTGTCCAACCGTGTCAGCTTATAAGGCAACTTTTGGAGTGTTGGGAGACTCTGGGTCCAGTAGTGCAGATCAGAGTATCCTAATCTTGGTGCTGTTTGTGTTTTTGTAGCAGCTGTCCTTTGCATCGTAGGGTGTTTAGTAACATCCCTGGCCTCTACTCACTAGATGTCAATAGCAAACCCCCTTAAAGGTTCGTTGGGGGACAAAATCACCTGTGATTGAGAACCACTGGTATGGATGAAAGATTAAGAATCAGATTTATATTCTGTCACTAGTTTAGCTTTGCAAGTAACTCCTCTCTTATCTCAGAGTCCTCTCAGTAAAAGAGAGAAGCTTGAACATAAGAATTGATATGGTTCCTTTTGGCTCAAAAATGTTATTCTCTGATTCTAATTGCTGAGGTGTTCTACAAAAAAGCTCAGACCACCAACCAACATGTATAGTGATGACAAACACTCTGTGACCTATAACTGAATCACTGGGGCGGAGCAACATTGCTGATGAGCATGGAGGTCACTAACATAGTCTGGCCCTGTAGTGATGGTCCTTTGACCACAAGCCAGATCACCCATGATTTAGGTACTTCCAGCTTCACCTAAACAGAGTGAACTAATCATGAGAAGGATATTGAAAGGACAATTGTCAAAACATAAACTTTGGCAAAAACATAAGTATGTCTGAAAGGTACTCTGTTGATCAAATTTATTGTATGTCTACCACGTGGTAGGGCTTCATGCACATTATCTTATTTAATCTTCACAGTGATTCTGGTTCACAGATGAAGAACTCAGGGAAAACAAGTAACTTGACTGATGTCACAAAGCAGAGAAATGATTGGGCTAGGGTTTAAAGGCAGATCTTTGAGATACCAAAATGTCTAATTTTTTTTAAAATTTAAATTTATTTATTTTAATTGGAGGCTAATTACTTTACAATATTGTATTGGTTCTGCCACACATCAACATGAATCCGCCACGGGCGTACACGTGTTCCCCATCCTGAACCCCCCTCTCGACCTCCCTCCCCGTACCATCCTTCCGTGTCTGGTAGTTTTATAATTTTTTACAGCTGTTGAAACCCACCCCCACTTCCAAATGAAGTGGTTCAAAACCGAATAAAGTCAAAAGGATCAGAAAAATATGCCTTTTGGAGTTCATTTCCCTACTCTGTCAATTTTTATTTTCTCATCAAGACATTTTACATTTGAAAATTTTCATATTTGGTTTCAGCCCAAAAGTTAAAGTTCTCAGGAAAATTCAATGAAGGCTTAAAAAAACCCCAACAAGCTATATTTAAATAATGTGATTTAAAGGGGAAAGGGGAAAAATTCTTCACCTCTACCACCAAGTAATGTTTTTTTCAAAATTATCTATTTTTGTACTTAACCACTTAAAATGCTTTGAAGCAGTGTAATCAGTCACACATGAATATATAACCCTTTATGCATAAAAAGTAAATAACAAAAATAGAATCAGATAAAGGAAAACTTGTATTTTTCTGTCCTCTGATTTAATATAATAATGACTTTTCAAAGTTCATGAAAAAAGTTCACGGTCTGAATTTTCCCCTGTGTCTCTGCAGAAGTAGAATCATGCTATGCTCTGTATTGTTTATTCCTGTAACTTTGGGGAAGGGGAACCTGCATGAAAAGTTCTAAGCAAGCTGGAGGGAGTAGACTAAATTGAGAACATGCTTTGGAAGAGGCATGTCTGTAATCTTTGCTCATCCATGAAGAGAGAAGGGCAGAGGGTTGGGTCAAGAGCGGGGGTTTAGAGTCACCCATTTCTAGACTGAAATATGAGTTGTGGCACAAATCTTGCGTCAGGCTTGGGTAGGTTCCCTTCTTACCTGAGCTTTCATTTCCTATAGGTCCAGTGGAAATGTTAATACTTCCTGGGATTCTTGGGAGCCCAGAATGAAATCGTATATGTGAAGCACATAAGAAGTTTTTGGCACATGGAAAGTGCTTAGTCATTGAAGGCTTGGGGGATCCCTCAGAGAGAAAACAGCATTTGATGGTCAATGTGCAAAGGGCTTGTGCTTTGAGACAGAACAGGGTCACGTAAGGGAGCTGGTAGGAAGCAGATGGCCCTGCTCCTTAGGGACAGGGACTGTGTCTTATTTACTGAAGAGTGGAATCAGCCTTAACCAAGTGATTGGTGACCATCTTTTGGAAAGAACGTTGGAATAGGTGGGGTGGGAGAGCACTGTGCAAGGTCGACAGCCTCTGGGACATGGGCCTTAGTTAGGAAGACAAACTTGGAAGGGCCCAGTTTAATGTGGTCATAAAAGGTTTTTCCACAGGAAGACTCTTACTCATAGTTCATCTTCACATTTAGTTTTCTATTTTGAGGGAAATTTTATGTCATTTAAACTATCACAGAGGGACTTCCCTGATGGTCCGGTGGCTAAGACCCTTTGCTCCCAGGGCAGGGGACCTGGGTTCTATCCCTGGTTGGGGAACTAGAGCCCACATGCTGCAACTAAAGGTCCTGCGTGCTACAAGGGAAGACTGATGATCCCGCATGCCACCACTAAACCCCCATGCACCCAAATAAATAAATATTAAGAAAAAATCACAAAGTGAACAGCGCTTTGTTTTATTGGCTGATGGCAGGCACTGTAGAGTCAGAATGCCAGGCTTCTAATCCCTGCTCTACTATTTTCTAAGTGTATGACATTTAATAAACTCCTTGATTTCTCTAAGCCAGTGGTTCTAAAGTGGAGGTGCTTTGGCTCCCAGAGAACATTTGGCAGTGCCTGGAGAAGGCGATGGCACCCCACTCCAGTACTCTTGCCTGGAGAATCCCAGGGACGGGGGAGCCTGGTGGGCTGCCGTCTTTGGGGTCGCACAGAGTCGGACATGACTGAAGTGACTTAGCAGCAACAGGAGACGTTTCTGGTTGTCACATCTGGGATTGAGATATACCACTGGCATCTAGCAGATAGAGACCAAGGATGCTGCTAAACATCTTACAATGCACAGAACATCCCCACCATAACCAAGAACTATCTGGTCCAAAATGTCCACAGCAAGGTTGAGAAACCTTGCTCTAAGCCTCACTTCCTTCATCTGTATGGAGAGAATAACAATAGTACTTACCTGATAGGGTTGTTGTAGGGTTAAATGAGATAAAGGTTGAGCACAGTAAGTGCACTTCCTGGGTTTTAGTAAATATAAAGGGTCTTTTGCCATAATTATCAACATTATGACCTATGATTCATTGTCTGTATAGCAGATTTATTAATTCTATTTCATTGTTTATGTAGCTGACATATACAGTTTGACAGGTGTTTTGATGCATTTAAATTGTATAAGGAACAAGAAGTACTTTAAATCTTGCATTAAAGGAGATTTTGAAATTGTCCTGAAGGGATAATATTGTTTGGATTATGTAAACAAAGTATATACTCTATGCTGAAACAAATCAGAAATCATAAGTCTACATGCTGTTATATTCTGTTAGACCTAAAAAGTGTAAAATCATGGATCTTAAAAGAAATACTTTGATTTTATTGCATATTGTTACACTGGAAGCAATGAAACAATACAAATTTACAGAGAAACCCAGGCCCATCTCTTATAAGTGGGGGTAAAGTTACCATAGAAATTTCAGTGAAAGCTGGTAACTACAAAGTGAGCCTCAATATAAATTGGGATAGATTTCTACTTAGTACAGCAGACAGCAGAAATGCCCCTTGAAACTGGTACGAGCCCAGAGCCAGTGCACCACCTCTAGAAGCATGCCTCTATCTGGAGTCACAGGGCAAGCTCCTCCTTTCTGCTGTGAATTTGTGAGTTTCAGTGCTCAGCCACTAGGGGATAGGGTTGCCTGTGTTGTCGTGTTGCCCTCTGATATAAATATAAATGAAGGTCTTGTGGGTTGACTTTTTAATAATCAGTTTCTTAATCTATGTTATATCATTTAGATCATAATCAAAGGTTTCTTAGAGTTAGCAAAGCAATTAAATAGCTCAAGAAAAGAACCTGATGTGTGCAGTGTGGACTGTGAGGTGCGTGATCGCCTCTGCTGGTATGCCAGGTCCATAACTCCAAACAGTGTTGTCATGATTTTGTGATAATTTTACTAATTGTAGTATACCATATCATTAATACACTAATTGTTTAGTCTCAGTGGTGAAGAATCTGCCTGCTAATGGAGGAGATACAGGAGACGTGAGTTCGATCCCTGAGTCAGGAAGATCCTGTGGAAGAGGCAATGGCAACCCACTCCAGTATTTTTGCCTGGGAAATCTGATGGATAGAGGAGCCTGGTGGGCTACAGTCCATGGGGTTGAAAAGAGTCGAACACAACTTAGTGACCAAACAACAATGATATTGTTAGTAAGAGTAATATATTTGCTTGTTATCATGGCTCACTGATGACCCATCATTAAGAAAGACAGAAAATTAACCCTTTTAGTAGTGTTGACAGTGCTTGTTTGGTGGATAAACAGAAGCCTCGTTCTTTAGGGATCATCAGTTCAGTTCAGTTCAGTCTCTCAGTCGTGTCTGACTCTTTGCGACCCCACAGACTGCAACACACCAGGCCTCCCTGTCCATCACCAACTCCTAAGTTTACTCAAACTCTTGTCCATTGAGTTGGTGATGCCATCCAACCATCTCATCCTTTGTCATCCCCTTCTCCTCCTGCCTTGAATCTTTCCCAGTATCAGGGTCGTTTCAAATGAGTCAGTTCTTTGCATCAGGTGGCCAAAGTATTGGAGTTTCAGCTTCAGCATCAGTCCTTCTAATGAATATTCAGGACTGATTTCCTTTAGGATGGACTGGTTGAATCTCCTTGCAGCCCAAGGGACTCTCAAGAGGCTTCTGCCAACACCACAGTTCAAAAGCATCAATTCTTTGGTGCTCAGATTTCTTTATAGTCCAACTCTCACATCCATACATGACCACTGGAAAAACCATAGCCCTGACTAGACGGACCTTTGTTGGCAAAGTAATGTCTCTGCTTTTTAATATTCTGTCTAAGTCGGTCATAACTTTTCTTCCAAGGAGCAAGTGTCTTTTAATTTCATGGCTTCAGTCACCATCTGCAGTGATTTTGGAGCCCCCAAAAATAAAGTTTGTCACTGTTTCTACTGTTTCCCTATGTATTTTCCATGAAGTGATGGGACCAGATGCCATGATCTTAGTTTTCTGAATGTTGAGTTTAAGCCAACTTTTTTACTCTCCTCTTTCACCTTCATCAAGAGGCTCTTTAGTTCTTCACTTTCTGCCATAAGAGTGGTGTCACCTGTGTATCTGAGGTTATTGGTATTTCTCCTGGCAGTGTTCATTCCAGCTTGTGCTTCATCCAGCCTGGCGTTTCTCATGACTCTGCATATAAGTTAAATAAGCAGGGTGACAATACACAGCCTTGACGTACTCCTTTTCCTATTTGGAACCAGTCTGTTGTTCCATGTCCGGTTCTAACTGTTGCTTCCTGATCTGCATACAGATTTCTCAAGAGGCAGGTCAGGTGGTCTGGTATTCCCGTCTCTTTCAGAATTTTCCACAGTTTGTTGTGGTCCACAGTCAAAGGCTTTGGCATACTCCAATAAAACCTTTGGCAAAGTCAATAAAGCAGAAATAGATGTTTTTTTGGAACTCTCTTGCTTTTTTGATGATCCAACGGATGTTGCCAATTTGATCTGTGGTTCCTCTGCCTTTTCTAAATTCAGCTTTAAAATCTGGAAGTTCATGGTTCACATACTGTTGAAGCCTGACTTGGAGAATTTTGAGTATTACTTTACTGGCGTGTGAGATGAGTGCAATTGTGCGGTAGATTGAGCATTCTTTGGCATTGCCTTTCTTTGGGATTGGAATGAAAACTGACCTTCTTCAGTCCTGTGGCCACTGCTGAGTTTTCCAAATGTGCTGGCATATTGAGTGCAGCATTTTCACAGCATCATCTTTTAGGATTTGAAATAGCTCAACTGGAATCCCATCACCTCCATTAGCTTTATTCATAGTGATGCTTCCTAAGGCCCACTTGACTTCGCATTCCAGGTTGCTAGAGGTCCTAGTGCTCCTTTTTGGGAATGAGGTTACTTTTTAATTACAATTGGGATGATAGTGATGCTGGTGGTGGTGGCCCGAGGGCACAGCTCTTCATTAGAAGACTGTAGTTTATGCTTATGAGATCACACTAACTTCATGCTTTCACCTGTTTGCTTTATATCTGCTTTTTCCCGGCTGGTTTCTCTGCATGGAGAGATGTGTTCCGGGAGCATGATTCGGGGATTTGACAGGTGAGGTTCTGATGAAGCCATTGTTAAAGTGAAATTGCTTTCCATTTAGCACCATTATTTTGAATAGAAGGAAAATTTCCTTAAATTAGCCTCTTGTGTGGAAAATGAATCATGTTTAAAGGGTACTTTTGATCTTTAGATTGGTGAGGTGGCTGGTTCCCCCCTCCTTGATATCAGTGACTTTCTTCTGCTGTTGGTTTCTATGGGACCTTATAGGGGCATAATTATACCAGTGGTCTATAAAGAAGGCAGTATAGTTTTGGCACTCAGAGCATAGATTTTCAGGTCTGAGAGACCTCCGTTTCAGTATCATTTCCTCCCCTCCTTAACTCTGTGATTTTTCAGCTAGTTAAAAGTAAATATTCGCAGGGTATGGGCTACTGATAGTACCTAACTCATAAGGTGGCCGATAAGAATTAAATGCGACAATGTATGTATGGTTTGTGACCCAGTTCTAGGTATATAGTAGGTGCTTAATAAATATTAGCTGTTAATATAATACGTTCCTTTCCAATAAAAATTAATGGCCACAGAATGCCATTCTTCATCATAATTAAGAATGAGACCTTGCAGACTCTGTAAAACTTGACCTCCCTCAAGGACTTGTGCTACTTGTACAGGAGATGAATTCTTTATGATCTCATGCGACAGAGGAGTACAGTTGGAGTGGTACCAGAAAAGTATGGGTAGAGTGCGTGGGAGAAGCTGCCGCCTTTTGCTTCAGGCTGATCCACAAAGCTGTGAAGATGAAGTACAGGTCTATAGAAAGAGTCTGAAAGAAGGAATCCAGCCATTTTAGCCAGAGATTCTAGGTGTCATCTGTTTACTGCTACCCTCTTGGTCCCTGTATTCCTTCTCAAAGAGATCCTACAGTGCACAGGTTGTGGGCAGACACCTACCAGAAACTATCACTCCCACCAGAGTTTTTAAAAAGGGAGATCAGTTATGCAGATGGAAGCCAGCCACGTTGTTTGCATTAACTATATTATTGAGTGATTGAATGAAGAGTTAAAGGTGTCTGGTTTTAAAAGAGTACTACCAAAAGTATTGAGGAAAGTCAAGTTAAGCATATTTTATTTATGGATGTAAATTTTGGCTTGTTCGATTCCACTTGTAGACTCATTTCACTACATGTTTACTGAGTACTGATTATGTGATGGTCAGGCACTGTGAGACACTCCAAAATAAATATAAAGAGCAAGATGTAGTTTCTGTCCTCTAGCAGCCGATAGTATAATGGGAGAGAAAAGGACCCAGGCCGGTTATGTCAATCTAAGTGTTTTGATTGAGGTGCAGAGGTACAGAGGAGGAGTTTTCTGCTAAGTTTGGGGTTCAGTAAAGGCTTGCTGAAGGTGATGCCTGAGCTGAGACTTAAGAATGAATAAATGAATGTATGCTGATGTGGAAAGGTCATATGGGTATTTATTTAGAGGGGATACCATGAGCATGATTGATCATAAAATGATTGATTTTAACCAGTTATGTTATATGAGCCCCAGTGTTGTTATATGAGCCCCAGTGTCTGCTCTGGCTTGAGTGAGGTTTGATTCAAGAGTGTCAGGCAGGGTCACAGTGCTGTTGGTATCCTTGTGGGTGAGCTTCAAGCCTTAGCTGCTGCAGAGAGAAGTGGATAGCTGCTTCTCTAAGGGCTGCAGGCAAAGGGGAGAAGACAGTTCATGAAGACTTGTCTACTTAAAGGCATGCAGTGTGGCTACCTGGACACTGTGGATCTCTGGTCTGTCAGAATGGCTCCCTCCAAAGAAACCAGGAGTCACTTCAAAACAAAATCAAAAGGCAGATAAAAAGAATCTCCTACACCTTCCATAAGGGAGTAGAAATTAAAAGTAATAATGTCAAGTGTTCTCTATTTGCTCAGAGTTTTTGAGAGGCTGGCATTTTTCTTTATTCTGTGTCTGGTAAAATTTATTAGCTAAACCTTATGGGCCTGCATTTTTTTTTCTTTCTTTCATTTTTTTTTTTTTTTTGGCTGCACTGTGCAGCATGTGAAACTTTCCTGACCAGGAATCAAACCCACAGCCCCTGCGGTGGAAGCACAGAGTCTTAACCACTGGACTGCCAGGGAAGTCCTGAGCCTTGGTTTCTTTTGAGACAGTGGTATTCAAGCAGTTCTCAAACGATATCAGAATCACCAGTTTACCTGTTAAAACAACTTGCTGAAACTGCAGCCCCCAAATTCTGATTCCATAGGCCTGGAGTGGGGCTGGAGGATTTACATTTCAGAAAATCCCCAGGCATACCTGTTCCTGCCATTGTGGAGAACCACACTTGGATAAACACTGCCTTAAAAGGAATATGGCTGTTCAGAATTTCCATTTCTTCCTCATTCTTGATAAGTTATATTTGTCAAGAAATTCATTCATCCCTGTGCTGTGATATTCATTGGTATAATGTTGCTTATCATCTTTTTAATATCTCTAAAACCCTGCAGTCATGTTCCTTCTTGCATTTCTGGTATTGGTAATTTGTGCTTTTTCTCATTATTTCTTGATCAGTCTCACTACTTGTGTGTTACTCTCATTAATGTTTTAAAAATCTAACTTTTTCTATTGATTGTCTTACATTTCATTGCCTTCTGCTCTTATTTTGATATTACTTGGGGTTTACTTTTCTAACTTCTTAATATGAAACTTACAGCATTGATTTTAAATATTTTATTTTTTCTGATGCAACCATCTAAGTTCTACAGTTCCCTCTGAATCTTGTTTCTCCCCTGTACCTCTCAGGTGCCTCATCCATAGTCATAATGTTACAGCTGTCAACTGGATTCTTGTTTTTCTCCATAAACCATCCCATAAACTCCTTCATAGAAAGACCCTCTTACGCATTTTGTTTCCCTAATAAACTCATAACGATGAGCGTGTTGAGCAGTAGAGGAGTAGATGTGTTTGATCTAGTGGCTTGGATGCCTCCTCTTTGTCCTTATTTCCTGCATGTATGGTTCTCAGACAAAACAACACTACTTGCAGGAGGAAAAGTCATTTCTGAAGCAAGCTTTGTGGGAGTGGAGATGTCCTTGTTTTGAAAAACTGTTGTAGTAGGTGTCGGTAAGGCCGCCTTGGCACTCAGAGAACACCATTCTGTTGCCTGAATTGGGTGTTGGTTGAATTTTCTCTGAGTTGTCCTCTCTCTGCCATTTCCTTTGGAGGTCAGGCTGCGCTTCGTGCTGAATACCAAGTGGAGTCAAAATGAGATTTCTCTCCATTCAAGTCGAATTTCACAACTGACCAGGTGTGTTAGAGCTGCAGTGTGGGCCGCTTTTCCCGTTTCCTTGGCAGCAGTTGGTGTCTGTGGCTGTCAGAGGCAGAAGTAGCCCTCTGCTAATGTACTTCTGTCCTAGGACACATATGGACTCATCCAGTTGGAATTTCTAACTCCTGGGTCTTCAGAGATAAAAACTCCCAAGTGTGTGAATTTTCTGACCTTTGGTAACTCGTTTAAAGGGAGAAGAATTAGGGTGTTCATTTCCCAGGGGAATGGGAACTTCCCTGGGGGACTGATTTTTGGGGCCCACATTGTACAAATCATTTACCATAAACAATTATAATAAAATATCACATTTTTATTCTTACACTTTAAAATCGATACCAGTGGTATAGGTCTCAGAACAAAACAGACAAGGTAGGCTGAAGAGAAATCAGACTTCAATTTGAAATGGTAATGAGTGTGATGGCAATAATAGTAGTCATAATAATACTCGACGGTGGGACCTCACTGGTGGTCCAGTGATTAATAATCCACCTTCTGTTTCATCCACCTCATTAGAACTGATTCAAATGTATTCTTTTTAATGGCTGAGTAATACTCCATTGTGTATATGTACCACAGCTTTCTTATCCATTCATCTGCTGATGGACATCTAGGTTGCTTCCATGTCCTGGCTATTATAAACAGTGCTGCGATGAACATTGGGGTACATGTGTCTCTTTCCCTTCTGGTTTCCTCAGTGTGTATGCCCAGCAGTGGGATTGCTGGATCATAAGGCAGTTCTATTTCCAGTTTTTTAAGGAATCTCCACACTGTTCTCCATAGTGGCTGTACTAGTTTGCATTCCCACCAACAGTGTAAGAGGGTTCCCTTTTCTCCACACCCTCTCCAGCATTTATTATTTGTAGACTTTTGGATCGCAGCCATTCTGACTGGTGTGAAATGGTACCTCATAGTGGTTTTGATTTGCATTTCTCTGATAATGAGTGATGTTGAGCATCTTTTCATGTGTTTGTTAGCCATCTGTATGTCTTCTTTGGAGAAATGTCTATTTAGATCTACAGAGTGAAGTAAGCCAGAAGGAAAAACACCAATACAGTATACTAACGCATATATATGGAATTTAGAAAGATGGTAACGATAACCCTGTATACGAGACAGCAAAAGAGACACTGATGTATAGAACAGTCTTATGGACTCTGTGGGAGAGGGAGAGGGTGGGAAGATTTGGGAGAATGGCATTGAAACATGTGAAATGTCATGTATGAAACGAGATGCCAGTCCAGGTTCAATGCACGATGCTGGATGCTTCGGGCTGGTGCACTGGGACGACCCAGAGGGATGGTATGGGGAGGGAGGAGGGAGGAGGGTTCAGGATGGGGAACACATGTATACCTGTGGTGGATTCATTTTGATATTTGGCAAAACTAATACAATTATGTAAGGTTTAAAAATAAAATAAAATTAATTAAAAAAAAAAACAAAACTGAACAACAACAACAACAAAAATCCGCCTTCTAATGCATGCTTCCCTCCTAGCTCAGTCGGTAAAGAATCTGCCTGCAATGCGGGAGACATGGGTTCGATTCCTGGATTGGGAAGATCCCCTGGAGAAGGAAATGGCAACCCACTCTAGTATTCTTGCCTGGAGAATCCCATGGACAGAGGAACCTTGCGGGCTTCAGTCCATGGGGTCGCAAGAGTCGGACATGACTGAGTGACTTTCACTCACTACGTCTAATGCAGGGGACAGAGTCTGATCCCTGGTTGGAAAACTAGGATCTTCCATGCCTTTGCCATATGCCCACAGCACCTCAATGAAGACCCTCTGCAGTCAAAAATAATAAAATAAAGGCATCACTGCTTAAAAAAAGAATACATGATAGTTATTATATTCCTGGCACTGGTTTGAGTGCTTTCCATGTTTATCCCATTTAGTTTTTACCATAACCTCCAAGGTCGGTGCTATTATTGTCCCTATTTTATGGGTGAGAAAATGGGGTCATGGAGAATAGAACTTTTCCAAGGTAGAGAATAGAAAGGCTGGGTTTCAAATGAGATATGACTCTTGACCTCAAGCTTTAAGTCCTGTGCTGTCCTATCTTTCTGACTCTGGTGACATTGGGATGTGGTGACAAAAGTGGGGTTATGACTTTTGTTTTTTTTTCTTTTTTATGTGTTTTTTATTGAAGTATAGTTGATTTACAATATTATATTAGTGTTTGCATTAAAATTCATCAGCAGTGCTGATTACAGTCATTCTGATGTGGATGATTTTGGCCTCTTAATTTCTCTGTTTAGGTTTCTTGGACATTTGCAGCTGAGCATGGCTGGGGGCTACCATGAACATAACTGGGGCAGAAAAGGGAAAAAAATCTTTGTAGAGAATGAAGACCTTAGTGAAAACTCTGCTGACAGCAGTATCTCCATGTTCTTGAGGATTATCTTTTACTGCTATGGGAAGTTCACGCTCTTGATTGGCACCTCTGTGTGAGGCACAAATCTGTGCTAACACAAGTCAACTTTTCTTCCTTTTTGTGAGACTTATGATGAACTGTGGCTCCTGATTGAGCTGTGATTGGAGGAGGGGATGGGGGAGAGAGGGGGAGTATCTAGAAGCCCCAGTCCCATCAATCTGGCCAAGGAGGACTTGATGTCTTCCTCTGTTTATAGAAGCTTATGGAGGAAACTGGTTTTTCCAGTTCCCTTCCCAGGATTCCTCCCTTCTCTTTCCAGAAAGAGCCCCGTTTGCAGATGCTCTGAGGCAGCAAGTAGCTTTCCTGCTTACTGTGACCCACAGTGAGACATACATTTACCTGTGACTCCGTGTGTGTTCGTACTCGTACACACAACTCACAGACACACACATGCACACACTTACACTGAAATATGTTTTATCATACTATCAGTGACTACATCTGATATTTCCTATTATATTCTATTAACATACAAAATGTTGACTGTGACCCAGTAAACTGATGTTATTATTCACTGATGGGTGGCATCTCATTATTTGAAAATTACTGATGGTGATGTTCAAGCTGGTTTTAGAAAAGGCAGAGGAACCAGAGATCAAATTGCCAATATCCGTTGGATCATCGGAAAAGCAAGAGAGTTCCATTTCTGCTTTATTGACTATGCCAAAGCCTTTGATTGTGTGGATCACAATAAACTGTGGAAAATTCTGAAAGAGATGGGAATACCAGACCACCTGACCTGCCTCTTAAGAAACCTATGTGCAGGTCAGAAGCAACAGTTAGAACTGGACGTGGAACAACAGACTGGTTCCAAATAGGAAAAGGAGTACATCAAGGCTGTATATTGTGATCCTGCTTATTCAACTTCTATGCAGAGTACATCATGAGAAGCGCTGGACTGGAAGAAGAAGAAGCTAGAATCAAGATTGCCGAGAGAAATATCAATAACCTCAGATATGCAGGTGACATCACCCTTATGGCAGAAAGTGAAGAGGAACTCAAAAGCCTCTTGATGAAAGTGAAAGAGGAGAGTGAAAAAGTTGGCTTAAAGCTCAACATTCAGAAAACGAAGATCATGGCGTCTGGTCCCATCTCTTCATGGGAGGTAGATGGGGAAACAGTGGAAACAGCGTCAGACTTAATTTTGGGGGGCTCCAAAATCACTGCAGATGGTGATTGCAGCCATGAAATTAAAAGACGCTTACTCCTTGGAAGGAAAGTATGACCAACCTAGATAGCATATTCAAGAGCAGAGACATTACTTTGCCAACAAAGGTCCATCTAGTCAAGGCTATGGTTTTTCCAGTAGTCATGTATGGATGTGAGAGTTGGACTGTGAAGAAAGCTGATGCCTAAGAATTGATGCTTTAGAACTGTGGTGTTGGAGGCGACTCTTGAGAGTCCCTTGGACTGCAAAGGAGATCCAACCAGTCCATTCTAAAGGAGATCGAGATCAGTCATGGGTGTTCTTTGGAAGGAATGATGCTAAAGCTGAAACTCCAGTACTTTGGCCACCTCATGTGAAGAGTTGACTCATTGGAAAAGATTCTGATGCTGGGAGGGATTGGGGGCAGGAGGAGAAAAGGACGATAGAGGATGAGATGGCTGGATGGCATCACGGACTCAATGGATGTGAGTCTGAGTGAACTCCGGGAATTGGTAATGGACAGGGAGGCCTGGCATGCTGCAATTCATGGGGTCACAAAGAGTTGGACATGACTGAGCAACTGAACTGAACTGATGGTGATTGGTGGGAGCTGAGTGTAAGAGCAGAAACTAAGTCCTTTTGTGGATATATTTGAATGCCCAGATCCAGCCTGAATGCATTAATAAATCCAGGTGCCATATTTCTTTTCTAACTAACTCAATATTCTTTTAGGAGTGTTGGAGTTTTCCCTCTAATGTGAATTAGAAGCAAGTCATTTGAACGCCCCTCTCAGGTCTGTGGGTCAAGTCAAAGGAAGTAGCCCACAGAGAAGAAACTTGGTAGAGTTTCACAATGAAGGCCCAGGGCTTTTGACCTTCACCTGCCTACATGTTGTGAAATGAAGGCATAAGTTATGGGAGATGACTGTGTCTTTGGAACCACTTCTTACACTAATAGGCCCTTTGGGAGTTTCAGAGTGGATAACAGCAATAATGAAAAGCAGATTTTTGTTTTCTTTTTTGCTAATGTACTGACAGAGGGCAGAGGGAAGGACATTCATCCCTTTAATGACAAAGGGAATAGGGCTTCTCTGATGCACAGGGCAGGATGGCATGCTGGCTGCTGACATATTCCATGTGCATCCTTCACCCTGCCTTCCAGGCTATACATTCATTAAAGCTACTGAATAAATTCCAGGGTAGGGAAGATTAAGCTGTAATTTACTATATTTCATGGCTTGCTTCTCCCTTTTCTTTAAGCTCATTCAGCTGTGGGTGAGTCACAAAGAGAAAGCAAATTCACCTCAGTGCATCCTGCATCCTAAGACAGCTTTGGGAATTGACATTTGATTCTGCTGGGATGCAATCAGGAGAGACACAGTCCCTCCCCTTCTGCCTGTCCCTGCCTGTGGGTTCCGTCCTCTGTTCACCGTGGGAAGGTCTTAGAGTTGTCAGCTGATCTCAGTTGAGGATGAGTTTTGAGAAGTCACCTTCTGAATGGGTTCTCCTGGTAACAGAACTCCTGTTTTCTAGTTCATGGCCTGGTCTTTTCCATCTCTGTCTCTTTGCTGGTTAGTCCTTCTTTGGATACTTGAGCTTTGCTGCTGCATCACTCCTGGGTACAGTACAAGCAGCACCTCTTAAACATTAATGTGATCATCTGGCAGTGTTGCTAAAATGCAAACTCTGATCCAGTCGGTCTGGGGTGGGGCCTGAGACTCTGCATTTCTAATGGATGCTGCTGGTACCCTGGGTTTCTGGCCCTGCTTTGAATAGTGAGACTCGGTAGGTTGGTATGTAGGTGGCTGAGAGGGCACTGTGTGTGTGAGTGCGTGTGTCATTTTCATAATACCCTGTATGTGACTGTGGGGTGGTAGGTTTTAATCTATGATAAGAGAATTGGGACTGATCATTCCATCTAGGTAGAGCTGCTCTTTACCCTCCAGTCTGATCACTTATCTTTCTGCATTCACCTTGTATTTCACATGTACCTTTTGGGAATAAAGGTTCTGTTCCTGGCTGTCTCCACATCCCCTCGGCAGTTGGATGGGTTTACTATGACTTCAATTCTTGCTTTGAAGTTGTGAGGAGCAGCGTATGCCCAGGTGGCAGAGAGATGGGGAAACTCTGAGTGTGTGAGAAATTCTTGATAGTGACACATCAAACCAGAAAAGAGCAGTCTAGGCTTGTTGTGAAGTCCCTGCTGGTTTGAGACAGAGCCTAACAATTGAGTGACTGCAAGTTCTCTGCTTTCATCTTTAAGCCCTGGAGTTTCCACTCCTCTTTCAGAATCCCCTTGATACAACCTGTTCTCTCCAGGACTTGTTGTTCAGTCGCTCAGTTGTGTCCAGTTCTTTGCGACCCCATGGACTGCAGCACGCCAGGGTCCCTGTCCATCACCAACTCCCAGAGTTTACTCAAACTCATGTCCATTGAGTTGGTGATGCCATCCAACCATCTCATCCTCTGTTATCTCCTCCTCCAACCTTCAATCTTTCCCAGCATCAGGGTCTTTTCCAGTGAGTCAGTTCTTCACATCAGGTGGCCAAAGTATTGGAGTTTCAGCTTCAACATTGGTCCTTCCAATGAATATTCAAGACTGATTTCCTTTAGGATGGACTGGTTGGATCTCCTTGCAGTCCAAGGGACTCTCAGGAGTCTTCTCCAACACCACAGTTCAAAAGCATCAATTCTTCAGCGCTCAGCTTTCCTTATAGTCCAACTCTCACATCCATACATGACCACAGGAAACACCATAGCCTTGACTAGAAGCTCTGTAGAACACAGCTTTTCTCCAGGAGAGCACATGGCTTTTCTACCTAGTTATAGCATCCTGGATTTCTAAACGCATGTGATTATACCTCAGCACACCACCATGATCAGTTTAAGAGGAATCTTAAATCTTATCTGCTCTTTTGACCTTGCTGTAGCTCTGGTCCTAGAAGGAATTGTAGATGTCATCTTGTTCAGTCTCAGGTGAGGCAGAAAGCTCATATGGTGAAAGGTCATGCCCAAGGTCATACACCTTGCATCTCCTTGACTTCTAGGAAAGTAGAGAGCTTGCTTCACAGCCTCTTGGTATTTCGCCCCCAAGCAGTGCTGCCGTTCTAATGCATAACTGTGGCTTCTGTGCTTGGTGCCCTCTGACACCGTATAGATGCAGAGCCTCCTTGCCGCTTTGACTTCCCCTTCTGTGCACATGTCCGTGGGCCTTCTGATAGTGGTGGTGAGGTTTTTCCTTGCCCTTGTTTCCTGTGTCCGGCCAATTCTGGTGATTCTACTTATCCATCAAGCTTCTGCTCAGATTCAACTTCCTCCTTGGACCCAAGATCACTGGGCTGGGTGTCAGGAGTCCTGAGTTCTAGTCCCTTCCCAAAATAAGCCGTGTGACACGGACAAGATCTTTAGACTGATGGGCCCCAGTTCCCTCCTATGACACAGGAACTGAGCCTTGTTATTTCTGTAATTTCATGATACTCTAATTCCACACGAATCACTCTGTGCTCTGAATGGTGGCCTGCCTGTCTGTCAGCTAGACTTGAGTTTAGATTTCCAGCTCTGCTCTTAATCTTTCTGTGGCTTTATGCAAGTTGTTTAATCTCTGGGTCTCCATTTTGTCATCAGTAAAAGATGGGGTTGTTAGGAGGATTAAATGCATAGTAAAATCATCTAACACATAGTAAATACTGTTAAGATAATAAAAAAACAACTAGAACTCATTCAGATGTAAAATAAATGTGTGTTAAAGATTTTCATTAACTCATTATTAATGAGGGACCTGGTAAGAAGTTACAAGTAGTACACATGTCAATCCAAAGAATAGACACATTTATAGGTTAGACCCTGCTGCTGGGAAAGTTTGAGGGCAAGAGAAGAAGAGGGTAACAGAGGATGAGATGGTTGGATGGCATCATCAACTCAATGGACATGAGTTTGAGCAAACTCAGGGAGATGGTGAAGGACAGGGAAGCCTGGCATCTGCATTTCATGGGGTCGCAGAGTTGAACACGACTTAGTGACTGAACAATAGGTTAGAAATGAGCAAATAAGGAAGGCAAAACTTCTTCCACGTGGAAGAGGGAAGTTGACTGGTATGCCACCAGACAGGATGTATTTGCATGTCCATAGACAAGAATTATTTTGTATTATTATCACTATACACAATTTACAGAGTTGTAAAATAGCTTAAAGGCCATGTGGGGCATGCCTCTTCTGGTGAGGACAGATGCAAGAGAGACACTACTTGGTTACCTTTAAAGCTTTTGCTGTGTTGCAGTGTATGCCATGACTCATTCTTTTGATAAAAGGTAAAACAAATCTTATGGCTGATAAAAGATAAAACAAATCTTATGGCTGAATCCAACATCTGTGGATGGAAGAGTATAGTCCTCCCATGGCGGGAGAAGAGGTCCATATTAGCAAATAACAATAGCATCTTCAGCCTTTAGCATTTATTTTATAAATTTTTAATCAGGTTTATTATAAATTCTTAATCAGGTTTATCATAAAGTTGGTCAAAGATGATGAAGAGCTGTGAATCACCATTGCAATCTCACATCAAACTCGGTATCTGGTTTATTTCTCCGTTTTATGTTTATTTCATAGTACCACCAAGATCCTGATTCATTTACAGATATGTAGATGCATACTGATGTGTTGTTTTACATGAGAAGATTTGCAGAGACCTGATTAAAAAAAAAAAACAATTCAGAGGAAGTACTTCTCTGTATTGTGGATCCATCCACATGTACAAACATATGCACAGATATGGTAGGAGAAGCTTTATTCTTAGGTGAGCACAAACGCCTAACTAAGTATGAATCTGGTAGGTTCCAATACATTAAATTTTGGACAAGCACATTTGAGGGTGACTTGTTGTTTTTGAATTCTTTTTTCTTTTCTAAAAAAATATGAATATGTTCTCTATAAAAATATATTCTGTATAAAATATGAATATATTCTCTATAGAAAATGAAAAATTGCTTAGAATGTAAAGTGTCCGTCTCTGCTAACTCTCCCTCTGTCCCTCCAACCATCCTTCTCCCAGGCTTTTCCTGAGGTAGAATAGCTCTTATCAGCATAAGATGTGTACATATTTTATATAATAGGTATTTTTCTACAACTGGCTTTTTTTTAGTCATATCTTGGAAAGTTTCGTATGTCAGCTCATAAACGTTTACCTCTTTAAAAAAATCCATAATGTGGCAAAATCATAATGAATTGGATTGTTTTCCTGATGATAGGCATTTAGGTTGTTTCCAGTTCTTTGCTGGGATGAGTTATGCTGCAGTGAATTAAGAAGGCCAATTTTATGTGTTTATTAAGGGACAGTCTTTAAAATGCACAAATGTACTGGCTAAACTCTGCTTTCTCATCCTTTCAGATTTATCAGTGCATGTGATTAATGTTCATTGCTCTGAAAATCCTTTTTATAACATTTACACAGTCTTTTAGAACCCAGATCACATTACCTGTTAGGGTGAAAGTCATTAAGTTTGAAAATCCTGCTCTCAAATGCTTGATACCTTGAGTTTATTTCTATGAAATTTGCCTCTCTTTCTCTCTTCTCCTCTTTTCCTTTCCTCTTACCTCTCACTACACTTATATTCACTTTTATTTTTTCTGCAGGCCCCAAATAGTATTACACATAATATTTCTTGATTTATTGTGCATCTTTAAAATCTGTAGATTATTAAGACAGAACTATGTGTGACATCACTTTGAATCACAAAGATAAACTTGAGATGAGAAAGTCTTTGCTTTTCCAAACAACATGGGAAAAATATGAATTGGAAATAAATTAATATTAATAATGAAGTTGAACTGATTTTCTCATTAATATAGATCTTAACCTTTTTTAATGTTTTCATAGATTGAAGCAGTGACTGAAGTCTATTACTGTTTCATCCTAGTAGCAAGAATAGTGTCATGTGTGAAGATATTTAATAAGTGTATTGGAATGAATAAGTGAATATTTGAGAGAGGGAAGCTTGGGGTCTTTCAGATTTACACTGAAAGTCAAAATCTGTGCTGTTCAGTATGGTAATCACTAGCCTTAGTGGCTGTTGATCCCTTGAAATGTGGCTGCTGCTGCCATATATTAAAGTATAAGCATTTGGGTACATTGAGTTAAATAAAATATACCATTAGATTAATTTCATCTGTTTATTTTTAAAAATGTAGCAACTAGGAAGTTTAAAATGCCACATGTGATTGGCAGTATCTTTCTGTCGGACAACACTGTTATAGCTGTTAAATGGGAAAAAGGCGGTCTCTGGCCACGATTGGTTTTGCGTCACCCTCTTTGTTAAGGACATACTTAAGTTCTGATCCCAACTTTAGTCCCTAAAGGTGATTAAGTCAAAATCCCAAGAAGACTTGCCTATGCTTTTTTCTGATTGGTTTTGAAGATTTAATATGGTTTCAGTGTAAGACATACTGTATCAGATTGTTGCTGCTTTGAAAACAAGAATTTGAGAAAATGGTCATCACTACATTAGCCTAACAGATAAAGATGATTTCTTTTTCAAGTTTTTCTGCAGGAGTTTGTAATGCAGCTTCTAGCAGTGAGACTCATTTTGATAGAGGATCAGAGTTGTGATTTTTGATGGATAAAAATTACTTCCTTTAGCTTCTTTACCATTTTTGATGGGCTTTTTTGCCTTTGCAAAGAATATTGAAGCAGTTGTGTTCATCTGTGACCTTTATATTTGGAATCTTCTAGTTTCTTACACTGGTAAAGACAGCATTCTTTTTGCATGCTATAACTTGGTATCTAGTCAAACACTCATATAAGTAGACACAGAAACACATGCAGAAGTACAGACACATAATATACCACTAATTTTGCATGCCAGTGGTTTTTGGTTTGGTTTCACTTTGTCAGTCCCTGAGATTGTTTTTAATCAATAAGATTTACTGTTTTAAGTGAGTTTTAGGTTCACAGCAAAACTGAATGGGAAGAAGGACAGGGAGTTCCATATACCCCTGCTCTTCCACACAGACAGCAGCCCCACTCTCAGTCAAGGAACCTACACTGACACCATCATCATCCAAAGTCTGCAGTTTCTCTTGGGATTGTGTTTTCTATCGCTATGGACAAATGCATAATGACATGTATCTGTTCATTATGGCATCGTATAGAGTAATTTCACTGACCCTCAAATCCCCTGTTCTCCATCTATTCACCCCCCCTTTCCCCAACCTCTGGCAGCCGCTGATCTTTTTATTGTCTTCCTAGTTTTATGTCTTCCCTAATGTCATATTGTTTATTGTTGTTTAGTTGCTCAGTCGTGTCTGACTCTGTGACCCCATGGACTGTAGCCTGCCAGGCCCCTCTGTCAGTGGGATTTCCTAGGCAAGAATTCTGGAGTGGGTTGCCATTTCCTTCTCCAATAATGTCATATAGTTGGAATCTTACAGTATTTAGCCTTTTCAGATTGACTTCTTTCATTTACTCATATGTGTTTAAGTTTCCTCCAAGTCCTTTCTTGGCTCAGGTTGATGGCTCACTTCTCTTTAGCAATGAATGATATTCCATCATCTGGGTGTAGCAGTTTCTTTATCCATTCACCTACTGAAGGACATTTGTTGCTTCCAAGTTTTGGCAATTATGAATAAACCTGCTGTAAACATTTGCATGTAGGTTTTTGTATGGATGAGTTTCAGTTCATTTAGGTAAATACTGAGGTGCAAGTTTGTAAGATGTTTACTTTTGTAAGGATTTACCAAACTGTCTTCCAAAGTGGTTGGACCATTTTGCATTTCCAATGAATGAGAATTCCCATTTTCCACATCCTCTCCAGCATTTGGTGTTATCAGAGTTCTGGATTTGGGCATGCTAATAGGTGGGTCATGGTGACAGTTGCTTTAGTATGACCAGATCAGTAAGTGATTCAAGTGCCATTCTTTTGTGCCAGCAGAATGCTGTTCTTAGAGTACCAAGTTATATTCTTGATATTCTGAGATGGACCGTGAGTCCCTTCTCTGGTAGCTATTGAAGGGTAAGAGAAGATGGGGTGCCAACATTTCACCCAGAACTGTAAGCCATGGCTGGCTTTACTCTGTGGGTGAACATAAGTATAGCACAGGCTGTGGATTTGGCAAAGGAAAAGGTGGGAATGCTGAGTGTAAGCTGGAGGTGGCCTTTGTTCCGTATCATGCTGGGTTCATTCTGACCACAATTTCAGCTTTGTATTGTCGTGTGCTTGCGTGTGTGCACATATGGGGGTATTGGTTACCTCAACATGCAGCTTTTGTTTTCTGAGAGCAGCTTGTGTAACCAGCTGTCAGTTGGAGGGGTCTAATTAGCGGTGCAAATTCCTGGGAAGTTATTACAAGGAAATGGACTGCCAGCGCTTGGTTGGTGGCTGTCATGGCTATGTAGGTGTTCTGATCAAATGAAGACTGAAAGAGAAATGTGCTCCCTTGTGAGCAGAGCAGTGGAGCGGCACCTACACCCTGACTGTGTGACCTTTGGCTGTAAGTATGGATTGGAAACTGCCTCTGTGACATGGGTGCTGAATGAGTAATTACAGGCAAGCCAGTCTGAGTCAGCCAATAATCGACCTTAACCATCCTCTCCCCGCTCTGGGGAGATCTCACCCATGGCTGTGCCCCACTTCTGATGCTGTTAGAATTGCTCACCCGGAGCTGCTGTTCCCATTCCCCAGTACCACCCCCTTCTGCCAGGCTCCTCTGATTGTCTGTCCCATCTTGGAAGTTTCGACCAGCCCTCCTGGGATCGCCCCCTCATGTTCTGAGTGTAGCACCAGCCTGCCATCTCATGATGTCGCCAAGCCCTGAATGCACACAGGCTCCTAATTCCTGTCTTCATGCCCAGTGGTTTCTGCTGAGCCCCCCTCCCCCCACATCCCTACTGTTGTGTCCCACCTCCACCTCCTCGCCACTCCCACCTGGACTCTGACCTTGGGTTTCAGCCTGTCCTTGTGTTTGACCTCTCTCTAATACTATCTTTTAGGTGTCTGGCATACAAATTTATATAAAAAAGTAGGCACTTTCAGAGATGGGAAAGTCTTTTCTGAAAAGATGGCAACCCACCACGAAGATGATCCTCAGCATGCTGCCCATGTTCTGTCTTGTCTGCTTTGACCCTTGAGGTTAGAAAGGATCCAATGACTCTGGGATATTCACTTCTCCATCAGCTGATTCTGGGGCCATTTCTTGGTTTGCTGGTCCCTGACCTGCTTAACTGTTCCATGTTAAGTCCCCTGGCTAGGTTCCCTCATTGGGCCAGTACTTGAAGACATCACTTTTCCATGTTATGTTTGCCATCTGCTCATGTTACAATAATCCACTGAAAGGGGTGGGGGAAGGGTAGGGGGAGATTATATTCACTGAGAAAAGTGGTATTGCAGTTACCTTGGAAAGGAGACAGAGGTAGAGAGCTTGGGTGTTAAATGTTCAAAGCATGTTGTCGTTGTTGTTCAGTTGCTCAGTTGTGTCCAACTCTTTGTGACCCCATGAACTGCAACACACCAGGCTTCCCTGTCCTTCATGATCTCCTGGAGTTTGCTCAAACTCGTGTCCATGGAGTCAATGATGCCATCCAACCATCTGATCCTCTGTCACCCCTTTCTCATCCTGCCCTCAATCTTTCCCAACATCAGGGTCTTTTCCAGTGAGTCAGCTCAAAAGCATGGTTCTTGTTACAGAGCTACAACTGTTTAGCCATGGAGCTGAAAGTGTGTATGGAATTCTGTGCTTCTGAGAGCTCATAGAACTGTGACTCTGTAGTTCAGTGATTAAACTTAGACATACTTACAACAGATGTGCCTGGATGAAATGAGTTCTGATTTTGTGTTTAATCTTTGCTGTCTCTGATGGTTGTTGAAGGAAGAAGAAATAATTCTATCAAGAAATAAGGTCATGCAAAAAGGGAGAGTAGAATAAAATGATTTTTTGGTTTATTGGAAGAGAATGAATACTTTTCAGGTCCCAAGTGCTTAGTAAATGCCATATATGTTTCTTTAGTTTGCACAACTGCCTTAGGAAGTGGTGGTCATATCCCTGTTGTATATTGAAAACTTAAGACAACTTTGTAACTTGTTTCCCAAATCAAGTTTTCATCAATTTTGATTTACTAGGGATGTTGTACATCTTCTCTATGTTCCCTCCCTCCCTTCCTTTCTTTAGAAAAGCATTTACAATCAGCGCTGTATATCTATGGATTCTGAATCCCATGGACTCAAATAACCATGGATTCATGCTGCAGATGCGGAATCCAAGGGTATGGAGGGCCGACTATACTATACCACATCAGATAAAGGACCTGAACATCTGCAGGTCTGGTATCTGTAGGGGCTTCTGTAGCCAATCTGCCATGGGTACAGAGGGATGGTGTATTTTGTACCTTAAGTGGCAGTCAGTACTGTGTTTAGTTTTGTTGAAATTCAGTGGAAGTGAACCTCATGACACATTCTGATATGAATTGACCATATATTTTAAAACTTTTGATTTTTAAATAATCATAGATCAATAGGAGGTTGTGAAGGAATATACAGGGAAGTCCTGTGGCTCCATCCTCCAGCCTCCCTCAGTGTTAACGTCTTACATGACTGGAGCATGACATCAAAACTAAGAAATTAACGTTGGTGCAATCCATAGAGCTTCTTCCGATTTCACCAGTTGTGCATGCACTCATTCACATGTGTGTGTAGCTGTATGCAGTTTTGTCACATGTATAGCCCTGTGTAATGACCCCCCACAATCACAAGATTCATGTTACTCCTTTGGATTTATGTGCGTCTCCTCTTGTCCCTCCCGAACCCCTGGCAACTACTGACCTGTTCTTCATCTTTATAATTTTATTTCCTGAGAGATATAAATGGAACCATACAGTATGTACCCTTTTATGACTGGCTTTTTCTTCACTCAACACAATTTCCTTGAGGTTCACTCAAGTTCTTGTACGTGACAACACTTCCTTTTTGTTGCTGAGTAGTAGTTAACAGTATGAATGGACCGGTTTATTTAATCATTCACTCACTAAAGGTGTTTGAGTAGCTTCAGGTTTGGAACTATGACAAGTAAGTGGCTATGAACATTTGTGTCCAAGCTCCTATGTAAAAAAGAGGTTAAGTTCTTCTGGTTATGTTTAAAATTTCATTTGAGCTGAGGCATGAAAAAAAATCACCTTGTATAGAAAGCTTGACAGCTATAGAGTGAAAACTCAATTAGACCTTAATGATAGTGACTGAGATTTTTTTTTAGCAAATATAATCTTTAACAAACATCACTAGTCAGAAGAGATTTCCACCATTGTAAGCCTTATGTTAAAGCTTTCACTAATCTCATCGGCTTTTATATTGATTTTGTTTTATCCATCTTACTCTAGAATTAACATTTCTGCCAGGACCAATTGTGCAGCAGTGTGTCCTATTTCTTAGTTCTTTAATAGAAATAACTCAGCCATAAAAACCAGTAGGAGAAGTACCTCATTGACACATTGGTTGGCCAGTCTTTAATGTGTATGTGCAATTAATGGTGGGGAACAAGCAGGCAAGAGGAAAAATAGGAACAGAGACTTTTTTGTTGACTTTTAAATGTTAGAAAATATCAGAAATAAAAAGAAAGACATGAAAAGCTAACTTACACTGGATTGTTATACTGGTAACAAGAAAATAACAATCTATTTCATATTAAATTCCTGTATCTTTGGGATTCAAATAAAATAACATGCAAACATTGTAAAATAGTTAAAGGTATGTCATTCTTTTTTTATTGCAGTGTAGTTGATTTACAATGTTATGTTAGTTTCAGGTGAACATAATGATTTGATATTTTTATGGATTGTACTGCATTTAAAGTGATTATAAAATAATGGCTACATTTCCCTGTTCTGTTCAATGTATTCTTACTGCTTACTTATTTTATGCATAGTAGTTTGTATCTCCTAATTCCATCCCATTATCTGGCCCTTCCCTCCTTTCCTCTCCCACTGATAACCTCTAGTTTGTTCTCTGTATCTGTGAGCCTGTTTTGTTATATACAGTTGTTTTATTTTTTAGATTACACATATAAGCGATAACAGAGTATTTGTCTTTCTTTGATATTTCACTAAGTATAGTACCCTCTAGGTCCATCAGCATTGCTGCAAATAGCAGAATTTCATTCTGTTTTATGGCTGAGTAACGTTCCAAAAAGGAGTACGTCAGGCTGTATATTGTCACCCTGCTTATTTAACTTCTATGCAGGGTACATCATGAGAAACGCTGGGCTGGAAGAAGCACAAGCTGGAATCAAGGTTGCCGGGAGAAATATCAATAATCTCAGATATGCAGATGACACCACCCTTATGGCAGAAAGTGAAGAGGAACTCAAAAGCCTCTTGATGAAAGTGAAAGAGGAGAGTGAAAAAGTTGGCTTCAAGCTCAACATTCAGAAAACGAAGAGCATGGCATCTGGTCCCATGACTTCATGGGAAGTAGATGGGGAGTGGAAACAGTGTTAGACTTTAGTTTTTTGGGCTCCAAAATCACTGCAGATGGTGATTGCAGCCATGAAATTAAAAGATGCTTACTCCTTGGAAGGAAAGTTATGACCAACCTAGATAGCATATTCAAAAGCAGAGACATTACTTTGCCAACAAAGGTCCATCTAGTCAAGGCTATGGTTTTCCCATTAGTCACGTATGGATGTGAGAGTTGGACTGTGAAGAAAGCCGAGTGCCGAAGAATTGATGCTCTTGAACTGTGGTGTTGGAGAAGACTCTTGAGAGTCCCTTGGACTGCAAGGAGATCCAACCAGTTCATTCTAAAGGAGATCAGTCCTCGGTGTTCTTTGGAAGGAATGATGCTAAAGCTGAAACTCCAGTACTTTGGCCACCTCATGCGAAGAGTTGACTCATTGGAAAAGACCCTGATGCTGGGAGGGATTGGGGGCAGGAGGAGAAGGGGACGACAGAGGATGAGATGGCTGGATGGCATCATCGACTCGATGGACATGAGTTTGAGTGAACTCCGGGAGTTGGTGATGGACAGGGAGGCCTGGCGTGCTGCGATTCATGGGGTCACAAAGAGTCGGACATGACTGAGTGACTGAACTGAACATTCCATTGTATATATAAATCACATCTTCTTCATTTTTTCATCAGTTGATGGATGCTTAGGTTACATACATATCTTTTCTACTGTAAATAATGCCGCTATAAAGACTAGGGTGTGTGCATCTTTTTTAATTGATGTTATTATTTTTTGGGGGGGGATATATACCTAGTAGTGGGCTTATGGGATCATACAGTAGCTCTGTTTTGAATTTTTTGAGGAAACTATCCTGTTTTCCATAGTAGCTGCACCAGTTTACATTCCCACTGATAGTATACTAGAGTTCCTTTTTATCCTAATCCTTGCCAGCATTTGTTATTTGTAGACTTTTTGATGATAGCCATTCTGACAAGTGAAAAAGTGAAAGTGAAAATGAAGTCGCTCAGTGTCTGACTCTTTGTGACCGCATGGACTGCAGCGTACCAGGCTCCTCTGTCCATGGGATTTTCCAGGCAAGAGTACTGGAGTGGGTTGCCATTTCCTTCTCCAGGAGATCTTGATAACTCATTGTGGTTTTTACTTGCATTTCTCTGATGCTTAACAATATTAAACGTTTTTTCATGTGCCTATTGATCACATATATGTCTTTTTTTGAAAAATGTCTATTCAAGTCTTCTGCCCATTTTTAAATTGGGTTGTTTGGGTTTTTTTTTTTTTTTGGTATTGAGTTTTATGAGCTGTTTGTATATTTTGGATACAAACCGCTTATATCATTTACAAATATTTTCTCCCATTCAGTAGATTGTCTTTTCATTTTGTTGATGGTTTCCTTTGCTGTGCAAAAGCTTTTAAGTTTAATTAGATCCCATTTATTTATTTTTGCTTTTGTTTCTTTTGCCTTAGGAGACAGAATCATAAATATATTGTTATGATTCATGTCAAAGAGTGTTCTGCCTAAGTTGTCTATTAGGAGTTTTATACTTTCCAGTCTTACATTCAGGTATTTAATACTTTTGAATTTATTTTTGTGTTCTTTTACATGAAGTTGTCCAGTTTTCCCAGCACTGCTTGTGGAAGAGACTGTCTTTTCTCTGTTATATATTCTTGCCTCCTGTGTTGTAGACCAACTGACTGTAAGTGTATGGGTTTATTTCTGGGCTCCTTGTTCTGTTTTGTTGATCTGTGTGTCTGTTTTTGTGCCAGTACCATGCTGTTTATGCTGTTTTTATTGTGGTTTTGTAGTACAGTCTCAAGTCATGGAGTGTGATACCTCCAGCTTTGTTCTTTTTTCTCAAGATTGCTTTGACATTAATTTTTTAAATTCAAGTAGACTCAATTTGATGAAAGGAGGCTTTCCCACTAGATCCTTTGCAGAGAGATAGAGGTGTAATTTGCTACCATCCAGTGGATAGATGGTAGAAGCCATGTTCACATTTGTCTTTTACCTTTAAAGTGCTGTCACACTCAGTTACACAGCTGTGTCTGACTCTTTGTGACCCCATGGATGGTAGCCCACCAGGCTCCTCTGTCCATGGAATTTTTCAGGCAAGAATAGTGGAGTGGGTTGCCATTTCCTACTCTAATTTTAAAGTGCCAGGCCTAACAATTAATTTGTTCATTCATTCAGTTGCTTACTCATTCAAGTGATCTCCTACTCATTAGTAATATTTCTGCTATATAATTATAAGCCTGGATACTAAAGGCACTCCTTTCTATATTCTATACTCTCTTAAAACTCTTTATTTCTCTTCACTCCATGATTTCTCATGTTCATGACTTCTGCTTGGATTTTCTTTTCCCCTTATGATGACTTGTCTGAAATCAGCCTGTTCTTCGAGGTCCCTCAGTTATTTTCTCCATTGACTTGCTCCTGATTTCTCTTATCTAGAATTACATAACTTTCTTCTGATTTTCCCCAATATTTTATTTGTGACCCTTTAAGATTTTCTGCTTTGTATTATGTTATTTATGTATATTTTACATCTTTGCTTCCCTACTGTTAATTGCTTAAATGCTGTATCAATGTTTGATACTTTTTAGTATTTATTTGTTCTCTTCTTTTCTTCTCTTCTACTTTTCTTTTCTGTCTCCTTCTGTTTATTTTTTTCTCTTTCATGGGTGCATGCAGGTGTATTCACTCAGTTGTGTCTAACTCTGAAACTCCATGGCTCTATATATGGCTCTTTGAAACTCTATAGCCTCCAGGCTCCTCTGTTCGTGGGATTCACCAGGCAAGAATACTAGAATGGATAACCATTCCCTTCTCCAGGGGATCTTCCCGACCCAGGGATTAGACCCAGGTCTCCTGCATTGCAGGCAGATTATCATCTGAGCCACCAGGGAAGCCCTTCTTGTGGGTATTCATTAAATATTTGCTTACCACCTGCTGTGTGCCAGAGACTATAATACGGCCTTTGGGTAGAGTGAATAAAAATAAATACTAGGTCCCTGGGTTAACTTGATTATATATTTAAGTTACACATTAGGAATAAAAAAATCTGCTTGCTATATTGAGAGATTAGGGACATATTGAAAGAGAGAGTATGGACTATTCCCTCTTAAAAAATTTAAACAACAGTAAACTGTGTTTTCTTTTTCTGAGAGAGGGATGTATAAATGTAGTCTTCCTTAAATAGGACCAATATCACTCCTAGATTCAGGATTCTATGAATTTAAGAAAAACTATTATGTTCCTAAGTGTTGTTGACAGGCATCAACAAAGTGTCAGTTGATGATGTAAACTGAAAATGTCAAGTAAGGCATGACTGAAATTCAAATTCTATGTTAAAATAAGTTTTACTGGTACCCAAAATGTTTCAGCCAAGTATTTTGGAAGCTCTGAAAATGTAAAAAAGATATGGGGGAAGTAGAGAATACGTATTATATTGTATTGCTTATCATTCATCTCTATGGTATCTGCTGTTGTATATCTTGTCCCATGATGAAGTGCTTGATAAATGGTAAACAGGAGTTGTGTCTATAACAGGTAGATGTGTTTTCCTCATGCTGTCCTCTAACTCTTTTCTGAAACAGTTACTGTGGAAAAAACATGCCCCAAACTGAGAACTTTCACTGAGCATAATTTGTTTAAGAAGTCAGCAGAGTAGGGGTTTATAAGGAAACATCTGCAAAGCAGTCAGAAGTTTGGTTTCAAAGAGAAGTGTAGAGTCTGACAGGTCCACGTCCAGACAGCAAAGTCTCAGGGAAACGTTCCTTTCGGTGAAACTTGAGGAAGGCCTATTGGGAGGATGAGTATGCAAATCTCAAGGAGATGGGCAGGTATAGGGCAGCCTTTCATGACTGGCTTCATGTGGGATCAAATGGACTGTGACGCTACAGCATAACTGGATCATAGTACGCATTAGGAAAGAATACAGAGGGTTGGATTAGGACTCGTGCTAGAGTTCATTTCTGTATCCTCCTCAGACGTCAGTTCTGTGGAGTTTTTCTTCTCTGGGTAAATTGGTTTCTGTCTGGAGGAAGGCATTTGGCAGCAGAGAAATATAGCTGCCCCACCTGACGCAGGTCATAAGAGTTTTACCAGATGGAGGGTGTAGAAGTTACTGCAATGCAAAACATGGCTTTGAATTGCATGTTCCTGGCAATCTCGACGAAAATAGACACCGTAGGAGATGTACTTTGCCAGGAAGATTTTGCTTTGCTCCCCAAAGTAAAATTTTAAATTTGTGTAAAATTTGTCTGACACAGGCTGAACTCTTTTGGGCCTTGTTGGAATGCAGTTTATCCTTGTACAAATTGCCTGGAGTTGGGGCTGTGGTGTACTTTTCAGAAAATATAACTGCGATTTTACTCTACGTGTTTTTACTCTGTAAAACCAAGAATCTGTAGGTATTTTTTTTTTCGGTCTTGATTTTAAAGGATCTCCAAATTTCTGGGTCTGATGTCGCTTACATTTTTTTCATCTCCCTGCACAACCAGGCTTTTTAGGGGGCAGTGAATCTCTTGGCTTCTTTATACCCCCTTACCCAGGACAGTGCTTGGCACATAGCCTCCCTTAGTATTCTTGGGATGGATGCTCACTGAAGGGGCATGAAGGGCTAGGATGTCTGGGGGCCGAAAAAGAAAAAGCAGATCCTTCAGTGGTCAGGTCTTCGGTGCTCAGGCTGACCAAGCTCACCACTGTGGTCTTTTGTGTTTGGCTTCTTTGAGGTAGCATAATATTTTCAAGACTCATCCCTGTTGTAGCATGTATCAGTATTTTATTCCTTCTTATTGTCAAATAATATTCCATCTAATGGATATATCGGACTTTAGCCACTCATCAGTTAATAGACATTTGGGTTGTTTCCAAAGATCGGCTATTGTGAATAATGCTACTGTGAACATTGCTATTAAGTTTTTGTGTGGACTGTTCTTATGTTTTCATTGCTGCTGAATATATACCTACATGTGGATTTGCTGGGTCACGTGGTACCTTTGGGCTTCCGAGGTGGTGCTAGTGGTAAAGAATCCACCTGCCAGTGCAGGTAGATGTTAGTGACATGAGTTTGATTCCCAGGTTGGGAAGATCCCCTGGAGGAGGCCACTCTAGTATTCTTCCCTGGAGAATCTCATGGACGGAGGAGCCTAGTAGGCTGCCGTCCATAGGTTTGCACAGAGCTGGACACAAATGAAACAGCTTACACAAGTGCGTGGTACGTCTATGTTTAGCATTTTGAGAAACTGCCAGATAGTTTTCCAAAGCAGCTGTAAAATACTATATTCCCATCGACAAGAAATGTAGGTTTCGGTTTCTCCACATCATCAACAACACTTGTTGTTATCTTTTTTGGATTGTTGTCATCCTGGTGGAGGTGAAGTGTTATCTCATTGTGGTTTTGATTTACATTTCCTCAATAGATAATAATATTGAGGATTTTTTTGTGTGTGCTTATCGGTCTTTTTTATTACAGGTGTTATTATATCTGTAAAAACCTACAAACTGAAGGGCTACCATTTATAAACTTTTCTTTCAGTTTTTTAATTGACATTTTTAGTTGATATACAATATTATATGTTACAGGTATAAAAGGACCACCATTTATATTGTCAACTAAGCATTTAATTCCTCAGTTTTTGGTATCTGTTCAGTAATGTCTGTTTTGCCTCTGAAAGTTATAAATATATAACCATATACACACCTAGAAAGCCAAGCTTTCAGATACAATTGAGGTTTCTGTGCAGGACTGTAGACCCATATTTTTCTATGAACTTGGAAAATACAGCTAGGTCAAAATTAATACTTTATAATCTTAGAGTTAAAAAAAACATTAATGTATTTCTTAAAGATTCAACATTAAGTTTCTTAAATAAAAGTTATTGAAGGTGTTTGCTTCTAAACAAACCATATCTGTGGGCATTAAAATGTCATTACTTTTACATGATCCATTGCTGTGCAAGATGTGATCTTTTCAGTCAGATTACACCAGGGGTTTTCGTTTTGTTTTGTTGACTGTGTAGGTTTTAAATGCTTTCAAACTATCTTCTTAGTGGCTTGACATTTAATGCCTGTTGCATGTAAATTTTCCTTATTTTATTTTCCAAACTGTCAGCAAACTGCTTGTGTAGCTTGCCTTTTTACTAAATTATTGCAGTGCTTAGGGACATCTTTCTAGGCTTGGTCTTCCACTCACATATTACGAAGATGTTAGCCGGACCCATTTCTTCCCTTTGCACAATTCCACAATCCTATTCCCTGGTCTGTGGGAGAAGACAGCAATCATGCATGTGTATACTACACATGTGTAAAAAGACCTTTAGGTTGAACATTTTGAAATATGTGTGTGTACGTGTGTGTGTATTTGTGTATGTGTTTAAAACTTGAAATGTGGTTTTGCTACTTGCAGTTGAAGTAGGATTACATATGCATGATAAAGTGTAATCTTGCTGACACTGTATAACCATTTATACCAGGTAGGATGGGTCACAACTCATATTTGAAAATTGACTTTCGGCTAGTGTACCTTTTGATTTAGCAAAACTCACATTAGCACTATCTGAAACACTGAATAAGAAAGTAAAGACTCAGCTTTCTAGGTTCTAAAAATTGTGAGGTGTATGTCTTGTTTTTCAAGTTAGCTTTTACAGGAAGTTAAAAAGTAAGAATGGGTGATGCTACTATTGTTATTATTAATAATAGCTGCAATTTATTGAGTATTTCTTATGTTTCACTGGGTTGGTTATCAGCTGACATCTGCAATACCTGTGGAAAATAATAAGTGTTACAAACTGCCATTTTTACAGTCGGACAGTGTGAGGCTCAGAGATAACTTGTCCAAAGTAGCAAAGCTAAAAAGAGACAGAGCCAGAGCTTTAAACAGGAGGCCATCTGAATGTGAAACGCATATTTAAAAATCAGCTTTATTGAGTGTAATTAACATGTAATGCAATGTAGTTAAACTGTACACAATAAATTTTGACATATGCAGACACCAGTGAAACCATGACCACATTCAATAGAGAATGTGCCTATCACCTCCAGAACTTTGCTCATGATGCCTCCTTTAAAAAAAAAAATTGATTTCTGGTAGCATCAGGTCTTAGCTGAGGCACGCAGGATCTTTACTGGGTTATGAGGGCTTAGTGGTTGCAACACATGGGCTTAATTGCCCTGTGGCATGGTGGATCTTCCCAGACCAGGGATCGAACCCATGTCCCCTGCAATGGCTGGCAGATTCTTAATCATTCGGCCACCAGGGTAGTCCTTCACAACCCTTTTTAATGCTTTCTTCCAGCTCCACCCTGCCGTTCTCTACCCATAAGCCCCTTCCCATGCAGCCAGTTATCTACTTTCTAGCTCTGTAGATTATTTTGCATTTTCTAGACTTTTGCATGTATGGATCTACACACTGTGTACTTTTACAAACTGGCTTCTTTCTCTTAGTATAACTGTTTTGAGAGTCATCCATGTCATTGCATGTATCAGAGGTTCAATCCTTATGTTGTGGAATTTTATTCCATTGTATGGGTTTTGTGCCACAGTTTATTCATTCACAGTTGAGTTATTTGTGGCATTTGAGTTATTTGAAGCTTGGGGCTGTTACAAATAAAGGCACTAAGAATATATATAGGCAAATTTTTATATGGATGTAGGCTATCTACTTGTCTAGAGTAAAAACATAAAAGTAGAATGACTAGATCACACAGTCGTCACAAGTTTAAAGTTTTAAGAAATGGCCAAACTGTTTTCCAAATCTGTGCCAGTTTACATTCCCGCCTGCAGAGTATAAGAGCTCCACTTGCTCCATATCCTTGAGCCATTTGGTGCGGTCAGACTTTTATATTTTAGCTGTCCTAATGGATGAGCAGTGGTATCTCTCATTGTGGTTTTAATTTGTTTTTCTATTAATATCTTATGAGGTAAAACCTTTTTTCTTATGATTTGAAACCTTTTTCCTCATGCTCATTTGCCATTCTTCTTTGGTAGAACATCTAGTCCGCTCTTTTGCTTGGTTTTTAAAAATATATTTATTTATTTGGCAGTGCCTGCTCTTAGTTGCAGCACGTGGGATCTTTAGTTGCAGCATGTGGGATCTAGTTCCCGACCAGGGATGGAACCTGGACCCCCTGCATTGGGAGTGCGGAGTCTTAGCCATTGGACCACCAGAGAAGTCCCCCTTTTTTCTGATTATAGTTGGGGGCTCTAGGGTCCACAGCATTATCTTCTTCCTGATGTCTGTTGGTCCTAAGTGTACCTCACTGCCAACGTCAATCATGTATCTCTTCCATACCAATTTACTCACATATGAAATTTCATCATGTTTTTGTTTCCTGCTGTGCCTCTGGATAGAAGGAAATATTCCAATGTTGAGCACTTATTGTCCATGGAAAATGGTCCCAAACTCTAGGACTGTCAGCACAGATTGTAAGTGATGGGCCTGGTGGTGGAGCACAGGGTTTCTGATTCAGGACACCCACCTACTGGTGGTGTCTGAAGGAACTGGGACCCAGGTCATGGTTCATTCCCACTGTAAACATCCATTACTATAGACACAGGCTTCCCTGGTGGCTCAGATACTAAAGAATCCGCCTGCAATGCAGGAGACCCGGGTTCGATCCCTGGGTTGGGAAGATCCCCTGGAGGAGGGCATGGACAGAAGAGTCTGGCAGGCTACAGTTCATGAGGTTGCAAAGAGTCAGATATGACTGAGCGACTAAGCACATACTGTAGACATATTTCTTTTCTTTTACTTATACCCTTCACCTCTTTGACTTACATAGTGTGGGAGAGGATTTTGTATTTTAAGGTAGAGAAAGCAATTTTTCTAAATTGATCAGCCCATGAAGAAAATGTTAATTCTTCTGAGAGCACCATTTCTGTAAAGTGAAACTGCTTCACCAATGTAACAAGCCATGAGAACAAGAGGAGAGTCATTTCAGGCAAAGAAGTAGAAATGAATTAACTATAAAAATTTAAGGACTCCTTTTTTAGGTGAGTTTATTCGTGGATTATATAAGTGAAACTCCATACCTTTTCCTACTAGATTGGTTTCAGTCAGAATGAATGGAACCAAGAAAGTGATAATCCTGTTGTGTGTGTATGTGTGTGTGTGTGTGTATGTGTGTGTGCTCAGTTGTATCCAACTCTTTGCAAGCCTCTGGACTGTAACCCAATAGGCTCTTCTGCCCATAGGATTTCTTAGGCAAGAATACTGGTGTGGGTTGCCATTTCCTTCTCCAGGGGATCTTCCCAACCTAAGGTTCAAACCCACCTCCCTTGCATCTCCTACATTGACAGGTAGATTTGTTACCACTGCACCACTTGGGAAGCCGCCAATAGACCTATTATTATTTGCAAAAAGAAAATTCCACCAAAGAAAGGCAGTATTGACATTTTAAGAAGTGACTTTCAAAAGAATTTTTTTTTCATGAATACTTTAAGTTGTCTCCTATTTTTGCACTGGAAAAATCTGATTTAGGTCTGGCTTGACTATCACAGCATGTCTGCAGATACCAACCAAATTTTTGCAAGATCTCTTTAAAATGACCACTTTCAAAGAACTATTGATAAATGGAAATCAGAAGAGACTTGTTTCCTCTTATAACAGGTGGCTCTTTGGATATATTTAGAAGTGTGTTCAGTTCTCAATAATTTGGTATTAAGGAAAGTTTACCTGTTGTATGTTTTCAGACTCATCCAGTGGCATCTGATTTTTTTTAAAAAATCCATCATAAATTGGAATAAGAAAAAAAATATATTAACCAATGATTTGAGAATCTGTGAACAAACTGGATTCAGGTGTGGCTTGATCCAGGTGCTCAGATGATGAAGACAACTAGGCCCAGTGTCTCACTCCATCTCCCCACATCCTGCTCCTCGGAGGCTCTGTTCTTTGCCAGGCATACCTGTTGCAACAAAGCCTCACTTACCTCCAAGTTCTGTCCATCAGGATAAAAAATGTAGGAACTCTTATACAAATCCCAGGACCTACATGGACTAGAGAAGCTTGGGTTACATGCCCATTCCCTGCCAGCTCCAGTGGAACTGGAGCTCCAGTGGAACAGCTTCAGTGTGCCCACTGGTGGGTCTGGGTGAGGCCTTCCCACCTGGAGCTGGGAGTGGGGTGATCTGAGAAGGGGGATGAAAGAGTGAGCTATTGTCAGAAGACAGAGGGTGGGGACGCCAGGTGGTCAGTGTATAGCCAGGGTTCACTCCATCTGTGGACCCATTGGTTGTTTTCTTCAGGACTTTGTAACCAATTCCTGCTCAGGTAAAGTTTAGGGAAGGGACATTATTCTTAACAAGGTAAGAATATTATTCTTAACAATTCAAAACAGTTTACTTTGTTACATGATTCCTGTCTGTTTTCATGTGTCTTGGGAGTCATTTAAACAACAGGGTCTTTCCACAAATGTCTAAACTACACATAAGGGTCTGACCTGATCTCTTTATGGATCTAGAGATTTTGGTGCATGGAATTGAATTCAAGTTTTCACAGTCCGTCTTAGCTGTGACTTTCTGGAAAACAGAGCAGCATGCTTCTTCCACAAAGCTCCATGGAAATATGGATAGAAATCATGTTAAATTCAGTGCCAAGGGAATTCTTTGCATGGATGCTGCTTTCTTGTCATCCATAATTTTAACTGCATCAGAAAAACCTTCCTGATTCTTAATAAATCATTACCTGAAAATAGCTTTTATCTGTTTTTCCTCACAAATGGTAAACTCCATAAGAGCAATTTTTTTTTTTTTCTGTTTTGTCTTCTCCGTAGCCACAGCACCTAGATCTGTGTATAGCACATAGCAGGCACTCAACAAACACGAGGGCATGAATGGATGGCTCCTACAACTATTCTTTTCCTCCTCACGAGGCATAAAGTGTCCTCTGAAAATGAAGTTGGTTAGAGTAACTACAGTAGCTGAATCCAGTCATAGTTATGTTGTTATAATGAATGGGCAATGTAATATAATGAAGTTAATTAACTCCCAAAGTGTGTACTTTATCCAAAAGATGTATTACTGGCTTTAGGCAAGGAATGAGTCTGGCCTCCATGATAGATAGAGCTTACACTTCAAGACAGTAAGCATTGTCCTAGAGAGAGTGTTTAATATTGAATCACACAGTTACGTCTGAGGACAAGCATGATTGTACTACGTAGAAATGGAATAAGATTTGTTATCAATGCACTTTTGGAGTTCACAGTCTCATAGTCTACTTGGAAGAGGTATCTAAGCAGTCACCCTGTTCACAGACTTTACCTTTGTGCCTGGAAGGAAGTTAGAGTTTCCATGGTTAATTCCTCCTATCACTTCTGTCCTCCCACTAAGCCCTGAGAAAGAGAACCGATTCTGGTGACTGTGCTTGTTAAAGCGAGCTTTGTTCTTGTTGTTGTTTAGTTGCTAAGTTGTGTCTGACTCTTTTGTGACTCCATGGACTGTAGCTTGCCAGGCTTCTTTGTCCATGGCATTTCCCAGGCCAGAATACTGGAGTGGGTTGCCATTTCCTTCTCCAGGGGATCTTCCTGACACGGATCGAACCCATGTCTCCTGCGTCTCCTGCATCGTAGGTGGATTCTTTACCACTGTGTCACCTGGGAAGCCCTGGGCGGGGGGTTGGGGGGGTGGGCGGTCTGCACCTTCCCATTCCAGAGAGAACCTGGAGATTGGATCTCTGAGTCTGTCTGTGGCAGACTGGGCTCCTTGACAAATTAGATTCATTTGGTCAAATGTGTTGGCTTAAACTTTGCAGAAATGAAGTTGAATGAACATCAAGAAAAGCTATAGGGCTGATAGTCTAGCACATTAGTGGACCTCAGAGTACAAGTTAGCTTTATTTATAGATATTGCTTTTATGGTGAACTAGCTAAAAAGATATCAGCAAAATGAAAAGAAACTGAATTTCAACATTTAGAATATTGCTTGCAGTCATCACTGTGTGAGTCTAAATGATTCAAAATTTTTCATTCCATTTTGACATTTTTAACAAACATGTATGAGCAATTTCCAAGTTCTAAGCATTGAGAATATAAATTTGAATTAGATAAATCTGTTTTGGGCTTCACTAGTGGCTCAGATGATAAAGAATCTGCCTGCAATGTGGGAGACCTGAGTTTGATCCCTGGGTTGGGAAGATCCCCTGGAAGAGGGCATGGCAACCCACTCCAGTGTTCTTGCCTGGAGAATCACCATGGACAGAAGAACCTGGTAGGCTACAGTCCATGGGGTCTCAAAGAGTTGGACACGACTGAGTGACTAAGCACAGCACAGCAGAAGCCTGTTTTGGTTTCAGAAAAACAGTCTCGAAAGGAGAAACATGGAGAAGGAAATGGCAACCCACACCAGTATTCTTGCCTGGAAAATTCCATGGACAGAGGAGCCTGGAGGGCTACAGTCCATGGGTCGCAAGTTGTACATGACTGAGTGCCTTTCACTTTCAAAAGAAAGCAAGAGAAAGAAAAAAAAATATCACCAGCTAACAGTCACATATTTGGTTCTGAAGAACAACTGTTATTTGATACTGTTTTGATTTCTGGAGAAGATAAGATTTTTTAGTACTCATGTATAGGTGTTCTCCTTTCCTTTAGTATTAAAGGACAAAATTGGAAAGAGAATTCTATATATCTATGAAAGTTAAAGTACATATCAAATGCATATTTGATCCCACAAGGATTGATTTATTAGTACTTTTACAGCCTTACGAAAAGTACATGGTGCGCCAGGTCCCTTGGGGGCGCATTCAGTCTCACAGAAAAGAGCAGCATTTCAGGGTCAGGAACCATGGTTTCATGGGGAGAAGTTCTACAACTGACATCAGAAATATTTTGGAAACAATTATATTCAAAATTTAAAAACAAATGGGAAATGTATGCCTTAAAAAGATGCAAAACCAATGTCTCCACTCCTTGGAGACTGCTGATTAGAAGCTTCAGGGATTTTCACAACATAAATCTTTGTTTTGTGTACTGTTTATTCAAACAGAAATTAATTCAATGATATGCAATAAAGGTTTTCTCAAAGCAAAAAAAAAAAAAAAGAAAAAGAAAGAAGAAACAGATCTGTACACAATTAGTTTTAGAATCTATGATAAGTAGTATGATAGAAGTCTGTGCAGAATACCATAGCAGGTGGCAAGGAATTCTTCTTGGAGTGGTGTATGTGTGTATATGTGTGTGTGGTGTTTATACTCTGTCTATAGCTTTTTATCTCTAATAATAATGGAAGCAATAAGTATACAACTAACATTTGTTGATTGCTTTTTATGACAGGCGCTGTTCTGACTCAGTTCAGTTCAGTCGCTCAGTTGTGTCCGACTCTTTGCAACCCCATGAATTGCAGCATGCCAGGCCTCCCTGTCCATTACCAACTCCCAGAGTTCACTCAAACTCAAGTCCATCGAGTTGGTGATGCCATCCAGCTGTTCTGATTACTTTATATCTATTATCTCCTTTAATCGTTGTAGTAGATTCTATGCAGAAAGTATCTGGATCGTCCTCATTTTGCAAAAGAGGAAACTGAGGTTCATGGAGGATTGGTAACTTGTTCAGGTTCGTGTGGCGGAGTCTGTCTACATCTAGGTAACTCTTGTTACCTGAGGCCTCACAGCACTGAAGGGGGCTGGACCCCCTGCTTCCATGCTAGTTGGCAGGACTTTTTTGAAAGTGCTCTCTGTAGACCCTAAGGGGATGTTTCATTCCCATATAGGTTACTGCCTTTCTATTTGGAATCCATCATGTGTGTGTGCCTCTAAGGTGACTTTACTACTGTCATGGTTCATTTTATATGTCAGCTTGACAGGCCATGGTGCACCCAGTAGCCTCATTAAACATGGTTTCTGAGTGTTTCTGTGAGGTTGCTTCTAAATGAGGTGAGCCCTTGACCCAGTAAACTCGAAGTAATAGCTTGCTGTCCCCAGTGTGTATGGGCATCGTCCGATCCGTTGAGGACCTGAATAGAACCAAGGGTGGAGAATGAAGAAATTACCCTCTTTTTTCTCGACTACTCCTTAAGCTGGAACATCTTGGCCTTATTTTCTCCTGCCCTTGGACTGAAGTTTACACCATCAGCTTCCCTGGTTCTCAGGCCTTTGCACTTTGTCTGAATTATACCACTAGCCTTCCAGTGTTGCCTGCTTGAGAAAAGTGGATCGTCCATAATTGCATGAGCCAGTTCCTCATGATAAATCTCCTTTTATATTTGTGTGTGTGTATATATATACATCCCATTGGTTCTTTTTATCTAATGAATCCTGAGTAATATAGCTTGTATCATAGGAAAATCTTACTACATATATGTATACAATGAAATGACATTTGCTGGTTTCTTTTAGAAGGCTCACTTCCTTGTAGTCCCAGCTGTGGTTCTCAAGGGTTCTCAGTATGTCTCCAGCACTGAGTCTAATCTGTTGTGTTTGAATATGCCTACTACTGCTGATAGAAAGCTCTGCCTGGAAGTCTTGGGGATCTGGATTTTGTTTGAGCTCCTCCCCCAACTGTTTTGGAGAAGGAAATGGCAACCCACTCCAGTATTCTTGCCTGGAGAATCCCATGGACAGAGGAGCCTGGTGGGTTACAGTCCATGGGGTTGCAAAGAGTCAGACACTACTGAGCGACTAAATCACCACCACCCAGCCGTTTGACTTTTGGCTATTCATATAACTCCGCTGGACCTTAGTTTCCACACCTGCAAAATGGGCATAAGGATGCTTTTTTTTTCCCTCTCTCTCTTTCACCTAGGGGCCGTGGGCAGGGCATTTATTCCTGAGTGTTGCTTCAGTCAGCTAGTCTGTGATGATGATCTCATGTGTGGGGGACACCACGTGTGCTATGTGAGTAAAGGCCAATCCAGACAGGAGCCATCCCCATGGAGCTCACAGCCTCATTGGGGACATGTGATGCACATAATTGAGCTTGAGCACAATTATCACTAGACACATAGTTATCATACAAATAATTATACTTTATTAATTGTGCAAAAATTATATACATGTAATAATAATATTGCAACAGGTAGCTATCATTTACTGATAACACTTAGCTATGTATCAGGAAAACATACTTTTATTTAGGCATTAGGATCAACTTCTGATGTGAGGTTTCTTGCTTACTTATTAAAATCACTTAAAAATTTGAAACAGTGTGTATGCCCAGCAGTGGGATTGCTGGATCATAAGGCAGTTCTATTTCTAGTTTTTTAAGGAATCTCCACACTGTTCTCCATAGTGGCTGTACTAGTTTGCATTCCCACCAACAGTGTAAGAGGGTTCCCTTTTCTCCACACCCTCTCCAGCATTTATTATTTGTAGACTTTTGGATCGCAGCCATTCTGACTGGTGTGAAATGGTACCTCATAGTGGTTTTGATTTGCATTTCTCTGATAATGAGTGATGTTGAGCATCTTTTCATGTGTTTGTTAGCCATCTGTATGTCTTCTTTGGAGAAATGTCTGTTTAGTTCTTTGGCCCATTTTTTGATTGGGTCGTTTATTTTTCTGGAGTTGAGCTGTAGGAGTTGCTTGTATATTTTTGGAAACCAGAAGGGAAAGAGACACGTGTACCCCAATGTTCATCGCAGCACTGTTTATAATAGCCAGGACATGGAAGCAACCTAGATGTCCATCAGCAGATGAATGGATAAGAAAGCTGTGGTACATATACACAATGGAGTATTACTCAGCCATTAAAAAGAATACATTTGAATCAGTTCTAATGAGGTGGATGAAACTGGAGCCTATTATACAGAGTGAAGTAAGCCAGAAGGAAAAACATAAATACAGTATACTAACGCATATATATGGAATTTAGAAAGATGGTAACAATAACCCGGTGTACGAGACAGCAAAAGAGACACTGATGTATAGAACAGTCTTATGGACTCTGTGGGAGAAGGAGAGGGTGGGAAGATTTGGGAGAATGGCATTGAAACATGTAAAATATCATGTAAGAAACGAGTTGCCAGTCCAGGTTCGATGCGCAATACTGGATGCTTGGGGCTAGTGCACTGGGACGACCCAGAGGGATGGTATGGGGAGGGAGGAGGGAGGAGGGTTCAGGATGGGGAACACATGTATACCTGTGGCGGATTCATTTTGATATTTGGCAAAACTAATACAATTATGTAAAGTTTAAAAATAAAATAAAATTAGAAAAAATAAAAATAAAAAAATAGAAAAAAAAATTTGAAACAGTACACATGCACCATATAAAATTAATACGTACGAAAGTGTATTAAATGAAAAGTTAGTCTCTTTTTCACTGTAGATTTCTCAGTCCTACTCTCCAAAGAAAAACTCATTGTAAACTTTTTTTGTATCCTTCAAGATTTCTTATTCAGGTACTGGCAGTACAGTCATATCCATTCTTTCACACAGATGCGATGTGTTATGTACAATTCTACATTTTCTTTTTATACTTCGTTCACTTTCTTTCTGTCTCTGCCACTGTCTCTGTCTTCCTCTATGTCTGCCTCACTACACACACACACACACACACACACACACACACACACGCGCGCGCGCACGGGGGTAAGGGGAGAGGTGGAGAGATCAAGCTCCACCTCATTACTTTTGGTAGTGATTAGTTCTCTTTCTTGGGGACTCAGTAGGTTAAAAAAAAATCATATCATGTGAAGTATTCTGTAAATGTAAAAATATAAAAAAATAAACATAACCCCTAAGAACAGCCTGAGTCCTGGAGCTCAAGCTAAGTGACCCCTGAAAGGACTCTCCTTCCAGGGCAGCTTACCTAAGGAGGGGGGAGCATGGCTCTGTGGGCAAGTGGCTGGGTGTAGAGACAGTGTCATGAGGCTGTGTATGTCCAGGGCTTGTCTCGGGCGCTGGCTCTGCAGTGAAAGCCCTGATTCCCAGCCCTCTGGCTGGTGGCTAAGCTGGTGAGAGGCTGTGGCACTGGTCACGACTGGCTCATGAACCATGTGGGACAGTACAGCTGATGACAGGGAACTGAAAGACAAGGGCTGCCATCTTGAGCCCCAGGCCTCCCAGACCACTTCCTGCCCTCCACCCCTTTTTTTCCTTTTCTACATTTCCACTCTTCCCACCCCACCTGGGCTCTCTTCCCTGGAGAAATCCTACTCTTCCTTCAGAACCTTCCCCTGTTCCCTCGCAACTCATTCTTAAAGCACTGGGAGTATAGCAGTGGTAAGAACCAAATTGTTTCAGGCTCTCACTGCATTCCAGACATTTAAGTTTTTTTTGCAAGAATTGACTCATTGAATCCTCACCTCCACCCTATGAGAGACTCTTATCATCCTCGTTTTACAGATGAGGAAGCCAGAGGCACAGAAAGGTCATGCCTTGAATGAGTGGTGAAGGCCAGTTTCAGATGATGGCAGTCTGATGAACTGATGTAACACCCATAATTGCTACCATTTAGTCCTCACAGTGACCTTGAAGTAGGTGTGGTGATCTCCATTTTTACAGATGAGGAAATGGGAATGAAGCGCCTTGGCAAAGGCATGCAGTAGCAAGAGGTAGAGCTGGGTTCTCCATCTGATTCTCGCGTTCTCTCCCCTCTAACGTGTTGTCTCTGCACCTACACCTTTGACACTAGAGGCCCTTGTGCCCAGTCTCCTCACTACACCTGGGGTCTTCTTTTTTTTCCCCAACCACAGCCATGCTTAGCACTGCTCTTGACCTATAGCTGGTGCTCAGTGAGTAATTGTTTCATGATCAGTCTCTCTCTTGGCTGAGTGTGAGTGTTGTTACTGTACCTAAACTGACAGGTGTGTCCCACTGCAATCATTTTGAAATTATATATGGAAAAGTATAACACCCTGTGATGATTTAATATTGTCATGTCACCTGGGCCCTAAGGTGTTTTTGCATCCAATGTGGATGCAAATGTTTTTCCTCCACATTCCTGACATTGCCTGAAATCAGTAGGTTTAATAATTTATCCTTGTCACATGGGGCTCGTCCTGAGCTGAGAATGAAGTGGCTGCAGGGTCTAAGAGCTGGAAAACCACAGGAATTCCTGGTGCTTCTTTCAGGTTCTACTGTGCCCTACTGAGGGTGTTTGACACAGACCCCTGGCCAAACCCACACCTGTCTGGCTGTGCAGACCCTGAGATGGGCATTTGGATGGAGTTGTGCTGTGCTTAGTGGCTCAGTTGTATCCAACACTTTGCAACCCTTTGGACTGTAGCCCGCCAGCCTCCTCTGTCCGTGAGATTCTCCAGGCAAGAATACTGGGGTGGGTTTGCCATTTCCTCCTCCAGGGGATCTTCCTGACCCAGGGATGGAACCTCTGTCTCCTGTGTCTTCTGCATTGCAGGCAAATTCTTTACCCACTGAGCCATTGGGAAAGCTCAGGATATGTTTATAATAGAGTGTATATCAGTAAAATTCAGTCCGTTCCCAGGTGCAACTTGAGCACGTTGAACAAGTGATGTGCCCTTATGAAGAGCATATTTGCGTATTAGTATGTCTGTGTTTTGATTCTAAGCCCTTTACTTCCTTAGGACTGTGCCACTGAATTTTGTGGTTGGGTTTGAGAATATCTGTACGTTTCAGCAGGGCCAAGCCTGTGTCTGATATAACTCTGTCCCCTGGCATGCAGTGAGCTATCATAACATAAATACTGAGTGAATGAATGTTTGTGTCTTTAGGGAGGTGAGAATGGTTCTGGGTGGGAAAGAGTTTCTGAAAATGCTCCAAGTATATCAGTTCCTCTGTTACTGAACCCTGACATTTGACTTGCAAATGATTTGTGGTGTTTCTGACCACAGCCATTAGGAGGTGGCATAGTAACCGTGGCTGTAACCTTGGCGCATTGGCTTTTGGACAGAGAGTTGCTAAAATTAAACTGTTGCTTTGGCCTAGTGCTGTTGATCTGCTTTCATTATTTGAGAAAATGTGGAGATATTAGAAAACTTGCCAGGGGCCAGAATTTGCCTATGGATTTCAGTTAATCCTTCCTTTAGCTAAAGAACTTCTAGCTGTGTGTTGATCAAATTGTTAATTATACTCAAAGCAGTGTGTATGATGAGTAAATTAGCATAATTTTGCTATTAATGGTCATTTTCTGTTTCAATCCTTCAGTTGTATTATGGACCATATACATGATGATCATGTAGCCTTCTTGAATTTAGTGTAACAGTTCTTTTCTGAACCAATGATAGTGGCTTATAGTTGTACCTAGATGTATACAAGTGTAATTAATGATGATAATCGGTGTATTATGTTTCCTGTTGCTGGAATTAATTGAAATAGTATACATGTAACAACCAAGCACAGAGCAGACATATGGTAAAGGATTGCTAAGTTTTTAGTCATCTATCTACTATGCATACATCCGTTTTCCCATCTGGTGGTGGTACTGTTAAAATATTTCTTAGCAGCCATATCAAGCATTTTATTTGATTTATTTTATTTTTTCATTTTTTAAAGTAGATGACATTTATTTTTAAATATTCCAAGTTCAAATTATTGCTCCAGAGACCTATGATACAGAGTTCTTAGAATCCCAATTCATTCCTATCTAAACGTTTGACAGGTTCATGATGTATATTTTCTTGGAGACAAAGGATTAGCTTTGTCTCTTATCACACCTCTAGTCAGCCCTCTGTATGGCAGTGGGATAGCCCACTATCTGGGTGAGACAGTTAAAAAGATGGTTAATCCCACCGTTTGGAAATGAATTCTGCAACAAGTCCCTGATTGTGGTCGAGACCACTGTTACTCTAAGGGACAGACCAGCCACCATTTCTTCAGGTTCTCTGTTGTTGCATCTGACTAGCAGTTTATTTAGACCATTGTAATATCTACACTTTTAGAGGAATACCTTCAAAGGCATTAGGTCTCTGACTTTTTTTTCCATCCACAGAGAGACCTGAGTGTAACCATTGTGAGTGGGGCCAAGGGATGGGAGATGGAACCAGTATTTTGTGCACTTGCCAGACAGGTACCATGTGAGGCCCTTTGCCTGTGTTATCTCACTTAATCCTCATGACAACCATAAGAGGTGGGTAACATCACCTCCATTTTAGAGATGGGGAATCAGAAATGTCATGTGCTTATGTAGCTTGACCAGTGATCCAGTTACTAATTTGAACCCGGGTTTATCTCCTGCAAAACCCAAACTTTTGTGCTGTCTTGCTTCATGCAGCACTGTTTGTTGTTCTTTAATGTTTTGTTGCTGCTGCTGCTGCTGCTAAGTCACGTCAGTCGTGTCTGACTCTGTGTGACCCCATAGACGGCAGCCCACCAGGCTCCCCCGTCCCTGGGATTCTCCAGGCAAGAACACTGGAGTGGGTTGCTATTTCCTTCTCCAGTGCATGAGAGTGAAAAGTGAAAGTGAAGTCACTCAGTCATGTCTAACTCTTCACGACCCCATGGACTGCAGCCTACCAGGCTCCTCCGTCCATGGGATTTTCCAGGCAAGAGTACTGGAGTGGGGTGCCATTGCCTTCTCCGAATGTTTCTTTAATATTTGTCAATTTATCTATTCATTCTCTGCATTTTCATGTAGTAAATTTCTCCTAAATGCAGTGCTAGAGAGACCAGTCTTCCTATAAATTGATAATACTCCTTTCTATTAGATCATGAGGGTTGTTTCACTTCTCATAGCTTCTTTTTGTTTGATTGGAGAGCCAGATTGAGTGCTCAGTTCTAACAATTCTTATCTCTGATTTCTGGTACCACTACCTCTCCCTTTCCATCTAGAATTTTCTATTGATCTTTTTCTCTTATTTTAACTGCCTCTTAAGCTTCTAAATTATTTCTTAAAATAGACTATAAAATCATCATGCTGTGTGTGCTGTGCTGTGCTTAGTTGTTCAGTCGTGTCTGACTCTGCGACCCCACGGACTGTAGCCCGCCAGGCTCTTCTGTCCATGGGATTCTCCAAGCAAGAATACTGGAGTGGGTTGCCATGCCCTCCTCCAGGAGATCTTCCCAACCCAGGGATCGAACCCAGGTCTCCCACATTGTAGGCGGATTCTTTACCGTCTGAGCCACCAGGAAAGCCCTAAAATCATCATAGAAATTTTCAAATGTTTAAATAGCTTTACCCATCTTGGAGATTAGCTTTAAAAACGTGCAACAAATAGGGAGATATGGGATCCATTTATGCAGTAGCTATATATTTTGTCCTTTCATGCACACATGTGTGCATAAGCGTATCCATGTGCACTCACACACAGTATTGGTAGGGCATGCCCTTTGAGTCTCCTGACCATGACTTGCATCCGTCTGTCTTGTGTAACCTTAGTCTCACTGCCTCTATTCTCTGATCAGCTGATCTGACCAACCACACAATGAAACTAAAGGTCATCCACCCTGAGGACACTCCTCTCACTCCTGTTATTAATGCTGTTTTAAAAGAGGCAGTTTCTGAGTATTTCAAGACTTAACAGTAGATCTGTGACCTTGAAATTTAGTTTTGGACTTATCTAGGATGATCTTTATTAAGTCTTTTCGGCTATAAATTACTATGCCATTCTGGGGACGGGGGCTGCAGTGGGGCAGGCAGGTGGGAAAATCTTTTCCTCCCTGGCAGGGACAAGTCCATGTAGTAATCATGGTGGTTCTTCATTGTGTGCTCCTTGAACCTCTGCCTAAAATGTGAGGCAGACATTTTAGTTGCCAGCTTCTCTCTCCGACTTGCATTTCATACCCAATCAGTGCACAGAAGAGAGAGTGTGTGTGTGTGGCCTGCAGCGTAAAGAGGCAGATGGTTCTGAAGGCTGGTACAGAGTGGGAGCTTCCTGCTGAACAGATCTGTCTCTGGGGGTAATGCCGGCTGCCCAATAAACTTATGTTTTCTGGCACCTATACCCATTGCCAAGGGTCTTCCCTCTGAATTGCCAACCTGCACCTCAAGTAGACAGAGGGAACCTGGGCCAACCAGAAGTCATGAATAAGCACAAGGCGTTTGTGTGGCCCGGAAGCTGGTGACAATTCAGAACTGATGCTTTTTGTTTGTTTGTTTTGGTCCTTGAATTTCGTGCTTTTTGATAGGAAACCAGTTGGTCTATCAGCTATAAGCAGCACTCCCTCTCTATAGATACAACTCTCTGAGGTTCTTTGGGGAATTTAAGAGTTGAGTGAAAAATCTATTCTTGCTCACAAAAAGCTTGTGAGCCAATCAATTTTTCCAATGCCAGAATCTAAGGGAGTAAGGGGGAAAAATCCTTTGGTTCAAAATTTGGAATGTAAGATGATAATTCTGTTATAATTTTTTAAATGGTTTACTATTAAATAGACTTACATACAGTGTTGGAAAAATGGGAAAATGCTAGAGAAGTGTTCTCTACTATATAGTAATAGAAGTGGGCCTCTGGGCATCGGGGGTGTGGTGGAGAAGGAGCTGCTGCAGATGGGTGTGTAAGTTTGTATTTTGGGTCCTCAAAAATTGCACAATGGATTATTGATAGCTTAAGGTGAACAGTTTTGAATTCGTGATCTCCGAAGAAGAAAATTTAGCTTTGGGGCCAGGGACCAGGCTTGATCACTCAAGAGCTCTTGTGTAGCAGAGTTTTATTAAAGTGTAAAAAGGGACAGAGAAAGTTTCTGACATAGACATCAGGAGGAGGACAGAAAGTACCCCCCTAGATAGTCTTATAAGGCTTTATATACTTTTACCATACCGACTCCCACAACATACATCTTAAATTAACAAGATTAAAACTAAAAATAGAAAAGTCTTACCAGACCCACTCCCCTAATATGCATCTTAAGATAACAAGATTAATCAGAAGGTTCTTGTTAAAGAGAAACATGTCCTTGAGCAAGATACATTATTATTATTGACTAAGACAAAGCAATGTAGAAAAAAAACCCTTTGTCCTTTTCTCCTCCTTGAGAACCCCAGGTTCCTTTCTCCTCCTCAAGGGCCCTGGACTCCTTATTAACCTACCTAAGGATTAACTCTCTCACCATCTTGTCCATTAAATATTTTACAAGATAGACCTCCAACCAAGAGTGGCCTTGCAGGCTCTCTTCCTTCTCCTTATCTTCTCACTCTAATGTTAGGAGAACCTTGTGCAGTAATTACAGGCATTACAGGGGGCACTCAAGGAAAAGAAAAAGCTTCTTTTTTTGAATAAGGAAAAATATCCAAAATAGCATCATGAAACAAGTAAAGATCATCTGGGATTATTTGGGCTTCTCTCTGAAACGGTCCTATTTAGGATACAGGATGGAAAGCGTTTCTAGAAAGCATTATCATGGTCCAATCAGTCCTGACAATGTGGCTTTTTGTTCCATTGGTGAAGACCGTATCATTACATGCTAGCTCTTGCTACATCTCTGGTAGGATCAGGAATTTTGCTGTAATCATTGGTAAACAAGCATTTGCTAACACCTCTGCTGCTGTTGTGTTACAAACCAGTTAAGAATGATGGCTAAATGGATTCCGACAAGGATCATTACTCTTCCCAGATTTGCATAAAGCTATAAGCCTCGGGTTGAATTCACTTCCTTTGTAGATGTTATTTGACCTTCTGAGGATCCTGAAGTTCCCTACTGCCCAGTTGTTGGACCTGTGAAACTAAATGGCTAAAAGAGAGGGGGGATGGTCATTATGTTCCCTCCGACTGGAATGAGGCTATCAAGAACTCACCTTTTTTTTTTTTTTTTTTTTAATAGTCTGCTCTAGTTCAAGGAATGACATACATTTCGTAATCTCATTTGAATTTGGCTGCCTTGGGGTGGACAGGGAGGATTTTCCAATTTGCCCTTATTAGATGAGAAAACCGAGTGAGAGGTCAGGAGGCTGTCTGGCTCACAGATATCAAACCTGCTGTAAGTCAGTTTTTTATTCCAAGTTCAGTGCCATTAAGCACATTAACTCTCAAATCTAGTAGAGCTTTCTATTCTGAAATGCTCTGATTTTGAATATGTTAAAAATACTTATGTTTTTGATGACAAAGGAAGTTTAGATAATATTAATTACACATCTAGATGAGAAAACTAAATCATGAAGGAATTTGGGGGCTTACTCAAGGCCGTATCATGAAATTAGAGGTGGAGCATTAGAGAATTTGGCTTTGTCTACCACTTTGCAACTGTTGTTTGTGTGTGTGACTCCTCCTGACTTGAAGCACTTGCTGCTACTTGAGGTACTGAAGAAATACAGGAAAAGGGGACTTGGGTGTCTGACACCAAACAGTAGTTTCAGCAACATCATGGAATTTCTACTTTCTAGTTTCTTGTTCTTGGAGGTTCATGATTTATTCTTTTTTTTTGTGCATGCTAAGTTGCTTCAGTTGTGTCTGACTCTTTGCAACCCTGTTGACTGCTAGCCCACCAGATGCCTCTGTCCATGGGATTCTCCAGGCAAGAATACTGGAATGGGTTGCCATTCCTTCCTCTAGGGGATCTTCCCGACCCAGGGATTGAACCTGTGTCTCTTATGTCTCAAACATTGGCAGGTGGGTTCTTTATCAGTAGCGCCACCTGGGCAGCCCAAGTATTTGCTTGGAAAACAGCAATTATTTAGTGGGTTAAATATTCATATTGAGTGATAAGAAACGATCATGTTGTACTACAGACAGAAGGTAAGGTCATAGCTGTTGTCTCAGATATAGCTGAGTCATATTCACAACATTGTTTCATAGTATCTCAGTGTGATACCACTTAAATATTAACCAGTATGTATTAGTAAGTATGATGCTGTGAAAGTGCTGCACTCAATATGCCAGCAAATTTGGAAAACTCAGCAGTGGCCATAGGACTGGAAAAGGTCAGTTTTCTTTCCAATCCCAAAGAAAGGCAATGCCAAAGAATGCTCAAACTACTGCACAATTGCACTCATCTCACACGCTAGTAAAGTAATGCTCAAAATTCTCCAAGCCAGGCTTCAGCAATATGTGAACCGTGAACTTCTTGATGCGCAAGCAGGTTTTAGAAAAGGCAGAGGAACCAGAAATCAAATTGCCAACATCCGCTGGATCATGGAAAAAGCAAGAGAGTTCCAGAAAAGCATCTATTTCTGCTTTATTGACTATGCCAAAACCTTTGACTGTGTGGATCACAATAAACTGGAAAATTCTGAGAGATGGGAATACCAGACCACCTGATCTGCCTCTTGAGAAATTTGTATGCAGGTCAGGAAGCAACAGTTAGAGCTGGACATGGAACAACACACTGGTTCCAAATAGGAAAAGGAGTACGTCAAGGCTGTATATTGTCACCCTGTTTATTTAACTTATATGCAGAGTACATCATGAGAAACGCTGGACTGGAAGAAACACAAGCTGGAATCAAGATTGCCGGGAGAAATATCAATAACCTCAGATATGCAGATGACACCACCCTTATGGCAGAAAGTGAAGAGGAACTCAAAAGCCTCTTGATGAAAGTGAAAGAGGAGAGTGAAAAAGTTGGCTTAAAGCTCAACATTCAGAAAACGAAGATCATGGCATCCAGTCCCATCACTTCATGGGAGATAGATGGGGAAACAGTGGAAACAGTGTCAGACTTTATTTTTCTGGGCTCCAAAATCACTACAGATGGTGACTGCAGCCATGAGATTAAAAGACACTTACTCCTTGGAAGGAAAGTTATGACCAACCTAGATAACATATTGAAAAGCAGAGACATTACTTTGCCAACAAAGGTTTGTCTAGTCAAGGCTATGGTTTTTCCTGTGGTCATGGATGGATGTGAGAGTTGGACTGTGAAGAAGGCTGAGCGCCGAAAAATTGATGCTTTTGAACTGTGGTGTTGGAGAAGACTCTTGAGAGTCCCTTGGACTGCAAGGAGATCCAACCAATCTATTCTGAAGGAGATCAGCCCTGGGATTTCTTGGGAAGGAATGATGCTGAAGCTGAAACTCCAGTGCTTTGGCCACCTCATGCAAAGAGTTGACTCATTGGAGAAGACTCTGATGCTGGGAGGGATTGGGGGCAGGAGGAGAAGGGGACGACAGAGGATGAGATGGCTGGATGGCATCACCGACTCGATGGACGTGAGTCTCAGTGAACTCCGGGAGTTGGCAATGGACAGGGAGGCCTGGCGTGCTGTGGTTCATGGGGTCGCAGAGTCGGACACGACTGAGTGACTGATCTGATCTGATCTGATTAACAAGTAATAGAAGACACCGAAGGCATCATCACTGGAGAAGAGTGATGAAAAGAAAAGCCACTATAAGAAATGTCCCCAAAGCCGTGGGTGTAAACTAATCAGAGTTGAATTATAGACAATACACTATGTAGGTACTGGTTGTATGGTGTGAGGATTAGAGATCAAAATTTATTTGCATTGTGCATATAAAGCCACTGTAGAATGGAAAACAATAAAACTTCAGCTGCTTGTAATTGATATTTATACAGTGCCTTTCTCTCAGGATCCTGACAAGAGCTAGCAAGCTATCATTATCTGTTATCTTTGTGTTGCAGTGAACAATAAGGGTTCAGAATATGTTTGCTTAAAAAAGTCAAGTTTATTAATATTGGTGCCATAATATTTATAAACTATGTTATTGACACAGCTATAATGTAGCCCTTTATTCTGCTGCTGCTCAAGGCACTGAGACTGAACTTCTCCAGTGACTGTGACCCTGGCTGCAGACATCCCTGACTTCAGGTGCTGGCCTTCCTCCTTAGATGTTCACTTCTCATTGCATCGGAGAAGGCAATGGCACCCCACTCCAGTACTCTTGCCTGGAAAATCCCATGGATGGAGGAGCCTGGAAGGCTGCAGCGACCATGGGGTCGCTGAGGGTCAGACATGACTGAGCGACTTCACTTTCACTTTTCACTTGCATGCATTGGAGAAGGAAATGGCAACCCACTCCAGTGTTCTTGCCTGGAGAATCCCAGGGACGGGGAGTCCTGGTGGGCTGCTGTCTATGGGGTCGCACAGAGTCGGACACGACTGAAGTGACTTAGCACTAGCACTCTCTCTGCATCCCTCCTCAGACCTCCCCAGCCTGTGATGCAAAATGAATCATATCAAGGGAATTCAAATTTTCCTGGCTGGTATTGCCAGTGAGGAGGTGTTACCACCTCACTGCTCTCTAGCAAAGTCTTCCCCAGTTGCTTTGGAGTTCCCAGGGGTATGATCACGACACAGTCATTTCATGGTTTTCCTCTGTGAACCCTCTTTTCCCTGATGTCCAAGTTGCTTGGAAACAGCAGGTCCTAGTGCCTCATTCATCTTTGTCTCTGTGGCTGGTGTCCCCTGTAGGAAAATGGCTTTGCCTGGACTGATGGATATTTCTGCTTCTCCTAAAGGTGACAACTTTGTGATAGTCCTAATGCTGTGGTCCCTTGGGTGTCACTGAGCTGAAGTCACATGTGTTCCATTCACAATAAGAAGGGTTTCTCTTCTCTGTTTTCTCACTCTCTTGATGTCTTTGTGAAGGTACTCCTCCAGGCTTTCTCCATGTTCCTCCTCTCAACTGGATTCGGGTCTGTGGTTGAGGAGTCCACTGGGAGACAGATACTTTTTATGGTTTGTTCTCTTTTTACTCACCCCTGACTCCAGAGCCTTGTTCAGGCTCTACAGGTACACTTAGGGAAATAGATATCGCCAGGCTGCCTCCCTGCCCCCTTTCCAGACTAACCCAGAGATCTGCAACCAAATAGTAACCCTATACATATTACCAGTCATAAAGACGATGGCTTTGTAACTGTTAGAAGAAATACTGATTCATACCACAGAGGTCCAGGTGCAGAATTATGAGCAAGAGTTTATAGGTTGTTTCAGTGGAAAGGGAACTAAGCTGTTCAGTAGATTGTTTATAGTTGGGGGGGGGGGCGGGTAGGAAGAAAACAACAAAACAACCCAGTGGTTACTGAGTTCTTACTATTCACTGGACCGTATACTTAGTATTTGCTCATTTTAGACACACAGTTACATATGCACTAATACATGCACACAGACACATATATACATGCATTTCACTTTTTTTTTTAAACAATACTACATTGGAGCTCATTTTCTCCATAGGCTGGGGCAGGTGACAGGTTCAGAGGCAGAGGGAGAGGAGGAAGGGAGCCAGTGTGTACTGAGCGCCTGCTCTGTGCCAGGCGTTGCGGAGGCGTGTTACATGTGTTACTTACTCAGCCCTTACAGCCATTGCCATTTTGCAGGTGGAGATATAAAGACACGGAGAACATAGTTTGTCAATGGCCGCAAAGTTAGTAACTGACGAATCTGAGATTCTGACCCTGGTCAGAATCGAGACAAGAACCCTGGAGACTTTTTTTTTTTTAACTCTGTACCCATTACCCATTTCCAGTTTTGCCTCTAAGACCTTAACCTTACTTACTTCATCAGATTCAGGGCTCAAGGCCTCTAATTTTGACCATTGCCCCTACAATATTTTCTCCTTGAAGATGTTTCGTTTGGTGACCAGATGCTATAGTGTAATAGATTTTTTTCAAAATACAAAAATTGAACTGTATCTGTAAAAATGTTTTCACATCACTGCACTTCTAGTAACACTTTCCCATTTATCACCTGTTGCCATTCCCATTCCTAATTGTTCTGTGAATCCTGCATTTCTGTGGTTTGAATGGTCTCTCTCTTCTCCTTTCCCACCATTCACCATTTATCCATTTTCTCTACTTTAACAGGCCAGAGCTCATAGTCTTCAAAGCTGTAACTATCATTTCATGTTATAAAAGTTACCATAAATTTAAGAATTTCTCTCATTTCTCCCAAAATCTGTATGAATAAAAAATGCTTCTAAACACACACACAAAATTGAAGTATAGTTGATTTATAACATTATATTATTTTCTGGTGTACAGCATAGTAATTCAGTGTTTTTGCAGATTAGTATAATAAACTTTTGAGGGCTTGCCTGGGAACCTAAATACTATTAAATATCATCTCTATAAGAAAGTACATGTCACATTCCAATTAAATGACTTACAAATAAATTTTAGGTAGGTAATACATGTTTAAATATATATAAATGATAAATGGAAAAATTCTAAGTTGGATATACATAGCATTAATAGAGTTAAATTTATTTAAAAAATAGACCTGTCTTCCTCAGTATCCATCACCATCTTTCTTGGTGGTGTGTAAGGACTCTAGGAACTGGTAACCTTACTTACTATTTGGAGGCAGCTTGGGGTTGCTGGTGAAAATCATGTAGAAGACTCCCTACTATGAGAAAATCCCTGTAGTTTAAGCATGAAATAAATATCATAGTAAGATCAAAATGATGTATTGAACTTTTAAGTATAATTTTCAATTTGAATTAATTTTTCTCCTACATCTTGCTGCTCTGAGTGAATCTTCAGCAGAGATATAACTTAATTTTGAAGTTGAATTAAATTCCGTAGTCAGCCTCAGCAAAGCAGAAAATTTCTCTTTTCACATATAGAATTCAAATAAAGTTGTGCTGATTTCGTTTAATGAAAACATCTTTCTGCTGCCGCCACTGTGACTGACATTGTTTCCATGATTCCCCAAATCAACTGGATGTTGACAGTGTTTTTCTGTCTAACTCTGGCTTAGAATTAGGGACTTGGTTTAGTGGCTCCTTCTTCTGGGCCTCTTCCCATGAGCCAACTGGAAGACCCCTTCCTGTGGTCTCCCTCAGGACCCTACACTGACACCCATCATCTTCCCAGACCAGATGCACCATAGAACTCTTTCTGTTCCTCTGTGTCCCCGCCAGACTGCAGGCTCCATATGGGAGGAGCTGCTTCAGACCCACCCCTTTCCTACGCCCTGCACAATGTCTAACCCTCAATAAGTGGTTACTAAATAATCGAGTCAATGAATAGCATTGTGATTTCCATTTTCTTTAGCTGAAGAAAGCAAAGCTCAGACAGGATAAATAATTGAATGGGATTGCATAAGTAAGTGATGGAGCGGACAAGGGGAAAGTGCCTGCCCAGAAGGCTAAAGACAAAGACACAGCTGACCTCTGGAGCTCTCATAGTCGGAGAGACCAAAGATATGATGGTGTCTCATTAAAGGGAAAAGGGAACAAGGGAGAAAGTAAATTTTCTCAAGATTAGTAGAGACACTGAAGTATAAGGATGTATTAAAAATGTCTGGGGACTTTGCAGGAGACCTGGGTTTGATCCCTGGTCAGGGAACTAGATCCCACATGCTGCAACTAGGAGTTTACATGCCACAACTAGGACCTGGTGCACCAAATACATTAAAAAATATATATATATATGTGTGTGTGTGTGTGTGTGTGTGTATGTGTTTGGAGAATGACTTGACCAAAGGTGAAAATTTATTTTATATCTCTATCCCTATATTTGTATTTGTATCTATATCGTCTATCTGTATGTACATATATCAGAAGAGGAAAATTGGTTTATTAAGAAACTTTTAGTGTAGGATATAGAAGATATCTATATGCAGATATAGAAGATATAATGTATATATGTTTGAGCAAACTCAGGGAGATAGTGATGGACAGAGAACCCTGATGTGCTGCAGTTCATGCGGTTGCAAAGAGTCCGACATGACTTAGCGACTGGACAACAACAAATATGTAGGTATAGAAGATATAATGTATGTATGTAACATTTAAAAACCTGCTATGTGTGTTTATGGAAATGTTCTTGGTTTTATGGTGACTTATAATTGAAAATACTTACCTGGCTAGACTTATAACAGCAGCAGCACACATTTATTGAGTATGTGTCTAGCATACTATTATGCAACTAGTTACTAGGTTGGAGGAAGATATATAAATTAGGACTATTTTGTCACTGATCTTAAGGCGTTATTAGAGAAAGAGGATATGAGCTGAATACAAATGAAAATAAAGCAGAATGAGGAAAAGTATCGTAAGTCAGGAATAATGCCATTTTAAAAAACACAGAGGCCCAAATGTGGAAGAAAGTTATGCAGTTTGAAAATTTGGGAGAATTTGTTAAAAGGTGATTCTTGACGCGTGGGCAAAATTTCAACAGGTGAAGGTAGAATGGAGAGACGGGCAGTAAGGTGAAGTCATGTGGTTATGATTATTTATGTGAATAACACAGACATATTTAAAAGAGACTTAGAGATGTTGGCATTGTTGCTTATCAGTCCCAGTTCTGGCTGGAAACCTGTGGCAGATCTAAGGGTTTAATTCAGGGTGGTTTAATGAAGGTTCTCTTTACAGACAGGGAGCAGAGTTAACAGAACCGGAAGGAAAAGCGAGGCACCCAGGGACTGACAGTAACTGGAAGATGTCACTGCCTGGGCCTGATGGGAGGGGAGGGTGAAATAACCAGGGCTGGAAACGTCTCAGAGCTGTATGAAAGGAACCCACCTGTCAGTGCTGAACAGTAGTGATCTCAGAACAGGCCATAACTTCCTTCTCTTTCCACTCTCTGATCTTCTGCTGATGCCTCCAGTAGAAACTGAGCAGGGATTGGAGGGCCAGAGAGATGCACAGGCCATGGAATTCACCCCCGTTGGAGGCACGTAGAGAAGGTCCATCTCTCTCTTCTTACTTAGCAGAGGATTGACTAGCACAGATACATATATTTTCTACTCACTCTAGCTTTATACTGAGAGTTCATTTTAGAACTGTTCACATTGGAGTACTCAGAAAAATAGTTCCATATTGGATATCATTCAGAGAGATTTTACTACTGAAGCTACCAGTAAAATAACCTCTTTGAACTCCACTTCATATGCTAACAAAGTTATAACATGGTTCTCCAGGGAAGAGAAATTGTAATGATGCCTCAATAAGTTAGTTTTATTAGGGAAGGGGATATTTTATTATCCAAGACCTTTTCCCTCATTTCATCCTGGGACTTTGCAGAGATGGTACTCAGAGAACAAAGCCCTCCAAGGAGATTGTTGTTGTCGTTCAGTCCCTCAGTCGTGTCCAACTCTTTGCAACCCCTGTGGACTGCAGCGCACCAGGCTTCCCTGTCCATCACCATCTCCCAGAACTTGCTCAAACTCATGTCCATTGAGTCAGTGATGTCATCCAACCATCTTTCATCCCCTTCTCTTTCATCCCCTTCTCCTCCTGCCTTCAGTCTTTCCCAGCATCAGGGTCTTTTCTAATGAGTTGGTTCTTCGCATCACGTGGCCAAAGTGTTAAAGCTTCAGCTTCAGCATTAGTCCTTCTAATGAACATTCAGAAATGATTTTCTTTAGGAAGGAGATTGTGGCAGGAGACTTTTCTTGATTTCAAAGGTCATTCTTTTGTTCCTTTAGGTTGGGGTGTGGTTTTCTCTTTAGGCAATGTAAGAAGTTCCAGATCTTGTAGTATCTTCCAGTTCCTGAGAAGGGATTGAAGAAGGATTTAATTTAGAGACATTCTGGAGGAATGAGGTGGATACTTGGTGAGCTCAGCTGGGTGGGGGCCCACCCTGTCCTTCCTGGTTTCGAAGTGCCTCTGGACACACATGCTTTGAGTCACATATTCCATTTGCATCCTGTTCACTTTTCTTAATCTCCTGGAGAATCCTTAGGGTATTCAGAGCTGTTTGTTCCTGTAACAGGGATTTCCTGATAAAACAGTTTAAAGATCCCTTAAAAAAAAAAAACAACACAACTCCACTAAATAAATACATGAATGAATAAATACATAAAGGAAATATCTAGTAGCTTAATAGTCCATCCAAGAATGTTTCTACTTAGCTGTTTAAGGAACAGATTCAATGAAATTTAAATCATTCTGACTCTTAAATTCCTTTGATTTAATTAGTGTTGAGATTAAATTACATAAGTTTGGATTTTGTCTTGAAACAGATGCATTTCCCCTTTCTCCTTTCCTTCCTTTCTTCCTTCCTCCCTCCCTCCTCTCTTCCTTCTTTCCTTTCCTTTTTCTTTTGGAAAATTGAAGCTCAGTAAGTTTTGCAATAATTAATCTTTATCAGTCTTTTATCCCCTCAGTTAGTTCCAGCTGCTGTAACAAATTGCCAGAAACGTGATGGTTGGTTTCAAGCAGTAGGAATTTGTCCTCTCGCAGTTTTGTTGGATGGAGGTCCAGAATCAGGTGTTAGTGGGCCATGTTCCCTCTGATGACTCTAGGGAAGAGTCTTTCCTTAACTTTTCTAGTTTCTGGTGGCTCCACACATTCCTTAGTTTGGGGACAGAGTCCCCAGTCTCTGTCTCAGTCCTCACTCTATGTCCTGTCATCTTCTTATAAGGACACCAGCCTTTGTCCATGGGATTTTTTGAGGTAAGAATACTAGAGTGGGTTGCCATTTTCTCCTCCAGGGGATCTTCCCGATCCATGGATCAAAATCATGTCTCCTGCATCGCAGGCGGATTATTTACCCACTGAGCCATCAGGGAAGTCCATAAGTGTTTCCAGATAAGATCACTGTAATCGGTTTGGGTAATGTCCTCCCCAAATTCACATCTACATGGAACCTCAGGATGTGCCTTTATTTGGAAATAGAGTCTTTGCAGATTTTTAATTAACTAAATTAACATGAAGTCATAAATCTGAGGGCTTCTAAGGTGGTGCTAGTGGTAAAGAACCTGCCTGCCAATACAGGTAGATGTAAGAGATGCAGGTTTGATCCCTGGATTGGGAAGCTCCCCTGGAGAGGATATGGCATAAATCCAATGGCTGGTATCTTTGTAAGAAGGGCAGAGCACCCACAGAGAAGAGGGCATGTAAAGTAGGAGGAAAAGATTGGAATAACATAGCCACAGCCAAGGAACATGAAGGATTGTTGGGGGCCACTAGAAGCTAGGAAGAGAAAAAGAAGGATTCTTCTCAAGAGAGCAGAGAGAGCATGGCCCTGCAACACCTTGAGTTTGGAATTCTGGCATTCAGAATTGTGAGAGAATAAATTTCTGTTGTTTTTAACCACTGAGTTTATGGTTATTTGTTATGTGTCCCTAGGTAACTGACAGCCACATGAATTTGCGGAACACTATTCAATCCACTGTACCTCCTTCCCCTACTCCTCTTCATGTCCACTTTTCAAACATTTACTGAATACCTGCTGTTGCCAGGCACTGTGCCAAGTTAAATCTCCTATCCCCCAAAGAAAGGAAGCACAGGCCCTGCCTTCAAGGAGCTCCCAATCTAGTGAGGGGGAGAAAGACATCTGAAGGAAACTATTTTGATGTGTCTGCACCAAGTGCTATGATCCGGTTAGAGGCACAGTACAGAATGCAGAATGCAGAATGGTAGAATGCAGGAATGTCATTACATCAGGAGTGTGTGTGTGTGTGTGTGTGTGTGTGTGTGCATGCCTGCTGCACATATGCATTAGGGAAGACTTACTGGAAGACGTGACACTATAACAACATCCAAATTGAAATAAGAAGAACGAACCCTCATTTCAGGAAGCCAGGGCAGTGTGTTCATGATAAGGGTCAGAGAGAGCCACTGGTGGAGGACTTTGCGTCCGGGCTTGGCTGGGGTCACACTCTGCTTATGCCAGGTTGAGGGTCTTGTGTTGGTGCCCTAATTTCAAAGCTGGACTGCTGGTAAAGGGAGAGACCCCCGTGCAGCTGGGGCAGGGGCAGGGGAGGGCAGTGGCTGACAGACTTAGCTGAGAAAGGAAGACCATGTCCTAGGACATCGTCAGTTACAGTGAAGAAAGGGAGCTGCTCCACAGCAACACTTACATTAGTGATTAATTCATCCAGCTTAACAAACGCTTTTATATAAATGAACTTCTTATTTGGCCCTTAGCAGTCCTCACTGTGAGGGAAATTGGCCAGTTTTGTTCTACTTGTTTCACAAATAATGCAGTAAAGGAAGGCACCTTGAATTCAGTTTATTTAATTTAATTTTGTTTTGTTTTGTAAATTGAAGTTCAAAACTGTTTTCTCTTGGAGATAAGAAGAATTCTTAAAGTTTCCAAGAAACCATTTCTTTGGGTTCAATTATACATTTGATTTATCTGGTTATATAAATAGCCCTAATATTAAAGATGTGATGTAAGACCATTTAGTGCTTTGGTGGCACAAAGGAGAATGGTGGGAAACTCATGCCTTCCCTTCCCTGTGAGGATGTGTTTTATTTCATGACTGTTAGAGTACTGACCAAGTAGTCTACTTTCAGCCCTTGTCTCTTCCTTAAAAGAGAAATTACACACTCATGGGCTGGTGGTTCGCAACAGCAGTCTCTCAGTGCTTTTCCTTAAGGGTTGCTTTTTGATCATTTCCCCACATTTCTCCTCTAGTATTTTGAAGTAAGGATCATCTTTCGGAGAAGCTGAAGAAGGAAACTGGACTGAGAAGTTTAATGTCCAGATGCTCTGAAAGATGATGTTTTGTTAACTTCCCGAATTTCCTGTCTGAGGCTTCCATTTTTCAACTTGCTGATTTACTGGAATTTCTGAAAGAGAGAAGAAGAGTTTATATTCTTCATGACAACATCTGTTTATGTCAACATTTAATTCAGCACTCAATGTTTTTATAAACTAAGGACATAGAGAATCCACAAACTGATTTAAGAACCATTTTTCAAAAAAAAAAAAAAATTCAGAATCAATTTTTAAAAGATCATTGCACCAGAGATGACCTTCCTTGGGAATTTCCCCCTGGAACTCTGCATCTAGACTGGCAAATCCCTGAATCTTCCAGTCAGGACCAGCCACATAATTTGTGGAACTCAGTGCAAAATGAAAACATGGAGACCCCTTGTTCAAAATTGATTAAGAATTTCAAGATAATAACAGTGGAGCATTAAATCAAGTGTGAGGGCTGTTGAATCCTGGTGGGCTTCTAGGATGATGACCCAGGATGAGAGCATAGAGTGGAGGGTACAGGTGGGGTAGGTTGCTTAAAGATACAGACGTCTGGCTAGGAGGAACAAGCAAGGAATAAGGCAAAAATACAAAAACAAAAAACAACCCATAACCAGGAAAATAAAGGGCTGGGGAAAAACAGTCAAAAGAGAGGGAGGGAAGAGTAACTGAGAGATGGTACCAGGGAGAAGGAGAGGGAAAGGGCTGGATGGTGTGGATGCATTTTGCTGCTGATACTGCCTCAAAGTTGTTGCTCTTGTTTTCTCTTTCCCTAAGAATCTTCACACCGTTTTCTAACCTAAGCATCACTTTCCTTTCTTTGAGAGTCAGTGCCTTGCACTTGATCTTAGCCAAAAGAGTAGCAGATGTAGAAAATAAATTTATGGTTACCGAGGGAAAGGGGAGGAAGGACAAATTGCAAGACTGGGATTGACACATACACAGGACTATATAAAATAGGTAACTAATAAGGACCTACTGTGTAGCACAAGGAACTCTACCCAATACTTTGTAATGGCCTACATAGGAAAAGAATGTAGAAAAGAGTGGATCTGTGTATCCACTCGGATATATATATATAACAGATTCAATTTGCTATACATGTGAAACTAACAACATTGTGAATCAACTATACCCCATTGAAAATTAAAATAAAAAAATAAAAAGAGTCTGTGCAGAGTTCCACTCCTCATGCAGACCTTCCCGAATTCCCTGGCCAGCCAAGTGTGGGCGAGCAAGAGGCTTTCAAGGCTTTGCAGGTAACAGCATGTGTAGTTTGACCTTCAGTTTTGCCAGACCGCCTCTTCCTTCCCACTCTCCCACCCTCACAGTGTGTTGCATCCTGAGTGCCTCTCAGCAAGAGGCTTAGTGTTTCTCCCGCCTGGAAGGATGATTCTGGCAAACAAAGTCTGCTGAGAGGTCATTCTTTTTTTTTTTTTCTTTTTCCATAGCAACCAATGTACCTTGGTTATTGTTCTTATCAATTGACTGGAAACTCTGTCAGGTCAGGCTGTGTGTTGGGGTTTTTTGTTGCTCTGTCTCTAGGGCCTAGCATCGGGCCATGTACTTAGTAGGCATTCAATTACATATCTGTTTACTCCAGATTATTACTGTTGGCTTACTCATATATTTACCCTCTAGACTTAGAGTTATTTCCATAGTGATGACTGTAGGCATACCTCGTTTTATTGTACGTCCCATTTCGTCTTTGTTTCATTTTCTTTTTTTCACACATTGAAGTTTTGTGGCAATCCTGTGCCGGGCAAGTCTGTCAGCACCATTTTTTCAACAGCATTTGCTCACTTTGTGTCTTTGTCACATTTTGGTAATTTTCATAAGGTTTCATACTTTTTCATTATTTTTACTTTTGTTAATGGTGATCTGTGATCACCATTTGCTTTATTGCAGTAATCTAGAACTAAACTTGCAATATCTCAGAGGTATGCCTGTGTATCTTATTCTCTCTGAATTCCCAGTGAATGAATGAAGGTATTAGTTGCTCAGTCGTGTCTGACTCTTTGCAACCCCATGGACTATAGCCTGCCAGGCTCCTCTGTCCTTGGAGTTCTCCAGGCAAGAATACTGAAGTGGGTCACCATTCCCTTCTCCAGGGGATCTTCCCAACCCAGGAATCAGACCTGGGTCTCTCTCATTGCAGGCAGATTCTTTACCAGCTGAGCCACCAGGGAAGCCCCTGTGAATGAATGAAGGAATGATTAATTCATTGATAAAGGCCACTGTAGTGTAAGAGGGAAATTGTCCAACTGTGTGGAAGAAGTACAGTTTCCTCATGTCAGTAAAAGTATTGAGGTATGGCAAGGCAGGAGGTGGGGGTAGGGAACTGCTTCTACAGCAATGATTCTCAACCTGGGCTTTACATTGGGATCACCTAGGGAGCTTTTAGGGCTTCCTTGGTGGCTCAGATGGTAAAGAATCCGCTTGCAATGTGGGATACCTGGGTTCAGTCTCTGGCTTGGGAAGATCCCCTGGAGGAGGGCATGGCAACCCACTCCAGTATTCTTGCCTGGAGAATCCTCATGGACAGAGGAGCCTGGCAGGCTATGGCCCATGGGGTCGTAAAGAGTAGACATGACTGAGTGACTAAGCACAGGGAGATTTAGGACCCTTAGCACTCTGGCTATACCCCTTAAATAAGAACCTCTGGCATCAGGATTGTTTAAGGTAATTCAAACACATGAAGTCAGATTTGGGACCCACTGTTGTTGACAATGACGCTGATCTCTCCAAGGGAGGAAGGGACTGAAACTTCATCTGATCACACTGTTGAAAAGTTGAGTGACAACATATGCAAAGCAATTTCACAAAGCCTGTTGTTCACTAACCCACCTGTGGTTTTTGTTTTTTGTTTTGCTGAATGTATATTATGAGTTCTTTTATAGATACCTTCCTATTTCCTCTTGCTTTGATCTAGGTGTTATCATCTTCTCATTACAGATAAAACAACAGAGCTCAGAAAGGTTTGCCCAAGCTTTCTCAGCTGAGTGGTGGCCCACGTCTGTCTATTTTAAAGTCATTGGTCTTTCTGAGATAAATACTTCCTTTCAAAAGTTAGTAATCTTCAATTAAGAGGATTTTTTACAAAGAGTTTCAGGTAGCTTAGTTTTTAGTGCCTTGTATATGCCCTGAATGGGGCTTCCCTGGTGGCTCAGCAGTAAAGTATCTGGATTGCCTGCAATGCAGGAGACGCAGGAGGTGCGGGTTTGATCCCTGGATCAGGAAGATCTCCTGGAGAAAGGCATGGCAACCCACTTAAGTATTCTTGCCTGGGAAATCCCATGGACAGAGGAACCTGGCAGGTTATAGTTCATGGGGTTGCAAAGAGTAGGATATGACTGAAGCAACAGCATGCACGCACGCATGTGTCTTGAATATCTTCTCCAACTTCACTTGTTTGGTTTGGCCACTTACTGGAGATTCATCTGCTTGTTGAAGGTTTGTTTACCAAAGATAACCATGACTCTTCTTATTCTTTCTTTACAATGTCCTGTAGAGTTTGGTGACATATTCTATGTAGTTTGGCCACTAATTTCTAGAATGATTTTCTGTATGGTTTGGTCACTAATTCCTGCCAGTGTTATTTTTCCTTAAAACTTACTACAGCCAGCCTGGATGGTCATGTGCTTGGGGCTGAAGGTTGCCTGAAAGAAGCAGGAAAAATAGAAACACAGAAATGGGAAAGAAATGCTGGAGTAGAAGGATAGTAGTATGCCTGAGAGATGGCGTGGGAGAGAGAAAGAAGACAGGGTGCAAGGTGTGTGGAGGATGAAGTCTGCCACGTGGAGTAGCTCAAAGAGGTTCTTGGCACCTTTGCCAAGAGTTTCTTTTTTATTCCCGATTAGTTGGTTTTACAAGCAAAATATTTAAGTTGTTGAATGATGAATCGCAGGGTTTCCTAATGTTTACGGTAACTCTCATGTTTAGTGAAAGGAATAAAAAGGCATTTGCATCACCCTTCGGAACACGAAAGTTCTGTGCAGCGGTAGCAGTGTTCTTCCCTGTAAACCAGGGCGCTCTTTGATTCTTGTCTCACTTTTCCAGGATCACTTGTTTAACTTTCTGATGATGACAGAATGTTTTGGGTTATCAGCCGTGATAGTAAAAAGAATTGATGTTTCACTGCATTTACCTTTGTACCAGATTTTCTGTTGTGAAAGCGTCTTCATCTATCAGTTGGTCTTAAGTACAGGCTCTTTTTGTATCTACGTCGACCTGAATTGTTCATCTCCAATCCCACCCCTGTCTTATTTCCTTCCTCTTCCATAGAAGCTTTCATGAGACTTTATTTATTTGGCTCCGTTGAGTTTTAATTGAGACTTGCGGGATCTTTTGTTACAGCTTGTGAACTCAGTTGTGGAATGTGGGATCTAATTCCGTGAGCAGGGATTGAACCTGGACCCACTGCACTGGGAATGCAGAGTCTTAGCCACTGGACCGCCTGGGATGTTTCTCATGAAACTCTTTTGACATTTGTCATTTTGAGAAATTTTAGTTAACCAAGTGTGCAGGCATTAAAATGTTCATTGTCTCTGAGTCTGTATAACTAGGAGCAATTGGAAAATGGTTCTGTCATTGCTTAGCCTTGGGGCAATTTGTAGTCTGACTTAAAGGGTGTGACAAGGACAGTTACATGAAGAGTGGATGGCTTAGATTATTTTAATTGTTGTTCTAGTATTTGTCAGTATGACATGATCTGGAAAATGCAGTTTCTCTAAGGAATTTAACTATGCCAGTCACATTTTGTTCATTCAAGAGAGGTATGAAGCAATGTGGATTTCTGTTTTCTCATGTGGTAGATTTTATATAAAATTTTTGAGGGGGATGGGACTATATATGGAGAGATGAAGTAACTGGTTTGTCTGAATATGCCTCAAGGCAAATTTCTCAAGTTTAAATGTTTCAAAATTTTTCTTATGAATTATTTCTTTTTCTATTTTACCTTTTTATTTTGAACTTTTGATTTTTAATTTTTTCCAAATGTAAAGGAAAGTTAAAAGAATGTCATGAACACCTTTACATCCACCACCTAAATTCAACCATTATTACCGTGAGTTGGATCTTGATGTCAATTAACAATTGGCAATTTTGTGTGTGTGTGTTATTCATACACCCCTTTCAAAAGCTATTGGTTTTGGCTTGTCACTGAGAATTTTCCAAACTAAGAGGAGTCCATTGTTTTTGCCTGTATGCAAGGAAAAAGAAAAAAAAAAATTAGAACCTTCTGTAATAATATCTTTAATGACAGGAAGTTGTTACAGTTGTTGGTTTTAAGTAAATATTCTTATTTTTCTGAATTTTATTTATCGTTGTCCTTTCACCTTCTTTTGTATAGGCTATGGAGAGTGGACTATTATGCCTAGCTGAAAGCAGTTCAGTTCAGTTCAGTTGCTCCGACTTTTGTGACCCCTGCGACTACAGCACACCAAGTTTCCCTGTCCATCACCAACCCCCAGAGCTTGCTCAAACTCATGTCCATTGAGTCGGTGATGCTATCCAACCATCTCATCCTCTGTCATCCTCTTCTCCTCCTGCCTTCAGTCTTTCCTAGCATTAGGGTCTTTTCAAATGAGTCAGTTCTTCACATCAGGTGGCCAAAGTATTGGAGTTTCAGCTTCAGCATCCATCCTGCCAATGAAATTTCAGGACTGATTTCCTTTACAATTGACTGGTTTGATCTTCTTGCAGTACAAGGGACTCTCAAGAGCCTTCTCCAACACCACAGTTCAAAAGCATCAATTCTTTGGCGCTCAGCTTTCATTATGGTCTAAGTCTCACATCCATACATGACTACTGGAAAAACCATAGCTTTGACTAGACAGACCTTTGTTGGCAAAGTAATGTCTCAGCTTTTTAATATGCTGTCTAGGTTGGTCATAACTTTCCTTCCAAGGAGCAAGCGTCTTTTAATTTCATGGCTGCAATCGCCATCTGCAGGGATTTTGGAGCCCCCCAAAATAAAGTCTGTCACTGTTTCCATTGTTTCCCCATCTATTTGCCATGAAGTGATGGGACCGGATGCCATGATCTTCTTTTTTTGAATGTTCAGTTTTAAACCAGGTTTTTCACTCTCCTCTTTCACTTTCATCAAGAGGCTCTTTAGTTCCTCTTCACTTTCTGCCATAAGGGTGGTGTCATGTGCATATCTGAGGTTACTGATATTTATCTCCCAGCAATCTTGATTAGTTTGTGCTTCATCCAGCCTGGCATTTTGCATGATGTACTCTGCATATAAGTTAAATAAGCAAGGTGACATTATACAGCCTTGACATACTCCTTTCCCAATTTGGAACTAGTCTGTTGTTCCATGTCCAGTTCTAACTGTTGCTTCTTGACCTGCATACAGATTTCTCATGAGCCAGGTCAGGTGGTCTGGTATTCCATCTCTTTAAGAATTTTCCGCATCTTCTTGTGGTCCACACAGTTAAAGACTTTGGCGTAGTCAATAAAGCAGAAGTAGATGCTTTTGTGGAACTCTCTTACTTTTTTGATGATCCAACGGATGTTGGCAATTTAATCTCTGGTTCCTCTGCCTTTTCTAAATCCAGCTTGAACAGCTGGAAGTTCTTGGTTTATGTATTGTTGAAGCCTAGCTTGGAGATTTTTGAGCATTACTCTACTAGTGTGTGAGATGAGTGCAATTGTGTGGTAGTTTGAGTATTCTTTGGCGTTGTCTTTCTTTGGGATTGGAATGAAAAGTGTCCTTTTCCAGTCCCATGGTCCCTGCTGAGTTTTCCAAATTTGCTGGCATATTGAGTGCAACACTTTCACATTATCATCTTTTGGGATTTAAAATAGCTCAACTGTAATTCCATCTCCTCCACTAGCTTTGTTCGTAGTGATGCTTCCTAAGGCTCACTTCGCTCTCTAGGATGTCTGCCTCTAGATGAGTGATCTCACCATCGTGGTTATCTGGGTCATGAAGATCTTTTTTGTATAGTTCTTCTGTGTGTTCTTGCCACCTCTTCTTAATATCTTCTGCTTCTATTAGGTCCATACCATTTCTGCCCTTTATTGTGCCCATTTTGCATGAAATTTTCCCTTGGTATCTCTAATTTTCTTGAAGAGATCTCTAGTCTTTCCCATTCTATTATTTTCCTCTATTTCTTTGCACTGATCACTTAGGAAGGCTTTCTTATCTCTCCTTGCTGTTCTTTGGAACTCTACATTCAGATGGGTATATCTTTCTTTTTTTCCTTTGCCTTTCTCTCTTCTTCTTTTCTTAGCTATTTGTAAGGCCTCCTCAGACAACCATTTTGCCTTTTTGCACTTCTTTTTCTTGGGGATGGTCTTGACAATGTCATGAACCTCTGTCCATAGGTCTTCAGGCACTCTGTCAAATCTAATCCCTTGAATCTATTTTTCACTTCCACTGTATAATTGTAAGGGATTTGATTTAGGTCATACTTGAATGGTCTAGTGGTTTTCCCTACTTTCTTCAATTTCAGCCTGAATTTGGCAATAAGGAGTTCATGATCTGAGCCATGGTTAGCTCCTAGTATTTTTTTTGCTGACTGTATAGAGCTTCTCCATCTTTGGCTGCAAAGAATAAAATCAATCTGATTTCAATATTGACCATCTGGTGATGTCCACGTGTAGAGTCTTCTCTTGTGTTGTTGGAAGAGGGTGTTTGCTATGACCAGTGTTTTCTCTTGGCAAAACTCTGTTAGCCTGTGCCCTGCTTCATTTTATACTCCAAGGCCAAATTTGTCTGTTACTCCAGGTATCTCTTTACTTCCTATTTTTGCATTCCAATCCCCTGTAATGAAAAGGACATCTTTTTTTGGTGTTAGTTCAAGAAGGTCTTGTGGGTCTTCATAGAACCATTCAACTTCAGCTTCTTCAGCATTAGTGATTAGGACATAGATTTGGATTACTGTGATATTCAATGGTTTTCCTTGGAAATGAACAGATCATTCTGTTATTTTTGAGATTGCACCGAAGTACTGCATTTTGGCCTCTTGTTGACTATGAGGGCTACTCCATTTCTTCTAAGGGATTCTTGTCCACAGTAGTAGATATAATGTTCATCTGAATTAAGTTCACCCATTCCAGTCCATTTTAGTTCACTGATTCCTAAAATGTCGATGTTCACTCTTACCATCTCCTGTTTGACCACTTCCAATTTGCCATGATTCATGGACCTAACATTCCAGGTTCCTATGCAATATTGTTAATTACAGCATTGGACTTTAGTTCCTTCACCAGTCACATCCACAACTGGGCGTTGTTTTCACTTTGGCTTTGTCTCTTCATTCTTTCTGGAGTTATTTGTGCACTCCTCTCTGGTAGCATATTGGTCACCTTCCAGCCTCAGAAGTTTATCTTTCAGTTTCATATCTTTCTGCCTTTTCATACTGCTCATGGGATTCTCAATTCAAGAATACTGAAGTTGTTTGCCATTCCCTTCTCCAGGGGCCATGTTTTGTCAGAACCCTCCACTATGATTCATCTGTCTTGGGTGGCCCTACATAGCATGGCTCATAGTTTCAATGAGTTAGACAAGGCTGTGGTCCATGTGATCATTTTGGTTAGTTTTCTGTGATTATGGTTTTCATTCTGTCTGCCCTCTGATGGATAAGGATAAGGGGCTTGTGGAAGCTTCCTGATGGGAGAGACTGTGGGGGATACTGGTCTTGTTCTGATGGGCAGGGCCATGCTCAGTAAATCTTTAATCCAATTTTCTGTTGATGGGCAGGGCTGTGTTTGTTTGACACAGCCACAGGTCTATTGTTTGACCTGAGGCCAAACTATGATAGGGATAATGAAGGTAATGGCAACCTCTTTCAAAAGTACTTGTGCACGCACTGTTGTGTTCAGTGTCCCAGACCTTGCCGCAGGCACTGTGGGAGACTCCTGGACACTCAGAGGCAAGTCTGGCTCAGTCTCTTGTGGGGACACTGTTCCTTTCTCCTGGCTCTAGGTGTGCACAAGGTTTTGTTTGTGCCCTCCAAGAGTCTGTTTCCCCAGTTCTGTGGAAGTTCTGTAATCAATTCCCACTGGCCTACAAAGTCAAATTCCCTGGGAATTCTCAGTCCCTTTGCCTGATTCCTAGGTTGGCAGAAGTTGACATTAAATTCTTGGTTTATATCTGACAATTAGATGAATATCACATGGAACTTTTTCATTCTTTTGAATTCATATTAATATACATGTTGATAAAAATGTCTGAAAAGCAGGAACCTCAATGGCCTCTCAGAGAAGGCAATGGTACCCCACACCAGTACTCTTGCCTGGAAAATCCCATGGATGGAGGAGCCTGGTGGGCTGCCATCTATGGGGTCACACAGAGTTGGACATGACTGAGTGACTTCACTTTTACTTTTCACTTCCATGCATTGGAGAAGGAAGTGGCAACCCACTCCAGTGTTTTTGCCTGGAGAATCCCAGGGATGGGGGAGCCTGTGGGCTGCCATCTATGGGGTCGCACAGAGTCGGACACGACTGAAGTGACTTAGCAGCAGCAGCAGCAGCAGCAGTGGCCCCTACTGGCGGCTGCTTAGGGACAAGTTGAGAGCCATTCCCTGCATTGCCTTTGGTCCTTGGAAGAGATACTTAACCTGTACATAACTCTGGGTATTTTCACATGGAAAGAACAATGCTTTATTTTGCACTTCAGTTAGAACAGCAGACAAGATAGTGAATGAATTGTGTTGCGTAGCTTAGAAGAGTGTTATCTAAGGTAACACAATAGGCTATTTTTAAGGCCCTGACAAGTGATATGATAGATGGGAAGTTGGTGGTTTGAGTAGAGCTCCTGGAACAACATCTCACATATAAAATGTGCTCAGAAAATGTTCTATTCCCAGTTCCCAGGCATCAGTTTCATCTGCAAGATATGAAACTCCCCTTTTTCTATCTCATATTTAACTTTTATATATAACACTTGCTAAATTGCTTTGATATCATGAAAAGATAAAATATATGCAGTTAACACTTTCTCTGTTATCTCCTCTTTTCTTTTATGTGTTTTGACACATACAACTATATGTAGTGCTATATAAGTATCATCTCCTTAAGCTAAGAAAGTAGGCATGGCTGTCTAGAAAAAGTGCTTGAAGGCAGACATAACTTTTAAAATTAAATCAGTGTTAAAAATTTTTGTGATTTGAGGTAGTTGGGTAAACTGTGGATCGTGGTTTGTGAGGTTTTTGTGCTTGAGTAAAATGTCATTGATCAAAACCCAGAGAGAAAACTTGCTTCAGAATGATGGATCTGTTGGAACATTTGAGCAAAGATTTTTCTGTTAGCAAAGATCTTATAATTAAAATATATGAAATAAACTAAAGACAAATGGTATGCTATATTTGTTTAACAAATCTCATCTATCTATAAATCCATAGGTATATAAATGTACAAAAACAGAACTCAAGATTTAAATTTTTTGCTATATTTTTATACAGATGATATTATAATGCAATAGTCTTGGCTGTAGTCTAACATAATTTATTATTATAAGGTTGAGTTGCTAGATATGAAAAAGGTGGTGTATAGTTACAAAAATATCTGAAAACTTAGTATTTTTGACATTTATTGGTTTTATAGAATAGGAGAAAAGACTTAAAAAATTAAAGCCTTAAGGATCAAGTGGCAGGTAGAATAAGACCCCCACCCCCACCCCGCTGCCAAAGTTGTCCACATCCTAATCCTTGAAATCTGTGAATGTATTGCCTTTGGTGGCAAACAGGACTTTGTAGTTGTGTTTAAGTTAAGGATCTTGAGCTGGAAAGATTATTCTGGATTATCAGGGTGAGCTCAGTGTCATCGTAAGGCTACTCATACGAGGGAGGCAAGAGTGACAGAAATCAAGAGGGATTGAAAATGTCACACTGGCTGGCTTTAAGATGAAGAAAGGGGCCATAACCCATGCAATGCAGGTTGTCTCTAGAGGATAAAAAAGGCCAGGAAATATAAGAAACTCAACACTGCTGATGTCTTGTTTTTAGCCACATAAAACCCTTTAGTTTTTTCTCTTAATATATATATATTATTGAAGTATAGTTGACTTACAGTGTTTCAAGTGCATAGCAACGTGATTCAGTTATACCTATACACATGTATTATTTTTGAAATTGTTTTCCACTATAGGTTATTACCTATATGGCATCATTGACTCAGTGGGCATGAGTTTGAGCAAACTCTGGGTGATAGTGAAAGACAGGGAAGCCTGAGGTGCTGCCGTCCACAGGGTAGCAAAGAGTTGGACACGACTGAGCGACTAAACAGCAGCAATAGTTTATTACAAGATACTGAGTATAGTTCCCTGTGCTGTACAGTAGACCTTTGTTGCTTGTTGAATATCTATTTTTCATTAGAAATCTAGCATTCTATTCATACTAAGTCAAACAAGTGGAATCAAAATGTCATAAATTTTTTAGTTAAGCAAAATGCATAAGTTTTCTAAAATATATGTATTATACATATTGTTTATATATATTCATACAAAATCTTTTCTACTATGCTTGAGACAGAGCATCAAAAAAAAAAAAAAAAAACAGATGGAGAAATTAGAAAACAAAAACTAAATGAAACGGGAACACTGAATATGAAATAGAAAAAGTGAAACAAACTAGATAAAAGTAAAACCCACTTCAGATTTCTGACTTCCATAACTGCAGTATAAGATTTGTGTTACTTTAAGCCGCTGAGTTTAGTCAGGAAGCAGGTTGCTCATAGGTATAAACATGCTGTTCTTCGAGAAGGTGAAACTAGATTATGGTTCATTTCCTAGAGTAGTAAACCAAAGATCTTATATAGAAAAACATTGGTAATCCTGCTACCCAGGATTTGCCAAAGCCTTTGGAATTCATCATTTAGGAAGTGTTAGGCAAATTCAAAGTACTTTTATCAAGATGAGTCAGCTATTAGTAGGTGGAAGCCAGAATTTAAATCATTCTGCATAGGATAAAGCTTTCATTTCTGTATTTCTTAAAATTAAATATTATTTCTAAAACATAATGTCTTCCTGAAATCTTAATCCTCAGTCCTTACTGACTCACTTTTTATTTGTGACTGACCCAAAACCTTGTGATTAAGTGATTCTGCCCATCTTGGTGCTGGGGTACCAGCAGAATGCTAGATGAAATTGTTAAAAGAAGCCAGCATCTGGGTGGAAGATTCATCATTTGAAGAGCAGAGGGGAGCTGACAGTCATGGAGAAACCGTCCTGAAGTCTAAGCAAGTGTGAAGAAGGCTACTTTTTGCTAAGGGAGCTCTCTGCTAGAACATTGATGTTGGCCTCCATTTCTCCATGGTGATTTATATATTATTTCTCCCCTACTGTCAGGATAAGAAGAGTATTTTGAGATCTTGTGATTTGAGAAGGTTGGTCCTATCTGTCTCCTGTCAGGAAGACAGAGATCAGCATCTTCTATAGCTGTTGACCTGTAGCAAAATAACCTTACCTGTGTCCAGTCCTGCTGCTTCTATTTCTCCTTGTTCTATGCTTGGAGTAATGAAGTAATTATTTGTATCTTTATAGTAATTTTCACATGGAGATCTCAAAGCAAAGCCTGCAAATATGGACAGTCCACCCTCCTTCCACCTCATTTGAGAGTGTTTAGCTCAATCCTTCAGCCCCAGGGTTTTAGACTTCTTACTGTAGCTCATCCTCTGGCAAATCTAAGCTGCCCTCACTGATTTCAGAGTTAGAGGACCACTCTGAATAGCATGGCCTACTTAGCAAGCACACACTTCTTTCATCCTGACCCAGCTTCCCAAAAAGACCAATTGGGTCTGCCTTAATATCTGTTTAATGCTTCCTAATTTGACAATAATCTTCCAAACATCTGTACTCAATTTAAGAGTCTTCTGAAGTGTACATTCTCTAAGTACCCATCAGTTAACATTATAATTTTGTGAGGCTTGGAGGGGCAGAACTGGCTACTTCTCTCCCCAGCTTCCATCTGTAGGAGATCTGACTTGTGAAGACTGCTCCTTTACTGGGGCATCCCTGCAGAGAGACAACTGAAACCCATGGTGAAAATATCTGGGCAGGATAGGATGGTGTTTATGTGTATGAACTTGGAGTTGAACCGACTGAGTTTGAACCCTGGTTCTGTAAATACTGGCTCTGTGTATGCTAAGTCACTTCAGTTGTGTCCAACTCTTTGCAACTCTGTAGACTGGAGCCCGGGAGGCTCCTCTGTCCATGGAATTTTTCCCAGCAAGAATACTGGAATGAGTTGCCATTTTCTCCTCCGGGGATCTTCCCAAACCAGGGATCAAATCCGTGTCTCTTATGTCTCCTGCATTGGCAGGCAGATTCTTTACCATTAACACTACCCGGGAACTGGCTCTGTAGTCTCAGGCAATTCAGTTAACTTCTCTGCATCTCAGTGTGTTCATCTCTAAAGTGGCGATGATCATGATTCTACCTCATTGAACTTGAGGGAGAATTAAAGGAGAAAATACCATAAAAGATTTAACCCAAGGACTGACCCCATAATATGCAGGCAATTTGGGTAATTGTTGTAAGTCAAGATTGAGTCTTCATCACTGTTACTATTCTAACTTTAGGTTAAGAGTTTATGTTGGCTTTATTTGTTAATTTATTTAGTGGCTGTTGAGAACTGTTGTGTTTAACCCATTGGGGCTCCAGTGGTTGATTAGACAGACAAGTGCCTTGCTCTCAAGGAGGCTGTGTTTTAGTGTGCAGACAGAAAGTGAGCACACGAAGCAAATAAGACACAATCAGATTGGGCTAAGTGTTATGATAGAAATAAATAGAGTGATATGGTAGAGAGCAACTAGGGACAGGTGCAGTTTTACTAAGCCCATGGGAAAAGGATAATCGGGTAGTGGTGTATGGGGCAGGCACATTCTAGGCAGAGCTACAGGAGATGCAAAGACCCTGAGATAGAAAAGAACTTGGGAATTTTCTAACAATAGAAAGATGGCCAATGGATCTAGAGCAGTGGTTCTCAAATTCTGTTTTTCTGAATCATTGGAGTACTTGTTGAAACCTAGCTTTCTGGGCCTCAAACCCGGAGTCGTGGGTTCATCAGGTCTGAAATGGAGTCTGAGAATCTGATTTTCTAAAAAGGTCTCAGGTGATGATGCTGCTGATCGTGGGAGCACACCTTGGCTGTTGTGTGGTCGGTAATGCTGGTGGTAGATGATGCTAAAGAGGAAGGTAGGAGCCAGGACATGAGGGTCATGGGTCCATAAGAAAGGATTTGCTTGTTGTTTTAAGTACAAAGCCTCTGATAAATGTTAATCTGGGGCATATAGTTTGATATGTATTTTCAAAACTTCACTCTGGTGTGAGGGAAATTGGTTAGGAGGCTACCAGACTTGCCCTATGAGGGACTGTAGTGGCATGGACCAGATGGTGGCAGGGGTACACTGGTTCAACAAGCACTGTGGAGGTAGACCCTGCAGTCCTTGCTGATAGTTTGGATGTGGCTAGAGGGAAAGATCTACCCTGGTGGCTCAGATGGTAAAGAATTTGCCTGCAATGCAGGAGACCTGGGTTTGATCACTGGTTGGGAAGATCTCCTATAGAAGAGAATGGCCACCCACTCCAGTGTTGTTGCCTGGAAAATTCCATGGACAGAGGAGCCTGGCGTTGCAAAGAGTCAGACATCACTGAGTGACTAACACTTTCACTTTTTCAGAGGAAAAGATAAAAAATAATTAAGGATGACTTAATTATATTGAATATTTAATGGAAAGCCCATGTCTGCTAAGATATGTTCATCTTTCATCCTTCTACATACCTATTATGAATTTAATTATCATTGACCTTGACTTTTTTTATTAACTCTGGGATTAAGGGCCCAATAGCATAGGAAATGGCAACCCACTCCAGTGTTCTTGCCTGGAGAATCCCAGGGACGGCAGAGCCTGGTGGGCAGAGCCTGCAGCAGCAGCAGTGACTTAGCAGTAGCAGCATTCTTCTTATGCTCCTTTGTAGTACACATTCCACTCACAGATCATAGGTTACCACCTCCTGGACTGGTGCTTTGTCCTTTCACTTATCATTTGGTCAACAAATGTTTGACATGGGGTTGAATGAATAAATTTATTCTTGCCTACTGCTGCTGCTGCTGCTGCTCAGTTGCTTCAGTCGTGTCCGACTCTGTGCAACCCCATAGACAGCAGCCCATCAGGCCCCCCCATCCCTGGGATTCTCCAGGCAAGAACACTGGAGTGGGTTGCCATTTCCTTCTCCAGTGCATGAAAGTGAAAAGTCAAACTGAAGTCGCTCAGTCGTGTCCAACTCTCCGCAACCCCCTGGACTGCAGACTACCAGGCTCCTCCGTCCATGGGATTTTCCAGGCAAGAGTACTGAAGTGGGTTGCCACCGCCTTCTCCGCTCTTGCCTACACTGGATTGCAAACAGAGATCCCATAATTTTTCATCTATGTGGGAGCATGCAGTTACATATTATTTTTATTTCCCAAGTTTTGTGTTATTTTTTTACATGCTAAAATGTTATGTTCCTTTGACATATTCTCTTGGTGGCTCACGGCCTGACAGTGAACATCATCTCTTGGAATAAACTCTACAGACGTGTAGTTTTAAAAGCAGATGGAGATGCTGTAGGACGTGAGACTGGCTGTCATCAGTTTCAGTTGTGATGCTGTTTTGGTCAGTCACACCTGGGCCAAACATAGAGGAGAGTGTAAGTCAGTGATGTGGTTCTTAATGCATCTTGTTTTTGATAATGTCAATTATTGATCCAGCAGTCTAAATAAGGATGTAGAAGTGGAATGACATCTATAAGTAGCATAACTGTGAGGTGTAGGTACAGCTCCATTTTACAGATGAGAAAGCTATGTGCTTGCTTTAATTTAGGCTGTTATAACCATGGAACATTTCTCACAGTTCTGGAGGCTGGAAGTCTGAGGGTACTCGCATTGCTGAGTTCTGATAACCTTCTTCCTGGGTGCAGACTGCCAGCTTTTCATAGTGGCCTTACGTGGTGGAGAGCAGAGAAAGTGAACTCATTCTCTGACCTCTTTTTGTAAGAGCACCCTCATGACCCCCTTATTTTTCAGTGGCCTTACCTCATAATTATGTTTCCCTGATGGCTCAGTACTGTGGTGTTGGAGAAGACTCTTGAGTGTCCCTTGGACTGCAAGGAGATCAAATCAGTCAATCCTAATGGAAATCAGTCCTGAAAATTCATTGGAAGGACTATGCTAAAGCTCAAGCTCCAGTACTTTGGCCACCTGATGTGAAGAACTGACTCATTTGAAAAGACCCTGATGCTGGGAAAGATTGAAGGCAGGAGGAGAAGGGGACGACAGAGAATGAGATGGTTGGTTGGCATATTGACTCAATGGACATGAGTTTGAGTAAACTCTGGGAGTTGGTAATAGAAAGAAAAGCCTGGTGTGCTACAGTCCATGGAATTGCAAAGAGTCAGACACGACTGAGTGACTGAACTGAACTACTGGCTCAGTGGGTAAAGAATCTGCCTGCAATGCAGGAAACACAGGAGATGTCAGTTCAATCCCTCGGTTTGGAAGATCCCCTGGAGGAGGAAATGGCAATCTGTACCAGTATTCTCACCTGAAAAATCCCACGGACAGAGGATCCTGGTGGGCTACAGTTTATGATGTCGCAAAGAGCTGGACATGACTGAGCAACTAAGCACTAACTCCTAATACTGTTACACTGGGAATTAGATTTCAACACACTCCATAACTGTCCTCCTTGGGGAGATTAAGTATCAATAATTTGTGCTGTGATATAAGTAGTGAGTGATGGAGCAGGGTTTGAACTCAGGTCTCTGACTTCCAAGTTTGTTTTTACTACTATATATGAGAGATCTTTAAAAAAATTGTTTTTAATACATTCTTTTCACTGATGCTAACATAGTTCTTTGACTTGTATCCTGCAAGCAGAATACAGACTTTGTTCTTTTGGCTCCCTTCCACAGTGGATCACCTTCTTTGTAGCCTCAATCATCTTGCTCATTATCTCTGTAGGTCTTAGGAGGGAAGAAGTGGTGCTCCTTGGATATTTTGATAGAACTGTAAATGTCTTTGTCATCTTCAAGGAAGAAGTGTTCATAGGTTGTGAATTACTGGATACTTTGGAGGAACACAAGACGAAGTGGCCATTTCTACCCAGAGGGTCAGGAAAGCTTCCCGGAATAAGAATTAGATTGAGCTGTGTATTTTACCCCATTCAGTGCTTGTCAGGCAGCTGCAGTGAGGAAGGCTCAAAGGCAAATGGCAAAGGAGTAAGATGAGCAGATACATAAGGCTGTACACCTTGGATTTTATGAAGACTATATGTTATTCAGTAGACAGAATATAAGTAGAGTGGTAGATCAGAGGGTTGGGGGAATGTGTGGTAAAAAAGATATGATGTGAGATAATCAGGAGCCTTATCATTTAAGGCTCTTACATGCTTTTATGAATTTGGGCTTTATTCTGAAGGTGATGGGGAGATTTTTTTAAAAGAGTTTTATTAATGTGTGATTTCCGTATTGTAAAATCCACCTAAGTGTACAATTCTTTTTAGTAAATTTATGGAGTTGTGCAATTGTCACTACAATGTTTTAAAAAATTTCTGTCAACCCCAAAAGATCTTTCATATCCATCTTCAGTCAGTTCCCTCTCTGCAGATTTTTTTTTTTTAAAGTATTCTGTATTTCATTTAAGAACTCTAGGAGTGAGGTGGAGAAGAGATTTGAGGGAGGTAAGTACAGAGTCTGGGTCTCTCTCTTTTCCTTCCTTCATCCCTTCTATCCATCACACTTTATTGAACATTTAGTATATCCCAGGATGTCCAAGTGACCTCTCCAGCCCCAGAATAAATGTCATTCATAAACAGTGCTGTCATCTACAGTGAACATGAGTGCAGTTTAGTGTAAAAAAGCACTGCACTTTCCTTCTTGGTTTATACGAAATCACATTTCTGGAAATGGGTTATGTAGCAGAAAGAAAAGATAATGCTGGCCTGGGAATCCTGAAAAGGACAATTTAATCTTGAAATCTGTGCCATTTCTAAATGCAACAAAAGATTTTACATTGTTCAATGTGTTTTTATTGTTTAACTGTCTAATTTCTTTCTTTTCTTCTTTTTTTTTTTGTATCTTCCTTTTAATTAATAGGATACTGGAGAGATTTGCTTTCTGTATTTGACAGTATATCTGTTTTAATAAAAACCATTTATGATGTTGGTATGTGGAAAATGATATTAACATTGATGTTTAATGAAAGCATTAACCCAAGGAGACCTCCTGCTTATTGCAGCTGTAAAAAAAATCATAGATGTCTTTTACTATATGATTCTGGCAGAAAAATATTGTTCTTATTAAGTACAATTTCTATTTAGAATCAGTTCTGAACAATAATAGTTATTAATATTCAGGCCCACCTAACTTATAACGTCCAGCCCTAATATATGTTTAAAGGAAATCAAACAAAAGCAAATAACCAAAATACAGCTAGAACCAAGTCCTGCATTATTCTTTGTCTCCTTTTCTAGTTTATATAGACCTTATAATACTACTTCCAAGCATATTGTTAAGACTATAGATTCTAGAGCAAGATTGCCTAAGTTTGAACTCTGGGCTCTGCCACTTACTAACTGTGTGATCCTGGGCAAGTTAATGAGAATGATACTATTTACTTAATAGGATTGCAAATTCAGTGAGTTAGTATTTGTCATGTGCTATGGTTAGTTGCTCAGTTGTGGCCGACCCTTTGCGACCCCATGAGCCATAGCCTGCCAGGCTTCTCTGTCCATGGGGATTCTCCAGGCAAGAATACTGGAGTGGGTTGCCATGCCCTCCTCTAAGGGATTTTCCCAACCCAGGGATTGAACCCAGGTCTCCCACATTGCAGGCAGATTCTTTACCAACTGAGCCACTAGGGAAGCCCAAGAATATTGGAGTGGGTAGCCTATCCATTCTCCAGGAAATCTTCCTGACCCAGGAATCAAACTGGGGTCTCCTGCATTGCAGGTGGATTCTTTACCAGCTGAGCCACCGGGGAAGCCCAGTATTTGTCATAGTGCTCATAAATACCTGACACTTTGTATTCGCTATATTGTATTATAATTATATCTGTCTATCTATGTAGCAGAAATCTGTTAGTATTCTCAGTATGCACAGGCTTCTCAGTGCATAATATCATCAAATTTTAACTTTTTTTATATTCACCGTGTTACTGTTTTTTGCTATTAGTTTTTAGAAGTTTAATTATGATGTGTTTTAGTGTGGATTTCTTTGTGTTTTTCCTGTTAGGGATTCTCTATGCTTCTTGAATCTGTAGATTTGTCTCACCAAATTTGGGAAGTTTTCAGCAATTATTTCATTAAATATTTCTTTCTTTCTTTCTCTTCTTTTCATTGACTGTCTCCCCTCTTTCTTTTTCTTCTGCTTTTGGAACTCTGATGCTATGACTCTTAGGTCTTTTGTTTTCATTTCACAGGTGTCTATTTCTATTGTTCTATCTTCAAGCTCACTTACTTCTTTTCCTTTATCTTATCCATTCTGCTATTGAGCCCTTCCAGTGAGTTTTTAATTTTAGTTATTCATTTTTAGGGGCTTCCCAGGTAGCACCCTGGTAAAGAATCCACCTGCAATGCAGGAAATGCAAGGCACACGGGTTTGATCCCTGGGTTGGGAAGATCTCCTGGAGTAGGAAATGGCAACCCACTCCAGTATTCTTGCCTGGAGAATTCCATGGACAGAGGAGCCTGGCAGGCTACAGGCTACACACATGCAATTCATTTTTAAGTTCTATAATTCCCATTTGGTTATTTTTTGTATCTTTTATATTTTGTGATATTTCCTATTTTTCACTGTTTTAAAGGCATTTGTAATTCCTTTATTAAATAAAAATGAAACATTTCTAATGTATAATATCATATAAGATGACTATTTTAAAATCCTTATTAGATAATTCTAACATTGGATCCATCTCAGTTTTTGACCTGATGCGGTTTGATCGCTGGGTCAAGAAGATTCCCTGGAGTAGGAAATGGTGACCCACTCCAGTATTCTTGCTTGGAGAATCCCATGGACAGAGGAGCCTGGCAGGCTACAGTCCATAGCGTTGCAGAGTCGGACATGACTGAGCGACTGAGCATGTATGCATGGTTGTCTTTTCTCATACAAGTTATGACTTTCATGATTGTTGTGTGTGAAAGTCGCTCAGTTGTGTCCGACTCTTTGCAACACCATGGACTGTAGCCTGCCAGGCTCCTCTGTCCATGGAATTCTCCAGGCAAGAATACTGGAGTGAGTAGTTGCTCCCTTCTCCAGGGGATCTTCCCAACCCAGAGACTGAACCCAGGTCTCCTGCATTGCAAGCAGATTCTTTACCATCTGAGCCACCAGGGAAGCCCTGATTGTTGGTATGATATAATTTTAAATATTGTGTCTTGGACAGTTGGATGTTATGTTAAGAGACTCTAGGGCCTGGGCGATGCCAAGCCTGCAGGATTAGAAGCCTCTCTCTTGAGCTTGGGCTGCTCAGTCCTGGCAGAACTCTCACTGAACACTTGCTTGTGCTGCCCGTGAAGGTGGAAGATGCTTCCCTGAGTCTTCCTGGCTCTGTCGCAGTGGTGAGTAGAAGATGCTAGACCTGCAGAGGCAACAGTGCTTCCTTTGGCTGCTCAGTGCTGGTAGGCTCCAGCTCAGTCCTTGCTGGCATCTGCATGGGAGGGGTTAGCACCCACAAGGGCTGTCTTCCTCCCTGGGCTGGGGATCAGGAGATATTGAGCCATGGCTATTCCTTAGGTCTTGAGGATCCTAGCCAGCTGCCTTCTTTCTGCCATTTGGAGTCTTCCTATGATTGCCTGCTGTATTATTTATAGGGTTTTTTACTTGTACTTAGTGGGAAGGAGCAGAAAGTAGAGTTTATGCCATCTCATCTGAAACTAGGCAATCCCATTACTTTTTTCAAAATATTCTAAAACTAAGACCTTGGGTTTGCAGCTGGATTTCTCCTGCACATGACAATAACAATAAGAGTTACTCTAACACCTCACATGTTTATAGCACTTTCTTGCCATTGTCGTTTCCTTTGGTCCCTAAAGCGGGTGTGTGAGGTAGGAAAGGCTAGCACTTTCTACAGCACCCCCACATATCCAGAGGATGACACCAAGACCTAGGGAGGGGAAGGGACACTTGTACAGTCACACAGCCTGCCGGAGGGGAAGCTGGGGCTGGAGCTGGAGCTGGGATTTCAGTTTTAATCTTGTGCTGGCCCAGTAGGTTCATCCAACCAGCCCTCTTCTTCATCTCCATAGTTCTGTAATGTTGGAGTATTTTGAAGTGGAGGATCTAAGAGTATGTTAGCCATCTCAGACTGCTGCAACAAAATACCACACAGACTGGGTGGCTTACACAACGGAAAGTAATTTTCCCGCAGTTCTGGAGCCTGGAAGCCCCAGATCAAGATGCCTGCAAGTTTGATTTCCTCCGGGGCCTTTTTCCTTGGAGTACAGATGGCCATCCTTTCAATGTTTCTTCTTAACATCTTCCTTCTGTGCAAGGTGCCTCTGGTATCTCTCTGTATGTCCTAATGTCCTCTTCTTCTAAGGATACAAGTCAGATTGGATAAGGGCCTGCCTGCCCCTCTTTAAAAACCTTATCTCCACATACAGTCACATTCTGAGCACTGGAGGTTGGGACTACAACTGTGACTTTTGAGGGCTCATGACAGAGCGTAGCATGTGTATTATGCACACTTTGGCAAACCCTGAACTGCGTTCACTGCATCCTCATTAGTGAGGGGATGCTCTGCGTAAGACCTGGTAGGAGGGGAACTTTGGCCTTAAAAGTGTAACTTTCTCATTTCCTGGTTTTGCCATGAGGTGATTCAGCCTAACTTCACTTTGGTCTTGCTTGTCATCAATTCTTCCTTCCCTTCCCTCTTTTCCATTTTAGGGAGCTGGAAGCTCAACCTGTGGCCCAAACTCTGTTTTTAGTTAGCTTTCTGACATTGGCTTGGGATCATCACGTTTATGGACCTGGGCTTCATTAGCCCTCGAAAGGAAGGGGCTGAATGAACTTCATGCCCTATACTTCCCTTCCAAAAAAAAAAAAAAATTCCATAATTTTGTTGACATCTCCATGCCAACTTTGCTGTTTTCTCCTCACATTTTAGCTTGGCAACATTGTTTAACTTTATCTGCTATTATTTCCAGTGTGTAAATGAATTCTGTGAAAAAGATGTGGGAAAGGTACATCTTAAGTCACTTATACAGCACTCAGATGAGGGTATTGCGTTGATTAAAATGTTCATACTGACAATCGTGAACATTTGTTGAGTACTTAATTTGTGCCAGATGTGGTTCCAGTGGTGGCGGATTGCAGTGGGTCTGGCATGGGGAGTGCAGAGGCAGTGGGAAGGGCACCTCTGATAGCAGGGGTGTCAAGGGGAGCCACAGGCTGGGTTCTCTGAGTGTGTGCAAGCCAGAGAGGGTCTGGTGGGTACAGGACGCCTGTGACATTTGGTGTGGAACAATAAGCAATGCTTTGATTAATTAGATGGCAAAGTGAGCTATATTTTGAAACATCCAGGTGGATGTCTCATTCATTCATTCATCCATTCTTTTATTCATCTACCCATTTATCAAGTATTTCTTTTTGCCTGCTATGTGCCAGAAAATAATCCAAGAGCTAATTAGAAGTTGGCAACTGGAAAGATGAATGTAAATATAGAAACATCCTGACAAAAAGGGTGAACAGGTCTGGATGACTAGTGTGTACATGCAAGGAGGCTCAGATGATGAGGAAGTGTGAGTTAGGCTACCTTATTCTTCATGGACTCTGAAATATTTTGATGGCACATCTCTCTAATAAGAAGAAATATTATAAGCATCACTTAACCCACAGTATTTGGGACAAATGCCCTAGTATCCGGGACAAATGCCCTAGTATCCGGGACAAAACTCAGCAGCTGTGTGGCCGTGTGGTGCAGTGTGTAGGGCAGGAAATTGGTAAAAATTCTGTGTCCAGCTGACACTGCAGCTGGGAATTAAGATTGGCAGAATATAATTATTGAAAGTGGCAAAGTGCCAGGCTCTCAGAGCTCACGTTCTGTGCCTGCCTTGCCAGCTTGAAGTTTGTTGATGACCAGCAATTGTCAAGACCACTGTTTCATTGCTCCATTCCAAAATGGGAAATTTGCAATGATTCACTAATAATGTGAGGTCACTCATAAAATTGCTTCAAATCATTAAAACTGATTCCAGTCTTGTGAAACACTATAGCACATTACTTCAAATGTTTCATCTAATGTGCCGAAGCTTCACACAGCAAAGCTGAAGACCAAAACAAAAACTATAAAAAGATTTGCAGAAACAGCAGAACGGAAACACTGAAGCAAACACAAATTTGAGTCTTTGAAAACATACAGTACGCCTCTTTTGGATATTGCATCCATTATCCCTTGAGCTTGGAGGATACCAACAAATGCCCCTGTAATTACTCTTTAACTGAGTAATTACATGCTTATTCATGCCCCCTGGATTGATTAGCAATTACACATGGAATTGGTCGGGAAAAAATGAGACCTGCTGAAGTGACTTCTGTCAAGTGCTAACTGAACATGGTTGAAAATGATGGTTTGCAAAATGATTCTGGTGGTACTTCAATAATGATGGTTTCCAGGACTTGAAGCTTGTGATAAACAGCTTTCAGAAGGAGCCAAGACAAACTGTGCTGGCTACAGCTGGGGACCTTTTGTCAAGATTCTATCAAAAGTCTTGGTCTTCCTTTTTGACAGAGTAGAGTCATAACAACATTTCATAGAAAGAAAGCTGGATGGTAGTTGGTACTGTGTGTGGGACTGAGTTTGGACTAACTTGGGTAATTGGGGTAGGGCTTTCAGAATGTATCAGAGAACATTTTCAATATCAAGTCACCAAATGACTTTTTCAGTAATTGCTAGTTATACTCTGACAATGCTTCTCTCCCTTCTAAGAATGGTTATTTAATATTTGGTCATTTATAAACTTTTGCTGTCCTATAAATTACTACTGATGATGAATCCGAGTGGTACCTGGGTCCCTCAGTTACTAGCATATGAATTTTGAGTTTCTCTGTCACAAAGGGTTTAACAGGGAGTGGACTCCAACTCAGATGGTTCAAGAGGTTTTACTTGCCAGAGTGGGCACAGGGTAAGGGTGGTGTTGTTCCCAGAGACTAGTAACAATAGGAAGCTGTTATTACTCTTGGGGTCTGATAGCACAAGAAGAATTGGTATCATGGAAAGCCAGTGAGATACACCAGCCGGAGTCACGGGGTTGGGGGGGAACTGGGAGTACGGGCACGGGCGTTGCCAGAAAATATAACTCAGTGGAATAATAGAGTGGGTGGAGATTCCTCAACTTCCCCTCTCCTGATCTCTGACCTTTTGTTAGTGGCTCCCCTTGGTCTTATCCAACCAGAAGTGTGCCAGTGAGGGGGCTCTGGGTAATGCATCTCGAGGAGGAAGTCTCAGCTCATAAAACAGGGCAGAGAAGGCAGGAGAATAATCCCAAGTGGAGCTGGGGACGAACAGAAGACTCCATGGAGAGCCTAATAATCTTGGCTGCCGTCTGTTGTGCTGCTATATGCCAAGCACTGTGTGAAGCGCTCTGTACCCACCATCCTCCTCGTGGCCCCAGACCCTCATGATGTTCTCTACCCACAATTCTCAGTGACTGTAGACCCCCTCAGAGTGCTCTATGTACATAATTTTCATAGTGAGGCTTAGACTTGTTATAGCATATGTGAGGCATATACACACAAGCTTGGTAACGTTAAACTAGGATTTGAATATCAGCTCTGCTGTTGACTAGCAGAAAAAAAAAAAGTTTTCTTGACATTTTATTGATGAAGAAATTAAGCCTCAATGTGATTAAGTAACTCAAGATCACACAGGGAGTAAGCAGCAGAGCTGGTACCTGAATGGTAGACTTATGATCCCAAGCCTGTGTGTATACCCCTTCCATCTGCTGTAACCATCCCAGGCTCAGTTTTCAAGTTGTAAAATAGGGGTAAAACAACTTCCTCAGAAGGTCATTACCAGGGAGACCCTGTAAAGTGTGAGCATAGTACCAGGCTCCATAGTGATTCGTTCCCTTCCCGTCCCTGCCCCAGTCATCTTTCCAGATCAAAATGAGGGGAAAAAGTGTGGTCTGCAGCCCTACATTCTTGGGATGCTTTCCTCCCTGGTGAAAGTGGAGTGCCTTAAAACGTCTTTGCCTCTCTTTCCTTCAAGGATTTTGATCAAGGCATCAGTTTATAGTGATGTGTTGAGGGAAGTGACTCAATAGAAATTCAGTGCAGGAGCAAAGTTACTTAATAAGTGTCAGTGAAAATTGATAGCTTTACACACTGTTTATTCAACATTGCAATGTTCATTTCTGAGGAAAGGTGAAACTGCAATAAATTCTTTTTTTTTTGTAATTTTGATAATTATATTTATTAACTATAGGAAAGTAGTAAGTTTCACCGTGAAAATAAAAACAAGATTATATAAATGATATTATTTATAATTAAATATTGAATTAATGCTCATTTTGTAAAAGAAAGTTGATTTTGGGGGTACATAAGACTCATTAACAATTTAGAGATAGTCCTGCCTTTACCGTATGTGACCATAGAAGGACTGTTACCTTTACTAGCTTTGTATTCCTAAAGTGAAAACATGTAAAGTCAGAAATGTTCTTCTGTTGCAGTTTTCTGTTTCTTACCATAAAAGGCTGACAATAAAGGTTTCACTGGTGTCTGGTTTTTATCTATGAAAGATTATGGATGTATTAACTCATATTAAGCATCATTAACCACTGATGCTTCTGGAGCAATAATTTAACTTCATGATTTCTATCTATATAGGACTCTACTTATCATTTAAATATGAAACTAAATTTTTCCACATCTAGATAAATCTGAGAGATGGTTGTGATCAGTCAGTTATTTAATTCAAAGTGTGAATTTATTCTATCTAAAACCAAAAATAAAAGATTGCTGGATAATGTCAAATACTGAGTATATATTGACATGTTTACAATAACTGTTTTTCTTTTTTTTTAGCAATAAATTCTTAACCAAAGAAAAGAAATTTGTGTCTACAACAGTTGAATAAATTAAGACTCAAGGAAGACAGCAGCCTATGCCTTTTGACTTTCCCATGTCTTAGCAATATGTTTCAACTTTGAGAAACGATTCCATAGTTATCTGTGGTCCCTTTTCCTACTGGCCCCTGAGATTTTCCCATGAGTGTTGTTGATTGTTTTCACTGTTGAAGGAATTATACAATTAGAGTTTAGTGGACTATTGGAGCTCACCATGAAGATATTATCCTGACTTTATATTAAAAAACAATCGCTGTGTTTGTATTGGCTTGTTTGCCAAAATAATATAGGCTTATTTATTTTGGTGGGATCTTTTCCCACCACCTTAGCCCTCTAGATACTTTAACACTCAGCACGAATGAAGTCATGTTACACAACTTAGTGTTTACTGTCTCTGTAGATGCTAAGAAATTTTCATATGTGAACTTCCAACCTCCCAACCAATGTGTAAACTCTTGCATGTCAAGGTCAGTGCATAGAGAATTCTTTTATAACCCTCTAGTGTCTGATTCAGTGCCAAAATGAGTCAATGCTGTTTGATGTTTACTGTATTCTGCACTTGTTTCTATGTCTTGTAGGGAAACCAATCCAATTTAACTTCTAGTTACTCCTCCCTCCATCTGCCACCAGCTTTTAATCCTTATTAGAAAATGCCTTTTGGTCTTCTCAGCAGTGCAGATTACTCTCAAAATTGCAGGGAATCCAAAATAAATAATACAATATATTATATTAAGGACCCTAGTGATAACTGCATCAAGACTAAAACATGAACTCGACAAAGTATGAGCAGAACATATACGAAGAACAAAACGCCACAGTTTTGCAGATGGCTAGAGTGAACGTCGACATTCTAGGAATCAGCGAACTAAGGTGAATTTAACATAGATGACCATTATATCTACTACTGTGGGCAGGAATCCCTTAGAAGAAATGGAGTAGCCATCATAGTCAACAAAAGATTCCAAAATGCAGTACTTCTGTGCAGTCTCAAAAACAACAGAATGATCTCTGTTCATTTCCGAGGCAAACCATTCAATATCAGGGTAATCCAAGTCTGTGCCCTGACCAGTAACACTGAAGAAGCTGAAGTTGAATGGTTCTATGAAGACCTACAAGACCTTTTAGAACTAACACCCAAAAAAGATGTCCTTTTCATTATAGGGGACTGGAATGCAAAAGTAGGAAGTCAAGAAACACCTGGAGTAACAGGCCCATTTGGCCTTGGAGTACAGAATGAAGCAGGGCAAAGACTAATAGAGTTTTGCCAAGAGAATGCACTGGTCATAGCAAACACCCTCTTCCAACAACACAGGAGAAGACTCTACACATGGACATCACCAGATGGCCAACAGTGAAATCAGATTGATTCTATTCTTTGCAGCCAAAGATGGAGACGCTCTATACAGTCAGCAAAAACAAGACAGGGAGCTGACTGTGGCTCAAATCATGAACTCCTTAATTGAAGAAAGTGGGGAAAACCACTAGGCCATTCAGGTATGACCTAAATCAAATCCCTTATGATTATATAGTGGAAGTGAGAAATAGATTTAAGGGGCTAGATCTGATAGATAGAGTGCCTGATGAACTATGGACAGAGGTTCGTGACATTGTACAGGAGACAGGGATCAAGACCATCCCCATGGAAAAGAAATGCAAAAAAGCAAAATTGCTGTCTGAGGAGGCCTTACAAATAGCTGTGAAAAGAAGAGAAGTGAAAAGCAAAGGAGAAAAGGAAAGATATACCCATCTGAACATAGCGTTCCAAACAATAGCAAGGAGAGGTAAGAAAGCCTTCCTCAGAGATCAGTGCAAAGAAATAGAGGAAAACAATAGAATGGGAAAGACTAGAGATCTCTTCAAGAAAACTAGAGATACCAAGGGAACATTTCATGCAAAGATGGGCTCGATAAAGGACAGAAATGGTATGGACCTAACAGAAGCAGAAGATATTAAGAGGTGGCAAGAATACACAGAACTGTACAAAAAAGATCTTCACGACCCAGATCATCATGATGGTGTGATCACTCACCTAGAGCCACATTGTGGAATGCAAAGTCAAGTAGGTCTTAGGAAACATTATTACGAACAAAGCTAGTTGAGGTGATAGAATTCCAGTTGAGCTATTTCAAATCCTGAAAGATGATGTTGTGAAAGTGCTGCACTCAATATGTCAGCAAATTTGGAAAACTCAGCAGTGGCCACAGGACTGGAAAAGGTCAGTTTTTATTCCAATCCCAAAGAAAGGCAATGCCAAAGAATGCTCAAACTACCACACAATTGCACTCATCTCACACACTGGTAACTGCTAACTGCTAAGTCACTTCAGTCATGTCTGACTCTGTGCGGCCCCAGAGACGGTGGCCAACCAGGCTTCCCCGTCCCTGGGATTCTCCAGGCAAGAACACTGGAGTGGGTTGCCATTTCCTTCTCCAGTGCATGAAAGTGAAAAGTGAAAGGCAAGTCACTCAGTCGTGTCCAACTCTTCGCGACCCCATGGATTGCAGCCTACCAGGCTCCTCCGCCCATGGGATTTTCCAGGCAAGAGTACTGGAGTGGGGTGCCATTGCCTTTTAAAGTAATGCTCAAAATTCTCCAAGCCAGGCTTCAGCAATACATGAACTGTGAACTTCCAGATGTTCAAGCTGGCTTTAGAAAAGGCAGAGGAACCAGAGATCAAATTGCAAACATCCGCTGGATCATCGAAAAAGCAAGAGAGTTCCAGAAACACATCTATTTCTGCTTTATTTACTATGCCAAAGCCTTTGACTGTGTGGATCACAATAAACTGTGGAAAATTCTGAAAGAGATGGGAATACCAGACCACCTGATCTGCCTCTTGAGAAACCTATATGCAGGTCAGGAAGCAACAATTAGAACTGGACTTGGAACTACAGACTGGTTCCAAATAGGAAAAGGAGTACATCAAAGCTGTATATTGTCACCCTGCTTATTTAACTTATATGCAGAGTACATAATGAGAAACGCTGGGCTGGAAGAAGACACGGTGGAATCAAGCTTGCTAGGAAAAATATCAATAACCTCAACCTATGCAGATGATACCACCCTTATGGCAGAAAGTGATGATGAACTAAAGAGCCTCTTGATGAAAGTGAAAGAGGAGAGTGAAAAAGTTGGCTTAAAGCTCAACATTCAGAAAACAAAGATCATGGCATCCGGTCCCATCACTTCATGGGAAATAGATGGGGAAACAGTGGAAACAGTGGCTGACTTTATTTTTCTGGGCTCCAAATCACTGCAGATGGTGATTGCAGCCATGAAATTAAAAGACGCTTACTCCTTGGAGGGAAAGTTATGATCAACCTTGACAGCATATTCAAAAGCAGAGACATTACTTTGCTAACAAAGATCCGTCTAGTGAAGGCTATGGTTTTTCCAGTAGTCATGTAATGATGATTTGACTATAAAGAAAGCTGAGTGCTGAGGAATTGATGCTTTGAACAGTGATGTTGGGGAAGACTCTTGAGAGTCCCTGGGACTGCAAGGAGATCCACCAGTCCATCCTAAAGGAGATCAGTCCTGGGTGTTCATTGGAAGGACTGATGTTGAAGCTGAAACTCCAATACTTTGGCCACCTAGGTGAAGTGCTGACTCATTTGAAAAGATCCTGATGCTGGGAAAAGTTGAGGGCAGGAGGAGAAGTGAACAACAGAGGATGAGATGGTTGGATGGCATCACCGACTCAATGGACATGAGTTTGGGGGAACTCCAGAAGTTGGTGATGGACATGGAAGCCTGGCGTGCTGTGGTTCATGGGGTCACAAAGAGTTGGACACGACTGAGCAACTGAACTGAACTGAATTGAGTTGATCAGGAGATATAGGCAGTTATTCTTATGTTTTCATTATTGGCCTTGCTGTCCATCTTCAGGTTAATAATGTTTATCACTATGGTGAGGATCTGGCTTGAACTTCCAGATGTTCAAGCTAGTTTTAGAAAAGGCAGAGGAATGAGACATCAAATTGCCAACATCCGCTGGATCATCGAAAAAGAAAGAGAGTTCCAGAAAAACATCTGTATCTGCTTTATTGACTCTGCCAAAGCCTTTGACTGTGTGGATCACAATAAACTGTGGAAAATTCTGAAAGAGATGGGAATACCAGACCACCTGACCTGCCTCTTGAGAAATCTGTATGCAGGTCAGGAAGCAACAGTTAGAACTCAACATGGAACAACAGACTGGTTCCAAATAGGAAAAGGAGTACGTCAAGGCTGTATAACTTATTTAACTTCTTATTAACAGCTTATTAACAGCTTATTTAACTTCTATGCAGAATACATTATGTGAAACACTGGACTGGAAGAAGCACAAGCTGGAATCAAGATTGCTGGGAGACATATCAGTAATCTCAGATATGCAGATGACATCACCCTTATGGCAGAAAGTGTAGAGGAACTAAAAATCCTCTTGATGAAAGTGAAAGATGAGTGAAAAAGTTGGCTTAAAGTTCAACATTCCGAAAACAAAGATCATGGCATCTGGTCCCATCACTTCATGGCAAATAAATGGGGAAACAGTGTCAGACTTTATTTTTGGGGGCTCCAAGATCACTGCAGATGGTGACTGCAGCCATGAAATTAAAAGATGCTTACTCCTTGGTCATGTATGGATGTGAGAGTTGTACTGTGAAGAAAGCTGAGTGCTGAAGAACTGATGCTTTGGAACTGTGGTGTTGGAGAAGACTCTTGAGAGTGACTTGGACTGCAAGGAGATCCATCCAGTCCATTCTAAAGGAGATCAGTCCTGAGTGTTCATTGGAAGGAATGATGCTAAAGCTGAAACTCCAGTACTTTGGCCACCTCATGCGAAGAGTTGACTCATTGGAAAAGACTCTGATGCTGGGACGGATTGGGGGCAGGAGGAGAAAGGGATGACAGAGGATGAGATGGCTGGATGGCATCAGCGACTTGATGGACATGAGTCTGAGTGAACTCCGGAAGTTGGTGATGGACAGGGAGGCTGGCGTGCTGTGATTCATGGCATTGCAAAGATTTGGACACGACTGAGCAACTGAACTAAACTGAACTGAACTGAGTAATTGGCTTTTATTTTTCTTACTTATATTTTCTGATTTTTCTCAAGCATTGCTTTTGTAGTAAGAAGTTAACAGAAGTTTCTCTAAATCAGAAGGGAAATGGCAACTCCAAAGGCACCATAAGCAAGATGTTCTTGTAGTGGTCCCCAACCTTTTTGGCACCAGAGACCAGTTTTGTGGAAGACAGTGTTTGCATGGACTGGAGTTGGGAAGATGGTTGTGGGATGATTCAAGCACACTGCATTTATTGTACACCTTATTTCCATTTTTATTACATCACTCCACCTCAGATCATCAGGCATTAGGTCTCAGAGGTTGGGGACCCTGCTTTAAAGGGACTGAACTCCATGAGGGAATTGACAGGTGATCCACCCCAGCCACAGGCCTGATGATAGACCTGTCTTTGCAAAAGTCCCTCACTGTGTTCATGTTCAGCTTGTGGCCAGTCTTGGTTCTCAAATTATTCCTGCTGACCTCTTGTGTAGCCAGTTGCCTGCCATCTGTGTGAGTCTTGACTGGAGTGAAGATGGAGGGGCCTTAGGTGGTAAACTCGGATGTGGGTATGCTGACTCACTCGGCTAAGACCGATCCCAGGTCAGCTGGTTCCCAGGTCTGGGACCCTCCTGTGGGTTTGCTGACCTCCCAGGCCCATTTCTTTTACTGTCAGCATCTTCAGGCCCCCTGAAAATAACCACGTCATCTTCACCTTCTTCTGCCTCCTGCTGGAGCCTTATCTGGTTCTCTGGCGAGAGAGCTGTATCACTACGATCACATTGTTTTAGTTCTAATTCTGTTCCTCCGCTCTCCTGACTTCTTCTCCTGTCCAGTCCCACCCACTCTCAAGCCCTTTAGGGATAACAGTTGAAGCAAAGTGATTTACTTCTGAGTGGAAAATGTGGCCTGGGACCTATCCATTGCGAGATTTATTTTCTCTCTTCAAAGAACTGTCTCAACCTGGATATCTTTGGTTTTCAACTGTTGCAAATAGCAGCAAGGGACTTACTTTTCTGTGCAGACTCCCAGAGGTTGCTGGCACTTACCAGCCAAATTAAACTTGCTTTGAAAGATGTTTGTACATATGTGCTTCTGAAGTAAAGAGTTTTTAAGAGTAGGAACACATTTTAAAAATACTATTAATATTTAGGCTCCTCTAGTTAGAATTGGTTTGCTTTCAGGAAAAGACCTGAGAAGTCCATGGGGAAAAAAATGCCCCTATATTTTGTGTTGTTTTGATGAAAAAGTGCTGGAAGATTTTTGAATATTTAGAAGCAAGAGTTTGAGTTCTGATTATGAAACTCTGGGTGTTATAGTATATCAGGAATTTTCCTTTGATATTTATTCTAGTTTTATGGACATTAATCACTACAAGTTTTGTTTCTAAGACTTGATATTTGAACCATCTGTGCCTTAAGATCTTTTTTTTTTTTTTTTTGTACAGTTCTTCTGTGTATTCTTGCCACCTCTTCTTGATATCTTCTGCTTCTGTTAGGTCCATACCATTTCTGTCCTTTATCGAGCCCATCTTTGCATGAAATGTTCCCTTGGTATCTCTAATTTTCTTGAGGAGATCTCTAGTCTTTCCCATTCTGTTGTTTTCCTCTATTTCTTTGCATTGATCACTGAGGAAAGCATTCTTATCTCTTCTTGATATTCTTTGGAACTCTGCATTCAGATGTTTATATCTTTCCTTTTCTCCTTTGCTTTTCGCTTCTCTTCTTTTCACAGCTATTTGTAAGGCCTCCCCAGACAGCCATTTCGCTTTTTTGCATTTCTTTTCCATGGGGATGGTTTTGATCCCTGTCTCCTGTACAATGTCACGAACCTCATTCCATAGTTCATTAGGCACTCTATCTATCTGATCTAGGCCCTTAAATCTATTTCTCACTTCCACTGTATAATCATAAGGGATTTGATTTAGGTCATACCTGAATGGTCTAGTGGTTTTCCCTACTTTCTTCAATTTCAGTCTGAATTTGGCAATAAGGAGTTCATGATCTGAGCCACAGTCAGCTCCCGGGCTTGTTTTTGCTGACTGTATAGAGCTTCTCCATCTTTGGCTGCAAAGAATAGAATCAATCTGATTTCGGTGTTGACCATCTGGTGATGTCCATGTGTAGAGTCTTCTCCTGTGTTGTTGGAAGAGGGTGTTTGCTATGACCAGTGCATTATCTTGGCAAAACTCTATTAGTCTTTGCCCTGCTTCATTCCGTATTCCAAGGCCAAATTTGCCTGTTACTCCAGGTGACCCAGATAATCACGATGGTGTGATCACTGACCTAGAGCCAGACAGCCTGGAATGTGAAGTCAAGTGGGCCTTAGAAAGCAACAGTACGAACAAAGCTAGTGAAGGTGATGGAATTCCAGTTGAGCTATTTCAAATCCTGAAAGATGATGCTGTGAAAGTGCTGCACTCAATATGCCAGCAAATTTGGAAAACTCAGCAGTGGCCACAGGACTGGAAAAGGTCAGTTTTTATTCCAATCCCAAAGAAAGGCAATGCCAAAGAATGCTCAAACTATCACACAGTTGCACTCATCTCACATGCTAGTAAAGTAATGCTCAAAATTCTCCAAGCTAGGCTTCAGCAATATGTGAACCGTGAACTTCCAGATGTTCAAGCTGGTTTTAGAAAGGCAGAGGAACAAGAAATCAAATTGCCAACATCCACTGGATCATGGAAAAAGCAAGAGAGTTCCAGAAAAACATCTATTTCTGCTTTATTGACTATGCCAAAGCCTTTGACTGTGTGAATAACAATAAACTGGGAAAATTCTGAAAGAGATGGGAATAGTGGACCACCTGACCTTCCTCCTGAGAAATCTGTATACAGGTCAGGAAGCAACAGTTAGAACTGGACATGGAACAACAGATTGGTTCCAAATAGGAAAAGGAATATGTCAAGGCTGTATATTGTCACCCTGCTTATTTAACTTCTATGCAGAGTACATCTTGAGAAACGCTGGGCTGGAAGAAACACAAGCTGGAATCAAGATTGCTGGGAGAAATATCAATAACCTCAGATATGCAGATGACACCACCCTTATGGCAGAAAGTGAAGAGGAACTAAAAAGCCTCTTGATGAAAGTGAAAGAGGAGAGTGAAAAAGTTGGCTTAAAGCTCAACATTCAGAAAACGAAGATCATGGCATCTGGTCCTATCACTTCATGGGAAATAGATGGAGAAACAGTGGAAACAGTGTCAGACTTTATTTTTGGGGGCTCCAAAATTACTGCAGATGGTGAGTGCAGCCATGAAATTAAAACACGCTTACTCCTTGGAAGGAAAGTTGTGTCCAACCTAGTTCGCATATTGAAAAGCAGAGACATTACTTTGCCAACAAAGGTTCGTCTAGTCAAGGCTATGTTTTTTCCAGTGGTCATGTATGGATGTGAGAGTTGGACTGTGAAGAAGGCTGAGTGCCGAAGAACTGATGCTTTTGAACTGTGGTGTTGGAGGAGACTGTTGAGTCCCTTGGACTGCAAGGAGATCCAACCAGTCCATTCTGAAGGAGATCAGCCCTGGGATTTCTTTGGAAGGAATGATGCTAAAGCTGAAACTCCAGTACTTTGGCCACCTCATGCGAAGAGTTGACTCATTGGAAAAGACTCTGATGCTGGGAGGGATTGGGGCCAGGAGGAGAAGGGGACGACAGAGGATGAGATGGCTGGATGTCATCACTGACATGATGGACGTGAGTCTGGGTGAACTCCGGGAGTTGGTGAGGGACAGGGAGGCCTGGCGTGCTGCAATTCATGGGGTCGCAAAGAGTCAGACACAACTCAGCGACTGAACTGAACTGATGCCTTAAGAGTTATCTCAGCAACCTGAGGCAGGATTTTTTTTTTTTCTCAAATATCTGGTTTCTTCAGTTCATATATTCATTAACTCCTTTTATTGATAAGGGTAAAAAGAAGGAAAATAGTTTCTGGAAATATTTTTATTTATTTTCATTCTTGTCTTGGTGAAATGATGTCATGTTTAATATATTCATGTTTATGTGTTCATGTATACGTGTTTATTATGCAACATACATGTATATGTAGAAATGACTATGCGTGGGGAATGGGAAGATTCAGCAAATCCCAGCATGATCCAGTATGGAGCTATATAGGTGGGCAACCAGGAGGGCTAATTTCGCACTCTAATTGACCAGTCTCACTAACAATGATTTTGTATAGTACAAGTCTCTTATCTCATTTTAGGCCAGTGTTCTTATCTATTAGATGAGATTGTTTGCTATTTTACTCAGAAGAATAGAGTGGGGGATACAGGAGAATGTGAATCATATACATTCTGAGACCACACAGAAAAAAATATGAAATATAAATTTAAAGCCACTTCACTCGAAGGACTGATGCTGAAGCTGAAGCTTCATTACTTTGGCCACTGGATATGAAGAGCCGATTCACTGGAAAAGACACTGATGCTGGGAAAGATTGAAGGCAAAAGGAGAAGGGGATGACAGAGGATGAGATGGTTAGATAGCATCACCAACTCAATGCACATGCATTTGAGCCAACTCCAGGAGATAGTGAAGGACAGGGAAGCCTGGTATGTTGCAGTTCATGGAGTCACAGAGTCGGACATGACTTTGTGACTGAACAAAAACAATGTCCCTTTTAAAGAAAAATTTCAATATTATGCTTCATGTATTTTACCAGTTATATACAGAGTAACTTTATACATTTTGAATTTAATTATATACTTTGAATTTTTATTTGCTATATATATGTTGCATATATATGTATGTATATATTTATATAATGCATATTATATATGAAATATCACATGTATAGGCTATAGGTCAAAGAGATGTAATGGTAATGAAGAGTTTTGGATACATTTTGTTTTCTAGTGGAAGGCTTGTTTTTTTTTTCCATATGCTGACAGTTTAAACCCAGCTAGATTAATTGTGGATCATTCAACTTTAAACTTAATTAATTTGTTGCTTCTCTAGGCAAAGCAGTTCATGCTTATGGAATAGAAAATGACACTTCCTTTACTCTTAAGAGGGTGGCAGACAGAGAGTGTCAGTTTGTTAGACAAAATTAAGAAAGGAGATGATAGAATTGAACATACACATCTTGTTGCTGGAGAATGTGTGAACAGGAGGAGCTCAGGAGAGTAAGAATTATATGACTGACAAGGTTCCTAACAGAATAAAGAAAGGAAACAATCCAGAATTTGCAGCATTTTGCAACATTTTGACCAATGCACCTGATAAGATTTTGGAAAATTATCTACTTCCTCCCATGTTCTCATTTAACATGTAGATTTTATTTACTTAATTTTGAAATAATTGCAAATCATGGAGAATTGCAAGACTGGTACAAATAACTCATATATCTGTCACCCCAGTTCATTAACTGTTAATATTTTGCCAGTTTCACTTCATTCTTCATTATGTCTATCTACCTATCTATTTATCTATCTATCTATCTAGTCTACCTGTCTATCTTCCTCCCTATCCATCCAGTTTGTTTCCCTGGACCATTGGAGAATATGCACTCTCTTACCCTTATGTACTTCAGTGTGCATTCCCTAAGGACAGTGACATTTTCTAAGACACTCAGTATAATTGGCAAGATTCAGAAGTTTAACTAATGAAATACTATTGTCTAATTGTGTTTAAATTTGTCTTGATGCCTAGAATTTTCCCTCCAGATACAATCACCTATTGCATGACTCCAAAACGGTCACTTTATTTTCAGTTGCTTCCATGACCATGGCATTCCGAAGAGTCAAAGTCAGGACTCACTGTTTTGTAGAATATCCCTCCATCTGGGTTTGTCAGAAATTTCTTCATGGTTAGAATTGGGTCATGTGTCTTTAACGAGCATATCCCAGAAGTGGTGTCATATCCTTCTCACTTGGACACGGCAGGAGGCATAGGATGCCCATTGTCCCATTTCTGGTCTGTTAACTTTGACCACAATTTCACTGAAGATGGTGATTGCAGCCAGAAATTAAAAGACACTTGCTCCTTGAAAGAAAAGTTATGACCAACCTAGCTGCTAAGTTGCTTCAGTTGTGTCCGACTCGTGTGACCCCATAGATGGCAGCCCACCAGGCCCCCCCATCCCTGGACAGCATATTAAAAAGTAGAGACATTACTTTGCTAACAAAGGTCCATCTAGTCAAAGCTGTGGTTTTTCCAGTAGTCATATATGGATGTGAGAGTTGGACTATAAAGAAAGCTGAGCACCGAAGAATTGATGCTTTTGAACTGTGGTGTTGGAGAAGACTCTTGAGAATCCCTTGGAATGCAAGGAGATCCAATCAGTCCATCCTAAAGGAAATCAGTCCTGAATATTCATAGGAAGGACTGATGCTAAAGCTGAAACTCCAATACTTTGGCTACCTGATGTGAAGAGCTGACTCATTTGAACAGACCCTGATGCTGGGAAAGATTGAGAATGGGAGGAGAACGGGATAACAGAGGATGAGATGGTTGGATGGCATCACCGACTCAATGGAGATGAGTTTGAGTAAACTCTGGGAGTTGGTGATGGACAGGGAGGCCTGGCATGCTGCTGCTGCTGCTGCTAAGTCACTTCAGTCGTGTCCGACTCTGTGTGACCCCAGAGACAGCAGCCCACCAGGCTACCCCGTTGCTGGGATTCTCCAGGCAAGAACACTGGAGTGGGTTGCCATTTCCTTCTCCAATGCATGAAAGTGAAAAGTGAAAATGAAGTTGCTTAGTCGTATCCGACTCTTAGCGACCCCATGGACTGCAGCCTACCAGGCTCCTTTGTCCATAGGATTTTCCAGGCAAGAGTACTAGAGTGGGGGTGCCATTGCCTTCTCCGCTGGTATGCTGCTGCTGCTGCTAAGTCACTTCAGTTGTGTTCTACTCTGTGCGACCCCATAGACGGCAGCCCACCAGGCTTCCCCGTCGCTGGGATTCTCCAGGCAAGAACACTGGAGTGGGTTGCCATTTCCTTCTCCAATGCATGAAAGTGAAAAGTGAAAGTAAAGTTGCTCCGTCGTGTCCGACTCCTAGCGACCCCATGGACTGCAGCCCACCAGGCTCCTCCATCCATGGGATTTTCCAGGCAAGAGTACTGGAGTGGGGTGCCATTGCCTTGCAGCAGTCCATGGCAAAAGAGTTGGACATGACTGAGTGACTGAACTGAACTGAGCTTTGACCACTTGATTTACGTAGTATTCTTCAGATTTTCCTGCTGTATTGTTACTATTAGCCAGTAGAAAATGATGTTATTTCTGGTGTATTGTCAATATTGATCATTAATAATAGAGCTCTATTACTCCTGAAAGTGTTTGCAACAGAATATTTGATATGATTTGATACCTAATATCATCTTTTAAAAAATAATAGGAATGGGTTCTTCTTTACTAGATGGAAACTAGTTTTCATTCCATCTTCCTAGAGAATATTATATTGCATTTGAATATCTCTTATTGATCACCTATCATGATTTCCTAAAAAATATGAATATTAATCAAGCTATTTATTTACAATTTCTTACGACTAAGTCTTAGTGTTTCCCTCTAGATTGGGTTATCTGTACAATTATTGTTAATATAAAATTGATCAAAACTATGTGAATTATAATTTTTTACAAGTAACTGTTACATATAAAGGTTTCCCAGGTGGCATTAGTGGTAAGGAACCTGCCTGCCAATGTAGGCGGCACGAGTTCAATCCCTGGTTGGGAAGATCCACTGTAGGAGGGCGTGGCAACCCACTCCAGTATTCTTGCCTGGAGAATCTCATGGACAGAGGAGCCTGGTAGGCTACAGTCCATAGGGTCGCATGGAGTCGGACACAACTGAAGTACTTAGCACGTTACATATAAATAGTAAAGCTAACAATGTATCACTTAATAAAATAGATGGAGGTGGTGATGGTGCCTTGATTAAACTAGGGATTGGGGACTCCTATCTTGACTTTTTGTTTGTCATTCTTGAGGTTTCTACAGGGGGAGAGGGGCAATAGGAAGGAGATTTGGCAGGAAGCCTCAACTAGAGGAAGATTAGTTTTGGGAAAACTACACATAGAAGTCAAGGATCTGGAAATTGATTCCCCAGATGAATACCTCTTTGCTAATTAACCAAATCCAAAGATTTCTTTGGAATTCAAAAATTCCATGAAGTCGTCTACTATCTGAAAGGGAACTAATATGCCTGAATTGTTTCAGAATCATAAACTTGTTCTTGGATTTTATGAACTGTGTCTGGATGCACTATGATATATAGATTAGTTTATGGATCTCCTTAAAATGCCTTAAAACATAACATTTATTGAATGCCACTGTGTGCCAGGTGCCGTGGTAGGCAATCTTATGCTTGACGTATGATGGCTGAGCGACTGAACTGAACTGAACTGAACTGATGATGTCTGGAAGTTACAAAACTGATACATCAGGTTTGGATGTTCAGATTGCAAAAGGGAAGTTTGCAAAAGAATTAGTCATAGGCTTTCTATAAATAATTCATACTCTCTGTTGCGTGTTTAAAGTGCCTAATTTATTAAAAAATCAGTTTACAGACTGTTCCTTACGAATATTTGACCATTTATATTAAATGCACCTCTGTGCCTGAGCAAGTGTTTACAAAAGCTGAAACATGTCTATTTATGATTATAATTTTTAAAGGAAGCAATTATTGATGTCCTTTGGAGGCATATTAGGATAAATTGATGAGACCTGAAAAAATGCATGAGCCTGAATGGGGAAACTGAGATCAAACCTTTCTTATCTGTGTCACATAGCGTGGCAGTAGCATGGATGCAAGGTAATTTACTCTGCAGATGTTTGCATAAGATAACATTGTACAACATTAGATTTAAACCAGTTTGTAAATCAGAAGAGGCTTCTTATTTCATCACTGCAGTATATCCAAGGTTTAGAACTTCTCTGTGAGTAGAAAGCAAACTCACTGGTTTATCCAGCATCTCGTGTAGGGCAAACTGAAGAGCAGTGGCTAGAAACAGTGCTTTTCATGAAACTCAGCTGATTTTCAGTCATTTATCTTAGGAATGGAGACTTGTTAAAAAATTATAAAGCACTTCAGGTCCTTGTTTCTGGGCAGTGATTTGATAAGAGATGATGTTTCCTACTTGCCCTGTCTTCAGCCCCCACCACTGCCACTGGTAACCAGAGCTACACCTGGGATGTGAACTGCTGAGAAAACATGTTTGCTTCACTACTCAGGAAGGGGACACTGGTGCAGGTAATGCTGCATGAAAACTTATGTGGGCAATGATTCTCATTTTTTTTGAAAAGAAAAAGCAACAGTGCTTTAATGGCAGAGGGAAGAATTCTCCTGTTCTAGCACACACACACCTTACAGAGGACTGATCTCAACATGCCCACGACAGCACAGCTTCCAGAGGCTGCATCAGTCCCTGCCATCCTCTTGCTTGGTACCCAGTTCGTCAGTGAGTTTGTTCTGTCCATACAAGAGGTGGCTTACCCAGGTTCTGTTGTCTGCAGCTGTTTTCAAGGACCACATAGATACTTTTGAATGACAGAGTTGGGTGATGCTGGGCTTACAGGAAGAGGTTGTATTTGTGCCTGAGTCACAAGTTATCTAATGTCCACAGTAGAAGCACAAACGGAAAACTGAAATGTTATCCTTATGCTTGAAATGCCAAATATTTGGTTGCATAAAACTTTTTTATGTCACCATTATAGGAGTGAACTGACTTGGCTGTTAATGAAATGAAATGTAAGACTGGGGAAAATCATATAAATTTTAAAACTTCTATTTTTAATGGCACTGTGGTTTTAATACAGAGCAATTTTTTACCTCTTTATGATTTTTAATGAGTTTTCCAATTTTTATTTCTTACAGTTCTTCAGTTCTTATAACTTCTTTCTTATAGTTCACATATTGGGCCATTTTGCCTCTGGCAAAATTTGCATGTTTAGATTATGAACTCTTTGTAGACTTATTAGGAAGAATATTTGTACTCCAGGAGAAAAATCGCTTCTGCATAGTTGGACATGCCAGTTGATATGAGAATAGCAGTACTCTTGCCTGGGAAATCCCATGGACGGAGGAGCCTGGTAGGCTGCAGTCCATGGGGTCAAGAAGAGTCAGACATGACTGAGCGACTTCACTTTCACTTTTCACTTTCATGCATTGGAGAAGGAAATGGCAACCCACTCCAGTGTTCTTGCCTGGAGAATCCCAGGGACAGGAGCCTGGTGGGCTGCCGTCTCTGGGGTCACACAGAGTCAGACACAACTGAAGCGACTCAGCAGCAGCAGTGGCAGAAACCTGTACAAATATAAATTGATTTCATTGTTTATCTGCCCATGATATTGACTGACTGATTTTCAATTTTCTGTTTGCGGATATTTTGAAAAACTCTTACAGTTTTGATAAAGGTTAGGACTTTTGGTTTGGTTGTTGAGTCCTTGATTCTTAGAAAAAAGTAAGTTTGATTTTGGTTTGAATTTTTGCTTGATTAACTCATTCTGAGTCCTTTTCCCTTGGTGGCTGCAGGCGACATGGATCAGTAGGTTACACAGAAACAGCTTTCAAGACAAGATTTCTAAAAGGGCAAGTTTGAGGTGCTTCACACTTTGACCCTGTAGTAAGAGGGAGAAAAACTTAATTACAAGCCACTTCCGTTCAAACCCCATTTAACAAATTTTCACTTTGCTTAATGTGTCTCTGCCTACTGAGAGATTTAAAGAGCACATTGTCCCTGAGAAGCTGGTTCATGCACACATGTGGAAATTCATTTTATTTGTAAATCTATTATTGATCACACAGTGAACATACGTTAAACTCCATGTTTTAAATATTAAAACATTAAAAGTATAAATATTAAATGTTTAAAAATCTTTCATCTTCCATGACTTGCCCTCCAAGTCAAATTGATCATCTTTACCTTTGACTTGGAAAAGTACAATAAGGGCTTCCCTTGTGGCTCAGCTGCCAAAGAATCTACTTGCAATGTGGGAGACCTGGGTTTGATTCCTAGGTTGGGAAGATCCCCTGAAGAAGGAAAAGGCTACCCACTCCAGTATTCTGACCTGGAGAATTCCATGGACTATTTACAGTCCATGGGGTTGCAAAGCATCAGATACAACTGAGCGACTCACTTTACTTTTTTTTTAAACTAATTCATATGAGGACCATTCCTTAAGCCTTCAAATTCACATCGAAATTAGAAATCAGGGTCTTCTCTTTCCTTGGGCAGGGCCCTTCTGCTTGTTTGTGTATGGGCACTTACATGTATGTCTGAGTTGCAGCCTTTTTTAAAGAAACAAACACAAAACCAGAATCTCTCAGTAATGAACAAAAGAAATAGATCCATTAGAAGGGGCTTACTCTACTGTCGTGGACTGTCTGATTGGATGTTCAGTCCAAAAGAAAGATACTTACTGAAGCCACATTCAGTTCCAGGACAGAAGGCTCCATGGGTCCCCATCACATCCCCCAGTTTGAGCCCTCTTATTAATCCCATTTTACTGCTGGGGAAACTGACCCTCAGTGAAGAGAAGTGACTAGGTCAAGGTTACTCAGCTCGAATCAGATCATTATGTCTGCAAAGCTCTCAGGATTGTCTGTATTCCTCTAAAGGAAGACTGTACAGTCAGAAGAGGAGCTCTACAGTGAGCTTCTGATACCAGAGTGACATGGAGCCAGGTGACTAGGAGTCACTTGACTGTTACATGGCAGATCAGTGTGTTCCTTCAGTTACCATGGGCAAGTCACTTAGTCTCCTGGGGCCTCAGTTTCCTTACTTTTAAAATGAAACAGTTGCACCAGATGCCGTCTAGACTTGGTAATAGTCTTTAAGTGTCCAGGTATGTACTTACATAGGTTAAATGTCCAGTCTGGAGTACTGCCGTTACTTATTGACAGTAGGGATTTTTCCATTTTAAGATAATCCATATAAACTTCGTACTGCCCGACTCCGTTTTGAGTACAAGGAAATTTGTTTTGAACCTATTCTCTGGAAATTGCCTTCTGAAGTCCACGTTGTTTGACTTCTTTGTTGGACTAGCTCATATTTACCTGATGGTTTGTGCATTTGGTTTTGATTTGAGAGTGAGTAGTTTTACCAGCGGAGAAGGCAATGGCACCCCACTCCAGAACTCTTGCCTGGAAAATCCCATAGACGGGGGAGCCTGGTAGGCTGCAGTCCATGGGGTCGAGAGCAGTCAGACACGACTGAGCAACTTCACTTTCACTTTTCACTTTCATGCATTGGAGAAGGAAATGGCAACCCACTCCAGTGTTCTTGCCTGGAGAACCCCAGGGACGGGGGAGCCTGGTGGGCTGCCGTCTCTGGGGTCGCACAGAGTCAGACACGACTGAAGCGACTTAGCAGCAGCAGCAGCAGCAGCAGCAGTTTTACCAGTGAGGGTAAAACTTTAGTCCTGATTTCTTAACTGCCAGAATAAGGAGGAGGAAGACACCTCAAATGGGTATCCATGCATGTGTTCTGATTTAGCAAGAAGGATTTAATGAAATGGGCAGAGTAGATACCAGTTTGATAAATAAATGAGCAGCCAGATCAGATTGTACATAACAGAAAGAGGTAGGGGGAGCCACTAGTTGTATAGCATAGGGAGCTGAACTCAGGGCTCTGTGATGACCTAGATGGGTGGGAAGTTCAGGAGGGAGTGGGTATATGTATACATATAGTTGATTCATGTTGTTGTACAGCAGAAATTAACACAACATTGTAAAGCAATTATTTTCCAATAAAAATAAAATTATATTAATAAAGTAAAAAAACAAAACAAATTGGGGGCAGGGAAGATTGTCAGCATAAACCTGCATCAGATCATACACAGCTGCTTCCAGGTGTGCTGTGTATCTGTTACATAAAACAGGATTCCTTAGTACCAGAACTATTGCCAGGTCTGTTGGGGTGATGATTCAGAGTTGCAGAGAGTTATGTATGAGACTCTTTGGGACTATGTGAAAAGTTATGTCTTCACATTTTGAGACAAGAGAATGAAATGTCAAGAGAGAGAGAAATGTGTTACTGTCCTTTTACAAAGGAAGAAACTAAAGCTTGGGAATCTGCCCATGGTTACCCGGAATCAACTCTTAAACGTACATCTATCCACTTCACTACAACTCTATTTTAAACACTTTTCAGTGAATAGTAGTAGTGTGGTGTGGTGAGCCAAGCTGCTGAAGATGAATGGAGAAAATAACAGATAACTATTTCAGTAAGCTGGAGGGACAAATTCTTGGCAATCCACACGACAGAAAAGCCAGGAATAGATCAGAGAATCAAATTGTTGGTTATAGAGGAATGGACCCATTAAAAGACATGTCAAAATGAAAAGTTTATAATAGAAAACTAAAATAGCAAATTGGATCAGTTAGGGTAAAGCTAGATTGTCGATGCCTCAGTGTTACTGGACTTCTTGCTCTCAAGTTCCTGGTCAAGTGGGTGACCACCTACCCAGTCAGTGATTTGGGTATGCAGGTTCTTTCTGTGCTTTGCACAGTCTATGACACCTCTGCATTTTATAGTCAGGAAGAAGAGTGAAGATAGGGCAATGCTCAGAATTCCTGGCCCTAAAGTGACACATGTCACTTCCACTCAAGAATTAGTCCCCTGGCTTCCTCACCTAGGTGCCAGGGGCTTGGGAAATGTAGTCTCTGGCTGTGAAACCACTTCCCCCAGAAACAACTCCATGCCGTGGAAGAGGGAGTGAGAGTCTCTCGGAGATCATCAGCCACTTGGCTAAAAGCGATTAGCCTCCAATTAAAATAAATAAATTTTAAAAAATTTTGCTGGGAAAAAAAAAATGGGCCTTCTAGACCTCACGTTAATGAGTTTCACTTACTTACCATAGCAGACGATCAAATGGGAGGATGTATTTGGGAAAGGAGCAGGGTGGTGTTTAACTTATAATGCAGAGTTTCCAGTCATCATAGTTTAAAATATTCCCATCAACATATTATGCACCATGGTTTTAAAATACTCTATTTCAGTAGTTCTACTCCTGTTTTGTTGTTGTATTTTTCTTAACATTTTACAAACTTAAAAGAACAGGACTTACTGTCTTTTTTTCCATTCAGTTTTCTATTTTGTTTCATGAGAGATTATGAAACAGTTTCTGAGTTGTGACTCTCTAAACAGAGGCTTGCCAAGAGCCGTTTAAATGGAATTTTCTTTTTTTTTTTTTTCTAATTTTATTTTATTTTTAAACTTTACATAATTGTATTAGTTTTGCCAAATATCAAAATGAATCCACCACAGGTATACATGTGTTCCCCATCCCGAACCCTCCTCCTTCCTCCCTCCCCATACCATCCCTCTGGGCCGTCCCAGTGCACCAGCCCCAAGCATCCAGCATCGTGCATCGAACCTGGACTAGCAACTCGTTTCCTACATGATATTTTACATGTTTCATTGCCATTCTCCCAAATCTTCCCACCCTCTCCCTCTCCCACAGAGTCCATAAGACTGTTCTATACATCAGTGTCTCTTTTGCTGTCTCATCCACAGGGTTATTGTTACCATCTTTCTAAATTCCATATATATGCGTTAGTATACTGTATTTATGTTTTTCCTTCTGGCTTACTTCACTCTGTATAATAGGCTCCAATTTCATCCACCTCATTAGAACTGATTCAAATGTATTCTTTTTAATGGCTGAGTAATACTCCATTGTGTATATGTACCACAGCTTTCTTATCCATTCATCTGCTGATGGGCATCTAGGTTGCTTCCATGTCTTGGCTATTATAAACAGTACAATTCCTATAGCTATTCTGATGTGTCAAAATGCATTTCTCTTAACATGGGACTCCTGTGTTAGAGGACCTGGCAGGATGAATAGGTATTTTCTCCGGAGAGTGGTTTGAAATGAAAACAAAATCTGAGTTTACTGAGGAAATCTAGCTAAGAGTCTTCCTAGTGAAGGTTGTCAATTACTCTGATTGTTACCAATTTCCAGTTTTGGTTTCTGTACTTTCAGTAATTTTGCTGAGTATCTGTCTATGTCAAACTTAGACAGTGGGGCAATTTTTTTTTTTTTTTTTTTTGCTATTTATTTGGAGACTAAAGAGTCAAAGCTTCTTCCTTCCCTCCCAGGGCTCCCCCTCTGCCTTCTGAATGGAATGTGGATTTCCTTAGCTGTGAAAATAGGATATAAATGGTCGAGTCCATTAAGCTGTGTTCTGAGTAGAATCTACTGTGGTTACTAATTGAATCAGCACAGTTGCAAATCTGTGTTCTTGTAGACTTGAATAGCTTCAGGCATATTGGTCAAAGATGCAATTAGTTAATCAGTTAATTTTGAAATAACTTTAATCTGTTGTTTTAAATAGCTGCCAGTTAATACCAGTAAGCATACATATTTATTATCAATCCAACCAAATGATGTTTTTTATTTTTTTTATTTTTTTTTATTTTTAAACTTTACATATTTGTATTCGTTTTGCCAAATATCAAAATGAATCCGCCACAGGTATACATGTGTTCCCCATCCCGAACCCTCCTCCCTCCTCCCTCCCCATACCATCCCTCTGGGCCGTCCTAGTGCACCAGCCCCAAGCATCCAGCATCGTGCATCGAACCTGGACTGGCAACTCGTTTCCTACATGATATTTTACATGTTTCATTGCCATTCTCCCAAATCTTCCCACCCTCTCCCTCTCCCACAGAGTCCATAAGACTGTTCTATACATCAGTGTCTCTTTTGCTGTCTCGTACAAATGATGTTTTTTGATGATCACATGGAAAGCACACAGGGAATGCTGGATAAAGGAAGGCCCTGTCAACCTGTGGTTAGCTGGAAGAGGTAAGTAAGAAAACCTGAGAATTGTGCAGTAGCAAGTGAAATAGCTGTTAATTTCACCATTTCTTCTTTGCCTCATTGCTCAGGCTTACTGGCTACCAATAACTAAGGATAGTAACCTCCAGTGAGAAAGAGTGAACTTGGGGAGCGATGACAGCTTAACTGATGGCTGAAAAGAGGAGCTAGTGGCTGAAATACCACCTATAGTTGGTAGGTTCCAAATCACTTGACAGATTTGGGATCTACTTTAGTTTGAGTCTACTGATGGATAATTTCTGGGTCAGATGATTCTTACATTAATAGGAATAATAGCTAAACTCCTGGGAAGTTACCATGCAGTCAGGATTCTTTGTACTTTGGTGAAAATAATGAAATTTCTAACCTTCTTTAATTCTATTTCAAATTCAAGTCTTATTCTTTTTTAATAGGTAATATTTACATGAGATTAGTATCTCGGTAATGTCCACTGTGGATTGATCTTGTGGCGTGTCACAGATAAGTTGTTAATAATAAAGTTTGTGAATGATTCACTTAAATTAATAAGTGGACTTAGGCTATTCCTGTAACTCTTACTTTCCTTCAAATATACTTTTCATGAGTGAGAGAGAAAGGGAATGGAGTGCTAATAAGAAGTTACATAGAACATACAGGAACATATGTGTGCATATAAACTCACTCATGTACTGAAATCTTCCTTGGTGACTCAGTGGTAAAGAATCTACCTGCTAATACAGGAGACTTGGGTTCAATCCCTGGGTTGGAAAGATCCCTTGGAGAAAGAAATGGCAACCCACTCCAATATTCTTTCCTGGGAAAATCCCATAGACAGAGGAGCCTGGCAGGCTATGGTCCATGGGGTCACAAGAGTTGGACATGATTTAGTGACTAAACAACAGCACATGTATTGAGATTCTCTGCTAAACAGATCCCTTGTCTAACGTGGTTAGTTAGTTCTCTCCTATTTTGCTTATTTTAGGATGTCAGGGAAATTGGGGTGAGCTATGAGAGTGTGCTTCAGTTATTGACATGGAGGTAGACTTCAGATGTGTTTCAGTTTATCAAAATTGGGGTGGGCTGTGAAAATGTGTTTCACATTTTTCATATTAATTAATGGCCAGCCCTTAAAAAGACCTCTATTTTTATGTCAACACTCTCTTGGACCCCTTGGGAGGTCTTTGCATGCAGTGCTGATTGATCATAGTGCCAGAGAGATTTAAAAATATTTAAATGGGAATTTCAGTTTTTTAACCTGTAGAAGGATACCTTCAGAGAAGGCAATGGCATCCCACTCCAATACTCTTGCCTGGACAACCCCATGGACGGAGGAGCCTCGTAGGCTGCAGTCCATGGGGTCGATAAGAGTCAGACATGACTGAGCAACTTCACTTTCACTTTTCACTTTCATGCATTGGAGAAGGAAATGGCAACCCACTCCAGTGTTCTTGCCTGGAGAATCCCAGGGACGGGGGAGCCTGGTGGGCTTCTGTCTATGGGGTTGCACAGAGTCGGACATGACTGAAGTGACTTAGCAGCAGCAGCAGCAGCAGGATACCTTAAGGACTAGGTTAGTTAACTGTTACCAAAATGAAGAAGGAGAAATGGTCAAGAAATACTATCTGCACAAGTATATCTTTTCTTTATTAAATGAGAACAAAATGATATGTACCTTTTTTAATGTGAAAGCTGGATAATTATACTTTCATGCTTATGAAGCTTCCAAAATTGACTGGAGCGGGTTTTGAAGACACAGGAAAGTCAAACACCAGTTAGTCAGGAAAAAAGTAAACTAGCAACTGTTTGTGATACCAGTTGGCTGCTTTTCTGGGCTCGCCATTTATCAGGCATCTTTGGGAAATGAAGTACTCCAAGTAACTTAAGTTACTAGGTTACCATTGTAAGTCAAATTGAGAGACAAAAATGGTTTATTTGGGGTGAAAATTTCTGTAAAATGTTGAAAGTTCTCAATCAAGAGGACAGTCAACACAGTTCAACTTTTTGTAAATATTAATAACTTCATTTCTTATACTCTAGATTGTGAGCTATATCATTACTGAGTTTCATTAAAGGAAAGAAACACTATTATTTTAAAGGAACACATCAATTCCAAGACTGATTTCAATTTCAGAAACATTAGAAAATGAAAACATAGAGGAAAATGATAGTAATTTTTAAAGACCAAACTAGATAGGGTTATTGAAATTGTTCTTTATTCTAAAAGACCCCAGATTTTATTGTTTGAGCAATTTTGTTTGCTTTTTGTAGGTTTTCTTGTGCCCAGTAAAACCACCCACTGGGGACAGCATGTCTACCTATCGCCTTTGCCCACCCCTTTAAACTTGCAATTTCTAATACACTTGGGAGTGGTGAACCAGTTTGTTACACAGTTAAGACATCTGTAAGATTAGGTGTTTTCCAGGAAACTGCACTAATTTGAGTGTATTGACTTTGACGGTTCTCATTTTGCTGTGCTCCAATTTGTGGCTTGTCATGAATCTTGTTGTACTTGCCAGATTTATGATTGCTATTAAACTATGATCTGTCACTTTAACAAAATGTCCCTCTCCTAGATGATCAGGAAAGAGTACCTAGGTGTTAGGATGATAGTTTTTTTTAAAAAAAAAAAACCCAAAATATAAAAATTCTGCACCCGCCCTGCTGCCCTGCCACAGCTTAGCCCTTCCCTTCAAAAGTATAAGTAATACTGAAACATCGAGGTGGGGGAAAAGTAAGGAAAGAAAGTTAGGAGAAGGAAAAAAGTCTGGAGAAGATGACAAGAAGTTATTTTATCAGTTTATCAGTTATTAGAGTATCAGTTTATTTATTTTATCCTTAAAATCACAAGAGTTGATTCACAACCTTCATGGAGCTAGGTAAATGTAAAGGAACGAGTCATTTTCAAATGATATTAATAAAATAAAATTCAGCTATCACTTTAAGTAATTAACTGTCTTTAAGTTTCAGATGATATATATTTTTTTCAGCCAATATCTGAACTGTTGTAGTAAAGGTAAACAGAACTATACTTGTGCAGAGTTTATCATTTACAGCTTCTATTCCTGGTTGCCAATCAGCTATCTATGTTTACTGAATAGGAGAGTTCCTATTAGTTAGGTTTAAAGTACACATAACTGTATAGATAAGGCAGGAACTCTCACATGAGTCTCTGAAACTGACAACTCTAGGGAAATTGGAATGTATTTTTATGTGAGTGTTTGAAAAGATGTCAGCTAGTTGCCTGGTTAGCTGGGTTAACAAACACATGAAAAGATGCTCAACATCACTCATTATCAGAGAAATGCAAATCAAAACTACTATGAGGTACCATTTCACACCAGTCAGAATGGCTGCAATCCAAAAGTCTACAAATAATAAATGCTGGAGAGGGTGTGGAGAAAAGGGAACCCTCTTACACTGTTGGTGGGAATGCAAACTAGTACAGCCACTATGGAGAACAGTGTGGAGATTCCTTAAAAAACTGGAAATAGAACTGCCTTATGATCCAGCAATCCCACTGCTGGGCATACACACTGAGGAAACCAGAAGGGAAAGAGACACGTGTACCCCAATGTTCATCACAGCACTGTTTATAATAGCCAGGACATGGAAGCAACCTAGATGTCCATCAGCAGATGAATGGATAAGAAAGCTATGGTACATATACACAATGGAGTATTACTCAGCCATTAAAAAGAATACATTTGAATCAGTTCTAATGAGGTGGATGAAACTGGAGCCTATTATACAGAGTGAAGTAAGCCAGAAAGAAAAACACCAATACAGTATACTAACGCATATATATGGAATTTAGAAAGATGGTAACAATAACCCTGTGGCCGAGACAGCAAAAGAGACACTGATGTATAGAACAGTCTTATGGACTCTGTGGGAGAGGGAGAGGGTGGGAAGATTTGGGAGAATGGCATTGAAACATGTAAAATATCATGTATGAAATGAATTTCCAGTCCAGGTTCGATGCACGATACTGGATGCTTGGGGCTAGTACACTGGGACGACCCAGAGGGATGGTATGGGGAGGGAGGAGGGCGGAGGGTTCAGGATGGGGAACACATGTATACCTGTGGCGGATTCATTTTGATATTTGGCAAAACTAATACAATTATGTAAAGTTTAAAAATAAAATAAAATAAAAATAAAAATAAAAAGCCCCAGAGAGAAGTCATGGTTGAGGACTAGCAGTGTTTCAGGAGCTGTACCAGTGGGCAGGACCTTGTGCCTGATCTGGTTAGTATAGCATTTAGTCTCTTAGTCTTTGACACAATCCTGAAAATAGAAGTAAATCTCAATGTTTTCTGTCACGTTTTGCCACCACCAGCTGTTCCTGACTGCATTTTCTTTCGACTAGTAATATAGTTCGGAGAAGGCCATGGCACCCCACTCCAGTACTCTTGCCTGGAAAATCCCATGGACGGAGGAGCCTGGTGGACTGCAGTCCACGCTAAAGGTCAGACACGACTGACTGTGTCTTCCCTTTCACTTTTCGCTTTCATGCATTGGAGAAGGAAATGGCAACCCACTCCAGTGTTCTTGCCTGGAGAATCCCAGGGACGGGGGAACCTGGTGGGCTGCCGTCTATGGGGTCGCACAGAGTCGGACATGACTGAAGTGACTTAGCAGCAGTGATATAGTTAGACTGATCTCCCCAGGTAAATATACCTAGTATGTGTATTTGAGCTCTTCTTAAGTATGTGTTGAACTAATGTGTTGTAGTCTTATCTTTGCAACTATATTTTAAGCTCCTTGAAGTATGGGATTTCTTTGGAAGGAATGATGCTAAAGCCACCTTTGGCCACCTCATGCGAAGAGTTGACTCATTGGAAAAGACTCTGATGCTGGGAGGGATTGGGGGCAGGAGGAGAAGGGGATGACAGAGGATGAGATGGCTGGATAGCATCCCTGACTCGATGGCCATGAGTCTGAGTGAACTCCAGGAGTTGGTGAGGGATAGGGAAGCCTGGCGTGCTGCTATTCATGGGGTCGCAAAGAGTCAGACACGACTGAGTGACTGATCTGATCTGATCTGATGCTCAGTCATATCTGACTCTGTGACCCCAGGGACTGTAGCTCAGGTTCCTCTGTCCATGGAGTTTTCCAGGCAGGAATACTGGAGTGGGTTAGCATTTCCTACCCAGGGGATCTTCCAGACCTGTGTATCTCCTAAAATGGCTTGATTACAATAGATATTCAATCAATACTTTGAGTGAATGAGCTACTTCAGGGCAGGGACTATGAGAACATTTATCATTGGTGACCCTAAATATATGAAGATCATTGACACAAATCAGTCAAATGATATTTGGAGTTCCCATTTAGCAGTGGGGAATAATTAGGAATTCCCCTTGTGGTCACTGGAGACCCATGAAGGACTGGCTGACTTTGGAAGTGTGCAGTGATGCCTTTGGAAGTGATAAAGACACCACCTGACTTGATCTCAAAGACCTGCTAGTTGTTAAAGGTAAATTTTTAATAGAGGTAAATCATGGCTCTCTTTCAAATATAACATGGACACATGCTATAATGCTTAATTTTATATGTCAATTTGGCAAGACCATGGGACCCAGATACATTATTTAGATGTTTCTGTGAAGGTACTTTTCTTAAATGAGATTAATATTTAAATCAGTAGACTTTTAATAAAGCAGATTACCCTTCATTTTGTGGGTAAGCCTCATCCAGTCAGTACATCCAATCAGTTAAAAGGCCTTAAAAGAAAAAATACTGACTTCCTGGAAGAAGAGGGAATCCTGCCAACAGACTACTTCAGCTTCAACCTGATATATTATCTCTTCTCTTGGTCTCTAGCCTGCTGGTCTACCCTGAAGATTTGAGACTTAACAGTCTACATGAGCCAGTTCCTTAAAATCAGTCTCTCAATCTTTCTCCTCTCTATCTATGGACAGATTTTATGTATTATATATATATTTATTTATTCTCTATATAAATATTACATATATATGTGTGTGTATATATATATATATAGTATATGCAGGCTTCCCAGGTGGCACTATTGGTAAAGGACTGGTTTGCCAGTGCAAGAGACATGAGAGACACGGGTTCGATCCCTGAGTCAGGAAGATCCCCTGGAGTAGGCAATGGCAGCCCACTCCAGTATTCTTACCTGGAGAACCCCATGGACAGAGGAACCTGGCAGGTTATAGTCCATAGGGTCGCAAAGAGTTGGACATGACTGAAGCAACTTAGCACACATGCATATAGTATGTGCAACAGTCCGTCACTCCTTATCCGTGGAGGATATGTTCCAATACCCCCAGTGGATGCCTGAAACTGTGAATAGTGCCAAATCCTATATACACTATGTTTTTTTCTATACTAAGAAGAAGGCGCCAGAGGATGAAATGGCTGTTTGGCATCATCGATGCAATGGACATGAACTTGGGCAAACTTCAGGAGATGGTGAGGGACAGAGAGGCCTGGGCATGCTGCAGTCCATGGGGATGCAAAGAGTAGGACATGACTGGGCGACTGAAAACAGTGGGCAGGTAGTGGACAAAAGTATCATACATATCCTGGGTGGAATGGAGCAGGATGGCTCAAGATTTCATCATGCTACTCAGGATGGCACACAATTTAAAACTCATGGGTTATTTCTGGAGTTTTCCGTTTAATACCTTTGGACCATATTTGACTATGGATAACTAAACTTTCTGGTGGCTCAGCAGTAAAAATCCACTTGGCAATGCAGGAATCATGGGTTCAGTCCCTGGGTAGGGAAGATCCCTTAGTGAAAGGAATGACACCAACTCCAATATTCTTGCCTTGGAAATCCCATGGATAGAGGAGCCTGGTGGGCCATAGTCTATTGGGTTGCAAAGATCCAGACATGATTTAGTGACTAAACAACAACCAGAACAACAACAAAATTGCAGAAACCATGGATATGTGGTGGGGGGGGGGTGGACTGTGTATAGTTTATATATATAGTCTTTATATAGTAATATCTAATGATAACATTTAAAACCCCAAACATACTATGTGTGTGTGTGTGTGTGTGTGTGTGTGTGTGTGTGTGTATATCTACTATTGGCTCTGTTCCTCTGGAGAACCGTGACTAATATACATGCCAAATATTTTACTTAACTCACTTATTAATGAGGGAACTAGTAAGATATTACAACTGGTTCAAAGGAGAATTCGGAGTACCAACACTTTGATAAACAAAGAATGTTTTAAGAATAAATACATGATTATTTTTGGATAATCTGGGCCTTGGAAAATGTTAACATCAGTCATCAGTTTGAGAGATCTTATTTTTAAGCAAATTCCATTTGTGAGAGTGAGTGTGAATGTAAGTTGTTGAAACAGATTTAGTAACTGAATAAAACTGTTTATTAAATTTCTTTAGCACCATATCTCTTCAAACAGTGTTGATACGGCCCCTGGGGCGGTCTTACTAGAAGAAATTTAAAGCATTTGCAGCCTGAAATTTGATTATTCCATATTTGGGCAACCAACTGTATTTGGCATTACTAGAACTTAGTACAATATTTATGGAGCTAAAGAATGTACCTATGTAGATAGTTTGTGAATGAAGGATTATGATTTTTCCATTAAAAACTTTTCCTAACCATTTGATAAGATGGTGGATTTCTATATCCATTTATTCATAAATGGCAAATCTTAATTTAAACTAAAGGCAATAAAATGATAAAATAATAAGCTAGTCAATTGTGAAAATAATTCACAGAGAACCAGACAAAAACCTGTACTAAATATTAAAGAAGACTAATTTATTATAGCTGTTAATATAGATAATGACCACTATATTAATTTTCTATTGTTACTGAAACAAATTACCACAAATTTAGTGGTTTGAAACTCCACAACCATTTTCTTGCCAGTCATTGGCCAGAGGTGGTTCTCAGCTTCTGGAGGTTGCCCACATTCTTGCCTGGTGGCTCATTTCCTACCTTTAAAGCCAGCAACAATAGGTTGGGTATCTCTCATGCTTTGATTTTCTCTTCTTCCATCTTGTCTTTCTGACTGTGGCCAGGAAAGGTTCTCAGTTTTCAAAGGCTCATTTGATTAGATTTGATCCACCTGGATAAGCCAGGCCATGCTCTCTATTCAAAGGTTCATAACCTTAATCATTGTCTGCAGATTCTTTCTTTTGCTATTAGCATGTGGACATTTTGGGGGGTGGCGTTATTCTACCAGCTCCTAGCCATGTTGTAAATCATGTGCATGTACTTGTTGACCTTGATGTAGGTGAATACTTGAACACGACAGTGATAGGAAGAGAAAATCAGTAAGAGTCGAGTACGATGAGGAAGTCTCAAAAGAATTTGAAAGTGTTAAAGGGTGCCTTTTGATGGGTCTTGCCTTGGTGATTTGAAAAGTAGGGTTTGGCCTTGTTTAGTCGCTCAGTTGTATCTTACTATCTCACTCTTTGCAACCCCTTGGACTGCAGCCCACCAGGCTCCTCTGTCCATGGGATTTCCCAGGCAAGAATACTGGAGTGGGTTGCCATTGCCTTCTCTAAGGGTTTGGCCTAAGTGAAGTTCAAATACAGGGTATCAAGGAAACTAGGACTATTAGTTGAGGCAAGGCCATTGGTCTGGGGCTGCGGGGAACTGTGCTGAGAGTGAGGGGCAGCTTCCACTGGAGAGCTCTGCTTGACCACTGGATGATTGTGGTTGAGGTCCCTAGTGAAGATGCTGCTGCTAAGTTGCGTCAGTCGCGTCAGTCACGTCCGACTCTGTGCCACTCCATAGACGGCAGCCCACTGGGCTCCCCCATCCCTGGGATTCTCCAGGCAAGAACACTGGAGTGGGTTGCCATTTCCTTCTCCAATGCATGAAAGTGAAAAGTGAAAGTGAAGTCGCTCAGTCGTGTCCGACTCTTCGTGACCCCATGGACTGCAGCCTACCAGGCTCCTCCGTCCATGGGATTCTCCAGGCAAGAGTACTGGAGTGGGGTGCCATTGCTTTCTCCCAGTGAAGATGAGGGGGGATTTACCAAATATAAATTTTGTCCTACTTGATATTCATTTGATGAGATTCTGAGATTCTTTGTTTTTTTTTACCTACTATCTGTATCTTTAAGAAATGGTATCTTAGATTCCACTATAGTTTTTCTGAACTTACTGTTCTTTCACTGGTAGGGATTCAACAAAATCCTCTAACAGTTTTGATCCCAGTATCTGAAATTCTGATCACCCTCCAAGGAAATGTGTAGTTTCCCTTTCCTTGAGAGGAAATCCTCATCACAGGCCTCTGGAAAGAAGACCTTTGTGTGCACAGGAATTCTGGAGAGAATTAGTTAAATACCTTGGAGAATTAGTTATTATTTAGGCGTTTATGCTGATGGTAATTGATGATATGAGGCTACTGTTGGTGGACTTGCTTTCACCTGAAGATTGGAATGCTAGTTTTAAATTGGCAGAAAACGATGACTCTAAGGTCTCCAGGTGTATTGCTCTGTGTATGGCAAATCAGTTTATTTATCTACTGCATAAAAAATACAGAATGAATTAACAATCAGTATAGCTCTTTGTTGAATAAGACTTCCGTTGGAACAAATTCCCTGAAGTGGCTTCTGACCACAAGATGTTGGGTGAGCAGTGACTGATGGGCAGAGGTCAAACCTCATGTTTCTGACCCTCACTAAGCTAAACTTCATGCTTATATATTTTTGATGTTGTGAGATCGATTGTAGGCATGTGGCTCTTAATTGTGACCTCACGTGGAGCTAACCCAGCAGCACTGGGTTTGCATTTATAGCTCTTCCATGTTCATCCTACCCTGGAGCTCAAAGGTTTCTAAACTGCCAAAGGACAGGAGGATCTTTTTTAGTGGTACCCTCACCAGGCAGCTGGTGGGCTGCAGTCCATGGGGTCGCGAAGAGTCAGACACAACTGAGCGACTTCCCTTTCACTTTTCACTTTCATGCATTGGAGAAGGAAGTGGCAACCCATCCCAGGGACGGGGGAGCCTGGTGGGCTGCCATCTGTGGGGTCACACAGAGTCGGAAACTACTGAAGTGACTTAGCAGCAGCAGCAGCAGCAGCACCAGGCAGCACCAGGCAGCACTCCTAGTACAGGGAGTTTGCATGCTTTTAGGAGTCAGAGATTTCCTTTATACTATGGACCTGGTCTTGGACACCTCAGCTACTACAGCTATTCCTTCTGCACCAATCATGGCCATTTGTGTCTTTGAGCTTTGTGGACACCTTGCTTTTATAATAAAATAACCTACATAGTACTATTTTTTTCTTGTATACATGTATCTTTATGTTTTCTTTTTTGTGACAGTTTTATTGAAATATGGTTTCATGGTTTATGCATATGCATAAATTCATCAAATTGTATACATTAAAATGTGTAGTTTTGATCATCAACAAAAATAGCTATTTTAAAAAGCACCTTAGTGATAGGAAAAAGATTGTTAGACTTAGAAAAATTTCTTCGGTGAATGAAGAAGTATTTTGTTATTACATGTAAGGATCAGCTCTACTGGATGAAATTTCAATGAAGACAATATAGATTGTGTTTGCTTTTCACATTTGAACATATCCTAAGGATAGCAATCAACTATCATGATAGATCTAATCCAGGTAAGATTATGCTTTTTTTTTTTTTACTGCCTCTAGACAGTAACTATCACTTGTGTCTAGAAATAAGTGGCTTCCAAGAAGAATGATCTCAAGTTACTATCTCAGATCCTTCTAATATTTTGCATTGCTGCTTACTTGCACAGTATTATTTATTACCTATGAGACAAAGGGCAGCACACATCCATTTTAATACCCCTTGGATCAATTTCAATCCATGTCATTTCTAAGGTGTATTTCTTCTGGGAATTCAAATGGCTTTGACATCATTCTGCCAGGTTCATAAATTATTGAGGGTCATAACTTAAAAAGTGTACCTTTTTCTGAGGTAACACTGGTAACATAAGTGGATTGCTGCTGCTACTGCTAAGTCACTTCAGTCGTGTCTGACTCTGTGTGATCCCATAGACCGCAGTCCACCAGGCTCCGCCATCCCTGGGATTCTCCAGGCAAGAACACTGGACTGGGTTGCCATTTCCTTCTCCAATGCATGAAAGTGAAAAGTGAAAGTGAAGTCGCTCAGTTGTGTCCAACCCTCCATGACCCCATGGACTGCAGCCCACCAGGCAGGTTATGATAAAAGGCTAGTTTAAGGGCATAAGTTGGGAGCTAGCAACCCTAAAGCTGATACTGTTACTGGAGAAGTTTGGAGGGGTTCATGATTCAGACTGACACAAAATACAATGCTTGATACGGCTTATTATTTCCCTCTTGAGCTGTGGAATGACTCTTCCACTTGGATCTGTAGCACACTGGGCTCTTATTAGTGTGGTTTCCTCTGGCTTCTCTGGAAGGAAAAACATGGGCTTCTTTTTTCTCTATTTTTAGGTAGGTGTTTAGTTACAGTCTTTAGAGGCGAATGTGAAAAGAAAACCCAGAAAAGTTCTCTACCTCCTTTCTGTGTATTCACATGAGTAGATATCTATTTCACGGATAGATCTTTGATTCTCAGCTGGAAATATTATTCCGTGTTTTGTACATCTTTGCTTTTTTAAGTACCCACATCATTTTTATCAAATGAGATCACAATTTTGATCTTAAATTGTGATAATTCTGAAAGAGATGGGAATACCAGACTACCTGACCTGCTTCCTGAGAAATCTGTATGCAGGTCAGGAAGCAACAGTTAGAACTGGACATGAAACAACAGACTGGTTCCAAATTGGGAAAGGAGTACGTCAAGGCTGTATATTGTCACCCTGCTTATTTAACTTATATGCAGAGTACATCATGAGAAATGCTGGGCTGGAAGAAGCACAAGCTGGAATCAAGATTGCCAGGAGAAATATCAATCACCTCAGATATGCAGATGACACCACCCTTATGGCAGAAAGTGAAGAGGAACTCAAAAGCCTCTTGATGAAAGTGAAAGAAGAGAGTGAAATGTTGGCTTAAACCTCAACATTCAGAAAACTAAGATCATGGCATCTGGTCCCATCACTTCATGGCAAATAGGTGGGGAAACAATGCAAACAGTGATAGACTTTATTTTGGGGGGCTCCAAAATCACTGCAGATGGTGACTGCAGGCATGAAATTAAAAGACGCTTGTTCCTTGGAAGAAAAGTAATGACAAACCTAGACAGCACATTAAAAAGCAGAGACATTACTTTGTCCACAAACGTCTGTCTAGTCAAAGCTGTGGTTTTTCCAGTAGTCATGTGTGGATGTGAGAGTTGGACTATAAAGAAAGCTGAGTGCTGAAGAATTGATGCTTTTGAACTGTGGACTCTTGAGAGTCCCTTGGACTTCATGGAGATCCAACCAGTCCATCCTAAAGGAAATCAGTTCTGAATATTCATTGGAGGACTGATGTTGAAGCTGAAACTCCAATACTTTGGCCACGTGATGTGCAGAACTGACTCATTTGAAAAGACCCTGGTGCTGGGAAAGATTGAAGGCGGGAGGGGAAGGGGATGACAGAGGATGAGATGGTTGGATGGCATCACTGATGTGATGGACCTGAGTTTGAGTAAACTTGGGAGTTGGTGATGGACAGGGAGGCCTGGTGTGCTGCAGTGCATGAGGTCGCAGAGTCAGACATGACGGAGCGAATGAGCTGAACTGAACTGAACAGTTTTCAAGCACTTTCATACATCATATTTGTCCAGCTTAGAAACCCTGAGAAACTCACATCATAGTAAGATTACAAATGACAAAGTCTGTGTAAAAAGGTAAGGGATGAACCCGGGTGACTGGGTTAAAGAGCAGTAGAGATACAATTAGAGACTTCCCTGTTGGCTCAGCAGTGAAGAACCTGCCTGCGACTGCAGGAAACCAGAGATGTGAGTTCAGTCCCTGGGTTGGGAAGATCCCCTAGAGAAGGAAATGGCAACCCACTCCAGTATTCTTTTTTTTTAGTTTTATTTTATTTTTAAACTTTACATAATTGTATTAGTTTTGCCAAATATCAAAATGAATCCGCCACAGGTATACATGCGTTCCCCATCCTGAACCGTCCTCCCTCCTCCCTCCCCATACCATCCCTCTGGGTCATCCCAGTGCACTAGCCCCAAGCATCCAGTATCGTGCATCGAACCTGGACTGGCAACTTGTTTCTTACACGATATTTTACATGTTTCAATGTCATTCTCCCAAATCTTCCCACCCTCTCCCTCTCCCACAGAGCCCATAAGACTGTTCTATACATCAGTGTCTCTTTTGCTGTCTCGTACACCGGGTTATTGTTACCATCTTTCTAAATTCCATATACATGCGTTAGTATACTGTATTGATGTTTTTCCTTCTGGCTTACTTCACTCTGTATAATAGGCTCCAGTTTCATCCACCTCATTAGAACTGATTCAAATGTATTGTTTTTAATGGCTGAGGAATACTCCATTGTGTATATGTACCACAGCTTTCTTATCCATTCATCTGCTGATGGGCATCTAGGTTGCTTCCATGTCCTGGCTATTATAAACAGTGCTGCGATGAACATTGGGGTACACGTGTCTCTTTCCCTTCTGGTTTCCTCAGTGTGTATGCCCAACAGTGGGATTGCTGGTATTCTTGATTAGCAAATGCCATGAACAGAGGAGCCTGGTGGGCTACAGTTCAAGGGGTCGCAAGAGTTGGATACAACTTAGCAACTAAAACACCACCACCAGAGATAAAAATCAGAAGCCAGGTCCTCTGACAACTTTAGTCCAAAGCTCTTTTTTTCAGAATGTCTGAAAGACTTTAATCAGGGATGACCGACAGGAAGATGTTGGAAGGGCAACAAAATCCTTGATATTTACATATTAAAGTGTGTATACTATACATTATTTGGTACCTTCTCTCTGGATGTCAAGATTTTAAGAGCAGATATACCCTTTGATTCAATTCTGGGAGCAAGGAGTGAGGCTGCTATTAAAGAAAATAAAGGTTACTTGAACGTGAGCGCTTTTATACCATGATTGTTGATCGGATAACCCAGATGGCTACTAGTCACTTTTTGTGGTATATGCCAGACAAAGTGATGACTCATGTTCTGGGCTGGATGAAGCGAGATGTAGTGAGATTTCATCACACTGCTCAGGACGACGCATAATTTAAAACTTATCAATTGCTTATTTCTTGAATTTTCCATTTAATATTTTCAGATCACATTTGCTTCAGGTAACTGAAACTGTGGAGAGTGAAACGTTGACTAAGGGCAGGGGCGGGCACTGTATTCATCTTTAACAGCCATTTCATTAGAGAGTATGCTGTTTCAAAAAACACACCATTTGGAGAGGCTTATGATGAGTTCTTTGGAAAGGGGTCAGCATAGTTTTCACTACATGACAGATGAAAATCTGAAGGACGTGAGAGCACAGATGCAAACCTGGGAAAAGGACAGTGGTTTGCAGACTTTTATTTCTAAGCTCTCTTCCTAGAAGCCAGCGTCCAGTGTCCCAGACAAACATACCTACTCATGGGAGCAGCTATATCGTGCCCAGGGTCTACCTGGTGCATTCTTAGATGAGCACTTCCCCAGAGTCAAGATATTGCTTTGAAAAGTTGGGCGTCCCACCCTCAGGAACACAGTCATGCTGTGAGAGCTCTGTCCTTCCCTTCCTGGAAGAGCTGGTGCCCCTTGTGCAAGGTATTTCCTCTTCTCCTGCTCTGCTTGTTGGGGTTCACATCTTCCTGTCACTTAGGTTCATTCCTTTTGCTAATCTTTAATTAATTCTTTAAGAGATGGTCTGTGGAGATACATTCTGTGAATTCTAGAATGTCTGAAAAATACCTTTTTTCGCCTTTCTCTTTGAATTTTATTTTGGTAGGATACCAGTTCAAAATAATGTCCTGTTTGTATTCAAAGAGAGTAGTTCTTCCTTTCTTAGCACCCGGTTGACAGTAAGAAATTTGATGTCAGTCTCTACCTTTGCAGGCAGTTTGTTTCTTCTCTTTTGAATTGTGTATTACTCTCTTCTTTGATACCTTTTATGTTCTAAAATTTCACCGCAGTATACCATGTGTGGTTCCATCATCCTGCTTGGCACTTCTGAGCCCTTTCAAGTTGAGACTTATGTATTTAGCTCTGGAATTTTTTTTCCTTTAAAATTCCTTCATGTCTTCCTCTGTCTTTTTCTCCTTCTGAGCACCTGTTATATGTATATTGAAATATCTTGCTTTATACTTCATGTCTTTTAACATTTCTTTATTATTTAGAAACTCTATTGTTTTGTTTTGCTTTGCCTTCTGGGAGAGTTCCTTTCTGTTCCCAACGTTTCTATTCAGTTGAATACTATTTACTTTTTAGTCCCTCATTCAGTTTTCTTCCAGTGTTTAATATTTTAATTTAAATGATCTCTAGTTAATCTACTTATGGATAAATATCAAATTCCATCTCCTGAAAATAGTAAATATATTTATTCTAAATTTATCTTCTTTTTGATGCATTTCCTCTTAGTTAGTTAGTTCTATTGAGTTTGACATGGGTTTCCTAAAACATTTGGTGGTTCTTATGTATCTTTGTCTTTGTACTTAAAAATCCCCATTTTCCCTATCATATTGTATCTACAGTTCATGTGGAGGGGACATTCTCTAGGAGATGTTTGCTGTTGACTTGTCTTCTGGGTATCAGCTAATTGCTGTCTTTCCTAGTTTTCAGTAATTCCTGCATCTATGATCCCAGCTCTACATCCACCGCTTTAGCCAGTGATCAATGTCCCTGCTGTCTGTTGCTTAGCACGGGAGAGACAGTGGAGAAGGGTTAAGTGGTAAGAAACTCTAAATCTAGCTCCCTATTAGATCACCATGATGAATACCCCAGGACTTCTCCTATATCCTACCTCAGTTGACCTTGAGTTTGGCTTTCCCCAAAATGGCAGTGATGTGAGTATGCTGGTAACTCAGAAAATTACAATAACAGCAGTGAAGAAGAGGAGAAGCTACTTTGAAGGAAGTTACTTGAGCAAGAAAATAGCATCTCTATATTGCATAGAAGTTTGTATAACTGCATGGCTCTTCACACTATATAGGTGATTATTTTAAGTTGCTGATCTGTTAGGTTCAAATGGATTTTAAAACCCTGAATTTTTAATCCTCTCCCCTTCCCAGTGTTTACTGATTTTGACGTCATATTTTACATCTTTTTTTGTTGTGTATCCTTTAACTACTTTTTGTAGCTATAGATGATTTTTATTATTTTTGTCTTTTAACCTATATATACTTGCCTTTACCAGTGAACCTTTTCCTTTCATACTTTTCATGTTTCTAGCTACAGTCTTTACTTTTACAGTTAGAGAAGTCCCTTCAACATTTCTTGTAAAGCTACTTCTGTGTAAAGTGGTTCTGTCTTGGATGGAGTGAAATCAGAGTGCCATGAATATGTGATTTGTTAGAGCATATTGTTGAGTTTCCTTTCTGATTGTTTTTTATTTAAAATTTCTAGGAAAGAAATCTTAAACCTTTGTCAGAATTAGGAGAAACAATCCTTCTAATTAGTTGTTTGGAGCATTAGCATTAATGTAATTTGAAGGTGTTGACTTGTCCCAACACATGCAATGAACTTTATGAGACATTTCTAATTAATAAAAGTTATTTGCAAGTATATAGCTATATGTCATTTAGTCTTTAGGCCTTTAAAGCTGTTTATGCAAATGTACATAGTTTTTTATTTGAAAAAAGTGGATCCTTTTCAGACCACATGTCTCAGTTTCTGGTCTGTAGAACATGGTCACTGTGGAAGCTGTGTTTAGTTGCCGAGTCGTGTCTGACCCTGTGCAACCCCATAGACTGAAGCACACTAGGCTTCTCTGTCCTCCACTATTTCCTGCAGTTTGTTTAAATTCAGGTCCGGCCGTTAAGTCAGTGACACTATCTAGCCATCTCATCCTCCACCACCCCCTTCTCCAATTGCTTTCAATCTTTCCAAGCATCAGGGTCTTTTCCAATGAGTTGGCTCTTTGCATCAGGTGGCCAACGTACTGGAGTTTCAGCATCTGTCCTTCCAATGAATATACAGGGTTGATATTCTTCAGGGTTGACTGATTTGATCTCCTTGCTGTACAAGAGACTCTCAAGAGTCTTCTCCAGCACCACAATTGGAAAGCATCAGTTCTGTAGAAGTAGGTTATTGGAAGTAATTGAAACCTGAACAGAGGTTGTTGCCAATATCAAATGGGAGGTATTCTCTCCTATGTCCCCCTATAGGAAGTGGGGTGAATCCTTATCCCTGTATCAAAATGTGAGAAGTGAAAATAGGCCTTATTGGCCCTACCACTCCCCAACCTATGCAAATGTTGTGGGTATTGCAGAGGTACTCATACAGGTAAAATTGTCCTTCTTCCCTACTAGTTGTCCCATGGAGGTGTTCTGCCCTGATAAATAGGAGCTACCAGAGCCAATTAGGCTTTAGTACCAAGGATCCCAGTCCCTGTCCTTGGGACTACCATAGCATTTTGTCTATACTGCTCTTAGCACATGTGACTTCACTTTAATTCATTTTATTTGTCCCTAAACACCTTGAGACAAGAGACTAAGTCATATTTGTCATTATATTTGTGTCCAAGGCCTAACACTGGCCCTGCCACAGTGTAGGTGGTTGTAAATAAAGAAATGAATCAATGAATGTGCTCTCCTATCAATGGAATTTCTCTGACCTTGGCATTACTGTATTTTTACTTGTTCTGAGAGTCGTTTTATGAACTTCAATGTGAAAAGCAAGAGGCAGGGGAGAGTGAACTGGGGCCCTGAAATCAGGAAGAGGGAAGTTCTGTCATAGAGTGAAGTGTGGACTTGGGTTCTGGGACAGCTTTGGAGTAATGACTTGATTTGTTAAGGAATTAGAGAATGCCCAAGGCCCAGGGTTGCTTGCCAAAAATTTTGTTTAAGTATTGATTTCAACTAAATGAAGGCGTTTGTGACAATATGTGCAACTTTTTGTTACTTTCCACCTACCAAGGATGTTTTCTCTTCATTATTTCAATGTCTTTCAACATTTTAGGATTTACAGACCCATGTATCAATGATAACTTTATTCACTGGCTCTTATTAAAGAAAACACTTGAGTTTTGTTGCCTTTGTCATAAGACAAATCTATTAACTTGACCTTTTAACTCTTACATGTGTGTTCAAGAAATAAGATTTTTAGTTTAAAAATTCAGTATTATCATTGCATTTTTATAATGAAATTAGACATTATCTCTCACTTTCTTCTATTCTGCTGCCCCCCTCCCCGAAATCAAATGTTTGTAGGACATTGTTTTTTTTGTAGAATCAGACCTTCATGATCTTCTGACCCACAATGATCCTACAGAGAATGGAAGTCAAGCCTGCCTATCAGTCATCTGAGAACAACAAAAATGACTTTTTCTTAGAAAAAGTCTGGTCACACATGGCCCTTAAGAGAATGGTGGCATAAGAAGAAAATGCTCTTCCTCATTTGTACTGCAAATCAGATCACTTTTGAGTGAGTCACTTTTACCATATACCCAGCTGGCATTAACTCATAAGCTAGTGTGAATTTTTTCTTGGTTGTGCTAATTGAATTTGCAGGAGATTATTATATCCCAAATCTTCTACTTCAAAGAGGTTGTGCTGTGAACTTAGACTCTTTACACAGCACATGTTACACAGAGAAAGGTGCCACTGGAATAAATGATAGAGATGACATTCATTATTATGTTGTTATCTGAATTATACCTATCAATAAAAATATTGTTAGTGAACTAAGGCTGTGGAGCTTAGAGCTCTTTACCCAAAATATTTTATTATAGTAAGTGTATCTAAAAAAATTAAATCATTTTGAAATTCATATAACTCTTAACAGCAGAGTTGTACATCAAATATAACATCCCTTTTCATGCTCTGAAAAGTAGTTTTTCAATCCGTGAGTTCTACGTTTGATGCTATCTTAGCACTGTGGCTACCAGAGGATATAAGTATATGGAGCTTCCTGGTAGAGACCTGAGAGGTAGCACTTAGCCTTCTTCAGACAACTCTCTTCTTTCTTCCCATACGATGGAAAAGCATAAAATGGTACAGCACATGTGCAAGTGCCTTGAAAAAGTAAAATTCATTCTGTGGGTGCTATTCATTTGTGTCATCCTCAAACTGTTTCTTCTAATATGATAATTTCTGTTAGAAGGCAAAAGGTTCCCTTTTTTTTTTTTTTTTTTTTTTTGAGTGAAAAGCTGTTTCTTTGAGTGAAAGTCACTCAGTCGTGTCTGACTCTTTGCCACTCCATGGACTATATAGTCCTTGGAATTCTCCAGGCCAGAATACTGGAGTGCGTTGCCGTTCCCTTCTCCAGGGGATCTTCCCAAGCCAGGGGTCGAACTCAGGTTTCCCGCGTTCGGAAGATAAGAATCCACATAAAGAGGTGGATTCTTTACCAACTGAACCACCAAGGAGGCCCTGTAACAAAGTCTGACTAGTCTCATTCTTTGTTGGTGGTCCTGTGTTTGAACTTCACTCTTGTGAATCCTAAAATTATTTTCATAGCAGGAACGTATTGTCTCCATAAGCACCAACCTTTTCCCCCTGGGGAAGGTGCAATGCTTGTTCTTTCCAGTTAGTTTCAGCAGCAGAATAAGAGCATGGAGCACTGCCCATTTCTTTGAATGAGGAAAGCATCCGGGTAGACACTGCTATAATGTTCTCCTTCTAAACTCTGCCTATATATGAAAGTGGGGTCCCCAGAAGGAAGGAGCAGCTGCTGGATCAGTGGAGGAAATGAAAAGGCTTTTTACATGAACCAGGTGCCTGTGGCTATCATTGATTTGTTGATCAAGCTGTATGAAATGCTGCAAGGCAGGGATCTGTCAGTGGCAGTCATATGCCTGCAGGCTACAAGTGAGTTGTTTTTGGTTGCTTAGGTTGGATTCCAAAGCTGATGGCACAGGAGGAATGGGAAATTTCAGAGTAACCTTCTATTCATCTTTGTGGCAAATTAAAGGGACGCCTTTAGTACTTGGGGGAGACCCTGTATTAGCCTCTTCTATTGAAACCCCTCAAATAAATACTGCTAGCCAAGAAGATAGAACCCTCACACTTGGATTTTAAAATTCAGGTTTCTATTGACTTAAAACCAGAGCTATATGGTATTAATAATGGGACTCTAAAAATTCACCTTAGAAAGTTGAGACTATTAGACTTACTCCTGGAGAGTACCTTGGTATAAGCCCTGGACTTGGTAGACCTCACCCTGACTTTGCTGGGACTAAATCCCACTTCTAATCTCATGCAAGTTTCTAACTTTTCAGTGTTTAAGCTTCTTGCAAGTATACTGTGAGACACAGATAAATATAGTTGACAGAATAATTTCAGTTATTCATGGGCGGTGTGCCATTTAAAATTTATAGAATACTAAATTGAAGATGACACAAACAGGTAGAAAGATATACCATGTTCATGGATTGGAAGAATTAACATTGTTGAAATGACCATGCTACTCAAGGCAATTGACAGATGGAATGCAATTCCTATCAAAATATCAAGGGCATTTTTAATAAAACTAGAACAAATAATTTTAAAATTTGTATGGAAACACAGAATATCCCAAATAGCCAAACCACTTTCAAGAAAGAAGAACAGAGCTGGAGGACTCACACTCCCTGATTTCAGACTATACTACAATGCTACAGCTGAAATAAGTCAGACAGAACGACATATACTGTATGAAATCACTTATATGTGGAATCTAAATTTTTTCAAAAAATTAGTGAATTCAACTAAAAACAGGCTCACAGAGAACAAACTAGTGATTACCAGTGGGGAGAGTGGCAAGATAGGGGTAGGGGACAAGAGGTACAAATTAATGTATATAGAATAAGCTACAAGGATATGTTATATAACACAGGGATTTAATAACTATAAATGGAGTATGACCCTAAAAATTGGGAGTCACTCTGTTGTATACTTAAAACATATAGTATTGCCATCAACTATATCTTAATAAAAATTTTTTAAACTAAAAATGCTTTTATAGAGTAGTAGTTGGCCTCATCCATGTTACTCAGTAGATAATCATTAACCACCATTACATTTTGACTGCCACTCACCCTGAACCAGTGGTTCTCAATTCTAGCTGCTCTTTAGAATCACCTTGAAAAAAAAAAAAAAAAAAAAAAAAAAAAAAAAAGAATCACCTTGGGCCCCCCTCATCCATCTCCTCCCATCCACCAATAGATTCCAGGTTAACTAGTCTGGCCAGGGCCTCGGTACCCCTGGTTTTAAAAAGTTTCCAAATGATGCTAAGATGCAGCCACTGTGCATGAATCCTGCTGTGTGGTTCAAGTGAGAAGCAGCTCAGCACAAGCCAGAAGGACATTTCAGGGCATCTGCCACTGGAATTATTGTTTTGGGGGCTCAGGTTTACAATCCCTGTGGATTTTCTCTGTTTAGAGGATCTCATTGATGCACATTGCTTGGATCTCCCTACTGTGTTTGAGCATCAGCTGCTCAGAGTACTGCTCCCGACATGTCTCTGCCCGTCGGTAAAGCATATGTCATTTGGGTCTATGTTTAGACAATAGCTTCCCAAATGTATACTCCAGATTTGATGAAAATGCACCCAAGCTGACAGAAATGTCTTTATATAGAGATAAGGAAAAAAAAAAAAGGGACAGAGGCTTTCAATTCTGGAATAGTGGACTCGCTTTCCCAATTACATTGTCTTTTACTATATCCTTTCAAGGACTTTTGTAATGAATTTTTTAAAATAAAACTCATTTTTGGCTCCACACTTTAATCTTGAAGATTAACATCCCTTTCCCCCTTTTGCTTATAAACCACTGAGTGAATAATTTTATTTGCTTCTTCAACTATTTCTCTAAGCATAGCTGTCAGCCTATACAATTGTAAAAATGCTCCATAAACAGGATGCAGTTCATACATTTTGTCCACCCAAATCACTTTGTTATATCCTCATTTGCTTCAAATACCCAAATGTAATTTGGTTAACTGTAAGAGAAAGATATGCCAGGGAAGTTTTACGACAGCCTGTGCTTAGATTAAAGCCTTTGAAATGCATTTTACCTCTGAAATATGCTGCTTAAAGAAAATAAACATTTATACGCATTCAGAAAAATAGGCATACAGAAAAGTTAGTAGGATTACAGCCTCCAGATTGACACTTTTGGAATATAAATTCAGAATTAAAGCTCTATAAAATCTGTATCACTATGCAAATGATGGAGAAAAATGGCTATTAAATTATAAGCAAAATCTGGCTCTAATTTCAGAAAGCATTCTTGCTTGGGGCAATGAGAGTTTTTATTTTAAAAGCTCAATTCCATTGGTATTTCCAGAACATTCTCCTAAGATTGTTAAATAGAGTCTACTCAAAATAATCTGAAGTATTTGTAAGAGGCTGAGGTATTTAGAGGAGACACGGATATTTTACAAGAAAGTATTTAAAGAAAATTAAAGTATTATCAATGTAGACTGTCTTTTCATTTTCCATTTTAGTATAATAATGAAGGGAACTTTGTAGACTGACAGGATTCAGTCTGTAGTTCTACCACTTATCATCTGTCCAACTTTGGCAAATTATTTATTAACCTTTCTTAATTCCAATTTTCTCACCTATGCAACAGATGATTAATAACAGGTATCTCATAAGGATTAAATGAGTTAACGTACATCAAACACCTTGCATAATGGCTGATACAAAGTAAATATTAAAAAAAGTTAATTAAATTGTTAAATATAATTACTAATAATAGAAGCAATATTGATTCTGTTGAATATTCTATATTCCATTGAGGAATATAGAATAATTTCTCACAAAAATCAGACTCCAGAGTAAGATGGTGACAGAGAAGGCTTCTGGAGTTCCTTTCTCCCATGCACGCACCAAATATACAACTACACATGAATAAGGCCCTCTAAGAGGATTTCAGAAACTAGTTGTGTGATTCCTACATATCAAGAAACTGAGAAAATAGCCACATCAAATCGGGTAGTAAAGACTGAGACATGCTCTCACCAGAAACCCCACTACTGGCACAGCACATGAAATAGAGAGGGAATCCCCAACTCCCAAAGCTTTTGGACCATACGTCTAGCACCGCAACTTTTAAATCTCCTACCAGAAGGACAGACCCCCAAATCACAAACTCTGAACGTCACTGGAGCTTGCGTTCATGAGTCCTACAGGACTATTAGCAAACAAAGAAGCAGTTGTTAAATGGGCAGATAGCACTGTGGCTCTACATCTGGGCTCAGTGCAGAGGCCGAAAACACCCATCTCTGGGTTTCTTCCTGAAAGGGCTTTGACTGTGTCATGTCCTAGCTGCAGCCTGAGGGTCTGGCTCCTGCTCAGCCTGCATCTAGGTGCTGACTATAATCCTCACGTTGGGATAGTGGTGAGTCTTGGCACACTCTCAACAACTGCAAGCCACTTGGACGATCACAAAGGTTTGAGAGGTGAATAGAGGCTCAGGCTGTGTGGGTTAACGAGGTTTATCTCCTGCACAAGACTACACAATCAGTCAAGACTGGAAGAGATGTCTGTTTTATCTAGTGCACAGAAACCAACACAGAGAGTCAAGGAAAATGAAGAAATGGGAATGAGTTCCAAATAAAACAATAAGCTAAATTTCCAGAAACATAGCATAATGAGCCAGAGCAACATGATTTATGGAATAGAGGGTTCAAAATAATGGTAATAAAGTTTCTCAGCGAGGTCAGGAAAGCAGTGCATGAACAAAGAAATTCAACAAAGACAGAAAATATATATAGAAAAATACCAAGCAGAAATTGAAGTGATGAGGGTTCAATGAAAATACTTGAACTGAAAAATTGGATAGAAAAGTTCAGCAATGGAAAAGATCAAGTGAAAGGAACAGATGTTCTCTTATCATGTAATCTTTACTCCATCAACCTCAGTCTTTTTACTTCACATATTGGTCACCGTATTGACCATATTGTATTTAGGGCTGTATGAATTATACCCTGACATCATGACTCAATGATTTTTGTTGTCTGAGCATTAATTCCTATTTTAAATATCTTAATAAGATACTAGTAGCTATCCAAATACTCAAATTTTAACTTTGGGATTTATCTGTAAGTCCCAGCCTAATATATTTTATTCATAGCAGCAGTGCCGCTGATTATTATTTGCATATAACCTGATTCATGAAAACAGAAGATCTGGAAAAAAGAAAAGGAATCCCATTCACTTTACTTTTTCTTAGTCTGTTTCACCTTAAAAGTTAACCATTTTGAGCCAAATAGATTTAAATTGGAATACTAGATAGTTGGGCTTTCCTGGTGGCTCAGTGGTAAAGAATCTGCCTGCAATGCAAGAGACCCAGGTTCAATCCCTGGGTTGGGAAGATCCCCTGGAGAAGGGAATGGCAACCCGCTCCAGTATTCTTGCCTGGAGAATTCCATGGACAGAGGAGCCTGGTGGGCTATAGTCCAGAAGGTCGCACAGAATCAGACTAAAGTGACTTAGCAGCAGCAGCAGTATGTATAGTACAGTGGAGGCTTCTGGCAAAATACAGCAGATTAAATACTTAGGTTCACATCTGCTCCTTTATAAAACCCTTCCATGTGACAGTAAAGCAATGAAGAAGACATAAATGTAAAAAAAAGAGATATCAACAAAAAAATTGAGAGCTTGAAAGCACCTGAAAAGTTGAAAGCTAGTGGCCACTGTCTTAGCAGGCTGGACACAGCAGAAAAGCCTTTAGCAAGAGAAGGTAACAAGAAGCAAGCCCCTTTGTGGGGCAGAACAGAGAGACTGCAAACCTGGGGAAATGAGGAGGCTCCAGTGACTGGCTCACAGTCTTTGGAGGGACAGTTGGACTCCCACGTCCCCTCTGCAACATACCCAGCTAAACAACTCTCTTGTCTTTACTCTGGGTTTTCATGGGTTTACAGAGCTGACCTGGGCATACATGCATGGTATGGACATATACCAAAATAAGTAATGCTTTGCTTCAGAGTTGGCAGTTTGGTGCAAATTTTGTTTGTCATGAGGTGTTCTGCTCTGAAACTCTGCACCCAGAAGGGGAGAAAAGTGTGACAGAAAAGGTCCGTGTTGTGCTTAACTTGAGACCAGGACCCTGGAACTACAGGTGTGGTGGGGGAGTCGGATTCATATTTTATTAATATCTGTCATGGAAATTGAAAATGAACATGTTAAAAAAATCAATAGTTATTCATGGGCCTGTTTGATACAATGAATCAGTAGATGAATTTGCATTTTAATTAAGGAGGCCTAATCACCTTGACCTCTTGTAAATCTTCTGGGGCTTAATATTGGAAAGGCCTTCCATACTAAATATTTTTGACAGTCTTTGATGTATGAAGTGTGAGTAGCACTCAATATTATTTACTATCGTATTATTATTTCCATAGGGTTTAAATCAGGGCAATGATTTAACTATTCAATATAGCATTTCTAACAGAGGCTTTCCTAGAGCAGAGGTATAGATATTTTTAACAGGTCATTTGGCAAGGCAAGTTGATTATCAGACATCATGATTCAAAATTAGAATTGTACTGAAGAATATGGTTATTTGGAAGAAATGCAGAGTTATGACGAGTAGATCAATAGCTTGCCAGGTCCTTAATGTAGGTTTAATATAGTAATTCAGGGAAAAATATTATTGATTGATCTCTATGGTTTTTCATGTGTTTCTTGTTAGGTTTGGTTTTTACACTCAGTTACTATATGAAAAAACCTTGTATCAAAGCCTTGTACCCAAACCTAGTATCAAAGCAATTAATGTCATTAAGCAAAATATTTCTTTGGCAGACTTATTCATAGAGCTGGAGAATTAAAACTACTTGACAAAGGCTTGATTTTGACAGTGTAATGAACCATAATGGTCAAAGAGTCATAGGTCTGACTCACAATTTGCTTTAAAGAGCAATACCCATCTGTGATTGTTGCACTGGTAAAAGGTCTTAAACCTCAAAAACCTTAAAATGAAATTGATAACTATAAAAATCTTCTTTTTCTTTAAAACATTCCTGGAGTCTTAGAGCAGATAATAATCTAACCTAGTATATCCTTTCTTTGTAAAAATGAATTATCCCCACCCAAACAGATTCTCTGTTTATCTTGTGGTTGTATTTGAGATGGAACCTGGGTCTGGACTGGGCCAGTTGCTTCACCTGTGGCTGGATAGAAGTGAAGCCTTTCCCATGCAGGAGAACTGCCTTGCTTGGACCTGCTAGAGCTTGCTAGGGCCACGTACATTTCTGTTCATAACTGGTAGTTAGGATTTTTTTCTAGGTAGGTTGTAAAGCATATACTTTCTGCATAGGGATTGGCAGCAAAATAGCAGCATTGCACCCATCTCAGCATCAAATCATTTCCCTTTACTGACCGAGTGTTGGAGAAAACTGGTCCAGTGGCTTCTAGAAAGGGATGTGAATAAATGGGAAGTAAGCTGATATTTTCATTACAGGTGATGTAAAGGAACAACCCCTCAATATTATGCTTCACAGTGCAGTCCAGTGCTCAGTTGCTTAGTTGTGTTTGACTCTTTTTTGACCCAGTGGACTGTAGCCAGCCGGGCTCCTCTGTTCATGGAATCTTCCAGGCAAGAACACTGGAGTGGGTTGCCATTTTCTACTCCAGAGGATCTTCCCAATCCAGGGATGGAATCTGTGTCTCTGGCGTCTCCTGCATTGGCAGGCAGATTCTTTGCACTGTGCCACCTGGGAAGCCCCTATTATGTGTCACACTTATCACAATTTGATATAAAGTAATGTTTTGTTTGTGTAAACTCTCTCTCCCCCAAAATGTTAGTTTAATGAGGCAATGCTTTTAGTCTGTTTGGTTTACTGTAGTCTCTTTATACCTAATTTAAAGTCTGACACAGGACTGCACAATAAATATATGAATGAATGAACAATGTCTAAGCCACCCTATGCCCTTTCCTTGCCTAAGGGGAAGTATATTTACATAAAATGTAAGGTCACAGTAAATGTATTAGTTCTCTTATCACAAGAACAGTATGGTGTAAAGATGGTGTATGGAACTAGCAGTGTGGGCTTAAGACTGCCCTGCATTCTTGGCTATTTTGGTGACTTCATGTCCTCAAGTAGGCAATTGGGTATATTTTTTAAATTATCTTTGGCTGTGCTGGGTCTTCGTTGCTGCGCGCTGGCTTTTCTCTAGCAGTGATGAGTAGGGGCTGCTCTCTAGCTGCAGTACATGGGCTTCTCACTGCGGTGGTTTCTTTTGTTGTGGGGCACAGGCTCCAGACTCACGGGCTTCAGTAGTTGTGGTGCATGGACTTAGTTGTCCTGCAGCGTGTAGAATCTTCTGGGACAAGAGATTGGACCTGTGTCCTCTGAATTGGCAAATGGATCCTTAGCCACTGGATCACCAGGGAAGTTTAGGCAATTGGATTTCTGTGGTCATACTTTCAACAGCTATATGATAGATATAGTATTTCTAGATATCTTTTGAAAGTACTTAAGAATTCAAATTTACTTGACAACCACTTATTGCCTGAGATATGCAAATTACCCTTTAGATCTGAAGGGTTTTAAGAATGAAAGAGACAGTCTTTATCTTCAGAGATCCTACAGTTTACTGGAGGAAGTCAATAATAACAGTAATCATAATACTAATACTTATAAAGTATGTATTATCTTCAGGCTCTGTTGTAAGTTTCTAAGTTTTATATACTTATAAAACTTATAAAGTATATATATTTAATGTATTATAAATAATTAAATCTTCATCATATCTTCTGTGGAATATAGTAACATTATTTCCCTTTTACAGATAAGGAAACAAAAACATAGAGAAATTAGTATAGACTTTTAAGGCTAAGCATGCCCAGAGAATAATTCATGGATTCAATGAAATGTGAAGAATATGTGGGTACCATTATCCCCCAAAATGCATAAGTGGCATCTGTCTAGGACAATTTTGTCAATATCATAACTGGAGGTAGGGTAGGTTTTCATGGTGAGGTAACTTAGCAGCAGGTATAGCAGGGAGGCAGGGATTTTTAGGAAGATACAGCAATATCCAGCCAAGACCTAGATGGAAGAACTGTGACTCAGCAGCAGAACCTTGAATATTGGAAACACTGGAGAGCAAAGCTAAGCCTGGATCTGGGGCTGCTGGGGAGCTTCTGGGTTGAGCTGTTGTGACAGAGATTGGGACATGGAAAGCTCAACTCTCATTGGATAAAGTGAAAGTGAAGTGAAAGTTGCTCAGTCATGTTCAACTCTTGGCAACCCCGTGGGCTATATAATTCCATGGAATTCTCAGAATACTGGAGTGGGTAGCTATTCCCTTCTCTGGGGGATCTTCCCAACCCAGGGATTGAACACAGGTCTTCCACATTGCAGATGGATTCGTTAACAGCTGAGCCACCAGAGAAGCCCCTTGTTGGGTAAGGTCGGGTCTTATTGAAAGACAGAGGCTCAGAGCCTAAAGGTCAGTATATACACAGGAATGTGGATGACTTTTGATTAGATTCTTCAGGAACTTTAAGTCCCATCTTGGCTAGCAAATGGATTAGTTCTAGAGGGTAATGGAATGAGTGAATATTTGAATGAATGAATGAATGGACACCATCTTGGTGAGGCTAAGTAAACAGAGGTAAATTAATGGAGATATCTGGGAACAGACAGACAGACATATCATTGTCACATAAGTGGTTTTTCAGTGATAATGGGTTTATTCTTGAGCAAACCCTCTCGTAGCTTCAGAGAAATAGTGACTGTATTTTTTGTAAGTCAGCTTGAGTCTTGTCTTCCAAACTGTTTTCAAATGGACAGGAATCTTTGGATTACAGATGCTAAAAGGCAGCATTTATAACAGAAGAAGAAACTTGAAGTAACTGTGAAGTTATATTTCTCTATGTAGCATGAACATCTTTTACCAAAGTTGTTTATTGAGATAATATCTTTTTATGTATTTGGTAGCTTAGTATTCAACCTTTGTGATGATTGAAGAAGACATTTGGTAATGGGAGAAAAAAGGAATCGGTCTGCTTTACCCGTGTATCCTTGCCTTGAAAAAAATGCATTTAGAGTGGATTGACTGTAGGTAAAGTGAGAGGTACTATGTTTGGTCTGCTATTTCCTTTCACTAGATTTCTCTTATTATCAAGCAAGTGCAAGTATTCCTATTTAATACACAAATAAAAAAAAAAAGCAAGGTGTGTATTGACATTTAGATGTAGATGGGTCAAGATGGATACAGAATTGCTAAATTCTTCCCTGAACTCCTTGTAATGAAGCTTCCATTTCAGCCTATGCTTATTTTTACACATGTAATCTCAACTACGGAGAAGGCAATGGCACCCCACTCCAGTACTCTTGCCTGGAAAATCCCATGGATGGAGGAGCCTGGTGGGCTGCAGTCCATGGGGTCGCTAAGAGTTGGACACGACTGAGCGATTTCACTTTCACTTTTCACTTCCATGCATTGGAGAAGGAAATGCAACCCACTCCAGTGTTCTTGCCTGGAGAATCCCAGGGACGGGGGAGCCTGGTAGGCTGCCGTCTATGGGGTTGCACAGAGTCGGACACAACTGAAGTGACTTAGCAGCAGCAGCAATCTCAACTATTATATTTATCTTGATATCATAGGCTTTTCCAGTAATAATCTCTACATGCTCTAGAGTAGACTATACTTTAATTGAGGTCTTGGCCTCTGACTTCTTTTATCATTGTTTTGGAGATATTTGTGTAATTGATTTGTACTTGGTATAGAACCAACTTTGAATTTCACCTGTAAATCAGATTGGAGCTGCTTAAAAATCATCTGAGTGATTTTGAGACAATCTGAGTTATGTTTATGTGGATTTATTTAAGCTAGTATATGCTTTTTTTTGCCTTGGACTGAATTCAGACTAATTGTATGGAGTGTCAGTAAGAAGGAATGAAGATAATTGCAGTGATAATAATGAGGTTTAAAAATATAGCTGTTGTAGATTTAACTGGCATACAACCTGAGATGTAGGCGGAAGGTGGCAAGTTGAGAGATTAATGAAGTGGACTGTGGAGGTTCTTTTTGAAAAACTCTTGTCTTTGTGCTCATAAACAAAGATGACAAAGTGAAAGTAAAAGAAAGTCACTCAGGCATGTCCTACTCTTTGTGACCCCATGGACTGTAAAGTCCTGGAATTCTCCAGGCCAGAATACTGGAGTGGGGTAGCCTTTCCATTCTCCAGGGGATCTTCCCAACCCAGGGATCGAGCCCAGCTCTCCTGCATTGTGGGCAGATTCTTTACCAGCTGAGCCACCAGGGAAGATGGCAAACTAGCATGTAAATCCTGTTCAGTAGCCACAGCTGAACTGGTTTTAGGACGCTGGGATTGGAGAATTCTGTGTTAGGATGAATACTGGTTTGCACTTGGTCCTTCAAAACAGGTGCTGATGCCGTCTCTTGAAATTACTACAGACTATTCTTGTTTTGGCCCCAGACCACAAATTCCAGACTTGACATGATCACTTGGGCTGCCTTTCAACCTCAAGTCAGCCCACTGCTTGTCCTATTCATTTCAATGTATTTTGTCTGCTATTCTTCGAAGGCACTTGTTGCATCACTCCTGGCCTTCTGACTCCAGGCTTTGTCTTTGTCTTTCTGGCACGATGTTAATTGTTACCATTAGCCTCCCTCCTTCTATATGACCCCAACTGGCCACTGCTTATTTATGCCGAGTGCTTTTTTCCCCAGCCCATTCCTTTATAAAATGGAGCTGGACACAGCTGCTGCAAAGGATTGGCTTGTACCCTGGGGATTGCTTTTCTTTTAATCAGCATCAAAATTTCATTGAAAAGTTTTCCTTAACTGTGTACCACACAGAGAGCTAAAGTGAAAGTGAAAATAGGTTTATGAGTTATAAATAGTGTGGGATAAGGTAAAGCCCCAAATATATGCATCCTTTAATTATGATGATGATAGTGAACCCTTAGCACCATTCCTTTTCAAAAAAGAAATCTGAGATCTGGGATGTTTGTGTCCTCAAATTTATGTGGTAAATCAGGACATTTGGAGTTCTGAGCCCTAGTGTTTTTTCTTTTTTAAATTAATTTTAATTTATTTTTGGCTGTGCTGGGTCTTTGTTGCCGAGTGGGCTTTTCTCTAGTTGTGGCGAGTGGGGGCTCATCGCCAGTTGCGGTCCGAAGGCTTTTCATTGCAGTGGCTTCTCTTGTGGAGCACGGGCTCTAGGGCACGTGGGCTTCAGTAGGTGCAGCTCCCGGGCTCTAGAGCACAGGCTCAGTAGCTGTGGCACATGAGCTTAGCTGCTCTGCAGCATGTGGGATTTTCCCGGACCAGGGATTGAACCCATGTCTCCTGCATTGGCAGGTGGATTCTTTACCACTGAACCACCAGGGAGGCACCCCTACTGTTTTTTGATCACCAAACTACAGGTTGAAATATGAAACACTTGTTCTAGCCAACTACTTGGGGTCATAAAGATCAAAATCAAGTTTAACTATGTTGGCAAACATTTGAGTACTAATCTATGTAATCATCCTCGGTGGTTACCTGTTAAATATGTTTTTTTGTGTGCAAAAAATAAAATATATATTTTCCATATCATTTCTAGCCAGCTAGCTATTGTCTTTCTTTAAAAGGGCCCTATTGGATGCATCCTGCTGTCTCAAAGTTCAGTTTTTTTATTGCCTATGTTTTTATTATCTATGTTTTAGTATACCATGATATAAAAATAGTACTTCATTTGCCCCAGTAAATTTCATTTTAGAAATACTGGTTTATCCAAATGGAAGAATGTCCGTATGCCAAGTCAAAATATTCTGAATATTTCTGGTAGTAACTGTGGCTCCAAGACCACACAATTAACTAGATTTGCGCTAGAGTTCTTTCTCCTTATCTGTTGTTTCAGAATTATAGATTTTGTTGCTGATTTTTATCCTCCTTCTGATTATGATGACTTTATATAGGTAACTTTTGGTCTGTTGACATCACTCCTACCTCTCTAGAGTACCCATTTGCTCTGTGGAAATTAATGGATTGAACATTTGATTAAAAGAGAACTAACCCAATGAATTTAACGCCACCTACCTGCACAGAGACAACAGAGGAAATAAGCTTCTGTGACATCTTGGATAGAGGGACAGGGAGTGGTGGTCTTGAGGAGGAACACAAAGGAATGAGACCAATTTGCTTCCTCAGGCAGCATAGATAGCAGGCCTTTAAAAGAAGTAAACAAGGAATTTCAGTGATCAGATTGAGATACGGGCACTAGAGTTTTCACGTGGATGTCTTAGTTGACTTGAGGGAAAGTTACTTACCTTTTCTTAGCTTTAGTTTTTCCATCTGTAAAAGGTGCATCATAAAAGTGTAGATGGTTACAAACAAACATATTTGTGAAAATTTTGCAGCATCTGGCTCATAGGTGAAAGTGATTTGTTGTTATTGTTTGGTCACTAAGTTGTATCCAACTCTTTGTGACCCCATGGACTGCAGCATGCCAGGCTTCCCTGTCCTCCACTATCTCCCAGAGATTGTTCAAATTCATGTCATTGAATTGGTGATGCTCTCTAACCATCTCATTCTCTGTCACCATCTTCTCCTTTTGCCTTCAGTCTTTCCCAATTTCAGGATCTTTTCCAATGAGTCGTTCTTTGCATCAGGTGGCCAAAATATTGGAGCTTCCGCTTCAGCATCAGTCCTTCCAATGAACATTCAGGGTTGATTTCCTTTAGGATTGACTGATCTGATCTCCTTTCAGACCAAGGGACTCTCAAGAGTCTTCTCCAGATCCACAATTTTAAGGCGTAAATTCTTCAGCACTCAGCCTTCTTGGGGAAGTCCTGGTAGCTCAGTTGGTAAAGAATCTGCCCGAAGTGCAGGAGACCTGGGTTTGATCCCTGGGTCAGGAAGATCCCTTGGAGGAGGAAATGGCAAACCACCCCAATATTCTTGCCTGGAAAATCCCATGGACAGAGGAGCCTGGCGGGCTATAGTCCATGAGGTCCTAAGAATTGGACACGGCTTAGAGACTTAGCGACTAAACCACCACAGCCTTGTTTATGGTCCAACAGTCACTTCCATACATGACTACTGAAAAAACTATAGTGACTTCCCTGGTGGCTCAGATGGTAAAGCATCTGCCTATAATGCGGGAGACCCAGGTTCAATCCCTTGGTCAGGAGGATCCCCTGGAGAAGGAAATAGCAACCCACTCCAGTACTCTTGCCTGGAAAATCCCATGGACAGAGGAGCCTGGTAGGCTACAGTCCATGGGGTTACTTTGACTATATGGACCTTTATCAGCAATGTGATGTCTTTGCTTTTTAATATGCTGTCTAGGTTGGTCATAGCTTTTTTCCCAAGAAGCAAGTGTCTTTGAATTTCATGGCTGTAGTCACAATATGTAGCGATTTTGGAGCCTGAAAAAATAAAATCTGTCAATGCCTCCACTTTTTCCCATATATTTGCCAAGAAGTGATGGAACTAGATACCAGTCTTAGTTTTTTTAATGTTGAATTTCAAGGCAGCTTTTTCACTTTCCTCTCTCACCTTCGTCAAGAGGCTCTTCAGTTCCTCTTAACTTTCTGCTATTAGAATGGTATCATCTGCATTTCTGAGGTTGTTAATATTCCTCCTGGAAGTCTTGATTCCAGTTTGTGACTCTAGCTTCATTATTACACAAGTCCCTTCACCCTGACAAGGCTGTGATCCATGAAGGGGTTTCTTGTGGTACTTTGATGTTATTACATTATTTTGGCTGAGCTTATAAAACATCAATTAATTGACAGAGTCAATGAAATGAATAAAAGATGCCTTTTTGCATCAGTTTGGTCAGTTTATAAATTAAGATTTAAAATGTATAATTAATTGTGTCAGCATTTTGAGGACACAGTCTCCACCTGTTAATATTTCTCTTCTTCGGTTCAGTTCCTTCCTTGGATGGCAGTGTTCATAATACTGGGCATGGTCTTTGGAGTCTATTGATTGTAACTTGGGAAATCTACAAACCAAAATTTAAGAATATCCTTTCTCAAACTCAAGAACCTAAATAAGAATATGATCATGGTGTTTAGTTTAGTTTATTTGTTTAATCATTTGTTAAATCATCAATCTATATTATTTGTTGAAAGATGTGATTAAAAACACAGGCTCTGGAGTCAGACGTTATCACTTTCTAGGGGTATAACCTTGGTAGAGTTAAACAAACTAAGCCTTTTTTTTATCCGTTGTGAAATAGGAATAATATTAGCTACTTTATAGATTTGTTTTGAGGACTAAATAAGGTTATTCTGCAAAGTCAGACTGTTTGCTTCTTCAGCTCATGGGCCTGACTTTCAGTCTTTGTGTGTCTTGCACAGCACAGAGCCTGACAGAGGCATACAAGCTGACCATTGCAGCACAGTGTGATGTGCCCTGTTGGTGGTGGATGCCCAGAGTGTGGTGGAAGGATACTGGAGTGAGAACCCCCATGTACTCTTTGCACAGGGGCATTGTGGCCCTCCACTGCCCACTCAGAGACTGAACCTCAGCATCACCTTCAAAACTTGGCATCGAAATTAATGATGTGATAAAAGAAGAACTGTTTCATCAAGAAGCAACAATTAAAGAAAACGGTATTGAATCTTTGCATGGGAAGCTTGATCCATAATCTCAAAAAGTAAATTTAAAGATCCTAAAGAAATTTCTAGGCTAAAGAGCAGTAGTATGAAATGACTGAATATCACTTTCTTAGGGATTTACCTACTGGGAGTTGTCAAATAACCTCAAGATTATGTGTCCTAGAGTTAAATTATCGTGTGGTTACTGAGTTCTTTTTAACCTTGTCTTTAAATTATTGTTTTACATCTTTCTTTTTTTCTACCCCCCTTTATTCCATGCTCTCATCTGTTTTATTCCATATGGTTTTATTTTGCTCTAGTTATTTGGCTGTATATAAATACTTCTTACTTGCAGGAGTAATTTTCACCTGTTCTCTGGTGATTTCTGATATTGAAAGTAAATGACTCTGTCAAGTATATTTTCAATGAACTTCTGCACAGAGACATTAACTCACTTTATGAATGCCTTCATATGTGAGATGAATTTTCCAGCTATGTATAATAAATCTGCTTATATCTTGGGGATATTTTTTCACATTCACAGATTTTATTGTTTTTTTATTAGATTACTTTTTTACCCTAAAACAAATTGCCTGCCAATGAGTTGCAATACATTAACTTTCAATGAAGAATAAAATGAAAGGGAGGATATAAAATTATAAATAGATGTATAAATGGCGTTATCCTAACAACAGGAGACTTATCATAGTCTAGTTTGTGGGGCATGTGATCACATTCCCATCATTGTTCATGGGCAGAACAACCTCGCAATAGTTCATATAACCCTTTTGGTTAGGCTCATGTTTCATAAAATGGGACTCAAACACCTGCTTCCCATAAAGTTTTACAGGTTCTAATTTATTAAATACCTTTTATGATTGCCGACTTTTCTTGGTGCTAGTTTCTGTAAAGAATGAGTTATGAGTCACAGTTAATTCTATCTATAGAGGCCTGTATGGTTTGGGAAGGGAACAGTTATGCACAGGAATGCAGGTGAGGTTGGATTCCCGTATAATATGCCTTGGATACCACTTTGCTTGCTCTTTACTTCCTTGGACAAGAATATTTATCTTGCTTTTACCCGTAGATTCAGAACTTCTCACCCTCTGTGGTTATCTTTGAACACACACATACACACACTCTTGACATACCAGAAGGTAGTTGGCTTACTCTCAAAATCTGTTCTTGCTCTCAGTTTAACTCTCTCTCTCTTAAAATTCTGCCTTGCAACGTAGTTATTTATATACCGAGCAGAATGCCTGCCACAAAGTATACACACACAAGCATACACACTTATGTACACATACTGAGGATTTAAAAGCACTGTGCTAAACTCTCTACATATGTTATTTTATGTAAGTATCACCTAACCTATGATGTAAATACTCTTATTATTCCTATTTTACCAAAGAAGAAATGGAAATATTGGAAGTTTGAATAACTTTGTTCAAGGTTATACAACTAGTAAATAGAAAAGCCAGGCTTTAGAACAGAAGGCTTTAAACTCCAAAGGCCACATGCTGGGCTGCTGGACTGTCCCTTCTCTTATTTACTCGTTGGTGCATGAGTGAATGCTTGTCTCCATCATTCAACTGGAAGTTTCTTGCTTCTTTTCTCTCTAAGCCTGTATGGCACCAGCCACAGACTTGGCAGAAACAAATACCATTGGCTCAACTGTACACTTGACCAAGGGCATAGGGATTCTGATCTATATACCTTCCTCTATCATACCAATCAAAAGACAGTGTATTTCACTCTATAAAGTGAAGTGAAGTAAAGTGAAAGTCATTCAGTCATGTCTGACTCTTTGCGACCCCATGGACTATACAGTCCATGGAATTCTCCAGATCAGAATACTGGAGTGGGTAGCCTTTCCCTTCTCCAGGGGATCATATAGCTAATATGTTTAAAGCGAAAGCAAAGACAGGATTCACATATTGAGCATTATCCAAGCTTATACTGTAATATATAAAAGTTAATACAGGGGGAGGAGCTAAGATGGCAGAGGAGTAGGATGGGGAGAACACTTTCTCCCCTACAAATTCATCAAAAGAATATTTAAACGCAGAGTAAATTCCACAAAACAACTTCTGAATGCTGGCAGAGGACATCAGGCACCCAGAAAAGCAACTCATGTCTTCGAAAGGAGGTAGGAAAAAATATATAAGACAAAAAAAAGAGACAAGAGGGAGGGACGGATCTCCGTCCCGGGAAGGGAGTCTTAAAAAGAGAGAGGTTTCCAAACACCAGGAAACCTTCTAACTGCCGAATCTGTGCCGAGCCTTGGAAGCACAGAGGGCAACATAACAGGGAGGGAAAATAAATAAACAATTAAAACCCGCAGATTACAAGCCCTACCATTACTCCCTCAGCGGAGAAGCAGCGGAGATGCCTGCATCCACCATTAGCAAGCGGGGGCTGGGCAGGGAGGCACGGCGCGGGCTGCATCACTTAGAATAAGAATCTGGCCTGAATACCCCGAGCGCTATCTGAACGAAATAATTTGGGCTAGCAAACCAGACTGTGGGATATCTACCACGTGAAAAGCCAGCCCTAACCAAAGACACCGCCAGGCCCGCGCATGGAACAAAGGACTGTACAGAGAAAGCTGGCTTCAGACTATCCCCCCTCCAGTGACAGGAAGCCAGAGCCGGAAGGGGGAAATCGCAGCCCCAGAGAGACATTATCTATAAAACTGTAAGCCAGCTTCTTTGCTAACTAAAACTTCTTGGGGGTCTGGACGGTCAACATCCGCCTGAGACGGTGCGCCAGTTGTACACCTAGATAACTGAGCGGCGGGGAGGCGATAAGTCGCAGCAATCGCGCTCACCAAACACCTCATCACCTGAGCTGCTCGGACCTGGGAAGGGCACAAAACGCAGGCCCAACTGAGTCTGCGCCTCTGAGGACTACCCAAGTGCCTGAACCTGACTGGCTTGGACCTGGGAGGTGCAGGCAGTCCAGGGCTGGCCACGGATGGTTCCCGGCAGAGCAACCTAGAGCCTGAGCAGTGTGGGCAGGGAGGCTACACGCGCCATGAGCGGATGCAGGCCCAGTGTGGCTGAGGCACTGCAAGCACACGCCAGTGTTATTTGTTTGCAGCATCCCTCCCTCCCTCCCCACAGTGCAACTGAACAAGTGAGCCTAAAAAAAAAAAAGGTGTCCACCACTGTCCCCTTTGTGTCAGGGCATAAACCAGACACTGAAGAGACCAGCAAACAGAAGAAGCTATAACAGAGGGAACTGCCTTGGAAGCTACAGGCAATAGATTAAAACCCTGTGGTTAGAACTGAATACATAGGAAGGGGCCTATAGATCTTGAGAAATAAAAGTCGGACCAAGGAACTAGCCGAAAATGAACTGACCCCACAATACCCAAAACAAAACCAGAGAAAGTCCTAGATATATTTTTACTATTTTTATGATCATTCTTTTTTTTTTTTATTTGAAAAAAAATTTTAAGTCCTCTATTATTCCTTTAATTTTCACTTTTATAACCTACTATTACTTTGCAAAAACAAAAAAAGACTTTTTTTTTAAAGCAAACTTCATAAAAAAAAAAAGCAAACTTCATGTATATATTTTTTATCATTTTTGTGACCTTGTTTTTTTTCTTCTTTTCTTTAACATTGTATTTGTGAAATTCCAAACTCTACTCTAGATTTTTAATTTTAGCTTTTTGGTATTTGTTGTCAATTTTATACCTATTTTTTTTTTTTTATAATTTTTGTGACTTTTTTTCCTCCTCTCTTTCTTTCTCTTCTTCTTTTATATAACATTGTATATCTGAAATTCCAAACTCTACTCTAGATTTTTAATTTATGCTTTTTGGTATTTGTGATCAATTTTGTACCTATATTTTCTTTATAATTTTTGTGATTTGGTTTGTTTTTGGTTTTTTTTCCCCTCTCTTTCTTTTTCTTCTTTTTTTTAACATTGTATTTTTGAAATTCCAAACTCTACTCTAGATTTTTAACTTTTGCTTTTTGGTATTTGTTATCAATTTTGTACCTATATTTTCTTTATAATTTTTGTGACTTGGTTTGTTTTTGTTTGTTTTTTCTCTCTTTCTTTTTCTTCTTCTTCTTTTTTTTAACATTGTGTTTTTGAAATTCCAGACTCTAGATTTTTAACTTTTGCTTTTTGGTATTTGTGATCAATTTTGTACCTATATTTTCTTTATAATTTTTGTGATTTGGTTTGTTTTTGGTTTTTTTTCCCCTCTCTTTCTTTTTCTTCTTTTTTTTAACATTGTATTTTTGAAATTCCAAACTCTACTCTAGATTTTTAACTTTTGCTTTTTGGTATTTGTTATCAATTTTGTACCTATATTTTCTTTATAATTTTTGCAACTTTGTTTTTTTCTCTCTTTCTTTTCCTTCTTCTTTTCTTTAACATTGTATTTTTGAAATTCCAAACTCTACTCTAGATTTTTAATTTTTTCTTTTATGTATTTGTTACCAATTTTGTACCTTTAAGAACCCAATCTTCAGTACCCATTTTTCACTAGGGAGCGAGATTACTGGCTTGACTGCTGTCTCCCTCCTTGGACTCTCCTTTTTCTCCACCAGGTCACCTGTGTCTCCTCCCTAACCGCTCTCTACTCTATGCAACTCTGTGAATTTCTGTGTGTTCCAGATGGAGGAGAACACTTAGGGAACTGATTACTGGCTGGATCTGTCTCTCTCCTTTTCATTCCCCCTTTTATCCTCCTGGCCACCTCTGTCTCCTTCCTCCTTCTTCTCTTCTCTGTATAACTCCGTGAACATCCTGAGCGGTCCAATTGTGGAGTGCACATAAGGAAGTGATTACTGGCTAGCCTGCTCTCTCCTCTATTGATTCCACCTCATCTCATTCGGGTCAGCTCTAACTCCCTCCTCCCTCTTCTCTTCTCCATGTAATGCTGTGAACCTCTCTGGGTGGCCCTCATGGTGGAGAAACTTTTCATCTTTAATGTAGATGTTTTATCAGTGGTTCTGTATAGAAGGAGAAGTTGTGAAACTACTGTAAAAATAAGACCAATAACTGGAAGCAGGAGGCTTAAGTCCAAACCCTAACTCCAGGGAACATTAATTGACAGAAGCTCATCAAATGCCTCCATACCTACACTGAAACCAAGCACCACACAAGGGCCAACAAGTTCCAGGGCAAGACATACCAAGCAAATTCTCCAGCAACACAGGAACACAGCCCTGAGCTCCAAGATACAGGCTTCCCAAAGTCACCCCAAAACCATAGACATCTCATAACTCATTACTGGACACTTCATTGTACTCCAGAGAGAAGAAATACAGCTCCACCCACCAGAACACCAACACAAGCTTCCCTAACCAAGAAACCTTGACAAGCCACCTGTACAAACCCACACACAGTGAGGAAACGCCACAATAAAGAGAACTCCACAAACTGCCAGAATACAGAAAGGACACCCCAAACTCAGCAATTTAAAGAAGATGAAGAGACAGAGGAATACCCGGCAGGTAAAGGAACAGGATAAATGCCCACCAAACCAAACAAAAGAGGAAGAGATAGGGAATCTACCTGATAAAGAATTCCGAATAATGATAGTGAAATTGATCCAAAATCTTGAAATCAAGATGGAATCACAGATAAATAGCCTGGAGACAAGGATTGAGAAGATGCAAGAAAGGTTTAACAAGGACCTAGAAGAAATAAAAAAGAGTCAATATATAATGAATAATGCAATAAATAAAATCAAAAACACTCTGGAGGCAACAAATAGTAGAATAACAGAGGCAGAAGATAGGATTAGTGAATTAGAAGATAGAATGGTAGAAATAAATGAATCAGAGAGGAAAATAGAAAAACGAATTAAAAGAAATGAGGACAATCTCAGAGACCTCCAGGACAATATTAAATGCTACAACATTCGAATCATAGGGGTCCCAGAAGAAGAAAAAAAGAAAGACCATGAGAAAATACTTGAGGAGATAATAGTTGAAAACTTCCCTAAAATGGGGAAGGAAATAATCACTCAAGTCCAAGAAACCCAGAGAGTCCCAAACAGGATAAACCCAAGGCGAAACACCCCAAGACACATATTAATCAAATTAACAAAGATCAAACACAAAGAACAAATACTAAAAGCAGCAAGGGAAAAACAACAAATAACACACAAGGGAATTCCCATAAGGATAACAGCTGATCTTTCAATAGAAACTCTTTAAGCCAGGAGGGAATGGCAAGACATACTTAAAGTGATGAAAGAAAATAACCTACAGCCCAGATTATTGTACCCAGCAAGGATCTCATTCACATATGAAGGAGAAATCAAAAGCTTTACAGACAAGCAAAAGCTGAGAGAATTCAGCACCACCAAACCAGCTCTCCAACAAACACTAAAGGATATTCTCTAGACAGGAAACACAAAAATGGTGTATAAATTTGAACCCAAAACAATAAAGTAAATGGCAACGGGATCATACTTATCAATAATTACCTTAAACGTAAATGGGTTGAATGCCCCAACCAAAAGACAAAGACTGGCTGAATGGAGACAAAAACAAGACCCCTACATATGCTATCTAACAAGAGACCCACCTCAAAACAGGGGACACATACAGACTGAAAGTGAAGGGCTGGAAAAAGATTTTCCATGCAAATAGGGACCAAAAGAAAGCAGGAGTAGCAATACTCATATCAGACAAAACAGACTTTAAAACAAAGGCTGTGAAAAGAGACAAAGACGGTCACTACATAATGATCAAAGGATCAATCCAAGAAAAAGATATAACAATTATAAATATATATGCACCCAACACAGGAGCACTGCAATATGTAAGGCAAATGCTAACAACTATGAAAGGAGAAATTAACAATAACACAATAATAGTGGGAGACTTTAATACCCCACTCACACCTTTGGATAGATCAACTAAACAGAAAATTAACAAGGAAACACGAACTTTAAATGATACAATAGACCAGTTAGACCTAATCGATATCTATAGGACATTTCATCCCAAAACAATGAATTTCACCTTTTTCTCAAGTGCACATGGAACCTTCTCCAGGATAGAGCACATCCTGGGCCATAAATCTAGCCTTGGTAAATTCAAAAAAATTGAAATCATTCCAAGCATCTTTTCTGACCACAATGCAGTAAGATTAGATCTCAATTACAGGAGAAAAACTATTAAAAATTCCAACATATGGAGACTGAACAACACACTGCTGAATAACCAACAAATAACAGAAGAAATCAAAAAGGAAATCAAAATTTGCATAGAAACGAATGAAAATGAAAACACAACAACTCAAAACCTGTGGGACACTGCAAAAGCAGTCCTAAGGGGAAAGTTCATAGCAATACAGGCATACCTCAAGAAACAAGAAAAAAGTCAAATAAGTAACCTAACTCTACACCTAAAGCAACTAGAAAAGGAAGAAATGAAGAACCCCAGGGTTAGTAGAAGGAAAGAAATCTTAAAAATTAGGGCAGAAATAAATGCAAAAGAAACAAAAGAGACCACAGCAAAAATCAACAAAGCCAAAAGCTGGTTCTTTGAAAGGATAAATAAAATTGACAAACCATTAGCCAGACTCATCAAGAAACAAAGGGAGAAAAATCAAATCAATAAAATTAGAAGTGAAAATGGAGAGATCACAACAGACAACACAGAAATACAAAGGATCGTAAGAGACTACTATCAGCAATTATATGCCAATAAAATGGACAACGTGGAAGAAATGGACAAATTCTTAGAAAAATACAACTTTCAAAAACTGAACCAGGAAGAAATAGAAAATCTTAACACACCCATCACAAGCACGGAAATTGAAACTGTAATCAAAAATCTTCCAGCAAACAAAAGCCCAGGTCCAGACGGCTTCACAGCTGAATTCTACCAAAAATTTAGAGAAGAGCTAACACCTATCCTGCTCAAACTCTTCCAAAAAAATTGCAGAGGAAGGTAAACTCCCAAACTCATTCTATGAGGCCACCATCACCCTAATACCAAAACCTGACAAAGATCCCACAAAAAAAGAAAACTACAGGCCAATATCACTGATGAACATAGATGCAAAAATCCTTAACAAAATTCTAGCAATCAGAATCCAACAACACATTAAAAAGATCATACACCATGACCAAGTGGGCTTTATCCCAGGCATGCAAGGATTCTTCAATATCCGCAAATCAATCAATGTAATACACCACATTAACAAATTGAAAAATAAAAACCATATGATTATCTCAATAGATGCAGAGAAAGCCTTTGACAAAATTCAACATCCATTTATGATAAAAACTCTCCAGAAAGCAGGAATAGAAGGAACAGCAAACATTATCCTCAATGGTGAAAAATTGAAAGCATTTCCTCTAAAGTCAGGAACAAGACAAGGGTGCCCACTTTCACCATTACTATTCAACATAGTTTTGGAAGTTTTGGCCACAGCAATCAGAGCAGAAAAAGAAATAAAAGGAATCCAAATTGGAAAAGAAGAAGTAAAACTCTCACTGTTTGCAGATGACATGATCCTCTACATAGAAAACCCTAAAGACTCCACCAGAAAATTACTAGAACTAATCAATGATTATAGTAAAGTTGCAGGATATAAAATCAACACACAGAAATCCCTTGCATTCCTATACACTAATAATGAGAAAACAAAAAGAGAAATTAAGGAAACAATTCCATTCACCATTGCAACGGAAAGAATAAAATACTTAGGAATATATCTACCTAAAGAAACTAAAGACCTATATATAGAAAACTATAAAACACTGGTGAAAGAAATCAAAGAGGACACTAATAGATGGAGAAATATACCATGTTCATGGATTGGAAGAATCAATATAGTGAAAAAGAGTACACTACCCAAAGCAATTTATAGATTCAATGCAATCCCTATCAAGCTACCAACGGTATTCTTCACAGAGCTAGAACAAATAATTTCACAATTTGTATGGAAATACGAAAAACCTTGAATAGCCAAAGCTATCTTGAGAAAGAAGAATGGAACTGGAGGAATCAACCTGCCTAACTTCAGGCTCTATTACAAAGCCACAGTCATCAAGACAGTATGGTACTGGCACAAAGACAGAAATAGAGATCAATGGAACAAAATAGAAAGCCCAGAGATAAATCCACGCACATATGGACACCTTATCTTTGATAAAGGAGGCAAGAATATACAATGGATTAAAGACAATCTCTTTAACAAGTGGTGCTGGGAAAACTGGTCAACCACTTGTAAAAGAATGAAACTAGACCACTTTCTAACACCATACACAAAAATAAACTCAAAATGGATTAAAGATCTCAACGTAAGACCAGAAACTATAAAACTCCTAGAGGAGAACATAGGCAAAACACTCTCCGACATACATCACAGCAGGATCCTCTATGACCTACCTTCCAGAATATTGGAAATAAAAGCAAAAATAAACAAATGGGACCTAATTAAACTTAAAAGCTTCTGCACAACAAAGGAAACTATAAGCAAGGTGAAAAGACAGCCTTCAGAATGGGAGAAAATAATAGCAAATGAAGCAACTGACAAGCAACTAATCTCAAAAATATACAAGCAACTCCTACAGCTCAATTCCAGAAAAATAAATGACCCAATCAAAAAATGGGCCAAAGAACTAAATAGACATTTCTCCAAAGAAGACATACAGATGGCTAACAAACACATGAAAAGATGCTCAACATCACTCATTATCAGAGAAATGCAAATCAAAACCACTATGCGGTACCATTTCATGCCAGTCAGAATGGCTGTGATCCAAAAGTCTACAAGTAGTAAATGCTGGAGAGGATGTGGAGAAAAGGGAACCCTCTTACACTGTTGGTGGGAATGCAAACTAGTACAGCCACTATGGAGAACAGTGTGGAGATTCCTTAAAAAACTGGAAATAGAACTGCCTTATGATCCAGCAATCCCACTGCTGGGCATACACACTGAGGAAACCAGAAGGGAAAGAGACACGTGTACCCCAATGCTCATCGCAGCACTGTTTATAATAGCCAGGACATGGAAGCAACCTAGATGTCCATCAGCAGATGAATGGATAAGAAAGCTGTGGTATATACACACAATGGAGTATTAGCCATTAAAAAGAATACATTTGAATCAGTTCTAATGAGGTGGATGAAACTGGAGCCTATTATACAGAGTGAAGTAAGCCAGAAAGAAAAACACCAATACAGTATACTAACGCATATATATGGAATTTAGAATTATGGTAACAATAACCCTGTGGCCGAGACAGCAAAAGAGACACTGATGCATAGAACAGTCTTTTGGACTCTGTGGGAGAGGGAGAGGGTGAGATGATTTGGGAGAATGGCATTTAAATATGTATAATATCATATATGAAACGAGTTTCCAGTCCAGGTTCGATGCATGATACTGGATGCTTGGGGCTGGTGCACTGGGATGACCCAGAGGGATGGTATGTGGAGGGAGGAGGGTTCAGGATAGGGAACACATGTATGCCTGTGGTGGACTCATTTCAATATATGGCAGAACCAATACAATATTGTAAAGTTTAAAAATAAAATAAAATTTAAAAAAAAGTTAATATGCTCTTAGGAATTATTAAGACAAGTTGACATTTGAGAGATAATAACTAATTAGAACCTCATGATACTAGCACTTTGAAAAGAGCCTGAAGAAACTGGAAGATTTGTGTAAGATTGAGTGAGATGATTAAAGGTGTTAAATGTGATATTTGTGAAGAAATGACTTGAGAATATTTAACATAAAGAAGAGACGCTTATAGTTAGATAATGACTCCAAAGATATGAAGATTTTGAAAGAAACTGATAGTGACCCAATTTGTATTCAATTTACACCCAAGAGGAAGATGTACTTAACGTAAAATGTTTGTTTTCACACTTATTATTCATAATGTACCTAATGTCCACTGTGATCAACCACAAAGGCTTTAAAATAAGGAATTCATCCACATTAAGTTGTATAGGTGTGACTGTCTGGTTGAAGTGGCAAATTTTTTACTGGCTCTAAAATGTTGTTGTTGTTCAATTGCTCAGTCGTATCTGACTCTTTGCGACCCCTTGGACTGCAGCACATCAGGTTTCCCTGTCCTTTACCATCTCCTGGAGCTTGCTCAAACTCATGTCCATTGAGTCAGTGATGCTATCCAACTATCTCATCCTCTGTTGTCCCCTTCTCCTCTTGCCTTCTATTTTTCCCAGCATCAGGGTCTTTTAAAATGTAGAGGGAAGTTATTTTACACATCCATGGGTAGAATAATTTTGAAAAAAAAAAAAAGGCAAATAGAAATTTTCATCTCTAATAAAAAAAAATAGATGGCATAACATTTTATCTTAATTCGATTTTTTTCCAGGCAGTCAAGATAGCAAAGTCTAGGTCTACTGATACCTCATTATATATTTTAGTGATCATACTTAATCTATGAAAATAGAAATGTTGTCTCTTATTTGTTGTTGTCTCTTATTGAAACCAAATGAACATTGTCAATTTGTGACCTGTTTGCTTTTGTCTCCTTGGGTTTAGAACAATGTACAGTACATTAACAGTCTTCAAATGTTTATTAAATTAAATGGAAGAAGTCATTTGGTATCTTGTAGTGAACTCACACCATTAGACTGTGAGCTGTATGAGACCAAGGTCCATGTTAGATTCCTCTGTTCTCTACAGTGTCTTGCATAGTATCTAGTTTATAGTAACTATATTCACTTAATATATAAGAGAATAATTTCCAAAAAATTCAGCATAGTTTTTTACCACATTTTTAAATTAGGTGATGATTCAGTTCAGTTCAGTTCACTCGTTCAGTCATGTCCAACTCTTTGTGACCCCATGAACGGCAGCATGCCAGGCCTCCCTGTCCATCACCAACTCCCAAAGTCCACCCAAACCCATGTCCACTGAGTCAATGATGCCATCGAACCATCTCATCCTCTGTCGTCCCCTTCTCCTCCTGCCCTCAATCTTTCCCAGCATCAGGGTCTTTTCCAATGAGCCAGCTCTTCACATCAGGTGGCCTAAGTATTGGAGTTTCAGCTCCAACATCAGTCCTTACGATGAATATTCAGGACTGATCTCCTTTAGGACTGACAGGTTTGATCTCCTTGCAGTCCAAGGGACTCTCAAGAGTCTTCTCCAACACCACAGTTCAAAAGCATCAATTCTTTGGTTCTCAGCTTTCTTTATACTCCAACTCTCACATCCATACATGACTACTGGAAAAGCCATAGCCTTGACTAGACGGACCTTTGTTGGCAAAGTAATGTCTCTGCTTTTTTAATATGCTGTCTAGGTTGGTTATAACTTTTCTTTAGGAAGTAAGCATCTTTTAATTTCATGCTGCAGTCACCACCTGCGGTGATTTTGAGGCCCCCAAAATAGAATCTGCCACTGTTTCCACTGTTTCTCCATCTATTTGCCATGAAGTGATGGGACCGGATGCCATGATCTTCGTTTTCTGAATGTTGAGCTTTAAGCCAACTTTTTCACTCTCCTCTTTCACTTTCATCAAGAGGACCTTTAGTTTTTCTTCCCTTTCTGCCATAAGGGTGGTGTCATCTGCATATCTGAAGTTATTGATATTTCTTCCGGAAATCTTGATTCCCTCTTGTGCTTCATCCAGCCCAGCGTTTCTCATGATGTACTCTGCATATAAGTTAAATAAACACGTTGGCAATATACAGCCTTGATGTACTCCTTTTCCTATTTGGAACCAGTCTGTTGTTCCATGTGCAGTTCTAACTGTTGTTTCCTATCCTACATATAGATTTCTCAAGAGGCAGGTCAGGTGGTCTGGTATTCCCACATCTTTCAGAATTTTCCACAGTGTATTGTGATCCACACAGTCAAAGGCTTTGGCATAGTCAATAAAGCAGAAAGAGATGTTTTTCTGGAACTCTTGCTTTTTCGATGATCCAGTGGGTGTTGGCATTTTGATCTCTGGTTCCTCTGCCTTTTCTAAATCCAGCTTGAACATCTGGAAGTTCACAGTTCACATATTTTTAAAGCCTGGCTTGGAGAATTTTGAGCATTACTTTACTAGCGTGTGAGATGAGTGCAATTGTGCGGTAGTTTGAGCATTCTTTGGCATTGAGTTTCATAGGGATTGGAATGAAAACTGACCTTTTCCAGTCCTGTGGCCACTGCTGAGTTTTCCAAATTTGGCGGCATACTGAGTGCAGCACTTTCACAGCATAATTTTCAGGATTCGAAATAGCTCAACTGGAGTTCCATCACCTCCACTAGCTTTGTTCATAGTGATGCTTTGTAAGGGCCACTTGACTTCACATTCCAGGATGTCTGGCTCTAGGTGACTGATCACACCATCATGATTATCTTGGCTGTGAAGATCTTTTTTGTACAGTTCTGTGTATTCTTGCCATCTCTTCTTAATATCTTCTGCTTCTGTTAGGTCCATACCATTTCTGTCCTTTATTGAGCCCATCTTTGCATGAAATGTACCCTTGGTATCTCTAATTTTTTAAAGAGCTCTCTAGTCTTTCCCATTCTTTTGTTTTCCTCTATTTCTTTGCACTGATCACTGAGGAAGGCTTTTTTTTCTCTCCTTGCTATTCTTAGGAACTCTGCATTCAGATGCTTATATCTTTCCTTTTCTCCTTTGCTTTGGCTTCTCTTCTTTTCACAGCTTTATTTGTAAGGCCTCCTCAGACAGCCATTTTGCTTTTTTTCATTTCTTTTCTTTGGGAATGGTTTTGATGCCTGTCTCCTTTACAACATCACAAACCTCCATCCATAGTTAATCAGGCACTCTGTCTATCAGATCTAGTCCCTTAAATCTATTCCTCACTTCCACTGTGTAATCATTAGGGATTTGATTTAGGTCATACCTCAATGTTCTAGTGGTTTTCCCTATTTTCTTCAATGTAAGTCTTAATTTGGCAATAAGGAGTTCACGATCTGAGCCACAGTCAGCTCCCAGTCTTGTTTTTGCTGACTGTATAGAGCTTCTCCATCTTTGGCTGCAAAGAATAGAATCAATCTGATTTCGGTGTTGACCATCTGGTGATGTCCATGTGTAGTCTTCTCTTGTGTTTTTGGAAGAGGGTGTTTGCTATGACCAGTGCATTCTCTTGGCAGAACTCTTTTAGCCTTTGCCCTGCTTCATTCTATACTCCAAGGCAAATTTGCCTGTTCCTCCAGGTGTTTCTTAATTTCCTACTTTTACATTCCAATCCCCTATGTTGCAAAGGACATCTTTTTTTTTTTTTTTGGAGGGGTGTTAATTCTAGAAGGTCTTGTAGGTCTTCATAGAACCGTTCAGCTTCAGCTTCTTTAGCATTACTGGTCGGGGCATAGACTTGGATTACCATGATACTGAATGGTTTGCCTTGGAAATGAACAGAGATCATTCTGTCGTTTTTGAGATTGAATCCAACTGCTGTTTTTCAGACTCTTTTGTTGACTCTGGTGGCTACTCCATTTCTTCTCTAAGGAATTCTTGCTCACAGTAGTAGATATAATGATCATCTGAGTTAGATTCACCCATTCCAGTCCATCTTAGTTGGCTGATTCCTAAAATGTTGACGTTCACTCTTGCCATCTCCTGTTTGATCACTTCCAATTTGCCTTGATTCATGGACCTAACATTCCAGGCTCCTGTGCAGTATTGCTCTTTACAGCATCGGACATTGCTTCCATCACCAGTCACATCCACATCTGGGTGTTGTTTTTGCTTTGGCTCCATCTCGTCATTCTTTCTGGAGTTATTTCTCCACTCATCTCCAGTAGCATATCGGGCACCTACTGACCTGGGAAATTCATCTTTCAGTGTCCTATCTTTTTGCATTTTCATACTTTTCATGGGGTTCTCAAGGCAGAAATACTGAAGTGGTTTGACATTCCCTTCTCCAGTGAACCACTTTTTGTATTTATATCTATGAAATGATGCTATGGTTTTGCCCCAGTGATATGTAAACAGTTTGAAATGACCAGTAGAGAGAATCACTCTCAGCTTATTTCTGTCCAACATTTGCTCTTTTTTTAAAAAAAAAAAAAATCTTTTTATACAATTTTAAAGATTACTCTCCATTTACAGTTATTACAAAATATTGGCTGTATTCTCCAGGTTGTATAAAACATCCTTGAGCCTGTTTTATGATGAGTCGTTTGTGCCTTCCACTCTTCTACCCCTGTATTTTCTCCCGCCACCACCACTTGCGCCAACGTTTTGTTCTCTGAATCTGTGAGACTGATTATACTGTCTTATACTTACAGTTCTTTATAAGTTTAGATGCACATATCCTTGACATCATACAGCGTTTGTCTAAGTCACAAGCATGATGCCCTCTAAGAACATCCATGTTGCTGGAAATGGCAAAATCTTGTTTTTTTTTTTTACGGCTGAGTAGTATTCCACTGTATGTATGAAAATCCCTCTTCTTTATCCACTCATCTGTTGGTGGACACTTCAGTTACTTCCAAGTCTTTGCAATTGTAAATAATGCTGCTATGAACATTGTAGTGCCTATATCTTTTCGAATTAGTGTTTTTGTTTTTGGGGGGTGTATATACCCTGGAGTGCAATTGCAGTCATATGTAGTTCTATTTTTGCTTTTTTTTAAAGCCTCCATTCTGTTTTCCACAGTGGCTGCACCAAATTACATTCCCACCAACAGTACATGAGGATTTTCTCCACATCCTTACCAGCATTTGTTATTTGTATATGCTTTAACGATAGCCATTCTTGCAGATGTGAGACATCTCATTGTGGTTTTGATTCACATTGCCCTGGTGATTAATGATATTGAGCATCTTTTTATGTGCCTGTTACCCATCTGCTTTTCCTCTTTGGAAAAACATCTATTAAGTTTTCTGCCCATGTTAAAAATCGAGGTGTTTTTTTTTTTTTTTTGATACTGAGTTGTATATTGTCACCCTGCTTATTTAACTTATATGCAGAGTACATCATGAGAAACGCTGGGTTGGATGAAGTACAAGCTGCAATCAATGTTGCCGGGAGAAATATCAATAACCTCAGATATGCACACCACCCTTATGGCAGAAAGTGAAGAGGAACTAAAAAGCCTCTTGATGAAAGTGAAAGAGGAGAGTGAAAAAGTTGGCTTAAAACTCAACATTCAGAAAACTAAGATCATGGCATCTGGTCCCATCACTTCATGGCAAATAGATGGGGAAACAGTAGAAGCAGTGGCTGACTTTATTTTTCTGGGCTCCAAAATCATTACAGATTGTGATTGCAGTCATGAAATTAAAAGATGCCTGCTCCTTGGAAGGAAAGTTATGACCAACCTAGACAGCATATTCAAAAAACAGAGATATTACTTTTCCAACAAAGGTCCGTCTAGTCAAGGCTATGGTTTTTCCAGTGGTCATGTATGGATGTGAGAGTTGGAGTATAAAGAAAGCTGAGAACCAAAGAATTGATGCTTTTGAACTGTGGTGTTGGAAAAGACTCTTGAGGATCCCTTGGACTGCAAGGAGATCCAACCAGGCCAACATAAAGGAGATCAGTCCTGGGTATTTATTGGAAGGACTGATATTGGAGCTGAAACTCCAATACTTTGGCTACCTGATGTGAAGAGCTAACTCATTTGAAAAGACCCTGGTGCTGGGAATGATTGAGGGCAGGAGGAGAAGGGGAGGATGGAGGATGAGATGGTTGGATGGCATCACTGACACAATGGACATGGGTTTGGGTGGACTTTGGGAGTTGGTGATGAACAAGGAAGCCTGGCGTGCTGCAGTTCATGGGGTCGCAAAGAGTCAGACACGACTGAGTGACTGAACTAAACTGAACTGTATGCCACATTTGCTCTTTACTATTGAGATTCATGGGAAGATCCCTTGGGTGAGGGCATGGCAACCCACTCCAGCATTCTTGCCTGGAGAATCCTGTGAACAGAGGAGCCTGGTGGGCTACAGTCCATAGGGTCACAAGAGTCGAACTCGACTGAAGCAACTTAGCATGCATAGGTTGAGATTCAGGTAGAGTTAAAAAGCCAAAAATCACTATAGGAACTGCCATATTTACTCATGTTTCTGTCATTTTTGAAATCCCTCCGTTCCTTCAGACTACATTTTGGGGTGAAGGAAATTAATATTTTTTAAATCATCTTTTTTCTTTTCTCCCCTTACATTCTTCTCTGTTTGAGACAATGACTGCTGCTGCTGCTGCTGCTGCTGCTGCTAAGTCACTTCAGTTGTGTCCAACTCTGTGCAACCCCATAGACAGCAGCCCACCAGGCTCCCCCGTCCCTGGGATTCTCCAGGCAAGAACACTGGAGTGGGTTGCCATTTCCTTCTCCAATGCATGAAAGTAAAAAGTAGTTGTGTCCGACTCTTAGTGACCCCATGGACTGTAGCCCACCAGGCTCCTCCGTCCATGGGATTTTCCAGGCAAGAGTACTGGAGTGGGGTGCCATTGCTTTCTCCGGAGGCAATAACTACCACTGCCCATAAGATGCTGTCTTGAGTGGCAGCATCAAGGAGGGTGGTGCCCTCCTTGCTGCCTCCCTGCTCCCTGTAAGTTTATGTTTATTGTTCTTCCACCTTCTCTGGAAGGTGAGAAGGGCTGTTGGCTGGCAGATACTCTGTTTATATTCTAGGGAGACATGAGCAATGTACTTGACTAATATTTCCCTCCTCCCTCAGTGGGAACAAAGCTATTATATTCCCAAATCTGAAGGGAATAAGTTCAGGAAATCCCTGGGAAATAATCATGTATCTTCCCCCTCACATCCACCCCTCCTTGTAATATCTCTTTTAACAAACTCGTTACTCCTTGATGGGGAGTAGAAGGTCCATTACGCTTTGGCACTGATTGTATTCTACTTTGTTTTCCTTGGTGTTCTTTCAAAGTTAAAGCCAATAAGTTCAAACTTTGTGGGTTCTTCCATGATACCCGATGCAGTCTATTTAAGACTCTTGTGTGGAATTTATCTGTCTGTGTTTGCCTTCCCTACCAGACTGTATTCTCAAGATGCATGGAGTCAGCCTAGTAGCAGAAATACGATGAGAACCCATGAAGTATTTGTTAAACCATTGAATCTCACCTGCATGTTGCAGCCTTGTCCTACCGTGATCAGTAGTTTCCCTCTTCTCTGTGTTAGAATAATATTTGATTACATTTCTGCCACTGGATTTGCCATAGTGAGTTCTGGTTGTTTTGCATTTGTCTCCCATACCAGGTGTGAGTGCCTTAGTAATCTGTATGCCACTGAGGGGTTGCTCAATGCTGTGAATGTAGCAGGCCTAGCCATTCATTCACAGGGCAGTGGAGATGTGCAGTGTAAAACTGAGGCTTCTGATCTTCCTAAGCCCCACGTCCTGGGTCTGGAGTCTGTAATGGGATGGTGTGTGTGTGTGTATGTGTGTAAGAGAGAAAGAGGGAGAGTGAGATTGAGAAAACAGGGTGGTAAGGGTGGAAGAGAGAAACTAATTATAATTTAACCTATGAAATTACAACCAATTTAATAATTGAAGCAATCTTTTTAGGTAACTCACTTTTTGAAAAATTTAAATAATTAAGACTTTCAGATTTCCTTGTTATTCTCCCTGCTGCTGTCCCAAGCAGCACAGGTCCATGTGTTCTTGTGTTGTCCTCTGGTGTCTCTTGTCCACTTGGTCACTGAAGGTCTTGGTGACATCTCTGGCCAAGGTCTTTGATTGTGTCCTTCCCCACCCTTTTGGCTCTGCTGAGCTCCTGTGACACTGTGGCCCTACTGAGGTCTGGCTGTAACTCCCACCCAGTCCCTGGCTTGGGGGGATGCCCTTGGGGTGCTAAGTCATGGTGGCACCACTGGTAGCTCTCCCAGTCAGCACTCGCAGCTGCTGCCCTTGTCCTGCTTGAAGGCATGGGGGACCCTTACACCCTCCTCCTCCCTGCTCAGGAGCTAAGAGAGACTTGAGGGATCTGAACTGTAGCTTCCCTCTGTCTAAACAGTCATACAGTAGCTGCTTTTACTCTGATGGTGCCATCCTGGGTTGATGTGAGGGTGTCCCAGGAGTGACCTCAGAGGTCGTCTCCTTGCTGAGTCTAAAACAGAAAGTCGGGCTGAATGCCTCAGCTCTCAGCTTTCGCTGTCCCCACTGATACTCCCCTCTCAGAGCCCTGGTCCAGGACCTACTCGCTTCACAGAATCTTCTTTACCCAGACTCCTCTTTTCACTGCTCTCTGGGGTCTCATCATGGTGGGAATGGCTATTGTGACCACAGGGATGGGGACACAAAACAGGAAATGACAACACAAAATACTCTTTTTTGTTCCATGCAGTGAATTCAGGTGGCAGAAATCCCCACACTAGGAGGAACTAAGGTTTTAGGTAAGGGAAGTCTAGTAGGTGGATCACGGAGGTCATGAGTTTTAGCTTGTCACTTCCTATTCCAGTGATGTCTTTGGAATGGCGTTCAGGGAAATGGGAGGGTGTGGGGACTAAGAGAACAAGGGAAGGGAGACGTCCACCCCTGGTCCATGGAGGGCAGGAGTAAATAGACCAGAACCAAAGGCACACACAGAAGTAGCCAGGGCTGTTCACTGAATCTCATTATGTTTGACTGTAAATTTGAAGACCAGTCCCAACTCTGATAAAGATGCTCATGTTGTTCTCGTTTCACACCAGTGAGGGACTGAGCTCAGCCGCTTCTCAGACTCCACTGGGAGGCTCGTAATCAGGGGTCACACTTACTCTGTGTGGCCGTAGGCTTTGCTGGGCAGTGGACAGAGCAGGTGCCCTCTCTGCTGTGATGCCAGGCCAGAGATATCACTGAGCCCCAGTTGTTTGTGTTGGTAGCCTGGTAGAGAGAAAGGAAAACTCCTTTAGAAACATTTGACAGCATAGGCTTGAACGCAATCCTCCTTCCTCAACATTTTGCAGATCTCCCGGATGCTTCTAAAGAGTCGATATCAAGTATTGAACGTTACGTGGTGTCTTGGTGTCTCTTTTTCCTTTAATAGAGAATCATTCAGTGGAACTGTTTCTTCTTCTTTCTAGTCCCTGAGACAAAGTCTAAAGCTCTTCTGAAAAAAAAAGTCCTTATGCTTTTTTACATTCAATAAATAGGACATATTACGATACCACATAGGTTCAAGTGTTGTTAAAAAAAATCTTACAGAGTATGTGCCGAGATTTAGGAGGCTTTAAAAATGCTAAATGAGGAAGTTCTAGTTCAGTAGAGGCTCACACTGCTCCTGAGGGGAAAACTCCAAAGAATTAGAAAATTTTTTAAACCATAAAAATTACCATCGTGAACAGTGAGGAATAGTTTACTTGGGGCAAGCAGAGTGCTTTATCCATATTGATCCATTGGCATTTGCTATGATTACTGCTAATTCCTTTGTAAATCAACTCTTCTTGAAGCTTCTGACAGAAAATAGATAATAGGGGATGACTTTGGTTCCTAAATATTTATGGGAGTTGGGTCCTGTATTATTAGCATTTACCTCATTCAGTTACCTGAGCTAGTCAAGCTTGTGTTTTTTCTAACCGCAGGGGTTGGGTAGGGGAATGTTAGGTGTAGGGGGGTGTTAGGTGTAGGGACAGGCAAGAAGATGGGTGCTATTTTAATAAAAGGAAAATAAAACAAGTTTGAGCCTTAATATGCAAAGACATGGAGGCAGTGCTGGTGAGTGAGATAATAATGTCTGAATAAAAAGTCTGCTGAGCTCTTTTTTTTCTTATAATGTGTAGCAAAATAATGAAATTTCTGCTTTGGACACATTCAGTTATCAGAATTTGCTAGAGCAGACTGACAGTGTATGATAATAATGATGATAATAACAAACACTACAGATCCATACCTGCCCATACCTGCCCCCTACCCCCAAAATATTGCAAAGGGATTTATGGTTGGCAGGAAATTGAGTGGCAATTTGCTTGAAAACAAATGTCAAAAGTTAGGAATGTGCAAATTGTTTTCCTGTTTGATTGGAAACGACTATACAGTGCAACATAATCACATGCAGGCACCACAGGCGCAGGTTCTTTCACACGCCAACTTACCCTACTGCATCAAGCCTCAGGCCTGGCTTGGAGCTTCCTCCTTTACAAGCCCTTCATGGCCACTCCCTGGTGGCTCAGACGGTAACTCATCTACCTGCAATGTGGGAGACCAGGGTTCAATCCCTGGGTTGGGAAGATCCCCTGGAGAAGGAAATGGCAACCCACTCCAGTACTCCTGCCTAGTAGGAGTAGGAGTAGATGGAGGAGCCTAGTGGGCTACAGTCCATGGGGTCACAAAGAGTCAGACACGACTGAGTGACTTCACTTTCTTTCTTTCTTTCATGGCCCCTCGGGGTAGTAAAATTAACCTCAGAATAAAACAAGCTTCTGAGGATGAACTGAAAGAGGGAAAGAAAATGCAAGAAAGGAGAGGGCCCCACACTTCAGAGGGCCCAAGGGATTGTGGCCAGCAAAGGTGGAATCAGTGACCCCTTAGTTGAGTCCCTGGGGTTCTGCCTCCCTCATCTTATTTGTGTGCTGACCACTTGCTGGCGTCTCAGTTTCCTCAGTTGTTCCTGAACACCTCTAGCATGAAATCTTGAGTCTGTCTCTGTTTCTCACCAAGCTTCAGACATCCCTGGAGGTAAGCCCTCCTTGGGTCCTCTCCAAAGCCATCAGAGATGGTGAACAGCTCACCTGTGAATGTCTCTCTCCCACGATACAGGAGAGGCCAAAGGGGAGGATCTGGGAGACAGACCCTAAATGTGTCACATGAACAGGGAGGCCCTTATGAAACCTGCAGGATAAGGGCAACTCAAGTGCAGCCTTGGACCTGATATTGATATCCACCTCAATGTTGCATGAGCTGGAGGACTGTGTCTCTTTTTTTAAATTAAGCTTTTTATTTGGAGATAACTGTAGATTCACACAAGGAACAGTAACAGAGAGACTTCCACGCACCCTTTGTGCAGTTTTCCCTAGTGGCAACGTGTTGCAAAACCATGGTACAACCAGGATATTAACATTAGCACAATACACCAACCTTCTTCAGCGTCCCCCAGTTTCATTGTACTCCTCTGTGCGTGTGTTTAGTTTTATGCAATTTTATTCTGTGTGTAGATTTGTGCATGCATTATTACACTCAAGGCACAGAATTATGCCATCATGACAAGACTCTTTTTTACAAGCATCTTCATTCTACATTCCTCTCCCTCTAAACCCTGGCAACCGCTAACCTGTCCTTCATGTCATAATTTTGTCATTTCAAGAAGTTTTATATTAATGGAATCATATAGTATTTAACCTTTGGGAACTGGCTTTTGTTATTCAGGATCATTCCCTTGAGAACAGTCTCAGTTTTATTAGAATAATTGGGAGGTTACCTCATAGTCAGGCTAATTATGTCTCTCAGTTCAATGGATTATAAAGTTAACAAGTCATTTTAACATACAGTATTTCATGTAATCATCTCAGCAGAGTAGAAACAAAAGGCTTAAAAGGAATGACAAGCATGGGTGACAGGACTCCATTTTCTAGCTGTGGCGGAGATGGGCTGGCTCTCCACCCAACCTGCTTCCTCATCCTCCAGGGCATTCACCTGGACTACATCTCCCACCTTCTTTTTAGGAAAGATGTGGCCATGTGACTGGATTCTGGGCCATGGCAAGTTTATGCATATACACACACACACATATATGTATACACACACACAAAGTAACTGTATAATGGTACAGTACAAAAGCAATTGTATAAACACATATATAAAGCAATTGTATTTATATATGCTGATATATAAATATATTTATCTCTGTAAATAGGTTCTATTACCATATTTAGGTGATGAGTTCCAATCCAGCCTCTCACACATGTCCTTCCATCTTCTTTTTCCTTCTATGGCAATCTTGGAAACTTAGGTGGAACTTAGTGGAGCCATCATTGGGCCCACAATCCTGATTTAACTCTCCGGGATCTCTTGACCTTCAGAGTTCTGAGTCACCAGGGGTGTGGGGATGGCCACTGCGGATCTGGAGGCCAAGGAGGGGAGGGAAACAATAGCAGACTAACACTTCCTTTCTTGCCATTTCCTCCCAGGTCTGGTGGGGCTGCCTTCTGTCCTATAGCATGGACACACACTGCCCGGCCCTCACACGTTCAAAGCAGTGTCCTTAAGTGACCTGAGGAGTTTCTCACAGTTTTCTTTGAGTTTTGTTTTTTATTTCTATAATTCTCCTGGAAATTAATTTTAAGGAAGAGAACTGTGCTAATTCAGCATCTCTTTAACCATTCTTTGTAGATTTTATGTTTAACTTGATACTATTTCTATTATTGGGCTTCCGTGGTGGCTCAGACAGTAAAGAATCCACCTTCAATGCAGGAGCCTCAGTTTTGATCCCTGGGTCAGGAAGATCCTCTGGAGAGGGAAGTGGCTACCCATTCCAGTATTCTTGCCTAGGAGATCCCATGGGCAGAAGAGCCTGGTAGGCTTCAATCCATGGCGTCACAAAGAGTCGGACATAACTGAGCGATTAACAGACACACACATTTACACTATTACAAGAAAAAAGTGAGGGAATAAGTAGTCTTAGATGCATTTAACTAAAACTGTGTTTTGGGCATGGTCAGATTCCTGTGAGTTTGCTGGGTGAGTGAGCTTTAGCTTTTCTGATAATCATACCAACACAATGCAACTCAGATTGAGTAAGGGACTGAATTCAGGAAAGGCAAGTGAGGGAGCCATGGAGTTGGGTTGACTCTTAAGATGCAGAGGAACATGTCTCTGTGTTGTTCCAACCTTCCTGAATGTTCCTGCAAGCTTCCTTCTCATTTCTGCTCATCTTCTTTCTCTCATTACCACCATTCAAAGATGTTTTTAGTTCTTCTCATTTTTTAGTCTATTGAAACAGATGTTTTTGAAGTGGAATGTTTATCAGCAGAGGAAAGGGATGGTAATTCTTTCCACATGAATAGCTGCAAATGAAAAATGGCTTCTGGAACTTACCTTTTGGCAGCCTGGCAGTATTTCATCTACTTTTCCCTCCACAGTCTGCAGCATGGCCTGTGGTCAATTCTGAATGATGCTTATTCACAGCTTTTCTTTTATTTCTTTTTCCTGAAAAACAATGACCAAAAGAGTGGGTTCATATATTAACATGCTTTTCCAATAATCTCTGCCAACCTAGAGTCAGACTGCAGGTTTTTTTACACTGTTTCCTTTTAACAAAATACGTGAGCTGGGTGATGGTAAAAACAAGTAAGGGATAAACTGGAACTAGTTCTTTAGATGGAGAAGGAAATGGCAACCCACTCCAGTATTCTTGCCTGGAGAATCCCAGGGATGGAGGAGCCTGTTGGGTGCCGTCTATGGGGTCGCACAGAGTCGGACACGACTGATGCGACTTAGCAGCAGCAGCAGCAGTTCTTCAGAAGACCAAAATGACAGTGGGGAGAACTCCTTTCTAAATTACTGTGTTGTGTTACTGCGAGAACTGCAAAGTAATAAAGTTGATATCAACTCTAAAGGGACTGAGACTTAAACCCTGGGTCGTAATACTTCTGGAAGTGAAAATATGAGGCTTCTCTTCAACCAGCAGTGCTTTTTGCCTGGTGTTCACAGATTCCATGGCGTGCACACATACTCACTCACTCAGTCTCACACCCATGCATCCTGAAGGGAGATTTACTTGGTTGAAAAGTAACTAGGAGAAGGCAGAATACGCAGGACTACTCCACGGCATAGCCTCATGAAAGCAAAAGGAATGCAAATATTCATTAGAAAACCCACAGTGACCAGGAGAGTTTGTAGTGTTTTCTTGAGTGGACATCTGAAGAATGGATCTATGCTAATGGGATAGAAAAATCACACATAGAGTAGGATAATCAGAAAAGTATTTATTTTTAGTTTTTAAATTTTTCTTGCAGCAGATTTCTTTGCCTACTTACGTTGCGTTTATGTTACTATCAAAGCATGTGTGTCAATCCTTACATATGCCAGCTGGGTGTTGAGAGGAGAGGGCTAGAATAGTGAGGTGGTCAAGGGTACAGGCCCAGATTAAATGCTTTATAATTAATCTTGATATTTGGTAATATAAGTCCTTCAGGTTTGTTCTTTATAATCAAAACCATATTTGGCATATTTGGTTGTTTGCATTTCCAAATAAATTTTAAAATCAATCTGTCAATTTACACCAAATGACCTGTGATGAATTTGTTGGGATAACATTGACTCCATAGGTAAATTTAGGCAAAATTTGTATTTCTAAAATATTGAGTTTATAATTTATGAACATATACTATCCTTATGTTTATTTAGGCCATTTAAGTTTCTCTCAATATATCTTCCCCTGGAGAAGGAAATGCAACCCACTTCAGTGTTCTTGCCTGGAAAATCCCATGGATGAAGAGCCTTGTGGGCTATAATCCACGGAGTCATAAAGAATGACTGAACACATACACACACACAATAATATCTTACAGTTTTCGTAGGGTACTTTTTTATATGTTGAAGGATTTGTTTTTAGATACTTTCTATGTTGATGCTTTTGTAGATAGTACCATGTTCTAATTGTTTATTGCTGTTTTTCTAGTTATCTTGCTTAATTCACCTTTTGATTTTAATAATTTATTTGTGAATTATTTTAGGTATCCTATCTTAAGTATTATTTCATCTGTAGTGACAGTTTTATTTTTTCTTTCAAGTCCTCATATCTTTTATCCATTCTTTTTTCTTATTAAACTGGTGAAAAATTCTCATACAATCTTGAAGAGAAGTAGTAGTATTAGAGCTAATTCAATAGGAAAGTTTTCCATGTTTCAGGATTGTGTATGATTCTTTGCTATATCATTTCTGTTTTAAAGACCCAGTATTGGAAATTCACGTTCATTCCTTTGCTGAGATATTTATCACTTACATGCTTTCTCTAAGTCTTTTATGATGATCATATGATTTTTCTCTCTTATTCCTGTTAAAATAGTGAATAACGTTTATTCATTGATTTAAAGTGTTAAATCAACCTTGGATTCTTGTAAGTTTGCTTGGATTCTTACTGTTTGCTTTCTTTTCTATCACTGGATTTAATTTGTTAAAATTTCATTTAGGATGTTTGCATCTATGTTCATAAGAGAAACTGTCTTGTAATTCTTTTCCTATGATGTCCCTGTTTGGTTTTGGAATCAAGAGTATGTTGGCCCCATAAAATGAGTTGGAATATGTTTCTGCTTTTGCTTTTCTCTGAAAGACTGTGTCGGTTCCTCTTCGAATGTTTAGATGAATTCATTGATAAAGAGATTTAGCACTGTAGTTTTGTTTGTGGGAAAACAGTAAACTATGGATTCAGTTTCTTTGCTAAGTATAGAAATATTCATATTTTATCCTTTCTTCTGTCAGTTTTGATAAATTTTCATGTAATTTTCCCTTTTTATCTAAAATTTTAAATGTATCTGCAGAAAAGTACTTGTGATATCCTTTTATTACAGATTTGTAGGATGTTGTTTTTGATGTTGTCTACTTGTGCCTTTTGTTTTCTCTTGATCAGTCTTGTGTGGCCTTTAATTAAGATTTCAAAAATATAGCTTTTGTTGATTATCCCTGTTATTAAGTTTTTTTTCCTACTAAAGTTTTGCTTTTGTGTTTATTTTTTGCTATCTTTATCAAAAAAAGAGGTTTCTATTGATTATTTCTGTTTTTAAGTTTGTTTCTACTGAAGTTTTGCTTTTATGTTCATGTTTTGCTTTTACTTTATTTGAATTTATTTTTTCTTTTTAAAATTTCTTGAGGTGGATAGTGAAGTCACTTATTTTCAGATTTTTTCCTTTTCTCATATGTCCACATAAGGTCTATACATTTCCCTCTAAGTAGTACTTTACTTGAGTAATACAGGCTTTGATGAATCATATTTTTATTAGCGTTTAAAATTATATTCTGATTTAATCTTTGATTATTTAGAAGTTTCTTCATAGATTTTCAAGCTTTTGGAGTATATCTAGACATTTTTTTTTGCTACTGATTTCAAGCTGAGTTCCACTGTTGTCATAGAACATTATCTGTATGATTTCAGTTAGCTGCAACTTGCTGAGGCTTCTGCTGTTACCCAGCATAATGTCAGTTTTTGATGACTTTACATGTGTGCTTGAAGAGAATGTTTTATTTTGCAGCTGGGTATAGTGTTCGGTATATGTTCAATTATGTCAGTTTTATGAATGATGTGATGTAAAATCTTCTATAACCTTACAATTATTTTTATTAGTTAGTAGATTATAAGAGAGGCATGAAAAAATACAGATATGAACCTACGTACCAATTTTGTTTTCTTCAGTGAAACGATAATTAGACCCCGATAATTGACTTAAATCTCTTTGTATGTCTGCCTCAAGTATGTGTAATTGAGAACCATAAAAGCATTTTTTTTATTTATGGCATTGACAGTAGGTAAAGTTTACATAACTGGGCTATTTTTGCCAGTTTTATTTTTGTTGGTGACTCGATGGACATGAGTTTGAGCAAGCTCCAGGAGTTGGTGATGGACAGGGAAGCCTGGCATGCTGCAATCCATGGGGTCGCAAAGAGTTAGACACGACTGAGTGACTGAACTGAACCGATTCTTTGTTTTGGTTTGGAGGTCAGCTAAATCAGGAAACCGTATGCCTAAAACAAGCCATTTCCCAGAAATTATTAGAAGCAATGATCCATACTGCCACCTTGGTCATGCAACACCCTAAGCAGAGTGCTGTCACATGAGAGATAATATTCATATATGTTCAGGGTACCAGACAAGCCTAATTACAACAAAAATATATATAATTTTCCTACTCACTGAGTCCCTATGGTCTTCTACTCGTCTGCTAGATTGATCTTTCTAAAATGCCAATCTTATCATGCCACTCCCATCCCACTTAAAATTTCTCCAAAGGCTCCCCATTGTCTCCAGGAGAAAATGAAATTTCTTTAGCTTGGTCTGCTAAGTCCACCAGGGTCTGACTTCCACTGTCTTCTAAAGTTTTATCTCTTCTTGTCCCCTGAGTTCCAACCACATTGGGATTCCTTGAATGTATCACTATCTTCCCAGTCCACCAGTTTCTCCATTCCATCTTGCTGGCCTGGCTGATGTCTATCTGGCCTTGATTCAGCTCTGATATCCCCTCCTCTAGAGAGGGCCTTGTGACTTGGCGATTCCTCTCCTGTGTGCTTTCTTAGCACCCCTGTCTCATGCTGCCATCACGCTTGCTGTACTTGTGGGGTGAGTTCTGATTAGTTGTCTGTCTTCCCTAGTTGAGAGAAGGCAGTGCATATTCCCACTTTGTACTCCTGGAGCCTATCACAGTACCTGCATTCAGAGAGCACCCAGACAAGGCTGAAGGGATGTTTCAAGGACCACAATGTTAATTATGGAAACAAACAGATATCCAGAAAAATATTCAAATGGTATCATTGGATGACATTAAAGCATGAGCCTGCAATCCCATTTGGAGGAGTTGTTTCAGTTTGCTTTCTATGGCATTTAGGTAAGTGGCAGGAATGGGAGTGACATAGAGGAAACAGGTGTGTGGAAAGTATACAGAGACGCCTTTGGTTTGCAAATACATGGATGTGATGAACTGAGATGATGGTTTTTTTTATTATTCAAATGAAGTTTTAGGGCTCATGATTCACTGGGGCATGGACGGGAAGTGCTGTAAAGGATCCAGTTCCTTTTGACATTCTTTCAAACTAAACAAAGCCTGTCTGAGACAACAGCCTTTGTAGGCTACACTGGCATTTTAGGACTGCTTATCCATTCTCAGGGAGAATAACCTTGGACAGAATGGACAGATAGAAGAAAGCATGTTTCATGGCTTCTTATTCCAGTCTATTTTTGCTTGTGTTTTTCTGATTTCATTCTAGCAGCATTTAAAGCTCAATAAATATATGTGCTCTTGAAGCCTAGTGTTGAAGGGTTTTGCAGACCTCACTTGGATAGGGAATTGTGCCAAGTCCATTTTAGGGTGCTTGTCTAAGTTATACAGTTGAGTCAAAAAGTTGCTTCCTAATAAAGTCAACTTTGTTGGTCCTAGAAATTATCTTTGTGGGAAAAGAAAAGAGACTTTGTCTTTTCCACTTGCCTTCCACGTTCCAAAATACAATGAGCAGGTCTTGCCTCATTTAGTGTCTCTCTTCCAAAAGTTTTCTGTAATCCAAATAATGACATGGTCTCCAAGTGTTCATCCAGGACTTGCACTGGACCTGAGGGTACTGGGAGCCGAAGGGATGTAACGTTTCATCATATGCCTTGCAGCAGAGAAGCTTAGAGAAAGCAAAGTGTTTATGTGGAGAAATGGAAGACTCATGTAAAGATGGCAGAGGCTCATCCACAATGAAATGATACACTATCTTAAGAGAAAGGCTGCTTCCCTGATGGTTCAGCAGTAAAGAATCTGCCTGCCAATGCAGGAGATGCGTGTTCAATCCCTCGGTTGGGAAGATCCCCTGGAGGAGGAAATGGCAATCCATTCTGGTATTCTTGCCTGGGAAATCCCATGGACAGAAGAGCCCAGCAGGCTATAGTCCAGGGGTTCACAAAGAGTAGGACATGAGTGAACACACACACACACGTGCACTTAACGAGAAAGGCGTCTAGCCAAAGTTTGAAAGTGTGAGCTATTCCTAAAATGGTGTTGCGCTTCTATACTGGAACTATTATCTGGCAGCCACAGTGACAGAAATGGATGGGGTGCTGGAAACTATGAACATTCACTCAAAAGAGAAACTTTATTATTCTTATTGCTTTACATTTCCCTTCTCCCTCCCTCCCTCCCTCCCTTCCTTTAGGTTCCTGGACCAAAAATCCTTTTGAATAGTATTAGAAAACTAGCTGTACTACAGCTTACCATGGGACCTGTCCTTGGGAACACTGGACTTTTAGGTAAAATGAATTAAATGGAAAAACATCCAGACAGACTTTACTGGGAAAAAAAAGGAAGGCACCTGAGCCTTTCTGCTTAACTAGTCTCTCCAAGTCTCACAAAAATTGTTTGTAGTATGGGTATGAAGGATTTTGGCTGTTTTCAGACAACTCTTAAGATGGATTGAGCTTTAGGGTAAACCTGTACTATGATGAAAAATAGGTAAGGGTGCCTCCATATTCCCAGAAACCTTAAGACATTTTTCAGTTTTTGAGACGAGTTCATGACTAGTGGTAAAAGAGCTAATTTGAAAGTCTGCTCACAAAGCAGCAATTTCACCAACAGGTAGCCTGTAGGTGGCAGAGTGGGGTGGGGGTCAAGGCAGAATGTTCTAAGAAGTATAAAGGATTAGAGAAGAGGGCGGACTGTGGGGCCAGTGAAGCATCACCCACCTGAGTGCTCCCCTAAAGCCCAACAATATTTGAAAATAGGGATCTGGAATTTCCTAGGGTTTGTGTGGATGGTTTAGTCACTAAGTCACATCTAACTCTTGCAACCCACTGGACTGTCACCCGCCAGGCTCCTCTGTCCATGGGATTTTCCAGGCAAGAACACTGGAGTGTTTGCTGTTTCCTTCTCCAGGGGATCTTCCCGGCTCAGGGATCAAAGCCAGGTCTCCTGCACTGCAGGCAGATTCTTTACTGACTGAGCTACCAGGTCTTTCCATTTGTGTGGCAGCTGCATAAAGCAGGAAGCCAGCAGCTATGTGGACAGGGAAAGCTGTAACTTACACCTGTGACAGGTCCTAGTCCGAATAGGAGCTGGGTATATAGAAAGTTGGTCACTATTTTTTTTCAATTCTTAGTCTTTTTGTTGTCGGATTTCATTTCTTTTTAACTACATCTTCTCTCAGTATGTCCACTTTTATTACCTATGATTTCAGCCTTCACCTTTGTTTCTCAGATCTGTTTTCTTGAATTTTATTGAACACAAAGCAGATGCTCTCTAAAATTTACTTGTGTTTTCAGTAGTGAATTTTTCTTTTCAAAAGTGAGTCCTTTCTCTGCAATTTGAAGATGATTCTCTACTTTTTTTTTTAATTGCTGAATCTTTTTGGAATTTTTTTTTTCCTGGTTAGTTGTCCTTGAATAAAAAGAGGTGAATGTCTCTGGGTGTTTTCCATAACACCATGGATGTGTTGGCATAGATTGCTTCATGTCTGCCAGAGTGTTGGTGGACCTTTCACTCATCTCATCTAGAGAGATGGAGTGGATATGAATTTCTAGTAAGTCTTAGGGATCTTGAAGATACCCTTGTTTTAAGTGGAAGATAATTGCTTTACAAGGTAGTATTGGTTTCTGCCATACAGCAGCATGAATCAGCCATAGGTTTACACATGTCCCCTCCCTCTTGAAGCTCCCTCCAACCTCCCTCCCACCCTTTGAAGATACTTTATTTTGTGTCATTTCTTCTCTGGGTTTGTAGAAGCCACTGGGCTAGGGGTTTGCTTCTGTTTACAGCTCTCTGTTGAGTCAGGCTGGATTACTGGGTTGTAATCCAGCGGGTCACACTGGTTGGCTTATGCTGGATACATAGGTGTGGCTGTGTTCAGTGTCTGTCCAGCTCTACTGGTGACTACATCTAGTTGAAGCCCTATGCTGCTGATTTTCTGCTCGTTGTGACATGATGCCTGGGGCTTTCTGGGGAGATGATTTTCAGTGCTGCTGATCTGAACTGCTGAGTGGGAGCACCACCCCGGGTCTGGCCTGGGGTCCTGGACTACATATTGCAGATTGATGTACAGCTCTTCACGACTTGATCCACAATACTGTACTTTCATGACTTAATTCTCCCAATACTGTACTTTCCCCGGATTGGGAATTATTAAGAATGGATATAAAATGATATTCCATATAGTGTTCTTAGTAATTTCAATTGTTTTTGACTGATTATAATTAATTTTTAGTTCATAAAAGTGACACAGGAAGCATTTATACTATGAATAGGAACTTATCTAGAAAAGAAGGGTCAGTCGTTTTCACGTGTAGTTGTCTTTGTATAATGAGCATTATATTTCACCTGCCACTCCTTTTTAATGTTTTTAAACTACTTGTCCATTTTGTCAAGGTTGGCTTTGTTACATTTAAGTCATAAATCAAGAATCCATTTAATTGGAGACCCACAAATCTATCCTCCTTGAAAGGTCACTATCCCAGAGTTTGCCTTAAAGTATTTGTTTTTGTTTTCTGTAAAAGCATATGAATGATGAAATTTTGAGCTTGTCCACACCTGAGAATATATTTGTTGGCTTCATATATACATGACAATTATACTAAATATAGGTAAATATTTGTTGGTGTTTAGTTGCTAAGTCATGACAACTCTTTGTGACCTCATGGACTGTAGCCCACTAGGCTTTTCTGTCCATAGAGTTCTCTAGGCAAGAATACTGGAGTAGGTTGCCATTTCTTTCTCCACGGAATCTTCCCAGACCAGGGATTGAAACTATGTCTCCTGTGTCTCCTGAATTGGCAGGCAATTCTCTACCACTGAGCCACCAGGGAAACCCATAGGTATATCTAGATATCTTGAATTTTGCTGTATTATTCTCCAAAACTGGTATTGTTATTAAATTGGTTTCTGATATTGGGCATGGTGGAAGTCTATGGCTAGCTTGAATTTTTGTTACTTTGTAAGTAATATATTTTTCTTAATGTTTTCTTTTTTAATTTTCAGAGATAAAAAATGACAACAGAATATGTTGGATTTTTTTCTGGTTTTATTTGATCCCTTTTCATCTGCTTTAAAGGTTTTTCCTCAGTCTAGGAAAACTTATTTGATTAAAGCTGCTTCTGTTTGTTTCTTAGGGACATCCTTTTGTAGGAAGAGAGAATCATCTGGTTCTTACTTCTATTCATCTTATATGTTCCCTCATAATTTTTTGTGTTTTGTCTTCTCTTAGGTTTTGAGAACTGCGATGGGTCCTATTTGAAATTCATATCAAACCCTGGTAGAATCTTTAAGCCCTAAATTAAGGGAGAAAGTTTTTAGAAAGCTTACATTTACCCTCATTTTACTTTGCCAGTGGAGAGTCCACACAGCCTATTGGGTAGTTTGGCTTCTGAAGTGAGAGTCAGAATTAGAGGCAGACTTAGCCAGGAACATTTTTTGCTAAAGAGCTTCCATTCCTTATTTGGAACAGTTCTCAGGGCTTGCTTCTGCGGTCTCCCCATTCTTTGGCAGGCTGGCTGTCCAGTGTGTGTGAGTGACTGGTACACCCTTCCATGCCAGCTCCCTGTCTTGGGCTGCCTGGGAAACCAGAATATTTCCTAATGCTGCTAATGGGATCCATAGGCTGACTCTCACCTCCAAGAGTGCAGAGGCCTCTGCTTATTTCCTTTGCATATTTCCCTTTTGCATGATGGAGATTCACAAGTCAGCTAGCCATTACCCTCCATCTAATTTCTTTTGTATTTTACATCACTGAAATTCCTGGAAATTTCTTTTGTATGGCTTACCCTCTTGTCTACTTTATAAGGTTGATCCCGAGCTTTTCCTCCTTCATTATTGTTTATCATTTTCATGTAGATCTGGAGGGGAGTAGTTTATGCCTTGTGGAGAAGTTGACCTGTCCTGCCTTTATGAATGCAAGCCTGAGAATATTTTGAAGTCAAAAAAGTGGAAATGGCCTTGGGAAATGGATACTTGATAATAATCTTAAGTATCCTGATAGGATGACTCTCCTGTGGTTATCTGTGATGACCAAGGCCACTGAATAACAACAATGGCAATAATGATAACAAATGCCTTCTAAAATAAGCAGTGGTAAATGGGGGGTGTTAGTCAAAGAGTACAGACTTCCAGTTATATAATAAATAAAATCTGGGCATCTATATATAACATGATGGTTATAATTAGCAAGCATTGTTGTTGTTCTTTAGTCGCCAAGTTGTGTCTGACTCTTTTTGACCTCATGAATTACAGCACACCAGGCTTCCTTGTCCTTCACTATCAGAGTTTGCTCAAACTTACGTCCATTGAGTTGGTGATACCATCCAACCATCTCATCCTCTGTTGTTCCCTTCTCCTTCCTTCAATTTTTCCTAGCATCAGGGTCTTTTATAATGAGTCAGCTCTTCACATCAGGTGGCCAAAGTATTGGAGCTTCAGCTTGATCATCAATCCTTCTAATGAATATACAGGGTTGATTTCCCTTGGGATTGGTCTGATCTCTTTGCAGTCCAAGGGACTCTCAAGAATCTTCTCCAGCACCACAGTTCAAAAACATCAATTCTTTGGCGCTCAGCCTTCTTTATGGTCCAGCTCTCACATCCGTACATTACTACTGGAAAAACCATAGGCTGCCATTTCCTACTCCAGGGGATCTTCACGACCCAGGCATCAAACCTGCATCTCTTGGGTCTCCTGCATTGGTGGGCTGATTCTTTAGTACCAGTGCCGTCTGGGAAATCCAAATACATTCAAACTCAATCTTGTCCTCAAAGTGACGTTGTTTGCAATCTCCAAATCTCTGCAGTATTTACAGTGTTCCCAGTTTCTGGTCTTTGATAATCTGTTGGCATTTTATTGTTCTCATATGTAGGAAGTCTGTCTCTGTGGGGATGATGTTCATATAAGTAAGAGGAGAGTTTATTGTTTCTCTTACACTGTCTGGAACTTGTGCATGCTCAATTGTGTCTGACTCTTTGGGATCGCATGGACTGTAGCCCACCAGGCTCCTCTGTCCATGGAATTCTCTAGGCAAGAATACTGGAATGGGTTGTCATTTCCTACTCCAGGGAATTCTTGAAGAGCAGTGGGAAAGGTCTTGTCCTCAGTACCTCAGTTTATCATCCATACTCCTTTAAAAAACAAAACTAGGGTATTTATCTGCTCCTAGAGTAATTCTTGGAGAAGGACATGGCAACCCACTCCAGTATTCTTGCCTAGAGAATCCCATGGACTGTAGCCTGGCAGGCTTCTCTGTCCATGGGGTTGCAAGAGTCGGACATGACTTAGCGACTAAACCACCACCACAGCACCACCAGAGTAATTCTTCCTGTCTAGTAAAAGAGTTTGCCTTCTTGTATTCCTTCTGCAGCCCTCTGTGGTGATTTTGGTGCTCTAAGTCTCATTGCCTGTCTTGGAACGCCTGTGAGCCATGAGACTGCTGTTCTCTATGGTCACAGCTGAACAAAGTACCTTCAACTGAAGCAGTGTTTGGTGATGTTGCTGGTCATGCTTTACTCTTTCCAATTAGGACCAAAAAGAATTAAAATCAGAAAAGAAGCAAAATTATTGATAATTTAGGAAACTGTTAGAAAGATGAAAGGTAGTTAGAAAGTGAGGGGCAAGGTCAGTCCTGGTATATGAGAACATTTTTGTTCCTGATTTCATAGTGGGGAAAAAAAAAGTGTGAATTTATTTTATAACTTGCTTCTTTGAGAAATAATGGTTTCATCATTAGATTTGTATTTTCCTTTCATATATATTGGGATAAATAAAAACATTTAATGGCTATAAACTGTTCACTCTAATTGTAGGATTATTTTTTGTTTCTTCTATTCTAATTGAATGATGTCTCTTCCCCCACCTCCAGGTTACGATCTTTGGTCAAACAGTTAGAGAGAGGGGAGGCTTCAGTGGTAGATCTCAAGAAGAATTTGGAATATGCAGCCTCCGTGCTTGAATCTGTGTACATTGATGAAACCAGGTGAGCTAAAATGGCAAGAAGTCGATGATAAATTTTCTATTATATGACTTTTTGAAATGTCCCGCATGGCAAGTAGGTGGTAACATTCAAATGATTGGTTTGATTTGAGATTTAGTTTTCACAAATGGGGTAGATTTGGATATCACATATCCTCTGTACATCCTGATTTATAAAAGGATTACTAAATTTCTAATCAAATGTGGAGTTCTTGTGGAATTATTACATATTATTCATCTCAGCCTAAAAACTGCATTCAAGTTTTAATTCATGATGTCCATGTGTAAATGGAAGGTTTTGAAGGGTTGAAGAAGCATTTGTTTTCTTAAACACCCAATATTCCTCCCTCAATCCTTTGATACGTTATTGATTTTCTTAGAAGACTCTTTTCACTTGAATTATCCATAAGTACCAAAGCACTTCCAGTTACAAAAATTTGCTTTTCTTTGAAAAACATTGAATTGGTAAATATGAAAGGCTTTTCTTGGTTTTACCTAGTTCAGAGAAGCTCCACCATTAGTATTTTTGATGACTAACTTTTCTATGCCAAATTTCAATCTGATAGGATTTCCCAGTACTTTAAGAATTGTGTGGTTTAGTTTTTGGTGATACGCTTGGTTCCTAATTTAAGGAAATTTGATACCATGGTTTTTTTTTTGTTGTTGTTGTTTTTGTTTTTGTTTTTACTAAATGTTGTATATTTCTCCCTTACCTTCATTGGAGGATCTAAAGAAAAAAAAAAAAAAAAAAACTCATTGACACCTGTTTTTACTGCTTATTTTTAGTAGGGCTTAACATAAGTATAAAATACAACTTTTAAAGTTTTACAGTATTGTAATTTATTGCTGTTTATGTTCTGTTCTAGCCTAATCCATGATTAGGTCTGAAAAGTCTGCTAAGCACACATGCCAAATCACTATTCTCAAATAAAGAACTGAATTATTTAGGCAATTTTGCTTAAATTTAGACATTTAAGTTTCTGTAATGTCCTATCAAGCTAGAGAGGGTATTAGTATTTGCCATTTGGGTTTATTACTTCAGAAGACTGAGTTGATGTGATTTGAGTAATACTTTGCAAAGTCTTTTGTTTTTCTTTTTTAAAATTTAGTTTTATTGAGATGTAATTGACATGTAACATTGTAAAAGTTAAGGTATACAATGTGTTGTTCTATTTATTTACTACCATAAGATTACCACTGTAGGGTTAACTAACATCTGTATCACATCACATAATTATTATTTATTTTTGTGGTGGGAACAGTTAAGATCTAAGATCTTCAGAGCTTTGAAGTTTGTAATACAGTATTGTTGTTTATCACTTTTTAAAATTTAATTTGTTTTAATTGGAGGATAATTACTTTACAATATTGTGATGGTTTTTGCCATACATCAACATAAATCTGCCACAGTGTTGTCTGTAGTTTTTAAGTGCCATTATTTTCAAACAAAATAATGTCACTTGGCCATCTATGAAATAAATCTTGTGGATGCATTTTAAATGAGAGGTTTAGATTCCAGTCAAATTCCACAAATCATCAAGGAATCACGATACTGGTTACACCTGAGTGCAGTGGATCAGGCCCACAGAGCCTGAGATGGAGACTGTTTGACCTTCTCCGACTCCTTTGTTCCTTTATCCAGTCTGGTAGAGAAAACCACCTTGAAACACAAATGCTGGGCTTTCACAAGCCTTGCCCAAAAAAGTACTGGATGTTTTTGTGGCCCACTTATTATGGGTTTTTTTGCACCTGTGTATTCAGGTGGGTTGGAGAGAAGGAACAGCTGCTTTGAACAGGGAGCTCTAACTTCAGATTTAATCTGTGTCGTGGTTCTGTTTCTTGGGTCCAGGCGACTCCTGGATACGGAGGATGAGCTCAGTGACATTCAGTCAGATGCAGTGCCTTCTGAGGTCCGAGACTGGCTGGCCTCCACCTTCACACGGCAGATGGGGATGATGCTCAGAAGAAGCGAGGAGAAGCCGCGGTTCAAGAGCATCGTCCATGCAGTGCAGGCTGGGATATTTGTGGAGAGGTAAAGATATCTGTCATTCAGTAACCAAAGCAGTGAAAGGGACACTGGTCTCTAATAACTCAAGACTTTGCTTTGATGTAGGTTTGGTATTTTTATAAATACTAAAAATTCTGGGTGGAAACAGTCTTGAATAAGAAGAGATGGAAAACGTATCTCTGCAGCATCATTAGCACAAGCTTTTTGCCTTTGCTTGGAATTCTTTTTGTTCACATTAAGACTTAGTTTGAGTTCAGCCTCTGATTTTTAAAAAAAGACATATCTTATCATCATTATTTGACATACATGGATGATGTCTACATTGGAAACAGGTCCAAGATGCTTTGTGAGGGTATTGATCCAGGGAGAAGTTTAGTCAAGGGGTTTGAGTTCCCCATGACACTTTCCAATTTTGTAAGTCACTTTGCTCTTTGAAATTAAATCGCCCCCATCCCGAGAAATAGATTCCAGAAATTGATTTATTCTTCTTTTAATCCTTACTATACAATTAAGAGTTTTAGAAATGCTGTGGTTGGCTCAAAGTTTACCTGGGACATTTTTCTCTTTAGTTTTTGAGTTCTTTTAGTTCTCTTTTTGAGTTCTCTTTAATCTTTTAGTTCTAAACAAAAATCTTTTCTAAATGGGTCCCCCATAGGAGTTCTTTTTTCAGAATAAAATAATACATTACATACTATCTGTGCTACACTATAATTCACTTCCAGCCGAAGAGGAGACCCATTTTAATAACTTCATTTGGGTCACATAGACTTAATTTTTGTTTATTTGTTTCCAATGGTTTACATGTTTGGGATTGCTTTAATTTCATTTGATTTGAACGTTTAAGCCCCTTGAATGACTATGAGAAAGGTTGTAAAATAAATTTTAGGTTCCTTGGGTTTATCAGATGATATGACTTCTTATTAATTGTCAATACTTGTGTAATACTTGTGGCCTGCTAATTTTTCTTTGTAAGATATAATATTGTATTTTTTTTCCTTCTGACTTTGCCAGAATGTATAGACGGACATCAAACATGGTTGGACTGAGCTACCCACCAGCTGTTATTGAAGCATTAAAGGTAATACCAATAAAAAAGTCTTACAATGTATATGCTGCCCTATAAAAAGTTAAATTTGTTATTAGAAAATGAGTTTTCATTTACAGTTCATTTATAGTTTTCCCAATCATTCCTGAATTTTTTCTTTCATTATCTTTTCTTATCTGTTCAGTAACAGTATTGCTAATTTTTAAGCCTTTGTACTGCCATTTTAAAAAAAATATGGAATTCTGTGTAGTTTCATTTCTTTCTGCTCTCTTGGAGTAGTTTGGTGATCAGTACAGTGATCTAGCCTAATGAGACTCAGTCTGACTTTGGCCATAGGAGATCAAATTTGTTCTGGTTATAAATGTCCAACATTAGGAGGAACTTTTGTGACCATAATTCTACCATTATCTTCTTACCTACTCTATGTACATTTTGTAGATGAAGAGACTAAGACTCAGTGAGACTAAAAAAAAGGCAGAGACAGAACTAAGGTTTGATACCAGAGTTATAGGCAGATAGATAGCTCTCAGTTACATTTTATGTGTGAAAGTACGTTCTCCAGAACCCTCGTCCTCTTCATGTATCCTACTGTTTCCCCAGAACGCTCACAAAACCTGAAAGTTCCATGGAAAGTCACAAAATGCTTTAGTTTAAAGAGTTTAAATCCTACAGAATGTCTCCCAATCAGACAAGCTCTTGGAATTGTATAGAATATCTCTAAAAGGCCTTGACAGTGAAAGTGTATGTCGCTCAGTTATGTCCGACTCTTTGCGACCCCATGGACTATATAGTCCATGGAATTCTCCAGGCCAGAATACTGGAGTGGGTAGTCTTTCCCTTCTCCAGAGTATCTTCCCAACCCAGGTATCGAACCCAGGTCTCCCTCATTGCAGGCAGATTCTTTACCAACTGAGCCACAAGGGAAGCCCTTGTGTAGATGTATTTTTGTATGTGTGTAGATTCAGGCTCACTGGTCTTTTAAATTTAGGGGCTGTGCTAAGGCCCAGGATCACGGAACTGGTTGACATTGCCTGGTACCTACACACGGAGTCATGTCAGCTTAGTCAAAGAGGTTCCAACATTCTGACTCTCATTAAATAGGCTTCCCTGGTGACTCAGTGGTAAAGAATCCACCTGCCAATGCAAGAGACATGGGTTTGATCCTTGGTCCAGGAAGATCCCCTGGAGAAGGAAATGGCAACTCACTCCAGTATTCTTGCCTGGGGAATTTCATGAACAGAGGAGCCTGACAGACTATAGTCCATGGGGCTGCAGAGAGTCAGACATGACTTAATGGCCGAAGAGCAACTACAAAGATATTTTAATCTTTCTCTGAAACCTGAAAAGTGTATCCCTGATAGAATTTTCAGAAGATAATTTAAATTCCCTATTCGCAGAATCAGATCAATTTACTGTCAAAAAAGAGCTCTTTAGGGCCAGTTTGATTCCCTTTCTCTTGTCTCAGGGACATTCACTAGCTGACTTTGGGAAACTCTGTATTCAGATTCTCAGTTCACCATTTTCTGTCTCTTGTCAAGTCATCTAGGACAGGAAGGGTGCTCAGGAAAGATACAGCAAGAAGACACATGTTTTCTCTCCCTCCTCTACAACCCCAACTCTAATGCTTAGTAAATCATTGTATAATTCACAGCAACATTTCTTATTTAATCTGTGAAACCACTTTATAAGATCTGATGTTTCATAACACCCACTGTGAAGTTGCATTGATTTTCATAATTGAATCTGAAACCTTCAGTGAAAGTCTTAGGAATGTTAAAAGCATCTTTTATCCTTAATTTCTTCCTTTATCGTGAAAATAAATACAGGTGGTTATATGGGTACTAAGAAATTTATGAAAATATTTCTTACAAATTGGAGCTTCTTTTCTATACAGAATGACTGAAGAAATGTGAAACAACCTGTGATGTGCGTGAATTGTTATTTTATGCTTGGGGAAAAGTAATTCTCAGAAGCACACATGTTGTCTTTTGGAGGGGAAAGTTACCTTGATGATTCAGAATGAATACTAACTCTGAATTGCTGCCCTTCTCCACACCTTTGCTAATACGTGCTGAAGGCTAAAGCTCTTGTTTCTCTTGGTTGTATGCTCTGTTTACTGCGGAAGTTCAAGACCTTTTTACAATGTAATATTTTTCTGTGTCCCTAGACTCTGGTTTTATTTTCAGTGGATTGGAGTTGAACTGGAGAGATGACATAGATTCTTTTTTTTTACATAGTGGTTATTAGAAAAAGGTTATTTTTCACTCCGCTGCCAGCAATTTATATGGAATCGCTATTGTTTTCTTCTGTTACAGAAAATTTCCCAAAAGCCTGAGAGAATACAATTAATAAAATAATCATCCTGCTACTGTCATCTTAACCTTTGTGATTAATGTAAGAACATAGCACAAAATAACATTTAAGGAAGAGAATAATTAGCCACCACCAATCTCTAAATTTGAAATATGCTGCACTTTTATTCTTTTTATTTGTTTCCATGCAGTGAATACTAACTTCTAATTTGGGTGGTTTTATCTCTAATCTTCTAAGGTGGGGTTATCAGAAATGGAGAATTGTGCTGTTCTTTAGAAGGGCATATGCTGTGTGACTCAGGAAGAGACACCCTGGACAGACTCCAGGTTTAAAGTGGGAGGAAATGAGGAGGTTCAGGCTTCCTTCACGTTAGACTAATAGGAAATTCACAGGACTAGTGCTTGGGCCAAATTTGCTAAGAAGAGAAGATTGGTTTAAGGCAGTTAAATTAGGTGCTTGTTAAAATGCATATTCCAGGCCACAAGCCAGGATTCTTCAGAATCCTCCACCAAAGAATCAACATTTTTTTCTGAGCACCCCAGGTGGTTCTAAAGAACACTGAAATTTGAGAATATGAGCTAAAGTCTCCCAAAAATGAGGGGCTAGAGAGACTATCCATCTCACCGTTTCTCACAGTATCCATCCTTCTGTTTCTCTAAGGTCTAATATTCAGAATAAATCTTGACTTTTTACTATGATTATCTCTTCATTTCCAGTGATAGCTTTTTTTCTTCTTTAATTCATTTAAGTGAAGAGGATTAAAAATAGTCAGATGTGTCCAAATGTTTTCCTACCTACTGAGTTGTCAGTGGACTTTTCTTTAGGACTATTAGCTAGACAATGGCTGTCATATGACAGTGCCAATTTTGGTAGCCAAGGTGAACCTTAGGGCTTCCTTGATAGTTCAGTTGGTGAAGAATCTGCCTGCAATGCAGGAGACCCCTGTTCGATTGCTAGGTTGTGAAGATTTGCTGGAGAAGGGATAGGCTACCCACTCCAGTATTCTTGGACTTCCCTTGTGGCTCAACTGGTAAAGAATCCGCCTGCATTGCAGGAGACCTGGGTTTGACCCCTTGTTGGGAAGATCCCCTGGAGAAGGGAAAGGCTACCCACTCCAGTATTCTGGCCTGGAGAAGTCCATGGACTGTATAGTTCATGGGGTCACAAAGAGTTGGACACAACTGAGCAACTTTCACTTTAAAGGTGAACCTTGGGTCTTGGATTAATCTTAAATGGCTCCATTGTCTGTGGCCTAGGCACTCTTGGGGGTATTTAGGGCCTAAGGCTTGGGTCACAGCACATATTCACTGAGTTTACAATGTCATCTGTCAGTAATGCTATCACTGGGGCATCAGTGGAATTATTGCCTGGTATTGGCATTAGACACTTCATCTCATCTCTCTAGGGTGGCCATCTATGAAACTGGAGAAAGTTTTTAGGGTTATAAGGGTTTGCAAATGTGTATCAACAGTTCCTACTGTGCCTGGCACAGAAAATGTTTAGCCCTTGTGGCTCTTTACTTTTTATAATGGAGGAGAAATTATTGAATGCTAAGGTGAGGTTTACTACTAAATGTGAATTGAAACAATCTGTTTGAAACCTTTCTGGGAATGTTTGGTTTTCCCTATATACAGTTGGTTTCCCTGTGCCCTGGTGTCCATGAGAGAGACCCTTCATGATCTCAGGGTGATCTTCATGACTGGGATCTTTGGAGAGGAACAGGATTGGGATGGATAGATGATGTTGGAATGCAGTGAAGGCTGATGTGGGAGTCAATGGGTCCAGCAGTTTCTGAAAGCCAAGATCTCTTCCAGGAGACCATCTGACACCTAGCTTAGGTTCAGTGTGGTCTCACATGCATCCTTATTGGCATGCTCACGGCAGTACACTTTCCTTAATCACTGAAATAAAACTCTTGATATGCTGAGAAACCAAATGACTATTGCTTTAATTATTTCTTAAGCAGCCTTTGTTTATAACATCCACAAGTAGCTATATATAAGTCAAAGACATATTTGACAGTGTTTACCTATATTTTGAAGTCACTATTTTATGGACAAATAAAACTCTGAACTTTAAGAGTAGAGTGTGAGGAGTGTGTTCAGCTTAGCTCTTAGTTTTATATTTTCCAGTAAAGTGACTTACAGATTTGAGGACTCGGTCCTCAGATCAGTGACTCCAGAAGTGATAACATTTTTCCATCCCGTGAAATGAAGGCTTTGTCCTTGGTTTCAGCTTAGCAGATTAGATTCTTGAGGTGACACATTGTTTTGCATTCTTCATCATGCAAGTTTCTGAACACTTTTAAGTGCATTAACATTCTCCACAATGGACTAAGAGGAAGTCAGTAGATGGTATCACAGGGTTGGTTAGGGGTAGGAAAGTTATTGTGAAGTCAATTAAAATTTTGGAATTCAGCAGAAGTAGTGGAAGGTTCAGAGAAGGCAATGGCAACCCACTCCAGTACTGTTGCCTGGAAAAGCCCATGGACGGAGGAGCCTGGTAGGCTGCAGTCCATGGGGTCGCAGAGTCAGACACGACTGAGCGACTTCTCTTTCACTTTTCAGTTTCATGCACTGGAGAAGGAAATGGCAACCCACTCCATTGTTCTTGCCTGGAGAATCCCAGGGATGGGGGAGCCTGGTGGGCTGCCATCTATGGGGTCGCACAGAGTCAGACACAACTGAAGTGACTTAGCAGCAGCAGCAGCTGCAATGGAAGGTTAATGGAAAGAACCTGAGTTTAAACTTCAGTTGAACATGTGTTTGTGTTTTTGCCCCACATGTATTCCTAACACTTGCCTTCTATGAATCTTAGGGAAATTAGCTAACTTCTCAGTTTTCTCATTTGTGAGATATGACTGATAATACCTACCACTAGACTTGTCTTCGGAGAAGGCAGTGGCACCCCAATCCAGTACGCTTGCCTGGAAAATCCCATGGGGAGGAGCCTGGTAGGCTGCAGTCCATGGGGTCACAAAGAGTCAGACACAACTGAGCGACCTCACTTTCACTTTTCACTTTCATGCATTGGAGAAGGAAATGGCAACCCACTCCAGTGTTCTTGCCTGGAGAATCCCAGGGATGGGGTGGCCTCGTGGGCTGCCGTCTCTGGGGTCGCACAGAGTCGGACATGACTGAAGCGACTTAGCAGCAGCAGACTTGTCTTCAGGATGAGTTATGTATTTATCATTGATCATAATGCCTAGGTAGGTACCCAGTAAATTATAGCTCTTGTTATTACTAATAAGGCTATTTCATATTTTATCAGCAAATGCTATGTAGGATTGCCATATTGGAAAAAGTTTGAGAGGGGAAACAGTATTAGAGTCTTAGATTGTGAATTACCAAGTTAGGGCTACAGGCTAACCCCAAAGTAGGGAGATAAGTGTAAGTGGTTATCAACTAATGAATTCTTTCTTTCTGCCCTGACCTGTAGGATGTGGACAAGTGGTCCTTTGATGTCTTTTCCCTCAATGAAGCCAGTGGGGACCATGCACTGAAATTCATTTTCTATGAGTTACTCACTCGATATGATCTGATCAGCCGTTTCAAGGTCAGTGTCTAATTAAAACAAAACAAAACAACTGCACATATTTGTCCAGCCTTGCAGGACTTTTGGGCTAAGACCAAGAGAATCCTTCTAATGTAGACTGAAAGCCGCTCTGGGGTGACATGTTCAGAAAGCCACTGCCACAGACTCCACACTGAGGGGAGCTTTCATTATTCCCTTGCCTGGTGAGCTCATCAACAAGGGAGAGACTGGAGCCACCTATTTAGATCCCAGTCTTCCTAGAAGTACAGCTGGAAGTCTGAACCAGACCTACCTGCCTGCTCTGCCTACAGTTCTCCTTTCAGCCAGACTCTGTGTACTAATGACCACCACCAGCAAGGAGACAGGAATGGAGATAGAGTGTGCATTTATTGTCTCCATGAACTTCTCTTTCGGCCACTTGGCTCAAATTCACACAAATACTCTCACTTATCATCTATGATAGATCATTGATATTTCCCAGCCATTTATGTTTTAAATTAATTCTTCAACTTTAAGAGCATGAGCCCATTCCAGTGTTCCACCTCCTCAGCCTTCTAATTCCACAGATTCTGGAGGTGGGGTCCTATTCTCTAGAGAACCCGAGCTTTATCTGCTGGCACTGCCGTATCATGCCCCTCACATTTCTCTCATCAACGAATGAGTCTCCGGAAGCAGGTCTTTTTCTGTATAAAGTATCAATTTGTCTGGGCAGCATGATTCTTTATCACTTTCCTAAGGACTGCACATTTGGGAGTGTGTTTATTACACAGTTATTAGCACTTTATGACAATTTCTTTTGCATCAGAAGCCTGTTTGACACTCAAAGGCTAATACCATGTCTGGTAGACCAGACACTAGAATGAGATTCAGGAGATCACCTGGATCCTGATGTCAGTTCTGACCCAGTAGCTATGTGACCTTGAGCAATGACCTTTACCTTTCTGTGACGATCCCATCTGGGAAAAGACATTGCTTTCCTAGAAGGGATAGAACTCACTATGCCAGTCCAATGATTTCAATAAGAGCAATAACTATGAATCTTATGCTTTCTTACAACAAAATTTCCAGTGGTGTATTACAAAATACCTGGTCAAACATCAGGTCTACCCAAAGTTATACGATCCCCACCTAACTCTAGTTCTCAAGAACTGGCATCATTCACACTTACCTCTGTGTAAGGAACATTTTGAAGCAAGACTTAGTTACATCATGGACAGGTTTCAGGATTTCAGAAGAATTCTAGGCACCAGCAGAGGTGGTGAGCAGGAGGACTAGCCATGTTACAACCTCCAGATGGATGCTAGGCAGCTTGGCAAGGGCTGAATGGACAGCCTGCTAGAGGGGAGTATAGAGCTCTCATGCTCCACTCATGCCCACCAGGAATCCTGGATTTGCTTTTAAAGTCCCTTATATTAAGGAGAAAGAGTAAATGGCCACTTTTTCAAGTTTCCTCTCTCTCCACCGGAAACTCATTTCATTCTCTTCTTGTTTAGGAGCTACTGGTCACGATCAAAGAGGAGGAGGGCGATGATGGGTTAGGAGTCGGGACCAATCCCATTTTATTGGCCCCTGTCCTGGAATGAAGTTTTCATCCTGTCAGCTTAATGTCTTGGGTTTTATTTTGTCAGGCATACATGCTGGAAGATGAAAACAAAACACAACAAAACAGTATTCAGATAGCTTGAGGAAGAGGATGGTGGGGGAGAGTCATATTTCTCTTGATCTATTACTGTGGTTCATTTCATAAGATCAAAAGGCAGATCTTTCACTGACTGAGCCAGTGGAGAATGGGACATGAACTGGTCTCATTGGACACTCCCATCATCAAACTGATGCATAATTGCAGGCTTTTAAGGCTTATGTTTTTAAAATAGAAATATTATAGATTGGAAAAGAATAAAAACAAATCTGAATGAAATAGACTAGTAATTTTCAGAGTCTTGGAGACTTGACAAAGAAATTGTTTTTCAAAAATTTTGTTTTATCTATTTTGGGGAATTTTGTTTGTTTCTGTTATTTATTAAAATAAATTAGAAAGAAGCCTGTTTAAAGATCCAGTGGATGCTCAAGACCTCAAAAGAAGCTCCAGTACACATGCACACACCTTTATCTAGCATTTCAGTGGCCCATAGCTCGCCAATGAACAGCTCAAAGAATCTAAGTTCATTGGATCTTCAATTTAAAAAGATAATGAATTAATCTCTCACATCTGAAAGGCTATATTTAAATTTTTTTAATCCACAGATAGTAAATATGGAGCAGTGTTCCCAAGGAAGAACATAATACGGATTCTCATGAAGCACTTATTTTTTTCTTATGAATGTGATTTCTAGTCTCCTGGAACACATACTTTATTTTTCCCCCAATCTTACAATTGATAATCTACCCCAAACCAAGGAATTGATCCAGAAAACTAATACAATGAATGTTTTCCAAGGCCCCTTATTTTGTATAGGCATTTTGCAGTTGTTCACTTTCTGCCAAATAGAAAAAGAAGGTATGTATATTACCCATATTTGAGACAGAAAGCAGCTAGGATAACTGGAAATATTTTTCCAGATTGCAAGGCACCAGTAAGTTGGGCTTCCCAGGTGGCGCAACTGGTAAAGAATCTGCCTGCCAGTGCAGGAGACGCTAGAGACAGGGGTTCGATCCCTGGGTTGGAAAGATCCCCTGGAGTAGGAAATGGCAATCCACTCCAGTGTTCTGGCTTGGAGAATTCCATGGACAGAAGAGCTTGATGAACTACAGTCCATGGGGTTGCAAATAGTCGGATGCAACTGAGCGACTGAGCATAATAATAAGTTGCCAAGTAATAAACACAAGAACACAACTTGTTTCTGTTATAGAACAGACTATCATTTGTAGTTTGTTTTTTTTCTCAACTGTCCAGTGTACCCATCATTCCTTCTAAAGGGTGCCGTTTTCAGAAGGCTTGCATTTGTTTTACAATCTTTTTATAACTTAAATCTTTGTGTACTTTATGTTTTCCCACAAGTAAATAAGATGCTGCATAGTATTTGTTCATTTATTTCTTAACAAACAAAGACTTGAACCTTTGCCTGAGATTTAAGTGAACATCTGCCTTTTTGCCCTCAATGTCCTTGAGATGATCCTGTCATTACCCTGGGCCTCTGAACTGGAGAACAAAGAACAATTTGCAGGGCAGACCAGAGACTTCCTGTTAGATTTTCAAATTATCCAATACTTTGTTCAGTGATTTTCATTAACTTTGAAAAATTCTTGTGTCCTTGTGTGCTCTCTTAATGCTTTCAGAAAGAAGTAGCTAGAATACCTTAGACTTTTTTGGTCTCTCAAAGCTACTAAATCACTAGCCAATTAACCTTGCCACTCTCTTTCAGATCCCCATTTCTGCACTTGTCTCATTTGTGGAGGCCCTGGAAGTGGGATACAGCAAGCACAAAAATCCTTACCATAATTTGATGCACGCTGCTGACGTCACACAGACTGTGCATTACCTTCTCTATAAGACGGGAGTAGCAGTAAGTACAGATAGGAACTCAGATTACACAAAGATGTGACGGTGACTTTTGTTTTTAATTGGAGGCTGTTTCTATTCTGGTGAGGTTGAGCCCACAAGAAATGTATTGTTTTACAGACTTCCTATTCCCCAATAATTATCTAACCCAATCATGGAGAGTGTTGGAATTCCTTATTGCCTGTGACTTTTTCTGCATCCTGGACTTGATGAAAAAAAAAAAAATCCGGTAGTAACTTGTATCCTTACTAGGCTATGGCCAAATTAAATATAATTTCTATAACTAAATATGCATTTCCAGATATAGAGAGTGGTACTATTAATCTCTTGCTGTGTTCAATCACATTGATATCCATGCATGCTGAAATTGAATTGAATATACTCGGGAATCATATTATACACAATTTGCTTTTGGTTTAAACCAATAGATCTTTTTTACAAGGGCTGTGGTTATTCCCATCTTGTTTATTATGTGCATTTGATTTTTTCGAACCTAAAGGTCAAGCTTCACCTCTAACCATTTGGAAATTTCTTGCTTTGATCCAACATTTTAGCTCTTTAGATATTTTTGAATCTCTGATCTATAACTCATTGTTTTAACAAACCTACTCAATTTTGTCATGTACTTCTTGCCCTCTGCCTTAATATAAACTATTCATTTTAAAGATACTGCTGTTAGTGACAGTTAGATCTCTGTAGTAAATCTTTATGCCTTTTTACTTTGAAATCTTCTTCACAATTGACATTGGGATAGACATTTAGGGGGTGTGGTTATTAATTAACCCATAAACCCAGTACACATTTGTTATCTTTTCTGCTAGGGCATGTTGAGAGGCTTGGTCTAATATCTCATATTAAATATGGAATACAGTGGGAGGAGTGTGGGCTCTGGAGCTAGATATAGTTGGGTATAAATCCTTACATAATTGCTTATTAGGTTTGTGACCTATGATAAATTGCTTGAATCTCTGAGTCAAGATTTCCTCATTTCTAAAATTGTGAAAAATATTCTGTCTTGTGGAAGTACTGTGACAGTTGGGAATAAAGTATCAAAAGTATGAATGCTCTCTCTACCTCATAAAGAAAGCTCAACAGTTAGGAATTGTTCTTATTTAAACTCTGTAAGATTGCCCTTAACCTCTCAGCAGTTTTCATGTTTTCTTTATTATAAAGTCAATTATAAAAACAGTATATAAAAAGATGTTTTTAAAATTTTAGAAACTCTACATGGGAACCTTGTATAATATGATAAAGGGTTTTTGCCCCAAATTTAGAGCAGATATCAGTTTATGGTGGTTCCATGAAATCAAGGAGCAAAACAGGAATCCAACATTAATATTGCTAGTGAGCACTTTTCTGGAGATTCTCAATCAGTGCAATATGGAATCTGCAAAAATTGAAGAAGCTTTCTATGAAAATAATTTCATTATCTGTCAAAAATAAACCCAAAACCCTATAAATTATTAGATCAAGTAAAAGGCTCAGTAAGATATGGATAAAGTAACTGTCTTATACACTGTTTCCCAACATACATTCCCAACAGTTTTTAAAAAACCTAAAAATTACCCATGAAGAACTTCAAAATTAATGAAAAGGAAACTGAAATTAAAGGGCACGAAAATAATGTTTAAATAAGTGAAGAAATATACCATGTTTTTAATTGAAAGCCTCAATATGAAACAGATGTTAATTTTTCTCAAACTCATCTTTATAAATTCAGAGCAATACCAGTAAAAATTCTGAAAGGATTTAGCATACAAAATAATAAGCTGAGTCTAAAATTTACGTAAAATAGATATTTAAGAACCATAGAAAAAACACTTTTGAAAAAGACAGTGTGTGTGATGGGGTAGTTCTTACTCTACTAGATGTTAAAATATCTGCTAAAGCTATAGTAAAGCAGTGTATACAGTGTGCAAAAGTAGACAAATATATCCATGGAATTGATTGAAGTTTTAAAAACTGAACCCAAATATCGATTGAGCACTTACCTATGTGCCACGTACTTTATAAGAGGATGAGGGTGCATTGTAGCTCTTAGAGAACTTGCATTCTGGTAAGAAGTTACAGGTAAAAGACCAATGAAAAAGTAAAGAAGAAAATATCGCTAGTATTCTGCAGAGGATTAGAACAGGGGACCCACACAGGGTAAATTAAGTTTTATTAGATAGGAAAGGCATCTTTCCAGAAGTAATATTTCATCTGAGACAGTTGTGATTTTAGGCTTGAGTCATGCTAAGAGCTGAAGGAAGGTATGCCAGTGGAATTAGTGCAGGATTAGTCAACTTCCTCATGACTGGAGGGAGTCAATTGTACGCACTTCTAGTTATAAAATAAAAAATCATGAGAATGTAACGTACAGACCAAGTTGGCTTTGTAGGCTTGGCTAATGGGTCTCAGTGTTATTCTAAGTGCAGTGTGAGCCAGTTAAAGCATTTTGCCATGGGAGTGTGATGATCTGGTAAAGGCTAGAAAAGGATTACTGTGAAGAATGGGTCTTGAGGCATCATGTTGGAAGAGTGTGCAGAAGTCTCCTGGAAAGATGATGGTAGTTTGGACGAGAAAGGACCTTCCTGGGGTATAGAGACCAAATGTCCTGTTGCTGAGGTAGACTTGAAAGAACTGGATGGTATAATAGGATTTCAGATACTAAGGAAGGGAATCAAGAGGACAGATTAGATTTTTGGTTGGATAAACAAGGTTGATGAGAGAAGCTTTCAGGGAAGGGGAGTCAAGAGTTTTGATTCAGACATGTTGAATTTAAGATCTTTATGAGATATCATTGTGGAGATGTTAAGCAGGAAGAAAACCAAAGAGGTCTAGAGTTCTGGGGAGGAGTCAGGGATGGACAAGGAGATTAGGCTCTCAGGGGCATATCAATATTATTTAAGGACATGAAACCAGATGACATGGTCTAAAGAAAGGGTGTGAATAGAGAAACAGAGGCACTGTAAAGTGAGTCCTGGAGCAGTCTAAAGTTTAAAATGGAGCTCATTACTTCACCATTTTAGTTTGGATAGTTTCCTTTAGAGGATATCATTTGATTAACCACTCAATTAACATTCAAAGTAACTTGAGATTTTTTTGAGAAACTCGGCCTTGGAGATTTTATATGGCCCTTGTTCATCCAGATCATTTACAACTATAATATATATTTCAAAAATGGTGTGTGCAAAAACAATAAAATGAGGACAAAGAATTAGAGCCAACAATAGTAACTGAAAAAGAGTAGCCAGTATCATTGGGACAAAACCCAAGCCAGTGTGAGGTTATGGAAGCCAAGGAAAAGAGCTCCAAAGGAGAGCTGTGACTTGTGTGCAACTTGCTGAAAGGTTGAGTGGGATGAGGACAGAGAAGCTACCACTGCCTTTGGCAACATTGGGAGTCATTGGTGCCCTTGTCAGGATCAGTCCCCGTGGTTTGCTGGGGATGGAACATGGACTGACGTATGACAAGGACAGACCTGCAGGTGAGAAAGTGAGGACCCATCTATAGAAAACACTAGTAGAGGGAAAATTACTTGGTTCCGAAAATGTTTGGGGGACGGTTCATTTGGGGGGAAAAAAAAAGCAATGGTTTTTATCCTACTTGAAATCATTCACCAAATATCAGACAAATGAATTAAAGATGTGAGCATAAATTTTTGATTATATTAGAAGAAAATATGAAGTTATGTTTATAACCTTGAAAAAGAAAATCCTTTCTTAAGCCTCAAAACATGAGTTATATAACAAAATATTGATTATTTTGAGTACATGAAAATGAAAACCTGTAGGATAAAAAAAAATCACTGTAATTAAGTCAGTACTTGAGGAACATATGTAGAGATCAAGGATTAAGATCCAGATTATATAAATCAACAAGAAAGTGGTACAAACCCCATGGGCAAATAGGAGGAAACACACTGAGTTAATGTTGTCCTATCGCCAAGTCTCTGTCATGAGCTGAATTTTGTCCCCTTTCCCTAATCTCCAGTGCCTCGGAACGTGACTCTGTTTGGAGATAGGGCACTTAAAGAGGTAATTTAGGTAGATGAAGGGCATTCCTTATAAGAAAAGATTAAGACACAGACATGTAGATGCCCTGAGGAAAGAGCATGTGAGGACATGGGGAAGGGAGTCCTCTGCAAGGTGGAAAAGAGCTGTCACCACAAACCAACCCTCCTAAAACCTTCATCTTGGACTACTAGCCTCCATAATTCTGAGAAAATAAATTTCTGTTATTTAAACTGCTTGGTTGGTGACGCTTTTATATATCAGCTGTAGCAAACTAATACAGTGGCAGAGCCAGGATTTGGTCTCAGTCTGACTTCTAACATTTAAATACTTCATGCATTTAAATGTTAATATTTAGCCATGCTTCTGCAATGCTGGTGGCGAAAAAAAAGCCCTGACATTCTTATACCTTAGTATGCTCGTGTGGTGAGGATTAAAATGGATATGAAAATATACTTTGAAATTATCTGTTTGACATATACGTAGTTAGCACCTACTGCATTCAGTGTACTATGGAGACATAAAGGTGAATCATAGGCAGTCTTTTTAGCCATCTGGAAAAACTCCCAAGCACTTATGCTAATGTAAGTTATCATTAACATAGATTAACATAGATGTTATTTCATAGCAGCCAATGATCATGACGTACTGCATACTATTCTTGAATGAGCTCATTTGCCATTGCATTTTCATTATCAATTCAGGCCATATTCAGAATAATTCTTAAATATAGAAACTACTTCCTGCCCACTCTCTCTTAGAAACGCAGCTCAAAACAAACTTCTTTCATTGCAAGCTTACGAAAACAGTAGGAAGCATTCTGATGAATGGAGAGCATATTGTGACTCTAACCTTTCATTACAAACCAAGTGGGAGAAAATGGTTGAAATCATTTCAGTTTTATAAACTATAAGACACATAGGGAATGAAAATATCCCATTGATAAAGTGATGTCTGGGCTTCAGCATCCACCGTGTTACTCATTGTAATCTGTTTATATTACTCATTATTGCTTAGCCTAGATGCCTAGTGAGGCTTGAATCTTTTCATCATGATTTTGCTCACATCTAAGAGAAAATCCTTGAACAGAATTAGACTGAAGAGTTGTTGATTGAATAGATATGAATCAGACTCCGAGCTCCAGTCTGCTTTTGAGTTAGATCACAAGATTTCAAACTCCAAGCCTATCCTTTGTCCCATTGATTGCTTTTATTAGGCAAGGTGCCATTAATTTTTCTTTTGCTTTTTTTTTTTAAGAAAAGAGAAATGTGTATCTTGTTTTTTTTTGATTATAAATGGCATTATCATATTTATAAGGGACACACTAAGGACATGTAAACAGCATCCTGGTTAAAGAGTGCTAAGTAATTTTATTAGGGTTTATGGTCAGTATAATTTTGGGCCCCATGACCTCTGCCCTCTGATGTCACATTTTTTAATACATTATATTAAATAGCAAAAGGGGTTCTGCAGATACAGAAGGGTGCTAATCAGAGGACCTTAAAATAGGGAGTTGATCCTGGATTCTCCAGTTGGGCCCAGTGTAATCACATGAGTCCTTAAAACTCATGAGGTGTGTCAGGGGACTTCCCTGATGGACCATGGGTTAAGACTTCCCTTTCCAGTTCAGGGGGTGTGGGTTTGATCCCTGGTCAGGGAGCTAAGATTTCAGATGCCTCATGGCCGAAAAAAACCCAAAAGGAAACAGAAGCAGTATTGTGGTAAATTCAGTAAAGACTTTAAAAATAGTCCACATCAAAAAAAAAAAAATCTTTAAAAAAAGAAATGTGGCAGAAGGAAGGTGAGCAGGACTCCATCAGCTGTTGCTGACTTGAAGATGGAGGTGCCAAGTGGAAAGCATGGAAAGGAAATGAATTCTGCCAATGCCCTGAAGGCACCTGGAAATGTGTTTTCCACAGAGCTTCCAGAAAGGAACATAGCCTGCCAACGCCTTGGTTCAGCCCTGTGAGATCTTCACCAGAAAATCCAGCCGCACGATGATGGCTTCTGACCTACCGAACCCATAGGAGTATGTGCCTTCCATGGGTGGTAATCAGTTAAGGGAGCAAGAGAAAACCGATAGATGGAAACAGACTACTAAAGAAACTCTGTCGTTCACCTGTTGAAGTTACAACTTGCTAATAATGTCTCCTCTGGCAATGACAAATTATCCATGTCTTTTCCTTCAGGTTTTCACAGCCCGCTACTTGTTTCCCACTCCCAGCCCACAAACAAGCAGGGCTTGCACTCCTGAGTCATACACAACATAATTCAAAATCCACCTTTACCCATTGGCGAGGCATCCCTGTTGTCGAATTAGTTGGGACACTCATATTTTGTAGACGGAAATTCTGGAAAGGTCTATTACTCACACCTTGTCACAGTTTGATAAATCTGGAATACAATTATCGCGGGAATTAAATTTCTGACTTCTTATGGTTTGTCATAAACCTTTGGGATTGACAGTATTGAATTTGGAAGAAGCAAGGAAATCTGAGCTATATTGAAATATGAAACTATATTGAAATATGAATATTTCCCACAAAATAGCTTTTCCCACTCTCTGTTTCCAATAATGCTACCCTCTAATGCCACCCACCATTTTTTTAACCACTCAGGCTAGGAATGTCAGGATCTTTATTTTTTTTTTTAATTTAAATTTATTTGTTTATTTTAATTGGCAAATAATTGCTTCACAATGTTGTGATGGTTTTTGCCATACATCAATATGAATTTGCATAGGTATACATGTGTCCCCTCCATCGTAAACCCCCCTTCCCACTTCGCTCCCAACCCTGTCCCTCCAGGATCATCTTTAATGCAACCTCCTTTGGATTGCAACCTCTTCGTGGCCACCTGCATTCAGTGAGCTGATCAGCTGTAAGGATTCTAGTTCCATACCATCTGTTCATCCTATAAGGACTTTTCAATCCAAAAGTAGAGGTCTTACTTCTTTCCTTTGTACTCTCTGCTTTCCTATCTCTTTCTCAATAGCATGCTGAACATATTATCTTTTGCATGTAAACTTCACTGCCTAATAGACCTGATTTGTATTCTTCATCCTGGCTTTTAATGCCTGTCATCACAGGGCCCTAATCAACCCTCACTCCTGCTCCACTGGGCTTCTCTCACAGCTCAGTTGGTAAAGAAGCTGCCTGCAATGCAGGAGACCCTGGTTCAATTCCTGGGTCAGAAAGATCTGTTGGAGAAGGGATAGGCTACCCACTCCAGTATTCTTGGGCTTCCCTTGTGGCTCAGCTGGTAAAGAATCCGCCTGAAATGCAAGAGACCCGGATTCGATCCCTGGATCAGGAAGATCCCCTGGAAAAGGGAAAGGTTATCCACTCCAGTATTCTGGCCTGGAGAATTCCATGGACTATATAGTCCATGGGGTCACAAAGAGTCAGACAGGACTAAGTGACCTTCACTTTCACTTTCACTTTCCTGCTCCACTAAAGGGAATCATTTCCTTACTTACAATGAATCAGCTTTTGCCACTGGTACGTTTGTTCATTCTGAAAATGCCTGATTCTATCCTTGCTCAGTCCAGGCTTCATTATGTGTTTAATTGTTTGTTGTATGTTCATTTAATAGTTGTTGGTTTTGATTTATTAGAAGTAAGTTATACTTAAGATATAATTTTGTCAGTATATTTGGATAAGGAGGGAGTTACACTGATATTTGTGAGAACTGTGATTGCGTAGTTATTTAGACACGTTCTGCTGGTTGAACTGAGGCTCTGTGATTCAGCTGGTACACTGTCTCCCATTCATAATCTTATCTTAAAATGTTAAATTATTAACTTGACATGAGCTTGGAGAAAGAGATATGTTGGTGGGGGGGAGATAGGTGGAGGAAGTTGGGATAAATAAGTAGGGACAGGGTGTTAGGGAGGAAACGAAAGACATTGCCAAAATAAGAAAAATATATGTGAATGAAAAATATCAAGAATATTTGTAATATAAATTCATAACTATGCAATTTTATGAAAAACTGAGTAAACATATAAACAGTGACCCAAAGGAATAGTGACTTGGAGAATATAAAGTAAGAACTCTGGAGTGTGTGGCTTGTCTCAGGACTAGCCTTGGGACCTTGGGTGAGTTACTGGACCTCTCCTAGCCTCAGTTTTCTCATCTATGAAGTGGGGATGAAGAGTACCTACCTATATGGAGTTGTGTGTATTGCATGAGTTTCTTTGTGTAAACAGGCGAACACAAAGGGAAGCTCCCTTAAGTGTTAACCCTGAGGAGGATGTCCTTGCTGCTTTCAGGATAGTTTTACTGTTTTCTTGTCACTGTCAAGATTTTATTTGCCAACTTTTTTTCATTTAATTTTGTTGATTTTTCACCTTATTCTCTTTTCTCCTTGCGTCTTTTTGTTCATGGTGCGTTAGTTTGGTTTTTTGAGATGTATTATCAAGAATGCCAAAATGTTTCCTGACATTTCATGCTGCATTCTGCTACAAGTCATTTTTTAAAATACAGTTTTTTCCCTGAGTTTTTTTCTGTGCTCATTCCTTCCCTAACTATGAAGTCTTTTCTTCATAGGTTATATGTAGTTTGTTTGTTTTTCCCTTGTGCCTGCTGATGTTTGAGGAAACCTATCCCCATCCACATCACCAAAATTGGTAGTTCAGTGTAGTTATTATCTTCAAAGAAGACAATGATTTCAGTAGTTAGGTGAAGACCAAAATTAGTAATTAATTGGGAAAAAGTTAGTGAGAATTATTAGAAATTAACCTGTTTGCTTTTAAATCATTTTTGTTAACAAATCAAATAAATATGTTGTATTCACTGATATCTAATAGAGAACCCAGGCTGCCTTCGTTTTTAAACTAAATTTCAATTACATTATTTACTTATTTAAAAAATTTTTGACCTCACTGTGGGGCATAGGGGTCCTAGTTCCCCAACCAGGGATCAAACACATGTCCCTGCAATGGAAGTGTGGAGTCTTAACCACTGGACCACCAGGGAAGTCCCCGGCTGCTTTCTGAATTCTTCCAGTTTAGGTACTCATATTTGCAATACCTTAACCCTGCCTCTGTCTAAGACTTCTAGTTTTATTTCTTCAAAGGAATGGGAACTTAAAGATTTCATGAAGAAAACTGAGTGCAGAATCTCCCTAAATTTTTATAATTTTTTTCTACTGTTTCCCAGTGATCATACCTATTAAGACACCAGTTCTTTTAGTGACTGTGCAAAGCATTGAACTTCTATGGACATAACCTTTTGTGTTTATATTTTATTGGTTTAGGTCATATTTTATTATATAATCATAATAATAAGTACAATTTGTCAAAATTGCATTTAAGATAAATCACACTGAAGCTTGTAATCATTAACTCAACTAGTACAAAAGTAAGCAGTGATACCAAAGGGTGAGCTGACAGTACAAATGTTCCATCCTACGGGCATCAGGCAGTGTGGTTTACAGAAGGGAGGGGAGGCACCAGTGAATCCAGAGTCTCTGAAATAGAAGTCAGTCGAGGGAGCTTCAAACAGAGCAGTGGTTCTCAAACTTCAGCATGCATCATAATTATCTGTATGGCTTAGTATAACACAGATCGGTGGGCTGCAACCCAGAGTTTCTGATCCCAGTGGGACTGGGGTGAGGGCTTGCATTTCTAACAATCTTCCAGGTGATTCTAACTCTACTGTTACAGGGAACACACTTTGAAGACCACTGAACTACAGCCAATTTTGGTAACATGGATGGGGACAGGTTTCTTCAAACATAGATGGGTGGACTGCAACCCAGAGACCAAACGTTATTTGGCAGAAGACCAAATGTTGTTTTTCCACTGTATCTACTATCCATCTTCTAGTGGATAAGCACTAGGTTATCTGTTACTCTTAGCTTTGGTATTGTGTTGAAACTTAAAATTGTTTTTCTGTGTCTACTCAGGAACTTTATTTGAAATTTGGTAAAGGATGGAATGAGAACTGTTAAAGTCTCACATTCATTATTTTTTGCTTCTTTGAAAAAAAAGAAAAAAAACCTACTAGTTAGCTCCCTCAACCGTGCTATGCAGGCTGTTTTCAAATCACACATTCCCCAGTCTCCTTACTGAAGGGAAAAAAAAAAACAACCATTTCTGTCTGTCAGAAACGCGTGTTTGGCAACAGCTTGCCAGCTGCAGGGTGGATAGGCAGCAATGTGGGTGTGTTGTCAGCAAGCTGGAGACTTTGTCTGAGAAGCAGGCAGATTATGTGATTGCTCTGTAATCTCCTTTTCAGAACTGGCTGACGGAGCTGGAGATCTTTGCTATAATCTTCTCAGCTGCCATCCATGACTATGAGCACACCGGAACCACCAACAATTTCCACATTCAGACCCGGTGAGGATGTTGAAATGTTTGGAAAAGAGGCAAGAGGGGTCAGGGATAGAGTGTGGAAGTCAGAGAGGGGCAGCCACCTTTCTTTTGCATGGTGGCTCTATTTTGAGTTTCTGAAGAAAAAATAAAATGAACTTATATAACAAGAGATCAGCTGGGTCAGCTTCAATCAAAACCTAAGAATTAAAGAAACCATTTGCTCCTGATTCTCCTATGTTATTCACATTAAATATGGATATACTTCTCTTAGTCACTTCAATCATGTCCAAATCTTTGCGACCCCGTGAACTGTAGCTCACCAGGCTCCTCTGTCCATGGAATTCTCCAGGCAAGAATACTGGAGTGGGTTGCCATTCTCTTCTTCAGGGATCTTTCCAACCCAGGGATTGAACCCACGTCTCTTGCATCTCAAGCAGATTCTTTGCCACCTGAGCCACCAGGGAAGATCTATTCTCTGGTCCAGTGCTAGCTATTATGTAGGTATGGGCTATGCATATTCTTTGTTGTTGTTCAGTCCCTAAGTCATGTCCAACTCTTTGTGACCCCATGGACTGCAGCACATCAGGCTTCCCTGTCCTCCACTATCTCCCAGAGTTTGCTCAAGTTCATGTCCATTGAGTTGGTGATGCCATCTAACCATGCGTACTGTACCCATTTCTAATAGGAGGTGAAAAAATTTACATTAAAGGTGCAGATACCATGTAGGCTAAATCAGGGAGGACAGGCAAGGATTGAAGTAATTCTCTTGACATTAGCAATAGCAGAGCCATCTTACCCTCTGACCTCAGGGATTCTGCTGATGCTTTTCTCATCCTCCCTCATTTCATCTCTGCCCTATTCAGGGGGTATGTCACTCCCCGACACACAGCTTTGGGAGCTAGGTGGTCTCATGTAGGCCACTTTGCACCCTCTGTAAGGAGCTTCACAGGTAGACACAAACTTCTGTGGGGCATATTAAATATAGGTCCGGGTGCCTCCCTCAGAACCTCTTCATTGTAACAGACATCACAAATCGATTTTGGTAATTTTTTTCTTACCAAACTGCAGATTTGTCTTTAGTATTCCTCTCGGCACAGAATTCCAGGCAAGCAGTACAGTCAATTGTCATTTCCGTTTAGGGTAAAACCTTATCTGCCTTCTCCTGGTCTAAGAACTTAACCTCTCTTATGACAATGATGTAGAACTGGAGAGACTCTTGACAGTAGGATTAATTGGATCTTGACATAGAAATCAAAAGAAGGTAGAACTGGAAAAAGGCGGTGAGACACAGAGAAAGAATATTGTGGAGAGGGTTGAGTTTAACGCTAAAATACTTGCTGATTTCACTTGAAAAAGGCAGGTGCACACTCCAGATATATTTGTGTTTGTTAAGTCATTCTACATGTGTTTAATGAAGCCAGCACTTAATTATGGGGCACACAAAAGAAGACAATATCATCCGATCTCTTGTTTTGAAGGGCATTTCAATAGAATGGAAGTGGACAAAAGGTCTTCAGCCACATGCTTCATTTTCTGCTTTCTGCCTCCTCATAGAGTGTCTCAGCTGCTGTGGAGCAGCTTTCTGTAGCTTTGTTGCAAGACCTTTGAATACAGGGATTCCACAGAGCATCTCTGTTTAATAGGTATCTGCCAGTGGAGCCTTGACAGAGATGGAGGTGAATAGCACCTGCTGAAGGAAGAGAGGTGGGTGGAACATTTGTACCTGGATCTTGGCTGGAGAGCAATGTCAAAACTAGTCACAACTCAGAGGAAAATGGCTTAATTACAGTAGTTAGAAAATAACTTAATGTCACAAAATACACGTCAATTGGTGCCTTACTTACTCAATGGATGTTAAGATTAGATCTTCCACCTCCTCGGGATTTGCTTGTTTTGTGTTATCTCCACTGGAGTGGGAAAATTCCAGAGGGTTCAGTTGAGCTTGGTTTGGAATGACATTTAAACTTTCATCTTCTTTAACTGAGTTTTATCCATAGCATCTTTGCCTCTGAGATCCTTGTTTAGGAAAGTAAATATGTGACCAGGTTCTTTGCTCTTCGATGGGCAGACTGTTGAGCCTAACACTTTCAAGGTATTCTACATACATTCCAAAGTTTGGAATGTGAATGATACTTGGAAGTTATCTTGAGGGGAAATGGCTGAAGTGTCAGAATACATTGCCTTTATTCAAACCCTGAAAGCCACTGTGGAGCTCTGCAGACTCTCAGTGTATATATCTGGGGCTCAGTTTCCTTCATGAGAAATGAACAAGCTCTAATAATCTAAAGTTTCATTAAATTAAATGTATTAAAATAGTATACCTCCCTATGTTGGTGTCATTCAACTGTTTGAGGAAGCGACTAACAATTGTCATATAACCCTTATATTTTTTATTCTCAACTTCCCATGTATGACTTTCACATGGCAAAATTTTAAGATCAAGCTACTAACAAAAGAACTTGCAAACTGTACCTTCCAGGTGGTATGTGTTCAGAGAATTACAACTAAAACAAATAAACACATTCTCTCATTGAATAAAATAAAAATAATCATTTCAGAAAATATAAGGAAGTTTGACATGACCTGCATTTAAAAACAAAAAATCACCTTTGCTACCACTACAGGTAATTGAGATCTTATTATAGAATAACTTTTAGAGAGTTCTCAAGTTGGATATCACATGTGAAATAATATCCATATATTGACATTTCAATACCATACAAACATCAATTGATAAATTGTAGTGTTGGTGTTAGCTTTTTGATTGATATAAAGGACATGGGGCCAAGTTAATTGCTAAAATAGGATAAAAAGATGTTGTATTTCTATCTTTAGGAGAGTTACCTGAAAAATCTCAGCTGTTCAACATCCCAAATTATTTTTCTTGGCTTTCTGTTCAGGTCTGACCCAGCGATTCTGTACAATGATAGGTCTGTTTTAGAAAATCACCATTTAAGTGCAGCCTATCGCCTTCTACAGGAGGATGAGGAAATGAATATTTTGATCAACCTCTCGAAGGATGACTGGAGGTAAGGATGAGCCACAAGAGAGTTTTGGAAGCCAGGTAAGGAGTGGTGAGATGAGATGAAGTGTGCTTGTTTTGAAGAAAATAATACTCTGAAGTTTTTCTTGCTGTTTATTTCTCTTTTTTTTTCCTTGACACAAATATTCAAATATATTGTAGGCACTTTGGACATATTTGCTATTGGTTACCTTAAGAAACTAGTATTTTGATCTTAAATGAATTTTTTCATTTAACATATTTTTGTCATTTTATTTTTGATTGGACTTCTTAAAAAAATATTTCAAAATTTGCTAAGGAAATTGACACTTTAAAATAATCATGAGTACTTAATTCTGTCACCTTTGAATTCTGTCAAAGCTCTACTTGGGTAGAGCTGAGTTTGAATACACAATCATTTATTAGCTATCTGTCATTTAGGAAGCTACTCAACCCCATTACACCTTTTAAAAATTTAATTTAGAGAAAGTTTATAATAACATTTACCTTATAATTTGGTTAGGGTAATAATAAATGCTAAAATCCATCTAAAATGCTTAATTCACTTTGTGATACATATAGCAAGCCTGTGGATCATTGTAGCTGTTAATGTAGGGTCAAGATGTTTCAAAACTTGTAGGAAAAGTCATTTAAATGCTTAAAAGCTTCTGAATCTACAGTGGTGCAAATAATACTTGTATTTTAATTAAAACGATTTGTTGTTTATTGAATATCTCTGGGTCGTTATACAAGGATTCAGAGAAATAAGCCATTCTGAACAAACAAATCTGAAACTGATATTCAGGAAGAGTTGGCTATTAGTTTCCATGCAGCTCTAGTTCATTAAAACCTAAAGGAGTATTTGTCTTGGATTTTATTGGAAAATGGTAGATTTAAGAAGCATCTAAAAATGCAGAGCATTTCAGTGAATCAATGCAAAGCTTTCAGAAAAAGGAGCCCTCTATCCAATTTAAATGTTTGTAAAAGTATAATGAAAAATTTGAATATGGCAGAGAACAGCTTTACACATATTCAGATGTGTCCTGGTTTTGAAGGATTTGTGCTTCTTTAGATCCTGTATGTTCCTGGTCTCAGGACAGTCTAATGAAGTGCTCCAGAGCTTACATGATTACCTCTTTTTTTTTCTTTCTTTCTTTCTTCCCACCCTCCCTTCCTTTCTTCCTTACTTTTCTTATCCCAAGGGAGGGAAACAGGGAGGCAAAGTTGGGTAGGTGCATTCTAGAACTCCATGAATCCTAAAGAAAGTTCAGCAAGGCTATCAGGAAGTTCTTGAGCCACAGTCAGCCATCAGAGGAGCTCCATGTCTCCCAGGAAGAGTTACCCTCAGTCACCTGATGCAGCCCAGGGAAACATGACCTTGGGCAAAAACGGCAATAGTTTTCAGAATGTAGTAGCCGAGGCCCATGGCCAATTAAAGTCCTGTAGTTGGAAGTCTGTGTGGTATATTCTCATGGCCACTATCCCATGGAGATTAAAATATTACACTATGCTATGCTAAGTCACTTCAGTCGTGTCCAACTCTGTGTGACCCCATAGACGGCAGCCACCAGGCTCCCCCGTCCCTGAGATTCTCCAGGCAAGAACACTGGAGTGGGTTGCCATTTCCTTCTCCAATGCATGAAAGTGAAAAGTGAAAGCGAAGTCGCTCAGTCGTGTCTGACTCCTAGCGACCCCATGGACTGCAGCCCACCAGGCTCCTCCATCCATGGGACTCTCTAGGCAAGAGTACTGGAGTGGGGTGCCATTGCCTTCTCCGAAAATATTACACTAAATGGCTGCATAATATCCCATCTGTGGAAGTGCCATAATTAGTTTTGAATGTGTGAGTATGGGTACATTTGTGTGTTTGCGTTATTATGAAGAATCCTACAATGAATATCTCTTTAATGTATTTTTATGTGTAGAATTAACGCATCACAGAATGTTTGATGTTTTAAAGTTCTTGTTGAACTTTGTCAAATTGCTTTCAGGTAATGTGCTGATACTGCTGGCCTGTGGGATTTGTGGGCATATGGGAGTTAAGGCTGGATGGGCACAATTGCCTCTTAACCTATTTTCAAAGTACAGATATGCCACTTCTATTATCTATAGTTTTGTTAAGGATTTTCTATTTCTACTTAACTATATGTTTGTCAGAATTTAGTTATGCTATTTGTGCTTCCACTTTGCTATGATCATGAGCCTCATTCATTGTTTAGTGTACTGCTATGTTAGGGAGGCTGGTTTTGGCAATATCTAAACCCAGAATCATTGCAATACACCGGAACATATCAGTTCACACTGGAATACACTAACATCCACCAATGCAAATATCCTAATTATTTATCATTAGCCCTGTAAAGTCATACTCAAAATTCTCCAAGCCAGGCTTCAGCAATATGTGAACATGAACTTCCAGATGTTCAAGCTGGTTTTAGAAAAGGCAGAGGAACCAGAGATCAAATTGCCAACATCCACTGGATCATCACAAAAGCAAGAGAGTTCCAGAAAAACATCTATTTCTGCTTTATTGACTATGTCAAAGCCTTTTACTGTGTAGATTAAAACAAACTGTGGAAAATTCTTAAAGAGATGGGAATACCAGACCACCTGACCTGCCTCTTGAGAAATCTGTATGTAGGTCAAGAAGCAACAGTTACAACTGGACATGGAACAACAGCCTGGTTCCAAATAGGAAAAGGAGTACGTCAAAGCTGTATATTGTCACTGTGCTTATTTAACTTATATTCAGAGTACATCATGAGAAACGCTGGGCTGGATGAAGCACGAGCTGGAATCAAGATTTCCAGGAGAAATGTCAATAACCTCAGATATGCAGATGACACCACCCTTATGGCATAAAGTGAAGAAGAACTAAAGGGCCTCTTGATGAAAGTGAAAGAGGAGAGTGAAAAAGTTGGCTTAAAGCTCAACATTCAGGAAACTAAGATCATGGCATCCAGTCTTATCACTTCATGGCAAATAGGTGGGGAAACAGTGGAAACAGTGTCAGACTTTATTTTTTGGGCTCCAAAATCACTGCAGATGGTGACTGTAGCCATGAAATTAAAAGACACTTGCTCCTTGGAAGAAAAGTTGTGACCAACCTAGACAGCATATTAAAAATCGGAGACATTACTTTGCCCACAAAGTTCTGTCTAGTCAGGGCTATAGTTTTTCCAGTAGTCATGTATGGATGTGAGAGTTGGACTATAACGAAAGCTGAGCACCAAAGAATTGATGCTTTTGAACTGTGGTATTGGAGAAGATTCTTGAGAGTCCCATGGACGGCAGGGAGATCCAACCAGTCCATCCTAAAGGAGATCAGTCCTCAGTGTTCACTGGAAGGACTGATGTTGAAGCTGAAACCCCAGTACTTTGTCCACCTGATGCAAAGAGCTGACTCATTTGAAAAGACCCTGATACTGAAAGATTGAAGGCGGAAGGAGAATGGACGACAGAGGATGAGATGGTTGGATGGCATCACCGACTAGATGGACATGAGTTTCGGTGAACTCTGGGAGTTGGTGATGGACAGGGAGGCCTGGGGTGCTGTAGTCCATGGGGTCACAAAGAGTTGGACACGACTGAGCAACTGAACTGAACTGAACTGCATTCTTATTGGTTGGTATTTGTGAAGTACTAGTTGAGAATACTTTGAATCCTACCTCTGATCAAAATAAGTTGTAAAATTGAATGGTGTGGCAAGACATAAGTAAATTTAGTATATAAAAAGTTAAACTAGTTACTTGAAAAATATAATTTAATAAAATCTGTTTATGTGCTAGCCTTATATATTTTTGTTGTTTTTTAAATCAGCACAATCTTTATTATCTCAAAAAGAGTGAAATATAGTTGAATTAGGTCATGGAGCATCTCAGATATAGGAATTTCTGGTTCAGTGGAAATGTCTTTATAATTATAACCCATAGTGCCATACCTTTTTGCTACTCCTGTTTTGGGGGATTCTGTAAGTTAAGAAAAGATTGTAGTTGCTAACTTCTTAAGTTACATAGATTTAGTGTTCATTTAATGTTTGAAAATATTATTTTATCATATTTTATTAATATTGAGATACATTGCTTCAAGACAATAGTATTATCCCATAAATAAAGTATTAACTTCTTTTTTAGGGCTCTCAGTAAAGCCCATTAACCCAAAGATGACGTATGTTTAGTATTTTACATCTTTCTAGGAAAGCAATTTAATATCTGGTAGATTCTATTTGGATACAAAAGGGCAATGGACTTTTTAAGGACTTTATAAGTGAATATATTACCATGTATTTACTGCATTTCAAAGTGGAAAAACATGAAATACCACACTGGGAATGCCAGTTCAGCTGCTCATAAAGCAATTCTGCAAATAACTATTAACTATAGACAGAAGCAAAATCAAATTACCAACTTTGTTGAATCATAGTGAAAACAAGGGAATTCCAGAAAAACATCTACTTGTGTTTCATTGACTATGCTAAAGACTTTAACTATCTGGATCTCAGCAAACTGTGTAAAATTCTTCAAGAGATGGTAATGCCAGATCACCTTACCTGTCTCCTGAGAAACCTATATGTGGATCAAAAAGCAACAGTTAGAACTGGACATGGAACAACTGACTGGTTCCAAATTGGGAAAGGAGTATGACAAGGCTGTATATTGTCACCCTGCTTATTTAATTTATATGCAGAGAGTACATCATGTGAAATGCTGGGCTGGATGAATCACAAGCTGGAATCAAGATTACTGAGAGAAATATCAACAGCTTCAAATATGCAAATGATGCTACTCTAATGGTAGAAAGGAAAGAGAAACTAAAGAACCTCTTGATGAAGGTAAAAGAGGAGACTGAAAAAGCTGACTTAAAACTCAGCATCCATAAAATGAGGATCATGGCATCTGGGCCTGTCACTTCATTGCAAATAGAAGGGGAAAAAGTGTAAGCAGTGACAGATTTTATTTTCTTGGTCTCCAAAATTACTGCAGATGGTGACTGCAGCCATGAAATTAAAAGATGCTTGCTTCTTGGGAGGAAAGCTATGACAAACCTAGAGAGTGTATTAAACAGCAGAGACATCACTTTGCTGACAAAGGTCTGTATGGTCAAAGCTATGATCTCAATAGTCATGAACAGATGTGAGAATTGGACCAGAAAGAAAGCTGAGTGCAGAAGAATTGATGATTTTGAATTGTGGTGCTTGAGAAGACTCTTGAGGGTCCCTTGTACAGCAAGGAGATCAGATCAGTCAATCCTAAAAGTAAGCAACCCTGAATATTCATTGGAAGGACTGATGCTGAAGCTCCAATACTTTAGCCACCTGATGGAAGAGCCAACTCATAGGAAAAGACCCTGATTCTGGGAAAGATTGAAGGCAAAAGAAGAAGGGGATGTCAGAGGATGAGATGGTTAGATAGCATCACTGATTCAATGGGTGTGAATCTGAGCAAACTGTAAGATAGTGAAGGACAGGGTAGCCTGGCATGCTACAATACGTGGGGTCAGAAAGAGTTGGACATGACTTAGTGACTGAACATCAACAACAATGAACAAAATGCAGAGACACAAACACAACCTCCAATGACTTGAGGGCTAGTAAACAAAATTGGACAAATTTTGAAGATGTGTTACAATTTGGAGACTCTGATAGGAGGAGGTGACTGTGATGTTTTTGTCTCTGAAGGCAGTCTCAGTCAAGGCAATACTGGATGGTTAAAACTAGATTTATACAAAACCTTCCAGTATGTTTCTGGCTAGAGGCATTCAATGGGGGAAGGAAAAGATTTTCAACAAATGGTGTTGGAGCAAATGGATATCAATATAAAAAAAACTTTTACCTTTACCTCACATCATACTCAAAAATTATCTTGAAATTGATCATTGTCCTAAACATAATAAAAGATTAAAATGATAGGACTTCCAGAGGAAAAGTCCTTTCAGTGTGAGGGATTTCTCAGAGAGGACCCCAAATGCATGAAACCTTAAATAATTATTTTAAAATGTAAAACTTCTTCTCTTTGAAAGGTACTGGTTTAAAAAAAAGCGACAGGAGTAGGAGAAATTATTCACAACACACTGAAATGTATTGAATTGTGCAGCCTATATGGAAGTAGTTTATACTATGCAAATTCTACTTCAATAAAGTTCTTAGAGACAGTAAAAAGATCAGTGTTTGACAGGGGTTCAAGGCCAAGAAGGTAAGCATAGGCAAAGCATATGGGATTTTAGGGTATGGAAACGATTCTTATACTATTGATGATAGGAACGTGAGTGGATGCTTTGTCCAACCCCATAGAACTGTGCAACATGAGAATGGTCCCTCAGGCGAACCATGGGCTGGAGTGAATGCAAAGTGTAGATATTGGTCATCAATTATAACACGTGTACAGCATTAATGTAAGAGGTTAGTAATGAAGGAAACTGTAGGGGAGAAGGGGTGTATGAGAGCTCTCTGTACTATCTTCACAATTTTTCTGTAAACCTAAAGCTGCTCTAAAAATGTCTATTTAAAAAAAGTAAGATCCCTATATCCCGTGTGCACCATGGATTATCAGTTACTCTCCTAGGATTAATTTCAGATTAATTTTTTCTCAAATCTTGAGCTCAGTGCAAAAAGGAATGCTTTCCTATACTTTGTTTCATTGAAATTTTTCCTGTGAATTAATTTTCCAATGATGTGCATTCCACATATGTTCCTAATAAGTGATGTCCTTCATCTTTAATCTTTATTTCTCATAAAAGTCTACCTAAAAGACTCATTAGATTTGAAATGTCACAACTAATTAACTGATTTTGATTAGAACTGGAAAAGAATAAACTAATTTTTACTTTCTATTTTTTACTTCCACCCTTTTTCCTCTGTGATGTATCTCTGAAAGGGAATTTCGGACCTTGGTAATTGAGATGGTGATGGCCACAGATATGTCCTGTCATTTTCAGCAAATCAAAGCAATGAAGACTGCTCTTCAACAGCCAGAAGCGTGAGTGAGCCTGTAACCTCATGTGTTTTTATAGGTGTTTGACCTCCTACTTGTCCATGTCACTGTACCTTTAAAGTTTATCTCTTTTAATATAACTTTATTAAATGGTCTCATAATGTAGTGACGCTTGGAGGAGAGCATGTGAGAATATTACCTATCATGGATATTTCTCATCAGGGTTAAAATAAATAATAGGGCCAGTAACAATTTGCCCTAGTGAGAATTTAAAAGACCCTTTCAATGCAGAGGCAACAAATAAAGGTCAATGAGTGACTCTTGGATTCTTGTTGTCTTTTTCGTGATGGCAGATATTCCAGAAATGGTTTTGAGTCAGTTTTTGAGGTGTCCAGTTCAATAAACATGGAGACCACGCTGATAAATGTCCCAGTTGGAGGATAATTTCCCCCCGGTTCAGCAGCAGTGGGCTTTGAGATGGGAGAATGGAAGGGAATTTTTTTAAAACAGTGGTATTTAAAAAACTCTTACTGAGATTTTGTGAGTTTGGTCATTATGCGTTTGCATCCTTTGGGTTTACAGAATTGAAAAGCCAAAAGCATTATCCTTGATGTTGCACACGGCAGACATCAGCCATCCAGCAAAAGCGTGGGAGCTCCACCATCGCTGGACCATGTCACTCCTGGAGGAGTTCTTCAGACAGGTACCGTGTTGCTTTGTTCCCCCCACTGGTGTCACCCGTGGATATAGCCTGACTTTTATATTTCAGCAACACTGTGATCAGGACTGTTGTGATTACAGTTATCTTCTTTTTGAAGGGATGGTTCACAGCTTTTATCTTCTGGTCATATGGTGTTTGACTCTCACCTACGTTCTGATTCTCAGAATGTTATGGTATTTCTATCCTATGCATTTCTGCTTGGGGGGAAAAACATTTTCTTGTGGCAATTTTTTGTCAAAATATCATCTGAGGTATGCTTTTACTTTTTTTCCTAATGGGGTGACCAAATGGCAGTCACTATAACCTGCTTCTCTGTTACAATTGACTGGGCTGTTCCTTTCTAGCAGACAAACCCATATTGTCCAATTCCAAAACCAGTTAGAGCAATTTGAGTTCAGAAAATTATTTGAGGCTACTGTCCCAATTATATTTAAACTTACTATATCCTAAGATACACAGTAGTGTTTTCTACAAGAAAAATCAGTCTTTAACGAGGATACACTGCTTTAATTTTTTTTAAGCTGCATAGAAGTATAGAAATAAAACGGTAACTAAATACCTAGCACCAAGACTACTGTCTTCTCAAACCCAGGCAATGTGCACGAAGCTCATCTCAAGAAGAGCTGCCATTAAAGTATCTGCTTTGAGAAGTGAGGTCCTGAGGTTCAAGGCAAGATGGCATGTAGATTGTGGGACTGGAACTACAGTTAATTCAAGCTCATATGGTTAATTCATTAGTTCTTGTTAATGTACTGAGAGAGGTTACAGTACAGATTCAGAGACCTCTGAAGTTCCATAAAACATTACATATTAATCAGTCTCAACTCTGTCCCCTAAACTGACAAGAGATATACCCTTTCACCAGTTACTCAGATTTTTGGAAGCAAATTATTCTTAGGATTACTCTCAGGATTCTCATTTGAATAGAGAAATTAGAGAAGGCATTTCTGTGTTCGTTTTCTTTCCTTCTGAAGCTGCACACGATATCTGGTGTTGAGGTGGGACTAGAGTTAACTGTACATTAAGCAAAGTTCAGAAGCCCCTCTATTGGAATTCTTGTTCCAGCTGCTCTGTGGGCTGGGACTAGTGAAATGACTGCTCTGGTTCCCAGTGGTCTTATCTGTGACTTGTTTCGGGGGATATCGGGGGATTTAAAGGAAGGTTGGACCAGCCTTTTTTCCTTAGAGTCCTTCCCACATTAAGTGTTTTCTTCATTCTGCCCATGAGTGCACATTCTGTCCAACATTCTGTCCAACACATATACACGTGTGTGCCCCCACTAAGCTGTTCTGAGTATGCCAGCAGGTTCCTTATTCAGCATATGGCTGTCTTCTTACATGGTCGACACTTGGCCTCACAGAGTGGTTCTCAAGGGGAACCCAAGGGGTGAGAGGAACTAACACTCCTTACAGGTGTGGCCATGTTGTATATACAAGAATGACTCCAAATTCATTCTTAATTGAGAGTTAATTTTGAGCCACTTTTCCAGAAATTACTTCTCTAATATTAAGCTCCACTTTCATTATCATATGCTTTTTTTGATCATTGTTTTGTAATACACCCACTATAAACTAGTAATTTTAATTTGAAGCTAGAGGTAAATCATGGAGAAGGCAATGGCAACCCACCCCAGTACTCTTGCCTGGAAAATCCCATGGGTGGAGGAGCCTGGTGGGCTGCAGTCCATGGGGTCGCTAAGAGTCGGGCACGACTAAAGCAACTTAGCAGCAGCAGAGGTAAATCATAGTTAACTCATAAATTTGAGTTATTGAAGTGGTCCCTTTTTTAATTGTGAGAAAGTGAATATAAGAAATTACTTAAACGTGGACATTTTTCCCACTAAAGGAAACCTTATTTGCACAAACATAATCTTGAATTGAAAGAAAATGTACCAGAGGCAATATGAAAATAACCATATTGAATTTCTTGCCAATTGGGAATAAAATGTTAGCTCACTGGACTGGAACTATTTTTTTAGCAATTATGATTCAGTAAATTATTTTTATTGACTTAATATTTTAACCCAGATGCCATAAGCCATAGTAAGTAACCCTTGTAGGAGAAATGTTGCCTTAGCTCTTAACTATAGATTTTAAATTGGACAGTTCAAATGGGAAATCTCAATGGGACTGTAGAGTCTTTGAAAAAATTACATTTAGATGTTGGGTTATATTTCAAAATAACGGCATAGCCTCAATGCTGATAGACCAGACCTTCTATGCATTGCTGAAAGAGTAAGTTACGTCTTCAGTTTTATAACCATATTTTACAAAATCCAAGCCTCTGCCTCAGGTCTTTTTCAATGAAATACTGACTTTAAGAAACTGTGAGTTTGCCTTTTTGGTAAATACATCTTGAGAAACTCTGGAGATTCATTTCCTAAGTATTGCTGTATATTTTTATATTTTGCAAACATCACCTACAATTCTTTTAATTTCCTCTCTGTTTGTGGTCATTTTCCCATTTTTTGTTTATTTCATATACCAGTGTCTTTTCTCTTCTGTATAAAATTAGCTGATCATTTGAATATTTGATTATTTCTTTTTTATTTTATGATATAAATTACTGCTTTCATTTTTATTAATTTATTTATTCTGCTTGATTATTATTAATTCATTTCTTTTGCTAACTCCCCAAGTTGGATGTCCAATTCATTTATTTTCATTCTTCCTGTTCAATATTAGTAAATATAAGGCTAGGGATTTATCTTTTTGTTAATCATGAATCTTGTAGGTTCTGATATGCAGTGTGTTCACAATCATCTTCATTAAACATTTTCTAGTCTAGGTTTTGATTTTTCTTTACTAAGAGTTGCTTCAAATGGATGTGTTTGTTTATGTGATTTTCCCAGTGGTAGTTTCCTTTGCTTTCTACTTTTGTAATTGATTTGTGACTTATCAAAATTTGATCAGAGAGTTTTTCATTGTTTGGGCCTTATTTAGTAGGTGAAATTTGCTTTTCACCTACTAAAAAAAATCAATTTTTGTGAATGGTCATGGCTCTTGAAAAGTCAGTTTATCTTCTACTTGCAAAGTATAAAACACCAGGCATATTCTTCCTCCTTATCAATTATGTTGTTTAGATATTTTATATGTTTTTTAAAATGTGATGTTTCGTGGGCTGACAGGTGTTTCTATTATTATTTTCTGTTTCTATGTAGTATAGTTTTTGCTTCCTGAATGTTGATTCTGTGTTATTTGGTTCTTAGATATTCATAATTGCTAGATTTTCATAGTTTATTGAATCCTCTATCATTATAAAGCCTGCTTCTTTGTCTTATCTAATGCTTTACCTAGAATTCACATTCAGCTCATTTTAAGAACAGACTCTTGTCTTTTTACTCTAAACTTTTACTTTTAACTTTTTACCCTAACCTTTCAGAGACACTTTTATTTGGATGTGTCTTTTAAATGTTGCTTATAATTGAGGGTTTTTTAATGAGCCAATCTAAGATTCTGTTATTATTTGAAATTAACCGTATTAACATTTGTTGATATGACAGGAATCTTTGCTCTTAGGTACTATCATATTTTACATTATGATTTCTGTTTTGTGGCTTATTTTTAAATTGTTCACTATATTGGCTGTACCATCTGCTTATTATGTATTTATTTCTTCTGATGACTTGGAAGTTTTATATTATGTTTTTAGTTTTAATATTGGCTAACTTGGTAATGCAAACTTTATATCCTCTATTTATTTAGATAGTATTGATTGAAATTAGCAGGCTTCTACTTCCTCTTGCCTCTTCCCCAACAGCTAGTTGTATCAACTTAATTCTTGTAGTCTGTACCTTTGTCATTTAGGTATAGCTCTATTCCTTTATATGTATCAGGTTTAAATGGTATATTTACACCCCCATCTATACATACACAAAAGCTAGTGCTTATTCAGTACTTCCCAACATTTTTCCCCTTTTTCTTTCATAACATAACTAATTCCTTGTTACTGTTTGTTGGCTGTATTATTTCTAAATTCTATTTTCTAAGTGAGCATTCTATCTCATGTACTATATGCTGTTTCCAAAATATACACCAAAAACAATGTGACCCAGGAAGATGGAAAATAAACAAGTTTGGCAAAAGCATAATTTTTCCAGTTGTTCTTGTCTAGGCTCTACTCAGTGCTGGCACTTTGGCCATGGTTGGTTCATTCATCTATTTGTTGGTCAAAGTTGTTCCTTGAGTGGTGTCTTCTAGGAGTGCTAAAAGCCGCATTTCTGTGTGTTTACAAGTTTTTCTACTGCTTTTATACTTGGGTCACAGTTTGCTTGGGTAAGAAATTTTTTGAATCAAGTTTCCTTTCCCTGAGGTCTTTTTTGATTGATGCTTTTGAACTGTGGTTTGGAGAAGACTCCTGAGAGTCCCTTGGACTGCAGGGAGATCCAACCAGTCCATCCTAAAAGAAATCAGTCCTGAGTATTCATTGGAAGTACTGATGTTGAAGCTGAAACTCCAATACTTTGGCCACCTGATGCAAAGAGCTGACTCATTGGGAAAGACCTTGATGCTGGGAAAGATTGAAGGCAGGAGGAGAAGGGGATGACAGAGGATGAGATGGTTGGATGGCATCACTGACTCAATGGACATGACTTTGAGTAAACTCGGGGTGTTGGTGTTGGACAGGGAGGCCTGGCGTGCTCTTTACAAGAGTTGCAAAGAGTTGGACACAACTGAGTGACTGAACTGAGGTCTTTTTTATATTTTGTTCGAATGTCTTCCACCTAAGAATGTTGCTATGCAGAGGTTGGAGGCCATGCTAGAATTATTTTCATGTCTAGGCGGTATATATTTTTGCTTATGTGCCCTAAGAATTTTTTCTTTACCTTTGAAGCCCAGTGACATTACTAGGCTATATTTCAATAATGATTGCTCTATAACAGTTTTTCTTGGGGCCTGGTGTGTTCCTTTTCTGTACAGATTCAAGTTCCACTGATGAAAACTTTAATGATTTCCTTTTCCATTTGCTTCCTTCTTTAGGAAATACAGTTATTTGTATGTTTCCTCTCTTGTTTTTCTTCTCTGTTATTTTCCTTTAAATTGTCTTGTAACTCTCTGATGAGTGGTATTTTTTTTTTCATTCCTAAATTCCATGTCTCTTAATGTGTTTTATCAAAAATAACTCTCCTCTGTGCTGCCTCCACTACACTCTTCATTTATGTGATGGTTCTGTTTTTCTTTTCCATGTCTTCCCTGAGCTCTGCTAGGTCCTCTTTCCCTGAGCCCTGGTTCTTAATTTCAGGAATTTTTTCCCATCATGGGAGTATGTATGTTTGGTCATCACTTGGTGGCACTTTTTTTTTTTTCTGATGAATGTTCCCTATCTGTTATTTTTATTTTTCTGTTCCCTTTTCCATTTTTTCTTTCCACGTAAAGTATCTTTCCGTAAGTTTTATTTTTTTCCTCCTGGTATTGGTATAGTGCTACCTCTTCCTCCTCCTTCCCTTCCTCCTCCACCTCCATCTCCTCTTCCTCTGCCCTTCCTCTCCTTCTCCTTCATTTGATTATTATTTACCATCTTTGAGTGAAATGCATTATTTTTTGACCAACAGTTTTCAGGAGATAAGTGCCAGGGAAAGACTGGAATAGCAATGTTCTAAGCCGCATGAAGATCATGGGATCTGGTCCCATCACTTCATGGCAAATAGATGGGGAAACAGTGGAAACTGTGTCAGACTTTATTATTTGTGGCTCCCAAATCATTGCAGATGGTGATTGCAGCCATGAAATTAAAAGACGCTTACTCCTTGGAAGAAAAGTTATGACCAACCTAGATAGCATATTCAAAAGCAGAGACATTACTTTGCCAACAAAGGTCTGTCTAGTCCAGGCTATGGTTTTTCCAGTAGTCATGTATGGATGTGAGAGTTGGATTGTGAAGAAGGCTGAGCGCTGAAGAATTGATGCTTTTGAACTGTGGTGTTGGAGAAGACTCTTGAGAGTTCCTTGGACTGCAAGGCGATCGAACCAGTCTATCCTAAAGGAGATCAGTCCCGGGTGTTCTTTGGAAGGAATGATGCTAAAGTGAAACTCCAGTACTTTGGCCACCTCATGCGAAGAGTTGACTCATTGGAAAAGACTCTGATGCTGGGAGGGATTGGGGGCTGGAGGAAAAGGGGACAACAGAGGATGAGATGGCTGGATGGCATCACCGACTCAATGGACGTGAGTGTGAGTGAACTCTGGGAGATGGTGATGGACAGGGAGGCCTGGTGTACTGCGATTCATGGGGTCGCAGAGTCGGACACGACTGAGCTACTGAACTGAACTGAACTGAAGCTGCATGATTTATTATGAGGTTTCTATGACATGGGGTGTGTGTGTGTGTGTGTGTGTGTGTGTTACCTTTACTTCTTCCCAGTCAGCAGTAGGCAACAGTTGTAGGACGGCTCATGGTACAGTCTGTTATCCATATACTCTTGCCATGCTTGTATATTTTCTCATTCAGCATTTTCTTCTTTACTATTTCTTGAAGCTAAATAGGGTTCAGAGTAGCTCTTTACATCAGTGTCTGCTGTCTCTCTGGTTTTCCCACATGATGGATGTGGGGTATTTTTCCTATCTGAGTGAATTTTGAAAACCTCTGTTCTTCAAACTTTATCTGATCTCTGCAGCCATAGGTCTTTGCTCTGGGCATCTTATATCACCCCCTCCTGGATATGCAAAGCATTTGATAGTTGTTCCTCACGTAGTTTTGATTGAGTTTACATATTTCTCCTGCTATTTGTTGGTTTCTGTTGTTTCTTGTTCTGTTTTGAGAGGATAATTTCTGAGAGGGGAGGGCAAAGATGTCTTTACTATACTTATCTTAAATCCAGAATTACAGTAATTTGCTCATACTTCATATTTGTAACTTCTTCCCTGGGAAAGAAGAGTATATATTGCTGCATTTTGTTCAACTTGATGCTTTTGTTGTCTCCCCAGTTAATTACCTTTTCTCCACTCTACTGGGAAATACTCTCTTGTGATATCACCCAATGATCTTTTGAAGCTCTTGCACTGAGAGATGCAATCTGCCCTGTAAAGTTCCAATACAGAAAGAACCTTTGTTTCTCTTGCTTGGTTTGCTGCTTACAGCTAGCTGCTTTAACAAACAAGCCCCCGAAATGTAAAACAGCACACATAAAATAAAACTTTATCACAAACTCATATAAAGTACCAACAAGTATTTCTTGATTGGAAGATGGTTTACAATAAGCAGTGCTTTTAGACCCAGACTCTGCCATCTGCATGGCTTCCAGGGTGCTTATCTACATCAAGGCAGCAAAAGAAGGAAGGACATAAAGACATAGGCTTAGGAGATTTTGTAGGCCAGATCTGTGGTAGAGACATACCCTCTCTCCTCTTGTTTTATTGTCTAACACAAACTGGCAGAGATTCTGGGAAGTGTAGTCTAGCTATGTGGACAGGAAATAAGGGGAGGTTGTGAACAGTTAACTGCCTAATTGCTCCTTCAGCTTGCTTATCACAGATGTCCAAGTGGCCAAAGGAACTTGAGTATTTCTAACCAAATTCACCTTTTTATTCATAAATCAAGCATTCATTGTGTTCTTTTGTAGATAGCTTATGTAGATTGCTTAAGTCAGCTATCTTAACCCTCCCACAAGAATGAAAGTTATATATTTTTGTGCACTGTCCTGAAAAAAAAAATGAGTTCACTAAAAAAATCCTTTGTGCCAACTGAGACTCTTGCCCTTTTTTTGGAAGACATTGACCTCTTTAATAAACAGGAAAGTGAATGAATAATTCCACAAGGGCCAGTATTCATGGAGTCATACGATATTGTATTAGTCAAGCTAGATTCACCTGTAGAAGTACATTCTTCTGTATTAATTTCTATGTATTTTTTCGAGTTTATAAATGTATCTGCCTCCAGAGGTAATTCAGGGATCACTATCTTCAAATAGGTTTATAGAAGTTAGGAGTAGTAGTTATTTAAATTCAAAGGATGTAAGTGATATGGGTATGGGCAAGTCCGTAGGATAAGTTACTTAATGATGTTTAGACTTTTCAGTAATAAAATTCAAATTAATGCATATCTTAGTAGTTAAGCACTTAGTGTTCTTTTAAGCCACCCCCATTAAAATACACCAACAAAACAGTGTATATCCCCACTTCATAGGGGATAAGAGTGAGTTTTATTTGTGTTGGCTGAGCTAGCCCACTGAACCATCTGCACAACTACATTTACGTTGTAATACTCTTCCTTCTCATCGTATTGCCCAAATAGAAATAGCTTTGGAGTAAGTTCTTTTTATCATGCTATTTGAGCGATAGAGCAGCCCTTAGCAAGGCATACTTGGAAACAGAAGGACCATTGTGTCCTATGGTTTGTTAATACAGGAAAAGGGTACCGAGGTAACTAAGCCACTTCAAGATTGTTCCTGAGGCCCTTGGATGTCCCAGCACCCACTGTGAGCCCCACTATTCAGCTTCCTCAGATGCCCATTCCTTTTCCTTCTTTTCAGTAGATCTTAAATGTGCATGTTAGTTAGCTCCTTTCTCTGTGGTAGCATGCCTTAGAAAGAAAAAACATTCAGTTTTTGAACTAGACCTGGTTGTCGAACTAGCTTCTTATTACTCTTTATTTACTATTAGTTAACTGGTGATATTTATTACAGTCAGAGTGTAACAGTTAGATGTATTAAGTTCAATAAATGTTTCTCAGATCTTCACTTAGTGGAAATAGCTATTGAGAAATAATACTTGTTCTTTGAATTTATTTGTATACATTTTCTCATGTAATTGTCATTGGTATTGATGACATAGGGATTATTATCCCACATTTTATAGGTGATAAAACTGAAATGTAGAGAGGGAAAAATATACTTACTATGATCACACAGGTGGTGGGAGCAAGGCCAGGTTCAAGCTAAAGTCAGTAGCCATTAACCTGAGCAGATCTTTTCTTGTGAATTGAATAAACACAACTTTGTGGCTCTCAGAAGCGTGACCCACTTCCCCTTTCCTCTGGATGCGTGACTGAAGTACTGAGCTCTGGTTCAGAGCTGTTCTTTAAAATCATCTCCATCTTTAATTAGACTTTCCATAGCACGTGCTTATGATAGTCTTGCCTTTTGGTGAGATTGAGAACATGTTGGCCATAGAATCATGTCTTATTATTGTCTAACTTGATAAACAGAAGCAATTATTTACTCCACTACTTTTTTGTTCCACTTTTCATCATCACTGAGCCCTGCAGGGAAGGCCCCAGAAGCACTTAATTCCGGTTGTGTATGCCTTTAGGTAGCATTCGGGGAATGATTCCAAATCAGTCCAGTTAGAATTGGTGTCTCAGGCACTGTCCACAACTGGAGGGGTCTGCAGGCTCAAGAAAGGCTACAGGTAGGATGACTGGAGAACACACAAGAATTCTGACTCCTGTGCTGGCTCTCGGCCACAGGATGCGTTGCTTTGCTTATTTTCCTCAGGAGACCTATTGCTTCCTGATGAGGCTTTCTATACAACAGCAAGCACTTTTGCAGTTGGATGGAATGATTGGCCCCTGGAGGGCTTCAGCCTCTTGGTGTCTTTTACGCAGAGGAACAGGGTGCAGGACTTACTACATAATGTGATTGTAGTAATGAAAAGAAAGACCAGTGGCCTTGGTGGAAGTTGAAGTTGTGAAGTAAAATCTGGGTGGCTCAGCCTTCTGTTCTTAATTTACTTTGACCTCCTGTTTTTCTAGGGCGATAGAGAAGCAGAGCTGGGTCTGCCTTTTTCTCCTTTGTGTGATCGGAAGTCCACCATGGTTGCCCAGTCGCAAGTAGGTACGTGTTTGCCAATCCACTGATGGAGAGAAAAACTAGAGACAGGTGTCTGGAAGTAAGCTCAGATGCTCCACATGATTCTTTGGCTAGAACCTGGCTCCATTCTGCTGCTGTACTTGTGGCTTTGGCTGGTTGGGTTGATGGAGCCACTGTCCCCAACCTCCTTCCTGGAGTGTAACTGGTTCCTGGGAAGATTAGATAGTGACACTGCTATCTCCATCATTCCCTGCCAAGAGAAAAAGGGGATTCAGTCCTAAGGCAATGACAAGAATTAGTGGTGGGAAGCCCATTCTGTTTCAGTCTCGGCATTCTGCATGCAGTACCAAGAGTTTTCTCAATGATGCTTCCTGTAGCCCACTTTCCAAGACAGCACCATTTCCTGGATGACCTTACTGCCAGGAATGGCTCTTTTAAAATATCTCTTTCCTTTCTGCCTGCCTTCTTTCCTTCCTTTCTTTCAAAAAAAAAAAATTAGCACCTTTTTTTGGGTAAAGAATACTTTTTCACTGCTAATAACTGTAATATATGTGCATTATTATTATTTTATTATCAGAATTCTCTTGCTACTTGTATAGGACAACTTTTGTCTTGCCAATTTCATTACAGGATTTTTTATCATCCTTCACTTCTGTGTATTAAATGCCAGTATCACTTCTATCTTGGTCATTGTAAAGTCAAGTAAGCATTTGTATATTTTCAAACACCGTATCTCCTTTGATTGGCATTTAGTTTCCTTCCACCTTTCATGTCACTGTGTAATGAGTTACCACCATTAGTCCCAGATCATGTATTTTCTCCTGACATGTCACAGCATACTTTGGTATTTTTGAGTTGTTGAGATGATCACTCCAGCCCAACATCAACTGTCTCTCCAGCATGGTGATCTCTCAAAGGTAACATTTCCAGACCTGACCCCTCTCTTGGTTTCCAGCCCTGTTGGCCCTCTTCCATCCAAATGTGGCCCTGGTACCTTGAGTCAGCAGGTCTAAGATGAAGTCCACCATCTTTCTCCCTGGTCACACTCTCCCCCATTGTCTCTGTTCTCTCTGCCTTCCTGGTGGAAGTCTCTGACAGATTCCACCTACAGGTAGGACCACCTGCTGGTGTGCACGTATCCATGCCTCCGTCACATGCCCACCTTAAAATGGCACTGGATCTCACCTCCCTTACTTTGTCTTTGAGCTTTGTGAAGTGAAGCTTCTAAAATGATTTTCCCAGTGTCAGCCTCCATTGCTTTCTCCCACCCCATCCATCTTGCCAGATTAACTCTCCCAAATAACAGCAGAAAACGTCTTAGTACTATGCTGCCCAAACATCTTAAGGGGCTTCTAGTGCCTATCTAAGCCCTAACCCTAGCTTGGTACTTTGGAACCTCCCTCCCTGAACAGATTCATGACCCTTCGCAGGCTTTCCCTTTCTGACTCTAAAAGAATTCCTAAGTTCGAGTCATTCCCCAGACACATCCTGTACTTTTCCCTGTCCTGTCACCTTGCTTCACCCCCTCCACCTGGAATGAATAGCCTTAGGGCTCAGCTCAAATATCACAACCTCCATAATGCTGTTTGCAACTGTCACAGTGGGAGGAAAAATACCCTTGTTCCCTTACCTTCCTAGGGGCTTTTCTTGGGGCTTCTCCTTTGGCCCTTTCCCTTTTTATGCTCACTGAATTCTGTAAACTTCCAAGGGCAGGCAGGTTGTGTTACAACTTTTATCACAGTGTTTTTTATATAATAGACATTGAATTTTCATTTTTAAGCATTTTATTGAACTGTCTACTAAAAAGTTAAAGGAAAGCTATTTAGGGGAAATGGAACTGACTCATATGATAGTCAAAGCCAGGATTATATTAAATGATTAAGACCAACCTAAGCTCTCCTAATCTAATTTGGCTCTCCTATGTAGATGAATTTTAAAAGAAAGCTACAACTCATCAGTTTGCATGGGAACATTGGAAAGGCCCCAGTTACTATGTAGTTCCTCTGAAACTTTGCTGTTTCTCTCCAGGTTTCATTGATTTCATTGTGGAGCCCACCTTTACTGTGCTCACAGACATGACAGAAAAGATCGTGAGTCCACTGATTGATGAACCCTCTCAAACTGGGGGCACTGGGCAGAGGCGTTCAAGGTCAGTGTTGAAGCTTGAAAGCTGGGGGTCAGGGTGGTCTGTGCATGGGGACAGACTTCTGGAAGGCATGGGGGTGGTACTTCTTAATCATGTTCACCCTACCTCCTCCTTATGAGACGTGTCTGCTTCTTCCTTTTTCTCAGAGGAGTCAAAGTTGTACACTCTGTATTCTCCAGGCTGGCCTGTAAGGGGTTGATCAAGATCCAGGTCATGATATATAGGTTCCCAGTACTGCCCCCACCCTGACCCCATCCATTCTCTCTTTTGGTGGCTTTGCCCACAACATCGTCAGTCACTGCACTTCACCTGCTGTACCCAGAGAGTCCTTATTCCCCATACTCCAGAAGGAAAGAACCATGGATCAGAGTTATCATTTAAGTGAAACTTTCATTTCTAGGTTCAGGAAGAAAATTAAGTAGAGGGGAAAAAGAGCTGAACTGTTAAATCACCTTCTGCCACAGCATCATTCCACCCATCCGTCTGACATCCATCCATCAGTTGAGTCTGACACTGTCCCACAGGCAATCTTGGTGGCGACATCGCGAAGCGCTGGCGCCTAAGAAGTCTGGCACTTTGCACCGCATTCTGTGTGTTGTGTGTGTCGCTCAGTCATGTCCGACTCTTTGCGACCCCGTGGACTGTAGCCTGCCTGGCTCCTCTGTCCATAGGATTCTCCAGGCAAGAATATTGGAATGGGTTGCCATTTCCTTCTCTACCAACACCATTAAACGGAGTCAAAGTGTACAGCTTCTGGAGTCATATGGCCAGTTAAACATCCTGACTCCATTCCTACTTAACTGTACCATCTCAGGCAAGTTGCCTCAGTTTCCCCATTTGTGAAAATGTGGATTATAATACTCATAGGTTGCAGGGAGGATTAAGTGAATTATTTAATCTACGTAAAGCCTGTATATGATAGCTCAGTTGGTAAAGAATCCACCTGCAATGCAGAAGACCATGGTTCAATCCCTTGGTTGGGAAGATCCCCTAGAGAAGGGAAAGGCTACCCACTCCAGTATTCTGGCTTAGAGAATTCCATGGACTATATAGGTCATGGGGTTGAAAAGATTCCGACACAGCTGAGGAACTTTCACTTTCGCTTTCACTTTCAAAGCCTTTATAACAGGGTCCAGCACAGAGGAAATGACAGCTACAATAATGCTAACCCAGTGTTCACTAGTATTAAATGGTTTGTATTACCACTAGTACTGCTATCCCCTCCTCCTCATCCATCAAAACCTTGGGCCCTGTCATAAAGGAGAGAAATGGGATGAAGAAGAAAAAGAATAGAAGAGCAATGAGAGGAAGAAGGACAAGAAGACTAGGACAGAGGGAACCCAGGAATGCTTAAGGTGAAGGGACCTAGTCAAGGCTGTCGACAAAGAGGTCAGAAGCCCCCTGCCTGAGTCCCACACCCCCACAACTCTGCCAGCACTGGGCTGAGATCTGCTCTGCTTATCTAGTTAGTCTTGATTGTCCTTCAGTGGATTTGTATTTGTGCCAGTCACGACTGTAGTTCCCTGGAAATGTGTGATACTTTAGGCCCTGTGTTCACCTAAATCAGAAGGGAATCCAAAAAAGAGGGGATATATGTGTACATACAGCTGATTCACTTTGCTGTACAGTAGAAACCAACACAACATTGTAAAGCAGCTGTATTCCAATAAAAGTTAATGTAAAATAAGTACACCTTCAAAAAAGTAAAGTTTCCCAGAAGGCTGGCACTTTCTATGTTTATATATATATATATATATATATATATATATATATATATTTCTGTATTTCCTAAAGTTGCCTCTGTTTAAAGCTTCAAGTGGTATAATATATTTTTGTAATTTTATTCATTTATTTATTTTTGGCTGTTTGGGTCTTTGCTGCTGAATGGATTTTCTCTAGTTGCAGTGAGCAGGGGCTACTCGTTGTTGCCATGCATGGGCTTCTTGTTGCAATGGCTTCTCTTGTTGCAGAGCATGGGCTCTAGGGCATTTGGGCTTTAGTAGTTGCCAGGGTACTAGTACTAGTACTAGTATTAGTACTCAGGGCTCAGTAGTTGCCATTCCCAGACTGCAGAGCACAGGCTCAATAGTTGTGGCACACAGGCTTAGTTGCCCCGAGGCATGTAGGATCTTCCAGGACCAGGGGTCAAACCCATGGTTATTGCATTGGCAGGTGAATTCTTAACCACTGAGCCACCAAGGAGACCTCTCCAGTAGTATTATATTAAAAAACAAGTCTTATGCATGACTGATTTCTCAGTCTCCATGCCTCTCTACCTTCCCCCAGGTACAAGTGGAAGTCCCCTTATTCTAGCCTTGGGTATCTTGGGCTCAGAGTTTCTTGAGTACAGGAGGAGTTGGAGCTAGAGAGAAAGAGGACCAAGTGACTAAGTGACTTGGAAATGTGGTCAGTGGGAAGGAAGGTAGGCAAACTGTGGAACCAAATGGAAGTCAAGTTTAAATGGGTTAATTTCAGGAAGTCAAAGACAGAATTCATGTGTGGGGAATCTAGTCATATGGAAAAAGAACATTTGAAATATGGGGACCTTTGGGACTATCAATACTCATGAGACTGAAACCTTGACTTTTTTTCTGCTGAAAATGGAGAATTTCCCAGCAGTTGCATATTGAAAATAAAAATGACAAACCTCAGGCCCCAGGAATTTCACAACAGTAACTTGATGCATGTTCACCACTCTTCTTTTAGGCTTGCTTATCAGCACACATTTTCAAACTCTAACCCTCTCTTTGGTATCTTTTTCTTTCATCCTCCAGTTTGAACAACATCAGTTCAACAGATGCAAAGCGATCAGGTGTCAAGAGCTCTGGCTCAGAAGGAAGTGCCCCAATCAACAACCCTGTCATCCCTGTTGACTATAAGAGTTTTAAAGCCACTTGGACTGAGGTGGTGCACATTAACCGGGAGAGATGGAGGGCCAAGGTGCCCAAAGGTAAGATGATGGGGAATCTTGTTCATACCACTCAGACCCACTCACCAAGCAAGATGTTGCCACCCCTGATTTAGAGGTGTTGAAAATGAAGCACAAACTCAGGTTATATATTCAAATTGTTGAATGTTAGGACAGACCATCTTTTGCTCTTTATTATATCTAATACTTAGTGCATGAGAGAATGAGGTTGACTTCCAAGCCACCTGGTGGAATGACCTTAGTGCTATATGTCCAGATACTTCTCAAAAGGAAGATTGTACAGAGGACCACCTATTTCTTGGTTTCTGCTAGGCCATCTTGTCATTCTTATTTTATGACATGTGGCACATTTATCAGGCCTTTACTCCTTTTATCTACCTCGGCCATTGCACTGGGATAGAAAAAGCTTTAATCTCCTTACATGCATTTTTAACTTTATGTTCTCAACTTCCCTTCAGTTATTACTCAGGCTGACCTTCTGAGATGAAGGTAACTCACAGGTAAACAGAAATTCAAAGAAAAGTCATCACTCTTGGTACTATGAACAAAAAATGACTGAACTCTCTTTGTTTTTTGAAAGTCAGAATTCATTTGCATGTTTGTGTTTACCGAGCATGTGCTCCATGATTCGTACGTATGACATGTTCATACTGTAGTCTAAGCAGGAACACATAGCTGTGGTAAGTCTCATGAAGCTATGATGCCTGATTCTAGAGACAATTCTAGAGTGGATGATTCTAGAGTTCTAGAACCAGGAGGCTAATCTCAGTGGGTTTTGTGGAGGTACACCTTCAACAGCAGTCAGTTTTTGCCAACATCTGTTGCATGCCTACTGTATGCCAGGCTCTGTACTGTGTGTTATTCACCGAGGTGAATATCAGGCATCCTTGTCCTCAAAGCTCGAAGTCTCCTGGGTGGGGACAGGGAGGCATTAGCACAGAATTTCTTTCCAAGTAGGAACGGGAGTTCAGTGGAAGCCTGTACTCCTCACCAGCACCCACTGACCTTGAGCCCTGGACTTTTATAACAGGCAAGCAAAGTTTTATCACCGGTCACAGCATTCCACACATTAATATACCCAGTGTCTCTGCCCAAGGGAGAAGGGTAGGAGTAGGTCTTGTTCCTCAAATATCTGGGGCGCTGCTTCCAGTGTTGAGAGAGAAGAGACAAGATCACACTGCTGGAGTTATTCAAAGGCCAACATTGTGTCCTGTCCAAGTGGCTTCTCAGTTCAGGTGGGGCAAAGTGTTTATACTTACAATTCTTTTAAGGCATAGTTGGGCCCTTATCATTTGGGGACGTCCTGAGCTATGGAGAAGAAGCCAGCTCTTCTTCGATATTTTAAGTGTGGCCTCTCACAGTCTATAAGGATGCTTTAAACATTGAAATCCTCCCTGTTGGCAGGCTTTGCAACCAGCAATGGCAGCTACTGCATCATTTTGAGAAAGCAATCTCTTATAATCAATTACACTCATTACACTTGAAAATTCAACTCCTGACAATACACAATTGAAAGTGGTATTTCAAGATAATTTGTTTGCAATTATCTGGCTTACTAAAATTACCTTCTGAAACTAATCACCTGGGAGAGCATTAGACAGTTTCTTTTCTAGAAGAAAATTGGTCCTTTAAAAAGGACAGGTAAATAAACACTGAAAAAGAAGTGAAAGTGTGTGTTGCTCTGTCGTGTCTGACTCTTTGTGACCCCATGACCCCATAGACCCTGCCAAGCTCCTCTGTCCCTGGGATTCTCCAAGCAAGAATACTAGAGTGTGTAGCCCTTCCTACTCCAGGAGATCTTCCTGACCCAGGGATCGAACCCAGGTCTCCTGTGCACAGGCAGATTCTTTAACATCTAAACCACCAGGGAAGCCCAAAATTAACACTAATAGTTTTAAAATATGTGAGGCATGCTAATAGAGATAAGCTCAATGGCACCCCTCTCCAGTACTCTTGCCTGGAAAATCCCATGGATGGGGGAGCCTGGTGGGCTGCAGTCCATGGGGTCGCTAAGAGTCAGACACAACTGAGCGACTTCACTTTCACTTTTCCCTTTCATGCATTGGAGAAGGAAATGGCAACCCACTCCAGTGTTCTTGCCTGGAGAATCCCAAGGACAGGGGAGCCTGGTGGGCTGCCGTCTATGGGGTCGAGCAGAGTCGGACACAACTGACGTGACTTAGCAGCAGTAGCAGCAGCAGCCTGGTTGAGGTGCTTGGGAAGGCTTCTTGTGTCTAACTAGGATTTGAAGGATGTCTGGAGTTGAGCATGAAGTGGGGAACAATGCAAAAGGGATTGACAAAGGCACAGCCCCCAGGGTTTATGTATTTTTTTTAGGAGGACAGTTTGGGTATCAAAGCAAAAGTTAGTTGGGGAACGGGAGAATTGAATCCCTACTTGCCCTGTGCTCTTTGGCAAATCCAGGCAGATTCTTTGAGAAAATTCCCTTTGGGGGATAATAATAGATACCACAGAGGTGGTGCAAAGAACAGAAATTATATAAGTAAAGAATGAGAACAGAGCCTGCACCTGGTTATTGCCTGATAAGTGGTAGCTTTTATTTTGAAAAATTGGAAAAGAAAGTTTAAATGCAAAGTTAAGAAAGTGGTGGTCAAAATGCAGCGTATAATTAATATTTTATAACATTTTCTTATTCAGTTTGCATCTGTTTTTCTGTTGGTGATTGATTTGTGCTGCACTATCCAAGAATGTTTTGTTCGTGATTCTTTTTCACCGGAAAATCCTGATTTCAGCAAAGGCTGCCCTGCATTGGGGCACTTGAATATATGTTGTTATTAAATTGATCAGAAATGGAATTAAATCTAAGGCTTTAGTTTTTTAATCAACCTATCTAGCTAGGCCAGAACACATAGTTGTCAGGAAAGATTGAATCAATATATATTTTTTTACAGCTCTCAGGACTGAAACTCATTATTCACATACAAAGATATGTAGGCATAACAATTTGCAAGTATTATCAATATTGATCAGTTTCCATTCAGAATTTGACACTTTTTAAACATGTTTTTCTGGTGTAAGAATAATAGGTGTCTAGGTTACAATGCTGAAATATAAACAAAATATACAAAGAAGAAAATAAAAGTCGCTCATTCCAGCAAAACGTAACTATTGTTGAAATTCTGATGTAATTTTTTAAAATTTGATTTCCTGTGCACCGTGCTCCTTCTCTGTTGTCTTATCCAGTCCTTTGTGACCCCTGCCAGGCGGTAGCCTGCCAGGCTCCTCTGTCCATGGGACTTTCCAGGCAAGAACACTGGAGTGAGTTGCAGTTTTCTCCTCCAGAGGATCTTCCTGACCTGGAGATTGAACCTGTGTCTCCTGCGTTGGCAGGCAGATTCTTTACCACTGAGCCACCTGGGACGCTCCCTTTTGTACATATTCATAAGTAAACATTTTTTCCTTAAATTGAGATCATAGTGTAATATTGTATTTTCCTTCTCTGTTTCTATTTTGAAGATTTTATTCTTATACTGAATATTCTTAGAAAGTGTGATTTATATGGCTACTGTATGTAATATCATAGTTGAACCATCCCTCTGTTACTGAGTATGTTAGTTTCCAATTCTTCATTATTGTATATAACATTGTTATGAACATCCAAATTCATAAATCTTGAGTCTCCATATGATCATTTACCTAGAATATATTTCTAAATATTTGATTTCTCTATCAAAGTAGGTGAAAAATTCTAAAGCTCTTGATATATGTTATCAAATTTGTTTCTGGAAAGTTTTTTTTTTTTTTTTAAACTAGGTGTTCTCCTTCAGTAGAAGTGTAGTGAGAATGCCATTTCTTTATATTTTTTCCCATTATTTTACTCTTGAGGATGTTTACATTTTTATTATTGATTCATAATAACTCTTTGTATATTAAGGATAGCAATTCTTCAGTTGACAAACTGTCTTGCAATTTCTATCCTACCTCCATCCAGTTAGTTAGTCAGTCAGTTTGTCCTATGTATTTTAACTTTGTTTATGGTCTTTCAAAATACATCTTATTTTTATTTTCCCAGAGATTAGCTTTATATTTTTATTGAATTATATCTCTGTCAATGTAAATATGAAATAGTATATAATGATACTCCTTTGCAAATGCTGAGAAGTTTATTGAATTTTAAAAAATTTCCTCCATTGTCACTCAGTTTTTATTGAAATAATAAAAGATTTTCAACCTAGGTGATTATAAGTAAATTGTAAGTAAATGACTATTTTATAATTCCTTGGTGGTTCAGATGGCTAGCATGTAGTACAGGAGACCTGAGTTCAATCCTGGGTTGGGAAGATCCCGTGGAGAAGGAAATGCAACCCACTTAAGTATTCTTGCCTGGAGAATCCCATGAACAGAGGAGCCTGGCGGGCTGCAGCCCATGGAGTCACAAAGAGTCGGACACAACATGTCATAAGAAGACTTATAATTAACTTATCCTTTAATATTATTTTAAATAATTGCATCAAGTTTTATATCCAACTTAATAGTTATTTTTATTTAACACTATGATTTACTAGTATTTTTGCACATCATTAACATATTTTCCTCATTCTGAGTTTTTAATGTTGACTAAATTTTTCTGTCAGCTGAAGCACTCTGGTTAAAAATTTTAGAAAGGTACCATGGAAACATCTTCTGAGTCCTGAAGTGGCTAGGAGTACCTTTATGTTGTACTTACATATTATCAAAAGTTGACTATTCAAAACTAATCTAGTATGTTGTTTGTCTTTTTTTAAGTTAGTTTCTCTCCGTTTCTTTCTTTCTTTCTCTGTAGGTAGTTTAGGTAGGCATTTTAGAGAATTATATTAAGAGATAATTAGCCCAATACCACTTTTAAGCAAGAGCCTATAGTATCATAATTTAGAAAAGCAAGTAAAATGAAGAAATCAATGTATTTCTCCAAGACTGCACAGACATTCAGTGTGGGATAGAATTAGCTCTCAGGAGGAATGCATTAATAATTTATGGATCATGAGGGGTCTGTGCTGCCGTAACTCTTAAGCTCCTTGTTTTGGGCCATTCTCATAATGGACGGAGGAGCCTGGTGGGCTGCAGTCCGGGGGGTCGCTAAGTCAGACAAGACTGAGCGACTTCACTTTCACTTTTCACTTTCATACATTGGAGAAGGAAATGGCAACCCACTCCAGTGTTCTTGCCTGGAGAATCCCAGGGACAGTGGAGCCTGATGGGCTGCCGTTTATGGGGTCGCACAGAGTCGGACACGACTGAAGCGACGCAGCAGCAGCAGCAGCAGCAGCAGCATAATGATCACATCACCATACATAGTGTGAACTGAAAAGCAGAAGGAAATGAGATTGAACTACAGCATTTGCTTTCTACTAGTCTAGAAGCCTAGGATGTTAAATCTAAAGCCCCCAAAGTTCATTCTGTACATATATGTCATCTCTGGAACCTGTAATCAGATACAAATTAATTGTTCTATCACCTGCTTTATCTCATAGTAGGAAAGATTTAATGTCATTAATACTTCACCCTGAAAATATAAGGGGATCAGATTACAGTGGAACAGATGTATCTCCTGTAGTTTATTTTTTCTTTTCTTATATATGTGTTTACTTGCTTTTGTCTACCTACTTGGAGTAGTAGCACTTAAAGCTGATGGCTGATCACATCAATGTCATATATTTCAGAGATGTGAGGGAGAGATGGGAGTAGAGTAAGGTTGTAGACCATTTCAGAACAATCCACTGAAACGCAGTTGCTGCAAGGAAAGGAATCGCATCACATCTGATTATGGTATCATAAAAGCTCAGTTCAATTCAGTTCAGTTCAGTCGCTCAGTCGTGTCCGACTCTACGACCCCATGAATCGCAGCACACCAGGCCTCCCTGTCCATCACCATCTCCCGGAGTTCAATCAAACTCATGTCCGTTGAGTCGGTGATGCCATCCAGCCATCTCATCCTGTCGTCCCCTTTTCCTCCCGCCCCCAATCACTCCCAGCATCAGAGTCTTTTCCAATGAGTCAACTCTTCTCATGCAGTGGCCAAAGTACTGGAGTTTCAGCTTTAGCATCAGTCCTTCCAATGAACACCCAGGGCTGATCTCCTTTAGAATGGACTGGTTGGATCTCCTTGCAGTCCAAGGGACTCTCAAGAGTCTTCTCCAACACCACAGTTCAAAAGCATCAATTCTTCGGCGCTCAGCCTTCTTCATGGTCCAACTCTCATATCCATACATTACCACTGGAAAAACCATAGCCTTGACTAGATGGACTTTTGTTGGCAAAGTAATGTCTCTGCTTTTTAATATGCTATCTAGATTGGTCATAACTTTCCTTCCAAGGAGTAAGCGTCTTTTAATTTCATGGCTGCAGTCACCATCTGCAGTGATTTTGGAGCCGCAAAAAATAGTCTAACAGTGTTTCCACTGTTTCCCCATCTATTTCCTATGCTACCATTCATTAAGTTAAACATTAATTGCCTATTGTCAGCTGTGGTTAAGCCCAAACAGACTTGTTTCTGAAATGTACCACCCCCAGTTTTTTTTTTTTTTCTAGATTTTCCATATAAAATTGGTCTGACTCAGTTGTCAAATGAATTTTTATTGCTCAGATAATATGTTGTGCTCTTGTAGCAAACCAGAATTTAATACCTTCAGCTTTTATCAAAATTACTTTTAACTTGGAGATATTCTGAATGTTTAAAGTTTGCCACAGATTCAGAGGGGATTCTATAAAGGGATTATACATTATTTTACCTGATGCCTAAGTATAAACGAATTATCTTCCCCCTTGCCCCACTTTCCCTCTCTGTACAGTAAGTACAGTCCTCTTTTTCTTACCTACAGTCAGCTACAGTCAAATGGCTAATTCTTTCAGGACTGGACTTCAGAGTGTGTATAGTTTCTGTATTTTATACTGACCTGGATTGCTGATGATGGAATCAAGTCAGGTTCATAGGCAGACAGGGTGAATCAAAGCCATTGTGTACATTTCATGTAGAAATCAAGTACTTCATGAGCATCTGCTAGGTGACAGACACTATACCAAGCAGTGGGGGTTCAGTGATGGAGGTGACATTTGACCTGTGTTCTTGGGATACTACAGAAGCATGAGAGGAAGTCTGGGTGAACATGAGAGGAGCCATTTTGGGCCTGAGCCTACCGAGGATGCCATTTCCCTGTCTTATTCTGCAAGGGTATTCTTTTACTCTCTAGTTGCACCTTTCTGTAGAAATCAGAAGACCTACCACATATGCACATAATTATGTGATTTTGTAAAGAAATTTTTCTTTACCTTTTAAAAATAATTTTATTTATTTATTTATTTTTGGCTGTGCTGGGTCTTCATTGTTGCATAGGCTGCTCTCTAGTTGTGGTGCGTGGGCTACTTATTGCAGTCGCTTTTCTTGCTACAGAGCACAGGCTCCAGGCATGTGGGCTTCACTGGTTGTGGCACGTGGGCTCAGTAGTTGCGGCTCCCAGGCTAGGGAGCGCAGCCTCAGTAGTTGTGGTGCACAAGCTTAGCTGTGCCATGGCGTTTGGGATTTTCCCAGACCAGGGATTGAATTCGTGTCTCCTGCATTGGCAGGTGCATACTTTACCACTGAGCCACCAGGGAAGCCCTCCTTATCTTTACATTGTAAATTATAAATACATCCTGTGGGGAAGTAGAATGTCATGAAACGGTGAATTGCAAACATTTAAAATTTAAACCAATGCTTGTCAATCCCGATTGTGTGTTAGATCATCTGGAGAGCATTAAAAATATCCTGTTCTTGCCACTCTCCCTCCAGAGTCCGATTTAATTTGTCTGAGATGAGGCCAGTGCATTAGTTTGGTTGAGTGAAGGGGTGGATAGATGAATCAGTGAAAGGATGAATGAAAACTTCATAATGTATTAAGGACATCTGAGCCAGGCAAATTTAAGGGCAAGAAGAGTAAAATGAAGCCAGAGATCATAGACATGCACGAAGTATAATGCCATAAAGCCCTGTGAACATGTGAACCTGAAACCAAATCTGAGCTTTGTGCGCTTTAGCAGCTGAAACAAAGGGAAACACAATCACGTGGATAATGACTCTGGTGCCCATTCGATTAAAAGCCAGATGTTTCTGGACCAAGACTAACCAGGAGAAATAAAGAGGACCCTTGGTTATGAGGTGTGGGATATTTGTAACACATTTAGAGAAAAAAAAATACAATTAGTCTTTCAGAGTGGAGGTGAAAGACCTTTTGAGTGATTTGAATGCTGGACAGTGAAGTCTCTAGACCCTAAAGCAGAATTGGTCTTTGTCAGGTATCTTCTATTGGTCTCTGTAGGTTACTTCCTACAACCAAGCTTCATTTCATTGCCTCCAGCCTTACATGTCATTCGTCGCTTGACCACATCACCTGTCACTTTTAAGTTGATTTAACCATACTGGCCAACTCACTGTCCCTGGAACATACCAACCTTGGTCCAATCTTATGACCTTACATTTTTTATTTCCTCTGCCTGGAATACTTTTTCCCTTTATTTTTGCATGGTCAACAATTCATCATTCAAAGTTTAGTTAAATCTCCTTCTTCACCTCCTTATGTAACTCTATGTCCTTCACGTATGCTGATCATTTTCTACCATATTACTCCAGTTTCCTTTTTTTGTAAAGCACCTGAAATTTATCTTAGTGATTCATTAGTTTAATTATTGTCCTTTCTACTCCTTAAGTCTTCTTGCTCACTACTGTATTCCCAGTGCCTAAAATGGTGTTTGACACTGTAGTTGCTCAATAAATATTAATTGAATGAATGTATCAAGTTTTTCATGAATCCTTGATGATAGGCAGTTACCCTATGTGTTTGGTTAAACATAGAGCCAGACCCTTTCAGTCAACCAAATTGTAAATAAGACTGATATCCTCTCATTAAAGAGGAAGACACAGATCAGGATCCCTGGCCATACTCAAGGCCACCTCTCATCTGGTTTGGATACCAGTTTGGAGACCATGTTTTTCCGTGAGGCTTCATTACTCTCTTCCCACTTTTAAATTCATAGACAGTAGCCTGAAACTATATGATTTCAGTGGTGGTTTTTGTCCAAGTCTTTTTGTTTTGTAATCAATTTTTTATGTTTAAACTCCAAATGTACATGAAGCTTCAGTTTTTACATTCAGTGAGGCTGTAGGAGAGTTTTGTAATGTCTCTGAGCCTTGATTCCACTTTTCAAAAATAGGGTTATGATAATAGTATATGCCATATAAGGTTGAGAATGAGAGGAAGTAATCCTTAAGAAGCACTTAGTGTAATACCTGACACTGAGGATGCATTCAGGAGAACTTATTGATGATAATAGTAATATTAATAATGCCAGTTACAGTATTGGTTTATTAATTATTATTATCCTTATTATTACTTTCTCCCTGCCCCTTCTTCTAACGTACTGTTTTGGGAAGTGACATCACCATTGAACTGATTTTATAGGTTTCCTGAGTATACGTACCAATCTGACTTGAATTAATCAAAATTATATTCCAAACACTTGGTAAACACCTTAGGTCATTTTAGTGCATTAACTCCCAATGCAAACTCTTGTTTTTGTTCAGAGAGACAGTTCTCCTAGTGGCATGACTTCTTACCTTTTCTCCACCTTTCCTGACTTGCCCCGGATGCAGAGGAGAAAGCCAAGAAGGAAGCAGAAGAAAAGGCTCGCCTGGCTGCAGAGGAGAAGCAAAAGGAAATGGAAGCCAAAAGCCAAGCTGAAGAAAGTGCATCTGGTAAAGCTGAGAAAAAGACATCTGGGGAAGCTAAGAATCAAGTCAATGGAACACGAACGAATAAAAGCAACAACCCTCATGGGAAAAATTCCAAAACTGAGAAGTCATCAGGAGAAAAGCAGCAGAATGGTGAGTAGAATCGTGCCGGTGAAAGGCTTTTTTCAGGGTGTTAATGATATGATGAATGGACGCTGGCAAAGAACTGCCCCTGCAAGGACAGCTCACAGAGCAGGACAGCCTGGCCATTCCAGCTGCTGCTGATCACATCTCTCTGAGCTGTGGATCCCATCAGGATCCCATCAAAGGCAGCCAGAAGTTTGCTTGGGCCATTGTCTGTGGGGAGATTTATACCTTTGGGCCCTGCCCAGCTGTACTGGAGACTCTGGCAAATGCCTGCTTTCTAAAGGAGAAATTCGTATTAGCAATCCCAGTACAATTTCTGAGTGCTTAGTGTCAGAATGGATGAATGGAAAGGCAGCTTTCTGTATGTACCTTCCCCCGGGAGGGCCGGGACTCATGTCTGTGTAAGATCTGTTCGGTCTAGGGATTGCCAGATGTAGTAAATGTCAAATAAAACTTTAAGAAGAGGTGGTGTCTAACGTGGACTTTAAATGCAGAAATTTGGGGGAACACAGGGACTTCTCAGCCGTAGAGAATAAGCGGAGCTAAGGCACAGGGGCATGGAATTGGTTACCTTGTTTAAGGGAACAGCAGGAAGTTCAGAGTCACTGGAGCTGACAAGTGCCAGCCTGTGGTGAGGTTGTTCGGCAGTCCAACAGACCTGGGTTCAAGTCACAGCTATGCCTCTCACTTTTTCTGGTCTTGGCCAGGTTACTTAACCCTCCACTGTCTCTGTAAAATGTGCATAATAATAGTTGCTCACAGCCTGGGCCACTTGTGACCTTCCAACAATAATAGTGATAACAACAACAACAAAACAACTAGCATTTATTGATTATATACCAGGTGCTGTTTTCGGTTCTGTCCTGGGAATTCTGTGGCAGTTTAGGAGTGTTAGGACTCCGTGCTTCTATTGCAGGGGGCCAGGCTTGGCCCCCGGTCGGGGAACTAAGATCCTACAAGCCGTACTGTGAGTTAGCTGTGCTTGTGTTTAGTCCTGTCCCACTCTTTGTGACCCTATACACTGTAGCCCACAGTGCTCCTCTGTCCATGGGAATTTTTCAGGCAAGAATACTGGAGTGGGTTGCCATTTCCTCCTCCAGGAGATTTTCCCGACCCAGGGATTAAACCTGTGTCTCCTGTGTCTCCTGCATTGGCAGGTGGATTCTTTACCACTGAGCCCCCTGGGAAGCCTGCAAGCTGCACAGCTCGGCCAAAAAATAAATTAAAAAGACCATACTTTAAAAAAGATTTTTAGTAAATAAACAAATTCTCTCTTTACATATTCACTGTCTTATCTACCTGGTAGATCCAGGTGATCTCCTCTGAATGATCTAGCTATGACACTATGCCGCTCAGGTAAATGAGAAGTATGTTGAAAGTGTTAGCGTAACACTCCCCAAGTATTTTTGCAACTGACATATTAGCATGTAGAATCAGAAAACAATATTTTAATCCATAAAATAATGCTAATAGCTCATATCATGCCTCAAGAGCTTTGCATAAATTCCTTCAGGTAAGCCCCAAGAGCACCCCAGGAAGCAAGGGAGGCCATCATTTGACTTGCCCAGCCTGTTAGCAGCCAGGTTCTGGAGCCTGCTCATAACTGATTGACTCTGTATTCAAGTATCATAGTCTGGCAAATATATTCAATTTAATAAGAATTTATAATAGAACTGATGAAGTTTTAGTGCATGCATGCTCAGTTGTGTTCAATTCTTTGTGACCTCATGGACTACAGCTCGCCAGTCTCCTCTGTCCATGGGATTCTTCAGGCAAGAACGCTGGAGTGGGTTGCCATTTCCTTCTCCAGGGCATCTTCCCGACTCAGGGATTGAACCTAGATCTCCTGCATTGCCGGCAGATTCTTTACCATCTGGGCCACCTGGAAAGCCCTAGAGAGCAATGTAGTATACTCCTTTCTTCCTCCCAAGGAATGAACCAACTGAGAGATGCAAGAATCAAAAAGTGGTCAGAATTTTAGCTCCACTGCCAGTGGAGCTGTGAAGTGAAAAACATAGAGTTGGTCTGCTGAGTGTGGGCTTCTCACATATGGCCTACACTAGGCTTAGCCCACCAGACACCAGCAGAGCAGATGGGCTCAGGTCTCGCCCCATCACTCCACCGGAGCAAGCTCTTTCTGCAGTAACAGAAAAGGGGTGTGTCTTGTGGAAAACACATCTCAAAGCGGGTTGAGGGCTGGACAGTGGGTGGCTGGACTGAACCATGCATATTCAACTCTTCCTTTTAGATAAGCATCTCCTTCCCAAAGGAGGAGTACATAAGGGCTGTGAGAAAGGCAAGATGTGTTTCTTCTCTACGTTTTTCCTATTAGAAATGTGGATTTTAAATGCCTTTTCCTTAACTAAAAAAAAAAAAAAAGTTATTATTATGTCAGTAACACTTATGGAATGCATAACATGTGCTAGACATTATAGGTGGGATTTTATACACATTAAATCATTTAAAAATCCTAACAACTGTGTGAGGTAGACATACTCATTTCCATTTTGTAGATGAGGAAACTAAGACTCAGAGAGGTTAAATCACTTGCTTAAGCCCAAGGAAACATTCAGTAGAGATTTTAGGCCAAATTCCAGGATAATGTAGATCCAAATTCTATCTTCTTTCGCCAGCATGACCCTATTTGAGAGGTTCAGCACTGTCGGGAAGAGCGGGAAATCAGAAGAACATTGAGATTCAACTCTTGTCCACAAAATGTTTATAATCTACTTCTTCCAGGGGTTGGCATACTCTTTCTATAAAGGATCAGATAGTGAATGTTATACGTTGCTGCCATTTGGTCTCTGTTGCAACTGCTTAACAGAGACCTGTTTTAGCACAAAAGCAACCGCAGATAACATGTAAACAAATGAGAATGGCTGTGTTGCAATAAAACTTTATTTATGAACATTTAGATTCTCACATAACATTAAATAACCTTCTCTTTTTTATCAACCATTTAATAATACAAAAACTGTTCTTAGGTCGTGGGCCATATACAACCAGGCAGTGGGGTCAGGTTTGGTCCCTGGGCCATAGTTATATGGTCAGGAAATGAAACCAATGAATACAAATACGCTGGTCACACAGGAGGTTATACATTCTATGAGACAGGTATAAATTAATACCCAGTGAGGGCAGAGGTGACAATAATTTATCAATATTTTGAAGATAATTAGGGGGAGAGCCTGAAAGGCACAAATAGGAGTCCAAATTTTCAACTAGGCTGGGTTGACTCACAACTGTGTTTACTTCCCAAAGTAAGCACTGGTCTGCCATTTCCCTTAAAAATTAAGTATTAAATGAGAGGTGGGAAAATAAATCAATTTTGAGCAGTAATAAGAAAGGCTGATGGTGGTTTGGGACCGGGTTGCACCAGCCTAATTAAAATGATTTGTAACTGCACAGAAAGGCGCTTTGTTTCCCCATGTTTATTGAATAACAGCTCATATCAGCTGTTAGTCCATTTTCAACCCATGGGAAATTCCTAATGGATTCCATTCAAGGAACATCATAAGACAAACATATGTCACTTTCCTGGCACCCTTCTTTGTGGCTGCCCAAGATACTTTTAGGATGGAACTGAAGGACGTTGGCTCATTGGGGTTCTAGAAGTTTGAGCCCCTATCAGCAATCTTGGGAACCCCTAAGCTTTGGTCTCCATCAAGGCACTTTCCCTCTCAGCCTCCCCAACCCTGACTGAGGAGAAGGCAGGCCAGCCTGCCATGGGCTGCTGGCCAGCATCCAGCACACCAAACCTCTCCTGCTGACTTCCTGGCTTTGCTGCAACTGTGGGTAAAGCTCCAATGCAGGGCAACCCTGAAAGCTTAAATTATTGTGCTTTAGGGGTATGAAGGCTCATTGAGGAAAGAAAGAGCATTTTTCTGCAGGGAATTGGTTTGACTGCAAGGCTCAAGATCATCCTTGAGTTCATTTCTGGCATCCTTAAAACAGGGAAAAGCCAGTGTTTGGACTGTGCCATGGGTCGCCAAAGGAATCCATCTATTTTGGCCATTGGTGGTGGTGGTAACCACGTACTGCGCTCAGACTCCTGCTCGCACTCTGGCCAGAGTTGGCTCCCCTTCCCCCAAGCTTAGAATTTGTCAAATTCCATTAAAACTACTTATTTTGTATTGCAAAGCTACTTAAGAATGTATTGCAACCTAATTATCTTGAATTATCCTTAGATAATTATCTTGAATTATCCTTGAATTCATCTTGAATTAGCCTTACATAACCATTTCTTTATAAATCAGTAGACCAAAAGCATTTAGAAATGGCAACAGTAAATGGAAGTCTGAAATCTAGAACTTAAACTTCTTAGGGAAGTTGCAAAATACAGTACTTGAGAACTTGGCTTCTAAAATCAGATCCATATGTGTATGTTATGGTCAATTACTTTACTTGTGCTTCAAGTTCCATAGCTATAAAATTGAGATGTTTATACGAGTCTCACATCCATTCGTCTGTTTAATATTTAAGCAAAATGGTCAGTTGGTCATTTGTCAGATCAATGGTTTAAACCAAATCTAAAGTAGCCAATAGCAACAGTTTTGCTGCAGAGGGAGATACTTCTGCAAAGTCTGGGAGAGATGGGGCCTGGGAGAGTGTGAAACACTAGAAGGCTGGCAGTCCATTGCAACTCAACACGGTTGGCCCGACCAGTGTGTGAACTTGCAGTGAACTCAAGGCAAAATTCAAATTGGAAGACATCCTCAATCATTTGGTGACTTATTATTCAGCATATTGATCACTTAGTGAATGAATCTTTGATGAATTTATCTATCAATAATAATACCTTCATAATGGGATTGCTGTACAAATTGAGTGAAATGATGCATGCAAAGCATTTAGCATACTGCCTGGCACAAAGAAAGTAGAAAGGGTAAATGTAGCCCTCCCACCACAGGCCCTATTCCCCCTTCTTCCTGGATGCAATAATTATTAGGATCTTTTTGCTTAAATAATGCCAGTAATTCAGTAGTGACCTATTCTTGGTTTTATGCAGGCTAGAAAGAAAGCTGCCATCAGTATGCTTTGTAAGAAAAATATCTGAAACTTGAGAGTTTGAGAAAAATGTTGCCATGTCCTTTCAATGCTAGAAAAGCATATTTTCAAACAAATCTGCCCAAGGATTATTTAACTATCTTGGACAGCAAACATTTTCTGTGTAGGCCCAGATAGTAAATATTCCTGGCTTTGTGTGTCTCTGTTGTAACTGTTCAGCTCTACCACTGCAGCTTAAAAGCAACTACAGACTGTATGTAAATGAATGGGTGTGGCTAGGTTCCAATAAAACTTTACATCCATTAATGGTAACGGGCCAGACTGGCTCGTGGACTGGCTCATGATTTGCTGACTCCTTGCTTTAGAAGAACATGACTGTGTTTAGCTTCATCGTTTACTATTTGACTCAAGCCTAGGTACTGTGACTTTCTGTGAGAACTTGTAGATTTTTGACTGTTAGGGATGATAACCCCAACAATTAACAATTTTTTTGCTCTGTAGGACATAACCAGGTTTGTCTCTAACCTAGTAATCTTATTTTAATGTATTTCTAAAACAGCCAGAAATAGCCATTTCCTTATTATCTTCCTGGTTCCCTCATAAATGAATTAAATAAATTTTTGGCATGCATTCACTCTACATTTGTGTGCATAGTGTTTTTTAACTTTTATATATTACACTTCAACAAACTCATTAATTAAAGTGCCGCTTTACAGCTCTGTTTTAGAGCTGTAAAGCCGTCATTGAGTGAAGTGCGAGATAGCACATTCAATACCTTAAATGCATTTGTCCTTATATTATGTCTATAAAGTAGGCATTATTATCCCCATTGTGCAGCTAAGGAAAAGCACATAGAAGTTAAACAGTAGCTATTAATTAATATAACTTAGAGTAACCCAGGTTTTTCCTCACTCCACAGCCTAACAGTAAAGCTTAACTGCCTGCCTTGGAAAATAAACATCATTGACTTAAGTACAATCCTGTTTAACATGAACTTTTAGTCTTGATTTCCAGATCATAATCCAACTTCCAGGACCTAATCCAATTTCCTGATATTTACACTCAGACGTGTAAGCCCTCAAGACGAAATTGATGCAGTGCTTTGTTTTCTTTTTTTATCTTGACAGGTTTAAAGACATTTATAACTTCCCCGGGCTTTATACATACTGTTTGTCATGTTTATTACTTTCAGGTGACTTGAAAGATGGTAAAAATAAGACAGGCAAGAAGGATCAATCCGATGTCGGAAATGATTCAAAGAAAACAGATGGTAAGAGCATAATTCCCATTATATTTTTCCATAAAATGTGCAATTTAATGCAAGCTTGTTAGAATTACACATAAAGTTGAAATTGTGGTTGTTAATATAGTCTTATACCCCAAAAAAAACATTCACTACATTTAAAGAATACTGTTATCCCTTTTTCAATAATTTATAAATTATTCTTGTATCTTTTCCCTTCCACCATACTTTCTCTATTACAAATGTATTCTGTACTCTTTCTTTTCCCACTTGCCATTTTTCATTTTAAGCTTTTTGAAAAGTTGATTCTGGGATTGTTGAATGGAATGGAATATAAGTCTTAATGAATTATTCAATATAAATGGGAAATGTGCCATGTTTTCAGTTTTTTTTAACCTTTAATGAGTTACTGCTTTTGTGAAAAACAAAAACAGAAATCTGTTCAGTGTTATCAGTATGTCAGGAGAACCACATACTGGAATGTGGGTAGCTGTAGAATAATAGTTTGGTCAGCAAGAATATGTTTTAAAGGCAAGTTTTGAATGAGAATCCCAAACCAGCTAGAATGAACCTACATTGTAATGGGCTTCGTGAGCACGGCTTTTGCTTTGCATAAATAGCATTCTAGTCTTTCTAAAATCTGAAAGTTCAACTTATATTACCAAATTACCCCTTTGTACCATTTGATTGAAAAAACTATTCTCACCTTTTATACAATCCTCCTGTTTCAGTTATAACATGGACTCATTACTAGTTATACATATACATGATATTAAACTAAAAATGGAAATTTTAGGGAGTAGTTTTTGTTAGAGTCCCAGGAGCTAGTGGTAAAGAATCTACCTGCCAATACAGATTAGAGGTAAGAGACGAGGGTTCAGTCCCTGGGTTGGGTAGATCCCCTGGAGGAGGGCATGGCAACCCACTCCAGTATTCTTGCCTGGAGACTCCCATGGACAGAGGAGCCTGGTGGATTGCAGTCCATGGGGTCGCACAGAGTTAGACATGACTGAAGTGATTTAGCACACACAGCACACAGACTCTTTGAACCATACCTCCCTGCAGACATTGTATTGGAGGCTAAATAGTTTAGTTATTCAAAGAAGAACAAATGCAGGGTAATCAGGTTGAGGAGTAAGAATTTTAGATACTCCTCCTCATACATCTGTTGAAAAGAATCTCCTTAAGCTTTTATCTCTAAGCCATTGTGATGTGCTGTCTTTACCCATATGCATGAAATCAGTTCTTTCCTTGAAGATCATTCAAATAGTTCACTCCAGGTGTCTTGTCACATAATACCTGGGGAACACACATGTCCAATTTTTTTTCTTTTTTGCCATATTGTTTATGCAAATGGAAGCCATTTGCTTAATACATACCCTCTTTGATTGATTGTGACCAAGATGTGAATTACAGGGAGATGAAATAGAATCCCTAATGATGGCCTCTTAGCCAGATTCTGTTATGGGTAAGGTTTGTTCAAGTATGAGACATCATTACACCAAGTCAAGGTAACACAAGCCAGAATATGTATAGTAGAGGAGAATGGTGTTAGTTATAAACCCAGCACCTGTACACCTCCAGCCTGTATCCAGTGACTGACCCATCTGAATTCCTACAGCCTAAAAAGCCTAGAATAAATCAATTCCCAGATCTTTAATGTGGAATCTTAAATCTTGTTGCATTTTTGTATTGTACTATAAATAACTGTTATGATGTATTCATGTGAGCATTATAGTTTAAATTTTATTACCTTCATTAGGCCCCTTTACCTGTGTCCTTTTTAATTGAATTATCACCAGATGTTTTAAATAATTAAAACTTCTTTTTGGTGGGGAGAAGTAATGAAATAGATATTTTGTTCTATTGTACAGAAAAGTATAAAGCTTGATTATTTAATGAACAGGATTCTTGATCCCTTAGGGCAATGAACAGGAGGCAGTAAATAAAGAAGGGACATTTTCTGATGTCTATACTTTTTCCTTCCATAACTTTAACCTTCACTGATTCTAATAGGGTCTGGTGTATCCCTATACTTGTAAGTTTGAACATGAACAACTGTGTGTTTTAATTTAGTTGATGGTCTAACATGACATCAGTAATTACCATTGCTTTGATATCATCAGGAATTAGACCATTATGCTTTAGTTACTTGTGCTATCTTATCTTAGCCCAATATCTCATCAGGAGTAAAGTTATTTCTTGGTGGCATGAAGTAGAAAAGAATTTGTTCAGCTTCATGTACCCCTTGTCCTTTGGTCATTAAAATTCTCTACCTCAGAAAAAATTTTTATGTAATAAGCACAATATAATGGGATCAAATAAGAAACAGTATAGAAAATTAAGGGCTTCTGTGGTGGCTCAGATGGTAAAGAGTCTGCCTGCAATGCAGGAGACCTGGGTTCAATCCCTGGGTTAGGAAGATCCTCTGAAGGAGGGCATGACAACTCACTGTAGTATTCTTGCCTGGAGAATCCCCGTGAACAGAGGAGCCTAGTGTGCTACAGTCCATGTGCTACAGTGCAAAGAGTCAGACACGACTGAGCAACTAAGCACACAGAGAAAATTAAAACACTTTGCATCTCTACTAGGGTGTTTTCAGTTCTTATTGGAAGATCTAACAGCATAGTGGTTAAGTTCCTGGGTTCTGGAGCCAGGTATTTTGGGTTAAATCTCGCCTCTACCACTTACCAGTTTTCTTAACTTTGGACAGTTAATATTATTTTAAAAATGAAGTGCCAGCTGGATGGAGAAATTTGAGGTGTCTCTTCCTCTCTCTTTGTCCCTGGAATGCACAACCTGCCTACTCTTTCTGAATGAGGAGCTTTTCCAAGGAGGCAGCCTTGAGAGAGTAAGGCAGTGTTGCGATCATCTACACTGAATACACGATTGAAACCCAGTTAAAGCTTCTATGTGAGCTTTTGAGATCCTTGCTGGCAGGTGCACAGAGCTACTTGTCTTAAAGTCTGCACGAGACAAGTCTCTTATGAGATCCTCTGGAGAAGGAAATGGCAATCCACTCCAGTATTCTTGCCTGGAGAGTTCTATGGACAGAGGAACCTGGCTTGCTACAGTCCATGGGGTCGAAAAGAGTCAGACATGACTGAGCGACTAGTACAGAGTTATAATAGACTTCAGAATTTATTATAATTTTGAACCATAGGAATAATCACATAAAATTTAATTTAGAGTGATACCTCAAAGTTTAGACACCTCATTTAATATGTTGGAAATGTAGTTTGAGAGAAGCGTTAGTAAATGTAGCATTGCATTGTGCTTAGAGCATGGATTTAGATCAGAAAGAACTAGATTCCTGTGCCAACAATAGTGGTAGTCCTATGACCTTGGATGAATTATAATCTTACTGTGCTTCTGTTGTTATCATCTATAAGAATGGTGATAAAGATTCTTCATAGGGGTTGGAAAGCAACTGGAACATTGCTGTCTATATGGTAAATGCTCAATATATGTTAGTTTTCCTAAAAATGATATGTATATCAGTTAGATCTATTGATTTTCAGAAACTATCTAGTGACAAACAGATACACTTTGAACATTTCTTTTTAATGGCTCTTACTACATCCGATGACCAAGGGGAGTCGATTTAACTATTTTTAATGCCCTTACCCTTAGTACAACCCCTGGGAACCAGCTCTAATTTTTGAAAGGGAGTGCCCAAGCACTATTCAGTGCCCAGTGTGATCAAACCCACTCTGTTTAGAAGTTTCAATATTGTATACGTTCAGAAAAAAACCCAGTGGGAACTAGACCACAGTTGGTTATTCCGCAACTCCAGTGAGCGGTGGAAGACAGAGAGGGAAGGAGCATGTGCTGAAAGGGGTAAATTACATACTGGCATAATGAACACATTGCAATTGTAAATTATCTCTGTCAGGCTGCTGAAGTACTGTTTAATACCCTGCAGCACTAATTTTTCTAACTGACTTCAAAGAATGAAGGCTCTTTGACAAATACCTTGTTTATTCTTAGGGAGAAATGTACTAACATAAAAAGATCTAGGCTTCTGAGCCAAGATTCTCTCAGGGCCTAAAGTTTTACATGATCTTTGGAAGACTTGTAAGGTACTATGTGAATGAATTATTTTCAATGTGTTTTTAGTCATATTTGAAACAGCATAGCTGTAATTTTTATAGTTGCCCAGAAATATGAAGTTGCCCTTAACTTTACTCCACTGCATTAACAGAGATATAAGAGACAGCCACTGTTTGTGTCTCTCAAATGATTGACTATAATTAGGCCCTGCAGGGTTATTTATCAAGTCCCAGTAGGGCAGTACAGCACCAATTTTTCCTTTATTGAATGTTCTGAGAAGTAGAATGCTTAAAGATGTTGGTTCATTAAATTTTGGTTAGTTGTGAAGAGTTGACATCTGCTTCTCCAAAGAGGATGACCAAGAATTAGATTTACCCTTCCACTTGAAACATTTTTTAATAAAGACAATGTATGTGGAAGAATGGTTTTCAGGAGATGAAGACATTAAGAAATATTGGACATCATGAAATGAAAACAGTCTGTCTAAGAGACAAGAAGCAAATGAAGTGAGCCCTACAATTGCCTCAGCTTACTGCAAGTAGTGGGTTTCCAGGCAGACCTGAGGGACTCCTTGAGCTGAGGAGTTGACTGAGGATGCAGGGAGGCTAAAGTGGCTATGATTAACAGGATAAAGTATCAGAGAGAATAGAGCTGTATAGAAATAGAACTCTAGAAATCTAAAGAGCATTCATCAGAGTACTGATGGGCCCATTCAATGAGGAAACTACCTGAGACCAGAAATGAACCATTCAACAGGTCTAGAGGAAACAGTCCTGATCTTTACACTTCACAAAGAGCAGTAAAAGTGCCTATTCTCTCTAGCCAGATTAGAATCCTTCATAATTTAGAGAATTAGTTATAATACTCATAAATGTCTTGCCTTAGCTGGGGAATAATTCAGTTCATTTCAGTCGCTCAGTCGTGTCCGACTCTTTGTGACCCCGTGAACCGCAGCACACCAAGCCTCCCTGTCTAGCACCAACTCCCGGAGTCCACCCAAACCATGTCCACTGAGTCGGTGATGCCATCCAACCATTTTATCCTCTGTCATCCCCTTCTCCTCCTGCCTTCAATCTTTCCCAGCATCAGGGTCTCAAATGAGTCAGCTCTTCGCATCAAGTGGCCAAAGTATTGGAGTTTCAGTATCAGTCCTTCCAATGAATACCCAGGACTCATCTCCTTTAGGATAGACTGGTTGGATCTCCTTGCAGTCCAAGGGACTCTCAAGAGTCTTCTCCAACACCACAGTTCAAAAGCATCAATTCTTTGGTGCTCAGCTTTTTTCACAGTCCAACTCTCACATCCATACATGATCACTGGAAAAACCATAGCCTTGACTAGATGGACCTTTGCTGGCAAAGTAATGTCTCTGCTTTTTAATATGCTGTCTGGGTTGGTTATCGAAGGCAGTGGCAACCCACTCCAGTACTCTTGCCTTGAAAATCTCATGGACGGAGGAGCCTGGTAGGCTGCAGTCCATGGGGTCGCTAAGAGTCAGGCATGACTAAGCGACTTCACTTTCACTTTTCACTTTCATGCATTGGAGAAGGAAATGGCAACCCACTCCAGTATTCTTGCCTGGATAATCCCAGGGACAGAGGAGCCTAGTGGGCTGCTGTCTATGGGGTCGCACAGAGTCGGACACAACTGAAGCGACTTAGCAGCAGCAGCAGCAGCAGCAGCAGGTTGGTTATAACTTTCCTTCCAAGGAGTAAGCGTCTTTTAATTTCATGACTGCAATCACCATCTGCAGTGATTTTGGAGCCCAGAAAAATAAAGTCAGCCACTGTTTCCACTGTTTCCCCATCTATTTCCCATGAAGTGATGGGACCAGATGTCATGATCTTAATTTTCTGAATGTTGAGCTTTAAGCCAACTTTTTCACTCTCCTCTTTCATCAAGAGGCTATTTAAGTTCCTCTTCCCTTTCTGCCGTAGAGGTGGTATCATCTGCATATCTGAGGTTATTGATATTTATCCCTGCAATCTTAATTCTAGCTTGTGGTTCCTCCAGCCCAGCATTTCTCAGGGGAATAATTGCTTGTAGGCTAAATGTTGCTTTAGTCTCACGTAACAAATCTTTTTTTAAAAATTTTTATATTTTTTAAAAAATTTATTTATAGTTGAAGGGTAATTGCTTTACAATATTGTGTTGGTTTTTCTGCCATACATCTCTTAAAATAGAGATATAAGAGAATCGAAGTGTTTCCAAATAGCTGCATCCCAGAATGAGGGTTTTGTGAGTATGTGTGTATGTGTGGGTGTATGAAAATATATAGTATCAAACAAGCTAAAATTCACAATGTCTAACATCCAGTCAAAAATTACTGGACATGCAAAGAAGGAAGAAAATACTATCCATAAAAAGAAGAAAATAACAACCAGTTGAAACCAACCCAGAACTGAAACAGATGTTAGAATTAGCAGACGAGAACTTTAAAGTAGTTCTTACAACTGTTGCCCATATGTTTGAAAGATGAGTGGAGACATGAAAGATATAAAAAAAATAAAATCAAATGTCTAGAGGTGAGAACTACAAGGTCTGATATGAAAAGTGTACTGGATGGTATTAACTAAATAACATTGGATTAGATTAATAAAAAATACACAAGGTGTGAATAGACATTGTAGAAGAGTAGTGAGAACTAGCAATAGAAATTATCTGAAATGAAACACAGAAAACAAGCATAGAAATTGTAAAGAGCCTCAGTGACTTGTAAGGCACCTTCAAGCAGCCTAATGTATGTATAATTGGAGTCCTAAAGTAAAGAAGAGAGAAAGGAGGAAAGAATATTTGAGAAAGTCATGGCTAAAATTTTGCTGAATGATGAAAACTGTAAGTCCATTGGCTTAAGAATCACAATAAAACACAAGCACAAGGAATATGAAGAAAATTATACCAAAAGCTTATCATAATCAAATTATTCCAAATCAGTAATGAATAGAAAAAATTTTGAAACAGCTGGAGAAAAGAAGATACATATATAGAGATGAACAAAGATAAGGATAACAGTAGGTATCTCATCAGAAACAATGCAAATGAGAAGACAGTAGAGTAACATCCTTAAAGGGCTAAGAGAAAAATTTTGATCAAAAATTCTATACCCAGCAAAAATATCTTTCAGATACAAAAACTGAAAGAATTCATTTCTGGTAGACCTACACTATAAGAAATGTTAAAGAATAGCAGAAGGATGGCTAATGCCTGATGGATTGAAGTATTGAGGAGCACTAAAAATGGTAACTAAATGGATAAATATGCAATATTTTTTCTTATCATTTAAATATCTTGACTAAATAATTGACTATTGGAACAAAATATATTTTGGGTTATAGTATATATAAAATAAATATATGACAAAAATAGCATAAAAATCTGGAGAGGAGAAGTGTATATGCTATTATAAAGTTCTGATATTATACATGAAGTGATACAATGTCATTTGAAAGTAGATTGAGATAAATTAAGAGCATTTACCATAAACTCTAAAACAATTACCAAAGTAACAAAATAATGACATATAACTAATCAACCAAAAGAGATAAAATGAAATCGTAAGAATAACTAATCCAAAAGAAGGTAAAAAAAAAAAATGATAACAAAGAATAGATGAGACAAATAGGAAACAAATAGAAAGACTATAGATTAACACTAAGCATCATGCTGTATATTCCCTCTAAATATTGTTTTATTTAGTAAAATGCCACAAACTTTGATATGTTGCATTTTTATTCGCATTTCATTCAAAATATTCTCTAATTTTTACTTCTACATTGATCTAAGGACTATTTAGTAGTATATTATTTAGTTTCTGAGTATTTTCCAGAGATAGTTGAAATTTAAGTTCTTTCTAAATTGATCTATAGATTCCATGCCATCCGTTAAAATCCTGGCAGGCTTTTGGGGTAGAAATTGACGAGCTCGTTTTAAAATTTATATTTAAATGCAAGGTACTCAGAATAGGCAAAGCAGCTTGGGAAAAGAAGAAAAAAGTTGGAAGACTGAACAGGTAAGCCTGCTTTCAAGACTTATAAATCTATAATAATCAAGGCAGTATAGTATTGGCATCCAGATAGATAAAAGGGTCAGTGGAAGAGACTAGAAGTTCCAAATCCACATGTATATGGATATCTTATTTTTGACATTGTCAGACAAATAAATTCCATATTGACAGTAAATGAAAGGTGGATTCTGCTATAGAAGACTTGTTGACACTGAAATGAATACTTGTGCCCAAGGTGTTGTTTTGATTATTATTTTCCTATAAAATATATCCTTCATGTACACTGGAATGCTCACATCTACTGGCCAGTCAGTGGTTTCTTTCTCCTGAAGGAAAGGCTACTCAGGAGGTCAATTCATACCAGAAAGTTGCCTGGTAAGCTGAGAATGTAGGGGATAGGGGAAGTTAGCTGATGCATTGTAGCTTGCAAGTAGAATGTCTTGAAACTTCTGTCTTTATCTTTGGGATGGGTGTGCCAAGAAAAGTGAATAGAGATGATCTTGTGTACTCTAGATCCTAACAGTGCAAGAGGAGGCCTCCATGGCACGTATTTTACATCTAATCTCCTTTTGGATCTCACATTCAGTATCAGATATGTTGATATTTGGGATAGATTCACACTCTTAATTTTCTGTCTTTGCTTGCCTGGACCTTGATCTTGATCAAACTTCTTTGTTTTTAAGGCAGAGATCCTCGGACTTGTTTTTCTTATTTTCTTTTCCTATCATATAAGCCTAATATATTATCATAAACTCTGCATACTCCCCAGAGTATGTCCATGTCATGAACCTTGGTGGGTAAAATAGGCCAAAGATGATGAACAGTTCTGGGAACACTAGCTGGTACCCTGTCCTTTTCTCTCATATGCAATATGGTGCTATAACAATAACTTTGAATCCTTTCTAATTTACTTTAAAAATTAAACCTGTGAGACTCTAGTGCTAAACTGGTTTTAACAATGAATGATTTACAATACACTTCACCATTGATCATGCTGCTACAGTCAACACTACTGCTGTGAGGTAGTTTCTACCAGTAGTTAATCCGATCCTTTGGGTTTTTTTTACTTCTTTCTTCTCAGTTCAGTTTAGTTCAGTCACTCAGTCGTGTCTGACTCTTTGCGACCCCATGAACTGCAGCACGCCAGGCCTCCCTGTCCATCACCAACTCCCAGAGTTTACTCAAATTCATGTCCATCGAGTCAGTGATGCCATCCAGCCATCTCATCCTCTGTCATCCCCTTCTCCTCCTGCCCCCAATCCCTCCCAGCATCAGGGTCTTTTCCAATGAGTCAACTCTTCACATGAGGTGGCCAAAGTATTGAAGTTTCAGCTTCAGCATCAGTCCTTCCAATGAACACCCAGGACTGATCTCCTTTAGGATGGACTGGTTGGATCTCCTTGAAGTGCAAGGGACTCTCAAGAATCTTCTCCAACACCACAGTTCAAAAGCATCAATTCTTCAGCACTCAGCTTTCTTCACAGTCCAACTCTCACATCCATACATGACCACTGGAAAAACCATAGCCTTGACTAGATGGACCTTTGTTGGCAAAGTAATGTCTCTGCTTTTTAATATGCTGTCTAGGTTAGTCATAACTTTCCTTCCAAGGAGTAAGCGTCTTTTACTTTCATGGCTGTGATCACAGTGATTGTAGTGATTCTGGAGCCCCCCCAAAATAAAGTCTGACACTGTTTCCACTCTTTCCCCATCTATTTCCCATGAAGTGATGGGACCAAATGCCATGATCTTAGTTTTCTGAATGTTGAGCTTTAAGCCAACTTTTTCACTCTCCACTTTCACTTTCATCAAAAGGCTTTTGAGTTCCTCTTCACTTTCTGCCATAAGGGTGGTGTCATCTGCATATCTGAGGTTATTGATATTTCTCCCTCGTGCTTCTTCCAGCCCAGCATTTCTCGTGATGTACTCTGCATAGAAGTTAAATAAGCAGGGTGACAATATACAGCCTTGATGTACTCCTTTTCCTATTTGGAACCAGTCTGTTGTTCCATGTCCAGTTCTAACTCTTGCTTCCTGATCTGCATATAGGTTTTGCAAGAGGCAGGTCAGGTGGTCTGGTATTCCCATCTCTTTCAGAATTTTCCACAGTGTATTCTGATCCACACAGTCAAAGGCTTTGGCATAGTCAATAAAGCAGAAATAGATGTTTTTCTGGAACTCTCTTGCTTTTTCAATGATCCAGCGGATGTTGGCAGTTTGATCTCTGGTTCCTCTGCCTTTTCTAAAACGAGCTTGAATGTCTGGAAGTTCACGGTTCAGGTATTGCTGAAGCCTGGCTTGGAGAATTAGAGCATTACTTTAGTAGTGTATGAGATGAGTGCACTTGTGTGGTAGTTTGAGCATTCTTCGGCATTGCCTTTACTCTTTCCATAACCCTTCTCCCCATGTACATAAGTCTATTCCCTATGTCTGTTTCTCCGTTGCTACCCTGTAAATACATTCTTCAGTACCATTTTTCTATGATTCCGTATATGTGCCTTAGAATACGATATCTATCTTTCTCTTTCTGACTCATTTTACTCTCTGTAGTAAGTTCTAGGTTCATCCACCTCATCAGAACTGACCCATATGCATTCCTTTTTATAGCTGAGTAATATTCCATTGTGTATGTGTACCACACCTTCTTTATCCATTCATCTGTCCATGGACAGCTAGGTTGCTTCCATGTTCTAGCTATTGTAACTAGTGCTGCTATGAACAATGGGATACATGTGTCTTTCAATTTGATTTCCTCAGGGTATATGCCTAGGAATGAGATTGCTGGGTCATATGGTGGTTGTATTCTTGTTTCTTAAGGAATCTCCATACCGTCTTCCATAGTGGCTGTATCAATTTACATTCCCCACCAACTGTGCAAGAGCATTCCCTTTTCTCCACACCCTCTCCAGCGTTTATTGTTTGTAGACTTTTTGATGATGGCTATTCTGACCAGTGTGAGGTGATATCTCATTGTAGTTTTGATTTGCATTTCTCTAATAATGAGCAATGTTGAGCATCTTTTCAAGTGTTTGTTAGCCATCTGTATGTCTTCTTTGGAGAAATGTCTATTTAGGTCTTTTCCCCACTTTTTGATTAGGTTGTTTGTTTTTATGGCATTGAGTTGTATGAGCTGCTTGTATATTTTGGAAATTAATCCTTTGTCAGTTGTTGCATTTGCTATTATTTTCTCCTATTCTGAGAGCTGTCTTTTCACCTTGCTTATAGTTTCCTTTGCTGTGCAAAAGCTTTTAAGTTTAATCAGGTCCCCCTTGTTTACTTTTGTTTTTATTTCCGTTACTCTAGGAGGTGGGTCATAGAGGATCTTGCTTTGATTTATGTTGTCGAGTGTTCTGCCTATGTGTTCCTCTAAGAGTGTTATAGTTTCTGGTCTTATATTTAGGTCTTTAATCCAATTTGAGTTTATCTTTGTGTATGGTATTAGTAAGTGTTCTAGTTTCATTCTTTTACATGTAGCTGTCCAAGTTTTCACAGCACCATTTTTTGAAGAGGCTGTCTTTGCCCCATTGTATATTCTTGCTTTCTTTGTCAAAAATAAGGTACCCATGGGGTGCATGGGTTTATTTCTGGGATTTGTATCTTTTTCCATTGATCTATATTTCTGTTTTTGTGCCAGTACCATACTATCTTGACTATAGCATTGTCGTATAATCTGAAGTCAGGAAGGTTGATTCCTCTAGCTCCGTTCTTCTTTCTCAAGACTGCTTTGGCTATTTGGGGTCTTTCGTGTTTCCGTATGAATTGTGAATTTTTTTATTCTAGTTCTGCGAAAAATGCCATTGGTAATTTGATAGGGATCACATTGAATCTATAGATTGCATTTGGTAGTATAGTCATTTTCACAATATTGATTCTTCCTACCCAGGAACATGGAATATCTCTCCATCTGTTTATGTCATCTTTGATTTCTTTCATCAGTGTCTTATAATTTTCTGCATACAGTTCTTTTGTCTCTTTAGGTAAGTTTATTCCTATATATTAAATTCTTTTTTTTTGCAGTGGTGAATGGGATTGATTCTTTAATTTCTCTTTCTGATTTTTCTGTTAGTATATAGAAATGCAAGTGATTTCTGTGTATTATTTTGTATCCTGCTACTTTGCTAAATTCACTGATTAGCTCTAGTAATTTTCTGATACTATCTTTAAGGTTTTCTATGTGCAGTATCATGTCATCTGCAAACAGTGAAAGCTTTATTTCTTCTTTTCCAACCTGGATTCCTTTTATTTCTGTTTCTTCTCTGATTACTATAGCTAGGACTTCCAAAACTATGTTGCATAATAGTGGTGAAAGTGGACACTCTTGTCTTGTTCCTGATCTTAGGGGGAATGCTTTCAGTTTTTCACGATTGAGAATAATGTTTGCTGTAGACTTATCATATATGAGGGCTTCCCTGGTGGCTCAGAGATTAAAGCATGGAATGTGGGAGACCTGGGTTCGATCCCTGGGTCGGGAAGATACCCTGGAGAAGGAAATGGCAACCCACTCCAGTACTCTTGCCTGGAGAATGCCATGGAGGGAGAAGCCTGGTAGGCTACATTCCATGGGGTCACATTAAGTCGAACACAACTGAGTGACTTCACCTTTACTATGTTGAGGTAGGTTTCTTCTGTGCCCATTTTTTGAAGAGTTTTAATCATAAATGGGTGCTGAACTTTGTCAAAAGCTTTTTCTACATCTATTGAGATTATCATATGGTTTTTATCTTTCAATTTGTTAATATGGTGTATCACATTGATTGCATACACTGAAGAATCCTTGCATTCCTGGAATAAACCCAACTTGATCATGGTGTATGAGCTTTTTGATGTGTTGCTGAATTCTGTTTGCTAAAATTTTGTTGAAGATTTTTGCATCTATGTTCTTCAGTGATATTGGCCTGTAGTTTTCTTTTTTTGTGTTGTTTTTGTCTGCTTTTGGTATCAGGGTGATGGTGGCCTCATAGAATGAGTTTGGAAGTGTTCCTTTCTCTGAAATTTTTTGAAAGTGTTTTAGGATAGGCATTAGCTGTTCTCTAAATTTTGATAGAATTCTCCTGTGGAGCCATCCTGTGAAGGTCCTGGGCTTTTGTTTTTTGGGAGATTTTTTATCACAGCTTAAATTTCAGTGCTTGTAACTGGGTTGTTAATAATTTATATTTCTACCTGGTTTAGTCTTAGAAGATTGAACTTTTCTAAGAATCTGTCCATTTCTTCCAGGTTATCTATTTTATTGCTGTATAGTTGTTCATAATGGGAGAAGGCAATGGCACCCGACTCCAATACTCTTGCCTGGAAAATCCCATGGATGGAGGAGCCTGGTGGGAGTCAGACACGACTGAGCAAATTCACTTTCACTTTTCACTTTCATGCACTGGAAGAAGGAAATGGCAGCCCACTCCAGTGTTCTTGCCTGGAGAATCCCAGGGATGGGGGAGCCTGGTGGGCTGCCGTCTCTGGGGTCGCACAGAGTCGGACACGACTAAAGCTAATAGTCTCTTATAATCCTTTGTATTTCTGCATTGTCTGTTGTAACCTCTCCTTTTTCATTTCTAATTTTGTTGATTTGATTCCTCTCTCTTTTTTCCTTGATGAGGCTGGCTAAAGATCTGTCAACTTTGTTTATCTTCTCAAAGAACCAGCTTTTAGTTTTATTAATCTTTGTTATTGTTTCTTTCATTTCTTTTTCAATTATTTCTGCTCCGATCTTTATGATTTCTTCCTTCTACTAACTTTTGTTGTTGTTGTTCTTTCTCCACTTGTTTTAGCTATAAAGTTAGGTTGTCTGTTCAATGTTTTTCTTATTTCTTGAGGTAGGATTCTATTGCTATAAACTTCCTTCTTAGAACCGCTTTTGCTGCATCCTACAGGTTTTGAGTTGTCATGTTTTCATTTGTTTCTAGAAATTTTGATTTCCCTTTTAATTTCTTCAGTAACCTGTTGGTTATTTAGAAACATGTTGTGTAGTCTCCATGTGTTTGTGTTTCTTACAGTGTTTTTCTTATGATTGATATCTACTCTCACAGTGTTCTGGTTGGAGAAGATGCTTGATATGATTTCAGTTTTCTTAAATTTACTGAGGTTTGATTTGTGACCCAAGATGTGATCTATCCTGGAGAACGTTCCATGTTCACTTGAGAATAAAGTGTATTCTTCTGCATTTGGATGGAATGTCCTGAAGATATCATTGAAATCCATCTCATCTAACGTATCATTTAAGACTTGTGTTTCCTTATTAATTTTGTGTTTTGATGATTTTTCCATTGGTGTGAGTGAGGGGTTAAAGTTTCCTACTATTATTGTGTTACTGTCACTTTCTCCTTTTGTGTCTGTTAGTGTTTGTCATGTACTGAGGTGCTCCTGTGTTGGGTGCATAGATATTTACAATTGTTGTGTCTTCCTCTTGGATTGATCCCTTGAGCATTATGTAGTGTCCTTCCTTATCTCTTGTAATCTTTATTTTAAGGTCTATTTTGTCTAATATGAGGATTGCTACTCCACCTTCCCAATTGCATGGAATATATTTTTCCATCCTCTTACTTTCAGTCTATATGTGTCTTTAGGTCTGAAGTGGGTTTCTTATAGACAGCATATATGTGGGTGTTGTTTTTGTATTCATTCAGCCAGTCTGTCTGTTTTGGTTGGAGCATTTAATCCATTTACATTTAAAGTAATCATTGATATATATGTTCCTATTGCCATTTTCTTAATTGTTTGGGGGTTGATTTTGTAGATCTTTTTTCCTTCTCTTGTATTTCTTGACTATATAAGTCCCTTTAACATTTGTTGTAAAGCTGGTTTGGTGGTACTGAATTCTCTTAACTTTTGCTTGTCTGAAAAGCTTTTTATTTCTCCATCAATTTTGAATGAGATCCTCTCTGGGTACAGTAATCTTGGTTGTAGATTTTTCCCTTTCAATACTTTAAATATATCCTGCCATTCCCTTCTGGCCTGCAGAGTTTCTGCTAAAAGATCAGCTGTTAAGTGTATGGGGTCCCTGGTATGTTGCTTGTTTCTTCTCCCTTGCTGCTTTTAATATTCTTTGTGTTTAGTCTTTGTTAGTTTGATTAGTATGTGTCTTGGCATGTTTCTCCTTGGGTTTAGCCTTTATGGGACTCTTTGTGCCTCTTGGACTTGATTATTTCCTTTTCTATGTTGGGGAAATTTTCAACTATAATCTCTTCAAAAATTTTCTCATACCCTTTCTTTTTCTCTTTTTTTCTGGGACCCCTATAATTCGAATGTTGGTGTGTTTGACATTGTCCCAAGAGGTCTCTGAGAGTATTCTCAGTTCTTTTCATTCTTTTTACTTTATTCTGCTCTTCAGAAGTTATTTCCACTACTTTATCTTCCAGCTCACTGACTCATTCTTCTGCTTCAGATATTCTGCTATTGATTCCTTCTAGAGTATTTTTAATTTCAATAATCATGTTGTTTGTCTCTGTGTGTTTATTCTTAATTCTTCTAGGTCTTTGTTAATTGATTCTTGCATTTTCACCACTTTGTTTTCAAGGTTTTTAATGATCTTTACTATCATTATTCTGAATTCTTTTTCAGGTAGTTTGCCTACTTTCTCTTCATTTATTTGGACTTCTGAGTTTCTAATTTGTTCCTTCATTTGTATAGTATTTCTCTGCATTTTCATTATTTTTTCTTAACTTACTGTGTTTGAGGTCTCCTTTTCCCCGGCTTCAAGGTTGAATTCTTTCTTCCTTTTGGTTTCTTCCCTCCTAAGGTTGGTGTAAGTGGTTTGTGTAAGCTGTAGGGTGAGTTTGTGAGTTTTTGTTTGTTTGTTTTTCCTCTGATGGGCAAGGCTCAGTGAGGTGGTAATCTTGTCTGCTGATGATTGGGTTTGTATTTTTGTTTTGTTTGTTATTTAGATGAGGCATCCTGCACAGGGTGCTACTTGTGGTTGAGTGATGCCAGGTCTTGTATTCAAGTGGCTTCCTTTGTGTGAGTTCTCACTATTTGATACTCCCTAGGGTTAGTTCTCTGGTAGTTTAGAATCTTTGAGTCAGTGCTCCCACTCCAAAGACTCAGGGCTTGATCTTGAGTTTTGCGTGGGTCTATGTATTCTTTTCCACTGGTCAGTTACTCCTATCCACTCTCAGCTGGTGTTCTGCATGCACTTCTGTGTCTGAAGGTATATTCCTGATGTATCCATGGAGAGAGATGTACTCTATGCCCACATACTCCTCTGCCATCTTGTCCTCTCCTCTGTTTCTTTAACGAAGGAATTTCCTTCCACATGAGAATCTAGGATCCTTATTTTCCATCAGTTTATAGGACCAAACATCTGGAGTGCCCTTGGTCCCAACTAAGATAAATCATCATAACAACACATGTTCCGATTAATATCCCATTTCCCTTAGCCATTTGTCCATGAAAACTCTTGTGACCCATTTACTTAATATATTTGTATGTATCAAGATATGGAGCATCAACAGTAAGTAAATGCTATGGTTTAGCAAAAAAGAGACATGAAATATGTGCTTTTTCAAAACATTTTATGCATTATTTTCTCAAGTTGTGTGACAACCCAAATGTCTTAACCCTCTACTGCAATGTCCCTGTCAAAGGAAAACAACAAAAAGTTCATAAATGAAAGAGAGAATTTCAACATTATTTTTAGATGCTTATTATTTTTATGCATCTAGATAAGATACCCTAATTAGATCCTGAAAGGTTTTGTTACTTACAATTTTTCATTGATAAACTTCAGTGCCATTTTCTAATTAATTTTAGAAACCTTGCTATAGGTTGACCCAAGAATAAGAGTTTTGTGAGTGAAGTGATGTCAAAACCCAGTATAATTTTTTTGGATGGATTTTGGGGAAAACTATTAACCAATCCATTGTATGTGAGTTGCAAATGGTCAAATGGGGTGAAAATTTTAAAAAAATCTCTTTGTTCCTTTTTACTGAGGATGATACACTTGAAAGCATGGGAGTATAACAACTGTGACATCCGCATGGCTCTAGCATAGATGAGTCACAGTGAATCAGAACAGTTAGCTCTTTTGGTTATAAGCATCCATTTCAAACCAATGTGTTTTTAATATAGTTTTAGGTTCAGTGAATGTGCTTTTTAAGGAGGATTTATAATAGATATCCTCATGATGGATCATAAAGGAACAAGTGATATTAAACTATTATTTACTCCTGTAAGTTTTATGTTGTTGAAATTCACATTTGTAGTATCAAACAGCAACTGAATTTGTGTGTGTGTATATATATACACACACGTATATACAATATACATATATGTGGATTGTGTATATGTATATAGTATGTGAATATATGTGTGTGTATGTATATATGTATAATACAGTGTTAATTGGCACATTTACAATAATTAAATTGTGTTATAGTAAAGAAAACTTCTCAAGTCCATTCTTGTTTTTCAGATAGCCATTTAGATTCCAGTCTCTTACCAAATAACTACATAGTAGAAATGTCACATAAAAGTATATTATGTGCTCTCTGTTAATGATGAAATTAATCTTTTTAAACAACTTTTCCCTAGCAATTATTGGTATATAAGCTTTCATTGTTTCACTCTATCTTCTAGACATTTCGTTACACTCTTAATGTACCATTGAATTTTTCAAGGAACCTGGTTTGACAGAGATTACAATTTTGGAACTACTGGGGAAATGTGATTTGTCTTTTTTTTTCTTTTATTGATGTTCAGGATTAAAAATAACTTTTTAGTATTCATGAAATAAATATTTATCTGTTTTCCCCCTAGAAAAATTGTTTTCTGTCAGATTCTTTGCAAGTGATTGGAGAAACACAAGCAACAATGCATTTGTCAAAAGAAACTCTATTAATATTATAAATTAAAAAAAAAATAAACAGCTGCTTTTGAAATATGTGCCAAAGCCAGGAACTAGCTGTCTCCATTGTTAATGCCGTTTTTTTTCTAGACACCCACAAGCTAGAAGAGCTGTTTAAAATGCAACGTCAAGCGAGTATCAAAGCTTTCTTTTTGTGTTTATTCTTAGTGTTTTACACCAAAGGGCAGCCTGATCTCCAAGTGATGATAACTGTATTTCACAAGTATTAGTTATCTACAATATATGCTATTTTTATTCTATAGCCTCGAGCCACAGTGAAAACATGAGAATAAATGTTTGGTTTTTTTTTTTCCTTTCATTCATTTTGAATCTTTCTTTTTCCTGAACTAATAAAATAGGGAAAAACATGAAAAGTAGTCAGAATACTTCAGGCCTAAAATCTCAGCTTCATTTAACTTTCTCTGAAGGACTTCCTTATTCTCTGGTTTCTTGTTGGCTTCAAAAATAGAAGATTCAAAAGCTGATCAGAAACAAAACTTGGGTGCAGATAACTCTGCCCTTCCCTGACCCGGAGGAGTGATATGAGCTGTTGATGCCTGACTTTTACTTACCTCTTAAACGGGGTCAGGTCCGGGAGCGCTTGGTGAGCTGAGTATTTGGTTTCCTTTAGTGTTGAAGTTGGAGAAGGCAATGGCAACCCACTCCAGTATTCTTGCCTGGAAAATCCCATGGACAGAGGAGCCTGGTAGGCTGCAGTCCATGTGGTCACTAAGAGTCGGACATGACTGAGTGACTTCACTTTCACTTTTCACTTTTCACTTTCATGCATTGGAGAAGGAAATGGCAGCCCACTCCAGTGTTCTTGCCTGGAGAATCCCAGGGATGGGGGAGCCTGGTGGGCTGCCGTCTATGGGGTCGCACAGAGTCGGACATGACTGAAGTGACTTAGCAGCAGCAGCAGTGTTGAAGTACTAGGTTCTTAATACAGAGAAGAATGGCAGTAAAATACCTTAGACAATACGGGACAGAAGAACAAGAGACAGTTATTCACATAGTTTAAGTTTGGAAAGAAGAACCATGCTATATAAAGGAAGAAAGAAAACAGCAAGGTAAAAGGATAAAAGTTAACAGGATTATTATTCTCAGTGATAGCACAGATGCCAAGGATCAAAAGAAAAGGCAAAGAAAAGTCACAAGTGTTGAACCTAAGAACTGCCCTTTGTACTTACTCTGTATATTTGAATCAAATGGGTAAATGTTAGGAAATGAGGAAATGATACCATAGGTAAGGTTTCAGGAAATTATATTCCTACAAATTTACTTTATCATCTGTTTATTCTCTCCATCCATCATCCATCCATTCATCCATTCATCTACCCGTCTTAGGAGAGCTATAGCCTTGGTATTATATGCAGTAAAATTAATTTAGAATAATTCATTAGAATTATTTAGAATAATAATATCCTCTATCATTTGGGGCAAGGAGAAAGCATGCATGTATACTTTGGGGTTTTGGTGGTAACCATTTAAAATAGCTGTCTCGGGACTTTCCTGGAAGTCCAGTGGTTGAGACTTTGCCTGTCCAATGCAGGGGGCTTGGGTTTGATCCCTGGTCAGGGAACTAGGATCCCACATGCTGCAGCCAAAAAAAAAAGAAAAAGAAAGAAAGGAACAATAAAATAGCTGTCTTGCACTTACGACCTAGAAGATTGAAAACAATGCCTATCTCTAAGCATTGTTAGTTTGTTTTTAGTATTTCCTCATTATTAAGAAACAAAACCAGACCAGGACCTGCTTATAAGCACCACAGAAATTCTACTAGATATTTTGTTGTTGTTGTTGTTTTTTATTTATTTAAAATTTTATTTTATTTTTAAACTTTACAATATTGTATTAGTTTTGCCAAATATTGAAATGAGTCCGCCACAGGTATACATGTGTTCCCCATCCTGAACCCTCCTCCCTCCTCCCTCCCCATACCATCCCTCTGGGTCGTCCCAGTGCACCAGCCCCAAGCATCCAGTATCGTGCATCGAATCTGGACTGGCAACTTGTTTCATACATGATATTATACATGTTTCAATGCCATTCTCCCAAATTGGGTTTAGCTTTACTACATTTATTCTTCTGCAGGTTTTTTTTTTTTTTTTTCTATTTAGCCTTTTACAGATCTTTCTATTGCTTATGGTATCACTTTGTTATTTTTGTAGAAAGTTGACTCCATGGAGAGGCAGCTCTAGAAGGATCCTGGGACTTGAAAATCTGGTTTAATTCCAGCTCTGTGCTCAGCCAAGTCAGCTTGCTTTTGAGCTTGGGTGATAGTTGAATCAGGCAATAAAAAAATCAAGCCCAAGAAAAATGAAAAATAAAAGTATTTACAGATGTTTTTAAAACCCAGTGCCAGATTCCATGAGGCCTGCCTTGTAGATACTCAGCTTGTGATCTAGGAATAAACAGTATGACTGCTAAACACATATCTGGAGTCAAATCAAATCTGAACTTTAAGCCTCTTAAAACAGCTATCTTTAAACCAAATGATTTTCTGTAGCATCTCTACTTATCTCTGGAGCAGCCTGGGAAGGGAGGAATAGGGCCACATTGTTGTAAATCTCCATCTTCTATTTCTTTAAATGAAGTTGCGGAAACATTCTCTACTGTTCATTCCCTCGGAGTAAATACCTTTCTGTGAATTCATACAACCACACACTTCAGGCTTCAGAATCCGCATGGCTGCATCACTATGAAATGTGAGAAGTTTCGTCTAGGGGCAGTTAAGGAGGTGGCACTTACTTAGATATTTTCTTGAATTTTCCCAAATTGAGTGAAGATATTTTCCATTTCAGCTCATCAATCACTCTTAAAAAGATGAGTGAGTTTAACTACTTTTTGTGGCCTCCAAAAAGCCAACTTCGATTTACAATCAATGGAATTCAAAGCAGCTATAACAAAAATAGTCATGTAAATGAGATCAATACAGAGTGATTTCTCACACTCTGGTTTTAGGTCCTCATTTTTATTAACTTTGTAGTTTTACCCAGTTTTAGTTTTAAGTGCTTATGCAGTTTTAGTTTACATTGAAAACAAATACACAAAACTGAAACACAACAAAGCAAGTCTGTGACATTTGAAGCTCAGGAGAGAAAGAGTAGAGTGAGGAGATTTACGAGCCATGTCAAAGCCGCTTGGAAAGCAGGTGCTATTTCTCTGGGAGCTTAGTCTCACAGAGTGTCATGCACAGTGGGCTATTTCTTCATAGGGAGTACACATTTTTGACATATCATAATTTGCTATTGAATATATTATAAAATCAGTGTATTTATGATTTCCTTTTTATTTGAGAGATTTCCTACTCATCATTACACCTTTGTCTGTCCCATCCACCTTATACTTAATTCTCTGCCTTTTGATGAAACAACAGTAATTTGCTGAGTATATGCTGTGTGTCAGGCATTGTACTACATTCAAGAGGAGTTATACTCTATAGCACGGGAACTCTACTCAAAACTCTGTAATGACCTATAGGGGGAAAAAATCTAAGAAAAAATAGTGACTATAGGTGTATATATAACTCACTGTTCTGTGCAACTGAAAGTAATACAGAATTATAAATCAACTATACTCCAATAAAACTTTTTTTTAAAGAGTAGTTATAAAGATAAATAAGGTATTTTCCTTGCCCTCAAGGAGTCTACAGTCTGGGATGGAACATCTTCCTATAGATAGACACTGGAGGCTGAGTGCCCTAAGAGATTCTTATTTAGAGAGAACATGCATTTGGAAAGTCTGGGGACAGTCACTCAGGTCACAGGCCCAGCCGCAGAGTTATCTGCCTCTTCCTCTTTGACTGTTGGTTGTATTTAGTGACAGTGAATAAGGCACAGCTTAAACATACAAGCCACCTTTATTTACCCCTTTTTGCTACTCCTTGACCAACTCCTTTCCTAATCCCTGGCCAGAAGGCTGAGGAGGGGGAGGCAGAGATTCATAGCCAGCCACTCCGCATATCATTTGGAAGCAGTGATTACCAAGGGAGGAAGATCTTCTCTCAAGGGCTTTTGGGTTCTACTGACACCCTGGATGGACCTCTTCCATCTCTGAGATGCAGCACTCAGGACAGCGGGCCTCTACAAACCCAGACTGCATGACACAGAAAGTGTATCATTTTCGTTTTTTGGCTAACTGGAGGTTACTGGGTGTAACACTGATCCATATCAGCTATCTCTAGCTTCTTTCCAACCAATCAATCATTTAGTAAAATGTTAAACCTAACCTTGTACTGTCATAACAAAATTGAGCTTTATATGTGAGGGTCTGGGCCCATCTCTTGAGGTGATTGGAACTATAATAACCATCTAAAAATAAAAGGAGTCTCATTATGTATGACCCCAGACTGATAATGACAAGGCCAAGCGTTAAGGAGTCAGTCCTGTCTTGCGGTTCCCCCTTGGCCCAAACTTCATAGAAATGATCAGAAACATTGGAAAATTTCTAATCCTTGATTTCCGCTTTTGTTTCTCCTCTTTCTGTCACTGGCAAGTTCCCATAAGGCATTTGGCAACTTCTCTCTCTGGTCCTGCTAGAATCGGAGTGAAGTGGTTGGCCAGAAGTTTTTCTCTTCTCTGTTATTTCTCCCAAGTGGGTGAAGGTGCTAATGGAGAGTAAACACACACAGGACCAGAATGAAGAAAGAGGAACCACAGGAGGCCTGGATCAATGGCCCCTGAAAAATCTGAGAATTGACCATAATTACAATAGATCAGAAAGTGCTCTCCTCTCTCCAGACTAGTTTGTACCTAATTTCAACTCAGTCTTGTTTAGGAGAGCATCTTTGTCTTTAAAGTTAAAAGGGAAATTTTCTTGTCCTTTAATGACTCCTAACATTTCTGGAGATAATGATGTTATCCTCTTAAAGTCTCCTATCCCTCTGGAACCTTGCACAGGAAGGAGCCCTCTCTCACCGTGAGGCATGCTGATTTACAGAGCACACAACACTTAGGGGAAGCAACCATAATAATATTTGTTTGCTTGCTTTATAGAAATCTTGTCCAAGTCCACTGAGGGTTGCATGTTACAGAGTAGACCAGGTGAAAAAAAATCCAATATTGTTTATTTCCATTAATGAGTCCTGTTAAAATCTTTGTCTTCTTCCACCACCTCACTCTCGGCCCAGTAGAGAATTCAGGTGATTTATCCATTTGCTCAATAATTTCAGTTGGAACTCATCTTGCTTTGAATCTTTTAGAGAAGCATTTGTTAAGCATATGCTATGTGTCAGGCATTGCACTACATATAAGAAGAGTTATAAAGATAAAAAAGATATTTTCCCTGCCTTCAGGGAGTCTCTAGTCAGGTGTGAAACATCTTCCTGCAGATAGCTATGGATCCTGATAGAGGAACATAGCTTTATGGAAATGATTGGGATTAGGTGAACCCGATTTCTTTCAATACTGCCCACCCCGGAGGCAAATTAACCAGATCTGGCAGTCATTGTCATTCTGATTGCAAAATAAGGTGTCTTAATATCCATATTGCATGAACCAAATATTTGATGCTCTAGTTCAAGACAAGTATTATTAAAGGCTTTCAAAGTAACCAGTGTTTAAAATTCTCCACTAAGATTTCTCCTTTATGAATAGAACAGTTGTGTTGCAAAGGACATGTCTATGACGAGTATTGAAATGTGTAATTGATACCCTCTTTTTTGTCCCTCAGATTTTCTTCTCAGACCTGAAGGGTGGAGAAGGGGGGGAAAGGCAGCATTGACACTTTTCTTTTTCTTTTTCTTTTTTTCAGATTCAGAAGAGTAAAACACACCTCATAGACAATAAGAGAGGCTGCCAGTGTCTTGCATCATTTTAGCTGAGCTTCTTCATTCTCTTCTCCTTCCACAAAGACCCATATATGGGGAAGTTGTACAACTTTCAGAAACAAGTCCCCCTGCACTTGGCCTTCTCTCATGCCATCTCCTTCTAGGAGATGACTTCCTGGGAGCCGGTTTGAGGTCTTAGAACTCTGGGGGAACACCCCTTCCCCTGCACAGCCCAAGCAACCAACACAATTCTGATTTTTGTACAAACAGAAACATGAAGGGATTTCCTCAGAATTCTTTGCTAATGCCCTGGCTTTCAAGGCACCTGTCTGGCCTGGTGGGAGTGGACATCCTGGAAATGCTGAGAGAGGCCTGAGAAAGCCACCACACAGCAATTGCAACTGTATTTCTTTATATATTGTTATTTTTGCACTGGTTACTGATGGTGGATGCAGCCAAGCTGGCCTTCATCACAGATAAAACTATAATTTCAGTCTCTGGTTGCTCATTTTCTGAGTCAGAAGCATCCTTTTTTCTCCAGTTTCCTTTCAGACTTAGAAATTGTTCTCATGCTTTTCTTCCATTTGTGTAATTTGAAATTCTTTTTGTTTTATAAAAAAGGAGATTTTCTTTATTTGATGCTTAATTTACATGTGTATTCGTTAATATAAGCCTGAATGTTTCAGCTCATGGCCATATTGTTCAGGTAGTAAAGCCAGTGTTTTCACTGGGTATCATAACTATGTGGTTACTGACATTTTTACCACTGGCTGGTTCTCTTCTTTTGAATATCTGTGGTTTGACTTCTTCACTCTTCTTTCTATTCAGGGAAGCACTAAGGGAATTAGTATCAGGGAGATATGTTCAATAATTTTTTTTTTCATTCTAGTGAGCCTTTAGAAACACAAGGTAGGAGATGATTAATAGCACAAATCAAAAATAAGAATACTAGATGTAGCCCTGAAAGAGAATAAAGATACAGCCCCTAAAACCAAGTCACACATGAGATCCAGTGGAGTGCAAATCAAGTAATTCTGTGGATTTAAATGGTGTGATTTGGATGAAACTGATCCTTAAAGTGTGGTTGTAGTTCACAAAGGAATCTTTGAGGCCTTCTAAGGAAATGGCAACCCACTCCAGTGTTCTTGCCTGGAGAATCCCAGGGACGGGGGAGCCTGGTAGCTGCCGTCTATGGGGTCGCACAGAGTCGGACACGACTGAAGCCACTTAGCAGAAGCAGCAGCAAGGAGAAATCCATGAATATGCTCGTGATGGAGGAGGATCAGAGAGAGGAACAGAGAGAACTAGATGATAGGCTTAAGTGTATTCCTCTTTGCAAATTTAATTTCCACATTAAAAAAGCACAAAGACACTCAAAAAAATCCTCTCAATATGAAGGCAAAATGCTGGTATTCAGACAGAAAGAAGGAGACTGCATATATAGTCTACAAGGCCTTTTGTCTCACTGAAATATTCCCCAACAGAAAGGTTTGGAGAACCCTGTGGTACAGAGTACGGTGGTATACTGGTATTCGAGCAGAGTTCTCAGGTCAGATTTACATTTTGCTTGGTAAGAACACAGGTTTTTCTGCTGCTCCTCCTCTTTTCCTAACAGTGACCACAGTAAGTCAAGTGATCACACATTCAAATCAGAAGCCTGGCAAGTCAGGTAAATGAGTGAAACAAGCCATAATATCAGAGTGATTGTGACAAATGGCAGTCAGTCAGGGGCCTGGGTATCAGAGAGGCAGTGGGGGCTGTGAGGAATGGGGAGGGTGTGCGCTGCCCCCCCCCCCCCGGGGCAGTGGCTGGCAGCTGAGAGATTAAGTAGGAATAAGGAGCCAAGATATCTAAGATTTTCTATAAACCCTCTCCAAAATTTTTTAATATTGGCAATTAATTCGGAAATGTATAAACACTGTGCTAGCCAAAGAAAACACGCCTATGAACTCCATTCAGTGCACGGGACACTGATTTGCAAACTGTGCTGTTTGAGATGGTCTTAGACAGGCATGAAATACAACCAGTGCGTGTCAGTTCTTGACCTTGGAACTTGAACCTCTGACCTCATTTCAATTCTGTATTTTTCTACATACAGCTTTGCAGCCAGTCGAAATACAATGCCTACAGCTTTCCTTTTATACTCTAACACACAAGACTAAACAATATTTGAAAATAAAATAGGAATATAGCCATTTTCTCTAGCACCAATAAAGACAGAAATGTTTTTCATTTGCTTTAAGTCATTAATTTAGCTGGAAAAAAGCGGGAAGAGAATTTTATTCAAGATATCACTCTGCTTGGAACTCTCAGTGTGATAAAAGATTAGCTCCATGTAACTCTTGTTTTTAAATCCTTAAACAGTGTTTTGAAGGGACATTGAGTAAAAAAGCAAAATTATCTGTTTTTATAATTTAAAAATGTATTACTGTGCTATAAATTGATACTGGAGCTGGTAAGCCAACAGTATTGCCTGGAACACCAGTATTTCCAGAGTTCTAGCTCACTCTCTGTGGTCTTTTCCCTTCTTTTGACACAGACAGCCCCCTCCAAGTTGAGCAGCAATGTGGGATGCACATTTTTCCATTGCATGGATTATGACACCTTACTCTGTTGTCACATAAAAAGCAAAGACTTACACACCTGAGTTCAGAATTAATTGGTACGTGGGGAGAGTACTAGGGACATTCCAACCAGTGGCAAACCACCAGCTCTATGTGTTCCTGGGTGGAAAGTGACATGTAGCCCCTGAGTTAGCCCCTGGAGTTTGGGTCCCCATGTCACCAAATAGCTTTACAGCCACATTTTGTTGATGTGGTACGTTTTGGTGCCATGATGACCCATCCATAGGCAGGACTTTGTTCCAGCTTTTATTCACACCAACCTTTCTAAAGCCCTAGTTGCTTATGGCAGCAGGCAAGAGATTAATTTCTAACCCATTAAATTCAAGTGGATTTTCTTCCTTTGTCCATTTCATTCCTGGAGCTTTGAAAAACTGTTCAAGACTTTGGACAGGTTCACATTAAGGACTTGATATGCTTAAACAATAAAATGATATCTAGACATCTCAGAGCCAAAAAACAATGCAGTGCACCCGTTCATTCCATTTTCAGAGTTAAAACCATTACGTTATATTCTCCACCTGAAATGATGCCTCTAATAAGTATGAAAAATAAAAAGTAGAGAGCAGTATTATCACAGAATGTGAGACAGAGAGCAGATAAAACTATGGAGACCAATCCATATTTTAGGAGTAAGCATACTGGTTTTTTAATATCACTTCTGTCATGGATCACTTTTCTTTAGATAGGTAAATAGGAAGAATATGTAATATATTCTATTCTTAACTTCTGAGCAGAGACTTTCATGATAGAAATAATTTCATAATATTCCCCATGGAGTAAAGAGGAAAAGAAAAGAAAAAAAGGCCCCAAATCTTCTCTCATAAGGAGAGAAGATTCTGAGATTAAAACCCATGTATGTAGTATTATTTTCCCAATAATGGGGGTTTCAGGGAGTAAACTTCATTCTGATTCCATGATCCCCACACATCCCGACAGGAGTTGCAGCACTGGCCCAGCGCAGTGCCTGGCACACGGGCAGCCTTCAGGAAACACATGCCGAACTGTCCAGCTGAATTCCACTAGCCACCTGTGAGTGCAAACAAAGTTCACATTTGCCTGAAAATTCACTCAGTGTTTTCTAGATGTCAGGCGCATTGCTAAAGGCTTATCTTCTAAGTGTGTGCTGACATACCCTAGTGACACAACTTCTTATAAGGGACTGGAAACTGAAAGTAGTACAGGGAAAATTATCAGAGCCAAGTTCATGGGAAAAAAAAACCTAAAACTTCTTTATAGTCTTTGGGTTTAAGAAAAGCAAACAAATGAAAAACCTAAAAGCAAGCCAAAACAGGATTATATGAAAATGCTCTTCTAAAAGGGATGATGACACCATTACTAGTGGGTTTATTTATAATCCAAGTTGTAACATTTGAAATACAAAATAGGCTTTCTTGAAGTGAGTAGAAGGTTGTATATGTGCAGTGTGGGGAATCAGTGCTCGGCCAATATTATGGTCGCCATAGTACTGAGCCACAGCAAAATTGGATGTTAAATAATGTTGCAATAATGATATTATATTGGATTCTCTGTATGAATAAGTGGAAAGCAATATTTTTAATTCATTGACAGTGATCCACGATTAAAGCCCTCGTTATCATTTAAGAAAATGAACTTAATGAAAAAATGTAATGAACAGCACTGTATTTGTATAAAATATCCCTTTGAGAACCAAAAGACATACTACCCACCAAGACCAGATTTCAGTTGTTAAGGTTTTCCTCTCATCAAGAGTGCTGGTGGGCACAGAGATGACAGTAGAATTAGAATTGGTAACCAAGCCTATAGAACCTTAGACAGGGTTTATCTAATAAGTGAATTGGGGTTCAGGGAGGTTTAGAAAGTGAGAATTCTTCTGCATGTTTTTATTGGACATCTGCAAAAGCCTCAGTGCTCCTCTAGGAAACCTACCTAAAATTGTTTCATCAAAAAAAAAAAAAATAGCTTGTTTTCACATTGAACAATTTCAGTCTGGGTGCAGTGGGAAACCCGGACTGAAAGATTCATGAACGTCAATTTAAACATTATTAATTCCTGATTATTTTAATTAATGCTCCTCCACCTCATCCATTTTTTTCTTTAAAATATTGGCAGACATATTTGAAATGAATTGACATTTATTCTGGCTTCTGTTCTCAAGCAGAAGACAGTGGCTGACTTAACTGGAACCCAGCCTAGGTAGATATCCACTGAACCAGGAGAAGCAGGGGGTGGTGTGTGGGCCCTTCCCCTCACTCAGGGTCTCTGTTGCGGAGATCTCACAGTCTCGGAATGAAATGCTGGCTGTGGTAGGCCCATCAGTGCCATCTTGGAGGCCGTCAGCTCTGGTCAGCTTCAGTCATGTTTTCTGAACCACACCTGTGTATCTTCATGGGAGCTGGCTTCTGAACTAACAGAAACCCAATGGCTATGGAATAACTTTTAAATAGATTGCCCTGGAGGCATATTCTTGTATAGTTTTTGCTTCTCTGTGGTGATCTATCTTGGAGTAGGTATTTGTATGCTACTGTCCTTGTCTTTGAATGGGTATATGTGTGATGGTACAGAATATAGTCATATACCAATATACACAGATTTATGGTAAAAAAAATTCTGCAATCATAGGTATTGTCCAGTAACTGATTCTAGAGATAGAACTGTACACATTTTCCTTTTTTTCTTGCTTTGATGATATTTTTATACAATTTTATATGCTGTAAAAATTTTTTAAAAATAATTGCTGTTTTCATTTGTAGAGCTCAGTTAGGTTTTTATCAACTCTGGTGCCCACCGTACAGCCAGATTCCTCCCTGTATCTTTTTCATATCCTTTCTTTCACCTTTCTCTTATTTTCTTCTCTCATTTTTCTACCTTTTGCAAATTCCTTCTTTTGCCTCTGCCCAGGCAAGCCATTCTGCTTGCAGCATCCTTTTAGCACATGGAAACACAAAATAAGGAAAAAACAAGATTATCTTGTTCCACTGTAATCCACATGAGGACATGTTGTGGGCCAAGGATGAGGTTGGGGCAGATGGGGAAGAAGGAATAGTTTAGGGAAAGGAAGCATGAAAAAGGAAATCCTCATCAGAGATCAATTACCCAAACCAAGGTGACTCACTTTGAGCTAATATAAAGTGGCTCAGCGATAAAGAATCATACAATGCAGGAAATGCAAGTTCCACCTCTGGGTCAGGAAGATTCCCCTGGAGAAGGGAATAGCAATCCACTCCAGTAATCTTGCCTGAAGAATCCCATGGACAGAGGAGCCTGGCAGGCTACAGTCCATGGGGTTGCGAAAGAGTCAGACACGACTGAGTGACTAAACAAGACAACTTTTCCTATCTCCCCTCAGTCTAGGGCACAATTTTTGTGCAGAGTTTTTCTCCTTAGGAAGTTATGTCCTCACCATGGGTCTATAGGCCTTTTTTTCATTAGGGCACTGACCATGTATGAATGGATAACTCAGCTCATCTCCTCAGTCTTAGATTTTGCTACTGTTTGGCTGGATATTGGGGGAGTTGTCTGGATTAAAATCAGGAATGTTTAATAAGACTCAAAAGAAAGAGGCAAGCAGAATAAAAATCTTGAACCCAATCCAAATCATGCTGAATAAGTAGTTCCTTGTAGGAATAAGGAAGGCATTTCTGGATATGTTCTGAGAAAGTCCTTCCAAAAGTAAGGATGATGAAATGGACTTCGTGTTTTATGACAGCGATAGAGTGTACTTCTGTGATGTGAAATATGTTTCTAGCAGATAAAATGCAGGTTGAAATTTGCAAGAGAATGACCATTCATTCTAAAGAAGAGTGTTTTGTTCCTCATGATGCTCGTTTGTACTAAAAGAAACTATTGAAACGCCATAGCATTACATCTCTAAATGCAAAAATAAATCACAAGGATTCATGTAAAAGAATATGCTAAACTGCTCTCAATAAATTATGTGTTTATTGTAAATCTTTACTGCACAGATGAAGGCTGACAGTCCCTCAATGTATAATTTTCCCCCAGTATCTAGTATTGAATAAGTACTTGTATGTTCTGATTACCAAATAAAAATAATGAGTTAACCTCTCTATTGGAATTTGAAAAATGCAAAGGCTGTGTATGTTCATTTTAATATTTTTCATTGCTGTCCATGTTCTGTCCCAGATATGGGACTGTCCAGACTCACTCAGCCATCTGTCTCTTTTGTATTCCTCCAAATGCCACGCAGTACCCAGGTCCCAAGTGCTTTTGCCTGCACACTGAAGATATACACGGTGTATCACGTCTCATATAATCTTTTTTGAGAAATGAGTGGATGGACTATCAGAAGCTCCTTGGAGGCATAAGAAATGTCAGTGTTCCAGGAATTAGACTGGCTTTCATATGTTTGATTTTCTTCTGGGTACCATGATATGGTTTTACATTCCTACAATGCTAGTTTTTGAACTCTATAAACATTTTTTTTTCCTTCTCCTTCTCTTTAAAAGGCTACCTGACAATATTTTCTTGCTCTCCAGCAACAAACATAAGGAGTCTGACTAGTGAATAGTCATTACTCCTGTTTGTGAGCATGTATACATGAATGGAGTCCAGCCTGTGTCCTTCAAACCAGCCCCTAAGAGGCACCCCTTAGTGGTGATGGTCATAGTAGACAATCACTACACCCTTGTCTGGGCCACCTCTGTATGTTGTTCCTGTGCAGTAACTCCACTGGGTTATTACTCTGACTAAAGAGGCTGTGGTGTTCCTCCTAAGTAGATGTGTTTGTCATGCATTAAAACACATTTCTTTTTTATTTCTTTTTTCTGAAAGCAAAAAAAAAAATTTATGTTGAAAAATATAGAGAAGTATAATAAAATCACTGTAATACCCCATGCAACAATTATTGTCAGTTCTTTACTCTATTTCTTCATGGTCTTTTGCTATATGTGTTTACACAGTTGAGGCCATACAGTGTATTTTATTTAATTTTTTATTGATTTATTCCCTTAACATTGGATTGTAAGCATTATCCCCTTTTTAAAAAATTCTTTATTAATGTAATTTCAGTTGTGATGAAAGTTTTCATTTTGTGGCTGTAGCATAGTGTACTTAACTACCTCTCTGCTGTTGGACAGTTAAGTTACATGCTTTTATTTTCTGCAGTTGTAAATAACAGCAACAGGGCTCTTTGTACCTAGGGCTTTGTCACATTTCCGAATACCTCCATTGAAAAAATTCTTAGAATACTGGGTCAAAGGTCATGGACCTTTATTTCAGACTGCTTATCCATATGCCCAATCCCAAGTCATAGTTAAATATTAAAACAGCTATATCAAAATAGCATATAATATTCGATAGTTGAATAGCTCTTGTGTTTTTGATCATTGTTCTTTGTGATGAACAGAGATCAAGTCCCCCAAAAACAAACATGGTATTCATGCTGGTTGTATTGTGGAGGAGAAATGTTATCAGATATTCTGACTATGCTGCTCTAATTTATCCACTATTGGAAAACAACTCTTAGGAAAGTACAGGAGGTGAGTTTGGAGCCCTCCAAACTTTCAGAGATTCCACAGGCCTAAGCAGAACATGGACTTCTTTTGAGGCCATTTTGTCAAGGCTGCAAAAAAGATGACCATTCATTCTGGCTTGTTGATCTCTGCCACCTCCCACCCCAAATGGAACATGGAGAGAATGTTGGTGGATGTTCTCAGCAACGGCTGTCAGAGGTTGAGTGTATCCTAAGTCAGACACTGTGATATGCTAAAAGAAAGAGAGTGGGCTGACACACACTTTTCCTACTTTAATCCCCCAACACCCACCTCATCTTGGGACCCCTTGTGTTGTAGCAGCTTTGTTATATGACAAACGATGATGCTGGGTCCCAAGGGCTCTTAAATCACCCTTTCCCAGCAGGCTTGGACCTGGTTGTGCTAATCCTACTTTGCAGAAGGGAAATTATTTGAGGTCAGGCTGCCAATCATTGGATTGAGTGCTAACCTCACATCCTGAGTCTTAGGTGTGTATCTTTGCCCCTAGACAGGCAGCCTCAGCTGTCACTTCCATCACTGTCCTTTTCTCCAGACTCCTGATGAATTGGATTCATTGCCCTTTAGCTAAACCAACCAAGGACATTAATTTGAAATATCTGAAAGCTATTTGTTTGTCAAAAGATACTTCCAGTCACACAGGCTGCAGTGATGACATTTCTGCCCCGAGCTGACTGATTGGGCTGTTTACTTCTTGAACATTCACATGCTTTTGCTAAAGGACAGTGTAATGTATGACCTTAAAGTGCTTCTCTTGCTCAGAGGACATATTAGCTGCATTACTTGCCTGCACACACACACACACGCACATTTTCTTTTGAATATAAACTAATGACAAACACTCCATTGCATGTCACAGTTTGCTGAGTACTTTCACTTGGTCCTCACAGTTATGTCCCAAATCAGTGTTTTTAAATTTTTATAGATGAGGAAAATGGAATTTAGCACATTGTCAGAACTGATGTAGTTATTTGTGTTTTTATGTTCCTTACCTCATTTATAAAATATTTCGGAATTCTAAAATCACATAAATTTAACCATTTTTTTAAAATGAAGAATGCAGAATAAAATCAGAGGCAAGAAGTCGAGCTTGTGTAGAGAGAGCTAGCCAGGGAAAGAACATTAGTAGACAGTCATGCAGGCTAAACGGGCCTCCCCAGTTCCCAGCATTAGGTCGTAAATTGGATCTGAGTTTCCTGGAAACCGAAATGAAAATGAAAAGAAACCATTTAGAAGATTCATATCATCCATTAAGACAAAGCACACCCATTGCTTAGTAGAAAGTGCCTCCCCCGACGGCTGAAAGAAATGTCTTCATAGGTGTTCACTGGGGGTGCTGCTTCTCACTCAAGGCTGTGGAACAGACTCCCCAGCGCCCCATCAGAAATCATTGAAATATCATTCCTAGCAGGAGGGCCCAGGGATCAGCATATTTTCTGTAAAACTCCCAGGCCATCCTAATCTGGAGCCAGGTTTGAAAAGCACCCACAGAGTGAATTCTGAGTCACTTGCGGAGCAGCATCCCAGGTAGATGTCTACAATAAATCCCAGAGCGACATCTATGCATCTGCCAGCTTGGAAGGTTGGTGGACAGTTTGGAAGCTGATCCGGAAGTGGGTGGGTCTCCCAGCTCAGTTTCTGATGTTTTCCCTGGGAATGGGAGCAAGGGAGGGGTGGAGGGTTTTAGTAAGTGAAACATAAGTGAGTAATTATTTAGTAAGTGAATATTATTCCCACAAATGGAACTTGGAGTAAAGTGATAGGTAATTTGGGGGCTTCTGGGTGGAAAATAATTTCAGGGACACAATCTGAATTAACAGGGAGCCTATGGAAGACTGACTCAGAGCCTAACCACCCCCAGTGGTCCATGCGGCCACCTGATGGTCCGGAGAAATCACCAACAGGTTTATTTTACACGTCTCTGCCTGCCACCTGTTTACGATTCATGATTAGGAGAGGTGTGCATGGTTTCTCCCCTTTCCTGATATATTGGGCATTTCATGAGGCATGCACAGAAAATAGCCAGAGGGCTCGGAGCTCTGCTTTTCCACTGACCATGGCCCCCAGGGTTTCCTGTCTCATTCACTGTCTGCAAAGGAGACATCAAGAGAATGAAAAACTGCCCCAAGAAAAAGCCATCAAGCTTCAGACTTTGGGAGTACCCGAATAGGTGATTTTTTAATTGTGCCAAGCACTTCTATGAAATAACCTGGCAATAGCAAATGTGGCTATAATTAACACCATTGAAAGCTTGTCATCATTCGGTGCTTTGCTGGCTCTTAAGTGCTCATTTAGGTCACAGCACATTTGACCAGTCAGCCTCATGAGCATATCTGTGGAAATCAGAGTGCCATGTTTTCCAGCAGTTAGAGGAAAAGAAGGGAATTTCTGTCACACAAGGTTTCCCAAGCCTCCCTGAAACATCAGAATCAGGTGAAACACTTGTGACACATTCAGGCTCCTCCAGGAATGCTGACTCAGTAGTGCTTGCCCAGGCCAGGGAATCTGTTTTTTTTCCTCCTTTTTGTTAAAATAATGATCCCGGGTTCTTTTGCCTTTTCATATTGTGACACTTGGAGGGCACAAAGAAAACCTTGTGTGCACCAGGACTGAGGGAAGAGAGCAGTGACCCCCAAAAGAGACTGAGCCAGACCTGCCTTTGGGCGTCTGAGGGTCTCCTGCAGAGGCATGAGTCAGCATCCGCCTCCTGCTTGGACAGAGGCTCTATCTACAACAGTCCAGGGAGGTGCAGGGTGTGGCTTAAGTCCTCTTGAAGGAGGTCGCCATTAGCCCCACTATAGTCATCAGGCAGGCGACTGACAAACTGGAGAACAGTTATACCAAAGAAGTTCTCACACTGCTGTGAAAGTTCTAGGCTCCACAGCAGACTTCCCAACCTGGGGATCCAGCAAGGGACTGAATATCCCTAGGGAATCTGACTTTGAAGGTCAGCAGGATTTGATTACAGAATTTCCACAGGCCTGGGGCAGCAGAGACTCTTGAAGGGCACAAAGAAAACCTTGTGTGCACCAGGACCCAGGAGAAAGGAGCAGCGACCCCACAAGAGACTGAGGCAGACTTGGCTGTGTAGGCATGGGAGTCTCTGGTGGAGGCGTGGATCGATATTGGATCAATAGTGGCCTGCTGTGGGGTCAGGGGCATTGACTACCACAGTCCTGGGAGGACTGGGAGGCCTGGTGTTTTTGCATAAGTCCTTTTAAAGGAGGTCACCATTACTACCATTATCCCTCAATTCAGTTCAGTCGCTCTGTCGTGTCCGACTCTTTGTGACCACATGAATAGCAGCACGCCAGGCCTCCCTATCCATCACCAACTCCTGGAGTTCACTCAAACTCACGTCCATCGAGTCGGTGATGCCATCCAGATATCTCATCCTCTGTCGTCCCCTTCTCCTCCTGCCCCCAATCCCTCCCAGCATCAGAGTCTTTTCCAATGAGTCAACTCTTCACATGAGGTGGCCAAAGTATTGGAGTTTCAGCTTTAGCATCAGTCCTTCCAATGAACACCCAGGACAGATCTCCTTTAGAATGGACGGGTTGGATCTCTTTGCGGTAAAAGAGACTCTCAAGAGTTTTATCCAAAACCACAGTTCAAGAGTCAATTCTCTGGCACTCAGCTTTCTTCACAGTCCAACTCTCACGTCCATACATGACCACAGGAAAAACCATAGCCTTGACTAGACAAACCTTTGTTGGCAAAGTAATGTCTCTGCTTTTGAATATGCTGTCTAGGTTAGTCATAACTTTCCTTCCAAGGAGTAAGCGTCTTTTAATTTCATGGCTGCAGTCACCATCTGCAGTGATTTTGGAGTCCAAAAAAATAAAGTCTGACACTGTTTCCACTCTTTCCCCATCTATTTCCCATGAAGTGATGGGGCCAGATGCCATGATCTTCGTTTTCTGAATGTTGAGCTTTAAGCCAACTTTTTCACTCTCCTTTCACTTTCATCAAGAGGCTTTTTAGTTCCTCTTCACTTTCTGCCATAAAGGTGGTATCATCTGCATATTTGAGGTTATTGATGTTTCTCCCTTGTGCTTCTTCCAGCCCAGCATTTCTCATGATGTACTCTGCATAGAAGTTAAATAAGCAGGGTGACAGTATACAGCCTTGACATACTCCTTTTCCTATTTGGAACCAGTCTGTTGTTCCATGTCCAGTTCTAACTGTTGCTTCCTGACCTGCATATAGGTTTCTCAAGAGGCAGTTCAGGTGGTCTGGTATTCCCATCTCTTGAAGAATTTTCCACAGTTTACTGTGATCCACACAGTCAAAGGTTTTGGCATAGTCAATAAAGCAGAAATAGACATTTTTTCTGGAACTCTCTTGCTTTTTCAATGATCCAGTGGATGTTGGCAATTTGATCTCTGGTTCCTCTGCCTTTTCTAAAACCAGCTTGAACATCTGGAAGTTCACAGTTCATGTATTGCTGAAGCCTGGCGTGGAGAATTTTGAGCATTACTTTAGTAGTGTGTGAGATGAGTGCAATTGTGTGATAGTTTGAGCATTTTTGGCATTGCCTTTCTTTGGGATTGGAATGAAAACTGACCTTTCCAGTCCTGTGGCCACTGCTGAGTTTTCCAAATTTGCTGGCATATTGAGTGCAACACTTTCACAGCATCATCTTTTAGGATTTGAAATAGCTCAACAGGAATTCCATCACCTCCACTAGCTTTGTTCGTAGTGATGCTTTCTAAGGCCCACTTGACTTCACATTCCAGGATGTCTGACTCTAGGTGAGTGATCACACCATCGTGATTATCTTGGTCGTGAAGATCTTTTTTGTACAGTTGTTCTGTGTGTTCTTGCCATCTCTTCTTAATATCTTCTGCTTCTGTTAGGTCCCTACCATTTCTGTCCTTTATTGAGCCCACCTTTGCATGAAAAGTTCCCTTGGTATCTCTAATTTTCTTGAATAGATCTCTAGTCTTTCCCCTTCTGTTGTTTTCCTCTATTTCTTTGGATTGATCGCTGAGGAAGGCTTTCTTATCTCCCCTTGCTATTCTTTGGAACTCTGCATTCAGATGCTTGTATATTTCTTTTTCTCATCTGCTTTTCGCTTCTCTTCTTTTCACAGCTATTTGTAAGGCCTCCCCAGACAGCCATTTTACCTTTTTGCATTTCTTTTTCATGGGGATGGTCTTGACCCCTGTCTCCTGTACAATGTCATGAACCTCCATTCATAGTTCATCAGGCACTCTGTCTATCAGATCTAGTCCCTTAAATCTATTTCTCACTTCCACTGTATAATCATAAGGGATTTGTTAGGTCATACCTGAATGGTCTAGTGTTTTTCCCTACTTTCTTCAATTTAAGTCTGAATTTGGCAATAAGGAGTTCATGATCTGAGCCACAGTCAGCTCCTGGGCTTGTTTTTGCTGACTGTATAGAGCTTCTCCATCTTTGGCTGCAAAGAATAGAATCAATCTGATTTCGGTGTTGACCATCTGGTGATGTCCATGTGTAGAGTCTTCTCTTGTGTTGTTGGAAGAGGGTGTTTGCTATGACCAGTGCGTTCTCTTGGCAAAACTCTATTAGCCTTTGCCCTGCTTCATTCCGTATTCCAAGGCCAAATTTGCCTGTTACCCCAGGTGTTTCTTGAATTCCCACTTTTGCATTCCAGTCCCCTATAATGAATAGGACATCTTTTTTCGGTGTTAGTTCTAAAGGGTCTTGTAGATCTTCATAGAACCGTTGAACTTCAGCTTCTTCAGCGTTACTGGTTGGGGCATAGGTTTGGATTACTGTGCTTTGGAATGGTTTGCCTTGGAAATGAACAGAGATCATTCTGTCATTTTTAAGATTGCATCCAAGTACCACATTTCAGACTCTTTTGTTGACATGATGGCTACTCCACTTCTTCTAAGGGATTCCTGCCCACAGTAGTAGATATAATGGTCACAGGCTAAACTACAGGGTGGAAACACAGCCCCGCCCACCAGCAGAAAATTGGATTAAAGATTTACTGAGCAGGCCATGCCCACCAGAACAAGGCCCGGTTTTCCCCACAGCCACTCCTTCCCATCAGGAAGCTTCCACAAGCCTCTCATCCTCATCTATCAGAGGGCAGACAATCACTGGAACACTTGTGATACATTCAGGCTCCCCCCAGAAATGCTGACCCAGTAGTGTTCAGCCAGGTCAGGGAGCCTGGTTTTGTTTCTCTTTTTTGTTAAAATAATGATCCCAGGTTGTTCTTGCTACTGCTAATTCGCTTCAGTTGTGTCCGACTCTGTGTGACCCCATAGACGGCAGCCACCAGGCCCCCCTGTCCCTGGGATTCTCCAGGCAAGAACACTGGAGTGGGTTGCCATTTCCTTCTCCAATGCATGAAAGTGAAAAGTGAAAGTGAAGTCGCTCAGTCGTGTCCAACTCCTAGCGACCCCATGGACTGCAGCCCACCAGGCTCCTCCATCCATGGGATTTTCCAGGCAAGAGTACTGGAGTGGGGTGCCATTGCCTTCTCCACATGTAGGCAAATTTAGGAATTCAGCACTTGAAGGAAACCTGGGTAATGGATTTTTTAAGAAATAGCAAGAGACATGGAGAGAAGTTTTCTCCGTTTCAACTCTGAAGGATCTTGGCTTAAATTTTGTCCCTCAACATTCAGTAACTTTGTGCAAATTACTTGCACAGGCTTTGTTTCCAAAACTCCATAAATGAGGAATCATTTTATCATCAGAGAATTAGTGTCAGTAAAGACAACTACAACTAATGTACATTTACTTGTCCATAACTAATACGGTGCCTGGCACATGGTGGCTGCCTGATATGTGTCAGTGACCGCTATTAATGACCAAGTGGCCAAATTGTGAATCACAGCTCTGAGTAAAAAACCCTAAACCCTGCCTCCCCTCCTAAAGCAGTGGTTCTTCACTGAGGGCAGTTTTGTTCCTAGAGGACATTTGTCAGGTTCTGGAGGATGTTTTTGATTATTACAATGGGGAGGTGCTGCTCACACTCAGCGATAGAAGCTGGGGATTCTCCTAAACATACTGCTCTGCACAGGACAGCCTTCACGATGAAGAGTGACATAACTAAATATCCCTGTGCATCTGTTGAGAAACCCTATCTGACAGGGATAGTGAGACAAGTAAAGCATCCTGTGAGTAGAGGTCTAAACACTTTGAGTCATTGGCTTCCCCACGGTGGAGGCGGGTCCAGTGGGACACAGGTTGTTCCTGGTGGGTCAGGAATGGCTGTGGATCTGCATTCCAGTAGCGCCCTTGATCAGGGCTGTTCCGCCATTCGTCACATAGGCTACAGTGTGAGTGGTGCTGCCTGGAGTTGTGCAGTGAGGCTGCCCTACCCTGGACCCCACATACCACTTTGGGTAAATCTATTTACCTCACGTGTTTGAGCACCCCATTTGATGGATGATCATTAGACTCACCTGGAGAACCTGTTGGCCTGCAAACAAGTGGCTCCATTCTCTTGAGGTTTCCTTTCAATGAGTTCAAGAAAGGAAGGACCCTAGCAGCCGTATTTATAAAAAATCACCCAACTCTGACATCAGGGCATCTATGAAACCTGAAAAATGAAGACCTAAAGTTCTGCCGGATGTCACGTCTCTCACCTCATGCAAATTAACAGCTTTTGTGGGTCTGAAGTGTTTGGATTAATGTTGTGTTTTCTATTTTTACTATTATCACTACTAACACTGTTAACACTACTACTGCTGCTGATCATAATCATAATAATTAACTGTAACATGGAATGTCAAGGGTAGTACCCTGTTCTTTAAGACTAAAATGAAACAATCTCAAACACCATCCCTCATGTACATCTTCACATCTTACCAGGCATCCTAGGGTAGTGAAATCTTACTCCTCACCCTGTCCCCACGTTCCTGCTTCCCCTGATTTCAAGATTAGTCAGTATGTTCTCTAGTTATCTTTACCCATGACTGTATTCACTCAAACTAACACAACCTCCACTCACACCAGGCCTGTGCATGGAAAGTAGACTTTATGGAAAGTTTGCATAGGTTCAGGAAACTTGTTAAAGAAATACCTTGACATTGAATCATGACTCTCCTCTGCCTAAGAATTCTGTCTGCATTTCTGCCAGCTCAGACTCCAGGTATATGCCATGATGCTGGATTCTGGCCTCCAGGCATCTTTGCCCCCTTCTGGAAGGCCAAGTAAAGGAATGAAAAATCAAATAATATTTGCATTTATGGATAAAATATGTATGTATTTAGGTATAAATGTGTATGTGAGTTTTGTGTGCGTATCTTTATGTATAAAATAATATATATGTGTATGTACGTGTATATATAGTTTTATATATATATACACACACAAAAATGCACACACACATGCAAATATTCTTTTGAAGAATAATTCATCCTTCTATTTGTTTTGCTCTCTCCTTCCTGCTCCCCACCCAGGACTCTGTCTTTTGATTCCCTTAAGGCCCACTGAGCTGTTAACATGAACCTCTGTTAATCCCTTTCACAATGGGGACATTGTCACCAGCTGTGGGGACCCATAGATCCCACTAACCTCAATTTGCGTGGTCTCCCATAATTCCTGAGCACTCACACACACCTCTAGCCTTTGTTTCTCACCAGGACACTTTGATTAGTTGTTATTTCCCTCGTTTTGCAAATGAAGCCTTCATCTTCACAGCTCTTAAGAGGCTTCAGAGAAGTCAAGTCTGTTGCTGGAGATCCAATAGGGAGTAAAGGCTAGAGGGACAAAGCAGAGACAAACCCCTGACTCCTTACTTCTAAATCCAAAACTTTCCTTTTCATAGCAACAGTTCTCCACTCTGGATGCACATTAGCATCACCTGGGCTAGGCTTTAAAAATCTGGATGCTGGAGCTCCGGCTCAGTACAGTGAACACAGAATCTCTGGGGGTGGCGCTCAGGCAGCTGCACGTTTAGAATGCTCTCCTGATAATCCTAAAGTGCATGCCTGCTCAGAGGTGTGTTGGTCCTTAACAGACCAATCTGGAGAATGAGATCCATCAGAAGCACAAAGATAAACGCTGTGCTCCTGGCTTTTCTGGATCATGGAATATGCCCTGTTCCCATAACCTCACTCAACCTTCTTCTAAATGTTGTTTTCAGACCCAAACTTTTAGATCATTTGATAAAGTTACAGATGAGCATTTACTGGTCTGAAAAGTCTGTCCACAATCCTATTCTTTCTTATCCTCTTTTTCCTCTTTATAGGCACAAAGAAGCATTCTCAGGGCTCACCTGCCCCAAGCACTAGCTCCACGAGTCGCCTTACCTTGCCAGGTGGGTAAACGGCATTGTGTCATAATCTTAGGTAATCACAGTCATCAGAAAGAACTGTTTCTTCATGAGTTTAGCAGTTGATAAGGGGACAATCTGGCCCCTTGTGTATCCAGTCGACCCTGTGTTAGCAGAGGTCTTTATCTCTGTCATCCTCATTGTAATGCTCTTCCAAAAATGGACATCATATTCATAGTTGGTCTACAATCTCCTGCTCACAGATGGAAAGAGCAGAATTGTGATCTTCCTTAATGTTCATCTGGACATGCTGTACAAGTGTTTCTTTGAGAGGCAGATGGTGCTAGGGGAGGAGTGTGAACCTTTGGTGAGAGAGACAGACCTGGGTTCAAATCTCAGCTTTATTTCCTCCCTTTTAAAGTTCACCATTATATCATAAGCTTTCTCCCAGGTTATTAAATATTTTTAAAATATTTAAGTGGTTGACTAACATTTCATATGATGATACTATAATTTATTTGTATACTGTATCCATGGGTAATTGGGTCCAGGACCCCACTCAGATGTCAGGATCCATGGATGCTCAAGTCACCTACAGTTAACCCTCTGTATCTGCAGGTTGCTCATCTGTAGATAAAAGGACCAACTGTATTCATCAATAATCTGGCATTTATATAACTTGCTTTTTTATCATTAATAACTTTACATTCTGATATATAAATCTTCTGAATCGGCAAGTACGGATTTAGGGCAGATTCCTGTATGTAGAATTACTGACTCAAAGAGTATGTATGTATTTAGGTTCTTGACCCATTATTGTCAATATGACTTCCAGAAAGGTAGTATTATTTTGTACTTTTAGCAGTATTTGACCTTTCAATGTGCTCTTGCTAATACTAACATTAGTACTTCATTAATTTGATAAGAAAAATTATATCCATATTGTGTTTGCATTATTTCATCTTTTAAAAAACTGTTTTCTAATATTAATGTATCTTTTATGTTGCTTCTTTGGGAATTGCTGTACTTCATCCATTCGTAGAAGGAAAGTACCTTGCATTTTAGCTCTTCGGAAATAGGAATCTTTTGCAATCTTTGGCACGTTACAATTGAATTAGCAGCACTTTTTCTTGGTTGTACATGAAATAATAGTTCACTTTACAATCGGTGGCAGCTTAGATTAAGTATAATCTATATCTGTTTGCTTTTTCAACCTCTGCCATGTCCGCAACCCCGTCCAACAACTGAAACTCAGTGTCCACTGAGTAGCCCTTGAACTTTCTTGCCTTTGTCACTCTGCCTGTAACACTCTTTAGGCTTTTCTTCCCTGGCTAATTTCTTTTTGCAGTCTCTCCAAATCATCTAGGTAGACTTAGTGCTGATTTATAATGATTTGCTTATTAGTCCTTTAACCATTAATCGGTGGCTTTTTCAAGGGTGAGGACAGCCTTATTCCTTTATGTCCCAGTGCCCACTCAGACGACAAGCATATATTGTGTGCTCATTAATGCTTAGGAGGCTGGGTGCACTGTTGTATGAGTGAGCATTATCCAGTTTAATTCATGAATAGATAGAAAGCAACCGTCCCCTAAAGAAGGCTCATCTTGGTGTTTGGATTGATATAAACTAAACTAACGTACAGCTATACGACTATACTGACTGCTTTTTAGTATTGAGTATTAGTATTGAATAGACCCTGCTCTGTAGTCTCTGGAAGTCCATTTCATCATGTCCCTATTTGTGGTTATTGTGCTGTGAGAATTATAGTAATTAGGAGGCAAACAGCTCTAACCCCAACAACTTCAGCGTGTGGTGATGGTGTTTGTTCTTCTTTGTAAAATCGTAATATTCCTGGGTCAGGTGGGATCTCTAATGTCATCCTGGACCCCTGTGAGAACAGGCAGAGCTGACCTGGTTCCCATCTGTTGAATGGGGACCTATTGCGGGCCTGCTGGGTTTCTGAGACCTCTGAGTCAGAGGCTCAGGCACCTTGTCTTTGGCTTTAGTTTGGCAATCTAAAGTGGTCCCAATTTGGGTGTTGGGCTCAGAGTTCATGGTTTCTTTAGCAGATACCCTCTACCTCACTTTTAACAATGATCAGCCCACTGTTTCTCCTTCCAGTCTCACCAACGTCATGTGTTACCTCCCACAATGCAAATATATCTTTACAAGCTCTTGGTACAGGCTGTCAAGCAACTTAAAATATCATGTTTTAGGATACTCAAAGAGCCAAGTGGAGGAATAAAAATCTTTAAAAACAATAAAGTAAAATTGTGTTGAAACCAAATAAGAACAGAGATATGCAAAAGAAGCAATCTAAAATATGAGATTTAACGAAGCAAATAAACATGAAGGCATTCACATTTTTAAAAATAAACACAGTTAATAGAATAAACTGAAGGTAAAATACAGTTGGAAAGAGAATTAATGTTGGAACATAGTCCTGAGGACTTTATGCTAAACACATTGTAGAGATGGAATCATAATTTTAAAAAAGAGCTTGAACCATAAAACTCTTAGAAGAAGACATCTTTATAAACTTGAGTTAGGCAATGGTTTCTTAGATACGATTCTTAAAATGTAAGCAATCAAAGAATAATTGATAATACAACTTCATTAAAATTAAAAACATTACATTATCAAGAAAATATACTGAATGAAAGAAAATATTTGTAAACCATATATCTGATAAGGATTTAGTATCCAGAATATGTAAAGAATTCTTACAATGCAACAGTAAAAAGATAAACAGGATAATTAAAACTGGGCAAAAGAGTTGAAGAAACATTTCTCCAAACAAGATATACAAATGGAATGTGAAAAGATACTCAACATTATCAGTCACTACAGAAATGCAAATCAAAACCACAATGAGATACCACTTCACCTGCCCTAGAAGGGCAAGAGTTTAAAAGTTGGATAATAACACTTGTTGACAATGACGTGGTGAAAGTACCATCATACATTGCTGCCAGGAATGCAAAATGGTGCGACTCAACTATTTGGGGAACTAGGGTGACAATTCCTTAAAATGTTAGTCTTAGAATAACCATAAGACCCAAGAGTTTCTCTCCTAAGTATGTTCCTAAGAGAACTGAAAACATATGTTCATACAGAAACTTGTCCACAAATATTCATAGTAATGTTACTCATAATAGCCAAAGAGTGGAGACAACTTAAATGTCCACTGACTGATGAATATGTTAACAAAATGTGGTATATCCATACAATAAATTATTATTTGACATGCTAAAGGAAGAAAGTGTTGATACATTTTACATCTTGGATGAACCTTGAAAACAACTTGCTAAGTGAAAGGTACGATTCCATTTTTTTGAAATACAAAGAAGACACAAATGGCCACATACTGTAAGATTCCATTTATGTGACATGGGAAGAATAGACAAATCGATAGAGACAGAACATAGACTAGTGGTTGCTGTGTGTGTGTTAGTCGCTCAGTCATGTCCAACTCTTTGCAACCGTATGGACTGTAGCCCACCAGGCTCCTCTGTCTATGGAACTCTCCAGGCAAGAATACTGGAGTGGGTAGCTGTTCCCTTCTCCAGGGGATCTTCCCAACCCAGGGACTGAACTCAGGTCTCCCTGTTTGCAGGCTGATTCTTTACCGTCTGAGCTACCAGGGAAGTCCAGTGGTTGCTAGAGGCTGGCAGAGAGAATAATGGAGAGTGAATTCTCATGGGCATGGGATTTTTTAATTGGTGAATAAAAAACCCACTCCAGTGTTCTTGCCTGGAGAATCCCAGGGACGGAGGAGCCTGGTAGGCTGCCGTCTATGGGGTTGCACAGAGTCGAACATGACTGAAGCGACTTAGCAGCAGCAGCAGCAAAATGTTTTATAATTAAGTATTGGTGATGATTGCAAAACCTTGTGAACATAATGTAAAGCACTGAACTGTATACTTAAAATGATGAATTATATGGTATGTGAATTTTATCTCAGTTTTAAAAATGAAAGAGCATCAAATATGGGTAAACAGCTCTAAAGGCTCAAATTCTTAGACAAGAAATGCACCTCACTTGCCATACATAGGTAAAACCAAATCCATACCTAAATGCATTGTGTGAGATTGTTCCAAATTATGTCAAGTGTGAGAAAATCTTAAATGCTGTGAGAAGCTGGTTATGTTCAGGGGAGCTGTAAGCAGGTTACCTATAATAAAATTGCAACCAGCTGACAGCAACAGTAGATGCCAGAAGACAATGAAGATATATATCTTTGATATGCTTGGGGAAATCAAGCATTATATAATAACTAAATTATTAGTTATGAATGAAGGCAATGTAAAAACATTTTAGGTATACAATGGCATAATTTACCACTCACAGACCTCACTAAAGAAGTATTAAGAGATATTCTTCAAGAAGAAAAGTAAATCCAAAAGCAAAGTGTAAGAGACAGGAATTAATGGTGAACATACAAGTAAATAAAGCAAGTTGTATATGTAACTAGTCACCATAAACATAATGTCCATTTTTGGTGTTAAAATAGGGAACAGAAGTGGTAGAAGATAGAGGAGTTACTTAAGAGGGAGTTACAGAATGCTAAGATCTAATCTGTCCTTGGACAGAGCATGTAATTGTATAACTTTTTTGATGATCCACAAAGGATCATCAATAAAATAATAGAAGTATAACTTACAGCATCTAAATCAGCAAATAAACACCAAAGAAAGGGAACATAGAAAATGTATCTACTTAATACGACCCCATGGACTGTAGCCCACCAGGCTCCTCCGTCCATGGGATTCTCCAGGCAAGAGTGCTGGAGTGGGGTGCCATTGCCTTCTCCAATAGAAGGCAGAAGAGAAAATAAAAGAAGCAAGGAATAAAGAATGATTTTAAAACTAGATAGTAGAATCAAGTCCAAAACCAAAACAAAATTAGATAGTGGAATCAAGTCCAAAAATATCAGTAACTGTCCATTAACAGAGGAATGGATAAAGAAGATGTGGTACATATATATATTGGAATATTAGTTACAAAAAGGAATGAAACTGTGCCATTTGCAGAGACATGGATGGACCTAGAGATTGTAGTACGGAGTGAAGTAAATCAGAAAGAGAAAAACAGATACCGTTTACTATCACTTATATGTAAAATCTAGAAAAACAATATGAGTGAACTTATTTGCAAAGCAGAAGTAGAGAAAAAAATGCATGGATACCAAGGGGGGAGGAGGGGAGGGCTGAATTAGGAGACTGGGACATATATACACTACCATGTATAAAATCCATAACTAGTGAGAACCTGCTGTATAGCACAGGGAACTCTACTCAATTCTCTGTGGTGACCTAAATGGATAGGAAATCCAAAAAGGAGTGGATATGCGTATATATATGACAGATTCATTTTTCTGCACAGCAGAAACTAACACAACATTGTAAAACAACTATGCTCCAGTAAAAATTAATTTAAAATATCACTAATAACAATAATTTCAAATGGCTTAAACTCTGATACTAAAATACAGAAAACAAAATCAAGCCCTATCCTGCTTTAAGAGGCATATTTTAAAGAAAAACTCCAAGAAAGTTTGCTGATGTGTGGCAAAAGAAATTCCATGCGAAATATAAGGCTAGTTCTTCGAAAAACGTCCATTTTAACATCTGTGCAACATTCTGTTTTACAAATATGCCACAGAATATTTAATCATTTTTCTTTTGATGGTGGTTTTCCATTTTTTGCTATGACAAACAAGGCTCAACATAATGATGGGCAAGAAAAAGAAGTTCCAATAAGATTTATACCATCTAATACAATTTACATTATCTTTTAAAACTAGCAAAAAAATTAGATATTTTGTGGATGCATATAAATGCAATCACTAAATGACTATAGGCACTGGAATAATAAAAATCAAATTCTGGATAAGTTTTCTGAGAAAGGGGAGAGAAACATCATGGAAGGGTATGTGAAAGTGTTAGTTGCTCAATCCTGTCCCAAAGGACTGTAGCCTGCCAGGCTTCTCCGTCCATTGAATTATCCAGGCAAGAATACAGGAATAGGTTACCATTCCCTTCTCCAGGGGATCTTCCTGACCCAGGGATCGAACCCGGATCTTCTGCATTGTAGGTGGACTCCTTACCATCTGAGCCACCAAGGAAGCCCCCATGGAAAGGTATATTAGTTATTTAACTCCACCTTTTTATTTAATCTCTTTAAACAAATATTTGAACAAATATTCAAGATGTTCGGAGAAGGCAATGGCACCCCACTCCAGTACTCTCACCTGGAAAATCCCATGGGCAGAGGAGCCTGGTAGGCTGCAGTCCATGGGGTCGCTAAGAGTCAGGCATGACTGAGCAACTTCACTTTCACTTTTCACTTTCATGCATTGGAGAAGGAAATGGCAACCCACTCCAGTATTCTTGCCTGGAGAATCCCAGGGACAGGGGAGCCTCGTGGGCTGCCGTCTATGGGGTCGCATAGAGTTGGACACGACTGAAACGACTTAGCAGCAGCATGCAAGATGTTAAGATTTTATTAAACTGTATTTAGAGAGTACATAAGTGTTCATTTTATTATTAATCCTACTTTTCTATATGCTCAAATAGTGTATATTAAAGAATTTCTTAAGTGAAAAATCTGTGACTGTCTTCCAAGACAGTTTTGTCGGTCACGTGCTTCAATCCTGAAGCCACCAGGTGCCACTTCATTAAAGAACTGCTTGTGTGGTTGCTGAAATTAAGAAAGCTTCCTCCTGAAATGCCAGCACCAGGAAACTGCTCTGGGGACATCACCTGGATTCCTTGCACATCTATAGCAAAATGACTCTTCTTTGGTAAAGGAATAGCACCTGCAGCCAAGTTTTTCTAGTGCCAACTTCAACTGTACCCCATGAGGTTTATGAACCCCGTCAAGCCCCATGGGTGGGCCATAAGTGATGGAGAGCTGAGCAAATGTTGGCTCTCACTGGAGGAGTGGCCCAGAGCTTCACTTCCAGTCATGACTGCTAAGGATGGAGTCTAGTCATTGGCTTCTAAGCAGATGCCCCCGGGAGCCTCGGTCACATCACTTTCCTGAAGTGATCCTTAGATGGACAGGTACAGTACCATAATCATCCAGGGATGCAGATAGCCGATTGCTCCTGTGTATGCAGCTGCTGGCTTGCACGGTAGTGTTGACAATAGATGTGGCTCTGCTTCTAATCTCTGTTGCCTGATGTAGAAAGAGTTTGTGTGTTGAGATGCCAACTGGCTTGCAATGACATTGTTATGTGTCCTGTTCTAGGGGACTACGGATAAAATGTCCAGCCAGAGGATTCTTCAGAAGAGAACTGACCAGCCTTGAGGTCTGAAGACATTTTAGGAAGCTTATGTGGTTTTTTAAAAAAACAAACTATTATGTGTATTGTAAGTTATTGAGTGATGAACTTTATCTTACTTAATACAGGTTTTTAACAATAAATACTTTGATACGTATTGCACATCTATCAAATATCAGGGACAGTGGTAGGTTCCTCACACATATTATCCCATTTAATCCTCACAACAACCTCTAAGGAAGATACTATTATGTCCATTTCACAAATTAGTAAACTGAGGCGTACTCAGATAAACAGCTTGCCCAAAGTTAGCAGAGTTTCACTTTCAGGGGTAAAAGCTGATGTCAGTCCACATTGGAATGGTCTTTCTTTCATACCTATATTCTGCCTGGGATTAGATCAGTTATGTATGTACCCATTTCAAGCACAATTTTGGGGTGTGAAGGGGCCCTGAAAAATGAAAATGTTAGTCACTCAGTCATGTCTGAATCTTTGCAGCCCCATGGACAGTAGCCCACCGAGTGCTCTGTCTATGAAATCCCTCTGCATTGTCTTAACTTTAAGTGAAGATTCCCCCAAGTGGTCTCTTTGCAATTGCCTTTTACCTTGAGCTCCATTTAAGGGAAACCAGTTGCCATTCTTACTATGGAGTAGAGCAAAGCATATTTGTTATGTGGTGATTTAGCATTTCAGAGCTCTAGAACCCTAAAGAAATGTCAGGCTTCTTCTGACAGAGGTCATTGTTGGTGTGAGCAAAGGACAGAGATTTAGCCTTATACTCCCCATCTTCAGATGCACACGTAGAAAAATACACAAGCTAATGAAAAAAAAAATCAAGCAAAAAACTTAGAAATATTTAACTTCCTAAATATTTCTTTCCTTTGAAAGAGCATGCCTCAAGTGCTTCGTGCTCTCCAGGGCAAATAAAATGAAAACAAAGAACTCAATTAAAAATGATCGTCTCCTTGAAGGAGGACTTTCTTATTCTTTTTTATTAATTTAAATATTATTTTTATTAAATTAAACCATTAATCATTAAATCACGAAGTTGCAGGGCATTTAATAGCTAGCAATTGTTGGAATAAGGAAAGATCTTATTTTCCAGCCTTTCCTGATTGCTTCCCCTCTTTCACCTAGCTGTCAGAGGGGCTTGAAAATTGTGCCTCGGGCTCTCCAGACTGTGGGAAGACCTGTAGAAATGCACTGAGATTGTAGCATTGGTGTAAAGCAAAAGCGCTCAGATCCAAACTTGAACTTTCAAAGGAAAGGAACTTGCTGACATTCTTCTTTGAGCAAACGTGGGCAGCAAATCTAGGTATCAAGGCATTGCTGATGCAAAGGATAAATATTAGGCTGTCTAGATTTTACTCAGCTTTGCCAGCGGGTGTGTGTTTTAAGTGATTCACCACTTCTGTAGTAAATGGGAGCTTTATGAAGGTTAGTGAGTGTGATGCCAAATAGTTTCTTCAATCATTAAATATTTTTCAGCACCAACTGTTAGCAGTACTGGGGTTATGTTCTGGGGATGCAAATGTGTATAACACCCTATCTCATCTTCATGAAATTTAAGCGAGGATCAGTGATCTATGGAATGAAGCATAAGAAGAGGAATCCCAAAGACCAGGGAGACAGTGGTCCAAGAATGACTTCCAGTGAACGTGACTCAGAATTATCATGGCTTAGCAAAATAAATGCAGAGTCTTAAGACTCAAGAGTCATTTGCTGTCATTTTCCTAATTCCAAGATTAGTGTTCCAGACTGAAGCTTCTTCCATCCTGGTTGAGTATCTAGGCCACACTTCGAATCTGGGAGCTCCAGGATTCTACACTTATGGTTGGGCATTGCCCAAAACCATTGAATGAACCTCTTTATTTGTACATCGTATAAATAGTTTAGAACATGGGCTGGATGTTTCTGCTTTGCTTAAAATGGCACTAGGTTTCAGCAAAGTGTTTCCCTCAGGTAGCTGAATGGGGAAAAAAAAAAAAAAATATATATATATATATATATTTCTTTTTTTTCCACAAATGCCCATTTTGGATAATTAGCCTTTTGTGAATCACAGTGGTGTATTCTCTGCCAAATGTTCACAAATAAATTTATTAAGTTAATCTCTTCATTGTGTGCTGAGGTTTTTCAAGTAGTAAAATCCATTTGTGCAGGGAATTACATGACTTTTCTATACTGTAATAAGAAATCCACCAGGGAAGCCACCACTTAAAGGCTCCCAATGGTGACCTTTCATCTCCTGTGCTATGTAATAATGGTAGCCACATACCAAGCACCTAGGACATACTGGCACTCTGTGAGGTTGCAAGGTACCCTACATACATTATCTAAGTTATAGCTGCTTTAAAGTCTCCCTGCAACCATGCCAAGAAGTTACCATTTCCCCCATTTTCTAGAAAACAAAAATCCTGAATCCCAAAACAGATTATCTCCTTAGGATCTCACAGCTGGTAATAGCTTAGCCCAGTTCTGTGACACCCCAAATCCATGCCTCTCTCACAAATACTGCATTACCTCTCCCCAAAGTAGATCTTCATGGGTTCGATTCTTGTGACAGATTTTAGCATATGGGCAAGGGTTGGCCACTCTTATATGTGATGACCAGACCCCGTTAACTGCCAAAGGGAAAGTCACTCAGTTGTGTCCGACTCTTTGCGATCCCATGAACTATACAGTCCATGGAATTCTCCAGGCCAGAATTCCTGGAGTGGGTAGCCTTTCCCTTCTCCAGGGGATCTTCCCAACCCAGGAATCTAACCCAGGTCTCCCATATTGCAGGCGGATTCTTTACCAATTGAGCTATCAGGGAAGCCCCCATTAGCCACCCCAAGCAGCCCTCAAAACTTAAGTACAAGCTGACTTATTCTCAAAATAAAAGTCCCTGAGACAAGTGTTTCTCAATCTGGCTATGAGTTAGAATCACTGGGTATCACAAACATACTGATGCATGGGCTTCACCTTAGCACAGCAGATTACTTCTGAGACTCTTGGCGGCTGGGCTTAGGAATCGGTTAATCTGAAGCTCTCCAGGTGATCTGATGGGCATCCAGGGTTGAGAACTGTGGGAGGAAGCAAACAGCTTCAGGTTGGATGAAGGGCAACACAACTAGATGGTTTATCTTTCCTCTGTGTATTTCACGTGTTTCTCAGAGGATCTAAAAATGCAGGTTCGGTTGTTTGGTTCAGGCAGTGTCAACTGGGCTTTTTCTGACTAGCTTCTCCGACAGCAGGCTTCCTATCTCCTGTGCTCCTGGCTTTGTGAGTTTCAGATATAGAAATAGTAGTTAGTATTCTCATTTTCTTGAGGAAAAGTCCTTGGAGAGCCAGAGTCTTTTCTGACATAGATGTAGGGTTTAATTATTCTAATTTTAATATAAACTACACTTTGAAGAGTTTAGGAATAGACCCTCACCTTAGACAACACTACATTTAATGTGCATGGTTTAAGAGTAATTTTCCGGTTGGGTTCATGTTCTAAGAGTGTATTTCTACAAAAAGAAAGGACATCCTGAGCCTGGCCTTCATATTACTGCTTTCATGTCTTGAGGAGACAAAGGAATTACTCTAACCAGGGGAGTATGCTGTTACTGAGTTTTCCTGACAAGTGCAAACCTTCCAGATAATTCCTGAAACGTAGGATCTTCCTCTGAGGAAAAGGATGGAAGCTGATGCTGGGTGAGCACCTACTCTGTGTCTGTGCTGTGTTGGCTGTCTCTCACGTGTTGGTTTCTTGTCATTCTCACCCTGGCCTCTGCAGTGACTGTTACTGTCTCTGTATTTTTATAATGGAAAACTGAAATTATACATCCCAGTCATATGGGGGCAGAGACAGAACGGAATCTGACCCTCCTTCCAAGGATGGGGGAGGGTGACCACAAATGAGAGAAGGGATGTAAGGACACTGAAAGGTGCAGAAGACAGGCCATGCTACCGGGCTCCTTAAACAGCAAAGCCCCAGCTTCACAAAAAGTGAACTTTCATTTTCAAAACTGTCTGCTGGGAAGCCTAAGTATTGAACGAGGACCAAATCTCCTGCTCTGGTGAAACAAATGAACATCTTCCACCTTCCCTTTAAGGAAAAGACCAGCTATGAAAACCAATTCAGCCACACCACTAGTTTTAAAAGATGTGTTTCTGCCTCTGGAATTGGGATGAACCCACCTTGATTCTGCGCTCCATGGAGCTGATGTTAGCAGTGAGAGGAGGCTTTTGGCTAATTGTATGTGTTCCCACGAGCTCATCTTCAGAATGCAGTTAATTCATACCAGGCAAGCCAGTGTGGTTGCCTCGATCAGAATCTGGCATGAGTCAGGTTTGGAATGTAGATGCTCTGACAAGATGTCCTGAAAGGAAGCTAGAAAGAGTCCAGAGGGAAGACAAATCTGGAGCCAGGACTGATATCAGGCTGATTCTCTGGGAAGGACAGGAGGAGTGAGCAGCCCCTTTCCACCAGCCTGAGATCACGGATGGCAGTGCCCGGCCCAGAGTCCTTTAGGAGCTCCGTTCGCTCTGGGTTTAGTCTCCCCTTACGCACCAGCAGTTCCCTCAGATTCAGTCACTGTCACTATAATAATAATAATAATAATGATAAAAGTTGCCCTTCACTGAAGGCCTTCTTTTGTGCCAGACACCGTGATAATCCTTCACGTGCCACATCTTGCTGAGTCCTTCCAAGGAGCCCTGTTCGGTGTATAATGTTGTTATTCATAGGGGAAAAGGGAGGCTTCCAGAGGGGAAGTGTTTGCCCCAAATCAAATAGCTGGGGGAGATAAAGGAGGCTTTAAAACCAGGTCTCTCTACATCAAATCTCCCACTGTTACTCTCATCCCTTAGTCAGACCCCAGGAACATACTCTTTGGTCTTACTCTTTGCTTTTCCAAGTTTTCAATGTGTTTAGAAAAGATTGCTGACTCTGAATGTTGGCTCTTCTACATGTGGACTTCCTCACAGTTCTCAAGTGATAACATCAAAGTTGTTTTTCCCAACAAAAAGAACCTTTTTATTTTTTCATTTCTCAGAGCTTTTTCTTCATGATAGACCCAACAGGAAGAAAAACCTATGCCAGTAGGAGAGAAAAAAAAAAAAGCACAATTTTGATCACAATTGGGATCACATCTCACGATCCATCAGATCATCCATACTAGAGAGAACCTTACCAGTGTAGAATACATGGCAAGGCTTTTAGGTATCCCCTGTATCTCAGTGTTCACCAAATACTTTATACTTAGAAATGCAAATTTTATGGCAGTTGTGACAATTACTGCTCACTCTTTAGGTATCTAAGAACATATATCCTGGAGATAAACCACTAATACAATATTTGTGCAAAGTTATTGTGAAGAAACTTGAGTCAAAAGAACCAGGAAAGTATGCATGTGTATCTGTTTCATCATTGATTGCTGCCATTTCTGTTGTACCATTGTTTTCTTCAGAATGTATCATAAGTCTTGTGCTCTAATAAAATTTGTGTAATTTCACACAAGTAGCTTTAAATGCTGCAAAAAGGATTCCTTCCCAAACAGGCAGTTTGTTGTGATCAGACTATAGCAAGAGCCCTAGCCAGCTGTTTACGGTTTACAGAACACTTGCAATGTCCAAAATATTGTTGGTGTTGTTTGCTTTGTGAAGATGCGGGAGGGGAAGATTGGTGAGACTAAAACAGTTTGCAAACTCCTGCACCATGAAATTTTCTGAAGAGCTAACTCCTGAGGCCTCAGCCTAACACCCAGCCCCAGTAGATTCTGCTTTTGTGGGTCTGGGGTACCCAGGACTTTTTCAAATTAATTTTTATCAGAGTATAGTTTCTTTACAATGTTGCACTAGTCTACTGTACAGCAAAATGAATCAGCCATACCCATACATGTATCCCCTCCCTTTTGGATTTCCTTCCCATTCAGGTCACCACAGTGTGTTAAGTAGAGTGCCCGGTGCTACACAGTATGTTCTCATTCAGTTCACTTCAGTTGCTCAGTCATGTCTGACTCTTTACGACCCCGTGGACTGCAGCACACCAGGCTTCCTTGTCTATCACCAACTCCTGGAACTTGCTCAAACTCATATCCATCAGGTCGGTGATGCCATCCAACCATCTCATCCTCTGTTGGCCCCTTTTCCTCCCGCCTTCAATCTTTCCCAGCATAGGGGTCTTTTCCAATGAGTTAGTTCTTCGCATCACGTGGCCAAAGTATTGGAGTTTCAGCTTCAGCATCAGTCCTTTCAAGGAACACTCAAGACTGATTTCCTTTAGGATTAACTGATTTGATTTCCTTGCAGTCTAAGGGACTGTCAAGAGTCTTCTCCAGCACCGCAGTTCAAAAACATCAGTTCTTTGGCACTCAGCTTTCTTTATAGTCCAACTCTCACATCCATACATGACTACTGGAAAAACCATAGCTTTGACTAGATGGACCTTGGTCTCCCTGGTGGCTCAGCAGTAAAGAATCTGCCAATCTATGCAGGAGACATGGATTCAATCCTTGGGTCAGGAAGCCTCCTTGGAGGAGGAAATGGCAACCCACTCCAGTATTCTTAACATGGAAAGAGGGCCCTGGTGGCCTATAGTCCATGGGGGTTGCAAAAGAGTCAGACACAACTGAGTGACTAAACAACAACAAATCAATTGTATATATGTATCAATCCCAATCTCCCAATTCCTCCCTTCCCTTCTTCCCCTTTGATACACATACATTTATCTCTACATCTGTATCTCTGTTTCTGTTTTGCAAATAAGATTATCTATACCATTTTTCTAGATTCCACATATATGTGTTAATATGTGATGTTTGTTTTTCTCTTTCTGACTTACTCTACTCTGCATGCCACTCTCTAGGTCCATCCACGTCTCCACAAATGACCCAGTTTCATTTCTTTTTATGGCTAAGTAATATTCCATTGTATATATGTACCACATATTCTTTATCCATTCCTCTGTTGAGGTACATTTAGGTTGCTTCCATATATACTCAAGATTTTTAAAAGCTCCCCAGGTGGTTGTCGTATGCAGTTGAGGGGTGAGAACCACCAAGTTAAAATTTTCATTCAAGACTGTGGGGCTCCCCTAACTTGAAAGCTTGTCTCCCATGCTCAGACTTCTGGAATAGCTGTTAGCCTCCCAACCCTGCATAGCTGAGGGAAGAGACAAAAGCAACTATTATTTAAGAGATTTTTAGCCATGACCTTTATGCAATTCCTTCCTGAGCCGTTACCACACAAATTGTATTAATGGGGTGTGATTTGCTTTTGCTTTGGGGGAAATATGATTATGGTTACTAATAAGGGTGCTCAGGAATCCTATGTATCACAGATACATACTCGGATATGTTTTAATTTATTACGGTAGTCATTAAAACTCACCCTGAACTTAGGTCTCAGGTTATTTTAAATATTGGAGGTCTGAGTTCAGACCACTTGGCTGTGAACCCAGAATCAAGACTTCTAACATGCGTGTGTAAACTTTTTCTTAAGCTCTTTACACCTCAGTTTCCTCACTCAAAAAGGAGGTGATAATAGTACCTCCCTCTGGACTGTAGTGAAGATTAAAGGCTGGTTCATATTAAATTCTTTGCATCATGCCTAGTATATGATGTATGTCAGATATATAATTTTATCATCAGAGATCCTGAAATAAAAATCACAGACTCAGTTCTTACATCATTCCATCCTCCATAGAATGAATTTTAACATGTCAATCCCCGGCAATTCAAAACTCATGGATGATTTTTGTGCATTTTTATAAGGACTTTGCATCAAATTTCAGATAGATACCAATAGACATGGATTTCAGAAAAGGAATGTGTGGCAATTGGATTTTGTTCTCCATGTAAAATAGCATTTAAGAGGCAATAAAAGATTATTTTGTACTTTGTTAGTTTTAGTGTATGTGGTGTGTATAAATGAAATTACAAAATGTGTCCAGGTTTTTTCAAGATCATGTAATGGCATTATCTTTGAAAGAGAAGAAAACACATGCTCAACACTTCTGTTTTCTTTTTTTAAAAGGTACCAATATTAGAATTTTTCAGAAGCTAAAAATGAACCAAGTTGCTGTCTTTGGAGGCAGTGCTCTGCAGCAAGGTTTCAGAAATTCTCGAAGTTGCTGCTGCTACCAATGCAGTGGTTCCAAAAGATGACACTGCAGTTGTACGGGACCAAAAACACAGAGTTGAGCTCTAATACAGATTTTGATTTAACCACAGAAATTAGGCTGCACCTAGATTAGATGAGTACTAGCCACCATTCTTTCTGCCTGCTCTCTGTGCAGACAACAGGGCATACTGAATTAATAGAATACATGATATGATAGCAACAGGAATGATGAATTAACAACCCAGTCTTTGTGAAAGAGTGGCATGCTCCTGATAAAGGGGGCTCCTTAGCCTAATGAAATCGAGAAAACCACATGCCATTGGGTGTTCTTAGGGATTCACAATCCATGTCACCTTCAGTTAGGTCTCGGAGAAGTCCTGCCATGAACATACTAGTTTAACCCAGTTCCTTTGACTGAGGAACACCTTGCTCCCCCAGCAACGCTGACCACATTTACAACTTGATTGAAGGGTACTTGGGAATCAGTACAGACAAGCAATTCAAAAAACTTCGTTCATATTTCAACATCTGAATCCAACCAACAGCTATATTAATTCAATATATGAATAAATCTCTATCTATTTTCTGAAGAATTCTCTGCGTTAGTTTCCTAAGGGGGGCAGTGGGGGGAGGTAGCTACTGAGCAAAATGGTCTTAGAGACAGACAGAATAAAAGGTTGATGCTGGGAGGGGAAAGGGTGAAAGTCATAGACACTTTGGGAGGAATGAAAAAAAATGAATGAGAATGAAAACACCTTTGCGTTTATGAAAAAAGAAGATTTAAACAAATGAGGACTAAAACTCCTAAAAGAGCATCACTTCTATGAAAAACAAACATTGTGTGTAATTGTCAAATAAAGGGTGATGTATCAGTTTTTGTCTGGAACCTTTCTTTTCCCAAGCACACTTGAAAGTATTCAGTAATATAGAGAATGACTTTCCCAAGTTCACTGCAGATATTTGCCTTTGTCAAATCTGCATTAGCTAATGAGGTAATTTTCTCCAAGAAAATTGCTCTAGGAGACAACAGCAGACTTTGTGTCCCCAAGAGGGAAAAGGTCCAAATTGCTGATAATCAAGCATATGAAGGGAAGGGGGTTCTGTTCCCAATTTGGTTCTTCTCTGCCTGAGTGGGGAGAGTTTTGGGGTGGGTGAGTGGGGGAAGATTGTAACACTACTGCTTGGGTTCAACTGTGGGAGGCATCCAGTCATTGAAAGGGAAAGGACCGACCCCCACTTCCAGAAATAGCTCAGGAATAGCCAAAAGATGACGAGTCCTTAAGTGGCCACAGCATCACCCCAGAAGAAAGGCCCTCATTAGAATCAAAATGGTTTGCTCATCCCAGGTGCTGCTGTTTTGCCCTGTCATCATCACATTCCCCTGTAGAGGGGGAAGGCAATCAGTGTGTACAAACAGCACTTATGAATTCTTCTTTTTTCCCACATTTTGAGTGGGGGTGACAGCAGGCATGAGTATTTCCACAGTCTCTGTGGGGAGCCGATCTCTATCAGCGGGTTTGACTATTTGCAGCAGCTCCAGTGGCAAGGAGAGTTTCTGTTCTGACAATCAGAATTCTAGCAAACGGTAAATGTTTCTTCATGCTGAGAAGTGGGAAATCCAATAATACTTTGGCTGGGTTCATGCTGAGTAGTGAAAATAGAATGAATATGGAGAGGGGTTGTGACTTAAAGAGCAGTAAATCAGCTAGCCCAGACGTGTGGGACAATCAGCTTTTAATTCAAGGCCCTCACCTGTTTCTTTTCCATTCTCCAGGGTAACAGGACTCTTTTTATATCTGTTCATAGAGTGTTTTATGCTGCGATCTCTTGTTTACCTCAAGAAACAGAATGAACTTTCAGAGATCTTTTTAAAATCATCTATTCTGTATATACATTATTATGGCACTACAGGCCCATTTGCTGAAGATCTTAAGTATGTGTTAGTCTAGATGCTAAAGGCAAAGTTGGTGTGGGTAGTATGCAGCTTGTAGTAATATCATCACTTATTATGACTGAACACTTCCTTCTGTAAACAAGTCACAGGTTCCAGAGGGGGTCACTGGAATGAAAGCCCAACGAGGGCAGAGGTTTCTGCCTCTTTTGTTCAAGACACACAGAAAGTGCTCTAAGAAGTTGATGAATGAATACTAATCTCTAGGCTATGAAAAGTATACTCAGCGATGAGTACTCTGAAAGGTCTAGGTCTAAAGCTCAGAGTAAACTCAGTTTTCCCGACTTTCTGTTGTGTATGATTTTATTCAATAGCTCTGATACTTGATTCTATTGAAGAGATTTTTAATAGTATGTTTCCGTTTACAAGTAGTATGTTTCTTTTAAAAAAAGTTTAGTAATGTGAACACTGAAACTTGATCATCATAGAAAAAATAGAAAATGTATACAACCAAAAAGAAATAAAATTTCCATGTTTATACTATTCAGAGATAATCACTGTTATGGTTTATATGTACATTCTCCCAGATTTTCCTATGCACACATTTATATGTTTTTGTGAGATTAGATGTATCTATGCTTTTTTTCATTCAACAGTACTACATCCTAATAGATATGTAGTGTATATATATCATTGTTATTTTAATTTGCAATTCCTGAATGGCAAAAATTGTTGAGCATCTTTGTCCGTGCTTTTTGGCTGTGTGTATATCTTCTTTGGCAAGGAGTCTGTTCAGATTTTTGCTTATATTTATTTACTGTTAAAAATACGTGTTATCTTTGGCTGTGCCAGTTTTTGTCACTGTGTGGGCTTTTCTCTAGCTGTGGAAGGCAGGGGCTGCTCTCTTGTGGTGCGTGAGCTTCGCGTTGCGGTCGCTTCTTTTGCTGTGGAGCATGGACTCCAGGGCACTTGGACTTCAGTAGTTGCGGCTCCCAGGTTCTAGAGCGCGGGCTCAATAGTTGTGGAGTATGGGCTTTGTTGCTCTGCGACATGAGGCATCTTCCTGGATCAGTGATCGAGCCCAAGTCTCCTGCATAAGCAGGCATATTCTTTACCACTGAGCCACCAGGGAGGCCCTTATTTTTAAACTGGGTTTTTTGTTTCCTTTTGTTGAGTTTAAGAAGTAAAGTAAAAAAAAAAATAATAATAATAATTAAAAAATTAAAAAATAAAAATAAATTAAAAAAAGAAGTTCTTTCTATATTTTGGTTACTAGACCTTTATACAGGGACTTTGTGAATATTTTCTCAGTGGTGATGTGCTTCTTATTAGCACTCCAGGATTGCATGCTGCTTTGCAACCATAGAAGCTTACATACAGTGGTAAGTGCTGATTAACAACACGGCCGTGCTCACCTGTGTTTACTGTACTCTTTCCCAAAGTGATACCACTGCTCTCTCTTCCTTAAATTCATCCATTCATTGTCACAGAATCTTTGTATTCTAGCGTCATCACTGTCTATCTCTAGGAAATTGTCTTTATTTATTTTAAGTGAATGGCCAAGGTAAGAATGTGCTTATTCGTGTATTTGCAATAAGGTTTCTAGTGAGAGTTCAACCCTGTTTGTTTCCTGCTTTTAAAGAAAACAAACGCGTTTAGGGGCCAGGAAGTTGCCCACAGGATTCAGGCACTGTGTCACTGGCGAGGCTAACCGCTGTCTGTCTTCCTTTGCATGGCTCCAGTCATCAAGCCTCCTCTGCGTCACTTTAAACGCCCCGCTTATGCCTCTAGCTCCTATGCACCTTCGGTCCCGAAGAAACCTGATGAGCATCCTGCAAGGTACAAGATGCTGGATCAGAGGATCAAAATGAAGAAGATTCAGAACATCTCACATAACTGGAACAGAAAATAGGTCAAGGGGAAGAGGGAGTGAAGGAGAGGCCTGCTCAGCTGCCTCTGCCCACTCACCAGCCACAGCCAATTATGCCTTCAGGAACTTTGGAGGCCTTTGAGGCTGGCACTATCGTTGTTGACTCCACCAAGGCATGGTGAAGACTGTATGTGAATTTCCCCTTTGCTATTCTGTTATAGATCCATCAGTCACAGGATTTGGGCAGCCTCTAGCAGCAAACCAGTAAGAGTTGTCTCCTGTGGCTTTTATCGGTATAGATCTTTCAAAGTCTAAATTGGACCAAAGTTAAAAGGATGCAACCTGTTCAGAAAAAATGAAATTCCTCCCACTGACACTTTTTTCATCCCTGGAAATTAACTTGCCTCAATGAAAATATCAGTTTAATAATAATTATTGTTTTTAAGAAATGCACTGTTTAAAACATCATTTCTGATTTTCAATACAAATATTTAAAATTAATCAACAAACTGAATTTTCAAAGTAAATGCATTCCAACTAAAAGTTGTACTTCTGAATGAAGCAATTTTAAAGGGAAAGGACTGATGAGTTGTATTCATAGGTACTTCTGAACTTAGGCTTCACAAAGCAGGTCCAAGTGAAAAATAAAGACCCTTGTCTTCATTCTTTCCTTTTTTGCTGCACGGGTTGTAGGGTCTTAGTTCCCTGATTGGGGATTGAACCCAGATCCTTGGTAGTAGAAGTGTGGAGTCCTAACCACTGGCCTGCCAGGGAATTCCCAAGTATTTATTTTGTTTCTCATTGTAAGCCTTATGCCCAATTGCCTCACTGTCAGGACTGGAGAGTTGGGAGGAGATGCATTTTGGCTCATTGGAGAAGGAAATGGCAACCCACTCCAGTGTTCTTGCCTAGAGAATCCCAGGGACAGCAGAGCCTGGTGGGCTACCGTCTATGGGGTTGCACAGAGTCGGACACAACTGAATGACTTAGCAGCAGCAGCAGCAGCATTTTGGCTTTCCTCCAGTCCTTCGTCTTCACTCACAGTAGACAATGCCAGGAGTCAATGGGATGCCCGTGCCTCCGAGTCTCCTGCTGTAACATTCACCCAGGAGATGGCTGTTTAGTCTCATGGTCCTCCTTCAGGAGAATATAAAATGCTGACCCTAATTTGAATTCCTTATTTCCTGATTTTTCTCCATAAGGTTAGAAGTATCTTTAAGTAAAATTTCTGGTCATCTTCCCAATAGACCACATATCTAAGTCTCACAGCTATGGGTAGCATAGAAGTCTGTAACTTACCTTTCTTCATAGTGGCATTTTTTAGCCCTTCCGTAAGTTTCCCTAGTTTTTACTTTGAGACTAAATTCACATAAATGGTAAGGAGGGTTTCAAGGTCAGAAATAGCTTTTGATCCCTTTGGAAATAGTCTGGTGCAGTGGAAAACTTCAGGTTTATTGTCGGGCAGGTCTGACCTCCAAGCCTGTCCTGAATATGGCTAGTTGCAGGCCCTGTCTATATGGCATAACCTTGAAAAGCCTCTGTTTGCTTACTTAGAAAGTGGGCTTCACAACTCCCACTCTTTCCTTTTGGGATGAAGATTAGGGATTACTGGGTTCAGATTGCTATTGCTGAGCCTGGAGAGTCATAATTGCACAGCAGAGGTTGCTATGAGCATCTCACAGCCAGGAAAACTCTCTGGGATGCCTCTCAAAGGGAGATCTGTGCCCTGAGCCACAGCCTTTGGGATCTGATTGTAAAGGGCTTGTCGTCTTCTCCTCTCTTTCTCCACGTTTATTTCCAATAAACCACAGCTTTGCAGGTTGAGTTAGCACCAGAGTTTAGTGCCCATCATGCTATTGAGCAATTTATTTACAATGTGCTTTGTGATAGTATTTTGGGGAAATTTAATTAGTATACAGAAAGGAAAACCACTGTAACTTCCTTAAGGAAGCAATTGTAATTCTTAGCTCCTTGCTTGGTGCCTGAGCAAAAGGACACTTCCTGAGGCTGGTAGAGTCTCATCCACCTGAATTAGGTTAACTCAATAGATAATTCCTACCTGTATTGTTGTTTAGTTGCTAAGTCATGTCTGACTCTTTTGTGACCCATGGACTGTAGCCTATCAGGCTCCTCTGTCTGTGGGATTTTCTAGGCAAGAATACTGGAGTGGGTTGCCATTTCCTTCTCCAGGGGATCTTCCCAACCCAAGGATGGAACCAGCATCTTCTGCATTGGCAGGCAGATTCTTTACTGCTGAGCCACCTGGAAAGCCCACTTGTTTGTATACAGATACATTAGTGCTTGCTGCCCAGAGCCAGTCGGACACAGTGAAACTGACCATGAGGTGGTGGCCTCCAGTGGATCAGCCCACACATGATGGTCCTCACCTGTCTGTCAGTACCTTCAGTCGCAGTACTGAAACTGTGTGCTTCTTGGCATTGGAAGTCATGATCCTGGGAAAGAAAGTTGGCTCCTTCTGTATTCTTTAATCCCAAGCTGTCACTTTTGAGCCTTTGTTTATCTTTTATTTGAGCAAATGTACAGATATTGAAATTCTGCATTGCTTATGAAATGCCTACCATATTTTTTGCATGATGGATTGTATAGATATGCCAGATTATATTCTTTTAGCAAATAAAAAGATACTTTTAAAGAACTTTCTTGTGAGTCATCTTTTTCTTCTGCAGATTTTGGGATTCATTTGAAAAGAGCTAGATTTCCCTTATGCATGGCACTATTCAGTCCTGAATATCTTGTCAAAATGAATAGTCTAACTTACCCTTTCATCTTTCTTCCTGATGGTATAGGTGATAGTTTGAAAGAAAAAAAAAGAACCCTCCTTCTCCCTACACTAGAAAGCCAATAAATCACTGAGAATATGAGTAATAATAGCAGCTAGTCCATAGGTAACCATCTGTGTTATCTAGCAACTCAATTTATATCATCAGACTAAACTCTATGGCTTGTCATTAAGAACTGAGACTTTGGGGTTAAAAAAAATCTGTAATTAAATCTCAGTCCTGTCTTTTGTTTGCTCTGTAATCTTTACCATGTTTATATTCTTGCTGAACTTAAGTTTCCTTAGCTATAAAGCAAGAATGATAGTATCTGCCTCAGCATAACATAAGGCTGAGGGTATAGTAAGGACTCAATAAATATGAGCTATTACTTCTAGGAGAAAGAGTGGAATGCAGTAAAAGAAGTAAAGTTTTTGAGTTTAAGATTAATGTCCCTTTCAGTTCTATGACCAAATAGGTTGCTAACATTCTTCCATTTCAGTGAAGTTAATCATTTAACTATGTGTTACCCACCAAGGTATTCCCATAGGCATCAGCTTCTGCCTCACAGTGCTCTTGATTCTTTGGTACATGTTTCCACATTCAGTTGGAAACCCAACATCCCCGCCCTTGGTACTGCCCTCCTGTGTGTTCCTGCACCTTGGAGTTCAAGGGCCTCTGTCTTTTCTCTGTTACGGTCACCTCTACTCCCATACCCCACCTCCTCTGAAGCCCTGACCAATCTCCCTGCATTTTACTTCCTGCTCTCACTGCTCTTCATTCTGTTCCTACTCACCCCACTTCACTTCCCTCATTCACTGTCTTTATTCTTCCCAAGTTCTACCCACAAAAGTCCGCTGTATAGAGCAGACTTTACTGGGAGGTTGAAGATGATGACACAGAAGAAGCAACTAATTGAAAATGTAACACCAACACCAAAGCTGGTCTCCCTTTGTGGAGGGTTCCTCACTGGCCATGTGCTCCTTAGGGACTCACCTCTGTCTTCCCAGGTTTTCCTTCTACCGAGACCTTGTGTGCTGTCACTTCAGTCATGTCCAACTCTCTGTGACCCCAGGGACTGTAGCCCACCAGGCTCCTCTGTCCATGGAATTCTCCAAGCAAGAACACTGGAGTGGGTTGCCTTTTCCTACTCCAGGGGATCTTCCAGTGGACCCAGGGATCAAACCCGTGTCTCTCCTGCATTGGCAGATGGGTTCTTTACCACTAGCACCAGCTGGGAAGCCGCCAAGACTGTAATCCCCTCTTGAACTTCAAACTCCTGTGAATATACAGAGCTATCCCTCTTATTTCCTACACCACACAAGTCCTAGACATTTTTAAAGCTTATGAACCCACTCTGCCAAACAAAGGACATGTGCTCCTGAAAACACAAATTGACTGACCAAAGCTTTGAAATGACATTCTTTTCTCTTTAATAAAACCCAATCCTATCCTCCAATTAAAAATAAATTTAAGAAAAAAAGGAAATGCTATGTAAAAAACAAAACAAAATCCTAGGAAAGAATTAGGATTGGTTCATTTCAGACTCAAGTCCTTTCCTTTAGACCAATTACTGTGGGTAAAGATGTGAGATCTCACACACACCCCCATTTAAATTTTGAAATATGTTCAGATTAAATACAAATAATGTTAACAACAACAACAATCCAATTCTTAGGCAGGACCAGTCTGTGTAAGAAAAGAACAATAAATATGTGTCTCAATTTTCTAAGCCCTGCCCCCCTTCCCCCCGAGCCCCAGGAGTTCTGTTTTTGTTTTTTTTCCGCCCAATCTGGCTATAATACCAACCTCATATGGCTAGGGGAGTGACTGCAGTGACTAACAGGTGCTCAGAGAATACTAATTTTCTTCTCTTTCTACCTTCCAGTACCTCTTCCTAGCACAGGCTGGTTACACCTTGCCCCTGCACATCCACGGAGCTTTTGAAATAGGGCCAGCATCTAACATTCTCATTGTTACAATTATTAATCCCCTAATCTCCCAATCCCCCAAAGCCCCATAGGACAGAGGAAAAGCGTGGAGATGGTTGATGACCACCACTTCATAAATCTAGGATTTCTCTCCAAATTCATTCCTAAAACATACGGAAGTTCACTTATTCGTTGGCAAGATTTGAATTTGTTTTCCCACTGGCAGCCAACTTCAGTTGGTCAATTATATTCTCTGTATCCACTTCCAGTTTTAAAAAAAAATCCTATTGGGCCAACATCTTGATTTATTGAGAATCTGTTAAATCAGGTTAAAAGTGAAAATGCCTTTGGGATAGGAGTTGGGGATGAATGACTTGGCTCCAGGCTTGGTCTCAGGCATAGCCCTGGGGTGCCCTCAGCAAAGCCAGGTGAGGCAAGAGAAGAACCTGCAGTATCATAGATACTGCAAAGTATGCCTTTGCTGATGGTAAGATCTGTTTTTAAGACTAATTTAGGAGATTTGTGAGCAATCATTATACTTTTGTTTTATTCAAAAAACATGAAACTCTGTTTTTTGGAAATAAGTGACAATAACTGTGGCCTACTATATTCACTTGTATAATTTCAATATTCAACTTGGACTCTCTGTGGATGTTCCATGGAGTGTTTTGTTTTGAGCACCTGGGTGAGAGGGTCAGCAGACCTGTGCTTATTATAGAAGCACCTTGCCTGGCAAGCAGCCATCATGGAAGCAAGCCATCTATGATTGTTGCTCTTTTAGCTGCATCTCTTATGGTTCACCTGGTAGAAGAGGATTCTAAACTTTAAGACACAAGGGCAAAAGGATACTAAGTCACTGCTCTGGTTCCATGACTCTTGTGCTCATGTTCAGTCGTGTCCAACTCTGTGACGCTGTGGACTGTAGCCCACCAGGCTCTGTTCATGGTATTCTCCAGGCAAGAACACTGGAATGGGCTGCTATTTCCTTCTCCAGGACCATAGCTCTCACTCATCAATTAATACTTTTTCAGAATCCACTTGGTCCCAAGCACTGTAATAACCACCATATGTTTAACTCTTCTAAGAAACCTGTGTGGGAAGACCGATTGTCCTTATTGCTGATCGATACATTGAGACGTAGGTTACATTTTTGCACAAAGTTTGCAGAGTTCCTTGCCTGCTCTTCAACCAGACTCAGCCTAAACAGGTCAAATAAATGCCAAAAGTGTTTGAATTCAAGGATTCTAAGCCATAAGGGCTTGCAGATAACATCGGGTGATTCTGTTTAATGAATAAATGTGTGGGGAATATATTAAAGGTGTCTTTTCCAGACAAGCAAGTTCCTCAGGAAGTGACAGCTATTGCCTTCAGAACTATTTTGTTCCTCCCATCTTCCCCCGGAGCAGCTTCCTGACTGAACAAGGCCCATTCTCATTTATATTCGCATCACTCTGTTTTCGTGGAATTCCTTCTACATCTAGTCTCCCTGTGGAAATCTTAGTTATTCTTCATGACCCAGAAGAAAATTTCACCTCTGGGACATATGCTCTGATCTCTTTGACTAAAGCTATCTTTACCCTGGTTAACCCTCAGAGTGCTCTATTTTTACTTCTTAGCGAAACTTTAGTGATTCTGCTTCAAGTTACATAGATTTTAATTCTTCCTTCCTGTATTATCATCTCTGGGAGAGCAGGAACCATCTCATTTTTTTTTCATATTTGTGTACTCTAAAGCAACCAACATAATGTTTAATATAAAACAGATATTCAAAAATGTAATGACTGGAGATGGTATCAAACCAGAGCAGGATGGAGATAGAAAATGTATAAACAGGTAACACGTACATTGCGAGGCCTTGTCTCTTCACTTATGGCAGACATCACTAAGCAATTAGTGTAACTTTTCTAATCAAGTCCAGACATGGTCTCAAAATCCTTCCCAGCTCAAAGCTCCATGTAACTGGTTCTAGTCCATTGGAACCAGTTCTAGTCAACTGTTAAAATCAATGCATCATCCCCAGATGAAGATCAAGTTTTTCCTTCACCCTAAGGCTCTGCTGATTCGACATCTCTTTATGTGTCAAAATCTCAGCTGATTAAGAAAAACGAATATATATATTTTAAGATTAATGTGTCATTAGGGGGCTTCCAAGGCCAAATTTGCCTGTTAGTCCAGGTGTTTCTTGATTTCCTACTTTTGCATTCTAGTCCCCTATAATGAAAAGGGCATCTTTTTGGGGTGTTAGTTCTAGAAGGTCTTGCAGGTCTTCTTTGAACCGTTCAACTTCAGCTTATTCAGCGTTACTGGTCGGGACACAGACTTGAATTACCGTGATATTGAATGGTTTGCCTTGGAAATGAACAGAGATTATTCTGTTGTTTTTGAGATTGCAGTCAAGAACTGCATTTCGGACTCTTTTGTTGATTATGATGGCTACTCCATTTCTTCTAAGGGATTCTTCCCCACAGTAGTAGACATAATGGTCATCGGAGTTAAATTCAACCATTCCAGTCCACTTTAGTTCACTGATTCCTAAAATGTCAACGTTCACTCTTGCCATTTCCAGTTTGACTACTTCCAATTTGCCTTGATTCATGGACCTAACATTCCAGGTTCCTATGCAATATTGCTCTTTACAGCATCGGATTTTCCTTCTGTCACCAGTCAAATCCACAACCCGGTGTTGTTTTTGCTTTGGCTCCGTCTCTTCATTCTTTCTGGAGTTATTTCTCCACTGATCTCCAGTAGCATATTGGGCACCTACCGACCTGGGAAATTCATCTTTCAGTGTCCTATCTTTCTGCCTTTCCATACTGTTCATGGGGTTCTCAAGGCAAGAATACTGGAGTGGTTTGCCATTCCCTTCTCCAGTGGACCACATTTTGTCAGAACTCTCCACCATGACCTGTCTGTCTTGGGTGGCGCTACAGGGCATGGCTCATAATTTCATTGAGTTACACAAGGCTGTGGTCCTTGTGATTACACTGGTTAGTTTTCCATGATTGTGGTTTTCAGTCTGTCTGCCCTCTGATGGAGAAGGATAAGAGGCTTATGGAAGCTTCCTGATGGGAGAGACTGACTGAGGGGGAAACTGGGTCTTGCTCTAATCATCAGGGCAATGAAATTTTCAGTTCAGTTCAGTTCAGTCACTTAATCGTGTCTGACTCTTTGCCACCCCATGAATCGCAGCACGCCAGGCCTCCCTGTCCATCACCAACTCCCAGAGTTCACTCAAACTCATGTCAATCAAGTCAGTGATGCCATCCAGCCATCTCATCCTCTGTCATCCCCTTCTCCTCCTGCCCCCAATCCCTCCCAGCATCAGAGTCTTTTCCAGTGAGTCAACTCTTCGCATGAGGTGGCCAAAGTACTGGAATTTCAGCTTTAGCATCAGTCCTTCCAATGAACACCCAGGACTGATCTCCTTTAGAATGGACGGGTTGGATCTCTTTGCAGTTCAAGGGACTCTCAAGAGTCTTCTCCAACACCACAGTTCAAAAGCATCAATTCTTCAGCACTCAGCTTTCTTCACAGTCCAACTCTCACATCCATACATGACCACAGGAAAAACCATAGCCTTTGACTAGACAGACCTTTGTTGGCAAAATAGTGTCTCTGCTTTTTAATATGCTATCTAGGTTGGTCATAATTTTCCTTCCAAGGAGTAAGTATCTTTTAATCTCATGGCTGCAATCACAGTGATTGCAGTGATTTTGTAGCCCCCCAAAATAAAGTCTGACACTGTTTGCACTGTTTCCCCATCTATTTCCCATAAAGTGATGGGACCAGATGCCATGATCTTTGTTTTCTAAATGTTGAGCTTTAAGCAAACTTTTTCACTCTCCTCTTTCACTTTCATCAAGAGGCTTTTTAGTTCCTCTTCACTTTCTGCCATAAGGGTGGTGTCATCTGTATATCTGAGGTTATTGATATTTCTCCCGGCAATCTTGATTCCAGCTCGTGCTTCTTTCAGCCCAGTGTTTCTCATGATGTACTCTGCATAGAAGTTAAATAAACAGGGTGACAATATACAGCCTTGACGTACTCCTTTTCCTATTTGGAACCAGTCTGTTGTTCCATGTCCAGTTCTAACTGTTGCTTCCTGACCTGCATAGAGGTTTCTCAAGAGGAAGAAGGTCAGGTGGTCTGGTATTCCCATCTCTTGAAGAATTTTCCACAGTTTATTGTGATCCACACAGTGAAAGGCTTTGGCATAGTCAATAAAGCAGAAATAGATGTTTTTCTGGAACTCTCTTGCTTTTTCCAAGATCCAGCAGATGTTGGCAATTTGATCTCTGGTTCCTCTGCCTTTTCTAAAACCAGCTTGAACATCTGGAAGTTCACAGTTCATGTATTGCTGAAGCCTGGCTTGGAGAATTTTGAGCATTACTTTACTAGCGTGTGAGATGAGTACAATTGTGAGGTAGTTTGAGCATTCTTTGGCATTTCCCTTCTTTGGGATTGGAATGAAAACTGACCTTTTCCAGTCCTGTGGCCACTGCTGCGTTTTCCAAATTTGCTGGCACATTGAGTGCCATGCTTTCACAGCATCATCTTTCAGAATTTGAAATAGCTTAACTGGAATTCCATCATCTCCACTAGCTTTGTTCGTAGTGATGCTTTCTAAGGCCCACTTGACTTCACATTCCAGGATGTCTGGCTCTAGGTGAGTGATTACATCATTGTGATTATCTTGGTCATGAAGATCTTTTTTATACAGTTCTTCTGTGTATTCTTGCCACCTCTTCTTAATATCTTCTGCTTCTGTTAGATCCATACCTTTTCTGTCCTTTATCTAGCCCATCTTTGCATGAAATATTCCCTTGGTATCTCTAATTGTCTTGAAGAGATTTCTAGTCTTTCCCATTCTGTTGTTTTCCTCTATTTCTTTGCATTGATCCCTGAGAAAGGCTTTCTTATCTCTCCTTTCTATTCTTTGGATCTCTGCATTCAGACGTTTGTATCTTTCCTTTTCTCTTTTGCTTTTCACTTCTCTTCTTTTCACAGCTATTTGTAAGGCCTCCCCGGACAGCCATTTTCCTTTTTTGCATTTCTTTTCCATGGGGGTTGTCTTGACCCCTGTCTCCTGTACAATGTTACGAAGCTCTGTCCACAGTTCATCAGGCACTCTGTCTATCAGATCTAGTCCCTTAAATCTATTTCTCACTTCCACTGTATAATCATAAGGGATTTGATTTAGGTCATACCTGAATGGTCTAGTGGTTTTCCCTACTTTCTTCAATTTAAGTCTGAATTTGGCAATAAGGAGTTCATGATCTGAGCCACAGTCAGCTCCCGGGCTTGTTTTTGCTGACTGTATAGAGCTTCTCCATCTTTGGCTGCAAAGAATAGAATCAATCTGATTTCGGTGTTGACCATCTGGTGATGTCCATGTGTAGAGTCTTCTCTTGTGTTGTTGGAAGAGGGTGTTTGCTATGACCAGTGCGTTCTCTTGGCAAAACTCTATTAGCCTTTGCCCTGCTTCATTCCATATTCCAAGCCCAATTTTGCCTGTTACCCCAGGTGTTTCTTGACTTCCTACTTTTGCATTCTAGTCCCCTATAATGAAAAGGACATCTTTTTTGGGTGTTAGTTCTAAAAGGTCTTGTAGGTCTTCATAGAACTGTTCAACTTCAGCTTCTTCAGCGTTACTGGTTGGAGCATAGACTTGGATTACTGTGCTATGGAATGGTTTGCCTTGGAAAAGAACAGAGATAATTCTGTTCTTTTTGAGATTGCAGCCAAGTACTGCATTTCAGACTCTTTTGTTGACATGATGGCTACTCCATTTCTTCTAAGGGATTCCTCCCCACAGTAGTAGATATAATGGTCATCTGAGTTAAATTCACCCATTTCAGTCCATTTTAGTTTGCTGATTTCTAGAATGTCGACATTCACTCTTGCCATCTCCAGTTTGACTACTTTCAATTTGCCTTGATTTATGGACCTAACATTCCAGGTTCCTATGCAATATTGCTCTTTACAGCATCGGACCTTGCTTCTATCACCAGTCACATCCACAACTGGGTATTGTTTTTGTTTTGGCTCCATCCCTTCATTCTTTCTGGAGTTATTTCTCCACTGATCTCCAGTAGCGTATTGGGCACCTACCGACCTGGGGAGTTCCTCTTTCAGTATCCTATCATTTTGCCTTTTCATACTGTTCATGGGGTTCTCAAGGCAAGAATACTGGAGTGGTTTGCCATTCCCTTCTCCAGTGTACCACATTCTGTCAGACCTCTCCACCATGACCTGTCCGTCTTGGGTGGCCCCACAGGGCATGGCTTAGTTTCACTGAGTTAGACAAGGCTGTGGTCCATGTGATTAGATTGACTAGTTTTCGTGATTATGGTTTCAGTGTGTCTACCCTCTGATGCCCTCTCGCAACACCTACCATCTTACTTGGGTTTCTTTTACCTTAGACGTGGGATATCTCTTCACAACTGCTCTAGCAAAGCACAGCCACTGCTCCTTTCCTTGGACGAGGGGTATCTCCTCATGACCGCCCCTCCTGACCTTGAACATGGAGTAGCTCCTCTCAGCCCTCCTATGCCCACGCAGCCACCCCTCCTTGGATGTGGGGTAGCTCCTCCCAGCTGCTGCCCCTGACCTCGGAAGTGGTGTAGCTCCTCTAGGTCATGCTTCTGCGCAGTTCACCGCAGCCAGCTGGCTTCTGCATGGTCCAGTAAATCTTTAATCCAATTTTCTGTTGAAGGGTGGGTCTGTGTTCTTTTCCTGCTATTTACCTGGGGCCAAACTTTAGAGGCAGGCCTGGGGTGCTGCAGTACATGGGGTCACAAAGAGTCAGACACGACGGAGCTACTGAACTGAACTTTTAGAAAAAGCAGAGAGAGGAACCAGAGATCAAATTACCAACATCCACTGGATCATCTAAAAAGCAAGAGAGTTCCAGAAAAACATCTACTTCTGCTTTATTGACTATGCTAAAGCCATTTGTTGACTGTGTGGATCACAATAAACTGTGGAAAATTCTGAAAGAGTTGGGAATACCAGACTACCTGACCTGCCTCTTGAGAAATCTGTATGTAGGTCAGGAAGCAACAGTTAGAACTGGACATGGAACAACAGACTGGTTCCAAATTGGGAAAGGAGTACGTCAAGGCTGTATATTGTCACCCTGCTTATTTAACTTCTATGGAGAGTACATTATGAGAAATGCTGGGCTGGATGAAGCACAAGTTGGCATCAAGATTGCTGGGAGAAATATCAGTAACCTCAGATATGGAGATGATACCACCCTTATGGCAGAAAGTGAAGAACTAAAGAGCCTTTTGATGAAATTGAAAGAGGATAGTGAAAAAGTTGACTTAAAGCTCAACATTCAGAAAACTAAGATCATGGCATCTGGTCCCATCACTTCATGGCACATAAATGGGGAAACAGTGGAAACAGTGACAGAGTTTATTTTGGGAGGCTCCAAAATCACTGCAGATGGTGACTGCAGCCATTAAATTAAAAGACGCTTACTCCTTGAACAAAAAGTTACGACCAACCTAGACAGCATATTAAAAAACAGAGACATTACTTTGCCAACAAAGTTCCATGTAGTCAAGGCTATGGTTTTTCCAATAGTCATGTATGGATGTGAGAGTTGGACTATAAAGAAAGCTGAGTGCCGAAGAACTGATGCTTTTGAACTGTGGTGTTGGAGAAGACTCTTGAGAGTCCCTTGGACTGCAAGAAAATCCAACCAGTTCATCCTAAAGGAAATCAGTCCTGAGTGTTCTTTGGAAGGACTGATGCTGAAGCTGAAACTCCAGTATTTTGGCCACCTGATGCGAAGAAGCGACTCATTGGAAAAGACTCTGATGCTGGGAGGGATTGGGGGTGGGAGGATAAAGGGCTGACAGAGGATGAGATGGCATCACCGATGTGATAGACATGAGTTTGAGTAGGCTCTGGGAATCGGTGATGGACAGGGAGGCCTGGCATGCTGCAGTCCATGGGGTTGCAAAGAGTTGGATATGACTGAGCGACTAAAGTGAACTGAACTAAGGGGGCTTCCCTGGTGGCTCAGTGGTAAAGAATATGCCCACAATGCAGGAGATCTGGGTTCGAACCCTGGGTTGGGAAGATCTCCTGCAGAAGGGACTAGCAACCCATTCCAGTATTCTTGCCTGGAAAATCCCATGGACGGAGGAGCCTGACGGGCTACAGGACGGGACTTAGTGACTAAACAACAAGACTTTTCCTTTAAAAAAAAATCTACTTTACTATTCATATGGTCTTTATTTTATCTTTGGATTTAAAATTCCTAGAGAAGAAAAGAATATAGCTCTAGCCTTTACAACCTCGCCCTTAAAAGTAGGTAGTGAGAAATTGAATTTTGTCTACCATTGTGCTCAGATGCTCAGTCATGTCTACCTCTTTGAGACCTCAAATATTTCCTACCATATTAGTAAACAAAGGATATCACAGTCATCAAGGATTGCAGCCACCATGGATGGTGAGCTAGTGGTCTCTGAGGGAACTCAGGAAGGAAAGAATACCTGCCATTTAGCAGCCATCACACTGCAGCCACTCCCTACAGTGAGTCCTGAGGAACTCCGGACATGAAAACATAGGAAATCATTCCCAGATAGCTGAGGTGCATATTGTGGTGTGTTGCTTCCAACCCTTTGTGACCCTATGGACTGTTGCCCACCAGGCTCCTCTGTCCATGGGGATTTTCCAGGTAAGAATACTGGAGTGGGTTGCCATGCTCTCCTCCAGAGGTGTATATCAAAGGAATGATTTCAGTGAGCCCAGACTCTTGCATCTTTCCATACATAGAAAAGCACTAAATTCCTTGAGTATGTGTTTTTCCTTTAATTAACAATAGTATTTTGATGTTCAGATTACCTGCCCTTTTTTTTTTTTATTTTTTTGCAAAACTTCTGTATATTCTGGCTCCCTTATTTCACCTCTTTGGAGCAGATCTCTCAGGGTTTTTTGAGATGCTGCTGAGGGCTTGAAGTCCTAAAAATTCCTGCCAAATAATATATAGCTATGAACTTTTAGGTTGTGAATAATTTTTAAGTGGACAGTTGCCTAAGTCATCCTGCCCCCCAAACAAGGAGGTCCCATTTGATCCAGATTGGGAAAACAAATATGAGGGTGTGATCTCATCATTTCCTCAATTCAATTCAGTTCAGTTCAGTCACTCAGTTGTATCCAACTCTTTGCAATCCCATGGACAGCAGCTCACCAGGCTTCCCTGTCCTTCTCCAACTCCCGGAGCTTGCTCAAACTCATATTCATCAAGCTGGTGATGCCATCATTTCCTAAAATAGGCTAAAAATGCCTTGGGTGAGGTTGCATCAGACAACACAGCTGTGTTTTTAGTAAACAATCTCCTATCTGAAAAGAACTTGAATATTAAGAAGTCAAATGATTTGTGTGCCACCCAGAGGGCACCATAAGTGGCTCATTTCCAGAAATAAGGTTGAAACCATGATGAATTTGTAGCACAAGGATTTAGGCACACTTTATTCAATTTGATGGAATAAATTTGTGGATCCAATCTAACTAGACCCACTCACTTCCTGTGCTGCACTGACCCCTGGTGTCTCTTAGAGGCATAAGCTATTTGCCAAGTTCTCTTTTAAATCCTGGCTTCCCTGGTGGCTCAGTGGGGAAGAATCCACCTGCCAAGAAGATGCAAGTTTAATCTCTGGCTCCAGAAGATCCCCTGGAGAAGGGATGGCAACCCACTCTAGTATTCTTGTCTGAGAAATTCCATGGACAAAGGAGCCTGGAGGGCTACCATCCATGGGGTCCCCAAGCAATAACAATTTTTAAATTCTAAGATTCATCCAGCTAAAAATTATCACCATTAAAGACCCAGGAGAATTCAGCAAGCAGAATGGGGAGTTAGTGTTTAACAGGGACAGAGTTCAGTTTAGGAAGTTTAAAAATTCGAGAGATTTGAGAGTTGCCCAACAGTGTGAGTGTACTTAGTGCCACTGAACTGTCCAGTGCTTAAAATAGCATATTTTGTAAAAGAAATGGAATATTTCCTGCCACATCAGTGAATAAGGATGGCACAGTCAACAGCAATTGCAGTCCTCTGGTGAGCCTTAAGGGGACTCAGGAGGGAGAAGAATACCTGTTATCTAGCAGCCATCAGACTACACTCACCTCCTATGCTGGACCCTGAGAAAAGGAAGCTCAGGATGTGAAAACACAGGATACTGGCCAGAGAGCTGATCTGTGTATCAAAGGAATGATTTCAGTGAGCCCAGACCCTTGCACCTTCCCATACATAGAGAAGTGCTAACTTCCTTCACTTGGGAAGGAAGCTGGGATATCTTCACTTGGGATATCTGGTTTTCTTTAATTAACAATGATTTTTTGATGTTCAGGCTACCTGCCCTTCTTGCAGAACTTCTATATAACCTGGCCTCTCCCCTTACCTCGTCAGAGCAGTTCTCTCAGGGTTACTTGAGATGTTGTCTTCCAGGCTTGAAGTCCTAAAAATTTCCACCAAATAAAACACAATTCTCAACTTTCAAGTTGTGAATATTTTTAAGTTGATGTGTATTATGTGACTTTTACCACAATAAAAGAAAACTTGAAATAAAAGGGAAGGTGTTTGTGGAGAAAACCACTCTCTTTCTCCTAATAGCACTGCTTCATTCTGAATGGATTTTCCCTGGTGGCTCAGATGGTTAAGAATCCACCTGCAATGCAGGAGACTCCAGTTCAATTCCTGGCTTGGGAAGATCCACTGGAGAAAGGATAGGTTACTCACTTCAGTATTCTTTGGCTTCCCTGGTGGCTCAGTCGGTAAAGAATCCCCCTGCAATATGGGAGACCTGGGTTCGATACTTGGGTTAGGAAGATCCCTGGGAGAAGGGAAAGGCTACCCACTCCTATATTCTGGCCCGGAGAATTCCAGTTTTCCATTTTTCTGGCCTAGAGGATTCCATGGGATGGCAAAGAGTCGGAAACAACTGAGCAACTTCCACTTTCATTTCTGAATAGGTTTACCCTGCCAGATCATAGGACTGAGGTTCTTGAGGAGTCCTACTGTTTAAAAAATAATAATAATCCACAAACAAACTGAAAAAAAATCTATGGAGAAACTGAAATAGAATTGGGGGACATATTGGGAGACAAACTGCAGAAATCCTAGTAAACGTGAAAAAGACAGAACTCTAAATAAAACACAATACGCAAAAGATATTTTCCTGGCTCCAATTCTCATAGGTGCCAACCTTTTGGTCACTTTGCTTCAGTTCAGTTCAGTCGCTCAGTCGTGTCCGACTCTTTGCGACCCCATGAATCGCAGCACGCCAGGCCTCCCTGTCCATCACCAACTCCTGGAGTTCACCCAGACTCATGTCCATCGAGTCAGTGATGCCATCCAGCCATCTCATCCTCTGTCATCCCCTTCTCCTCCTGCCCCCAATCCCTCCCAGCATCAGAGTCTTTTCCAATGAGTCACTTTGCTTAGGTAATCCTAAATCAAAAAGTAAGGTGAGTTGGAAGGAACTTATAGTAAGCACTTTACTTTCACATGTGCTTTAAGACACATGTATACATGTGGCGGATTCATTTTGATATATGGAAAAACCAATACAATATTGTAAAGTTAAAAAATAAAATAAAATAAATAAAAATATGAAAAAAAAATAAAACTATTGACGTTGCACACATGCCAGTCTGCTTGTTTCTTAGCTCTGTTCTTTTAATTCCTTCAGTTAACTTCAGAGTCTGAGATGTAAGGAGAAGAAGAGACCAGTGGCTGTGTTTCAGATCATCACTCATGAAACCGGCCAGGCCAGGACGCGAGATTTGGTCTCGGGAGAAGTTCCTGCCGTTGAGACAGAGTGACCCATGTTTATTGTCTACATTAGTTGTGATCCCGTGTGATCTTTCTCTCTCCTTCCCAAGTTTATGTAGACACTAGTATGAAGGCAGTTCCTATTTTTTCCCCTAGAGTTGATCTTTTTTTCTAATTGCTTGCCTGTCTCTAGTATTTTGTCATGTCCTCAGTACCTGTTTCTCCCTATCTAAGCAAATTGTATGTTTGTAAGTAAAAATGTTAATACATTAAAAGATTGTTAACCTTAAAGCATAAAAAAAGACAATTCCTATGACATTTAAAATATGGAAATAATCTATTTACAGTACTGTTTGATTACATCAATTACCATTTAATTACAGTACCATTAATTTCTATTTATTATCCCTAGTATGCTCATATGCTCACGAAACGTCCATTTCTAAGCCCTTTCCTTTTCACTTCTTTTAGAGAAGCTGTAAAATTTAACATTCAATTCCCTAGCTTTTTTACATGCAGGGCAGCCAGGTAACACAGCAAAAGACAGAATGCCTTGGTTGGCTGACTGCCGCTGTGTGGTCCGCCTGTGATACGCTTCCTTTTGCAGGGTGTGTGGAAATGAAACCCAGTGAACATGCAGATCCAGTCTCAGACAGCTCACTTTTAGGAGAGACAATCAAGTTAAAAGTCTGGAAATCGAGTCACTTAAAGTGCTCTATGTCCACCTGCCCTTGGAAAGTCCTTGTGATACTCAGCTGGCGCATCACATTTGAGGACTGCTCTTTGAGACTCCAGGGCTGGCGCCTGCTTGGTTCCTTTTGGATGACAATGCTTTAATCCTAGGGTTTTACCTGTTTTGGTAGGGGATGCTGATATTGACTGTTTACCAATTGGTTTCCTTTCCTGCTGGCCACAGGCTTAGACTTCCTTTCTCAGAGCCCTCTGTAATTAGGTGACTGATTTCTGACCAAAGCAATGTGGGGAAGGTGATGTATGTGGCCTGCAGCTCTGGCGGTCAAATCTCCTCTTCAATTCTCAACAATTTTTGTCATCCCCTAAATACAATGGGTGCAGAGGAGGGAACTGAAGCTCTATGGGTTGGTGGAACCATGAGGTGGAAGCTGTATAAAAAAGCATCCCCTCTCCCCACCAAGCCTTCTCCAGGCTACCAACCCACTTTCACAGTGGCAACATGCGAATCAATCCTTAAGTGTAACAACCCACTGAGATTTGGGGCTATTTACTTTAGAAGTTAGCACACCCTGATGAGCAACTTTTCTTTCCAGTTTCTGCAAACTGTGTGATCCAAACTATACAACCTTTACTTATATTTTACAGACTCTGAAAATTAAAGTTGCTCAGTTGTGTCCGACTCTTTGCTAGCCCATGGACTATTCAGTACATGGAATTCTCCAGGCCAGAACACTGGAGTGAATAGTCATTTCCTTCTCCAGGGGATCTTCCCAACCCAGGGATCAAACCCAGTTCTCCCTCACTGCAGGTGGATTCTTTGCCATCTGAACCACCAGGGATGCCCTTACAGACTCTGGTTGGTGATAAAATGACTTATATGTGTTATCACTGTCCTTGTACTTCAGGTTTTGTATTCATATTTTGGGGTAGAGGAGAAGGACAAGCCAGTTGGTCTTTAGATGGCTGAATCTGCTTATTTTAAAAATATTTCAAGAATTATTTTTGTGGTAGTAATATTTTATTTTATTCCCCATCATGGACTGCTTAATGTTTTATTTACAAAGAAAGACTTTACCAAAAGAAAGCCTATGATACACACACCTATATTTACATATAGATATAGATATTTATATTCCTCCTGAATCTTTGTGGATGCTAGTGTAGATAATAAAAATACCTTTAATATAGTTGAAATTATAATGAATTTTTCCTGTTAATTTTTTCAATGTTTTCCAAACGTCTAACTTACTCATATGAAGGTGAGACTGTCTTCAGTTCAGTTCAGTTCAGTCGCTCAGTCATGTCCAACTCTTCGCGACCCCATGAATCGCAGCACGCCAGGCCTCCCTGTCCATCACCAACTCCTGGAGTTCACTCAGACTCATGTCCATCGAGTCGGTGATGCCATCCAGCCATCTCATCCTCTGTCATCCCCTTCTCCTCCTGCCCCCAATCCCTCCCAGCATCAGAGTCTTTTCCAATGAGTCAACTCTTCGCATGAGGTGACCAAAGTACTGGAGTTTCAGCTTCAGCATCATTCCCTCCAAAGAAATCCCAGGGCTGATCTCCTTTAGAATGGACTGGTTGGATCTCCTTGCAGTCCAAGGGACTCTCAAGAGTCTTCTCCAACACCACAGTTCAAAAGCATCAATTCTTCAGCGCTCAGCCTTCTTCACAGTTCAACTCTCATATCCATACATGACCACAGGAAAAATCATACCCTTGACTAGATGGACCTTTGTTGGCAAAGTAATGTCTCTGCTTTTGAATATGCTATCTAGGTTGGTCATAACTTTCCTTCCAAGGAGTAAGTGTCTTTTAATTTCATGGCTGCAGTCACCATCTGCAGTGATTTTAATCACGATGGTATGGTCACTGACCTAGAGCCAGACATCCTGGAATGTGAAGTCAAGTGGGCCTTAGAAAGCATCACTACGAACAAAGCTAGTGGAGGTGATGGAATTCCAGTTGAGCTATTCCAAATCCTGAAAGATGATGCTGTGAAAGTGCTGCACTCAATGTGCCAGCAAATTTGGAAAACTCAGCAGTGGCCACAGGACTGGAAAAGGTCAGTTTTCATTCCAATCCCAAAGAAAGGCAATGCCAAAGAATGCTCAAACTACTGCACAATTGTACTCATCTCACATGCTAGTAAAGTAATGCTCAAAATTCTCCAAGCCAGGCTTCAGCAATATGTGAACCGTGAACTTCCAGATGTTCAAGCTGGTTTTAGAAAAGGCAGAGGAACCAGAGATCAAAGTGCCATGGATCATGGATCCATGGATCATGGAAAAAGCAAGAGAGTTCCAGAAAAACATCTATTTCTGCTTTATTGACTATGCCAAAGCCTTTGACTATGTGGATCACAATAAACTGTGGAAAATTCTGAAAGAGATGGGAATACCAGACCACCTGAGCTGCCTCTTGAGAAATCTGTATGCAGGTCAGGAAGCAACAGTTAGAACTGGACATGGAACAACAGACTGGTTCCAAATAGGAAAAGGAGTACGTTAAGGCTGTATATATCACTCTGGTTTTTTAACTTCTATGCAGAGTACATCATGAGAAACGCTGGGCTGGAAGAAGCACAAGCTGGAATCAAGATTGCCAGGAGAAATATCAATAACCTCAGATATGCAGATGACACCACCCTTATGGCAGAAAGTGAAGAGGAACTAAAAAGCCTCTTGATGAAAGTGAAAGTGGAGAGTGAAAAAGTTGGCTTAAAGTTCAACATTTAGAAAACAAAGATCATGGCATCCGGTCCCATCACTTCATGGGAAATAGATGGGGAAACAGTGGAAGCAGTGTCAGACTTTATTTTGAGGACTGTCTTATTAGTGTAAAAAAATACTTTAATATATTACAACATCTTATAATACAACAGACCAGTGGTCAAGATCATCACATGTGGAGAAAAAAACACACACATATGAATGCATGAATGCATGTGTGCTAAAAAAGTCACTTCAGTTGTGTCTGACTCTTTATGTCTCTATGGACCATAGCCCACCAGGCTCCTCTGTCCATGGGATTCTCCAGGCAAGAATACTGGAGTGGATTTCCATGCCCTCCTCCAGGAGATCTTCCCAACCCAGGGATCAAAACCCACATCTCCTGTATGAGGGCGGATTCTTTACCCCCTGAGCCATCAGGTAAGCCCACACATATACATATATTTCCCTAACACTAAGATGTCCTAAACACACTCAAGACAAAGTGTTAAAATCTTATTGGATGATTAGTCTTCACCTAATCACTGTGAATGAAATAGTCCTTTCAAAAAGAGAGTTTTCTGCACAATGATTTATTGCCTGGTCAAGCCTCATTGCAGAGAAGGCAATGGTAACCCACTCCAGTACTCTTGCCTGGAAAATCCCATGGACAGAGGAGCCTGGTAGGCTGCAGTCGATGGGGTTGCTGAGAGTCGGACATGACTGAGCAACTTTACTTTCATGCATTGGAGAAGGAAATGGCAACCCACTCCAGTGTTCTTGCCTGGAGAATCCCAGGGATGAGGGAGCCTGGTGGGCTGCTGTCTATGGGGTCGCACAGAGTCAGACATGACTGAAGCAACTTAGCAGCAGCAGCAGCAGCAGCAAGCCTCATTGAGAATTTGTCTGCCTGTTTAATATCATGATTCTCTCTATTGATCCAACATCTAAACTCTAAACTCCAGATCATCATAGAATGGGAGCTGACATTTCAGATGATTTGGGCAAAGGATCCCATTCATCTTCAAACTTAAAACAGGCAACTTTCATAGCATTGATCACTAAATAATAGAGACGATTCATACCTCATAAACCAGTACACTGTTACTAATGTCTGATCTCTCCAAGTTTCTTAAGACAAAATTCCATTCATATGATCATACTACTACTACTACTAAGTCACTTCAGTGGTGTCTGACTCTGTGCGACCCCGTAGATGGCAGCCCACCAGGCTCCCCCATCCCTGGGATTCTCCAGGCAAGAATACTGGAGTGGGTTGCCATTTCCTTCTCCAATGCATGAAAGTGAAAAGTGAAAGTGAAGTCGCTCAGTTGTGTCCAACCCTCCACGACCCCATGGACTGTAGCCCAGCAGGCTCCTCTGCCCATGGGATTTTCCAGGCGAGAGTACTGGAGTGGCGTGCCATATGATCATAACCTAAAGTAAATAATAATTGAGAGCACCACAGAATAGTTGCCTTTAACACTTACATAGAGATACGTCATTTAAATTAGGAGGTGAGACGTTCTTAATACTAATACAGAGAAACATTAACTTAGAAAAATCTCTAACATTTGCTCCCTTTTCAAAAATTCCATAATTTCAGCTAACTCTTTTGTTTTACTTATAGGTAAGCTTAGCACTGTCAATCCAGGTGGAGAACCCACAGCATGTAACAAAGAAGAAAATTTTTTATTTTTAGATCAAATCAGAAATTGAGTTCTATTTTCTAAGATGGATACCACTTGTAGTTCATCACAAACTTGTCAAGCACCTGAAAACAGTCTCCTGGATTAGGGAATAAAAGGGCAGACTGACAGGTGAATTCAAAGTCACAGCTGCTAGAACTACAGAGTGATATTTTTCTTTACAAAGTCAGTGCAGTCACTGCCCCTGCTTAGAACCTCTAGTGAGACCCCACTGCTTTCAGAACACAGAGTGAGTGCTGAGGCTAGCTCAGGTGCCCTCTGTGGTCTCTGCCTTCTTGCTTCCCATACATGCTCCCTAAACTCCTGCAGCTGAAAACACCAAGAGTCCGGGGGTTCACAGGCTTTGCACGCCCTGGTCCCTGTGCTTGGTCTGGGTTGGCTGGGGAGCCAAGGCTGGGGGTGAGGTGGGACAGGGATCAGTAGCTAGGGGCAGCCTCTGGTCAGGCTGAGCTGGCTGAACTCTCACCTGAGTGAAGACTTGCAGTCACTGTAAGTCAAGGTCACAATCTGAGAGCACCAGCAATGCTGTTCTTTGAGAAGAACATGAGACAGGGTGGTCAGAGGGCTCAAGAACCACCCTGTGCTGTGGGTGTGCTCAGCAGGACTCCTGCACGTGCCCTGGGCTCCCTAGCACACCACCAGTATCAGAATGTCTTCACCGCTGCTCAATTTGTCAGCTTTATAACCCTGAACAAGTGATTTAATTCTTCAAGAAACCATTTCCTCTGAAAAACTGCTGTGTGTGTGTGTGTGTGCATGTGTGCGTGTGTGTGTGTGAGTGTGTGTATATTACTGTTGACTGCTAGTCAATGGAATCAGTGGACAGGAAATCTTTGAAAAAGAATCCTAAGAGATGTCAATAGATTATTGTACAGTATGAGCAGAAAGTTGCCACTGAGTTTGGAGGCCAAGGATTTGAGGACGGCAGGCTGGCAGATGGGGCATCCATAGAGGTTAGCGGTGAGGTGAGGTATGCATTTATGTTTTGGGGGCTCGGGAGTGAGACCAGGGTTTGGGGAGACACCTGGTGTTTTCCAAAGGGGACAAACACATTTTGAACTCTTCCTGTAAGAAAGTCTTTATGGGACAGGCTTTCACATGTTAGTTCATTATATCCTCACCTTGTCATGAGTAGGAATGACCATCCCTGTTCTACACAGGAGAAAACAAAGGCTCAGAGGATCCAGTGCCCTGCATGAGGCCACAGGATTGACGACAGCTGAACCCCGGCCTGGCTGAGCCCAAAGCCCTGGCTTCACCCTCTCCCCAGGACCAGTGGATTTGATGTCTTCCTGGCCCTGTAAGGGCCTCTTATGAAGTGCTTGGTGCCGTGGGAATTACTCCCCTTAGAGTGTGTGTGTCAGTCGCTCAGTCGTGTCTGATTCTTTGTGACCCATGGGCTGTAGACCACCATGCTCCTCTGGCCATGGAATTCTCCAGGCAAGAATACTGGAGTGGGTAGCCATTCCCTTCTCCAGGGGATTTTCCTGACCCAGAGATTGAACCTGGGTCTCTGGCATTGCAGGCAGATTCTTTACTGTCTGAGCCACCAGGGAAGCCTCCTTAGAGTGGCCTTTCAGAAACGCCTCCTCTCCTGGCCGTGTTTCTTTTCAGGCAAAATCTATTTGAAATGAGATTACGTTTATCCTTGCTTTTCCTTACTCCTTCTCAGCTTACACAATTCCTCCTCCTGACCCGCTTGGCTGAGTTGCTGGAAGAAATTGTGAACTGATAACTCCCTAGGACCCACCTCATCACCTGTGGCATCTAGTGTGGCCTTGGCTTTCGTGGTGGTGGCAGGGAGGCCATGGGGTAGAGATGGGGATGCAGAGAGAAATCCCAGCCCACTGAGAAAGCAAACAAATTTCTGTGGAGCATCTACTATGTTTTTCAGGCTTTGAATTGTCTTATTTAACCAACATTACAGTTGTTTGATTCAGGCAAGGCTTAAGTCAACTGTTCATTGCTCTTCTTATTAATAATGACCAAAATCAGTATTTCAGAATAGTTGTGTCAGAAGAAAGAGATACAGGTTTAGACTTTAGACTTCCTGTGGTACATTCTCATATCTTTGGAGAAGGGGTGACATTTTATTTGTGAGAAAATGAATTTAGGCTACTATTTAGGGGAGATCAGTTTGAGCTACTGGAAAGCTAAATTCTAAATTCTAGGTTTCAACAGGAATGGTTTTTATTGTACATGAAGACAAAGAGATCAAACTAGGTTAATGGTGGAGGGGTTCATTTAATTTTTCCCTGCAGCGATGTCTACAGTTAGAGGGGTTGTTATAATGAACAAATAGTTAGTGATGAGAATGTCAGCTGCATTAAATGACCACCTCTAAAACGCGTGGAGGCTGACCTGCTTTGGTCTTGGCCTCCTGTGTCCTTTCACACCATTCTCACCATTTGCGTTGTTATCCTGGTTCTTTTTCTCTTGTACACATTTTTTGTGCAATCAAAATCTTAATTCTATTGCATTTTTATCTCCCAGAAAAAAACTTGACAAAGCAGAAAATAAATCTCAGTCTTGTCTAAAGGATCACAAAAATCCGAATACGGTATTGCAAAATCAACGTTTGCTGAGTATCAAAGGCCCAGAAACTGCAATGTGAGAGTTCTTCCAGCAGGTGGCGGTGCTGTGTAGGAAGAAAAGCTACCCTCTGGCTAGAGGTGGTGGGAGGCTGTTGCTGCTGCTGCTGCTGCTAAGTCGCTTCAGTCGTGTCCGACTCTGCGACCCCATAGACGGCAGCCCACGAGGCTCCCCCGTCCCTGGGATTCTCCAGGCAAGAACACTGGAGTGGGATGCCATTTCCTTCTCCAATGCATGAAAGTGAAAAGTGAAAGTGAAGTCGCTCTGTCGTGTCCGACTGAAAGTGAAGTCGCTCTGTTGTGTCCGACTCCTAGTGACCCCATAGACGGCAGCCCACGAGGCTCCTCCGTCTGTGGGATTTTCCAGGCAAGCGTACTGGAGTGGGTTGCCATTGCCTTCTCCAGCTGGCTGGAGACAATTTGTTTAAGTTGACAAATTAGCCTTTCCAGGCACTACCCTAGGTGTACAGTGGAGCCAGCCAGTAGGAGTGAGGCAGGCTGTCCCAGCTTGGGGAACTCCCAGTCTTAGGGGTCATCCTCAGCTATCAGACTGGGTCATTCATTTGTGCTGCTCTCGGAAAAGAACTTAAAGAGTTTAAAAAACAAACCCCACATCTTTTGTGCTGTTGATAGGAGTGTAACGTGGTAGCCAACAGCAAGGTTGTTCCTCAAAATATTAAAAATAGAATTGCCGTACTGTCCAGCAATTCCACTTCTGGGTATATACCTAAAAGAATTAAAAGTAGGGTCTTGAAGAGGTGTTTGTACGCCATGCTCATAGTACCACTAATCAAATAGCTAAAATGTGGAAACAACCCAAGTGCCTATAGATGGGTGAATGGATAAACAAAATGTAGTATATGAGTATCAGTTCAGTTCAGTTCAGTCGTTCAGTCATGTCTGACTCTTTGCGACCCCATGAATCGCAAAACGCCAGGCCTCCCTGTCCATCACCAGTTCCCGGAGTCTACCCAAACTCATGTCCATCGAGTCGGTGATGCCATCCAACCATCTCATCCTCTGTTGTCCCCTTCTCCTCCTGCCCCCAATCCCTCCCAGCATCAGAGTCTTTTCCAATGAGTCAACTCTTCGCATGAGGTGGCCAAAGTACTGGAGTTTCAGCTTCAGCATCATTCCCTCCAAAGAAATTCCAGGGCTGATCTCCTTTAGAATGGACCGGTTGGATCTCCTTGCAGTCCAAGGGACTCTCAAGAGTCTTCTCCAACACCAGAGTTCAAAAGCATCAATTCTTTGGCACTCAGCTTTCTTCACAGTCCAACTCTCACATCCATACATGACCACTGGAAAAACCATAGCCTTGACTAGACAGACCTTTGTTGGCAAAGTAATGTCTCTGCTTTTTAATATGCTATCTAGCTTGGTCATAACTTTCCTTCCAAGGAGTAAGGATTTTAATTTCATGGCTGCAGTCACCATCTGCAGTGATTTTGGAGCCCCCCAAAATAAAGTTTATGTGTATAATTCAGCCTGAAATAAAGGATGAGCATTCTGATATATGATGCAGCATGGATGAAGCTTGAAGGCACTACGCTGAGTGAAATAAGCCACTCACAAAAATACAACTGCTGTGTGATTCCACTTTTATGAAATACTTGGAGTCCTGGAATTCACTGAGACAGAAAATAGAAGGCAGTAGTTGCCAGAGAGTAGGGGAACGCTGGACTGGAAGCAACACAAGCTGGAATCAAGATTGCCAGGAGAAATATCAATAACCTCAGATATGCAGATGATACCACCCTTATGGCAGAAAGTGAAGAGGAACTAAAAAGCCTCTTGATGAAAGTGAAAGTGGAGAGTGAAAATGTTGGCTTAAAGCTCAACATTCAGAAAATGAAGATCATGGCATCCGGTCCCATCACTTCATGGGAAATAGATGGGGAAACAGTGGAAACAGTGTCAGACTTTATTTTTGGGGGCTCCAAAATCACTGCAGATGGTGATTGCAGCCATGAAATTAAAAGACGCTTACTCCTTGGAAGGAAAGTTATGACCAACCTAGATAGCATATTCAAAAGCAGAGACATTACTTTGCCAACAAAGGTCCATCTAGTCAAGGCTATGGTTTTTCCAGTGGTCATGTATGGATGTGAGAGTTGGACTGTGAAGAAGGCTGAGCGCTGAAGAATTGATGCTTTTGAACTGTGGTGTTGGAGAAGACTCTTGAGAGTCCCTTGGACTGCAAGGAGATCCAATCAGTCCATTCTGAAGGAGATCAGCCCTGGGATTTCTTTGGAGGGAATGATGCTAAAGCTGAAACTCCAGTACTTTGGCCACCTCATGCGAAGAGTTGACTCATCGAAAAAGACTCTGATGCTGGGAGGGATTGGGGGCAGGAGGAGAAGGGGACGACAGAGGATGAGATGGCTGGATGGCATCACTGACTTGATGGACGTGAGTCTGAGTGAACTCCGGGAGTTGGTGATGGACAGGGAGGCCTGGCGTGCTGCGATTCATGGCATTGCAAAGAGTCGGACACGACTGAGCGAATTAACTGAACTGAGGGGAAGGGGAAGTTAGCGTTTAGTTACAAAGTTCCAATTTTACAAGATGAAAAGAGATCCAGGGATAGATGTTTGCACAATATGAACATATTTAATACTATGAACTGTACAGTTAAACATGGTTTAGACGGTAATTGCTCTATGTGTAATTTACCACATACACAAAAACCCCACCACAAGTTCTCTGCCCATGGGCCTGTCTGCAGTGTATACCCTCTGTAGGACACAGTGAAATCCCTAAGGCAAAACTACCCGTATTTTCAGGCAGCCTTCTGGGCTGGAGACCTGGAAAGAGAGTGTCTGTTTTTCACTTACTTGGCTATTATGGCAGGTGTGGTCATCAATCCAATGACCTACTATGAAATTCCACTTCTCCCTTCCACAGTTGTGACCTTTCAAAGGTGCAGAAAAAGAAGACAATCGTCTGCCCTAGAGCCACAGACCCTGGAAGAAGAAAGAAAGGACAGTTTATTGTTCTCCTCCAGGCCAGGCATTCTCTTTTGTAAGCACTGTCTCATTTAACCTTTATTTTATCACCTCAGAGAGTCAGGATCAGCCATCACTCTCACTTGGCAAGTAAGGAAATTGTGGCTCAAAGTTCACAATGTTACCCAAGATCCATAACTAGAAAGCGTCAGGATCTGAATTCTGACTGCATCGATGGATACTGTGTGGCCTGATGAGAGGAGAGCAGACCTGGGCTGTTTGCTTATACGGTACTGCCCTTATGATGCTTAAATACAGTGCTTTTCAAAACTGAATCAAGTATGCATTTCTAATAAGCTCCCAGGGGATATGGAAGGTGCTGGTATCACTTTGACTAGCAAGACTTTAATCTGCACAATTTCCCAAACTTTCTCACTGTCTCAGCAGCTTTTTCTCAGAAACTTAGGTCAAAAGAAATTCTTATTCCATTTTTTGTTAGATCAAAGCACCTTACTAAATATTATGTTCTAGCAGCTGGGTAGCCATTAAGCAATTATGTATATAATAATTGAAGAAAACTATAATATTTTTATTTTATTTTTAAATAAGCACCATTACTTATAAGTGGGATTTATGCCCCTGCCCTGCACAACTTCTCAAACCCTGAGATCATTGTGGACGCCACGACCCTCCTTTCCTATTTCATATTGATCTTTTATGATGCTGGCTTCTTAGGATAGCAACACCCAGCTTCCAAAAGATATGACATCATCAAAAGAAATTCAGTGCACTGTTGAAATTGTGAACTACTGGAATTCATATTTTGCACAGAGACTGACAGATATCAAGCATTGCTGGATTTCCTTTGAAATCTATCCCAAGGCACTCCACAGTTTGGGAACTGTGGCTTTTGGGCAACCTGCCTGTGTTAGAGAACAGCAGCAATCTAACATTGCTAGTCTGTGATAGGAGCTTAGAGACTCTTTCACTAAATCACTGTAAAAGGTTGCCAAGGTCTTGAGGCCTTTTTCTGACTAGAGAGGGGACCACATGAAGTGACCTCTAACATTTCAGATAGAATATCTGTGGTTCTTATGATCTGTACACATGTCTCAGCTCTCCTGTAAGATTAAGCTCTTAGAAGGCAGGGGCTGAGTCTTATTCAGCATCAAACCCCATATCACCTTCCTCATATGTTGTTGTTCAATAAAGACTTTTACAGTAAATGCCTTTTGAAAGTCTCGATCAATTCCCAGGGGGTTGGGGGTGGGGTGGGGTGGATGGAGATTTTATTAATTCTTTTATATCCAAAAAATTTTCAAGTTTGGTAAAAGCATTTTAGTGGCCAGTGTTTCGTCAGTTATTTTATTTTTTTGTATTTTTGGCTGCACTGGGTCTTCGTTGTGGCGCTCCGTCTTTCTCTAGTCACGGAGCATGGGCCCTGGAGCTCGTGGGCTCAGTAGTTGTGGGGTGTGGGCTTCTAGTTGTGGTGCAAACTTAGTTGCCCTGCAGCGTGTGAGATCTTAGTTTTCCAACCAGAGATCGAGCCCACGTCCCCTGCATTGGAAGGAGAATTCTTAACCACTGGACCACCAGGGAAGTCCCCATCAGTAATTTTAAAAGGAGAGACATGTGTACCATGGGATTCCAGAAGGGTGGGAAGGGAAATAGCAATGGAGAAGGACTAGATTCCAGTGGGTTTGGGCAAGTCACTTGATTCCTGTACCTCAATCTCTGTATCTGTTTAATGGGAATCACGACAGCTACTCTCTGCCTATGGAGTAATTGTGAATATTTTAACAGGTGCCGTGTGTGAGTGTGTTTTGTGAGTTAGGCATCCTCGTCATCCCACCACAGTCCTCTCACTGCCCCCTCCACAGAAGAGTGACTACTGCTGTCCACTCTGTCCAGTAAATGCCAGCAGCTTCCCAAAACCATAACCAGGAGTAGAGCTCCCTGCCCAGCGTCACTACTTTAATTACGGGGTTCAGATGTGATCCAGGTAATTGGAGAGCAGTCATTAGGAGAACTCAAGGGGACCCTCAGTCTCTATCCATGTGAGAGGTAACAAATTAGGCATCATAAGTCAATTTATTTCATATTTATGTATCCTTTGAGATAGAATCTTTCACCTTAATTTAAGGAACAGAAGAAAATGGACATCAGCAGAATGTCATTCTTATCCTTTCCTTGGAACAAATCAAAGTGTGGAATGGCTTTCCCTTAAAAATGAAAATTCCAAGCTCAGAACCTGATACTCTTCCTTAAACAATTGAACCATCTTCCAATCTCACCTCAGTATCAAGATGAATCCCTTTGTCCATCCACATAAGTCAGTTGTCCTCCTGTCCCCTAATTAATGAGACCTCAGGGCCCTACTAACTCTCTTTTGGGAATCAGATTCAAGAACATCTGCCAGTGAATCCTCAAAGTGCCCCTTAGGTTTATCGTTCTTCATTATTGATTTTAGCTGTGGTTGCTGTGCTAGGCACGCAGTTGTGCCTGACTGTTTGCAACCCTGTGAATTGTAGCCCACCCTCTGTCCATGTAATTCTCTGGGCAGGAATATTGGATTGGAGTGCCATTCCCTTCTCCAGGGCATCTTCTGGACCCAGGGCTCAAACTCAGGTCTCCTGCACTGCAAGCCACCATTGCCCAAATCCACACAGGTAGTAAGCACTTGTCCTAGAATTGGAATCTAGTCCTTCTCCATTGCTATTTCCCTTCCCACCCTTCTCTTGACTGTTTCAGCCACCAGGGTGGCTCTGATTTTAGCTGTATTGATTATTAAATCTAAAATAGACCAGAAACATTCTGTGGAAATGAAAAACTCTGTGTGTATGGGTGCATTCATCAGAATTATTCAGAGAAATGGAACCAATAACACAGAGACACAGAGAGAGAGGTTTTGAGGAATGCAACTGTGGGGTTTTGCAAATTTGAAATCTGCAGGGCAGGCTGGAAGCCTGTGAATTCAGACAGGGTTTCTGTTTTGCAGTCTTGAAGCCACATTTCTTCTTTGGGAAGCCTCTGTCTTTGTTTTCAGCTCCATCCACTGATTAGACGAGGCCCACCCACATGCTTTACTCAAAGTCTGCACATTTAAATGTGAGTGGCATCTAAAACTTACCCCCTAGTGTATCTAGACTGGTGTTTGACCAAAAAACTGAACATGTTAGCCTATCCAAGTTGACACATAAGTCAAGCATCAGAACTGGTGTCTAAAAATAACTAAGGCCATCCATAACAGCCTAAAAGTGGCTGCTTATTGTAATTCAACTGGTACCACCAGGAGATGAATAAAATCAAGTGGGAGAAAAGACTCAGGATGGAGGAGCTTTCCCAGGCAGCTGTCTTAGGAAAACAAAATACCAGTGTTCCTCCTCCAGCACCCCCTGTCCCTGTTTCCTGGCCCCACACACTGAATGGGAACATCTGGGTAGGTGTGGAAACATCTGCACTGGTGTGTTCACTGCAAGGCAATCAATCTTTGGGTGGATGCACCTTTTTCATCAACATTTCCTCCTCCAGTGGGGCGAGTCCTTTCTGGATAACACTGCTTTATCCGATCCAGAGGAGGGTTGGAGCTCTGGTGAAATAAACAATGCAAAATGGTCACTCAGGGAAAGTAATGCCCTTCTACTCCCCACCCCACCTCCTCTCCCCCCTCAGCCATAACATGGGTTAGATCAGCTTAGTGGGAAGAGGCTAACTTGTTGGAAGGTTGACCAATACCTGGAGTATTGTGAAAAAGGTACCCCTGGAAATATTTTGGCTGCTTATTGAAAAATGTAATTCCCTCTCCCCATCTCCCCCAAAATGTTGTGCTTGGTTGTACTAGGAGGTGATTTCTTCATTACAAAATATGTATTTACTTATTTTTGGCTGTGCGGGTCTTTGTGGCTGCAAGGACTTTTCTCTAATTGTGGTGAGCAGGGGCTACTGTACTTGTGGTGTGAGGTTTTCTCAATGTAGTAGCTTCTCTCGCTGTGGAACACAGGCTCTAGGGTGCACGGGCTTCAGTAGCTGTGGCACATGGCTCAGTAGTTGTGGTTCCCAGGCTCTAGAGCACAAGCTCAGTAGGTGTGGCACACAGAATTATTTGCTCCACGGCACGTGGGATCCTCCTAGCCCAGGAATCAAACCCATGTCTCCTGTATTGGCAGGCGGATTCTTTACCACTGAGCCACCAGGGAAGCCCCTAGGAGGTGATTTCTAGCCAGTGACTGGATGGTACTTCTGAGAAGAGCTAAAGGAACCCACCCATTGGTCCTCAGGCTCCCTTTCCATCCTTAAGGTCCTACAGGTTCCAGTGAGCTTAGCTTGCGAGCTGTGGTTCCTGATGTCCTTAACTGCCTCCCTTAGGCACTGATGTCCTGTCCACCCCCAGCATGCAGTGAAACACAAACCACACGGTGTCATCTTGTTCTGTAGTGCCATTCCACGGCTGACGGTCGAGGGGATGATGAAGGTCCACGTCCTGTACATGGTCTGCAAAGCCCTCCATGGTCTGCCTCCATATTGTTTTCTCATCTTATTCTCCCTAATCTTCCATTTTCTGGTCTAGTTAGATTTTCTGACCTGCCAGGAGATTTGGGGGTCTCCTTTATTAATGTTGCTTCCTCCCTCCCTCTGCAGTGTCATTTTCTTTTTCTGTCCATCCTTTGTGGGGTTTCTTTGGCTGGTGAAGGGGCTGAAAAGGAAGTAGAGTAAAGGGAACAGAGCTGGGATTGGAGAGCAGTGATCCTGAATTGTTTTGCTTGAGCTGAAAGAATGATGTGTGTGGGTATGTGTGTGTGTGTTGAGTGTGCACTTGTGCACACACACACGTGAGTTTGTGCAGCACAGTATCTGTTGGTGAACCACCTAACTGATGTAAACAAGGTCTTGGACACCAAGAGGAAAGTGATGGGAAAGAGGTGAACTAAGATTGGGTAAATGTCTAGGGAAACCAGAGGCTTTAAATCCATTATCTGAACTATTTGTCACATCAACCTGGAAAGATGGTATAGCCCAGCTGTTTTTACAGATAAAGACACTGAAGCTAAGAGAGTTAGAGAAACTTGCCACATAAGCAAAGCTAGTAAATGACTGAGTGGTTAGTGATACCCCACAAGTCTGGTTCCAAAGCTCCTCATTGTACCACACACCCTCCCCAGATGTGCATTTGTACTCTCAAATAATGTTTGGATGCTCTCTATTTAGAAAGTCCTGAGGACAGTTTAAAACACGTTGTTTCCCAAAGGTGACACAATCAGAGAAACAGGTCTCGTGTATCATCAGGGAAGCCCCGTGGCTCAGTGTTAATCCACCTGCAACACAGGAGCCTTGGGAGACACAGGTTCGATCCCTGGGCTGGGAAGATCCTTTGGATCAGGAAATGGCAACCCACTCTGGTATTCTTGCCTGAAGAATCCCATGGACAGAGGAGCCTGGCGGGCTATAGTCCATGGGATCGCAAAGAGTCGAACACAACTCAGAAACTGGTGGATCCTGGATTACATGGAGATGATCTCCTGAGATCCAAGCCCAAGCAACCTTCACTTTCCAGATCCTTTTTTTCTCACTGGACTGAGCATAACATGGACCTGGCCTCCTGTCAACAATCTGGGTGGGAATCATCTGGGTGGTAGCCCTGTCAACACTCTTGCTGTGAGCAGTTCTCCTCCAATGGAAAGAGGGATGTCACCTACTGAGTGCTTTAGATTCAAAATCTGCCAGCATCTATGAGATTAAATTTACTACTATTGTTCAGTTTAAAAAGTATCCTGCAACAGGGAAAATGTTCAAAACTACAAAACTTATCATACCCCTTTCTCTCACTGGTTGGGTCCTCAACAAGTGCCTACTCTGGGCAGCCTTGTGCTGTATCAGGAGTTGAGTTTTTATGAAGTTTGTCATTCTTGCCAGAGCAAATCTTTTGAGACTGAACAAATAGAATCCACTGAACCCAAGGTAACCCCAGAGAAGACATGTCACTGTGTCATATTTCTAAGAAAGGCTCCCTGGAAACTTACTTGTACAGTGCAATGAAGACAGAAAATTCACTTTTGTCTTTCCTTCACATATGTTTTTATTTATTTACTTATTTGGCTGTGCCAGGTCTTAGTTGCAGCATTGTGGAAACTGCAATTTGTTGCAGCACATGAACTTAGTTACCGCATGGGATATCTAGTTCCCTGATCAGAGATCAAACCTGGACCCTCTGCATTGGGAGTGTGGAGTTTTAGCCATCACAGTCAGCCACTGGACCACCGGGGAAGTCTCCACATATGTTTTTTACATTTAATCCTCACCAAAGCCTAACAAAGTCTGTATTTATCGGGTTTTTTTTTCCTAGTGAAGAAGCAAGACGCCAAGGAAGTAAAGACTCAAGTCTTAGGTCAAATGTCAAGGCAGTGATGTGGTGCCTGACACTGAGCTAAGTCCACCTGATCACAAGCACAAACCACAGGCTCTAGATGGGAAAGATTTATCCCCATAGGAGATGGAATAGTCTTTTAGGTCCATCCCTCTGTTTTCATTTAGGTGTCCTTAGATCTGGACACCTAAGTATTAAATGAACAAATAAAATCCACTGAACTCAAGGTAACTCCACACTCCCAATGCAGGGGGCCCGGGTTTGATCTCTGGCCAGGGAGCTAGATATCCCATACTGCAACTAAGAGTTCATGTGCTACAGTGAACACTGAAGATTTCACAACGTCGCAGCTAAGACCTGGCACAGCCAAATAAATAAATTAAATAAATCAATACTGACACCTAGTATTTCAAATGTTAGATTGAAATACTCTCTATTTTCCAAATTTTACCTTCTCTGTGAAATCTAAGATGCTCCTGGCAGCACTTAGCACCCCCTCCCCCCAAGTCTTCTGGGCTCTGGCACTGACATTTATTTAGCACTGAACTTAGTAGGTCAGTATTATGCAGTATTATCATACAGTATTATGTGTGGTACTTGGGGGTGGTTCCCTCCCAGATGGTGTAAGCTCAGGGAAGCCTGAGACTGTGTCTGATTCTATCTCTGAAACTCCAGAGCTCAGAAAACAATTGATGGTCCACATGCACCTGAATTAATATAAATTACCAAGCACCAGAACAGAAAATTGACATGGATTGTGAAATAACTGCCAAATAACACTGTTAAAAAACAGAACCAGATAAAAGCAATGCCACATCTCTCTATTTGGTTGGCCTAGGATGACCCTTATTAACAAATGGGAGAAAGAGGTTGGTGGCCCCACATGCCTTAGGAGATATTCACCCAACAGAGAAGTGCTGGCTTATTTCCTTTCCCAGAGGACAGGTGGCAGCTCCAGGCTCTCCTGGGCCACTGGCTGTAGGATTAGTGCCAAAAATTCTTGTCCATCGTGGCCTGAGAGACTGAGTACAAGACCATTCCAGAGAACATCAGCCCGACTGAGGACTTAACCCCTGTGATGGTCTCTACAATTTCAGTGGTTATGAGCCAGGCAAAATGCCAGGACCTGGAATGTTAAATGGATTGATTGCATGTGCTCAGTGTGTGTGCTAAGTTGTGCTCAGTTGTGTCTGACTCTTTGTGACCCCATGGACTACAGCCTACCAGGCTTTTCTATCCATGGAATTTTCCAGGCAAGAATACTGGAGTGGGTTGTCATTTCCTTCTCTAGGGGATCTTCCCAATCCAGGGATTGAACCCATGTCTCTTGAGCCTCCTGCATTGGCCAGGGGCTTCTTTACCACTTCACCACGCAGGAAGCAATTGGTTATATACACATCTTTAGTTGTAATCTCAAAAAAATTTTTTTACAGCATTCACTTACAAGAAACATAGGTCTTGAATCTGTTTGCATTTGGACAAGTCACTTTCTGTCTCTGTCCCTCAGTTTCCTTCTCCATAAAATGAAGAGATAAAATGCATCAAGGACCTTAAAAACATGCACGCTATTTGTCTCAGAAATTCTACTTCTATGCCTCTTACCTGAGGAAATGATCAGAAATATTTTTGTAACAAAGTGCACATCATTATGGAGAAACTGAAAAATAGCTAAGGTCCATTATTAGGGTCAAGTGAATCACGATGCTTTCATTGAATGGAATATGTGCAGCTATTTAAAAGGAGAAGTGAAAGGCATGTGTGATAGAATAACTGAATGCTCATAATAGAGCTTATCAGTGCCTTTCAGCAAAAGACCAACAGAAACTCACTTGTAGCTGGACAAGTCAGGCTTATCACTCATCATGGTGAAGGGGCACACCCACAGGTAACTGCCGGGCATCTCAGCATCAATATCAGGAGCTGCTTTCTATTTGTTTCTCAATTGCTAATTCTAAAAGCATAATATAAAATATAATACAAGGAGTCTTATTTTTAACTTTGTGAAAGCCATGTGAAATATTCACCACGTGGGTTCTATCATCAAATTAATGAAGTGGGAATAAACATAATTTGTTTTTCCCCTCACTTTTCAGGATTTCTCTTTTTCTCTCTCCCATAAATCAGAGGTTGCTTCTATAAGAAAAATTTTGATCTGCAATAGGAAGTGTGCATTATACACTCAGTAAAAACAGATAAAGGGAAAATATTGACCCTGATGATCTTCAGTCCTTTATATTAAACTTTCATTTTAAGATCACTGTGAATTCATGTGAAGTTGTAAGAAGTGATATGGGAGAGATTTCACATACTCTTTACCCCGTTTCCCCCAACAGGTAACATTTTGCATAACTATAGTATATTATCATGCCAGGAAATGGAAGCAATCCAGTCCCTTTTGACACAGAGAAGTGGGACATAGATAAGGTAGAGCGCATCAGATGGCAGAGCAGGAGAAATTATAAGTCATTTCTCTCTGTAGCCCTTGGGTTCAGGTGGTTCACTAAACCAGTTAGACTTGGAAAAGTAAAAAGCAGTAAAATGGTGATTCAGTAGGGACACTGGCTTCTTCCTCTAAACCTGATGCTAAAGAGGCCACAGAATGAATAAAAAGGTAGAAGAACCTGAGAAAGCAATGCAAACATGGCGAGAACCCCTGCGAGAGACTGATGATAGGTACCGGGTTGGTGTGTAGATCTGTGTCTCTGTATTTGGAGGTTGGGAACGGATGGGAGCAGCTAGAGAGACCAGGATGCTGTGGATGGATGAGAATAAGCTAGAGAAAAGCCTCTATGTTGCATCTTTTTTTCTCCTGCCCTCCCACCCCATTATCCTGTATAAATTCTTACTCTGTGACCATTTTGTGGCAACCAAAAATCTGATGTGGATTTTGATGTGGAGCTCTCTTGATCCAGAACTCTGATGTAGAGCTCTCTTGATCACAGAGCTCCGTGATCAAGCCTGGCCAAGACAAGGTACAGGAAACAACAGGTATAGATGGACCTGCTGCTCCCGCTAGTCCTCCTTTCCCAGGTGTGCCCACTGGTCCCCAGAGTGGCTCATTACATGTGGGTGGGGCACACAGCTCCTGCATAAGGGGATTTCCTTGAGGCCCAGAGTCCCTTGGGGTGGGCTAACTCACAGAAGTCAAGAACAGAGGACCCCCACCTCCCCAGGCAGGTCCTTCCAATTGCCAAAATCATCAGGAGGGGACCAAATTAGGCTTACGTTTAACTTGTTCCTCAGGTACAAGTTTGTAGCTAAGGAAGCAGTTATATCGCAGGAAATATGAGTTTGCACACAGTAAAAGAAGAAGACACCAGAGGAAGGTAAGCATACAGGCATCAGGCTGGTAAACTCACAGAGATGAAGCATATCTACTGGACTAGGTAGAAGATTTTTAAAATAAGCTCATAAAGGAAGAGGATATTAGTATGAAGCAGGAGCAAGCAGTTATCATAGTGTGTGGTCTAGCATCTCAGCAGGTGTTCACATAAGGGATGATGTTTCCTAGCTAGAGCTTGCCCAAACTTTGCTGGAAATCTATGAAATCTCATTCTGTGGTTATTCAACCTCTAGCATTTAACCTGAAGTTCCTAAACTCTTTGCAACATGTGGATGCTAAGATATATTCCAACTTAAAAGTCTTCACCCCATGTCCTCCATCTGACTGCTTGCATGGTTGATTCTACTTCCAACCACAGCCTCCTAATATCTTAACTTCCAAACCTGCATTGCCCAATACTGTAGCCACTACCCATATGTGACTATTTAAATACATCAAAATTAAATAAAATTAATCATTGTATTCCACAGTTTCACTAGACACATTTCAAGCGCTCAGTTGGCACAAGGGGCTTCCCAGGTGGTACTAGTGGTAAAGAACCCATCTGCCAGTGCAGGAGACATAAGAGACCTGAGTTCCAATTCTGGGTCAGGAAGATCCCCTGGAGGAGGACATGGCAACCCACCCACTCCAGTATTCTTGCCTAGAGAATCCCTATGGACAGAGGAGCCTGGAGGGCTGTAGTTCATGGGGTCACAAAGAGCTGGACATGACTGAAATGACTTAACACACACACACGCCTACCATATTGGACAGCACAGACCACGAACATTCCATCATCGCAGGGAGTTCTATTGTTCAGTCCCATTTCAAATAGTTGAGTATTATTTCCTAATTTGAGTATCATGGTAAAAGACCCCTATTGACATCCTATCATCTGTAGATGAGAAACAGGATCTTTGCTCTAGAATTCTCTTTCTGTTGGCTTCTCCTGCTTCTTTCAGTCAGGATTGAGATTGTAATGAAAAGGACCCCAGAATGGTCTGCCTCTTGACAAGCTACTATGTACTTGACTTTTTGGTTAAATATTTTGGGTTGAGATTTATATGCATACACTCATATGCACATAAAAGCATTCTTGTTGGATTCTTTTAACCTCTTGGGATAGACCAAGAATACTCTTTTCTCTCTAAAATTAGTACCTGTGCCTGATAGAATTTTTTTTTTTTTCTGGAGAGGCAGGGTTTGGTAAAGTTAAGCATTGATTCTCTGTAATTCCACTACATCTGAAACAGTGGTTTAAAGTAGTAAAAAGGATAAATATTTGTACTGTTGGCAAATGAACATTGCTCTGTCACCAAATACCCAAATGGAGGGGAAAAAAATTAAAACTTCCTTTCTGCTTTGGGTCGTTAGAGCAAAGCTCTAGGAGGGGATTTATAACTACACAGTTACAAATTATGAATGTGCATTTATTCAAGAACTACACCCTGTTGATTTGCTATTTAGTTTTTTTATTGCTGGCTTTTTGCTTTGCTCTATAGGAGAGCGACTGCAGATTTGGCCGCTGCTCAGACTGAGGAGTCGCCAGGGACGTTGTTCCTATTCAGAAATGCATGGGGTATATCAAAGACGGAGCTTGCAAACTTGTATATTAAAACCCATACATTACCAGCACAATGAAAACCCTCATCCCACTCCAAGTGGGAGGCCTGGGGCTGAGTGTGAATGGAGGGCTTTCACATTGGAGGCAGCTGAAGGAATGCTTGGCCTCCCTAATTATCTAATTACAGGGCTTCTGACCCTGCTTGGCAAAGTCCTATGAGTTCCTTAAAGACCACCAAGGGAAGTGATAGGGAAGAGAAAGGAAGGAGGGGAGAAACATGGGGCTTCCCGCTAACACGCTACCCACTTAGTGCGTCACGTTCTACCTGTTCTATGTACTGGCCTTCTCCATATGATTTCCCTTCAACAAAAGCATCCCCCCAGTTGGTACAATGGATAAAAATCTGCCTTGCAATGCAGGTTACACAGGTTCGATCCCGGGTCTGGGAAGATTCCACATGGTGTGGAGCAACTAAGCCCATGGCCACAACTACTGAGCCCATGTGCTGCAACTACTGAAGCCTTTACTCTAAAGTCTTGTTCCTGCAACCAGAGAAGCCACAGCAATGAGAAGCCCACACCCCACAACCAAGAGTAGCCCCCACTTGCTTCAACTGGAGAAAGCCCACGCAAAGCAACAAAGATCCAGCACAACCAAGAAACTAAATATATAAAATTTTAAAAAGAAAAAAAAATCATCCCCAAACACTGGATAATGGAAGCATGACACTTTTCTTTTAAAAAATTTTTATTTATTTTTATTTATTTATTTTAATTGGAGGCTAATTACTTTACAATATTTTGGTGTTTTTTTTGCCGTACATTGACATGAATCAGCCATGGGTGTACATGTGTTCCCCACCCTGAACCCCCCTCCCATCTCCCTCCACATCCCATCCCTCAGGGTCATCCCAGTGCACCAGCCCTGAACACCCTGTCTCATGCGTCAAACCTGGACTGGCGATCTATTTCACATATGATAATATACATATTTCAATGCTATTCTCTCAAATCATCCCACCTTCACCTTCTCCCACAGAGTCCAAAAGTCTGTTCTATACATCTGTGTCTCTTTTGCTGTCTCACATATAGGGTCATCATTACCATCTTTCTAAATTTCACATATACACGTTAGTACACTGTATTGGTGTTTTTCTTTCTGGCTTACTTCACTCTGTATAATAGGCTCCAGTTTCATCCACCTCATTAGAACTGATTCAAATGCATTCTTTTTGATGGCTGAGTAATATTCCATTGTGTATATGTACCACAGCTTTCTTATCCATTCGTCTGCTGATGGACATCTAGGTTGCTTCCTTGTCCTGGGCTAGGTTGCTTCCTTGTCCTGGGTATTATAAACAGTTCTGGGATGAACATTGGGGTACATGTGTCTTTTTCAATTCTGGTTTCCTTGGTGTTTATGCCCAGCAGTGGGATTGCTGGGTCATATGGTAGTCCTATTTACAGTTTTTTAAGGAATCTCTGCACTGTTCTCCATAGTAGCTGAACTAGTTTGCATTCCCACCAACAGTGTAAGAGGGTTCCCTTTTCTCCACACCATCTCCAGCACTTATTGCTTGTAGACTTTTTGATAGCAGCCATTCTGACTGGCGTGAGATGGTACCTCATTGTGGTTTTTATTTGCATTTCTCTGATAATGAGTGATGTTGAGCATCTTTTCATGTGTTTGTTAGCCATCTGTATGTCTTCTTTGGAGAAATGTCTGTTTAGTTCTTTGGCCCATTTTTTTTTATTGAGTCGCTTATTTTTCTGGAATTGAGCTGCAGGAGTTGCTTGTATATTTTTGAGATTAATTCTTTGTCAGTTGGGAAGCATGCCACTTTTCTATGGGATTAAGGGGCTTAGGGAGAGCAGGATAGGCCATGGTACTTGTTTTCTTTCTGAGCAGATGCCTTAGAGCAATGGGTGTTGGCTGGTATGCCTCAAGCCCTTCCTATGCGTGATGGTTTGTTTCAATGAATGTGAGATTCATTCTTGTTCCAACTACTGTCTGTAGGATAGGGAGGGAGAGCAACATGTGACTGGGGAGAGGATGGAGGAAACGGATCAAGGAAAGATCTGTGTTTCCTGGCACATGTGAGACCCTGGCATCAAGAGATTATAATAGTGCTGACCAGGGGAGGAAGAGTTGTGCCAGTCACTCAGCAGTGAAGGACAACCTCGTCAGCATGAGAAGAACTGTGGGAAGTCTTCCTTTTTGAACTTCCTGAAATAGGTATTCTTGTGTTATTAATGTTCATCTTTTAATTCCAGCAATCAGTTTTAAATTTCAGGACTCTCACTAGCATGTATCCTCTTGATTGCTGAAGGTAGCTGGGAGCCTCAGAATGTTCAGGGGGAAGGCAATGCCAGGCTGCCATAAGGAAGCCTTTCTGGTAAGATGTTAGAGAAATCACAGAAAAGAGGACTCAGATATTTAAGATTCCAGAACCTACATCTACCACTGGGCTCAGCCTCTCCCCCACTCCACATCCTCCCCCACCTTATCCCCCGATTTCACACACCTTTCCAACTACTGTCTTCTAATCTGACTTTGTGTACATCATTAGTGCTGTTCAGCAGCCCCAAGCTGATAATTGAGGATCAGTTTGGTATAAAAACTCTGGTTATAGAACCTCAGGAGGGGCACAATCTTGACTCTACTTACACCAGAGAGCATTTCAGACACTTTCCTTCTAAGGTGATCCCAGGACCCATGAGAAGCCCGTAGGAGCTACCCTGGGTGCCTGGCAGCTAGGAGCTGCAGAAGGTTGCACACAGCAGTCATTCTTCCATACCCAACTGCCAGGACCACAGCACACATGAGTACAGAGGCCTGAATTCCCATCCTGGCTCCTCCTCTATGTCAATTTCCTTGGTTGTTTAGTTTTCTTATAATTGCTTTTGAGGATCAAATGGGATGATAGAGGAAAATGAACACATACGAGGGCACAGAGCACACTCTTCTTTTCATTAAGGACATTATTTAAGTAGTGACTAAATAATACATTTTGCATGTTTTTCTGAAGTTCTAACACTTAATTGCAAGGACATGAAAATTTGTGGTTCACTGTTTTTCATTCAACTCTCAAAGCTCACATTTGGCACCAGATTGGAAGAGTGATGTTGGTTTGGTTGAGCCCAATTATCTTCCATTTTCTGCTGCTTCTCAACAAGTCTCCTGAAAGATGAGGAATCTTATCTTGGAGGAAGGACATGCTACTGCAAGTTAGGAAATAACCTATCCTTCTCTTATTGAGAAAGGCAAGTTGGTATCTTGGATTTCTCAATGGCATGACTCATTTCAAATACTACATTATTTCCCCTATGAATACAGATATCTGTGGAGAGTCTCCTGCCTTGAGTTTTTGGGTCAGGGATTATGGTCCTTACCATGTTCTGAACTGCTATAGAGATGATACTTTCAAACCATCCTAGACACAAGTCAGGAGGTCTTCTCGCCCCTGTCCAGAAGGAGACGCTCAAGTCTGGGCATGGATGCCCAGCCCCTTCCCCCTGCTTCCTTGGGAAGCAGGCAATTTTTCCACCGCTCCATTCTTCTTCAAGTCCAATGTCATGTTTTGCTGTGGCAGCTACACTCCTGGTTGACTCTTCAGAATAAAGCAATTTATTTGGCAAAACAAAGAAAAAACAAAGGCAATCCTGTGTTCAGGAGGAGGAGATTTTTAGTCCATCTGTTTCCTGTGCATTCATTCACTGCCTTGGGGAGTTTTCTGAGTAACTCACACTTAGAAACTACAAGTTTTAAGGGAGCTTCGTTCACACTAGATTACAGAGAGTCTACATATTCATCCTGTAGCTAGGGAAAGTAATTGCTCCATCAACCTACTCTCACGGCCACATGCCATCTCAGTGTATCCTTGTTTTAAGAAAACAGTATGGACAACACAGGCTAGGGAGGGAAAATTCATTTAACGGTGTTTAAAAGGAAACTCTGCTTGAGTCCTTTGTGGTCCTATCCACATCTTGTCAGCATCCGCCTCTGCCTTTCCAGGTGATAATTAGGCATTGGAAGCTGGCTATGTGAACTCATCACAGATTCAATCGACATGAGTTTGAGCAAGCTCGGGAGTTGGTGATGGACAGGGATGCCTGGCATGCTGCAATCCACGGGGTGGCAAAGAGTCGGACACAACTGAGCAACTAAACTGAACTGTGTGAACTCAGAAAGCAGCTTTTAAAGAAGATCTGGATAAATGAAGACACCAGTGCTGTGTGGGTTTTGTGAAAGACAGCTGAGGGTTTCCTGTCTAGTCCCTCCTCCTCTCAGGCAGCCTGGGCTTGGGATAGATGCCTTCAGAGTGAACAAAAGGCCAACTGATTTACCAATTCTGTTGGGATTGCCTTTAATTTGGGCCTTCTTTCTGAATAGGCTACCATGTAATGCTCCTATTTTCTTAATATGACAATTATTTAGCTGGAAGGAAGTTATTCAAAATGTGTTGAAAACAACTTTAATCCGAATGTAACTGTAATCATTAAACTTCTAATTTACCTGCTCAGAAAAGGGCCACGTGCATCAAGGGAAGTGAGGGAGACTTGGCTTCAATCCAAATCGCCCAGTGACATCCGTAGTTGCTGAGATGTTCTGACTAGCATTGTCCCTCACCATTTCTGTGAGTGCTTCTTTGAGGCTGGGAGTGTTACAAAGACCATCTTCCTGGAAAGAGGAGGACTAGTCTTTCAGTTAAGGGGACCGGATCTCCCTCTTGAAGTACTTCTTCAGAGGCTGTGATAAAGTCCACATAATTGCTACTGACTTAAATACCAGGCAATGGGGATTTGGCAACAGAAAAGGTACAGTCCATATTCTGAATACATCTTAAAACTATCCTGTTACAGATGAATAGAGTTGTTATTAATACCTTATGTAATTCTCAGACTGTGAAGGTATAGTGGGGATTATTGCCTTCATTTTCAAGATAAAGAGACAGACTCAGAGAATTCTAAGGTCTTGCTCAATGTTGCACATTCAGGGCAAGAACTCAAGTCCTTTGTCTCTACAATTGCCAGTCTACTTTCCACCACATTCCAGGAAGTCAGAAACTAGGAGGGCTTTTCTGAGCACCTGCGAGTTTATTGAGCACACCCTGTGGGCATGGCTTCAGGTATGCCAGGCATGTACAGAGAAGCTGACAGGATGATAGTTCATCTGTGTTTTCTTACTAAGAATCCCTTGGTGCTGATATAATCCTATTTATCTAATACCTGTAATTGCATGTTGCTTTTGAAAGATGTTATGGTGGCTTGTTTCACCACTTATGCTTCAACTGGCATCCTGGCCGCAATTTTATTCCCCTCCTCCCAAAGCTGTGAAAGTGGAGTGACTACTGGGATCAAAGAGGGAGAGATCCTTAGGGACTCAAAGTAGGGATCATCACCAGGGGTTCCAGACTCAAATGTGAAGGCTGGAGGGTGAAGTCAGAGGGAGAAATACATGTGGTGGGGCAGATGGTGAGCTGGAGAATGTATTTTCTCCTAAAAGGACTGGTGCTTAGCACCCACTGACAGTCACTGTGCTTCTAAATCAGGCTCAGGTGGCCAGATCTTGAGGTGTTTTTTCAAGAGAATCTGGAAATCTAGGATTTTATGTAAATTCTCCTGATTGGATTATTAAATATTAATGGTTGGTTGAAACATTTTAAAACCTCTGTGAGTTAAAAACAAACATGACAATTCTCAAGTCTCTCTTGCAACCTCTTCTTCCTGTGAAAAAAAATAGGATATTTTAGGAAAAATGTGCACAGAGATGCATCCTGTTACCAGAAGCATCTTTATTACTAGCAGGGTCCTGCATCTTTTCCATGTTTGTGAGAAGGACAGAAAGACAAAAAGGATTAACAAACTGATAGAGTCAGTGTTGGAGAAGGCAATGGCACCCCACTCCAGTACTCTTGCCTGGAAAATCCCATGGACGGAGGAGCCTGGTAGGCTGCAGTCCATGGGGTCTCGAAGAGTAGGACACAACTGAGCGACTTCACTTTCACTTTTCACTTTCATGCATTGGAGAAGGAAATGGCAACCCACTCCAGTGTTCTTGCCTGGAGAATCCCAGGGACAGGGGAGCCTGGTGGGCTGCCGTCTATGGGGTCGCACAGAGTCGGACACGACTGAAGCGACTTAGCAGCAGCAGCAGAGTCAGAGTGTAAACAAAGCTTCCAAATGATTGCTTTCAGCCAGCATCTCTTTGAATATCCACCCTAATACCTTTGAATAATACCTTTCATCTTTCCTCATGTCCATCACCCAGAGGATGAGGCCCTTGGGCAGAAAGCCTTTCCACCGCATCCACAGACTGCAGGCTGCCACCAGGGTTATGCATAGACTCCTGCTTACTAGCCAGCACTACACCTTCCCCTCTCACCCATGAAAGCTCACTGGGGTCTAAACAAGTGAGACTGCCAGAAGTACAGGAATGGCCTCCCATTGATCTTATTTAACTTTTTAAAAAGTAAATTCATCGTGAATATTGGTCTTCTACCTATCGTTAGTAAAGGTTCATTTGTGACACAACACACAAAATTTCAGGTCAACATGGTTAAGTTTTAAAAAAATAACTAGGGTATATTGCTAAGCTCTCCAGATAGATGAACACTCTCTATGCGTGGTGTTTTCAGCCAAGGCATGGTTGCCTAGGTTGACTCTCCCAGCTCACATACTACTTACACCCTAAGGGGTATCAGTTACAAGGCTCTTAGTTAGGTATGTAAGCAGAGACACTTGGACTCTTGAGAGAGGATAAAAGAGATAAAAGACTATGTTCTCCAAAGCAATCAGTGGGTTAGAACCCAAACATTCTCTTCCCTAATTGGCACGAGGGAACCCCCACTTGAACTGGTGCTGAATGATGTGAAGTCAAGTCCATGCGGCAGCACAAACCAAAAAATATACAGTTCCCCTGTTATCCATGTTCTTTGCTCCATGAACTGATGCAGGGGCTGAGCACTAAAGCTTTCCCTATTATCTACTGAGTTTAAGATGGTCTGCTTTCTTTCCACTTTTCATCAGAAAAATGAAAATTCAAGCAGTGGGATTGAAACTAGATCTAAGAAAGAAGAGACAAAGAGGTGACTAGCGATCTGATATAGTGTACCTCCTGGGGAAAAGGTGCCTGGATGTTAAAGGTGGACTATGACAAAATGAGAGCAGACACAAGCCTATTTTTTGCTAGATTGCCATAGGAAACCAATCTAACCTATTTACAAGTGGTCTCAGGGGAAATATCTTTAAATAGCTATCTTGTCACCATCTTTTTCATCATCTTCCACGATCACTTTGGGTCTCTCGTCCCTGAGAAGTGTCACACCTGAAAAACAAAGCACATCTGCAATTAAGTGCCTCTAATTAAAATAGTAGATGACTTTACAGCACAGACAGTCCACAGGAGCATGGCAACCCCGAAAAGTTTTAGTGGCTGCAAAGCTAACTGCTAAAGATGCCAACAGAGAGAGAGAGAGAGCGCTGAGTGGCCTTATTTGGCTTTCCCAGAGGAGCTGTGGCTCAATGAGAATACTGCTCTGGTTAGAAGAGATGCTCAGCCTGGGAGCCACAGGCAACCTTCACCCCCTTCTCTACATTCTGCAATTATGCTTGCAGCAGTTAGGATGGAAAACGTACAAATTTGGGAGTCTAACCGCTTTGGATTTCTCATTCTACCACTCACTTAATCTGTACTGGGCCAGGTTACACTTTCAGACTGAAATTTTCTTGTATATAAAATGAGGGCATTAATACTTATATTAAGGGTTATGGTGACAATTAGATAAGAAGTATGAAATAATGCTTAGCCCAGTGCTGTACCTGTGAGCAACTTAGTGTTTCCTTTGCTTGCACAATTTGCTAGTTTATTTTCCCTTAGAAAAGAACTGGTAAACCTCACGAAGTCAAACTACACATATTTTACTAACATCTGGGGAAAATACTGAACTGAGACTCTGAGCGTGCCATTTCCGAATGTCAGTGCTAGTAGATTGATAAAGTTCATGTGGTTTAGAGCAAAATGAGAAAATAAGAAAAATGCAGTGAATTTTTTCATACAGCTCTATGGCTCTAGTTTAAAAAATTGTCCTTATTTTAAAACAATTCTTTCTCTTCTTTAAGGGATCAAAATATTCTTTCTTTTATGAAGTTTTAGGGATATTCGATGGCTGTATTTTCAGCATCCTCACTAGGCAAAGCTCAAAGTTGTGATCCCTCTTTTAGACTCCACAATATCTTGCTTTAAAAGTTTACTGATCTGTGGAATTTAGAAGCCTGAGAACCATTTTCTGGACTGGTCAACCCAGAAAAGGCCATTCAAGGTCTGGGTGGTTCTGCTCATCCTGTGAGTTATGAAATGGAATCATTTTAATAAAAGGAAAAGGAGCTGTGATCCAAGACCAGTCCTCCATGCTTTCTATCATCTCACTCCATCTATCAGCTTTGTTTTCCCACCACTGCCTTGCACAATCTCCCACCCCTTTCTGTAATTAGAGACCTTTCCATTCATGAAGCATTTCATAAAGATCTAAACTTAAGGGAGGAAAGCTGTGCACCACAAGAGGCCTTTTTACAACACTGGACTCCATTCAACAGTGGCAAATTAATGAAAACTGTGCTTTGATCTTAATGACTATTCGTTTGATTCAGTCACTAGTTTGTTTATATGGGTTCCTTACCAATTAGCTGATATTTATTGGAGGAGAAAAACAATTTCAGGAGTCTGGTTGAAACTAAGGCTTTTGTATAAATCACTTATGAAACACAGTGGGAGATATTTTCTCTTATATCAGCCACACAGAAGTTTGAATTTTTATTTGGAATGTATGCTCTCTTGGTAAGAGAACATAGAGTTAGCCATGCTGAGTTCCCAAGTATCCCATCCTTCTTGCCTTGATATTTCTTCACATTAATCCAATTTTGGGTAGATTCAAAGTGGACAGACAGTTCAGTCACTCAGTCATGTCTGACTCTTTGCGACCTCATGAACTGTAGCACTCCAGGCTTCCCTGTCCATCACCAACTCCCAGAGCATGCTCAAACTCATGTCCATTGAGTTGGTGATGCCATCCAACGATCTCATCCTCTGTCGTCCCCTTCTCCTGCCTTCAATCTTTCCCAGCATCAGGGTCTTTTCAAATGAGTCAGATCTTTCCATCAGGTGGCCAAAGTATTGGAGTTTCAGCTTCAGCATCAGTCCTTCCAATGAACACCCACGACTGATTTCCTTTAGGATGGACTGGTTGGATCTCCTTGCAGTCCCAGGGACTCACAAGAGTCTTCTCCAACACCATAGTTCAAAAGCATCAATTCTTTGGTGCTCAGCTTTCTTTATGGTCCAACTCTTACATCCATACATGACTACTAGAAAAACCATAGCTTTGACTAGATGGAACTCTGTGGGCAAAGTAATGTCTCTGCTTTTTAGTATGTTGTCTAGGTTGGTCACAGCTTTCTTCCAAGGAGCAAGAGTCTTTTAATTTCATGGCTGCAATCACCATCTGCAGTGATTTTGGAGCCCCCAAAATAAAAGTCTCTCACTATTTCCTTTGTTTCCCCATCTATTTCCCATGAAGTGATGAGACCAGAGGCCATGATCTTTGTTTTCTGTTGAGCTTTAAGTCAACTTTTGCATTCTCCTCTTTCACTTTCATCAAGAGGCTCTTTAGTTCTTCGCTTTCTGCCATAAAGGTGGTGTCATCTGCATACCTGAGGTTATTGATATTTCTCCCACCAATCTTGACTCTAGCTGTGCTTCATCCAGTCCAGCGTTTCTCATGATGTACTCTGCATATAAGTTAAATAAGCATAGTGACAATATAAGCCTTGACATACTCCTTTCCCTATTTGGAACCAGTCTGTTGTTCCATGTCCAGTTCTAACTATTGCTTCTTGACTTGCATGCAAATTTCTCAGGAAGTAGGTCAGGTGGTCTGGTATTCCCATCTCTTTAAGAATTTTTCACAGATTGTTGTGATCCACACAGTCAAAGGGTTTGGCATAGCCAATAAAGCAGAAATAGATGTTTTTCTGGAACTCTCTTGATTTTTTGATGATCCACTGGATGTTGGCATTTTGACATCTGGTTCCTCTACATGTTCTAAATTCAACTTTCTGGTTATTTTTAGTATCCTTGACACCAAGTTATACAAGCATCTGGGCAGGGGGAAAAAGTACTGAGATTTCAGGGAAAGGAAGAGGTCAGCCCTTCCCAAAGTAGGCTAGGCTTTCCACAGGGACACAGGAGATAATTTCAAATGGAAAGTGAACTAACATTTATATTAGTGTAGTTAAGCATTCACTTTAATGTCTTAGAATGAAAAAAAAATGTGGTAACTTGTCACAGTCTTGATTTCATGGATCTTGTTGCTTAGGATGAGGCTTAAATCAGTAGCATTTATATGTCATCTCTACGTTCTTACTCTTGATGCTTCATTTTATTACCTTTGGTTATTTAAAGATGAATGACTTTTGATAAACACTAGTCTGGTTTAACTGGCTTAACTTGATCATGATCCTCACATTTTCCTGTAGAAGCTAAGGTGTGTTATCAATGCAATGTGCTTTAGAGCTGGAAAACTTTGCTTTCAGTGGCCATTCATTCAGTTTGGAGCAGGTAACTCAACCTGTGTGAATTTCAGTTTATTCATCTGTAAAACTGGAGGAAACATACTTTGTACCTACCACAGGAGGTGATCCCATCAGTAAAGATCTAGTCAAACATTCTTTTTGGCTTCAACCACACCTTACATGAAGACTTCCTTGGTGGATCAGATGGTAAAGAATCTGCCTGCAGTGCAGGAAACCTGGACTCGTTCCCTGGGTCGGGAATATCCCCCAGAGTAGGAAATGGCAACCCACTCCAGTATCCTTGCCTGGAGAATTCCATGGACAGAGGAGGCTGGTGGGCCACAGTCCATGGGGTCACAAAGAGTCAGACATGACTGAGTGACTAATACTTTCACTTTCACACCTTACATGAACCTCTGTTAAAATATTTTTCACATTGTAGGAATTACTGGACAAGACATCTGTATGCCCACCAAATTATGAGAGTCTCAGAGGATATTCTAATATCCAGCACAAGACTTGGAATATAGTAGGGATTTAGAAAATGTTAACTCTTTCCCTTCCACTCTTTCTGTAGGCAAGTTTAGGGAACTTGGCTACTTCTCAGAACGTGATGTGCTTTTAAGGCTGAAGCTGTCAGTCCAAGACCTCTAAAGTGTCAGTTAGCTCTGCAGCAACCTGTCTTCAGTTATGATCCCAGCCAGAGCACCATCCAAAGGTGGTCACCTGCATCACAGATGTGTGTGGATCTAAGGCAGTCAGACCTAATATACCACTGTTCCTGGTCAACCACACCAGAGAGAGTGCTCTATTCTCGGCAGGACAGAAGAGACATCAGTTTCAAAGGACAAGCCTGTCTCCTTTCTACAAGCACAATATTGAGCTTTGATCTCCAAGTGTTCACAGTTCATGGGTCAATTACCTAGGAGGCTTCTCTTTAAGACTTTCAGCCAAATTATTCATTACTTTCTAGGGTTTCTTTTGCCACAGATCTCAACTAAAGATTCTTAAGTGGATCTTGGCTACTCAGATCTAACCAATCCCAACCCAATGCTCCTTGCCCCTCAGCTCTTTGGCCCTGGCAACCTCGGGTCACACTGAGAGCAAAGCTTGGGCTGGAGAGGAAGCCCAAGATGACTCCTTACTGCTCAGAGGAGTTGTCTGGTGGTTGGAATCTGTCACAAAAGCTCGTTAACCTCCAGGAATGAAGGTAGTTAGCTGGAAATTTAAAGGAGAGAGTGAATCCTTGTCCAGCCTTCCCTTGCCAAGGGCTAATGAGAGGAGATGTCTCTGGAGAGCATTTTTCTGCAAATTCCTCTCAACATCCTTATTAAAACCAATGTGAGTCTCTCTAAACATCTGCTGAAGGCTCTATCCTTATCAGCTTAACTAACATTTTGATTACTGCCAAATCTTTAGATACTAAAAGGCTCTTCAAAAATAAAGTACTTTAGCTAATATGCTAATAAAAGCTGGAATCATAGAACATGATAATTGCAAATACTTGCAAGACAGAGATTTGCTGATTCAAGGAATTCAATAATGTGTATAGTCTATGAATATACAGCAACCCCTCCCCCAACACTCTTGTGTACTCTGCACAGTTTGATAAACATTTTTTATTTGTTCAGGAAGCTTGTTCTCTTAGAATATTGATTTTGGGATGTAGGGAGCCTCCACTGCCGGAGAAATAGAGCTCAACATTTTAGGAAGTTCCTTGAATCAGCAGCTTTCCATGGAGAGGTAAAACACTGTGGCTAGAAAAATTCTCACCTTTAGAGATGGTTTAACATCTCAAAGAATATAATGTTGAAAAGAGGATGGAGGCAAACTATTGTTTACTGAAGACTTTCAATAAGCCAGGAAGTGTGCTAGGTGCTTTATACACTTTATTTACGTTTTTTAACAATGTTGGGAGATGCGTTTTATGGTTTTTCTTTGAGAGGTGGATAAAATAAAGGAGGCTCTTCTAGTTTATGTTAGTTGCCCAAAGTCATTAAGCTAGAATGAAGCAGAACCAGAGATCAAGCCTACACCTTTCTGACTCCAAAACCCATGTTCAATGCTGTGTACTAAAGTAATTCTCTGCCCATAAACAGTTTTGTTCCTCTTCCAAGTCTTCCCCTAGAAGGACTTCAATAAAATAAAGGACTTCAATAAAACTTCAATAAAATTTACCTTCAATAAAGAATGAGCAGAAAACAGTCTCCTAATGGAGAACTTTAAATGCTGAATCATGATTGCCAAATAGAATACCAAATCAACAGATACTTACGGAGTGGGGGCTACATAGGAGGGACTGGACCAGTTATCAAGGTCAATACCAGCAACATAAGGCAATCCCAGGCCATTTCTAATGACTTCATCAAAAAGTCTTAGATGTAAGTCAGTTAAATAACAGCTACAGTAACAGCAACAAGAAAGATAAGGACAATACTAAAAGAGAAGGCAAAGTCTTGGTATTTGCACATCCAGCTCGAATTAAAAAAAAAAAAAAAGGTTTAGAATTAAAAAGATTCATTCTGGACTTGGAGGTGTCTGTTGGTAGAGACCTAGAGCTGGCTGTCCTAAAAGGTGACTAGATGTGGACAAAGGCAGAGCGTGGAGAAAACATGCGATGGATTTGAGGATCAAGGGGCAGGTAGGGATGCATGAAAACTATGAGAAGCATGGCTAAGGCAGATTCACAGCCTATGGATGGGTCCTTGGTCCATTTCTCCAGACAAGTGCCTCCTCATGCTTCATGCCTCTTTGCCTGGCTTTTCTCAGAAATCAGTCTTCTTCCCTGATTGCCTTTTTATGATGTCTTCTGAGCCATCTTTCAATTTTGTTATTAAATGAAATCATGGGAAAACACAGTCTTATAATAATGACTAAATCTCATCGTCTCCCAAAAGTGTCCCTTCTGGATTGCTGTAATGCTATAGGTCCAAACCATAGCATGATACGATGAAAAACTGCTCACAGATGAGACAAACCTGGATTGGAGCCCCAGCTCTGTCACATAACAGTGTTTGATCATGAGCATACTTTGATCCATTCATCAGTCCTTCTAATCATCCCATCATCAATTAGCCAATCAGCTATCTATCCATCAATTTCATCAACAAAAGATTTTAGAGTAGCTAAGTTACTTAAATCCTCTCTCAATTTCTATATCTGTAAAGTGAGATGATATCTATTTCATTGTGTTATTCAGTTGATTTTTTGAAAATCCATGAGACATGCCAAATCCAGTGCCTAACATTTAGTAGGCTTTCAATAAACATTAGTGCATTTTCTCCTCTGCCATTCTCCCACCCCAGACTATCTGTATAAAACAAACACACACACTCCCATCTTATACTGTGACCATGACTTACTCGTCTCATTCCCCAATTTCCCAACTTGTACCTAAAATTCTCAGGGACAAAACTATATCTCACACACTGGCTGCCCTATAGTGTGGGACTGTGCCCATAGTTCAGCAAGATTTTTTGGTTTGATTTGACTCACATAGACAGAGCTATCATTATTTTTGCAGCTCTCTCTCTCCCCCTCCCTCTCCCTCTCTCTCTCTTCTTTTGAGGATTTGGTCAATATATCCAGGTGTTTTGGGAGAATCAACCATCAGTCATAGGATGCAAGATCCCTGGGTGACTGGGGAGGAGGGTATTTAAATTCTTTTCAAGAACCCACTGACATTTCTATTTTATTGACTCAGTGGATCTGACCAGTTCTGCTGAAGCATGAGTTATGCTCTGATCCTCACCCAGCTCCAAGCCAGCCCCAGGGAAACTGCCAAGGAAGGCAAACCTGAGAGGCAGCAGTAAATACTCCTCCTGTGAATGTTCCTGTGAGACACAGATTGCCAGGCCAGGACAGAGGCTGATCCTGTGGCACTCCAGATGGTAAGGCTCTTGACCTGTTCCCATCATCCCTTGCAAATGCCCTGCACCAGCTCTTTTACCTGCTGCAAAGGGGGACACATGCAGGGCAGGTGTGTCTTTTCTCCTTGGCTTTTTCTGTTCCAGGTCAGTGTTATGAAGAACTGGACTCATTTTGCCCTTTGGTTGTATGTCTTGGACATCGTATCTTGTAATTAAATGTTCTGAAAGGACGTCTGCATAGTTAGGAGAACAGAGGGAGAAACAGGGTGAAACACATATGTCTCAGAACACAAGGACAGTGTGTCCATATTTGCACATGCATCTGGTGATATGCAAACATCTAATAATCAACTTTTCAAATATCTTAATAAAAGCAGGTTCTTTATCATAAGAATTCATATCTATGGAGGCTACACTAGATAACATGCTTTATACAAAGGGTTTTTACATGACTGATTTCATTTTAGCCTCACAAAACCATGAGGTTTTTTAATACTACCACTGTTACTTTGCTGAAGAAAGTGAGGCAAAGATGTGCTGGAGGAATTGAGCTGAGTTTTGTCTGCTGCTGAAGCCTACCCTTGCTAGAGCGATGGGGCATTTGCTGTTCCATAAGCTATGTGCTACTATGTAGCTTAACTAGTTCTCACTGGCTTAACTAGTTCTCTGCTTCCACCACCTGCTTCCTCTCCCCTCTTCTACACATGAACGTTCTCTCCATTATGCACAAACTCTCTAAAAACAGCCTCCTCTAGAAAACCAGTCTACAGTTCATAGCCCAAACTGAGCTCCCAGGGTCCTTATCTGAGGCCCTCCTTTATGATGTTATCTCTTACTGCATATTTCAGCTGCTTATGTGTTTCTCTTATCTCCGTTTTATAAAATGGAAAGTTTCTTTCCAGAAAGGAAAAGTTCTATTTCTTTTGTCTCCCTAAGAGTAGGTTGTGAATAGAGAGGACATTAAATAAATGGCCTGAAAGGAAGGGGTAGAGGAAATAAGACAAAACTTTTGGAAACAAGAGAGTGTCACAAGTCACATGCATGGTTGTTACAGAGACTCATTAACTGTTCCCAAGACTGTTTTGCTCTGCTCCTGCCTCAGACCTGGGCTGCATTTCTCAGCCTCCCTTGCAGTCAGGTGAGGAAGTGACTGAAGGAAGTGTGTGCGCCTGCCAACCCTCCATTCTGTCTGCCCTGGGTCTGCTGGATGCCCCTTATGGTGACTTTAGAAGCCAAATGCTGATGGTGTCCATTGTCTTGAGTTCCTGAATGACTGTTTGGAGCAAAGCCTGCCTCTCCACTTCCCCCAACTTCCATTGATGAGAGAAAAGTAAATTTGTATTCTGTTATCCACTCATATTTTAGAATTTACGTGTTATAGTGACCCTCCTTAGAGTAACTAAGATAAATACAGAGACTGTACCAATGATTGAAAAATATCGAACTATTTAAGGGGAAAAAAATGTAAGATCCATGTGGTCTAGAAGCCAGTAGCTCCCTTTTACAGACATGCAAACTGACCTCATTGTCCATTACCTGGTATGAAAGGCGGAACATGCAGGGCTGGTGTGTCTTTTCTCCTTGGTTTTTTCTGGTCTGACTCAACATTCAGGGTGACTTGTACATTTTTCCCCTTTATAGGCTTCTTTTTGAGATCACAATCCTTAATAAACTGGTCTGAAAGATCATCTGATTTTGACAAGATACAAAGAAAAAAAAAGAATATAACATGAGCAAGGGTTCAGTCACAGACTGGTTGGTTTACAGTTAAATCTAATGGGAGGGAGGAATCTTTTGATCTGAGAAAGAAAAGCATTTATTTATTGTGGCCTCTTCTATGGAGGATTTTGCATGCACAGATATATGCAATAAAAGGGAAAAGTAGAATTTTGTAAAACTCCAAATGAAGGGAACTCAAATGGGATGGATAATCAGGGCAAAGAAGAACTTTAAAATACACTTAACCAAGCCACAGAGTGGGTTTAAGTTACATTTCAGATTGGGGAACAGATTCTCTGTGCCAGAATGCTCCTCCTGGATTTTCTTTACTCAAGCCTTACTCTCTTTGGAAGGCCCAAGGGCCCGTAGGGAGCCTTATTCTCTCTTTGGTCTTATAGCAAGGTTCTGTCTATTCCTCACAGCTTTCATTTCTATGGCTGGTCAAGTCACACCAATGATTAAGGCTTGCACTTCAGCACTGGTCTTTACACTGCCCCCTGGCTTTACAATCCTCCTATTTACTTATCCCAACCCGGGCCTTCTTATCTTCTTATTCATCACCTTACAGTCCCCAGTCCACTGCGTTACCTCACCAGAGCCTTTGAAGTCTGGATTCGGCATCAGGTCCATCAGATGTCGTTGTATACAATTAATTCCATCTGATACCCTGTTGCCCATTAACGTATTTTCTCTGCTCTCTTACTCCTCTGTGCTTTGGTTTCTGTGGCTGTGCTTTGAGCTCCTCTGTCATTGTTTCAGCACTTCATTCCCTAATGATCTATCTCCTGAGCTGGATAGAGCCTTCTTGGAGATTAAAGGTTATACGTCCTTTCGATAATTTTATTCTTAGTTGTGTTTCCCACCAATAAATGCATGTTGAAACAATGATTAGGTGGAGTTAGACTGATATGAGTTAAAATTTTGACTCTGTTTCTTGTTAGTTCTGAGAACTTGTCAAGAATTTCTTTTTTTTTTTTTTCTGTGGCAGGGGAGTCTTAATACTTAGGAACTTTAATATTCTCTCAACTTATAAGATGGGGATAATATTAAATCAATGTGCGCGCTTATGTGTGTGTGTGAGAGAGACAAAGACAGAGAGAATTAAATTTGTTGATGATGGTAAATCATTTGATACTTTTGATATATTTCAAATACTTAAAAAATGCTCACTCTGGCCATTGCTAATCCCCAATACTTTCCCAAAGGCTCAGAGGAAAGTCCAACCCTCTCACCTGACCCCATCTTTATCTTACCTCACTAATTCTAGTCCTGCATGTCCTTTCTCATTTTATAAATATCCACAGCATTTTTACTCATGTAACACCTTTAAAGGATAATCTAGTTATTATTTATGCATATGTTTTCCCTGCCCTCTTTGATGACAGGTGTCTTGTGTTTTATCTCCTTGATAACAATGAATAGATATTTGTTGAATGTACGCTTGAATGAATGAACTCAAATATATTTTGTATAAACAGCTCTTCTATTAGGATTCTAAGAAGCTGCAAAACAATGAAACTATCTGTTTTCTCTGGAAACTCACTATCACCTGGATATTGCCTGGCTAGATCTATAATTATGAATGAAGTTGGGGAAATTTAGGGAGTAATTGGATCTTTTAAACCCCTCTTCCCTCCCTCCCTTCCTCTTATCTGTCTTTTCTTGCTTTATCTTTCTTTTTTTAATGAAAACATTCAGGTGAGCTTCTTTAAAACGTGGAGGATTAAATGTGCCAAACATTTTCACTTTAGTTTTATGGGTCTAGACATAGCCTGTGTTATTCATTCATTTATTTATTCAATGAATGTTGATTAAGCTCCTACTATATATGCCAGACATTGAGCTAGGACTAAAACTAGAAGTAAAACATACTTTGTTTCCAAGTTACTTATGGTCTATTGGACATTATATCTGGATGACTCTTTGTTTTAGAAAACCCAAGATGGCTCAGCAGTAAAGAATCCGTGTGCAATGCAGATACCTCAGGCAACAAGGGTTTGATCCCTGTGTTGGGAAGATCCCCTGGAGGAGGAAATGGCAACCCACTCCAGTATTCTTGCCTGGGAAATCCCATGGACAGAGGAGCCTGGAGGGCTGCAGTCCATCCATAGGGTCGCAAAGAGTCGGACACAACGGAGTGACTGAGCATACACAAATATGTGTGAGGAACGTATCATCAGACATATTTAGTAACCATACATCATTATGCCTGCATCATCAAAAGATCATAATGCATAACCAAAAATGAAATAGCATCATTCTTCAGCCAATAGTAATAAATATTTCCTTCTACCTAGGAGATTTTAATAATTTCATCCAATCATTTCAGTTTAATAAACACTTACTTAAATTGTACTGTGTGTAAGGCATTGGCCTGTATGATTTTAAGTTTCTGTGCACACAGGAAAGGAGATGAAAGGGGGACTTTACCGAGTGCTACTTATCAACTTGGTGATTTCACCTCATTTTCATGTGTGTAATAGACCAATACCTTCTAGTATTGGTCAATGCCTCTGTCTTACTAGCTGTTAAATACTCTCACCATTCTAAATACGTTATCTCATTTAGTTCTTATATCATGCCCACAAGGAAAGGTATTTTTAGCCATAATTTGTAATGAGGAAACAGGTTTAGAAGGCCAGCTAAAAGGCTAAAGATTCCACTGTTGGTAGGTTATGGCAACAGGGTTAAAACCAGGTTCTAGGGACTATGTATTTCAATGCCTGGCTGAAAATGTAATTTCAAAACTTTATTACCACAGAGCACAGTTAATCTCCCCCCACATTATACATACTATAGACCTTTGCTGAATGAATGAAAGCTCAGAATGGGTACTGCCCAGCTGTGGGGTCTCTGGAGGTACAGGTTGGCTATGGACCAGTCACGGGTCACCATTCAACCCCAGGGTGCCACTCATGGCACCATACAGAGAGCAAGACATTTCCTTCAATTTTAACTTTTACTTCAAATGCATTTCCCAGATTTTTGGAGAAATCCTGAGTACAACATATCTTGATAGTAAATGGGGAGAAGGGAGAGGTGGGGGGGGGGCGCGGAGTCATAACCAGGCGAGGCATAAACAAAGGCTATGAATATGCAAAAGGCCCATCCATCAAAAGTCTGAGTGTCTCATTTTTAGAAATGGGTAGAGGCAGAAACGTTTCTGGTATTTTCATTACAAAGGTTATGCAGAAAGTCAGTTCTGGAAAGGAAACAGATTGACAATAAAGCAGAAAAAGGCTATTTAAAATTCTGTCTTGATAGGCAAAGAGAGATATTTGAAATATTTTATTGGCACTGCACATGGGGTGTAAGTGTGTCGGGAAATACTGGAAACAAGCTAGACTGCCACTCTCCATTTATGGCCTCAAAAGTGCTCTGCCTGGGACTCTGACAGACCCGAAAAAGAGGACAATGCCTCTTCTCTCTTTTAAATTCTAATGAACTTCTCTCCAGTGCTTCAGCTAATATTTACATGACAGACCCCACAGACCCATGGGCTATTTGCCTGTCCATCTGGTGTTGGCTGTCACCAGAAATCTCAAACTATCGGGTTTCAGGGAACCTCCCTCTGACTTGCTTGCAAACTGAATGGCAGAGACGCCCCCTTTCTGATTTTCACCACAGACATTCACACTGTATCATTTACCTAAGTGGCTGCAGCGAGGGTCTAGCTTGTCCAGTCTGTCTTCTGAGAGCTCCAGAGGCTGCATTTGCTCAGTAGACATCATCAAAGGAGAGCAGGTGTGTGGATTTCTTCTCCAGCACCACAGAAGTATAGAAACAAGACCATTAGTATGTCTTCTGCTTATTCACTCACTTATTAAATAAGTATATTTACTGAACATTTACTGCTATGCTCTCAATTCAATCCTATTTTTAAGTCTGCTTTTTCTACTTAGCTACTAGAAGTTCTAAACTTAATATTTAAGCCAAAATAAATGAATCACACACACACACACACACACACACATATGGATTTGTCAGTAATTGTCATGTATCAAATGTTCAATATTTGCCATCTTTCAGAAGTACTGTGTGAGTTTTAGAATGAACCCTTATAAAATCTGAATTAGAAATGAGTTATCTGGGAGTTACAGGAAATCTTAATTAAATCTTGCCTGAATTATTTTTTTTTTTGGTTGAGTTCTGCAAAGTAGGATTATGCCTACTTCACAAGTAAGAAAACTGAGGATCAGAAAATTTAATTAATTTATTCAGTCACACATTTATTAAATAGCCACGCTTGGATATATCTCTCTTTCTGCAAACTTCCACTACTGACCCCAAGACACTTGAAATAGTGGTTCCTTTGAATCCACATTGAACAAGGTTTCTGATTTTCTACCATTACATGCTTGTAACTATGAAGTACTGAGACTTCTTCCCTATTCATATTACAATTCTTGTAGGAAAATATCCAGGTCTCGAAATAGATCTTTATTATTTTCTCCCTAGAGATTTCTGACATTAGAGCAAATCTGTTTCCTCTTCCCCGCCCCCCTGCCATTGCCCATCTTTCCTAAACCGCAAATCCATTGAACTTTTCAGAGCTATTAGTTGTAGCCATTGTCTACTAGGAGTAGAAATTCCGAATGGACATATGTCAGGTCTGAATGAGGAATGCATTAGATGAGATTTATAGGAAATCTTCATTAGAGTCTGCCTATCTTCTATTTCTTTTGGATAATTTATTACTCATGTTCTACCATAGCAATAATGGTTGGAGAGGAATACTATTTAAATGACCCAGTTTGTCCTCTTTTCTTGAGATTCTTGGATCACCGGTATGCAGAAGAATACACACACCAACTGTGTTAACATTTCAAGCTCATAGAATTAGTTCAACTCAGTTGTCTTCTGAGGAATAAGCCAATGTTCTCTGGGAAGGCTAGAGGGCTTCTCCCCCTACAAGCTGAGATCATTGCGGAGCAGATGGAGCCATTAACAGATTACTTGAGCCAGCTTTTAGTGTCATTCTGAGAAGACTGACTGCTCTGAGTGACTTCAGCAGAAATCAATTCGGGCCATTGTTTTTAGTGTTTGTATGGAGACTGCCAATTCCCTGGAACCATAAGGAAGTACACTGCTAACTTGGGAGGCCGGTTCCTACCTGCTTTCATGAAGAAGAAAGCTATGGGACTGTCATTCGGGATGAGGGGACTTAGGCCTGAGGTCTGGAGGCAAAATCATCAGATATGGACTGTGCACCTACTCAATCAATCTTTCATCTCTTTGGGCAGAAATTCATGGGCTCTTTCATAGACTTTGGGCTGAAGGTCACCCCATGCAGGATCTAGTTAAAATATTCATTTTCTAGAAAAATAAATGGAGACTCAAAGAGCTTAAAATGACTTACAATTAATTACATACTTAGAGTCAGAATCATCACTTGAACCCAGACCTCCTACCTTCTACTCTAGGTCCTCTCTGGCGGGAGTACCTGCTCTTCTCCAATCTATGGTAAGCTGGTCTTTTCACTTGGATCACATGGCTGCTCCTATGTGCTCAATAACTGGTTATTTAATTTGAATCTGAGCTTTCAAGCCAAATAGATCTGGGTTAAATCTCAGTCTTTTAACTAAAAGCTATACGACTTTGATGAAGTGACTAAATCATGATGATGTCATGAGGATAGATGAAGCCCACGTGCAATACAATCATTTCTGTCCTTTCTCCCTACAGGCTGCAGCTTCGGTGGTAGAATTTGCCAAAGTCAGCATCCTACTGGGACACCCACAGACTGGTACCTGGGGATGTATGTTCCTCTCTGTCTCCCATTCTTAGCCTCGGTTTTCTTATCTGTAGAATAGACTTAATAGTAATGATCCTGTAGACTTACTGTGACAATTAAACAGTAGCTCTGTGCTGTAGGCATTGAATTGATGGCAGTCACTGTAACATAACATTGTCTATACCTTCCTAGATATCTAGCTAAGGAAGACCAGCTGAGGAACTGAAAAAATTCGAAAAATCATTGACTCATTTTCATCTGGATGTTGAACCATGGGATGGCCAGCCCTCATCTGAGAAAACTGGCTCTCACAGTACAGGACTTGAGAAAGAGGAGGCTGCCCTAGGCGGGTGAACTGTGTGAAGTTCAGAAGTCCCTGGACAAGGCAAGGCTCCCTGGTGATTAGTCATAAAACTGACACATGATTGCTCCTCAAGACAGCACCTAGTATCTATGGGGGAAAACATCACTATTTTAAATCAGTGTGAGTGAAAGAAGGATGGTAAGCCTCTGTTTGCAGGGGTCTGAGAGATGATTTTTCACATTTGGGATTTTACATCACAAAACTACCCCGTGCTGGGCAGGGATGTGTTTTGCCCATGGAATTAGAAGCTACTTTTATTATGGATGATGTCACTACAATCTTCTTGGCAGAAAACCTTCACACAAAGAAAGGAATAAATGCACAGAAGAGAGAGAGATTTGGAGTTAAGCATCGCCTGACAGGATTGTCATTTTATGTGCCTGTTTAGCACATAATAGAAGATGTTCTCCATATCTTTATTCCCTCTGCTTTTCTACCCTTAGTGAGAAGGGGTGCTCCAGATAATTGAGCTGCTGTAAATCAGGAGCTGGCCTCATTCTCAAACTAAGAAATGGAAAATTTCTACTTCCTATTCCTAACTGCGCCCATGCATTCCTCTCTTGAATTCAGTCCCCACACCAAGCACGACAAATGGATGTTGCCTTTGTCATGCTGTCCAGGGAAGTTTTCAGCAGCTCCCTCAGCAGCTCCCTGTTATTTGGGAACTTTCTGAAGCATCAGCTCTTTCTTTCATACCTAAGCACCTGGTGGGCTAGGGACTGAAGAGATGCCTTAAGGGCATTTTATAAACTGTTTTCTAGTCAAAGATTTGCAATTCTTTAGCATTCTTTTCCACTTTTTGGTTCAGTGTGGTCTCTGAATTTTAATACTCACACAGTGACAACTCTAACTGCCACTGTGATTGTCAATATCGGCCCTCCCACCTTCTTCTGAAAAGCCTGGGGCTACCTGTGTGGTAGAAATCAGGAAACTATGATTATGTAGCCTGTCCAGAGGGGTCACAGGAAGTGCCACAACCACAGGCATTACTTCTGCAGCAAAAATGCAAGCATTCGGGCTAAACTATAAAATCATTTATCTTTTATGTCAGATTTTGCTACAGAATGAATTTATGTTGACTTTAACAACAAAAAAATTATGGTTTTTGGATTTTCCCATTAGAGAAGAAAGCATAGGTCTGTCTGACTTTTTTCCTTGCTGTTTGAGAGAATGTGGTTGGATTGGTGACACATGTGCAAAAGACCAGGTGATGGTATTTCAGGGGCTTAAGGAGGTTTTCAGGACCCTGACCACTAAACTGTTGTAATTCCTCTTGCTAATTCTCACATTGCTCTTCTCAGAGACACACTTGTAAATACAAATGCAATTGAGAGGAGCTACATTAACTGATGTCAATACCTAGGGGTTATTAATGACAACGATGTCTTTCTCTTTTGAGAACAGAAACAGAAAGGTCTAGGGAACTGAGTTGCAGGGAAGGAAGTGCATGGTTGCAAGACAGGCTGCCAGAGCAGCCTGCGGAAGCCGAGGATGCCTGGAGGGACCCTAACTCCACAAGCTCAGGTGTGTGTCAACAGTCGCTCAGTTGTGTCTGACTCTTGTGACCTCATGGGCTGTAGTCTGCCAGATTCCTCTGTGCATGGGATTCTCCATGCAAGAATGCTGGAGTGGGTTGCCATTTCCTTTTCCAAGGGATCTTCCCTACCCAGGGATCAAACCCACATCTGCATCTCCTGCATTGGCAGGTGAATTCATTACTTCTGAGCCACCTGGGGAGCCCACTAGCTCAGAGCTGATTCCTATTTCAGGAGGACAGTCATGCTATTTCTGTGGCTAAACAGATCGGTTGAGTATGAGGTCAGAAAAGGCTCTGGGCATTTTGACCTTAACAATGAGTGGATTCTCAGGTGGGTGTTAGAATATGTGGTTTAATTCATAGACAGAAAATCCCTCACTGACTGTAAGCATTCAGTGCTGTCAGGTAATATGAGGTAGAAACAAATGCTTGGTCTCACTCTCTAGCTGGGTGAACTTGGGAAAGTTATACGTCCTCTTGGAAACTTAGTTTCCACATCTGTGAAACGGGCAGGGTAGTGGCTCTTCTCCAGGGCTATTGAAAGTAATAATACAATGTATGTCAAGCTCCCAGTATATGCTACCATTTCAAGAATGTGAGTTGTTTTCTTTGCCCTTTTAGTCTGCTTCTTGTAATTACAACATGTACATCGAACCACTGGAATAATTTCCTTGTTCCATTTCTGGCCTTTTCTGAAGCTATGATGAGATAAGAACAATTCAAAGTAGAACATACTGTACACCACAGGAAACTCTACTTAATGCACTGTGGCGACCTGAATGGGAAGGAAGTCCAAAAAGGGAGGGGATATATGTATATGTATTGCTGACTCATTTCTCTATACAATAGAAACTAACATGACATTGTAAACCAACAATACTCCAATACAAATTAATTAATTAAAAAAATACACTTTTATTTTTCAAAGCAAAACAAAAAAAAAAAAAGAGAGAGAGAGAGACAAAGATAAAAACAAACTGCAACACACCCTTTTCCAGGCCTTGGGAACATGCTAACACTGATTCTGAGGAGCAAGGTGACACTTAGCTAAGTCATGTGATATTCTAAAGAATTTCCCTATATTAGTCAGGCTTGGATTTACTTGACGGAATGAAAAGTTAGAAGGTTATGTCCACAGCCCAATGTGATATCTGATTAACGTACCCTCTGGTTATATAAAAATTCATATCTTTTGTCAAACCTATTTTTAACCTGAGGGCTGAATTCAGGTCAAAAATACCACATTTTAAAATCAAATTTGTTCTTTTAGAAGACCTAAATTTGCAGTATTCCTCGAGGAATGACTGTTACTCAAAGTAGGGCATAGAAAGGTTTTTTGATTAGGACACTCTCAGCTTTGGAAGATAAGCCTCTCCACACTGTTGAGTGAATACACAGATATACTTGTGTTCATTGTGAAACTTCGCAATTTAATTTGTGAGGGCTCTTGTTTTTACAGAACTCAGGACTCCACTTCTCTTGGAAAAATGATTTGAAAGTGGTAACTTTCCCAGGTCCCCATCTAGCCCCGGCTTAGTTTTGCTCCAGAAAGTACCCTTATCCCTCACACCCCCTGTACCACCAGCTGCAGCCTTCTTTGTCTTAGCAACCACAAAACAGTAACTTACTGGAAACTTGCTTTTCTCGCCGTAAATGTTCTCAGAGTAAAGACCTGAAGCACTTACCAGGCAGTCCAGGTGCTGAGATGAGAAGGCAAGGGATGGGAAGGAAGCGCTTCCTCTCTGAAGCTGGGCCGGCTCCTCAGTGGCAGTGGCTGCTGCTGCCCGTCTCCAGCTCCTCTTATCAAGGGACCAGCTGCTGCTGTTGCCATGGGGATGCTCTGTTTCTCAGGCGCCAGGGTAAGGGGGATGGAGAGGGAAAGAGGACTCATCTCACAGCCACTGCTCCCAATTGTAATAATTGTCCATTACAAAAACAATGCACAGAATAGTGCTTTGAGTACCTGGTGTGCAAGAAGTCCAGACAAACCAGCTAGGTCCTTTAATCCCAATAACAACCCTGCATGTGCATGCTCAGTCATGTCCAACTCTTTGTGACCCCATGGACTGTAGCCTGCAAGGTTCCTTTGTCTATGGGATTATCCAGGCAAGAATACTAGAGTGGGCTGCCATTTCCTACTTCAGGGGATCTTCCTGACCCAGGGATTGAACCCATGTCTTTTGCATTGGCAGGCAGGTTCTTTACCCCTGAGGCAACAACAACAATAACAACCCTATGCATAAGAATGTTTTGACCTGACTTTACAAATATGGACGTTTAGGCACAGAGAGTTTAAGTGACTGGCCCCCAAATCCATGCACCCTGGAATCCATTTGAATTTAAATTCAGAGTACTCTCACTACCTACTGTTGCATCTTAAGAAGAATAGTAGCAGTTGCTTTGCATAAGGCTTCCCACTGCCAGGCACTCCAGGCATATCAACTCTAACCCTCATAACAACCTTGCAAGATAAGTTGCTGCTGTCATGCCCAGTTGCTGTCATCATGCCCATCCTACTGATGCAAAACCCAGGGCCCATGTTCTCACTGCTAGTACAGGGTGAGGCTAGGGTTTGAACTAGGCATTGACTGCTAGAGTCCATGCTCTAAACCAGTTTGCAGTCCTGTTCACCAATGAGAGTGTTTTAGAAAGAAACAGAACATAACAAAGAATGCAGCCCTCACTGTACAGGTGGGGTGTGGAGGGCAGGGCAAATTTGCTCCTTCAAGGGAACTAAACCATATGTTCTAGTGTTAGGAATCCACACTCACTCCAGGGAAGGCTTAGGGTCAAAGGGCATTTAAGCCAGTGTGTGTTGGGGGGTGACGCACTGTCAGATGGAAAGGAAGAGTCCATGTTTTCCATTAGCTCACTCTAGGAAGGTCCTGTGCTGGTTGGAGGAACAGAAGGATCAGGGGTTTAGTCTGGGAGGTCACATAGGGGTCAGCACAGTCTGGAAGGGCTTGAGATCCCTGAGGGCACTCAGGAGGCTATCCACCAACGTGGCCCCAAAAATGGGTTCTCACAGAAGAGGTCTGGTTGCTTTCCATGCACATTGTTTTCTTTCCTTCCTGAGGATGCATGTGGCACGGGGTCCTGAGAAGCCCCTTGTTGGCTTCATCTACCTGTTAGCTACCAGTATTGAGCTAGTCAATGTCTCTGATATTTGCCAGCATCCCAGTCACAGAGCAAGAACCATAGTAAATTCATTCTGAGGTTGGCTCCTAGAGTGAGAATTTCTTCACATGCATGGTAATGAATCAGTAGACAGTAGGCTTCCCTGTTTGATCCAGCTTGTCTTGGCCCTTACTGGAAGCTAGGAGAGAGAAGAAGACTGCCGAAGAGTAATGCTCCTGACTAGGAAAGGAGATCCCCTGGATGCTGGGGAAAGTCTCTAAAAGCAGTTCTTGGTTCTGAACTGCCTGCTTTATCCTCTTACCAACAGCCTTGCTGGCCAGTGGGTTAGCAGTATCTTCATCTGCAAACCTAAGTGGAAAAATTATACTTTCTTCCTATCTTTTCAATTCTTATTTAAAACTAAACTCTTTTTTGGAGTTAATTGTAAGTTCACATGCAGTCATAAGAAATAATACAGAAATATCTGTGACCTTTTATCAATTTCCTTCAGTGTTACTATCTTGCAAAACTATAGTACAATGCCTCAACTGGTGTACTATTATGGGTACAGCTGAGATACAGAACAATTTCATCATCCCAAGGCTGCTTCATGTTAGCCATCCCTCCCCTTCTCTTCCTCACTCTTCCTGCCCTTAACCTACTCCTTATCCCTGGCAACCATTAGCCTACTTTCTATTATTTTGTCATTTCAAAAATGTTTTGCAGCTAGAACCATACTGTATGCAAATTTTTGAGTTTTTTATTTATTTATTTTTAACTTAGCATTGTTCCTAGGGATTCATCTAAGTTATTTCATGCATCAGTTATTTATTCCTTTTTATCATTGAGTAGTATTCCATATTCACCTGTTGTAGAATATCAGGATTCTACCTGGTGTTTGTGTGTGTGTGTTAGTTGCTTAGTTGTGTCTGACTCTTGGTAACCCCATGGACTGTAGCTCACCAGGCTCCTCTGTCCCAGGAATTCTCCAGGCAAGAATAATGGAGTGGGTTGCCATTCCCTTCTCCAGGGGAATGCTGGACTATTAAAAATAAATCTATTATGAACATAGATGTACAGGCTTTGGTAAGTGTTCATTTATCTGAAACAAAGCCCAAGAGTACAATTCCTAGCTCATATGGCAATTGCATGTTTCATTTTATGAGAAATGGACAAACTGTTTTCCAGAGTGGCTGCAGCATTTCATGTTTCCACCAGTCATTTATGAATGATCCAGTACCTCTACATGCTTGTCAGCATTTGGTGTTTGATTTTTTTAAAAGTAATTCTTATAGGTGTGTAACATTATCTCATCATCATTTTATTTGCATTCCCCTAACGAGTAATGCTGTTGATCCTCTTTTCATATGCTTGTTTGCTATCTTAATGTTTCTTTGGTGAAATTTGTCTTCATGTCTTTCACCCAATTTCTAATTAGGTTGTTTGATTTTTTTTTTAACTGTTGAGCTTTGAAAATTCTTTATACGTTTTAAATACTAATCCTTCTGTATCAGAAATATATTTTTGCAAATGTTTTCTCCATCTATAGCTTGTCTTCTCAATTTTTAGCAGAGTCTATTGTAGAGAAAAAGTTTTAATTTTTACCATCGTATATATCATTAGATTAGCTATAAAGCATAAGTTGAGATGATTTCTGGGGGTCTTCAGTGAAGCTGAACAATGTTAGGAATTTTAAAACAGTCTTTTGTTCCTTAATTTCCCAAGTTCAAAGGGAATATTTTCAAAGAGAGAAGAGAGTATGAATTCTTTATTTCCCGTTGGATAGACATCTATTTCTCCCAAGTTCAGGTTGTTGGTGGTGATGATTTTTTTCCCAGGGCTTTCTATGCATACTTTAAATGATTATGCCCAACCCCCCCTTAAGGCAGATGTAAACAGCAACTGAGATGGCAGATGGTAATGTAAATCTAGACCTTGGAGAGTTTGAAATAACAGCCACATATGTGCAGTGTTGAAGTCATGGACCCTTGGCCTACAGTGTTCCCAGTTTAAGTGCAAGGAGCCATTGTATCTGTGACATGATTTGTGGATCCAGGAGCCCTCTGATGTGCGGCTCAATTGGCTTCTGGCTTCATTTCTGATGAATGCTTAATGGTAAATAGCTTTAAATGAACGTATTTTTATTTTAATCACAAATGTTCAATCTTTATGAATAAGAGTGGTCACAGTGATGGACATTTTCAGACAGTTTATTTCAGTCAATAGCCAATAAAATGTGCACTTGAAATATTTGCCTTCCAAAAGCAATCTAAGGCAGCTCCGTGTTGATGGGTGTTGGGGCTCCAGCTTTTCAATTAAGAGAAAGAGAGGGAAAGAGAGAGAGCACTGAACATTTGTAGGCTGGTGTTTAATCCCAGAGATCTGGCTGGATCACTTTGGTTATCTCTTTAATCCTCAGAGAGGAGAATTACGGTTTTAGATCAATATCTTCTGGTAAATAGTGTCTGTGGGAAGCTTTGAATACAACTTTAACTCTTTATAATGGAGGATGATTTGAGATAATCTATAAGAAAATGCTGATATCATTTATTCTCATCTGAAATAAAAATATAAACTGTATTTAACTTTCTAGAAATTGCCAAATACTTAGTAAGTACTTATTGAAATTAGAGGTAATATTATTTATCCACTTGAGATAATTATAGCTTCACATGAAATTATAAGAAATGCTACAGAAAGATAGATCCTTTCTATATTGTGCTCAGTTTCTCCCAGGGGTGACATTTTGTAAGACTATATCACATATCACAATCAGATATTGATACCCATACAATTCACCTACCTTATTCCAATTTCTCCAGCTGTGTGTATGTATTAAGTTTTATACAATTTTATCACCTGTGTAGGTTTGTGTATCTAGAACCACAGTTGAGGTACTGAATATATCCACTGCCAGGAAGATCCCTCTTGCTCTTCTATAACCACACCTTTCTCCCTACTTCCCACTCCTGTGGTCTCTGTTCCATCACTATATTATCTCTGGCCCTCTGGTAGCCACTAATCTGTTCTCCATTTCTGTGATTTTGTCATTTCCCGAATGTTATATAAATGGAATCATATAGTATATAACCTTTGGTACTAGTTTTTTTCCTCTTGGCATAATTCTCTGGAGATTATTCATGTTATCAGTAGTTCATGTTATTTTTTTATTGCTGAGTATTCTATTGTATGCATATACCCCAGCTTGTTTAACCATTCACCTGTTGAAGGCTATTTGGGCTGAATTCAGTTACCATTTATTACAAATAAAACTGCTGTGTACATTTATGTACAGGCTTTTGTGTGAGCCTAAGTTTTCACTTCTCTGGGATTAAGGCAAAGGGGTGCAACCGTTGTTCTGTATAGCAATTGAATATCTGATTTTTTAAAAAATGTGCAACACTTTTTATTCCAATCACCTCTCAAAACAGATTTCGGTATGATGAGAACACAATTCAGTGAACACATGGGAACAAGGTAATGCATTGTTTAATTTTCTAAAAAGTCACCAAGCCATTTTCTAGAGTGGTTATATCTGTTTATATTCCCACTAGCAATGTCTGAGCAATCTGGTTTCTCTGCATCTTTACCAGCAATTGACGTTGACACTAGTTTTTATTTTAGCCATTATAATAGGTGTGCAATGATATTGGCTGTCTGAGGAGGCCTTACAAATAGCTGTGAAAAGAAGAGAAGCGAAAAGCAAAGGAGAAAAGGAAAGATATTCCCATTTGAACGCAGAATTCCAAAGAATAGCAAGGAGAGATAAGAAAGCCTTCCTCAGCGATCAATGCAAAGAAATAGAGGAAAACAACAGAATGGGAAAGACTAGAGATCTCTTCAAGAAAATTTGAGATACCAAGGGAACATTTCATGCAAAGATGGGCATGATAAAGGACAGAAATGGTATGGACCTAACAGAAGCAGAGATATAACAAAGAAGTGGCAAGAATACACAGAAGAACTGTACAAAAAAGATCTTCACGACCCAAATAATCATGATGGTGTGATCACTCACCTAGAGCCAGACATCCTGGAATGCGAAGTCAAGTGGACCTTAGGAAGCATCACTACAAACAAAGCTAGTGGAGATGATGGAATTCCAGTTGAGCTATTTCAATCCTGAAAGATGATGCTGTGAAAGTGCTGCACTCAATATGCCAGCAAATTTGGAAAACTCAGCAGTGGCCACAGGACTGGAAAAGGTCAGTTTTCACTCCAATCCCAAAGGAAGACAATGCCAAAGAATGCTCAAACTACTGCACAATTGCACTCATCTCACACGCTAGTAAAGTAATGCTCAAAATTCTCCAAGCCAGGCTTCAGCAATACACGAACTATGCACTTCCAGATGTTCAAGCTGGTTTTAGAAAAGGCAGAGGAACCAGAGATCAAATTGCCAACATTTGCTGGATCATCGAAAAAGTAAGAGAGTTCCAGAAAAACATCTATTTCTGCTTTATTGACTATGCCAAAGCCTTTCACTGTGTGGATCACAATAAACTGTGGAAAATTCTTCAAGAGATGGGAATACCAGACCACCTGACCTGTCTCTTGAGAGACCTCTATGCAGGTCAGGAAGCAACAGTTAGAACTGGACATGGAACAGACTGGTTCCAAATAGGAAAAGGAATACATCAAGGCTGTATATTGTTACCCTGCTTATTTAACTTCTATGCAGAGTACATCATGAGAAACGCTGGGCTGGAAGAAGCACAAGCTGGAGTCAAGATTGCCGGGAGAAATATCAATAACCTCAGATATGCAGATGACACCACCCTTATGGCAGAAAGTGAAGAGGAACTCAAAAGCCTCTGGATGAAAGTGAAAGAGGAGAGTGAAAAAGTTGGCTTAAAGCTCAACATTCAGAAAACGAAGATCATGGCATCCGGTCCCATCACCTCATGGGAAGTAGATGGGGAAACAGTGGAAACAGTGTCAGACTTTATTTTTTTGGGCTCCAAAATCACTGCAGATGGTGATTGCAGCCATGAAATTAAAAGATGCTTACTCCTTGGAAGGAAAGTTATGACCAACTTAGATAGCATATTCAAAAGCAGAGACATTATTTTGCCAACAAAGGTCCGTCCAGTCAAGGCTATAGTTTTTCCAGTGGTCATGTATGGATGTGAGAGTTGGACTGTGAAGAAGGCTGAGCACTGAAGAATTGATGCTTTTGAATTGTGGTATTGGAGAAGACTCTTGAGAGTCCCTTGGACTGCAAGGAGATCCAATCAGTCCATCCTAAAGGAGACCAGACCTGGGTGTTCATCGAAAGGACTGATGCTGAAGCTGAAACTCCAGTACTTTGGCCACCTCATGCGAAGAGTTGACTCATTGGAAAAGACCCTGATGCTGGGAGGGATTGGGGGCAGGAGGAGAAAGGGACGACAGAGGATGAGATGGCTGGATGGCATCACCGACTCGATGGATGTGAGTTTGAGTAAACTCCGGGAGTTGGTGATGGACAGGGAGGCCTGGCGTGCTGCGATTCGTGGGGTCACAAAGAGTCAGACACGACTGAATGATTGAACTGAACTGAACTGAACTATGGCTAATGACGTTGAACATTTTTTCATGTATTTAGTTTGCTGTTTATCCTCTTCAGTGAAGTGTCTACATGTGCCGTTTGCTCATTGTCTAATTGTCCAATGTTTACTGTTTAGAGAATTATTTATATATTCCAGATATTAATCTTTTGTTGGACATGTGGTTTGAAAAGATATTCTTGTAGTATGTAGTTTATCTTTTTATCTTCTTCACATGAGTTTCACAGAGCAAAATTTTAAATTTCATGAGTCTTATTTAAAGATTTTCCATTGAAACCATCTAGGACTAGACATTTCCTTTGAGAGCTTTCAAATTACAGTTGCAATTTATTTACATGTTCTAGGTTTATACAGATGACTTGTTTTCTGTGGGTTAAATTTTGATAGTTGGTTTTCAAGCATTGGTGGTTCATTTCTTCTAAATTACTGAATTCTGAGCATGAAGTTATTATTTGTTATCTTTTAAGTGGGTGTAGGATACATAGTAATATTCCTTGTTTCATGCTTGATATTGGTGATTTGGTGATCTTCTCTCTATTTTGTCAGCTATTTGTTTCATTGACTTTTTTTTTCTGTTGTTCTGTTATTTCAATTTCATTGACTTCTACTTTTATCTGTATTATTTTCTTTTTTTCTACCTGATTTGGATTTATTTTGTCTTTCTTTTATTGGTTTCTTGGAATAGGAAAATAGGTTATTGATTTTCTTCATTTCTCTCTTCATTTTAAATGTATTAATGATATAAATTCCCCTCTCAGAATTACTTTAACAGCATGCTACAGAGTTTGATGTGTTGTATTTTCATTTTCATTTAATTCTAGGTGTTTTCCAATTTCCTTTGAACCTTCCTTCTGACACAATGTTAGGTACAACAGATACAATAGTGAATAAAATACAGTGTCACTATAATTTCAAAGTCCTTTGCATGAAATATGGTTCAGGCAGATAGCCAAGAACAGTTGAATTTTGGAGGTTGTAAGACTACAGCAACTATTTACCTACCCTTTTGAAAAAGAACAAAAAATGACATTCTTTTAGGAGGGACAGTGTAACATCATTTTAAGGACTGTCAAATTTTAAATGAAACTTTGAATTATTGTGATGTTTTGGCCTCAGTGATGACATCTCCCCAGGAATGTGGGTGACTGCCTTTAGATGACAGTGGTGTCCCTACTCTCTGATGTCAGCTGACCTGCTTGAATATCTCATAGGATGGGCCCATCATCTGTCAGGACCTGACACCGCAGCTTTCCAAGACCTGACTGGGTATTTGATCTGTGATATACCCATGTTTTCCATGCACACCCTGTCTTTTATCTCACTGTCATCTCTACATTGATTTTCTCTCATTCCTGCAGCTGATTCTGTTCCAAGTTTTGCCCCACTTATGTGCCTTTCTCTCTAGACTCCAGGCCCTGGCCTATACTGGTTTGTCTTATCCAGTTGAGATCCAGAACCATGAGGTTCTGAGCATCATTTTGACCAAAGAGGGCACAGTCCCAGTGACCTTAAGTGCCATTTTAACCCAGAGAATCACAATCACACTAATTGTTCTTGAGCAGTCTTCTGATCCAAACAGACATCATCACCCTGCCCTACAGCCTTTTATTAAGTTCTCATTTCAATCTAACTATATTCCAATGAATTCTCATCACAACCCACTAGGTATGTGTTATTTTATGTTACAGATTTGAAACTTGATTATCAGAGATCTAGGTCACTTGTCAATGCTGAATAGCTGCTAAGGAGCAAGGGAGTGGCTTGAACCCACATCTCTCTTCCCCAGTCAAAGTTCTTTTCTCTATCTTGCCTGTAATGCATGTGACACTGTCCCCAGTTGTCTCTGCATTGGTGGTCTTCCCATGCTTCATTCTCTTGCAGCAATGAAGCAAACAGATACAACCCATACTTTGCTTCCTCGTAAAAACCAAGTGTTTTATTCTTTTTGAGTAACATGCTCTCAAAGCTGGACATTAAAACGGTGATCACCACTCAGTAGAATAGCAAGAGAGCCATGCGGCTTTTCTTCGGTTACTAATCCAAAGCTTTGTTCAAATATTAATTCTATCATGGCTTCTCTGATGCTCGATTAAGTCACTGTACTAAAGATGAGATACATGCTGAAAATATGCTAAGGCAACTCTAAGTCATTCAGGCACTTCAGTTCAGTCGCTCAGTCGTGTCCGACTCTTTGTGACCCCATGAATCACAGCACACCAGGCCTCCCTGTCCATCACCAACTTCCAGAGTTCACTCAGACTCACGTCCATTGAGTTGGTGATGCCATCCAGCCATCTCATCCTCTGTCGTCCCCTTTTCCTCCTGCCCCCAATCCCTCCCAGCATCAGGGTCTTTTCCAATGAGTCAACTCTTTGCATGAGGTGGCCAAAGTTCTGGAGGTTCAGCTTTAGCATCAGTCCTTCCAAAGAACACCCAGGACTGATCTCCTTTAGAAGGGACTGGTTGAATCTCCTTGCAGTCCAAGGAACTCTCAAGAGTCTTCTCCAACACCACAGTTCAAAAGCATCAATTCTTCATTGCTCAGCTTTCTTCACAGTCCAACTCTCACATCCATACATGACCACTGGAAAAACCATAGCCTTGACTAGATGGACCTTTGTTGGCAAAGTAATGTCTCTGCTTTTCAATATGCTATTTAGGTTGGTCATAACTTTCCTTCCAAGGAGTAAGTGTCTTTTAATTTCATGGCTGCAATCACCATCTACAGTGATTTTTGAGCCCTCCAAAAATAAAGTCTGACAGTGTTTCCAATGTTTCCCCATCTATTTCCCATGAGGTGAGGGACCAGATGCCATGATCTTTGTTTTCTGAATGTTGAGCTTTAAGTCAACTTTTTCACTCTCCTTTTTCACTTTCATCAAGAGGCTTTTGAGTTCCTCTTCACTTTCTGCCATAAGGGTGGTGTCATCTGCATATCTGAGGTTATTGATATTTCTCCTGGCAATCTTGATTCCAGCTTGTGCTTCTTCCAGCCCAGCGTTTCTCATGATGTACTCTGCATAGAAGTTAAATAAGCAGAGTGACAGTATACAGCCTTGATGTATTCCTTTTCCTATTTGGAACCAGTCTGTTGTTCCATGTCCAGTTCTAACTGTTGCTTCCTGACCTGCATATAGCTTTCTCAAGAGGCAGGTCAGGTGGTCTGGTATTCCTATCTCTTTCAGAATTTTCCACAGTTTATTGTGATCCACACAGTCAAAGGCTTTGGCATAGTCAATAAAGCAGAAATAGATGTTTTTCTGGAACTCTCTTGCTTTTTCCATGATCCAGCAGATGTTGGTGATTTGATCTCTGGTTCCTCTCCCTTTCCTAAAACCAGCTTGAAGATTGGAAGTTCACGGTTCACATATTGCTGAAGCCTGGCTTGGAGAATTTTGAGCATTACTTTACTAGTGTGTGAGATGAGTGCAGTTGTGTGGTAGTTTGAGCATTCTTTGGCATTGCCTTTCTTTGGGATTGGAATGAAAACTGACCTTTTCCAGTGCTGTGGCCACTGCTGAGTTTTCCAAATTTGCTGGCATATTGAGTGCAGCACTTTCACAGCATCATCTTTCAGGATTGAAATAGCTCAACTGGAATTCCATCACCTCCACTAGCTTTGTTCGTACTAATGCTTTCTAAGGCCCACTTGTCTTCACATTCCAGGATGTCTGGCTCTAGGTGAGTGATCACACCATAGTGATTATCTGGGTCATGAAGGGCACCCAAATGCTCTCTGGTCACTGGTTACCTCTCCGGTATGAACATGCCTGTGGAGAATGAATTCATAGTCCTTTTCCATGCTTGCTTCCTTCTAGCTAAGCTATTAGTGTTTTCCAAATCTGAGACTTGTTCAGATTCTGAGAAATTTCCACTAGAGGCAACACAATGAGGGAACTGAGCCTAATTCCCACTGCATCACCAAAACCTTTCAAACGTTACTGCAAGCATTCATATGAGGCTGCCTGGTTGGAGGAAACCAGCGAGGGAATTGATGTCAGCTACCAGATGGTAATAGCAGTGCAACACACTGCATTGTTTATGGGGGCTTCTAAACACAGAGGGAGCAAGCACGTATATTTTCCCAAAGGGCACATGGAATTTTAAGGTATGTGCCATGTGGTTTAAAGCTTTTGTTGCTCAGAAAGAAGTAGTTAAATGAGGGGTTATCACATTTGAATCATGCTACAAAAATATTAATAAGTAAGTTCATTAACTTTCTGTGAGCATATGAAAGTGTTGACTAAGGTTTCAGGATATGGAAAAAATCTTTTAAAGTTTTAGGACTTGGCCTCTTTAGTTTCAGTGTCATGAAAAATGACACACCATTTAGGAATATGTGAAAGCAAATTTTAAACCCAGCATGTATTGAAAAAAGCGGCTATAACTTCTGCACTTGATTTCAAGGAAATTACACACCTCATATTACCACAGACATAAAGCCCAGTGGGGAACTCTCTTGCCTTTTGCCAGTGAGAAGGTCAGCGCCTCAGTCTCTGGCAAGGGCCTCTATCTATGCAGAAGTCTGGCCCTGCTTTCTGTCTGTCCAGGACACCCTGGCCTGGCAGCTCTAGCATGCTGATAGAGGAGCAGCCCCAGGGTGCACTGTGGTTGGAAGGGGAGGTTAGAGGCTCTGCCTCAAAGTTGCACTTGCAAAGCAAGGCATGGTTATTACTAGATTGCATGTTCATTTGGGTTTGGATTGGTTATACACACTATGGGGAGGCTAAGTCAACCAGCCCCTTGTCTCTGCCAGTGCTTCCAAAGGACTTTTTCTCACATTCTCATCACTATCCAGGAAGTTGAAATGATACCAGTTGCCTTTAAGGTCAATTGTGAACATCTTCATCTCGGATCAAGGCTGACTTGATCTGATCCTATCTCACCTTTCCCACTAGGTTAACACTACTGTCTAAATGATTTCCTCCGTGTTCCCCACATATTCTTGTCCCAAGCATATAATATACTGCAAAAGAAAGCTCATGGTTTCAAATCATACAGAACTGCGGCTAAATCTGTATCATGTCTGGTGACACTCTGGGTGACCACAGGCAGTTTAATCTTGAGACCTCATTTTCCCACCTATAAACAGGGATAGTAATACCCATATTATACAGTTGGGATAAGTACTAAGAGAGATGACTACATAAAAGTATCTGATACAGTGCCTTGGCTCATAGCAGTTCCCTAATAAATACTCATCCTCTTCCCTTGTCCTTTGCTTTAATTTTTATTCTCCAATCCCCATAAATGATAAAATCAAGTTTAATTTTGTCAAATAAAAACCTCATGGATCAACTTAGACAAAAATGTGTATTTGGAGGGTCAGTAGAGCTTTGAAAATCATATATGAGAACAACCGGTAAAAGGTAAAGCTCCATGACTATCTATCCTTTGTACAATCCCATTTCTAAATATTTACTTAAAAAACAAAACTGAAACAAGAATTTTCTAACAGAAAAAAATTTCAAACTAGTAACAGCTCTAATGTCCATCAATAGGAAAATGATGAAAAAAATTTGTAGCATCCTACATAGTGGAATGCTATACTACAATGAAAAGGAGTACACAACTATTACAACAACAGTGTAAATGAATCTCAAAACACTTTGTTAAATGAAAAAATCCAGATACTTATTGCATGATTATATGAAATTCAAGAACAGGAAAATGCAATTTATGGTGAAAGAAATAAGAAGAGTAGCTGCTTGCATAGATAGTTAACTAAAATAGGCACAAGGGAACTTTCTGAAATTGATGTAAGTATTCTACATCTTATTTGGGAACAGATTCCTAGAAGTGGCATAGTTAAAGAGCGAAAATATATGCCATTGTCCACTGTTCACACTGTTAGTTTTGAGAGAATGTTTCCTCATAGCCAATAACAGAATAGTTGTCAAACATATAGGTTTTTCCAAAATGATATCTCAATATACTTCTGATTTCTCTCATTTGGGTGAGGTTGAACATTCTTTCATACAGTAAAGAGCCAACGGTGTTTCTTTTCTGTGAATAATCCATTCATACTTCTGACCCTTTTCTCAGTAGCTCTTCTATGTTAGTGTTATGCCTTTGTCTACGATAGAAGTTGCACACACTTTCCTGAAGCTTGCTATTTATGTAGACAGTTCCTTCTCATTTTGACGTGCAGAAATCTTAAAAAATTATATAATTAAATATATCATTTTCCCCAGTTGCATCTGGAATTTATATCATAGAAAAGGTTTTTCTACTTCTACATTACAGAGGAATTTGTCCATGTTTTCTGGTATTTTTGTGGTTTCATTTTCTAACATTTAAACATACAGTTCACTTAGAAATGGGTATATCATGAAAGAAATGGATTCAATTTCATCTTTTCTACATGACTATCTAGTTATCTCACCTATTTAAAAGTTCACTCCCTCTCTTCACCCTTAAGATGTCACTTTTATCATATTCTAAATTTCTATTTGCATTTGGGTCTATTTCTGCAATTTCTGTTCTGTTCCATTGGTCTGTTCCAGCTATTGAAGTGCGAGTATCACACTGATTTAACTATGGAGGATTTATTATATATAATAAGACTATTCCCTTCTCTCATTGCTTTTGTTTTTCGGGGATCTTCTGGCTATCTTTGTCTCAAATTTACTTATTTTTTGTCCTTCAGGACTGTTTTATAGTTTTTCTCATGTAGCTTTTGAATATTCCTTATTAAGTTTGTGCCTAGGTTTGTGACTTTATCTTTTTTTGCCATTGTAAATGGGGAATTTTCCAACTATGTTTCTAGCTAGTTTTTGTTTATAAATATGAGAGCTATAATTTTTACATATTGATTTTAAAAGCTGCTATTTTATCAAATTCTTGTGGTTTTCAGCAGTTTTCCCATGATTCTTTGAATTTCTCAGATATATGATTATTTCATCTGTAAGTAGAGATAGTTCTACTTCTTTCCTCTCAGTTTATATGTCTGTTTTCTCTTTATGAATAGTACTGGATGATACAGCATGATAACAATTCTTAATAGTTGAGGAGATAGTGGGCATTCTTGTTCCTGACTAGAAGAAAAGTCTGGAAGTTTTCCAAATATGTATCTGGCTTTCCAGGTGGCACAGTGGTAAAGAATCTGCCTGTCAACACAAGAGATGAAAGGGACATGGAGTTCAATTCCTAGGTCGGGAAAATTCCCTGGAGTACTAAATGGCAACCCATTCCAGTATTCTTGCCTGGACAATTCCACAGAAAGAGGCGATTGATGGGCTACAGTCCATGAGGTTGCAAAGAGTCAGACACAACTGAGCGTGCACACACACACGCACACGGTACTATACTATACTAACTTGGGTTACATTATTAAGAAAGTATCATTAATTCTTTTATTATTGAGTATTTTTAATATGATGGGTTCTAAATTTTATCAAATATCTCTTTCAGAGGTAAAAATATACTCTTTTTCTTTATTTTTATTAGTATGCTGGATTAATTTTAAAGCCTTTCTAATAATTAACAAGTGTTATATTCCTAGGGGCACTCACTATATTTGATTTTTCATTGTGCCATCAAATTCTATTTGCTAATAGGTTAAGATTTTTGCACTGATGTTCAAAAGTGAGAATGGTTGTATAGTACCATTAGTATCATAAGTGAGAATGGTTGTATAGTTTTCTAGTTTTCTTTTTGGTGTTAATCTTTTTCAAATTTTGGTGTCAGTGTACACTTCCCAGATAGCTCAGTGGTAAAGAATCTGTCTACCAATGCAGGAAGCTCAAGAAACATGGGTTCGATCCCTGGGTCAGGAAGATCCCCTAAAGGAAATAATGGCAACCCACTCCAGTATGCTTGACAGGAAAATCCCATGGACAGAAGAGCCTGGCAGGCTACAGTTCATGGGATCAAGAATCAGATATGACTCAGCATGCACACACCCTACTCTTTTTACAAACTGAATTTGGAAGGCTTTTTCTTTCTTTTTACTGTGCTCTGGAGTAGTTTAAGTTATACTAGTATTATTTTATCTGTAAAAAGTTTGGTAGAATTTCCCTGAAACTTCCTGGTCCTGGTGCTTATTTTGTTGGGAATCCATAAAACTATTTTCTCTTTATCTTCTACAGTAGTTGTCCTGTTTAGATTTTCTGTCTCTGCTGTGATTAATTTTGCATCTGCATTTTTCTACGAAATTATTCATTTTAATTTGTGTCCAAATTTATATATAGAGTTGTGCAAAATTTGTTGTTGTTGTTTAGTCACTAAGTCGTGTCTGACTCTTTGTGACCCCATGGACTGTAGCCCATCAGGCTCCTCTGTCCATGGAATTCTCCAGGCAAGAAGAGTGAAGTGGGTTGCCATTTCCTACTCTAGGAGATCTTCCTGACCCAAGGATCAAACCCACGTCTCTTGTATCTGCTGCATTGGCAGGCATGTTCTTTATCACTGCACCACCTGGGAAGCTATGCAAAACTAGGGTGACACAAAAAACCACTTTGCAATTGAGAACTAGAGAATGTGATAACTGGATGGGATGCTGGGACAACAGTGTGCCCATGATAAATTATTGTAGGTAATCCAGACTCTTTTCCAAAGTGGCTGCAGCAAAATATATTCTTATTAGGGGCGTTCTAGAATTCTGTTTTTTTCCATATCCTAATATGTTGAAGCTAAAGCTTCAATACTTTGGCTACTTGACATGAAGAGCTGACTCATTGGAAAAGACCCTTGCTAGGAAAGACTGAAGGCAAAAGGAGAAGGGGGCAGTAGAGGATGTGATGGTTAGATAGAATCTGACTCAGTGGACATGAATCTGAGCAAACTAGAGGAGATAGTGGAGGACAGGGAGCATGGCGTGCTGCAGTCTATGGGGTTGCAAAGAGCTGGACACGAGTTACTGACTAAACAATATAATTTTGTATTATTCACTTTTTAAATGTTTACCAATCTGATGAGATTTTATCTTGTGGTTTTAATTTGGATTTTGTTGATTTCCAGGGAGGTTAAATATAGTTTAAGTGTTTTGTTGTTGTTGTTCAGTCACTAAGTTGTGTCTGGCTATTTGCAACCCTATGAACTGCAGTCTGCCAGGCTTCCCTGTCCTTCACTATCTCCCAGAGTTTGCTCAGACTCATCTCCATTGAGTTGGTGATCTCATCCAGTCATCTCATCCTCTGTCGCCCCCTTTTCCTCCTACCCTCAATCTTTCCCAGCATCTTTTCCAATGAGTTGACTCTTCACATCAAATGGCCAAAGTATTGGAGCTTCAGCTTCAGCATCAGTCCTTCCAGTGAATATTCAGAGTTGATTTCCTTTAGGATTGACTGGTTTGATCTCCTTGCTGTCCAAGGGAATCTCAAGAGTCTTCTTCAGCACCACAATTTGAAAGCATCAATTCTTGGGTGCTCAGCCTTCTTTATGGTCCAACTCTCAAATCTGTACATGATATTAATTAGACTTTCCTCTTGTTTCTGCATTTTTAACCATCCTCCTTTCTATTATTGATTCATATTAGTTTAAAACATCTATTTTTGATTATAATCTGTACCAAGAATATGTGTAGCAAAAACTATCAGCTCTGTTGTGAATATTTTCCTCTACTTACGGTGTTTTTTGTTGAACAGAAATTAAACATGAATTATTGGATTGGTCAAAAAGTTTGTTCAGGTCTTTCCATAGCATCTTATGGAAAAATCCAAATGAACTTTTCGGCCAACCCAATACTTTGATTTATGGCTTGTTTCGTACATCTTTAAGAAATACTTTCCCACAAAAAAAAAGGCAATAGGGTATTTAATACAGGCAACAATAATACAAGTATTTTAACAGAGAAGTGTTCAAAAGAGGGAGTTCTAATAAAATCTAGATCCAGGATCAAAATGAAATCCATGATGTAGGAGGAAGTCATAATCACATAGCTGTCATGGCCACCAAATCAACCACATCTCAACAGCTCTGAAACTGGTGACTGAAGGCTGGGACAGAGCCTGGCTACCACTGCCATTGCAACTGGCCCTCCACTAGGTGGGCAGGAGGCCTGCTCCCTTTACCATGGTCTTGCTTGAGCAGAAAACAGCCTAAAGCAGCAGGTGGGTGGCCTTGGCCTCATTGCCACCTTCTAAATCTCGTGTGAGCACACCTATTTGATGAGACCTAATTTGCATCCTGGGTCTTAGCTACTGGGAGTTTAAGAAATGTCTTTTTTTTTTTTTTTTAAGATTTCTGCAGTGCAGGGATATACATCAGAAGAAAGTAGGAATGGTTTCTGAGCATCAGTCAACTGCATCTCACACCTCCTCTAAAACTATTACAGCTTTGCCTTCCCATTTAAGTCCTTCATCCATTTGGTATTATGCTGTCAGGAACGAATCTTGTTTTATTTTTCCACATGGATAACTGATTGTCCAAGTACTATTTCTTGAAAAGTTTGCTCTTCCTCCACCAATCCAAGATGCTGTTTCCATGCGTAAAGTTTCTGCTACTTACGAGCTTGTTTGGGGTTCTCTATTCTTTTGTTGGTTAGTTTTTTATATTTTTCTGGATATTTATCAGTATTCCTTGATCTTGATATTCTGCAGAAGTGTTTCAGACCTTGAGTTTTTGCTTTTCTTCCCCTAACATTTTATTATGTAAATGTCCAACCATAAAATGTTGCAAGTATTTTACAGGGAATAAATGTATAACTATAACCCAGTTTTAATCATTAACACTTTACTATATTTGCTTATTTTATAGCTATCCATCTACTCATTCCTCTGTCTTTTAATTTTTGATGTATTTCAAAGTATGTTGTAGAGGATAACAGGAAAAACAGATGAATGATGGGAAAAAATCAGAGCAGTGCTGGCCTCTGTAGGGTGGGGCAGGGCTGACTGGGGAAGAACATGAGGGAACTTCTGAAGTGATGTGATGTTTGTTATTTTGATAGTATCTTGAGTTGCACGGGTGTACCCATTTGTCAAAAGCTGTTGAATGATATATTTAAGATTGGTACATTTCATTTTATGTTTAAAGGGAAAAAAATGTGAACACAGCTTTTGTGAATGAGATGCACACTCCTACAACAATTAGTTCTGGATTTTCTTTTAAATTGCCCACAGTGGTATTTATTCCCTGCCCTTCCCCCATATTAGACTCTTACCCTTTAAAGCTCTGTGAGGCACTTCATAAGCTTAGAATTTAATTAAAAATTCACAGGCTGATACTATAATTTAATCAAAACCAAAACTATTGGTGGGAATCTATTGATGGGCACCAAATGAATTTATTAATAAGTGACATTGAGGCAACTACATATTAATTTGGAGAAAAACTATTTTTCTACCACCCACCTTATACCAATATAAATTCCAAATACATTAAAAGTTTAAAAAGATAGTATAAATATTAAAAGAACATGTCAGTGAATATTGTATAATATCTGAATGTGAAGAATCTTCCTAGCTAACTGAAGCAGAGGTTATGAAAAGTATTAGTTTATATAAAATTTAAAAATTGATATAATATAAACTCATTTAAACAAATTCAAAACTCATGATTGATGTGCAACATTTATGTCAAAGATTGAATCTCCTTATCCTATAAAGAACTCTTACATATTAAAGAGAAAGAGATATTTTCCCCCTCCCCAAAGACTGAATATACAAACCAACAACATATGTAAAAATAAAAGGAATTCTGACTCACAGTTCCTGCAACAATCAGCCCCAGAGATGGCCCTAAGTTGATAATTACTGCCATCTTCCTTAATTTTTACCCCAGTTCCAACTTAGAACCAATCAGAAAAATTAACTATGCTCCCCAAACCAATCATCCAAACTAGTTCCTTTCTAGTTAGCTCATTTCCAGCTTCCCCATGCCAACAACTTTCAATCACAGTGTTCTCGAAGGCCTCCACTCACTTCACTACAAAGCTTTCCCACTCCCCTGCTTGCCCTAGAGCCACTGCCAAACACAGTGCTGCTGGCCGACTCCATCATTAGAGGAAGCTCTGAAATGAATAGTCTCTGCTTGTTCTCACCTGAGTGATCTTCACTTATTTCCACATTCCGAAACATGTGCTAAGAATATGAATAAGCAATTGAAATGAAAAAGAAAAAAAACGAGAATAAAGGAAGAAATGAGTCAGAAATGAATGTAAATACGTTTGATCTCACTGATATTCAGATAATGCAAACCAAACTCATTTAACAGATTGGTGGAGTTGAATGATAACGATTTATGAAGAGTATGTAATAAAGGTCATCGCTGGTGAGTTTATTTTGAAATGGGGATAGTTTGGTAATATGTATCTAAAGCTTTAAAAATGTTCACATTTTGGTCTGGGTATCCCACTTTTATTAATTTAATCTATCAAAACTGTCTGGCCTGTGTTCAAAGATATCTTTTCATTGTTAATAAGAAGGAAACATGAGAAGCTATCTATGTATCAACATGGGAAATTACCAGTATCGGAAAACAATTATAATGACTGATGCAGTCATGAAATGATGTTCATGTCTGCAATTGTGTAATTTTTTGAAAGCTCATTTAATATATTCTTGGTAAAGTTTACCTCCTGCCCTCTTGCCACACATTTTTTTTTTTGACATAAACACCTGGTCCTGACTTTGAGGATTCTTGACCCAGGAGAGGGCAGAACTGATAGTGTTTAGAATGTAGAAGTCATAGCTCAGCTTTGAGCACTGTAACATCGCTATCAAGATAAAAATCATAAAAACAGGGCTTTAGGAAAGAAAAAAGATAATTTTCTAGAAAATTCCAAAACTGTTTTTTTTTTTTTTTTTCCTCCACAAATCAAGAACAAATCTTTGGACCATGAAATACTGTAAGTTATGACAAAAGGAACATTCTCGCCACACAAGCACAAAAGCCTTTGCAGAGTCAGGAGTAGGAGAAGCTAGGAAAGAGATAAAAGGGGAAAAATAATTTCAGATTCAGTGGGTTTTGTGTCCTGTTCCTGCTGTGCTACTAGAGCCCTGTGAGATCTCTGGGATTCCCTGACAGACCTATGGGAATCCCAGAGCTCAGGGGATTTATACCATGCTTCCTATGTGATCTTCTGGTTGAGCACCTCTGTGTCTGCCACGTGGCTATATGGTGTGGGCACATCAGAAGTGCTGGCATGGTGGATCTTGGTGGAGAAAGGGTCTGAGATAGGGTTCCAGGGTTCCCCACAGCCTGAGTATGATGTTGAGGAGAGTCAGACATTCCAGCGTGCCCCAGTCTGGAGATGAGGGTAGAGGTGTGGAGTGGGGAATGCACAGCAGTTAGCTGACTATTAGAGACCCAGAAGACACGTGAGGCTATCACCACGGGACAGGGCAATAAGTGACCAGTGAGGGACAATGAGACTTTCTAACACAGGTGGTTGGATAATCCCATAGCAGCTGTAGGCAGGGCTTGAATCTGAAGTTCTTAAGTTATCTGCTTTTATCTTAAGTTATCTACTTTAAGGCATAATTTGACTTTCCTAGAATCTATGCTATTATGAGACAAGAGTTGCCAGTTAGAGAGATTAGGAGCAAAACATATTTCACAGGAGGATGCGCAGTATCACAAAGAAGAAAAGCTGGAAGAAAACTGCACCGAAGCAGGGGCAGGTTTAGAATTGATAAACAAGCTCTGAAATGACTGATAAGATCACCAGTGCATGGGTGTAGCTCAGTTTTATGGAGAAGTGGGCATGTGGTATATGAATGCTTGGAGCTGGCTGAAACACAAGGTATTAGATCACTCATACTTTCAAGGTGGATTGGCTCCTGACATAGAAATAACTGGGTCAAGTGAAGAGATACCTTGGGACCTGTCACGAGATGGGAGGAGGGCTGGAGGAGTCCCAGAGGAGAGTGACACAATCCAGGATTGAGCACAGTACTCTGCTGAGCAAACCTCTTCTAGGAGAAAAATGAACGAATTTGAAAGGATGGGGGCTGGAGGCATTTTGTACGCTTTTATTTTTAAATTATATTTGCTAATCAAAACATCTGTAGGCTGCAGTTTAGCCCTGGGGAAAGTGCCCATTGAAAATTGTGTTGAATAGCAGACCTCAGATCTCATTATGTGAGTAATGGTCTCACAAAGCCTGCCTATTCTTTGCCACCCACTTGAGCTTGCTCCATGGAAATAACCCCTTAGGCAAGAAGAGGAGTCAAACGCAAACAGTTTTCTACAGATGCCTTATTGTTCCTTTGCCAAATATAGCACTGAAGTCTGCAGTTTGTTTGTGATTCGGGAAAATCATTTAGCTGCTGTGAGCTAGAAAACTGGTGTGGAAAGAGTTGTCATGGACAAATTAAGCGACCTATGTTTTACTTTGACAGTGCTATTTGGAGTGAAAGGTAGGTTTTGATACTAAATTGGGATAATACCTTCTTTATGAGGATTAATTATATAAGAGTTTACACTTTTCATTATAAATAGATTGTTCTCTTGTGGAGTGATGTATAATTTTTTGAAGTACTAAAGGTTAACAGTGGGTCAAATATTCTGGCTAAGTAGTCCTTTTCTGGGACAACTCATGAGAATTGTTCTGCTAAATATAAAGTCACCTTGCTGTTTGTTTATGATAAAGAGCAGAGAAAAGAAAGGAAGGGAAGGGAACTGAAAGGAAGGAAAGGGAAGGAATCTATGACTTGTCTGAGTATTGCCCAAACTACTATAATAGGTCCTGGCAGCTCTGTCTGCTTCCTTTCACTCCCCATGAGTCAATAACCCACAAGATAGTCAGACTAATCTTCTTAGTGTGTATTACATTTGGTCACTATCCTATTTCAAATCCTTCGATGGCTTCCCATTCACTCGAAATTAAACTCAAAAAGATCCTACCATGGCTTGAGACCCTTCTGACCTGTTCCCTACTTATTTCTCCCTCTTTGACTGCTCCAGCCTTACTCTGTTCCTTATATAGGGCAAATTCATCCCCAGCTTAGGCAGTGTTCTTGCTGTTGCCTCCTTGGAAACACTGCCTCAAGTGTTTTATGATTGCTTTGTTTTTATTGATTTTGCATTGTTATTTTTAAACACTTCATTGAGATATAATTTATGTACATTTAAAGAGAAAAATTTAATGGCATTTAATATAGTTATAGAATTGTGCACCATAATCTGGGGGCTTTCCAGGTGGCACAGGGGTAAAGAATCCCCCTGCAATGCAGGAGATGTAGGTTGCAATCCCCGGGTGGGGAAGATCCCCTGGAGTAGGAAATGGCAACCCACTCCAGTATTCTTGCCTGGAAAGTGGACAGAGGTGCCTGGTGGGCTACAGTCCATGGGCACACAAAGAGTGGACACAACTGAGTGACTGAGCATGCATGCATACATAATCTAATTTCAGAATATTTTCATCACCCCCAAAAGAAATCTTATACTCATTAGCAGCCACTTTCATTTCCACACCTCTTTCTCTAGCTCTGCTGCTGCTGCTAAGTCGCTTCAGTCGTGTCCGACTCTGTGCAACCCCATAGACAGCCACCCACCAGGCTCCCCCGTCCCTGGGATTCTCCAGGCAAGAACACTGGAGTGGGCTGCCATTTCCTTCTCCAATGCATGAAAGTGAAAAGTGAAAGTGAAGTCGCTCAGTCGTGTCCAACTCTTAGCGACCCCATGGACTGCAGCCTACCAGGCTCCTCCGTCCATGGCATTTTCCAGGCAAGAGTACTGGAGTGGGCTGCCATTGCCTTCTCCCTCTCCAGCTCTAGACAACCACTAATCTACATTCTGTGTCTATAGATTCAATAATTCTGGACAATTTATATGCACGATAATAAAATACAGAATAAAATATATAGTATTTTGTGTCTGGCTTCTTTCACTTAGGGTCTTCCCTGGTCGCTCAGTTGGTAAAGAGTCTGCCTGAAATGAGGGAGACCCGGGTTCGATCCCTGGGTCAGAAAGATCCCCTGGAGAAGGAAATAGCAACCCACTCCAGTATTCTTGCCTGGAGAATTCCATGGACAGAGGAGCGTGGTGGGCTATAGTCCATGAGGTCACAAAGAGTCGAACACGACTGAGTGACTGACACTTAGTGTGATGTTTTTGAGGTTTATCCTTTTTTTTTTTTTTTTTGAGGTTTATCCTTGTTACACCATGTATCGGTACTTCATTTTCATATTGTTTGTTTTATTGATTACATGGTGATACTTATTATTTGAAATTTCATTGTTTCTGCTTATTTGTTTACCCGTTCACTGTCTATTCTAAATGGCACACACTCCCACTCAAGAAGCCCTTTCATTTGATGTAAACAAATCAGCTGTCCCACAGTGAGTGAGTAGGTGAAGTGAAAAATCTGACAAATAACTTACCCCTGTGGAGGATTCAGGCAAATTAGAGCAGGTTCAGATGAGAATCCTTGCCTACCACCTCCACTACTGTATCTAGGGACAAAAACCTAAAGTTTAGGGGAAAAAAATAAACCCTTGGATAAGTGCATGTGGGATCAGTCACGTCTGACTCTTTTGAGACCCTATAGACTGTATCCTGCCTGGCTTCTCTGACCCTGGCATTTTCCAGGCAAGAATACTGGACTGGGTTGCCATTTCCTACTCCAGGGGATCTTCCTGACCCAGGGATCGAACCCTTACCTCTTGAGTCTCCTGTATTGGCAGGTGGATTCTTTACCACTGTGTTACCTGGGAAGCTCAAAACAGTTGGATAGGGTGAGCCTTATTTGTAGTTTTTAGGACCTTCTTTGTCATGCTAGGGTGCTGCTCACTCAACCCATATGAAGATCATCTGAATATTGAGCAGAAGAACACTTGTTGGACTTTAATTAGGGCCACTGGGATTCAAGAACTCCCTACAGTTAGATGTGTTTGTCAAAATATGATAAAATACAAATGATGTTATATTCAATAACAATTGCAAATAATATTTATCCAAATAGAAAACCACCCCTCAAAACAGGATTTATTGCACTGTAAGACATTTGAGGAAAGCTGAGCACCGAAGAATTGATGCTTTTGAACTGTGGTGTTGGAGAAGACTCTTGAGAGTCCCTTGGACTGCAAGGAGATCCAACCAGTCCATTCTAAAGAAGATCAGTCCTGGGTGTTCTTTGGAAGGAATGATGTTAAAGCTGAAACTCCAGAACTTTGGCCACCTCATGTGAAAAGTTGACTCATTGGAAAAGACTCTGATGCTGGGAGGGATTGGGGGCAGGAGGAAAAGGGGACGACAGAGGATGAGATGGCTGGATGGCATCACAGACTCGATGGACGTGAGTTTGAGTGAACTCTGGGAGTTGGTGATGGACAGGGAGGCCTGGTGTGCTGCAATTCATGGGGTCGCAAAGAGTCAGACACGACTGAGCGACTGAATTGAAGGTATTTATTTACAGTAGAAATTTTTATCAAGCATTTGTCATACACTCATTACATAAACAAAACATTTCTCATGTTATTGTTTATATAAACTCTGTTATCTTACTAGTTCCCTCTTTAATGAGTTCAACAAATTTTCATTATATATTTGAATGGATTATGTCTTTTTTTCTATAATCATTTGAAAAATTACATAATTCACACAAACTTAAGACTAGTTTGTATGGATATATTTGATTGCACTAGGAGAAAATCAAGTTTGGTATACAGACCTGATTTGGTTCTTTGGAAAGACACTGCATGCATGTGTGCTCCAACTCTTTGTGACCCTATGGACTGAAGCCCGCCATTCTCCTCTGTCCATGGGATTCTCCAGGCAAGAATGCTGGAGTGGGGTGCCAGGCCCTCCTCCAGGGGATCTTTCAGATTCAAGGATTGAACCCGCATCTCATTATGTCTCCTGCACTGCAGGTGGGTTCTTTACCACTAGCGCCTCCTGGGAAGCCCTTTTGAAGGACACTGATTGCTTTTTAGTGGAAGCTTGTTAAGATATAATTTATATACAGTAAAGTCACCCTTGTATGGTGTGCAAATCTATGAATTTTCACAAATACATTTGGTCATAGTTCATCACTATGAGATGTAGGACATTTTCCTCACCCCAATAGTCCCAACTTAGCCCTTTCTGTAGGCAATGGCAACTTTTTTAACATTCTAGATTATTTTAATAGGACTTCAGATATGAGAATCACTGACCTAGATGATTTACCCTAATCTGAAGATCTCATATAGGCATGGGGTTCAAAAGTAAAGGAAAACTGTCCATACTAAATTCTGATTCAAAGCAGGTGCTTGGGAGGAAGTAGCTTTACAATAAGGTAATAATTCCATGTGCTGGTGAAGCAAGCAGGGGCCTGGAGTGGAGGAGAATCTTTGAGGTGGATGATATGATTTGGAGTTAGGTTTGTGATTGTCCATACCAAGAGGCAATTCCTCTAATTTAAAAGGAGATATAGCCCTGAAATAAGAGGAAGAACACTGTTACATTAACAGTGTTGCATTTATTTTATTAAAGACTTGCTATGTTGTCCTGATATTTTTTCCTCAGTTTCCCTACTGTCTGGTACAAATGATGATCCCAGGCCCAGAAACTCTGATGTTCATAGGGAATTTTTGAAAAATATATAAATAAATAACATAGACAGGTTATTAGCTGTCTGTGTTTTCCTCCCCAAATCAAAAATTTCTTGATGGATTAGATTACATCTCATCTTTGTTTATCTAAAGTTTATTAGTGTTGGTATATTGATTTAGCTAATTATATAATTAATTCTCTTGTCTGTTCACTCATAAAATTATTTTATGAACTGATAACTTGCCAGGAAGTGTTTTAGGCCTGGAGATAGGACATGGAAAGATGCCAGACAAGTCTCGTCCTCACAAAGCTACATTCTAATAAGAGAAATAGCCACTAAATAAATAAACAAATAAAGTAATAAAAATCCAGATAACAAAAGCCAAGAAGAAAATAAAGGTAAGTGGATAGAGAATATACAGAGATGAGTATAGGAAGAAGCTGTTTTGGATAGAGTTGTCATGAGAAGACTTTCTGAAGAGCTTGCATTTGAACAGAGATTTAAAGCAGAGGGTGCCAGCCATATGAACATCTAGGGAAAGTGGACTAGCAAATGCAAAGAGGGAACAGCAAGGGAAATATCCTTGAAATGAGAATGACCTTGGCGTGTTCAGGAATTAGCAAAAAGATTCATGAAGTTGGATCACAGTGATAGAGGCAGAGAGTAGTATGAAATGAGGTCATAGAGGTATGTAGGGCTGGGTTGTGTAGAGTTTTGTAGATCTTGGTAAGAAGTTAGGGATATAACTAAAAATACATGAAAAGCCATTGGAAATTATTACACAACGAAGCAATCCATCTGATTTATGTTTTTAAAAGACTACTCTGGCTATTGGATGGTAAGTGGATAATTTCAAGAAGAGAATTAAATATTATTATGCTCCATTATGAGCATATAAGTCTTGGTTAGGTAAGGTAAATTGAGTGTTTCAAGACACAGAATGGAAAAACATCCCATTCAACTATATCCTTTGGATGTCATTATGATCTAAAAGGACTCAATTAATCTCTTTGAAGAGAAAATTTCCTTTGAGAGACAATTCCTGTTGGATGATGTTCTATGTTATTGGCAAGAGTTTATTAAACACCTTTCCTTCACATCATCTCAGACATGGTAATACAGGAGGACTCAGGTACTGCATCTTAATTGCTGTCATCGTAAACAGTTGCATCTGGTTGCTGGAGAGACAGACACATGAGTCTGTATTCCATACCTATGGTAGCTGGAACATCATTTTCTATTATGTTCTATTTTGTTCTGACAGACAAATGATTAATTAGCACAATCAGCATCTCTCCTTGAAAAGGGCCATGGATCAGCGTGTTCCTCTCCATCATGTAATTGAATCAGGGCCCACACACCTGTTTCCACTTCCTTTAAACAAACACCTGCCCAATAACCAACACAAAGCAATATTAAATCTCAACCTGCCTTGTGTATAAGTACATCTTTCAACTTGACCTAATCAATGCTGAAAGCTAGGAAAACATAGGTCTCAGAGAAGACTGCTTCCTGGCCCTCACGTGTAATCAGAGCATCTGCGACTCTGTCCCCACTCATGACTATGTCGCAGAATGATTCAGAGTGACTCTGCAGTCAGACCAGTCAAGGATCATACCGGATTTTCCACTTGTGTGACACTGAGGGATTCACCTAACCCCTGTTAAGTCTCTATTTCCTCATCTTCAAAATGGGGATAGTGATGTTTATCATAAATGTTTGTTGTTTTTCCATATGTAAATCATGTACATAAAAAGCTTAGCACACTATTTTGCACATGGTAAGCAAATGTTAGCATTTTTTACTATAATAATATAAAAAAAATTAGGTTGAAAAATTTCAGCTCTGGATAACATGGGGGTAAATGCATGTACCCTCTCCCACTGATTACAACTAAAATCCTGGACAGAATACACAAATCAACTATCTGAGGACTCTGAAAAGTATATAATGACAAGTTAACTAAGGAGGAGAACAAAAGCCTCAAAGAGTAACACTTAAGAAGATGACTTCCTGCTTCTTCTCTCCTCCTGTATTTCCAGGCATAGATTCTAGGACCCCCTGAATCTTGAGACTCTATGAGTGTTAACAGAAAAAGCTGCACGAAAAGTCCTCTCTCATGGGACAGAGGGCTGGGAATGGGGACCCTGGGGAAGAAAGATCTTTTACTTCTCTTAGCTCCACTTCAGTAATAAAGTGGCATTCCTATGACAGTGGAAATTGCAGCAGCGGTCGAAGCGGCATCATGGGTAGCAGCTACAGCAGCAGGGGTTCTGCAAGCTCCTTTCTCTTGTTACTTTGCCCTGAGGTAGACTCAGTTTCAGGCTTTCCAGGTGGCTCAGTGGTAATGTAGGAGATGCTCATTCCAGCCCTGGGTTGGGAAGATTCCCTGGAGGAGGAAATGTCAGCCCACTCAGTATGCCTGCCTGGGAAATCCCGTGGACAGAGACTGGCGGGATATAGTCCATGGGGTCACAAAGAGTTGGATATGACTTAGCAACTGAGCACACGCACAAATCCAGTTTCAGTAAGTTCATTACAGTACAGGAATGCTAAAACCATGGTTTTCTAGGCAGAGCCATGCAAAGGAGTCAATAGGAGTCAGAGAATGTGGGGGGATTTACAAAGAGGAGGTAACTGGAGAAAGGAATCCTTTAAATCTGAGTATAAAGTATTGGGCTCATCATGAGTCATGCACATGTAGAACTTGATCATAAGCAACATAGAAAAGCCTTTGAGACTGAACTACAGTGTAGACCACCATCCAGTCCTGGACTGAATCCTGGGGGATGCATGTACAGGTAGGCCAGATAGTACAGAACAACTATGAAAACTAAATTGACAATAGAGCCACAACCCGAGGGTAGGTCAGGACTGTGGTCTGAGCCTAACTAGGTTAACAGCCTACTAAAGAAAACACAAAACAAAGAAATTAACACTCCTCAGAAAATTTCAGCAGATCCCACAGTCAGTCTCAAAACATAATAAATTATCCAGGATACAATCCAAAGTCACTCAACATACAAAGAACCAGGAAGATGTAAATAACCTGCAAGGGAAGAAGTAATCAACAAATGCAAACTCTAAAATGACCTAGATGTAGGAATTGTCCAATATTTAAAACCACATCTCATAATGATTATTCATGCATTAAGGGTGAACATTCTCAAAATGAATGAAAAGATAGATATTTTCAGCAGAGAAATAGAAGATGTGCCAAAGAACCAAGTGGAAACTTTTGAATTGATAGATACAATAACAGAACTAGAATGTCCACTAGAGACCTCAAAAACAGAATGGAGGTGAGAAAAAAAAGGGCCAATAAGCTTGAAGGTCAATCAATAAAAATTATCCAATCTGGAAAACACAGAAGAAAAAAAAGTTTGATAAAAAATGAACAGACTCTCAAAGACCTGTGGGACAATATCATAAGTTCTTATACATTATGATTATAGTCCTGGAAGAAGAGGAGAAAAAATTTGTGCAGAAACATATTTGAAGAAATAATGGCTGAAAATTTTCCAAATTTGGTAAAGGACATTTATTTGCAGATATACGAAATTCAGCAAACTTCAAATAGAATAAACTCAAAGAAAACATGCTCTTACTCATCATAATCAAAGGGTAAAACCAAAACAAAGCAAGAAATCTTGAAAAGGCCATAGAAAAACAATACATTAAAAAAAGAAGCAGTGACTCAAATGATGGCAGATTTTCTCATCAGAAACCATGCAGGCAAAAAACAAAAACAGTAACAGCAACAGAACACCAGTGGAATAACATTTTTTTAAATGTTGAAAGAAAAATACTGTCAAAGCATATTTTCATGACCAGTGGAAACAGCACTCAGGAATTTAGTTCTGAGACTAGTCTGGTATTTCAAATTTTTTTTTTCACCAAACATTCCTACTATGTTTAAGATACAGTGCTCAGTACAAGTGATTTCAGGAAGATCAAGACTCAGCTCTCCCATCAAGAAACTTACTCTGAAGTCCAAGGTAAAGTGGAAATGTGAGCAATTAAATGTCACGTTAACATTGGAATTAAGGATGAAGTCCATAGAAGGGACTCTGTGACACAAAGGAGGAGGTAATCATCTCTATTCAAGTAAAAAGAAAGAACCAGGCATACTGTTGCGAGGAGGTTATGTTTGACTTGAATATTCAAAGGTATATCCCAAAGGGTAGAGAAATCTGTGCAGTCGACTACAACAGGTAAAAACATGAATACAGTGTGCAATGGTTTGTTGGTATATTTGGGTAACTTTTAATTTTTTAGTTATAGAGTATATATACCTCTAAACACTTATTTTTTACTCTGATCAAATTTCCAACTTCCAGTTCACACAGAACATTGATTGATGGATCTAATTCTTCCTCTACAAAGAGCTATCTGATAATACTGGGGAATTAATGCTCGAGGGGCAGTTTTCAACCAATGACTGATGAAGAGTTGAGGAATAAATACCCAGCTTCCATATCCCTTGAACAGGATAACTCTGAAGCACTGAGGTCCCAGATTTCACCAGTGGAATTAAGTTCTGTTTGCCCACTCTTTGTGAACTTGCTTGACAATGCATATATTATTGATTTTCATTCACTGCCTCTCCTACTTCCCCACTTGCCTTAGTAATGTTTTTAGGGATGACTTCTCAAACAAACTATTTGAATTTGTATCCTTGTTTCAGGACCTAATTCTGAGAAAACTCAAACTAAAATGGCTTCATAGATTAGGTTTCCAAGGAAGCAGTCTCTGAAATGGAGATTTAGAATTTATCAAGAGTACTCTTGTAATTGGGTTTCCTGGTAGCACTAGTGGTAAACAACCCGCCTGCCAATGCAGGAGATGTAAGAGATGCAGGTTTGGTCCCCAGGTTGGGAAGATCTCTGGAGGAGGGCAGGGCAACTCACTCCAGTATTCTTTCCTGGAGAATCCCATGGACAGAGAAGCCAGCAGGCTATGGTCCATAGAGTTGCAAAGAGTCAGACACAACTGAAGGGACTTAGACACTCTTGTAATTAACATCTGTGAGATAAGAAAGCAGGATTGGACAAAGGAAGGACTTGGGCTATAGTTACAACAAAAGTCTCAAGCAACTCCAAGGTGAGCTTGGAAGCCAGAATGATTCTTGAGAGTTGTCCTAAGTTGAGGTGAGGGGTCTTGGCTTACATTCCTTCATATCAACCAGTCATTAGATGCAGGTTGCCCTGAGAAAGGGAACATGACTTTGAGCAGCATAGTTCTTTTTAGGAGCATGTTAGAAAAAGGTTCTATTTCCTTGAAGGGACCATTGGTAGAAACATGTTAAAGTCAATTCTGGTGAGGGCTTGGGAAGAAAAGAGGAGAGCTGGAGAGAAAGCTTCTGTTGTCTTAGAGAATACACACACACACACACACACACACACATATCTGGAGAAGGCAATGGCAACCCACTCCAGTGCTCTTGCCTGGAAAATCCCACGGACAGGGGAGCCTGGTGAGCTGCAGTCTATGGGGTCGCAGAGTCAGACACGGCTGAGTGACTTCACTTCACTCACTTCATACTTAATCACTGGAGAAGGAAATGGCAACCCACTTCAGTATTCTTGCCTGAAGAATCTCATGGACAGAGGAGCCTGGAGGGCCATGGTCCACGGGGTCACAGAGAGTCGGACACGACTGAAATGACTGAGCACACATATACATATATATACATATATATATATCATCATCATGAGCAGACTGCTGGTAGAAGTATGAACATTAAAACAATTCTGGTGGGGTCTCAGGCCTCAGACAGGAATGAGGAGTATGCTATTGGAAACTGGAGAAAATTTGACCCTTGTTATAAAATGGCAAAGAACTTGGCTAAATTGAGTTCTTGTGTTTAGTGCAAAGTAGAGCATCTGAGCAATGAAATTGGATATTTAGCTGAGGTTTCTAAGCCAAGTGTTGAAGGTACATCCTGCTTTCTCCTTACTGCTTGTAATAAAACACAAGAGGAAGGAGATAAATTGACAGGACTGTTAAGCAAAAAGGAATCAGACATAAAGATTTGGGAAAGTCTCAGTCTATCCATATTGCAAAAACGAGAAAGCTTGCTTTGAAGAAAACGTGTACTTCAAAACTCTTCCAGCCTCTACTCACCACCCAGTTCCAATGTCACTCCCACATTTTATTTGTTATAGCAGCACCCCACTTCCTGGCACCAAAATCTGTTCTAGTCTGCTTGGGCTGCCATAACAAAATACTGGGTGGCTTAAACAACAAGCATTTTATTTATTTTTTTCTGAGTTCTGAAGACTAGAAGTCCAAGCTCCCAGTGTTGGTTTCTGGTGAGGACTCTCTTCCTGACTTGTAAGTGGCTTCCTTTTTCTCTGCGTTTTCACATGCATGGCCTTTTCCATGAGCACACGGATTGGGTCCCACCCTTGTGGGACCACTACATTTAACCTTAATTACCTCCTTAACACCTCCATCTCCAAATACAGTCACTTTGGGGGTTAGGGCTCTAAGATAATGAATTCTGGGGGACACAATTCAGTCTATAATGTGTGTCCTTATAAAGAGAGTGTTACATGATGTAGTGGCCTATAAGTGAAGTGAACTCGCTCAGTCATGTTCCGACTCTTTGCAACCCCGTGGACTGTAGCCGGCCAGGCTCCTCTGTCCATGGGATTCTCTAGGCAAGAATACTGGAATGGGTTGCCATTTCCTTCTCCAGGGGATCTTCCCAACCCAGGGATCGAACCCTGGTCTCCCGCATGGCAGGCAGATGCTTTATCCTTTGAGCCACCAGGGAATTCCTGTAGTGGCCTATGACTTTATATAAATACATGTATAAGTAAGTCTCACCTTGAGCATAAATGAAGAGAAACCCCTAAACCTTGTTTACAAAGCAAACCAGTTCTCCTTAATTTATTTCAATAAGAATTTATAAAGAAGTGACTATGAGCAAGATACTGTTATCAGATGTGAAAGATACAAAAGTGAGTAAGATTGGGTTAGAAGTTCTTGCTGTGATTTTAAATGACTTGAATGTTTTACAAAAGGATGCATGAAATATTCTTGAAAGCTACAGTTTTTTCAGAAAGCAGACCACTCAACCACAAGAAAGGAAAACCATTACCTTTCTAAATTTCAAAGAGCATGCTTATTTTAATTAAGAGTTTTCAGAAGGCAAATGTATGATGTATCACTCTACAGTCATTCAGATTAAACAGATAGTAAAGAGTTAAGAAAATATAAGAGCATACACATAAAGTGACCAAGTGTCAGACAAATATCCTACTCTACCACTTGGAGCCTCCACTATGGATGGAAGAAGCGGTAAAGGGATTGCCAGAGGCTGAGACTGTAAAGAATAGATAAATGAAAAACTGGGCAAGAATGAGAGTTGAACAGGGCAGGGAACTTTCCTCTGTAATGCATCATGGTTATGTACTCATTAAAGCAAAGGGAAGTTCATGAGATTTAACAGTTTTCAACAGTTCAAAAAACTGTGTCAATAAATAATACAAAAAAGTAAATTTTATTTTATTTATAAAAAATGCAACAGAGAAATATATTTGACAAATGCCCATCCGGTCTCCATAGAAGAATATAGACCATCCAAAGCAGAAACATTTAACTTTTTTTCTATGAGTAAAGACTTATTATACCTATTATATTTATTGTTAGAAATTATATAATTTTAAATACCCTGAAATATTTGCTTTAAAAAAGAAAAATAGAGATGTCCTGTGGCTCTGGTACATTGTCATTAGCAAATAAGCAATTATTGAATGGTAATGGGAATGATAATGAAGAAACTGTGGGTGCATTTAGGAAGTATTTCTTTTCTTTCATTCTCCTGGTGAATGAATAGAGAAGGACTGGCTTGAGGGCTAGAGGGTTACCAGCACAGGACAGCACTGAGCTCTTAAAGCACTCAAAAGGGAAAAGTCTTCAAATTGATTCTAATGATTAGAAATCATTCTTGATGTGCAAGTTTCTTTCTTTACAAAATTCTGTTGACTTAGAAAGGGAGCATCTCATACTAAACTACTGGTTTATTAACGTTGGAAAATTAGACTAGTAGAGCCTGAGTTTTGGGTTAGAGAAAGATGCCACCAATATTTTGGCTTCTGTTCACCTTCTCTCATTTGCAAGAAAGACAATTTGACATCATTTCAAATAACCTATGATCTTTGCAAATTGTGACTGTTCTTTGCTGTTTGCATTCAAATCTGAAATTAGATATGCAACACATCAATTTACAACAAAACATTTCAAACTTCTCTCCTCCCACACAGAAAACTTTTACCCTTTAATCTCTGTACAAATGTCCTATTTTATGACCTGTATTATACATCAGAAATCATTTCTCAACAAACAAATAGGTAGACTAGGTTTTCAAGTCATTAGGAAGTCTTCTGATTTTATTTTTTCCATTTTAGGAAAATTATTTTTGAAGATAAGGTAACTCCTGGCCCTGCAGACAAAAATGCACATATAAAAGAATATCTGTTAAGCAAAATCTAATGGAATTTTGTAAGCATGCTTTTCTGTGGACTGAAAGGAAGATTTCCTTATACAAATCTACATAGCACATAAATGTGCTGAGGTTCAGAACAACCTTCAATGTTTTATTTTTTGTCTTCATTGGAAAACCTGGGTCTTCACTCATGCAGAACAAAACAAAGAAAAATACGTGATCTGGTTTTCCAATTATTGTTTCTAACTCAGTTTTCTCTATTCAAATCTTTGGCTTCGAATATTGAAATGGAATCTAGATGGAAGAAAATTAATACAGGAAAGGACCCCTGTCCTTCCATATAAAAGAAGTTAAATTGTTCCCTTGCCAATTTCTAAATTTGAAAATGATCAGGCAGTGTGGTTTTTTTATTTTTTTCTTCTTTTTCATTGAAATGGAATCATTCCAACCCTGAGTTGTGTTTTATAATTAAAAGATTTTCTATGTTTTAACTTTGCACAAATATTTACTGCAATGATTTCTGATTTCAAATATGTGGCCTGGATTTCCCTGAATAAAGTTAACATGGATAGGTTTAACTTCATAAAAAAGAGAATGAAGGATCTTGGAACTTGAAGACAGAACAATGATATTTCCCAGAAAATCATTCAGGGACTACAAAGGAACTCTTGGCATTATTCTTGGCAATGGGACAAGTTGTAGTAAGCTAAGAGTTGCTAGGATGGTAGGTTCCCAAGGAGTCTTTGTGGAGGAAGTCATCACTTTGTAAGAAAGCAACTCAGAACCTATGTTTGACTACAAGAGTTATATGCCATTAACTTAGTGCCGTGTTTTCAAACTTTTATACAGAATGAGATTGTTTTTTTAAAGGAAAATCTCTGCTAAAGCTAAATAAATATCACAGACAGAAGCAGGGCTACTTGGTTGATGTGGACACACCTGTAGGCTCCACACAAGCCCTATGGCTTGGTAGAGCCATAATGGTGAACCACTGGCAAAACAGGGAATCAGAGAGTCAACTCAATTCCTTACCAGTTGTCAGAACTTAGACAATTCATGGTTTTTTTGAGTATGTGTGTGCACATGTATGTGTGTGTGTATTAATTCTTGCCTCTAGGTGATAAGATAGGTGGTAATGCATATAAAGTGCTTGGCCCGGTACCGTGCACGTAAGTAGATATTCAAAAATCGCCTCTACTCTTGTTCTCCTCCTCATCAGCATAGTAATCATACTGAGCTGTACTCTGCATGGACTCATATGGGAAAAACGTTGCAGGCTTGCTCTAAAGGACTAAATGTGCATTAACTCTAATAATGTACAGATGAAGGCACTGGGGGTAAGCAATTTATCCAACATCGATAGTGGAGCTGGATTTAAGCTTCTCGATTTAAATTTAGAGCTTGAACCCTTAATCCCAGTGTGCAGGTGTTTCTGATTAGTAATACAGTGCAGGACTCGGTGTGTACGTGTATAGATCATCCTCTCCGTATCTTAGCCTCCTCCTCATTCACATGGGGAATGCTTCCCTTAGCACTGAGAGGCTCCAAAGAGGGGAAGTCTGTCCTGTTACAGGTAAAAGACTTCTATTTTCATATGGCAACTTACAGGGTTGGTCCCTTTTATGCAATTTGATTGTATAAACTCACAACCATCAAATATCATTTCCACCTGTTTCATGTGGAAGCAACTCAGGTCAAAAACACGTCTGAGCTTTGTCAATACTCCAAACTCCCAAATAGAACTTTTTTAGCTTTAATATAGATTCTCAGAAAAAGTATTTTTCTATGTCTAATGAGCAGTTTTGCTGTGGGCTGCTTTTGAGAATAAGAGATTGTCATATAAGCTCTTGGCATGGGATGCTGTGTATCACACAGAAATAAAAAGATTGATACTGAGTAAGACATGGAGACAGTTCTTCCAGATGAAACAATCTTGTGGACAGTAGACAATGCTGGAGAGGAATTCTGGAGAGAGCTGGGGCCTGGGTCTCTAGAGTGAGTGTGTATATTGAGAAAGACGAAGTATGGAGGGAGACAAAGAAGACAACTGAGGATGGAAGGGGGATGTCCACACTCTGAGGAAGTATAGTCAACAGAGGAAACTGCAGGGTGGCCAGAAGGGGAGAAGGGCTTCACTAAAGCCAAAGGGTTTTCAAAACACAAGGGGGATGAAGAATGGAAATGGACCATGAGTTAGGTTCTAGTAATAAATAGTTTCCAGTGAAATAACTTCCTAGTGTCCTTGCACTCGCCCATCTTATATAAATTATGAACGTCCCTCAAGGGGCTACTTTTCCATGAAGTTTTTTCTGGCGGTTCCATTCTTCATGCATTTCCCCTCCTTGCAATGTCCGGCCGCATTAGAGACGGCCAGTGTACTCAATTGCTCTGCACAGCTCCCCGCATTTCCCTGGGGTGGTGGGGGTGGGGGGCTCACCAGCCTCCCCAGCTGGATGGAAGACACGTGACAGCTTTGCTTCTCCCCTTTGGGGGTGACACCAGCTGCCTTCTCACTGGGAGCTCAATTCTAACTGGGAACTCTGCCCAGTGGTGAGTCTCCAATGGTGCCTTCTCCACAAGGCTGTTAGGGTGAACGGTAAATGTAAGTCAGATCATATGACAACCCTTCTTAAAACCCACCGTGGCCTTCCATCACACTTGGAAAAAACTCGGGCTCTCAGACGCCAGCCTACAGTCATCCTGAAGGCCACCTCTCAGACTTCCCCTCCCTCCACTCCCCTGTCACTCCTTCACTCCACAATGAAGGCGGTTTGTGTCTCGGAGCCTTTAAACTTTCCATTCCTTCTGCTTTAAACGTTCTTTCCCCAGGATTTCACATTCAGGTCTCGCCCATACAGCTTCCCCTGATCCAGGCCGACTGCTCTGGTGTACAAGGCACATTACTCATCTCACATCATCTTCTACAATATCGCCACAGAGTCTTCACCATGGCGCAGACCTGACACTATCTTATTTACTTGTTTGTTGGTGTGGTTGCTGCTTCTCACTTCTCTTCCAATTCTTTGTGAGTAGAAATTGTTTCTTGTTCACAGCTCTGTCTCCAGCACAAGAGGGGGTCCTGACACCTGGTGGGAGCCTCCTCAGTAAGTCTGGCTCGCTGACTGACTCAAGGCTTTAGGACAGGCTGGTACCTCTGAGACCTGGATCTTCTTTCCTCTTTCCATTCTCACTCGTTCAAGCAAACCCTCCTGATATGCGGAGGTTAACTCAGACTCCCTGGTACACTCTCTTTCATGAAACCCTGTTACTATATTTCCTTCAAAGCACATTCACAGTTTCAAATTCATACCTATGTATATGTTTACATTCTGTCTTCCTCAGCATACTCAGCAGGGCAAAGACAGGACACCACATGCCCCTTGAGGTATATCTATATCTATGTATCTTGGCTACTGCACTCTATGCCAGGCACACAGTAGGTGCTCACTTATCCTATATCAAATGAATATTAACATATTCCTCCCAGGTTTAACCATAGAGTAGAATATTCAAAAAACAGCAGCTGATGAAGGGTTGATAGATATTTCTCCTTAGGGAAAATTTAGATATGCTTGCTCTGGCTAGCATGTGCTTTTACATTTTGTAGGAAGGTCATCAAACCTGCTCTGACCTAAAGGAAGACATCTGTATCCTCTTCTCCAACAGGACAATTTGATGGAGGGCCTGGATCTAATTCTGCCCACGATGGAGGAGACATCCCAGTACTGCTTCCCAAGATGGGTGGAGTAAAGGCAGTTAAATGGGTCCCTGAGGAGGGAGGCTGCTGGCCATCACCAGGAGGAAGGGCAGCCCCAGGATGCATGGCAGAGTGGATCTTAGCACCTGGAGTCCGGCCAATCTTTTCTCCTGTCCAGTTATATTGATGTAGATTTGTGTCGTTTTCAGGTGGTTCCCCTGTGAGAAGCTCAAGCTGCTAAAAAGAAAACAAGACCAAAATGTGTGGACCACTTCCCATATTTACATGAAGTAGCTAACTCAGGCTGGTGGGAAAGGCATTGACGTTTGGTGAATTCTCTAGGGTGGGTTCGGCGTGATGGCAACAGATTTCGGCAATGACTTAGCCCACATGAGGTCAAAAGCGGTTTCCTATTCTCATTTGGGAAATGGGCCACTGATACTTATATATTGCTTACAGGGCAGAGGAAAAGATTGGCATGGAGGTTAGCTGACCTGAGTTCTGGTCCGGAATCACCACCAGCCAGCTGTGTGGCCCTGAGCAAGGCAACGTGCTTCTCTGGGCTTCAATTTCTTTGTACTTAAAATCAAGGTGTTGGCATCTAATCTTAGAATCTGGAATGGCTGTACAATCAGGTTTATCATCTAATTTACCCCTGCTACAGTGGGTGGGATCTAGTAAACCCCACACCCCATGGCCTGTACCAATAGCATCCCTTCTCGGATTTGCTGAGCCCGGTCTCCCAGTTGAAACTCCAGCTCTTCCACCTCCTGCCGCAGGGCTTGCCGTAATGTCTGCAATTGCTCAGCCTCCTCCCTGTGGGTAAATAGTAGAAAATAACCATATTTCACAATCACCTCCACGTATAGTTTTCCATGGTCCCTCTCAAAATGTAGGTCACACCTTTGACACATCTTAAAAGAGAGTCACCATCTTTATTCGTCTCAATTGCAGGCATGGGTTTATTGTTAGGGCAAATTTTCTTTCTTTTTTAAACAACTCTTTGCAGAATAATTAATATACCATATATGTGTGTGCTAAGTTGCTTCAGTTGTGTCTGACTCTTTGTGACCCTATGTACTGTAGCCCTCCAGGCTCCTTTGTCCATGGGATTTTCCAGGCAAAAATACTAGAGTGGGTTGCCATGCCCTCCTCCAGGGGATCTTCCAGACCAGGGACCGATTCTGCATCTCTTATGTCTCTTGCATTGGCAGGTGGGTTCTTTACTGCTAGTGACTCCTGGTCTATGTACCATAAAGTTTACCTATTTTAAGAAAATAATTCAATGATTTCTAGTAAATCTGCCAAGTGTGTAACTATCACCATCATTCAATTTTGGAACACTTACATTTTACCAGTAAGAAGCCTCATGCCCCGCTATAAGTTAATCCCTATTCCTATCCCCAGCCCCAGGCAATGCCTAATCTACTTTTGGGACATATACTTTTCATCTATGTGAAAATAGTGCAGATTTTCAAAACTCTAAAAACCGCCAATATTGCTTTTGTGAGAGCTCCATTCATGATGGTTAAAGATACCCTGCTGGCTAGCCCCTCTTCCCAGTGGCTGCCTATTTTCTGACCTCAAGGAGCCCTGGCCTTGAAAAGTAAGTGTTGCTATCCAGTAAATGGCTCTCACAGACTCCCACTGAGAAAGTAAGACCTGGAACAGGAAAGCAAGGAAAAATTGGCCAGTTTCTCATTAGCCCTGCTCCCTGCTGCACATCTGTCCTGCCCTGATTACCTTTCCTTGCTCCAGGTATGTGGGCTGGTACTTACTTTTATGGCTCTCTTAGATAATTACCTTTCCTCCTCTGTCATGTCCCTGGAAAGGAGTGCCTGTTGTCCTCTGAGGTGCTGCTCAATTTCTTCTAAATGCTCCCGGAAACTCTGGCACACCGTCTTCATTGTTTCCATCTCATGGACTGTGCACTGCGAACAATTAGAAAGAGCTGGGAAGCAAGGGCTTTCTGAGTCACTGCAAGAGTTCACTGCAGTGGCACCTGCCTTCCCACCTGGGCTTTCTTGTGTGCAATGTAGCCCTGCTGCTAATGTGCTGGAGAGAGAACAGGAAAAGCCTAGACTTCGGCTTTTTCAGTCAAATAGAGACATATGTGGCTGGGACAAGAGAGCAGTGACTATTGGATGGCCCTTGGAGACATTATGTTCCAGGGACAAGAAGTCAGTCTGGAAACCTAGGTAATATAGGGTGTAAGGATGTAGACAAGATCAGAGAGGTAGGGCCCCATAATGCAGGCTTGTGTTTAGAAAAGCTGAGTCTTGTATAATCTTGTTTTACTTTGGTGCCAAGTCCTGCCTCACTCTGAATCTCAGTGATATTGAACACATCTACTGGATGATATGTGCTTGATTAGAGAGTCTGCTTAGAATATTTTTTACTAGTCTTAGCTCTGCTTAACTACGGGCTTTCCTAGTGGCTCATGGGTAAAGAATCCTCTTGTCAATGCAGGATATGAGGGTTTGATTCCTGGGTTGGGAGTATCTCCTGGAGAAGGAAATGGCAACCCACTCTAGTATTTATGCCTGGGAAATCCAGGTAGAGGAGCCTGAAGGGCTACAGTCCGTGAGGTTGCAAAAAATCTGGACACAACTTAGCGACTAAATGACAGCTGCTTAACCACGGTGTCTGGTGGTTGAAATCTGCAGAATCAGCCCCACCAGTTCACAAGCTCATTCACAGTGAGGCAGGCATAGACTAGGCATCCCATCCTCCATGGACTGGAATCTAGAATTGAACTGTATGCCCTTCCAATTTTGCCCCTCATCGTTCCTGATGTGAATCACTGTTTAAACCTTACACTCTATATGACAAGGCTGTTGCCTTGGTTTCCCTATATGAATGTCCTCTTGCAGCCACCAAGCCCAGTCGATTTGTCAGCTACAGTGTAGCTGGTCGCATGAAGTTATTTGTCCCCTAGGAGTGATCCGATCAGGCAGTGAATTCTTACAAGGTGACTGAGTTCTAGAAACAGTGAGGCCAGGGCAATGTAACTATGGTGCTCAAGTAGGCTGAACATTATAAAAGAATTTTATGCTTCACCTAGATATCCAATCACCTTTGTGATTGGAAGGCATGGGGGCTGAGGTTTAGGAATAATTGATGGTTGTTAAGTGCTCCCTGTGAAGGGAATGATGTGGAAGATTCTGAAATGCTGCCATCTCCTGGTCATTTGGGAACACTGAAACTGCATTTCCACTCTACAACAGACAAAAAAATAGTTTCAGACAAAAAGGAACCCTTAGGTGGCTCAGATGGTAAAGAATTTGCCAGTCATATGGGAGCCCTGGGTTTGATCTCTGGGTAGGGAAGATCCCCTGGAGAAGAGAATGGCTACCCACTCCAGTATTCTTACCTGGGTAATTCGAAGGACAGAGAGTCAGAACAGAACAACTAACACTTTCACTTTTCTTTAGGCAAGAAGGGAAAAAAAAAGGAGACTGTTTTGAACTCTTTTTTTCCAACATAAAGACTAGGTTTTAATTCAAATACAATGCAGTATCTACTCTCTGGTTCCCCCAAAAGTGAAAGTGTTAGTTACGTCTGACTCTTTGCAACCCCATGGCCGTGGAATTCTTTAGGCAAGAATATTAGAGTGGCAAGAATACCAGAGTGGGTTGCATTCCCTTCTCCAGGAAATCTTCCTGATCCAGGTATCAAACCTGAGTTTTCTGAATTATAGGCAGATTCTTTACCATCTGAGCCACCAGGGAAGCCCCAATCTCTGACCCAAGCTGGGCCTTAAAACAAACTTTAACTTCAACAGTAAGAGCAACAATATTGACCCTTAACGTTTGATTGGCTCATTGTTCAGTTGCTCAGTCATGTCCAGCTCTTTTCAACCCCATGGACGGCAGCATGCCAGGAGTCTCTGTCCTTTACCATCTCCTGGAATTTGCTCAAACTCACGTCCATTGAGTCGGTGATACCATCCAACTATCTCATCCTATGCTGCTCCCTTCGCCTCTTGCTCTCAATTTTTCCCAGCAACAGGGTCTTTGCCAGTGAGGCTCTTTGCATTAGGTGGCCAAAGTATTGGAGCTTCAGCTTCAGCTTCAGCATCAGTCCTTCCAATGGCTCATATTACTTTTAAAAATTGGCTCATAATACTTTTAAAAATTCATATGACTTTTTTCTTTAAATCTAAATCATAAACATTGTAGATGAATCTTCTAATATCCACAGTTCTTATTCTGTATATGTCTAATTTTCTTGTCTGAAAAAATTTTTTTGAATTAACAGATTATTGTGACTAATTCACATCTTTATAAGATTTAATGATAGGTAACCCACAAGAGCACGTTCTATCTGTGCCTTTGTTCTGAAGTCTTAAACACAGATTTGATTTTCATGCTTTATTATTGGAAACAAAATATAAAGCCAAATATGATTTAATTTATATATTCCTATAAAACATTTTAAAATGTAAATTAGAAAAAATATTTTTTCAATATATGTTAGATCAACAATCTGGTTTTTACCATGGAAACTGGAGTATCTAACTGTAGGATTTAATATTTTTCCCTTATAGCCTCTTAAAATATCACCTTCTCCAGCCATCTTTCATCTCTAACATTTTCCTACATGAACTATATGGTCCAGTTTATTCCTTTAGAGCTAAGTTTTTAAACTTTGACATTGTTGACATTTTAGGTCAGATGGGTCTCTGTTTTAAGGTGCTGACTTATGTATTGCAGGATGTTTAGCATCATCCCTGACCTCCACCCACAAAATTCAAGTAGCACCTACCCTAGTTATGACTACCAAATATGTCTCCAATTATTGCCAAATGGCACCAGGGCTGGAGGCAAATTATTTCCAATTGAAAACCACTGCTGTACAGCATTTACAGTCTCTCATTAACATTGATGATGACAATGACAATGACTCCTACTCTTCTTCAGAATTTGAACCTTGGTCTTTTTACTCCAAAGGACCCCAGCTATACACTAGCCTTAGTTCTTTGCTCCCACTGAGCTTTAGAATAATATTATACCCAGAACTGACCTTCACACCTTCTTTTACTAGTTCAGCCCTCGCTAATGACTCATTTTAAAATATTACAAATACCTGAGAGTTTTACAATCCGAAAAAAATGTAGTAAGTTATTTTATCTTTTATATAATCACTTTCTATGTTTATATTACATTTATACAGATTTTTCTGTGTTGAAGGACCATGTAATTTGCTGTATCTTTCAAACAATCACTTTCTTATGCTACTATTTCACTTACACAGATGGACATATCTTGAAGTTGGACACATCTTTGGAATATATTATCCAAGAATTTGGTGTCAGCTAAGTCTGAATTTGAATCTGGACTTAGTACTCAGTAGTTGCGGGAAGTTGAAAAATTACTTAAACTCTCTCAGTTCTTACTTTCTCATCTGTAATAGAGGGAAGACTTGACACATACTAGGGAATCAATAAAAATTTATGGTATGGATGAAAATGACGGTTATTTGACGTGGCATAAATAAAATGCTTAGCATAGCACTCAGTAACTATTTGTGGAATTAAAAGAATGGGAAGGTAACATAGAAGGTACCAAATAGCAGGAACTCAGTAAACTGTAGTTGCCTTCCATTCTCCTCTGAACAGCTGTAGTCCTACATTACATGTGCTGTCTTTTTTCCCACCTGTGGGAAAAAAGTTTCATGTGTCGTACTCATACTTTTTTAAATCAGTGGCTAACCTTGACAGCCCAGATTATTTCTGACCTTGAGAACTGCTGAAGTCATTGGAAGGACTTGCTAAATGCCTGTTGATTTATCAGGGACTGAACAGGGCTGAGGCTCCTTCAGTTCTCAGTAATCTTCATGTCCACTTTTAAACAAACTTAGCAAAAGTAGACCAAAAGTTCCTCTATTTGACATGAGAAGCTCTATAATTCAAGACCTGAACAATAAAAAATAACAAAACTTGACAACCACACACAACTAGCATTTTTTAGGGCTTTTTATGTGCCAGGCACTGAGTGTCTGACTGTGCTGCGTGCCTTACAAGCTTTCTCTCATTTAATCCTAAAACAATCCTGTGTCAGTGACATAAGTAATCTCCCTATTTTATAAGAAGGGGACTAAGCTCAGAGAGATGACACATCTTCCTCACAATTATACAGGTAAGTGAATATGAGAATGTTCAGTTAAACTGAACTGAAGAGGAGATTCAGATGCACGAATGCTTAGAACCTTACCTGTGAATGTACTGTTTTATATCCCAGTGTAAAATGGGGGTTAATAATAAAATTTGCTTTCCTTCCTTCATGAGGTGATTGGAAATATCAAATAAGAAGAAATCTATGGGAATTCCCTGGTTGTGCAATGGTTAGAGCTCCATGCTTCCACTGCAAGGGACTGAGGTTCTATCCCTGATCAAGAACTAAAATCCCACAAGCCACATGGCCAAACATAAATAAATAAAAATAAGTAAATAAATAAAAATTATTGACAGTGCCTGCTGCTTAAGACAATATCAAATAAATTTCTATAGGTGTTAAATCAGAGCATTTAAGAACTAAGTCAATGGCTACCTTTAAAAAAAAAGACATTTGCGAGAGTATATTATAAACGATAAAGCACTCTACAGCTACTACTCATGATTTGCAATGGAAAGGTATATCCTGAGAGCTCACATTCAGAAAGGGAGGCTGAGTATCCTCCCTGAGGTATGTATTGTTGCTGCGTCTGCTTCCCCACTTTGTGGAGGCAAATACTTACAGAATACAGCTCCCTCACTGTGGTGTCCTGAAGGACTTTCAAAGTCTTCATGAGCTGGGCTTCCAGATGATTATGTAAGCATAAGCAATGCCAACAAGTTGGAGACACAGAGTTGGGGCTTTGCCTCTCCGTGGTGCAGTGGCGGTGGTGATGACAGCAGATACAGCAGTGGGTGGGCACAGCTTGGCAGGTGGCCCCTGGGTAGTTCCTAGGGAAACCTGTGTCTAAAGAGACAGATTTGGTGAGGGGTGGGGCCTTTTTACCTGGAGCTGAACAGCAGTGCCAGGGTGGAGCCTCCCATGTGTCAGTCTGAACAGAAACATCATTGAACTGTCTTGCTTCTGACCCCAGTCCTGGTTCTGCTGCAGTAATAGGGTCACACACAGTGCATTCTAAAATCACTCCTTTAGAATCTGTTCCCAAGACCACAGCATTCTGAGCAGGTGATGCCAGTTTGGAGGACAGCTGGCTTGTCACAGACATGGAGCTAGCAGCATGTAAGTTAGTATCTGGAGGAAGGTCTCCCATCTCAGATTCTTCCCTAGGTGATATTTGACCCAAAGCTCTACACACTGCTCTCCCTTGGGGACTATCTCCAGCCACCTTATCTAGATGGAGAATGGACATTCCAGAAGTTTGAACAAGGTCCCTTGTATTGGATGTGGCTTCCCTGGGCTTGGGGACATGCTGCGAGATACTGTTTTGCATCAGTAAGGCATTGTTGATGGAAGGACAGAGTTTACTGACTTCTGTTCCTCTTGGGGCCTCTGAGTCATCATGAGGGGACTTGTCTGGAGCAGGATCAGTTCCGGGTGATCTCACAGACTCACAGGGGTGGTTGTGCACATATACTTCCCCAGCTTGCTCAGGCCACAGAAGCCCATCCTTTGCATCTGTGATGTGTGTCATTGTAACACCCATAGAGCTACCGTATTTGAAGGTAACTGTGCCTGTAGTGGCCTTGTATTCAATTTGGGGCACGGGTGGGTGTTGCCGTAGCTGGCCACCTCTCCTTGGGAGTTCTACCCCAGGGATGCTCTTATCAAGGGCCAGATCTTGGGTCCACAGCTCTGGGGTCGACCCCATGCTCTCTGACTGAGACTCTTTTTCCACCATAGAGGCTGAGGCTTTCTCTTCCAAGACACTCCAGTCTTGACTTGAAAAAGATGTGCTCACTATACTCTTGGAATCAGACTCATCTGACTCTTGCTGACAAGACTCTAAGCTATGGCTCTGAGCCCTTGGCGTTTCATATCCATTCTTGGCAGGACTTGGGCTGCTTGACAAGGGGTGTATCTGTGGGAGAAATGGGAATAAAGGCAAATGGGTCAGAAATGAGGGAGAGGCACTAGGTTTAAGAAATAGTTCATTTTACATTTTTTCCCCATTATCATTGACTTAAGAATCATGAGACAAGGATTACAAAATCAGGTTTATGTGAGTTTACTACTTTGTTGCTGTTTAATTGCTCCGTCGTGTCTGAATCTTTGCGATCCCAAGGACTGTAGCCCACCAAGCCCCTCCATCCATGGGATTCTCTAGGCAAGAATACTGGAGTGGGTTGCCATTTTCTTCTCCAGGGGATCTTCCCAACCCAGGGATCAAACTTGTGTCTCCTGCATTGGCAGGTTGACCGCTGGGCCACCTGGGAAGCCCTTTACCTGGGACCTTTCAATGAGGCTCAGTTACTTTCTTCAGAAAAATCAAAAGAAAATAGAAAGGAAAGGAGCACTGAGCTTTCTGCACTTGCCCACCGTGACTCCACTCTCCCCTGTCCCTTGGGTGCCTGTCACATGTCTTCTAAGCATTGGTTGCTCTTTTCAACTGTGGTAACACACTTTAATCTTATCAGTCCTTCTGTTCCTATTTCAACTCTCAAGGGGCCCTCTACCTGCAGGGGTGGTGGCTCCGGTGGCTCCTCCAGGAACCCGCTGCTGTCAGATTGGCAGCTGTTTGCTCTGTTCACCATGGCTCCTGCAGAAAGGAATAAAGAGACCTCCGGTAAGTAAGGTGAGACAGACAGGCACCCAGACTGAGGTCAAATCCTCTCTGTGCCTGACACACCATAGAGCCTCAAGAGATGTCCACTGTGTGAAGTATAAAGGAACGAGGGAATTTCAAGAATTTTCCCCTCAATTATCAGAGGGTCCATGTAAAACTGGGTCACTGGTTTCCTGTTACAAGGAGTAAAGCATGAAACAAAGGAAGAGGAACTAACATCTCTTAAAACTAAATAGCAATCTGATTGTGAGATGCATCTTTACTAAGGGGAAGAAAACCCAGAAGGAAATGCAGCCTTAAATGCCCCACTGACAAGAAAAAAAACACCCAAATTTGTATATTTGTGTATATATATTGCAAAGGACTGAATGTTACATCTCCCTTCCACCATGCTATATAAACATTAGGAGACCCAAAGATATTCAACAGGATAGTTGAAACTTGCTGAAGAATGGCCAAAACAGAGTCTGCAATTTTTCACTTTTGCTATATTTGTTTTGGCTCAAGATTTGTGCCACAGCCTGTGAAGGACTCCTGGTACATCACTATTCTTTAAACTTTCCAGATAATGCCTGCTAAGTCACTTCAGTCGTGTCCGACTCTGTGCGACCCCATAGACGGCAGCCCACCAGGCTCCCCCGTCCCTGGGATTCTCCAGGCAAGAACACTGGAGTGGGTTGCCATTTCCTTCTCCAATGCATGAAAGTGAAAAGTGAAAGTGAAGTCGCTCAGTCATGTCTGACCCTCAGCGACCCCATGGACTGCAGCCTTCCAGGCTCTTCCATCCATGGGATTTTCCAGGCAAGAGTACTGGAGTGGGGTGCCATTGCCTTCTCCAAGATAATGCCTAAGCAATAGCTATTCTAGAATATAAGCTCCATATAAAATTGTTGCCATTCTTTCCCTTTCTCATAACTCTTGGGTGAAATGATATATTAGAGCACTAGAACAGAATTATAGGTTAGAGCCCATCCATCTACATGCTTGTAGGTTCAAGACAATCTGGTCAAAATGAAAATAAAAGCCCGCAAACATGAAGCCCTAAAAAGTAGAGAGTAATTTCCTTTAAAAGGAATATATTTATATAACTGTTAGGTTTAGTTAACTGTACTTGTGTAAATCACAAACACCTATAATAAGCAAAAATAACCCCTGAAACTGATTTAAGTGAATTAGAACTTCTCTTTGATGGTGGAATTGGGCATAATTCTCTCCAATGTGTGTATTAGTTGCTCAGTCACATCCAACTCTCTGTGACCCCTTGGATCGTAGCACACCAGGCTCCCCTGTCCATGGAATTCTCCGGGTAAGAATACTGGAGGGGGCTGACATTCCCTTCTCTAGGGGATCTTCCCGACTCAGGGATCAAACCTGTGTCTCTTGTATTGCAGGCAGATTGTTTACTCTCTGAGCCACCAGGAAAGCCCCCTCTATCTAGAGTAGAACTTTATTTATCTTGTATTTTAGAGGTCAAATACATGCATCTGAATCATTTTGAGCAAGTCACCAAGAAAATGTGGTTCAATTTACTAACAGTTTAGTTTCTTCAGGAAACTAAAAATCTACCTGCCTATAACCCACCCTTTTTTGGCAACTTGATGATAAACATCTCAAAACTGGGTTTGTGAATTCTGAATGTTCTCTTAGAGTGGTAGGAATTACATGATACAAAGAATGAGAAATTGCCTAGTCCAGGATGGCTATAATGGATGATTAAGCAAACAGACAAAGACAAATGTATATCATTTAGCACTCCCCTCACCCTTACACCTAGTATGTAATATGAGGGAGGGCATGACTTAGAAGACAATGTATTCCATTACTGTCTGGCAAGAGTAATGGAATTAGTGCCTGCACCCGCAGGCCATCAACCCAGTTCCTGAAACTACTGAGGCCAAGACAGGTGGAACTTTAGAAGCCTCATCATCTCCAATAGGATTTTCCCTATGCACTTAATAAGCCCAGGGAGTCATAGCTCTTCCTTACTCCACTAGACTGGGACCTTGACTTACTTATTCCTTATCCCTTACCCCTACCTCCTTTCCCCCTTATTGTTATTCAAATCCTCTCCTACTGGGCAGATCCTGTTTCAAACCACCACCAACCCCATAGTGGGTTTGTCATGCCCTTAGACTGCTGATTCTCCCACTCTGCCAGTCCCATAGTGCTGGGGGTGGGGGTGGGGAGGGCCTTGAATTCTTTACAATGTACAAAGATCTAATTTGCCTCCATAACTGAGTCCTCTAGAAAACCTGGATCCAGATCTACTGGGTTAAGATTCTGACTCTCTTACTTACTAGCAGTGTGGTCTTGGGTATGTCACTTACTCTCTCTGTTTCCTCATGGGGAAAAAAGTAAATTTGTTGATAATGTTGCTTCTGGGGTTGCAAAGAGGATACTCTCCAGTAATATACACATGAAGAATTTATGGACATGGAAAAGATGATGCAATTATATGCACAGTTTTACTGCAGGACATATCTTGATATTATATTCTCTATCACAACTCAATCATTGCTGTTGTTCAGTCATTAAATTGTGTCCGACTCTTTGACCCCATGGACTGCAGCACACCAGGCTTCCCTGTCCTCCACTATCTCCTGGAGTTTGCTCACTGAGTCAGTGATGCTATCTAATGATTTCATCCTCTGTTGCCCCCTTCTCCTTTTGCCTTCAATCTTTCCCAGCATCAGGGTCTTTTTCAATGAGTTGGCTAAATCATTACTAATGTCATCATTAAATATCATTAATAAGCTCCATTATTAATATTTATTAGAAATTATCTTTTTCAGCACAGAGCTGTCCTCGCAGAGTTAAGATTTTACCCTTCCAATTAGCTAGAATCTGCCCAGGCAAGATTGCTTCACCAACTCAGGAGTGTGAAACATTTCTGCCTGAGAGACTGATGCCTCAGGCACTTTGTCCAAATAATCACCAGGTGGCAGCATTACATCAACCACAGCACAGAAGAGTCAGGGTTTGACAAGAGTGTCTGAATGGCTTAAGCAGATAAGTCAACACGAGTGCTTGCTAAGTCTCATCCAACTCTTTGCAACACTATGGACTGTAGCCCTCTAGGCTCCTCTGTCCATGGGATTCTCCAGGCAAGAGTACTTGAGTGGGTTGCCATGCCTTCTTCCAGGAGATGGTCCAGATCCAAGGAGGGAACCTGTGTCTCTTATGTCTCTTGCCCTGGTAGAGGAGTTCTTTACCACTAGTGCCACGCGGGAAGTTCAAGTCAACAAGAAGGGGCTGCTTTTCTGAGCTGAGTTACTGATAAAAACTCTGAATCCTAGAGGCTCAGGAAGAAAGAAGCCTATGGAATTGAAACATAAATAAAGGATGGGAGAGAAAGGAGTGTTTAAGGAGTGTTAAGAAGTGTTAAGGAGTCTTTAAGGTGGCTCAGTAGTAAAGAATCTGCCTGCAGTGCGGGAGACCTGGGTTTGATCCCTGGGTTGGTATGATCCCCTGGAGAAGGGAAAGGCTACCCACGCCAGTATTCTGGCCTGGAGAATTCAGTCCATGGGGTCACAAAGAGCTGGACACGACTGAGTGACTTTCAGTTTCACGTTCACTTTCGAGGTGTGATGTACACTTTGTTGTGCAGAGCAAAAGAAATGGTTCAACCTTAGGCTGCTTGGGGTTCCCACCTTCACGGATCTATTCTACTTTACCTATCTCTTTGTCAAGTCTTTTCTCTTCCATTGCACAATGGTAGAAAATTCCGTGACAGCTCCATGGTGAAGTTGCATCTCAGAGGCAAATTATCTTCAAACTGGACTGTGCCTTTCAGATTATGCAAACTCAAATGCCCGTGGAAGCTGAGCAGTTCACAAAAGTATGTGAAGCAGCAAGATTCAAGACAATAGCGAGCAGTGTGGATGGTTTGGGCTCCAGAGTGTTTGTCACCCAAAGGCATTTATAAAAATTCACTTGTAGAACAAACAAAACCTCTCTATGGGCCAGTTGGTCCCCCAGGTTGGAAGCCTTCTTGGTGCCACCTACCATTCAGTGCAAGAGTCGCTTCCAGAATATTTCTTATAGATGGTCATCTAGCTGGTGCTCGCCCACTTGTGGTGACAGAGACCTACTCCTGTATAGTCAGAGTGTATCATACCTTATAGAAAATACCTCTTTATATTGAGCCAAATCTACTTTAGCACTTTCCATTTGTTGGTCATAGTTCACTCCATGGAGTTATACTGAAAGTGTTTGACCCATTTTCCTCAAGGCAGCTCTCATGTACAGGCTTTTCTCCTCACCTTTAATCTCCTCAGCTCAGTTCAGTCGCTCAGTTGTGTCTGACTCTTTGCGACCCCATGAACTGCAGCACTCCAGGCCTCCCTGTCCATCACCTGTTAATCTCCTCAGACCCCCTTAAATCAGCCCTCAGAGGGCAGGGTCTCCAGGCCATTTGTGTTTTGTACTTCTTAATAAGCACTTACTTAAAAATATTTGCTATAAAACTGGGCACCCAGAACTAGACTCAGTGATTGAGACATGGTCTGACCAGTACAGAGCTGAGCAAGACTGTCTTTCCCTCCTCTCGATATTTCATTTCTACACACACAGCCTAAGGTTAGTCTAGTCAGAGGCTGTGTTTGCAACGTTGAGTTGTACTGAGATTAGTCCCTTGTATTCTTACAAAATTTGACCTAGCTAATCTGGGACCATGGTTCCATCCTGTCAAGGATGATTTTGACCTGCATTCTGAAAGCTCTGTGATATCTATGGGTTTGAAACACACTCCTGCTGTTGGCCAAGTCCGTGTTAACATTCTGATGAGAACAGGCCATGAGACAGAGCCTGAGGATGCTCACTTGCAGGCTCCATTCTTCCATTTAACGAATGTTCACTGGATCTTGCAGGATCCTACACTGCTCTAGAAACTCCAAAGACACATCAACAAAAGTACAGCTCAGATGGTAAAGAATCTTCCAGCAATACAAGAGACCCAGGTTCAATCCCTGGATTGGAAAGATCCCCTGGAGAAGGAAATGGCAACCCACTCCAGTATTCTTGACAGGAAAATCCCATTGATAGAGGAGCCTGGTGGGCTTACAGTACATGGGGTCACAAACAGTTGGACATGACTGAGTGACTAACACTTTCACAGAGCTTATATTTATCTTGACTAGAGTATAGAATGAACAAAGGCTGAGAATATTTGTGATTGTGGCAGATATACTTGAAGTGATTTAATTCTTCCTTCTATGCCAGAAGGAAGCAAAGTAATGTAAATTAAATAAATTAAATTAAATAAATTAAAAGTTAATTAATTTATTTATTATTAATTATTAATTAATTAAAAAATTAAAGGAAGTAAAGTAATGCAAAAATTCTCCAAGCCAGGCTTCAGCAATACGTGAACCGTGAACTTCCTGATGTTCAAGCTGGTTTTAGAAAAGGCAGAGGAACCAGAGATAAAATTGCCAACATCCGCTGGATCATGGAAAAAGCAAGAGAGTTCCAGAAAAACATCTATTTCTGCTTTATTGACTATGCCAAAGCCTTTGACTGTGTGGATCACAATAAACTGTGGAAAAGTCTGAAAGAGATGGGAATACCAGACCACCTGATCTGCCTTTTTAGAAATTTGTATACAGGTCAGGAAGCAACAGTTAGAACTGGACATGGAACAACAGACTGGTTCCAAATAGGAAAGGGAGTATGTCAAGGCTGTATATTGTCACCCTGTTTATTTAACTTTTATGCAGAGTACATCATGAGAAACGCTGGACTGGAAGAAACACAAGCTGGAATCAAGATTGCCAGGAGAAATATCAATAACCTCAGATATGCAGATGACACCACCCTTATGGCAGAAAGTGAAGAGGAACTCAAAAGCCTCTTGATGAAAGTGAAAGTGGAGAGTGAAAAAGTTGGCTTGAAGCTCAACATTCAGAAAACGAAGATCATGGCATTCGGTCCCATCACTTCATGGGAAATAGATGGGGAAACAGTGGAAACAGTGTCAGACTTTATTTCTGGGCTCCAAAATCACTGCAGATGGTGACTGCAGCCATGAAATTAAAAGACGCTTACTTCTTGGAAAGAAAGTTATGACCAACGTAGATAGCATATTCAAAAGCAGAGACATTACTTTGCCAACAAAGGTTCGTCTAGTCAAGGCTATGGTTTTTCCTGTAGTCATGTATGGATGTGAGAGTTGGACTGTGAAGAAGGCTGAGCGCTGAAGAATTGATGCTTTTGAACTGTGGTATTGGAGAAGACTCTTGACAGTCCCTTGGACTGCAAGGAGATCCAACCAGTCCATTCTGAAGGAGATCAGCCCTGGGATTTCTTTGGAAGGAATGATGCTAAAGCTGAAACTCCAGTACTTTGGCCACCTCATGCAAAGAGCTGACTCATTGGAAAAGACTCTGATGCTGGGAGGGATTGGGGGCAAGAGGAGAAGGGGATGACAGAGGATGAGATGGCTGGATGGCATCACTGACTCAGTGGACATGAGTCTGAGTGAACTCCGGGAGTTGGTGATGGACAGGGAGGCCTGGCGTGCTGTGATTCATGGGGTCGCAAAGAGTCGGACACGACTGAGTGACTGATCTGATCTGATCTGATGCCAGAAGGCTGGAGGCAGAGGGGTTTTATCGTATGAAGATTTATATTGGGTTGGCCAAAACATTTGTTAGGGGTTTTCCATAAAGCGTTAGGGAAAAACCCACACTTTGGCTACCCCAGTACCTAAGGATTTGGTAACTTCCATTAGCGCCCTGCTGACATTTTTGTTAATCTCTTTCTTACTACCTGGGAATCCTTCCTTTTCCTTTTGCCTTTTCCCCCTTCTCCACTCCCTCTCCCTCTCTTCCTCCTTTTTTTTTTTTTTTTCTGTTTTTTTGTTTGTTGCTCCATGTTGAGCAATTTCTCCTTTGTTCTTTAGTCAGAATAACCTTCCTTTATCATTAAAAGAGCTGTCAATAAACAGAGCTGTTTCTCTATAATCTTTTGGCTTAATACCATTATAGAAACATTATAAAAGTAATACATAATGGTAAAAAAATTTGAAAAATGAAAAAGCATACAAAAGAAAATAAAAATTACATTTAATCTAACCATTCAGGGAAGTAATATGTATCTATTTCAATCCATTACATTTTGTTTGTGCACATGTATCAGTTCAGTTCAGTCACTCAGTCGTGTCTGACTCTTTGCGATCCCATGGAATGTAGCATGGCAGGCTTCCCTGTCCATCACCAACTCTTGGAACTTGCTCGAACTCATGTCCATTGATTTGGTGATGCCATCCAACCATCTCATCCTCTGTCATCCCCCCTCTCCTCCTGCCTTCGATCTTTCACAGCATCAGGATCTTTTCCAATGAGTCAGTTCTTCGCATCAGGTTGCCAAAGTATTGGAGTTTCAGCTTCAGCATCAGTCCTTCCAATGAATAGTCAGGACTGATTTCCTTTAGGATGGACTAGTTGGATCTCCTTGAGGTTCAAGGGACTCTCAAGAGTCTTCTCCAACACCACAGTTCAAATGTATATATATGTTTTATAAAGTGATAATCATAACATAGACAGTATATATTTTGCTTCTTTTCACATAATGTACTGTGAATTTTTCTTTATCAAAAATTCTTTATAATTTGTGTGTGTGAGTTTGTTTGTTCATGTGTGTGTTTGTAAGCACATGAATTTCTTTTTCAGATTTTGGTATCATAATTGTGCCACTTGTATAAAGAATAACCAGATAGGTTTCTCTTTTTTCTTTTTCCTTTCTATGCTTTCTAATCAGCTTAGAAAGTTTAAGTGGTATCACTTCCTTAAACTTTTAAAAGTGCTCAGCCATAAAACCACTAATCATGGAGCATCTTAAAAGATGAAATTCTTTGACACCTTTTAATGTCTACAATAGTTACTGACATTTTAAAATTCCTACTTCTTGAATTAATGGAAATACTTTCTTTTTCTTACTTATTTTCTAATGTCATCAGTCAAATAAATAATTTATTTTCATTCTGTAGTCTCTAAAGAAAGATTAAGTTTCTGCCTCTTGTCATAGCTTTGGCCTTATTTTATTAGTTTTAGTATATACTTTTTTCTACTTGAATTCTACTCTAATAATAATAATGTTGGAATTTTCATTTTCTTTTGGTTTGCATTAGTGTACTTTTTGGCCTATTTTTGCTGACTCATTTTTCTTTAAACTTTTCTGTGATTCTTTATTTTAAATGTGGTTAATTTTTTAATGACCTTTGAAGCTTTTCTTTCTTGGATTCATTTATTATATCTATAGCTACTTCATAAAATATTCACTTGGTCTTACTGTTTATAATTTTATGTTATCTAATTTTATAATTGTGATTGATGTAATACACACATGGTGTACTTGATACAAATCTTCTTTCTCTCTTTTATTTAGAAAGTAAGCATCACTAATATTCCATGCTATTCTTTTCTGATGAGCTTGGATTCAGCCTCAGAATATTTATCAGTTCAACATTATTAAAGGCTAATACTAATCAATGAGAATTGGAACATAAGTTACAATCTATTTGCTATTCTATTGTTGTATTAATAAAGAACATAATTTCACATTTAAGCTGACCTGCTTTTGACCTGCATCATATATAGCTTTCTCAGAAACATAAATGGGGATTTAAGGAGATAATGTAAAATACTTAGCCTAGTGCCTGGCACTCAATATTTGTTAGTATCATTAGTATGATTAATTTTCAATGATTATTCTTTTGCCAGTTGGACTATAACTTCTTAGACTTGTTTTTGCCTTCTTGTAATTCATTAAGGTTTCCCTGGTGGCTCAGATGGTAAAGAATCTGCCTGCAATGTGGGGGTGGGGACCTGGGTTCAATTCCTGGGTAGGGAAGATCCCCTGGAGCAGGAAACGGCAATCCATTCCCATAATTCAAAGGCATATAGTGTGTTTTGGGCTTCCCTAGCTCAGATGGTAAATGCAGGAGACCCAGGTTTGATCCCCGGGCTGGAAAGATCTGCTGGAGAAGAGAATGGCTACCCACTCCAGTATTCTTGCCTGGAGAATTCCATGGACAGAGAAGCCTGGTGGACTAGGGTCCATGGGGTCGCAAAGAGTTGGACACAATTTAGCAACTGAACAACAATCCAAATTAGATCTGATTTTCTTACACTTATAAGGAAAAACTATTTGTTAAAAATATAATTTTTGAAAAAGTAATAATCCAGGATGAGAATGGAAAAAAAGTTTGGGTTTACCAAGCTGGAGAACTAAAATTTTCATCAAGAATCAGAGTTATGATTTTTGTCTAACTGCATTCTAGGGGACAGATGGAGGACCTGTGGCTGTGCTGGGGACAAGGGGGAAACTCTCAGGGAAGCCAGTTGTGTGTTGGCCACCCTCTACTTGCCCTCCCTGGCTTTTATTGTCACTATTCCAGTTATTTTGCCCTTTCTAAACTCCAGGTTGGGGCTTCCCAGGTGATTCAGTGGGTAAAGTATCCTACTGCAATGCAGGAGTTACAGGTTTGATCCCTGGGTTAGGAAAGGTTCCCTGGAGAAGGGCATGGTAACCCACTCCAGTATTCTTGCCTGGAGAATCCCATGGACAGAGGAGCCTGGTGGGCTACAGTTCATGGGGTTGCAAAGAGTTGGACATCACCGAAGTGACTGAGCACCCATGCACGCATTCCAGGTTTTCACTTGTGCTCATTGAGTGGGAGGCACCAGTAGAGACTGAAGAGCAGGAGAAAGAATATTGAGTACCTATCTACCACAACCTCCTTCAGGGACCCATTTGAAAATACCTGCACTGCTTTATGATGAAATCTCCAGGTAAGATGTTTTTCTTCCAAGGCTTTCACTTTTACCAGGCTCCAGCAACATGATTCTTTCCCACTGTATTTTCAGACCTAGGAGTGGTCATGGCTTTCTGCTCTTGCTAGCCTAGGGGTGCTTCCCCATATCTTATAGGTGCCCTGAATTCAGCTCACCTCAGCGAATAGTTTTTTTTCAAAGATCTCTTCAGTTAAACTCTTTTGAATATGCTATTGCCTTTTTGTCCGAGTGTAACATCCTGTACAATCAACCAGACAATTAAAAATATTTTGCAAATCTAGTATAAAACACGTAGCATTGTATCTTTTTATTTTAATCCTAATTAGTTTCCTTTTAATAGAAAGGGGATTAGGGTTTTTAGGGACCTGAACCCACCCTAGTTTGGAGAAAAGATCGACAGAGGACTGGACACTAACGTCCATATCTGTCATATTTAATCTCTTTCACCTCTCTGTCCTGTTCATTTTGATGTTTGTCTAAAGAATGTATTTCATATTACCTTCTTATTTTTGCACTATCAGTATTATTTTTTATTACTTCTAAGTCATTTTAAAGTCTGATAAAATTATTTTATATATTCCCATTCATTTATTTAACAACTATATTACTAATTTGCTACTCTGTGCCAGGCACTGGTGGAATGAAGAGAGTTGAAAGACACAGTCCAGCCTGTGAGGAACTTGTTTAGTGGACAAGGCACAGATTATGGGTAAAATAGATGGTAAAGAAAAATTACTAAAGTGCCTTTTAATTTAATAACAATAAAAATACACTAGAAAAAAAATACACTAGAACATCTTTTTCAACATATGTTTTAGGAACACATAATTCACAAGGCATGCCTCCTAAGCAATGAAATAAAGTAATCTTAAAGCTGATGACTAGCCGCTGTCTAGGAAAAAAAAATAGCTTGATGTATTTATTCATTTATTCCAGAAATATCTATTGAGTGCTTACTGTGAGGTAGGCAGTGTTCTAGATTTAGGGGATACCATGTAAATAACATTGTATCTCTCCTCTGCAGAAGTTCACAGTCTCATGTTCTGAGAATGAACTCTGAGGATGTCAGTAGCCCTTACAAAGTAAAAATGTCCTTCTCACAAGAGCCTTTGGACACTTTTGAAACTAAGTCCCTTTATCTGGGGTTTCAGTAACACTGTCTTTTCCCTTAAAGCATGATTTCACCGACACGAGTAAACTATTTGGATTCAAATCTAAAAACTATTCAGAAGAGAAATTCTGAATACCTATTACAGGGAGGAAAAAATCAAATGAAGCTGTCGTAGGTATCTTTGTGATATTCATGATAGCAAAGGAAGACATGATAACAAAGGAGAAAGATAATCACGGATCTATAAATAGTAAAATGCAAACACAAGTATATTAGAAAATCTTATTTCTACCTAGTAGCACCAGATTAGTGACTGTAATTGGAATGTTGTTAATCATATTGCTCAGAATAAGGTTACAACACCCAAACCTAACGCATGATTGTGGTCATAAGCTGTGTGTGTGCACGCTCAGTGTCCATCTCTTTGCAACTCCATGCAACCCCATGCCAGGCTCCCCTGTCACTGGATTTTCTAGGCAAGAATACTGGAGTGGGTTACCATTTCCTCCTCCATGGGATCTTCCCCACCTAGGGATCGAACCCTGTATTGGCTGGCAGATTCTTTACCACTGCACCATCTGGGAAGCCTGGTCACAAGATGGCCTATTTCGAATCGACTTTTTGAAAGGAATTATACAACTGGCTTAATTTCAAGCAAGCAATTTTAATGTCTTTTGTTACACAAAGTAACTTCCATTGCTTTGTGTGATGTTATGATTCTTTTTTTCCTGGCCTTTGTTTTTACAAAAGAAAAACCAGAAGATACATACAGCAGTAACAGATTTTGAGGCTGAATTCTTTTTTTCTTGGTAGTACATGTTTTTGCCAAGTTTGCAACCCACTTGAACTTCTGTTTGTTCTTTGATTTTAGAATAAACTTGGGTTCCTTTTAACATTGGAAAAATTACAAATTTTGCCATAAAGAAGTCTTAACAAAGTTTACTCAAGATTTTTTTATCATCACCAAGTATATGTAATTAAAGAACCTTCTTAATACATCCAGTGTAGCTTAATCTGAAATATATATCATGTTTGAATTTAAGGTGAAACCATTTTATTTTCAATTAAGCATTTATAAAAATAACTTCATAAAGAAAATATTAAAAAAAATTCTAAGGAAAGCTTACTCAAATTTTTAACTGTTTGAAGAAGAGGTTGCTTTGTTTAAAAACTACTTGATCATTGGTTTTCCCAGCAACATGAATGTTTGCTCTGTACTGGGCACATAAGGTAAATTCTGGGGATTGAAAAGAATCAGACATTTTTTCTGCCATCAAATTCTATCACCTGCTTAAATTTACCTTTACAGATATCATTTAAAAAAAGAATAATTGGGGAACATGTTGCACATGGTTAATCATAAAATACTCAGAATTGATTTAGAAGAGTCTTGGGTCTGGATTTGTCACTAATCATCACTGGCTTCGAAATGAGTCACTAACCTTGTGGGCCTTTCTCGCCGTATATGTAAAGTATGAGGGGTGGGCTAGAAATGTAGTCAGTAAGCCTTCCATTTTATAGTGACAACAATTTGATTGCCTGAACTAACTAGAAACCTATGCCCACCCCTAAATATCTGAGTATGCATATTGGCTCAATATGTTCCACTAAAGCCTACCTAGACATGAAGAAGATAACCTGCATGTATTTATAGACAAAGAAGAGGAGGAGGACTAAATCTATTTTTAAAGATATTTATGGTTAATAATATATCCATATTAAAGATAATGAGGGTATATATTTTAGAAATTATAAGAAGACGGAAGTGAACAGGGAGAAGAGCAGAGAGGATTTCCTCTCTCAGACATACTACAAGATAGTGAGTAATCAAGTCTAACAGCATGAATATTGAAATGCTTTGCATCAAACCCTCCATCATGACACATGTGATAAAACATTTTATCTGCTTTGGCTTCTAATAAAATTCAATCTGCATCAGCAAAACTCATTTTGCAATAAAGTTACATCCAATAAGTTATTTGCCACACAGAATTTGGTCAGGGCACTCCATTTGGAGTCACAGAGATCTGGGTTAGGGTTAGCCAACACTTGCCAGCTGGGTGAACTTGACCAAGTTACTTGACTTTTATGAGTCTTGGTTTCCTCATTCACAGATTAGAAATAATTGCTGGCAAGTGTTTATATTCAACTTTAATTATGGAGTTCTACACTGTAAGCAAATTAAGGAAGGGAAGTTCCTGAAATCTGCCTTGGCGTTTTTGACTGCCTTTTATTTTCTTGGCTCAAAGCCTTTTCTGACATCATCTCTACCTTCTCCAAGGAAAAGGAAGGACTCTGCAGAGGCATTTTGTCTTGAAATTAGGCTATGGATCAACAAATAAACATTTGTGAAACTTGTGTACCAAGAGTTAGCAAAACCCACTGCCTTTAGCAGTGTTGTTTATTAAAAGCAAAGGACATGAGCGGAATCTCCCAAAGAATAATGTAAACTTGCCCTCTTTCCATTTTCCTATAGACAACCCTAATTATTTGTTATGGGATATTGGTTATATTGGGAAGAGGGGCAAACTAGGTGGTGACTGGAGAGAGACACACAAAACTGAAAAGTTCTTAAGTTTGGAGACATGGTTATACCTTTGATCTGGATTCAGACATCAAAGTCTTTGCTCTCATAACACTAATGAGTACCAAAAAGGCATGTGAATCCTAAGCATTTGTGAACCAGTTGGCTTCTGTCTTCTCTAGCCTTCCTTAGTATCCCAGGGAATGTCTGAAGAGCATGTACAATTTCTCTAATATCAATGAATAATGATGTTCTGAAATTGCTTTCCCCTGTCATTTCCCTTGCACATGTATGTGCTCAGTTGCTAAGCTGTATCTAACTCTTTGTGACCCCATGGGTTGCTAGGCTCCTCTGTCCACGGGGTTTTCCAGGCAAGAATACTGGAGTGGGTTGCCATTTCCTCCTCCAGGGGATCTTCCTGATCCAGAGATTGAACCCAAGTTTCGAGTGTCTCCTGCATTAGCAGGTGGATTCTTTACCACTGAGATACCTGGGAAGCCTTTCCCTTGTTATCATACAAATAAAAGAGGGAATTTATTTTCTTTTCCTGAAGTGACTTGTGTTGCTGCTGCTGCTGCTAAGGCACTTCAGTCGTGTCCGACTCTGTGCGACCCCATAGACGGCAGCCCACCAGGCTCCGCCGTCCCTGGGATTCTCCAGGCAAGAACACTGGAGTGGGTCGCCATTTCCTTCTCCAATGCATGAAAGTGAAAAGTGAAAGGGAAGTCGTGACTTACGTTAGAAGTATGTTTAAGTGCCTTTCTTCTGAAGTCAAATATTCTCATCTGAAATTCAGATACTTAATGTTCACTTTGTCAGTCAAATTTACTGAATTTATTTTAGGTAAAGCACTGTCCCTAAAATACTGTGAGAGCAGGAATGAGGCAAAAACATAAACCAGAAAATTACAAGAGAATATAGTGATATTTTTTCTTTAGAAATGGCACATTGAATGATGTGAAAGGTAAGGGACTTGTCTAAAGAGTGACTGTTAATGGAGGAGACCAATCAGAATATGTTTCCTCTGAAATAATTGGTCTGAACTCTGTTCTTTCCACCTACAGTGCAGTGTTATTCACAAAAGTCAAGATACTTTTGATTTTATGCTGATATAGATTTTAAGTAAATTACTAAAGGTATTTGGTTATATATATCTCAACACCCCTCTTGTGTAACTTAGAAATGCTTAATGCTGCACTGAGGTATGACACCTTGACATCTAAAACTTGAGGCTAATTTCATTATAGGTTATCAAAGAAATACTTGATATTGAAAAACTCCATATTAATTATCCTCTCTGCACAGGCCTATCACTTTTTAATTGCTGGTGTTGTCTCCATTTTAATTAGAGCAGTGCTCCAAATCTATTGAGGTTATAGGAGTAACAATAGGACTTTCCCTTCTCTAGGCTTTTCTCCCTGAAGCATGCCAAGGAATTTAAAAATTGAACAAGTTGATAGATAAATTATACTGGGATGAGCACAACTGCCGCTGATGTGCAGCTATCTCTGGGGTAGCTCCCTCCAGCTGTTTACCATCTCAGGGTGATGTCTGGAAGCCCTTGGTTAAAAAGGAAAGAAGAATGCCACTTGGAATATAAGCAACAGGGGGTTTGAGGAAGAGAAGATATAATTATCTAGATTGGAATGTGACCAGGACAGACACACCGTATATGCAAACTACCAAGATTAAAATCATTCTTTTTTATTAATGAAGTACTCAGATTTGGAAAGGCAAAAAATAGGCAGGAAAGGTTTGGGATTCTGACAGTTGTTTAAAAGACAAGCTAATGTTTTTACACTGCCAACATACGCATTTGAGAAACCTTTTTGGACTTGTGGGTTTTGTCTCATTCACTTGTACTGATTCTCATGCTGTTTCTTGCTTTGGGCACAGAGGAAACCAGAAAAAAAGAAAAACATGAAAACTACTCTCCCAGATATCTAGGGAATCTACTCTGTGATTTAAGGTCATAGCTCTTTTCAAAGCTAAAATAACAGATAGTGCCTGTGGAATCAGAGATGACGAAAAAAATTAGATCTTTATCAGTGTGTGGAAGAGTGTGTTAAAAAGTGAATTACCTTATTCTGTTGCCAGTCCTACTTTACACCCCTCTACTGTTTTTTCAGGGAATACTTCCTAATAAATCAGTCTAAGACAAATCTTTTACAAAGATTCTTCCTGGGGAACCTAATCTAAGATAAATGGTAGGAATGATTCATGAACAAATGTTAGCACCTAATGTTAAAAATCTAATTATTGAAGGCAATAGGCCAAATTTATAAATATTCATCACTAGGATATTAAGCTACTGCTGCTGCTGCTGCTAAGTCGCTTCAGTCGTGTCCGACTCTGTGCGACCCCTAGACGGCAGCCCACCAGGCTCCCCCGTTCCTGGGATTCTCCAGGCAAGAACACTGGAGTGGGTTGCCATTTCCTTCTCCAATGCATGAAAGTGAAAAGTGAAAGTGAAGTCGCTCAGTCGTGCCTGAATCTTAGTGACCCCATGGACTGCAGCCTACCAGGCTCCTCCATCCATGGGATTTTCCGAGGATATTAAGCTAGAGAAGGCAATGGCACCCCACTCCAGTACTCTTGCCTGGAAAATACCATGGACGGAGGACCATGGTAGGCTGCAGTCCATGGGGTCGCGAAGAGTCGGACACGACTCGGCGACTTCACTTTCACTTTTCACTTTCATGCATTGGAGAAGGAAATGGCAACCCACTCCAGTGTTCTTGCCTGGAGAATCTCAGGGATGGGGGAGCCTGGTGGGCTGCCGTCTCTGGGTTCGCACAGAGTCAGACATGACTGAAGCAACTTAGCAGCAGCAGCAGCAGGATATTAAGGGCTAATCATAAATAGTATAAATGAAAAAAGTAAATTGACAATAATTTACTTTACAAAATCAAGAAAGAGTCACAACTGAAAATCCTGATCAGTTCAAGATACTGTTACTATTAACAATATATTGATAGTGTTAGTCGCTCAGTTGTGTTCTACTCTTTGCAACTCCATATACTAGCCCATGAGGCTCCTTTATCCTTGAATTTCCAAGCAATAATGCTGAAGTGGGTTGCTATGCCCTTCTCCAGGGGATCTTTCTGACCCAGGGACTGAACCTGGGTCTATTGCTTTGCAAGCAGATTCTTTACCGTCTCAACCAACATACATTGATAACAAACCATAATTTGTGAAAATTGTAAGAATTATAATAATTTCCATGTTTGTATGTACAGTAGGTATCTTGTAATACTGTCAAAGCACTGTGTAGCAGCTAGGCCTCTTTATAGAAAACTGAATTAGAATTCTCAGTAAACTCTAATGCACGGCTTGTATTATTCCTTAATTAGTAACTTAGTATATTACGAGTAATAATCTGGATCATATCTGAAAATGAAAGTCTATGTAATTACACAAACTTTGCTTATAAAAATCAAAGGGAAGACTTCCATTTGTTTTAATCAGTTAATGTCTCATTTTGCTTAAGAGAGTACTAACTAAAGACTGTCTCTTGATAGTCACTTAGCATGTCTACATATCTTTGTCCATAGAAATGACAGAAGAGGATTTACAAATGACTTTCAAGATGAATCCATAGTAATAACAGTACTAATAGCCGCTATTTATTGTGTGCCACTACTGTTCGTGATGTCCTGTACATATTGTTTCTGACCCTTACAACTGCCCAGCATGGTTAGATCTCATCAGCCCATCATAAAATGGAAACACTGGGGTTTGTGGACCACAAATAACTTTCCATAGATTACACAAACAGTGTGACCTGATCTCATGTTCATGCTTTTCCCGTGAAAGCACACGTATTAAATCTTTGGTATTTCACCAATCAGTCTTACACCCATGTCCAAAGAAGAAAGAAGAACATATTGGCAACATATGAATCTGTATCACTTTATTTTCTAAGAACTAAATTCTGGATTATGGTAATTTCTAGAGTTTTGCCAAACAATATATACTTTCTGGAAGTCACTCTAATGCTTCTTAAGGAAATCAATAAAAATTAACTTAAACTAAGGAGCACTCTCAAGCCTACAGCTTATATTTAAAAAGAAATATCTGTTTAATCCCTTGGCTGATGGTGATACAAAACATTAGCAGTGGACCTGAAGTGAGGTCCTGGCATTCTACTCTGGGGGATAAGAAATGACATTCCAGGGTTCCTTGTGATCTGAAGGGGGCTTCCCCGGTGGTTCAGAGATAAAGAATCCACCTGCAATGCAGGAGAAGGGATAAATGGAATTTCTGAGTCAAGAGTTTTCTCAGTGTTTGTTTCTGAAGTAGGTTTTTTAAAAAAATGAGCAATGATTGTTCTAAAATCAGATGACAAGCATGTCCAATCCCCTGTCTTCAGAGAATCTTTCCTAACCACCTAATGTAATGTGCCAGAACACCCTATACTCTATTACTCCATTTTATTTTTTATAACCTTTAAGATTACCTTATTGGTTAATTAATTATATAAATGTTTATTGAACACATTATATATCAGGATCTGGGTATGTCCTAAGGATCTGGGCATACAGTATTGGACAAAACAGAAAATTGTTCTATTTATAAGATAAGATGTATACACCTATTAATTGTATGTCATTTCTTCCTTTTGTGGAGACTTTGTATTATTTAAAGCTCTGGATACATAATAGGTGTTGAATAAATATTTGTTAAATTACTAGAAAAAGTATAAATCTGCAAACCTGCATGCAGGTTTTTTTAAAAAAGAAGCTAATGAGCTAAAGTTGAATCTCTATTTTCTTCCACACCCTGCTCTCCATGAAAAACAAAGATCACTAGCTCTAATCTTCCTTTATAAAGCATAATTTTATTGGAAATATTGATGAAATGACTTCTCCATCCTCCTTACTTTAGGTGCTTAAGAAAATATTGGAGATTACATAGGTATTTTAAGCACTGGATGGTTTGGACTAAATAACAATCTGAAAGGCCATGATACCTGGAGTCAAGGACATTGGATGGTATAGTGAAGAGGTCTCTAAATCTTAATATAGATGACCTGAATTCAACTTCTAACCTTGGTGCATACTAGTTGGTTGGTTTGTAGCAAGTCACTTAAATCCACAATAATTTAGCATCTGAAAAAATGTGTATAAGTCTGACTGCTTAAGCTATTGTACTGGTAACAGTAAGGAAACACTTATGGACTAGACAAATCTGAAGCTCTTATCAATGGCAAGAATAACTCAAATGTAACTTAATGTCATTATACTGCACTAAGAGCAATAAAGAGTTCAAAATGATATCTGCATTGTTGAGAAGCTATCTCAAATTCAGGAAAGTCCAGAATGCTGTTGCATATACAACATAAATATAAACATAACCACTGAATCTGGCTTTAGACTGAAACAAAACAGACTGCTGATCATATGGGGATTTAAAAGAAGGATGGCCTTAACCAAGAATATCTTTCCTTCTGGTGTATCTTACTACCTGATATTCTACTAGTAGAAATGTTTCAATCCACTGTTACAGAATAATTCAACAAATGTAGACCCTGGACTAAAATGGTAGAACGAATACATAAAATTTTTTTTCTTTACAAATATCTTGCTAAAACTATAGTAAATAAACTTGTTTTATCACAAAGACATAAAGAGAAGTACTTCTGGAGTGATGGAAAAATAGCCTCTCAAACCCCATTTCTATATAAAAGCACAAGAACACTGGCAAAATTTTTCAAAATTAACTTTTTCCGAACTCTATAAATTTTGTAACAGCTTAAGAAGCATTTATTCAAGGGAAAAAAAACCTGGATATAAATAAGAATAGTGAATTTTGTGGCATTTTAACTTACCCTAATCTCATCATTTTCCCCCAGTTCTGTATTAGCCTTGAAAACCAGCAACAATAGCTGTGAAAACCAGAAGCCTTAGTAGTTACTAGAGGAAGCATAAAAAGTGTGAAGTTCCCAGAAAAGCCCCATTCCTAGAGAATTGTCATTAGTTGACCTGGCTGGCAGCTCTCTGGTAGAGCCCCATTCAGTAAAGTTGTTTTTATTTGATCTTACTCACACATCCTTAAGTGAGGAAAAGTCACATTATCAGGGTATTTGTCAAAAACAACCAACGAGAATTGTTTAACATTGCAGTTACCTGAGATGGTGATTCCACTTGGGGCAAACATGAAGCTGACTAATATCCATAGAAGATGTTGAAAACCTCCAATATATTCCTATGGATCTGGAAGACTGTACATATGGCTTAAAACTCAATATTAAAAAAAACTAAGATCACAGTATCTGATCCCATCACTTAGTGGCAAACAGAAGAGGAAAAAGTAGAAGCAGTGACAGATTTTATTTTTCTTGGACTCCAAAATCACTGTGGACAGTCACTGCAACAATGAAATTAAAAGACGGTTGCTCCGTGGAAGGAAAGCTATGACAAACCTAAACAGCATATTAAAAAACAGAGACATTACTTTGTCAACAAAGGTCTGCATAGTCAAAGCTATGGTTTTTCCCACAATCATGTGTGGATTTGAGAGCTTGACCATAAAGAAGGCTGCATGCTAAAGAACTGATGCTTTTGAATTGTGGTGCTAGAGAAGACTCCTGAGAGTCGCTTAGACTGCAAGAAGATCAAATCAGTCAACCCTAAAGGAAATCAACCCCAAATATTCATTGATGCTGAAGATGAAACCAATACTTTGGCCCCCTGATGTGAAGAGTTGACTCATTGAAAAAGATCCTGATGCTGGGAAAGATTGAAGGCAGGAAGTGAAGGGGACGACAGAGGATGAGATGGTTGGATGGCATCAGTGACTCAGTGGACATGAGTTTGAGCAAACCCGGGAGATGGTGAAGGGCAGGGAAGCCTGGTGTGCTGCAGTCCATGGAGTTGCAGAGTCAGACACAATTGAGTGACTGAACAACAACATCACTAGTATACCTGCCCTATGAGAAAAACTAGTGGAGGTCCTTCAAGCTGAAGTGAAAAAACATGAAGAGTTGGTGACACTAAGACATCCTAAAGTGATCACTGTCCATCAGGTATTAGGGGGCACCATCTAGTTGATTAGAAAGACACACTGAGAATAGACATTTGTTTCCTGATTAAACATTTTTTTTATCTAATGAAATCACTAGAGGAGGTTCTCTGAGAAAAGGGGGTACCCAAAGAAAGAAATGAGCTCTAGGAAAAGGATAATCAAAGATGTAGGGGAAAAAAAAAAGGGCAAGGAAAATCCTCGAGGATGACAGTTTGATAGCAAGCTTAGAAATCATTCTATCCAGAGGAAACCAAGGATAGAAATTACCATCAGGGTAGCTGCCAAGAGTAAACTGAACTTATTAGATTTGTTAGTTTATCTGATATAAAATTTTATTTTGTGAAAAAATATATTAAGGTATTGGAAAGTGTAGGAAGAGTTGTAATATGTACGAAGGAAAATAAACAGAAAAAGATATACTTTGCCAAAAATATTTTGGTTCATTCTTTCATTCAATATCTCCATGTAAATTTATAATTTTTCAGATTAAATCCCCAGCTGATACATTATTTGATATTAATATTTGAAAATAATAGTCTGATGGGCATACCATTTTTTTATTCTTCTATATTCAAAGCTTTTTATCATTATCAAGTCAGGTCAACAGAAATCCATGGTACTGCACTGCCTTATCTTTGCAAAATTTTATTTAAGTGGCCTTGGTTTTATTTAAGCCTTTAGAGCTTGGCCATCATGAGTTTCTCTGTTTACTCTATTTGTCATGTCATTGCACTATGAAGACATTTACAAAGGGGCTTGGTTTTTTCTTTTTTTCATAGGCAGACATACAGCCCTCTTGAGAAATCTTTGTTGTCTCACTTACCCATTAAATAAATACTTTCTGAGTTTCAAATAAGTGTCAGGTCCCCCACTAGATTACCAGGGTATGCATGCTAGGGCTTTTGGACAGCTAGGAATCATAATTTCGTCACTTTGCAGCTAGCAAAGAGCAAACATTGGTTTTTGAAATAGTCATGTTGTTCAGGAGGCAAGAATTTACACTAATAATATTATCTATTAATACAATAGGAACAGTAGTTATTGAAACAGAGCTCTGAATTTGTAGACTCTGTACATTTTTAAAAGAAAGTCATTTAATGAAAGTAGAATATTTATAAATTTGTAACATGTTATCTTTTTAAAAATAAACTTTAAATTTTATCGGTTAATGCATCAGACCATAACCAAGGTTAAACTTGTGTGATTGCCATGCAGGTGGGCAAACTGCACATGCTGAAGGAAATAGACCATGTCAGATATCATCGCTGAAGTCTGTGTGGGCATCAGAGCAGACTAGAGTTGGCAGCAGAAGAAACCAATCAAATTCTCAGCTGCTCTGGCTTGGAGCCACGCTCTAACCTCTCTTCCCAGGGAGAAGAACCAGTCTCACCTCTGGCTTCAACTTTCCCAGGGAAGACTAAGAGGGGAAAATGCCAACTCTCTTTCCAAAGTGGGGTGAACACTCAAAATAAATAGATAGCCGATGGGAATTTGCTGTATGGCTCAGGAAACTCAAACAGGGGCTCTGTATCAACCTAGAGTGGGATGGGGAGGGAGATGGGAGGGAGTTTCAAAAGGGAGGGGATATATGTATACCTAGAAGGCAATGGCACCCCACTCCAGTACTCTTGCCTGGAAAATCCCATGGATGGAGGAGCCTGGTAGGCTGTAGTCCATGGGGTAACTAAGAGTCGGACACGACTGAGCAACTTCACTTTGACTTTTCACTTTCATGCATTGGAGAAGGAAATGGCAACCTACTCCAGTGTTCTTGTCCTTGGAGAATCCCAGGGACAGAGGAGCCTGGTAGGAGGGCGTCTATGGGGTTGCACAGAGTCGGACACGACTGAAGGAACTTAGCAGCAGTAGCAGCAGCATGGCTGATTCATGTTGAAGTTTGACAGAAAACAGCAAAATTCTGTAAAGCAATTATCCTTCAATAAAAAAAAGTAATTAAAAAAAAGATCAGATATGAGAGGAAAAACCCTAATATTCAAAGCCTCTTCTAGCACCAGTTTCCTTTTCATTTCCTCAAACTTTTCTTGAGCCTTGTGCTTATCATACAGGCAAATGTTTGCTACACAAGACAGGAACTGGGATCTTCCTCCCAAAAGATTCCTGAAAAGAAGGTTGGGAAGCTAAGCTTTTCCCCATGCACTCCCCCAACCCTTTGATCTTCACATTGATTTCATTTCACCTTGGACTTATGGCAAAACACAAACTCCCTTATTAATGGCCTAGTTTCTTAACGCGATATTCACCTTGTATGGTTTTATACTAGCACTTGGTCAGTAATTAAAGGGACCTTGAAAGGAGTAGGGGAAAGTGGTGAGGTTGAGCTCACTGAGGTTGAGTGGGGCAAATAGGGCATGGATACACGTGTACTCAGTTGCTTCAGTCACATCCATCTCTTTGCTACCTTATAGACTGTAGCCTGTCAGGCTCCTGTGTCCATGGGATTCTCCAGGAAAGAATACTGGAGTTGGTGGCCATTTCCTCCTCCAGGAGATCTTCCTGACCCAGAGAATCAAACCCACGTCTCTTATGTCTCTTGCATTGTAGGTGGATTCTTTACTCACTGAGTCACCCAGGAAGCCCAAGAATAGGGCATAAATCATGTGATTTTAAAAAAAACCTGAAATGTATCCTCTTTCTCTTCCCTTATTTACTCTTAGCTACACCCTCCATTCCTTCCATAATCACCTCTCCAGGCTCAAAAAAAAAAAAAAGGCCTGTGAAAGATCGATTTTATAATTCTCTTTCAAAACAACCTCATGCAATGGCACCCCACTCCAGTACTCTTGCCTGGAAAATCCCATGGACGGAAGAGCCTGGTAGGCTGCAGTCCATGGGGTCACTAAGAGTCGGACATGACTGAGAGACTTCACTTTCACTTTTCACTTTCATGCATTGGAGAAGGAAATGACAACCCACTCCAGTGTTCTTGCCTGGAGAATCCCAGGAACGGGGGGGCCTGGTGGGCTGCCATCTATGGGATCGCACAGAGTCGGACACGACTAAAGCGACTTAGCAGCAGCAGCAGCAGGCTAAAATAAATGATTGCTGGTTTCATATATGACACACGCTATCCTCTGAAAACACCCCAAAACGTATCATTTGTTTTGCTAAACAAAAAATTAAGTTTTAAAAGGGGTATCAAAGAGCATACTCTTGTTTATTTTCATCTAGCATAGTTCTGTGATGTTTTATATAATGATACTACTACTAATTATTATTATTATTAAGCCTGGATTTAAATAAACTCAACCTCTGCTTAATTCAAAAACTTTGGTTTGCCCCTGCTCTATTTTGGTGTGGATCATGTCAATCATACTAATATACTTTGATTTTAATATTTCCTTAGAAGGAGAGGGTGCTTTCATGAATTATAAATCTAATTCTATCTACATTTTAATATTATGGTTGTATCTTTATTCTAACATAACATTAAAGATTTTGCTAGGGAAATAGAGGAATGTTTTGGCAGGAATAAAAGTTTTTGAATCAGATAGATCTGTGAATCCTAGTTCAGCCATTCAATAGTTAGGTTATCTTGATTCAATTACTTATCTTCTCTAAGCCTCAGTTCCCTCATCTGTAAAATGGGAGTAAAATCCACTTATTCCGATAGTAGTTTTAAGGGTGAGTTAAGAATGTGAAGTGCTGTGTGTGATGTTCAGCACATAGAATACTCAATACAGGTTTATCCTCATTCCTTAATCTTATTTCCAATGCTAACCACTCCACAGATGTGATATCAAGCCCTAGTCAAGACATGGCTACAGAGATGTAGGCAAAGAATGCTTAAAATAAATAGAAGTTTAGTTAGGGACATACGTTTTGCACCAACTAATTACAATTCAAGGCAAACTATGTTCAGGCCTATGGTAAAGGCATATCAAAATTTATGGGAGCACTAAAGAAGGAGTACTCCAGGGAATACGGTTCTTAGAAGAGATGATAGAAGAGGCAATAATAGAACTAAGACCTTGAAGTGTGGATGACTTTTGCAGGTAGAAAAGAAAATTGGAAGTGAATTCTGTGAAAAGCAAGCAATGCAGCTACAAAGATGTAAAAGTGGGGAATGCTAGGGGATGCAGAGAAACCCCAATATATGCAATCTGGGCTGTGGGAAAGGAGTTGAGACTGTCAAGATGGACTGAGGCCAGAATGGGAAAGACCTTGAATTCAATCCTAAGGACATATGAATGTATGGACAATTAGGAGAAATGAATTTTTTTTTAACGAACACTAGAGCATCCTTACAGAAGCATGAATGAACACTAGAGCATCCTTATGGAAGTAAAAGCTCCCAAACCAATGTAGGGTTATAGCTACAGAACTTAGCATCAAGCAACTGCCCCTTTCGTATGATAGTGGATAATAACAGCTTCCATGCTATCGGAACATACTCAGTCAATTAAGAAAAGTACTGATTGCCGGCTGCAAAATATCCCCATGGTGCCAAAATGTCTGTGGAGTAGGTGGGGAGGGGGAGGGAAGGTGTGATAATTAAAAGAATTGTTACTTGCGATATCACAGGAGCCAATGTGTTAACTCTGCATGCTGGGAAGCTAGAGTGCTCCCAGCTGCCACGGGGAGGGAGGATGTGGTTTGATCCCTGGCACCACTCGTTGGGACAAGATGAATCACAAATGTGTTAATAGTAAGGTTCCATGTCATAATGTGCCAGATGGAGGTGGTTACATCTCTGATTGATTGCCTCCTGGCCAAGACAGGGGTTTTCCAGAAGGCGAACGTCTCCAAATTGGCATTGGAGCTCTAGGGATCAGCAGGTCTTTATTTTGGTCAATGTGGACCTGACATTCTCGACTTTATGAAGTGTGGCTACCCCAAGACACAGGCAGCCAGAAACAGTATGTGGATGAGGAAAGATGTGATGAGGGTGTGATATATGGAAGAAAGAGTTTTGTGCTGGACTAAGTGTGGCTGTTAATGAATCTGTGTATGCACTGGGAAGAAGGGGGGGTGGAGTAGCGGGTGGGAAGATGCACTAGACACCCTGCTTGTGAACGAACTAAACAGCTAGAGAGACGAAAAGAAAGAAAAAGAAGAGAAAGAGCAGGGAGGGAATGTTTCCCAGGCTCAGACCCCAAATCCCCACAACAGCTGAGCCTGTATGCCAGGCCGAGGCCACCAGGCAGAACTACAGAGCAGAGTAATGCAGGGTGACCTTCCCGCCTGTTCCGTTCCTTTCCATTCACCCCGAATGTAACCACCCAGCCCTTTGTTGTTGTTGATTTTTCTCCCCATTGCAAGCTTTCGACTATAAACAGCCAACTACAAGGGCAATAACTGTGGTGTCCTACTGGGAGCGAACGCAGCCTCTTGTTGCAGGCGCTGGGTCCTAATACAGGACAGTGAATAAAGCTTCATTACAGAACAATGGAGTTAGCTGCCAGAGCCTACAGATTTGAATAAACAACAAATAAGCAACATCTGCTCCAGCATATGTGTATGGTAAAAAAAAAAGTCACAAAATAAAAGAATTTGTAAATGCCAAAAGCAACACGAAACTGGCAGTGTTACTGTAGAGTGAATTTTTAATTGCACATGCAAAGAGGCAGGCTGTGGGTATTAGTCTCACATATGTCTTGTTGCTGCCAACCTGGGAGTATAGATGAATTTAATTAAATAAGGATTATCCCTTCTCCCCAGTACAATTACTTATTTATAACAATGATAAAATTGCCTAATAAAAAATTGTAATATTTCAAAAACAAGCCTAGAAAACACCCTGCTTTCTGTGTAAGTCGTTCAGGGCTGTTTGAGTTTGAGTATGCCTCTTAAAATTAAGTCTTTGCCTACTGCCAACGAAGAAAAAACCAAACGGTAACCCTTATCATAAAGCCTGCCGCAGTTAAACAGCCAGAGACGGTATTATGGAGAAATATAAAGAAGACACAGAGCAGCATGGGAATTGGCTTTCATGGGGTGTGCAGAAAATGAAGCAATTGGACTCAAATTGAGGCCAGGCGACTGAGCCAAGGGACAGAGCCACGGAGACTCGTGCTGCACCAGTGTCCTGATCCTAATCTGTCTTGTGAACAGGCAGTCGCCAGCAATCTGATCCCTTCATTCTGGATATCCTCTTCCCTGTGCACTGATCTCCCCCCGCCCTCAAAAAAAAATAAAAATAAAAAATAACACCACCTAGCCAAGCAAACAACAAAAGAGGTGGGCACTCCAGCCCCTCTTCTCAGGGCCAACAGGGTCTATTTTTATCTTCAAGTTAGCAAATCACAGCATTGGGGAAGCCAGTGATAATAATCCAGGTATGAAACTACAGATGCCAAAGTTGGTTCTCATATAGGAGGTTATCATAGAAATCAGTATCTTCCAAGTGTCATGATCTAAGTTTTATCTTGAGCAATGCTGTTTCAGTAGACTTTCTGAACTAGGATTTAAGGCATGATAAGCTCTTAAGCTTATCATCACAGGGATTCTGTCAAAGGCAATTTAGAAGGCAACCAGAAACAAGAAATAGTCAGGGGCTCTGAGATGTGTGGCCGTGGGCAGCCACACAGTCTCTCTATATCAGTTAACTCATCTGTGTAATGGGAATGATAATGATAGAATCCACCTCCAAGGGAGGAGTCCATGAATTAATTGATGGAAAGTCCCCAGAAGTGTGCCTGACACAGAGCTAGCACTGAAATGTTGCCAAGAAGTTAAAATGATGCTTTATCAACGCACTCTGATCTGTGCTTGGCTGTTGCTGGGACATGAGTAGCTTTCGATTCATTTTTTTGTTTTTTGCTTTTGACACTTGTCACAATTGTATTTTAATAATTAATTGGTTTCCTAAATCTTGAAAGCTCTATGAGACTAAGTTTTCTTTGGGTTCCATTTGTATCCCCAGCACCTAGAGCAGGTTCTTGTATGGATAAGTATTCACTGAATATTTGTTGAATGAATTTAGTATGGAAGGAGGAGTAGATTTGAATTAAAAAGATCTTGCCTTGACTTTTGGTCCTTCCCAACTGTGTAAGCTTAGTCAAGTTACTTAATTTCTTGACATCTTATCTCTAAAGAGGAAAGAATAGGGGCTTCTCTGGTGGCTCAGTGGTAAAGAATCCACCTGCCAACGCAGGAGACGCGGGTTTGATCTCTGAGCCAGGAAGATCCCACGTGCCTTGGAGCAACTAAGTTCACGTGACACAGTTATTGAGCATGTGCTCTAGAATCGGGAGCTGCAAATGCTGAAGCCCATGTGCCCTAGAGTCCGTACTCTGCAACAAGAGAAGCCACTGCAACGAGAAGCCCACACACCACAACTAGGGAAAAGTTCACACAGCAACAAAGACCCAGTACAGCCAAATATAAATAAGTAAGTAAATAAAATGATTTTTTAAGAGGAAAGAATAATGTGATAATTGCATTAAGTAATGTAATTCACACACACAATTGCGCTCATCTCACACGCTAGTAAAGTAATGCTCAAAATTCTTCAAGCCAGGCTTCAGCAATATGTGAACCGTGAACTCCCTGATGTTCAAGCTGGTTTTAGAAAAGGCAGAGGAACCAGAGATCAAATTGCCAACATCCTCTGGATCACGGAAAAAGCAAGAGAGTTCCAGAAAAGCATCTATTTCTGCATTATTGACTATGCCAAAGCCTTTGACTGTGTGGATCACAATAAACTGTGGAAAATTCTGAAAGAGATAGGAATACCAGACCACCTGATCTGCCTCTTGAGAAATTTGTATGCAAGTCAGGAAGCAACAATGAGAACTGGACATGGAACAACAGACTGGTTCCAAATAGAAAAAGGAGTACATCAAGGCTGTATATTGTCACCCTGCTTATTTAACTTATATGCAGAGTACATCATGCAAAACGCTGGGCTGGAGGAAGCACAAGCTGGAATCAAGATTTCTTGGAGAAATATCAATAACCTCAGATATTCAGATGACACCACCCTTATGGCAGAAAGTGAAGAACTAAAGAGCCTCTTAATGAAAATGAAAGAGGAGAGTGAAAAAGTTGGCTTAAAGCTCAACATTCAGAAAACGAAGATCATGGCATCTGGTCCCACCACTTCATGGGAAATAGATGGGGAAACAGTGGAAACAGTGTCAGACTTTATTTTTCTGGGCTCCAAAATCACTACAGATGGTGACTGCAGCCATGAAATTAAAAGACGCTTACTCCTTGAAAGGAAAGTTATGACCAATCTAGATAGCATATTCAAAAGCAGAGACATTACTTTGCCAACAAAGGTCCATCTAGTCAAGGCTATGGTTTTTCCTGTGGTCATGTATGGATGCGAGAGTTGGACTGTGAAGAAGGCTGAGCGCTGAAGAATTGATGCTTTTGAACTGTGGTGTTGGAGAAGACTCTTGAGAGTCCTTTGGACTACAAGGAGATCCAACCAGTCCATTCTGAAGGAGATCGGCCCTGGGATTTCTTTGTAAGGAATGATGCTAAAGCTGAAACTCCAGTACTTTGGCCACCTCATGCGAAGAGTTGACTCATTGGAAAAGACTCTGATGCTGGGAGGGATTGGGGGCAAGAGGAGAAGGGGACGACAGAGGATGAGATGGCTGGATGGCATCACTGACTCGATGGATGTGAGTCTGAGTGAACTCCGGGAGTTGGTGATGAACAGGGAGGCCTGGTGTGCTGCGATTCATGGGGTCGCAAAGAGTCAGACAAGACTGAGCGACTGATCTGATCCGATCTGAATGTAATTCAAACTGACTGGGATACGCAAATCTGTGTGTTGATGTAATTGTTAATTAACAAGTAATTAACTGCTTCTTAATAGTAATTGCAATTGACTGGAATATAAAGTTCGGCAACTGATTCCACATATATTCAGGTAAACCAGCTTTCTGAGACATGTTGCTGCAATGTGTACAAAACCAAAGTAAATTGTCTACATTACTTAGTACTAAATGCAACATGAAAAGATTGAAAGAGCAATTCATACATTTAAAAAGAATGTACAAATTGGATATATTCATATAAAATATTGAAATGCATGCAAGTGAAATCATGAAAAATACCATGTATTACATTTTAAGATGTATTACATTATGATGTATTACCTTATAAGTCATTATACTCTGCCCATATTGCACTGCTGCAATATTAAGTCTCCGTGGATTAGAATTGGGAACTCTTTTGGCTCAAACAAGAGAAGCCTGGATGGTAAAGAGGAGGGAGGCATTGTGGGGAGGCAACATATATGTATGGGATTCCCCAATAGGTCAGGCACTGTGCTAGGCTTGGGAATACTAGGTAAACAGGACAAAATTCCAATTCCTAAGAAGAACACAGTTTAGCACAAGAGGGCAAGTGGTTACAGTTTCGTCCCCATTCTTCAGGGTGGAGGTGTCATTCATCAAGGGCAATAACAACAAAGGGAAGTGGTTATAGGTAGAGGAAAAAACAAAAGAGGAAGATAGCAGGGACTGTGGAATTTGTCTGCCTAATGAAGGAAATGAGCCATTTTTGCTGATTTCTAAATTAGAATTTTAGCCTCTTAGAAATAACACAGGAAGAGGAAGAGAGAGAAAAAGGGGAAGGGAAGAGGGAGAGAAAGAGAAAAGGAAAGGAGGCGACCAGAGGGAAGGGAAAACCTGAGAGAGAATAGACAGATTCTAGTTTGGTGGTAACTGATGAGAAAGAAGACCAATCAGGATATAGGATATGAAAGTTACCTTTTCCAAATCTGCTTTGGAGCAAAAATTCTCCTAGCAAAACATTAATAATTTAGTTTTCACTAAGTCCCCAAATATATTTAAGTTGTAAACATTAACATTTAGGGTTATGTTTGTTGAATAATCATTCTGCATAGTCAAATTAGAAAATATGGATAAGCAAAATAAGGAAAAGCCATATGTAATTCTATCATCTAGAGATTGCCACTGTTGATACTGTGATGTCTCCCTCTCTCTGTATCTTGATGGATCAATAGATTTATTTTTTGTTGCTGTTGTTGTCAGAGGGCTAAGGGTTAGAAACTTGCTTAAAGCATTTAAATTTGTACGATATCAAAGGTAAAAATGGTACAGAAAAAAAAATTACCTGAAACTCATCACCATGAGATAGTCACCAAACTATCACCTGCAGTTTATCTCATATGTAATTTTTATGTATATTTTATGGATTAAACACATAATTTTATATAAGCAAATTGAGATACTTTCTAGTTCAGTTCAGTTCAATGCAGTCACTCAGTCATGTCCAACTCTTGTGACCCCATGGACTGCAGCATGCCAGGCTTCCCTGTCCATCACCAACTCCTGGAGCCTACTCAAACTCATGTCCATTGAGTCGGTGATGCCATCTAACCATCTCATCCTCTGTCATCCCCTTCTCCTCCCACCTTCGATCTTTCCCAGCATCAGGGTCTTTTCCAATCAGTCGGTTCTTCGCATCAGGTGGTCAAAGTATTGGATTTCAGCATCAGTCCATTCAGTGAATATTCAGGACTGATTTCCTTTAGGATGGACTGGTTGGATCTCATTGCAGTCCAAGGGACTCTCTCAAGAGTCTTCTCCAACACCACAGTTCAAAAGCATTGATTTTTCAGTGCTCAGCTTTCTTTATGGTCCAAATCTCACATCCGTACATGACTACTGGAAAAACCTTAGCTTTGACTAAATGGACCTTTGTCAGCAAAGTAATGTCTCTGCTTTTTAATATGCTGTCTAGGTTGGTCATAGCTTTTCTTCCAAGGAGCAAGCGTCTTTTAATTTCATGGCTGCAGTCACCATCTGCAGTGATTTTGGAGCCCCAAAAAATAAAATCTGACACTCTTTCTATTGTTTCTCCATCTATTTAGCATGAAGTGATGGGACCGGATACCATGATCTTAGTTTTCTGAATGTTGAGTTTTAAGCCAGCTTTTTCATTCTCCTTTTTCACTTTCCTGTAGGAACATGCAATCTGCCTACAATATGCGAGACCTGGGTTGGGAAGATCCCCTGGAGAAGGGAATGGCTACCCACTCCATATTCTTCTCTGGTGAATGCCATGGACAGAGGAGCCTGGCAGGCTACAGTCCATGGGGTCACAAAGAATTGGACACAACTGAATGACTAACACATTTATTTTTGTCTCCTAACTCTAAGTCTGTAACCACAGTGGTATAAAATACCAGTTGTATTCTAATTTATCACTGCGTGACACCCAGAATTATTTATTTAAACTATCTTCTATGATGGATATCTAGGCTAGTTCTAATTTTTCAAATCTCTTGTTTTAGGATGACAGTCTAGAGGGTACACACAGCTTAGAAGGCAAACCATTTGCAGTATTTCTGATATGTATTGTTTTATTGACTTCAGAAAACAATGAGTATTCTTGTCAATATTAGATCATCATGATTTCTTATACCTCCATCAATTTAGTAACTCATTTGTCTATTTTCAATTCAGTTCAGTCTCTCAGTCATGTCTGACCCTTCGCGACCCCATGAAGCACAGCATGCCAGGCCTCACTGTCCATCACCATCTCCCGGAGTTCACTCAAACTCATGTCCATCTAGTCGGTGATGCCATCCAGCCATCTCATCCTCTGTCGTCCCCTCCTCCTCCTGCCCCCAATCCCTCCCAGCATCAGGGTCTTTTCCAAAGAGTCAACTCTTTGTGTCAGGTGGCCAAAGTATTGGAGTTTCAGCTTCAGCATCATTCCTTCCAAAGAACACCCAGGACTGATCTCCTTTAGGATGGACTGGTTGGATTTCCTTGCAGTCCAAGGGACTCTCAAGAGTCTTCTCCAACACCACAGTTCAAAAGCATCAATTCTTCGGCGCTCGGCTTTCCTTATAGTCCAACTTTCACATCCATACATGTCTATTTTAGTGTAATTTAAATTTTTATTTCTTAAATTACTACTGAGGTTGAAAATGGCTTTATTTACATTATATTGTCTAATAAAATTCCTACTGACACCTTTAGGTTTTTTAGAAATTAATTAATTAATTTTTTTTTTTTTTGGCTGCGCTGAGTCTTTGCTGCTCTGCTTGGGCTTTCTGTAGTTGCGGCAAACTGGCTACTCTTCATGGCGATGTGTGGACTTCTCATGGTGGTGGCTTCTCTTTTGCAGAGCACAGGCTCTAGGCTCTTGGGCTTCAGTAGTTGCAGCACTCAGGCTCAGTACTTGTAGTGCATGGGCTTAGTTGCTCCGTGGTATGTGGAATCTTCCCAGCCCAGGGCCTGAACCTGTGTCCCCTGATTGGCAGGCAGATTCTTGTCCACTGTGCCACCAAGGAAATCCCATCTTTGGTTTTTGTTAAATTTTCTCACATTGGGAAATATTTCAAACATGAGGGGTTAAAAAAATAACACAGCAAATGTCTATTCCTTGTAACCATCCATCAGCTCTATTAAAGTGAAACATTTTGCCATAGTTATTCATACTCCAGATTTTTCTTTTAAAGGAAACACCACTGATAAAGTGGAAGCCCTGGGTTTATCTTGTCCTGATTCCATATCCTCAGTCCTTCCTTGCTTGTCAGTTAACCAAGATCCTGAATTTGGTGTTTATATTTTTCCTTGCGTAATTTTATGCTTTTACTTTAAATGCACTAATACATAACAAATGTTACTAAGGCCACTATATTTTTTATGTATTTATACACCCAATTGGGATTTGTTTGCATCCACCTTATAGTTGTGATATTATCCCATGTGGATAACTAGTTTATTATCACTGCTGTGTATTATTGTACTATATGACTATATTACTTTTAACATTCTTGTTATTGATTTGATTGCCCTTATGTTGTTTTCAGTTTCTCATTATTTGTGTTGCAAAAAAATATTCTTATACCTTCATTCTTCTGCATATATATGAAGATCACTCTAGGGCATCTACTAAAAATGAAATGGATGAATCAGAGACTCTGTATCTTAAACCTTACTAGATTTTGCTAAACTGCTTTGAAAACTGCTTTGCAAAATGGTTGTACCAATTCATAATCTCACTGGCAGTATGTCCTCCCCTTTCTCTACAGGCTTACCAACATTTGGTAGTATCAAAATCTAAAAAATTTACCAATATTTTGGATCTAAAAATTTATCTACTCCTGATTATAGTGGGATGAAGCATTTTTTCTTCTTTATTGGCCAACTTTTCTGTGAATATATATTTATATGCTTTGTCCATTTTTGTTTAGTCATTTGCCTTTTTCTTATTGACTTTTAGACATTATTAAATCTGGGAATGAATATTTTGTTGTATATAAATTGCAAATATCTTCTACTTCATGACTGGTCTTTGAACTTTGGTTATGCTATCTTTGGTGAACCAATATTAGTAATTATAAGGAAGCAGTTATCAATATTTCTATTTATAGGGTGCTATAGTATACACTTTTTGAGTGTCCTGTTTAGGAAATTGTTTCTTATTGTGAGGTCATAAATGTAACCCTCTGTATTTTCTTCTGTAAGTTCTTCTGTAAGTACCAAAGCTTTGTCTTTCACATTTAGACCTTTGTTCTACTTCGGATTTATTTTTGTGTATGAGGGAAGCCAAGGCAAGCCAAGGGTTTAATTTTCTATCTTTTCCATATGAATGGTCAATTCAGTTCATCCTTTCTCCACTGATTTTGAAATGCTCTCTCTGACTTATTATTTCCATGTATATAGGGGTCGGATCTGTTTCTGATCTGTTTTGTTGGTCATTCATTCTATTTTAGCAATGGCACAGAGATAATTACAATTGTGAAAGTGAAAGTTGCTCAGTCGATTCGGACCCTTTGCGACCCCATGGACTATACAGTCCATGGAATTCTACAGGCCAGAATATTGGAGTGGGTAGCCTTTCCCTTCGCCAAGGGATCTTCCCAACCCAGGGATCGAACGCAGATCTCCCTCATTGTGGGCGGATTCTTCACCAGCTGAGCCACAAGGGAAGCCCAAGAATACTGGAGTGGGTAGCCTATCCCTTCTCCAGGGGATTTCCTGACCCAGGAATCGAACCGGGGCCTCCTGCATTGCAGGCAGATTCTTTACCAACTGAGCTATCAGGGAAGCCCTATGTAATAAATCTTTTGATTTCTAGTAGGGCAATTTCATCCTCCATGATCCTCATAATTATCTTAGCTTTTCTTTGCCCTTTACTAGTACATATGAACTTTAGAACAATTTTGTAAGTCCTACCTACAAAAACCCTCTCAGAAATTTTATTGAAGCTGTGTTGCATTTCTAGATTAATTGGTAAAGAGTTAATTTATGACATTGAATTTTCCCATTCATGAACATAACTCTGTTTTTATTTATGTCTTCATTATGAAATATGGTAATAAAGTATAATTGTTAATAAATATTCTGAGTCTTCATTTAGATATATTCCAAGGCACTTTTATAGGTTTATTGTTTTTGTCAAAATTATGAAAGAAATTCTTTTTGTTTTCTTTAATGATCTCCTTTGGTTATTGCTGATGCATGGAAATAATACTGATTTTTGGATTTTGCTCTAGAATTCAATAAGCTTGATAAATCTTATTATTCTAAATACATCTATCTAGTCCCTTGAGATTTCTATATAGACAGTCATCTTGCCTGCAAATGTGAAGAGTTTTTAAGTTTATACACTACTTACTTCATAGTGTTGTCATTCTGCTTTGACTTTTAGTTCAATGTTGAATAAAAGCAATGTTAACAGATTTTGTTCCTGGTTTAGTGAAATTCTTCTAAGGTTTCTTTGTTAGGATTGATATTTGCTACCAAGATTTCACAGATAACGTTAGGTTAAGAAACTTCCCTTCCCTTGCAAAGAGTTTTTATTTCTTTGCTCTGACATTTAATAATTAATTACTTTCATATTTTGTTATTTTCTTCCCTGTATATTTTGAGATTATTAATTTTTTTGAAACTGTTAATGGAATATGCTCTAAGTGACATTACTGACGATGGTCCATCTTTAAATTTATGGAAAGATATTATTATTCTTGTTGGATGTTTGATATGTATAATACTTATATAATAAAAAATCACAATCTTTTTTCTTTATGATGAAAATATACTCCCAGCTTGTCATTTACCTTTTTATTCTTTATTATGTTTTTCACATATAGGTTTTCATTTTGGGTAGAAAAAATTATTAATTTAATTGTTCTTGTATTTTAAGTAAAACTTAAAAAAATTTTCTAATTAATTTATTTAAAATTTTTATTGGCATATAGTTGCTTTACACTGTTAGTTTCTGCTGTACAAAAAAATGAATTAGTTATATGTATACATATATCCACCCCTTTTTAGATTTCCTTTCCATTTAGGTCACCACACATTAAGCAGAGTTCCCTGTGTTAAACAATAGGTTCTCACTAGTTATCTGTTTTATACAGAGTGGTGTATATATGGGCTTCCCCTGTGACTCAGTGGTAAAGAACCCTTCTGCAATGCAGGAGATGCAAATTCTATTCCTGGGTCGGGAAAATCCCCTGAAGGAGTGCATGGCAACCTACTCCAATATTCTTGCCTGGAAAATCCCATGGACAGAGGGGCCTGACAAGCTGCAGTCCATGGGGTCACAAAGAGTCAGACATGACTGGAGCAATTGAACACAGTGTACATATGTTAATCCCAATATCCCATTAAGTAAAGCTTTAAAAATCATTCTCTATTTCAAATGATATAAATATTCATCTACATTTATTTGTAACCCTTTTATTTTTTCAAAATGTATTTATTTATTTATTGGCAGTGTTACGAAGCATATGGGACCTTAGTTCTCCAACCAGAGGTCAGAGCTGTATCTCTTGCAATGGAAGCTCAGAGCCCTAACCACTGGACTTTTATAATTTGCTTTTCTTTTTTTACATTTAACTGTCTATCTTAAATTTTATCTATCTGAAATTTATGTTGATAGAATGAAATATTTTATGAACATACACATTTTTTTCATCAAGTTCTAACATTTATTTTCATAATTTATTATAGTAGTCAATGATAAGCTATATTAGTTTTTCAACTGCTGAAACACTACAGAAATCTCAGAATGAAAGAGAATTGTTCAAGGATTGGTATTCTTTTATATTTTATTGAACTTAAGTCATCACTATGTTATTAAAATATTTTGCATATATATTCACAGGTGAAATTTATCAATTTTGTGAATTATTTTAGTCATATTTTGATATCAGGTTTTAAAAATATCTGTAAGGAACTGGAAAGATTTATAACTGTTTGCATTATCTGAATTGCAGAAAATTGAGTCTGGTCACATAATTTTTTTTATAGCATTGCAGTTCATGGGCATTCTCAGAGATACTTTTTGATAAACTTAATTTTTTTGTTACTCTCTATGTATTATTTATATAGCTAGGTTATTTTGTTAATTTTATGTATGAAAAGTGAAAGTGTTAATTGCTCTGTCATGTCCATCTCTTTGCGTCCCCATGGGCTATAGGCTACCAGGCTCCTCTGTCCATGGAATTTTCCAGGCAAGAATACTAGAGTGGGTAGCCATTCCCTTCTCCAGGGGATCTTATATATATATATATATATATATATATATATATATATATATATATATATATATATATATATATCGGAGAAGGCAATGGCACCCCACTCCAGTACTCTTGCCTGGAAAATCCCATGGATGGAGGAGCCTGGTGGGCTGCAGTCCATGGGGTCGCTAAGAGTCGGACACGACTGAATGACTTCACTTTCACTTTTCACTTTCATGCATTGGAGAAGGAAGTGGCAACCCACTCCAGTATTCTTGCCTGGAGAATCCCAGGGACGGAGGAGCCTGGTGGGCTGCCGTCTATGGGGTTAAACAGAGTCGGAAACGACTGAAGTGACTTAGCATAGCATAGCATATATATATATGCTATGTATATATACATATGTATATATATACATATGCTATGTATATATATATGTATATATATATATGTATATATGTATATATATGTACGTATTCATAAATATTGGTAAATAATACTAGTATAAAATTTAATGATATAAATATATTTTTTCCTAAAATATCATCCTTGTTAATTATCTGTGGTTTTAGTCTCACTAGTAGTACTTGTGTATCTTCATAATTTAGAAAAGGGTTTGCATATTACACAGTTTATTTATCAGTGATCATGTGTCTTTCCTCTAATTTTACTTTGATTATTTAATTTTGTTTGTATGCATTATTCTCTTTTATTTTTTTTTGATGGTGTTGCTTTTTTCTTCCCCCCCTCCAAAAAAAATAAAACTAGTGCTTGGATTTCACTTGTCAAATCATTTGTTCTCTGCTTCTCATATTACTCATTTCTACCTGTCCATTAATCTCTAATTATGTTTACCTTATTGTTTGTATGATTGTATCTTGAGACAAATGCTTACTTTTAGCTTTTTCTTGTTTGATTGTGAAAGCAATTAGTACTATGAATTAGCTTCAGATCAGTGCTTTTGTTCCAATTCTCCAATTTTATATGAAATGTTCTCCATTATTATTCAAATGATGTGAATTTATAGTTTTAACTTTTCATTTTCTGTACTTTTGTTTAAGATGGAGGACTCAGTCCCCAAGTCTTGGATCTGGAATTTTGTTTGTTTGGAGGAGAAAAGTGTCACTTATACTTTTATTATTGAATCAAACATTACTGCACTTATATCTATGGCAGTGGTCTATACATTATTTGTGAGTATGTGTGTATATACAATATCAATGAAATAATCTTGGCATATGATTTATAGATGCTGGTGGTGGTTTAGTCACTAGGCTGTGTCCGACTCCTGCAACTCCATGGACTGTAGTCTGCCAGGCTCCTCTGTTCATGGGATTCTCCAGGCAAGAATGCTGAAGTGGGTTGCCACTTCTTTCTCCAGAGGACCTTCCCGACCCAGGAATCAAACCCAGGTCTCTTGCATTTCAGGCAGGTTCTTTACCGACTGAGCTACAAGAGAAGCCCCTGTAGATATCTAACAAATATATAACTATTTGTCAGATAGCTTAATAAATATTCCAAGAACATTAGCAAAGAATATTTAATTAAATATTTTGCTATTAAGTGCTTATTATAAATTATAATGTTAATATATTTTTCATCATATTTTGTTTCATGCTTGATCTTAAAAGATGAGAATATTAAAATCTCTCAATTTGAGTGGAGATGTTGCTCAAAATGTACAAAACTGCAATTGTGCTGGAGGAGTAAGTCTAGAGATCTAAGGTACAGCCTGATGACTATCATCAATAATACTATATTGAATATCAGAAATTTGCTAAAAGAGATTTCAGGTTCATTTAGTACACACACATCCACACAAAGTTAATTACGTGAAGAGATGATATGTTAATTAGCTTGACTATAGGAATTATTTCACATGTACATGTGCATCAAATTATCATGCTGTACACCTTAATATATATAATTTTTGTTAAAACAAAATGTCCCATTTTTATTGTGTCAATTTCCTATAGTGTGGCAGGGTTCTTTTGCTAAGTAGTGTTATGAAAATAACATATGCACATGGTAACATAATAAAAGATGCCAGTTAATGTAAAACATGTTAGTTTTCCTTCTGGTAAGGCCATTAGTAGTCCCTCACACATTCTTCCAGAAGCATCCCGCACATGCTCTGCTCCCTCAATAGAAATAGACATTGTCTTAATCCAAAGAAGTATTTATACAGACTCTTTGCACATATCTTCCCCCCTCCTTTAACAACTGTATATCTCAGAGACCTCTCTGTATCAACACATAAACACATGCCTCATTAAATAAAACACTATCTGAACAGATTTTAACATAAGGATGTACGATAATTATTTAACGCAAACTTATTTCCCGCACTTAGGCTGCCTCTAGTTGTTTGTTCTTATAAACAGTTTTATAGTAAAAATCCTTGTGTGTATATTTGAGTCTATTGGTAGGTCAAGCTTCAGAACTATAATAGTCACATGAAAGTTCAGTTCAGTTCAGTCGCTCAGTCGTGTCCGACTCTTTGCGACCCCATGAATCACAGCACACCAGGCCTCCCTGTCCATCACCGAAAGTTACATACATTTAAAACTGCAACATGAACAGATTATACTCTAAGTAATGACAATTTAACTTTCAACCAACATTGAGTGTTTGTTTTAAATTTTTACTATCATTAGGCATTGGTAAATATTTGTTGTTGTTTTGTTTAGTTGCTAAGTCATATCCAACTCTTTTGCAACTCCATGCACTGTAGCCCGTGTCTATGGGATTCTCCAGGCAAGAATACTGGAGTGGATTGCCATTTCCTTCTCCAGGGGATTTTCTTGGCTCAGGGATCGTACTCGCATCTCCTGCATTGGCAGGCAGATTCTTTACAAATGAGTTATCTGGGAAACCCAACAAATCTTTAAATATTAAGATTTGCTAATATGACAGGTAAAAAACATATGTTATCATTATTGATTAAATTTGTATTTCTTTAGTTATAAGAGACATTGATCATGTTTTACCATTTTAATGGAGCTTGTATATTTCTGCCCTTAATATCGTATTTATTTCCTTTCCTTATTAATCTATGATTTTATTGTTGTTCTAATTGATTTGTAGGGGCTTCTCACAAATTCATAAAATCAGTCTTTATATATTATATGTTAATTATTTGATATGTAATGATTCATTACTGTTAAATCTTAAATGAGGTTTATAATTTTGGTTAGTTTTTAAAGTCCTCTTTTTAATTCTTTCTTACCTTGAAGTATACTTTATTAGATTTTAATATTATAACCTTGATAGCATTTGTCTTTATTTCTCTTTTATCCTATTTTCAACCTTTCCCAGTAGTTTGTTGTAATCAAAATAGGATTTAAGCTAAACATTATTGTAGATTTTATTTTTATCCCAAGTTACTTAGTAATTTTTGTCTTTCCAAAAATTTAACAATAATTAACTTGGTATGTTTAGTTGGTTTTGAGTTCATTTTTCCCATACTCTATGTGAATTATTCTAGAGTATATTGTTTTGAGTAACATCTTAATCAGTTAGAACATTGTCCTAGAAGGGAAGCCCTCCTTTGAAAATGACTTTATGTTGCCCTTGCGTATAGAAAACATATAAATGGGTATAAAAAATAGGTTCACATTGTTCAGCTTCTAAATTAAATGTACAGTAGTTTATTACTATCTATCATTTAGTGTGCTAATGTCACAGAAATTTTTTACTTTGTAAGCAATCTGTAGTTTTCTGTCTGAGAATCTGTGGATAAACCCTTCCCCAGCTTATCTTTGTACTTCACACATTGCACTGTGATATTTAGGTGTTCTCATTTCATTTGTGTACTTGGCTTATTTAAATCAAAGAATGACTTACACATTGGCTTCCCTGGTAGTTCAACTGATAAAGAATGCACCTGTAATGCAGGAGACCCCAGTTTGATTCCTAGGTTGGGAAGATCCCCTGGAGAAGGGATAGGCTACCCATTCCAGTATTCTTGGGCTTCCCTGGTGGCTCAGATGGTAAAGAGTCTGCCTGCAATGTGGGAGACCTGTGTTTGACCCCTGTGTTGGGAAGATCCCCTGGAGGAAGGCATGGCAACTCATCCAGTATTCTTGCCTGGAGAATCGCCATGGACCAGAGGAACCTAGCGGGCTGCAATCCATGGGGTCACAAAGAGTCAGACACAGCTGATCAACTAAGCGCACATACATGACTTACACATTAAAAAAAATCAGATGGTACCAAGAACCATGTAATGAAATTCCCCAAAGTTTAATTGCTTTTAACACTTTCTATGTGTGATTCGTCTTGTTATACAGTTTCTTTCTAAATAATATACTTCATCTCTATTTTTGACTCATTTTCAATAACTTATTGTTGAGTGCTTCACCTATTCTAATTCCCTCACATGGATTAACTCATTTGATCTTCATGACACCTCTATAAATTATATTGCTATTAGTTTGCTTTTAAGGAAATTGAAGCATGGAGTTTGACTGACTTGCTTTAGGTTAGCCATTTTAAGCAGGGAAATAGGTAGAATATGAATCCAAGTCCTTCTGATTCCACTATAAACAATAAAGTTTAGCTAATTTACACTGCTACTCCACTCCCTTTGTCCTTACATATGTATGTATGTATCTATCTGCCTATCACCTATCTAAACTTTCCTTGCTCAGTCTATCAGCTTTATTCAGTATCTTGCCAGATTTCTATTTAAGGTAAAGACATTGGTGCACTGTGCTTAATGTTTTCTATTTGCTTCCCCAGATCTAGTATCTTTTCTTTTCCACCCTACTCTATGGGTCCCATATGGACTGAATCAACGAGCTTCCTTGATATCTGGTATCATCTTGAGTTTGGCCCTGGAGATGGGAGAACGGCAAGGGAAGGAGTTTGGAGTGTTTATTTTCCTCCTGCCTCCCTCCTGGGTCACCCATAGTTTGGTTACCTCCCTCTAAAAAAAGCCACAGCTTTCTGTGTAACTCTTCGTCCTAGGTTTTAGTCACTACTCCTTCCCCTGCCCTTGTAGTCCTGATAGTGGTAATTTCTCCCTAAAATTTCTAAACCTAGAATTTGGCACCATTCATTGTTGGTTTTAAGCTTGCTCATATGTTTATAGAAACCACTTCTCAGTCACCTAGGTTAGGTGCCATCTGTTTTCTTTTTGGAGGAAAGTCCGTATTCTTTCCTCCACCTTGTCTTCAGACTTTTCATTGACCACTTCCCAACAGATATAATTCTACCTTCAAAATGTTCAGTTTGATATTTCCAACAGTGCCAGAATTAAGCCTTCGTGTTTGCCTATTTGTTGATTCTCAAAGCTGAAAACGAATCCACAGCGTTTATACTGTTATGGCTGTGTAGTTTGGTCTGGTGGCATTTACTTTTCTCTATACCCATTGCCACCAAACGGTATTAATTTTAAGACTTCTATTATTTGTATACTCCTCAAAAAGAAAAAGAGCCATCTGCCAATTAAATTATGACCTGCCATCAATTATAAAATATATCTTGATTTTAATGAAAAATTGTTCATGTTGAAACTGAGGAAATATTCTGGTCAACTCTTCTCTTGTCTTCTTGACTGGTTCTTGAGCAGCTTTCAGCCTCGAGTCACAATCCATTTTATAGCCTGTTGTTATTACTCTCATGCACCAACCATGTGTCCTCCAACCGCAGAGGGGTCATTTCAAAGTTGTATGGTACAGTATTTAAGAGTACAGATTCTGGTACTAGCTGACCTGAATTTGAAACCTGGAACCCCTTTTTACTATGGGGCTATGGAAAGATACTTAACATTTCTGTCTTACAGTTTCTTCGTCTAATAATTAGAAGTAGTAATAATGCCCATCTCAGTGGTTATTTTGAGAATTAAAAGATGTAATGCACATGAAATACCCAGGACAGTACCTGTCACACTGTGACTGTCTACCTTAAATTTAATGGAAGTGCTCTGTAAGTGGTCTCCTTCAGGGGTCTCTTGCTGCTTGGTACTCAGAGTAGCATCTCCAGTCCTCCTCCAAATGATGGAGGGACACAGAGCAGGGCCTTACTGCTCCCCAGTGAAATATCTTCAGCAGTCTTCTCTCTGTGACTTGGCCCCTCTTAAAATACACGATGGGTTCACGACCTGTGTAACTGGGCCCTACAATTTCCTTAGAAAAGTTGCAGGTACAAATTTGTCACATACTGACTTTGTATCTGATATCTATCTTTTTTAGAACCTCAGTAAAAACTAAGACAGGGCGAGTCCAGTTCTAACCACCTGTTACGTCTATATAATACACTCCTTGGATCTGTCTTCCTTGACATTTTGTTTATTATATCCATTCCTTTTTTCCACTTTATTCTTAAACAATTTCTCACACTTGTCTCCTACTTTTTATTCAGCTATTTTTTTTCTAGTATTCAATCTGTCACCTACTGTCTTCATTGTATTCTTTGAATTATATTTTAATTTTTCTACTAGCATTTTGCTTTAACTATAAATAAATGGTTGTTTTATAACCTCACAGTGTACTTAAATTTAATATTGTACTATTTCACATAAGATGTAAAAACTCTGAGCTGTATTGATCCATTTACCAGCCTCCCCATACTCCAAGCTAAAATTGTCATAGGTATTATGTTGGTGTTTGGTATAAACATCACAGTTCACTGTCTATCATTAGTCTGAAGCACTTCCTTTAGCATTGTTTACAGTACAGTTATGCTGATAATGTTAGCTTTCTTTTTTCTAAAATTTCTTTTATCTTTATTTTCCTTCCTGAAGGACATTTTTGCTGCGTACAGAATCTGGTTGACAGTTACTGCCTGCTGGTCTCTATCATTTCTAATGACAAGTTTTCATTCACTCAAATTTTATTCCCTATATACACCATGTAATTTTTATGTCCCTGTTTGAATATTTTCTCATTATAATTTTGACACTAAGTATAGTTTTCTGTGTACTTTTCATACATGGGAATTGCTGAGTTTCTTGAGTCTGTAAATGTGAATCTTTGAATGAATTTGGGAAATTTTCCATAATTATTTCTTTAGATTTTATTCCTGCCCAGTTTTTCCATTCTCTCCTTCTCTGACTGCAATTTCATGTATATTTGAACTTTTGATGTTGTCCCACAGGCTCCTAAGACTCAGATAATTTTTTTCATGTGATTTTTAATGTCTTTTTTCTCCTGTTCTTCAGTTTATTGGATACTTTCTATTGGAATCAAGTTCCCAAGTCTTTATTTTCTCATTTAAAATAAAGCTCATCAGCTGTTAAGCCCATGCAGTAAGTTTTGTGTTTCAGAAATTATAGATTTTCACTTACAGGATTTCCATTTCATTTTTATTATAATTTCTATTTTGTTTTTTAGATTTTCTCGTTTCATTAATTGTGAGCATATTTTTTCTTTGCATCCTTCAGCATGATTACAATAAGCTCTTTAAGATACTTCTGCTGCTGATTCCAACATCTTGGTTTTCTCACAGTTTATCTCCATTAATTGCCTATTTCTTCAGCCTAAGTTATATTTTCTTATTTTTTTCTTCTATTTTCCAGTAATTTTTTTTATTGTACCCAGACATTGTAAATGATATGATGTTTTAGCAGTCAGGAAAACTGGCTAGAATCAAAGTCCAATTGGAAATGTCATTTCACTCTTTTAGCTTTAGCTGAGATTCTTCAAGGCTTCCTCACGCATGTTTAGTTTGACTAGCAATGTGAGTAGATTTCATACTCAGACTCTGAAGATTGTCCTCTAGACTCTCTCTTTTCTGGGATTTCTCCCCTCACTTTCCAGCTTTTGTTATTGCCCTAAACTCTGTCTTCTGATTTTTCTAGCTAGTAAGACTGATAATTTCTATAAAAATTTTTAGAGTGGTATAAATTAGCTCTTGCTTTAGGCTAAGTGACTTAAAACGAAACAGGAAATTCACTCAGTGGCATTCTTTTATCCCAAGTGTTGAAGCTTTCTGTACAGTCTGCCTGCTTTTGGTCACTCTCTAGTGACTTTAGGTTGCTTTGTTGAGAATTCAGAGTTATCTGTGGGAGGGTTGGCCATTGGGGGTTCCTTCAGTTCAGTTCAGTCACTCAGTCGTGTCCAACTCTTTGCAACCCCATGAATCACAGCACACCAGGCCTCCCTGTCCATCACCAACTCCCGGAGTTCACTCAAACTCATGTCCATCAAGTTGGTGATGCCATCCAGCCATCTCATCCTCTGTTGTCCCCTTCTCCTCCTACCCCCAATCCCTCCCAGGATCAGGGTCTTTTCCAATGAGTCAACTCTTCGCATCAGGTGGCCAAAGTATTGGAGTTTCAGCTTCAGCATCAGTCCTTCCAGTGAACACGCAGGACTGATCTCCTTTAGGATGGACTGGTTGGATCTCCTTGCAGTCCAAGGGACTCTCAAGAGTCTTCTCCAACACCACAGTTCAAAAGCATCAATTCTTCAGCACTCAGCTTTCTTCACAGTCCAACCCTCACATCCATACATGACCAGTGGAAAAACCATAGCCTTGACTAGATGGACCTTTTTTGGCTATCTCTTCTTTTGAATATGCTATCTAGGTTGGTCATAACTTTCCTTCCAAGGAGTAAGTGTCTTTTAATTTCATGGCTGCAATCACCATCTGCAGTGATTTTGGAGCCCAGAAAAATAAAGTCTGACACTGTTTCCACTGTTTCCCCATCTATTTCCCATGAAGCGATGGGACCAGATGCCATGATCTTCGTTTTCTGAATGTTGAGCTTTAAGCCAACTTTTTCACTCTCCTCTTTCACTTTCATCAAGAGGCTTTTGAGTTCCTCTTCACTTTCTGCCATAAGGGTGGTGTCATCTGCATATCTGAGGTTATTGATATTTCTCCCAGCAATCTTGATTCCAGCTTGTGCTTCTTCCAGCCCAGTGTTTCTCATGATGTACTCTGAATAGAAATTAAATAAGCAAGGTGACAATATACAGCCTTGATGTATTCCTTTTCCTATTTGGAACCAGTCTGTTCCATGCCCAGGTCTAACTATTGCTTCCTGATCTGCATATAGGTTTCTCAGGAGGCAGGTCAGGTGGTCTGGTATTCCCATCTCTTCCAGAATTTTCCACAGTTTATTGTGATCCAAACAGTCAAAGGCTTTGGCATAGTACATAAAGCAGAAATAGATGTTTTTCTGGAACTCTCTTGCTTTTTCAATGATCCAGTGGATGTTGGCAATTTGATCTCTTAGTCATTATCAAAAACAGAATCAGACACTGTGTATTTTACCTGAAAGGAATGGTTACTTACTAGAGGTTGTTCTCGTACGTAGAAGCAGTGTCTTCATACATCTCACTGAGGATATTCATTTCTGAGCATTCTTAATGATTCTTTGTAGTCATTCTTTCATTTGTGGGCATTTCTTGAAATAGCCTGTAATTGTGAAGTACTAGATATTGTGGTAATTTTTCTGTGTTTGCTAATATTAAAAAGTGACAGGAAAGGTATACTTTACCTAATTTGAGAGTTAACTTAGATTCTTTTGAAAATTATGACCATAACATGTACACTTAACTCTTTAAAACCTAGGTGAGCTCCTATTATAGATTTGTCTGCAACTTCACTCACAATATATCTCAAACAAACTCTTCAAGGATTCTAGAATATGAATGATTGATTTTGTTCTCAATTTTCTAATCACACCATTATTTGTTTCCTTCTTATATTTATATTCTTTTTCATTCCAGCGATAATTTTTCAATGATAAAGGGAGGATGGTGCATTTGTGGGCTTGGGTCCTAACCTTTCATCAGAAGAAATTTTGCTCATTTTTTTAGGGAAATGCTTAAATACACTTTTTATGCTAGTGTTCAGAACATTGTACATGAGTAGAAGAAGTATAAAATATCTTAAAACTAAGTGTTAAAGGTATTTGAAGAGTTCGTTACACGCCTTTGTCTATTTGTGTGTATCTGTGTGGCTTAATCTTGCCTGGAAAATCCATGGACAGAGGAGCCTGGTAGCCTGCAGTCCATGGGGTTGCTAAGAGTCGGGAATGACTGAACGACTTCACTTTCACTTTTCACTTTCATGCATTGGCGAAGGAAATGGCAACCCACTCCAGTGTTCTTGCCTGGAGAATCCCAGGGACGAGGAAGCCTGGGGGGCTGCTGTCTCTGGGGTCACACAGAGTCAGACACGACTGAAGCGACAGTAGCAGCAGCAGCAGCAGCAGTGTGGCTTAAAACTATAACTTATTGTTGCTTCCCTGTTAGCTCAGACAGTGAGAATCTGCCTGCAATGCGGGACCCCCAGGTTCAGTCCCTGGGTCAGGAAGACCCCCTGGAGAAGGAAATGGCAACCTACTCCAGTATTCTTGCCTGGGGAATTCCATGGACAGAGGAGCCTGGTGAGCTACAATCCAAGGGGTCACAAAGAGTTGGTCACAACTGAGGGACAAACACTTTCACTTCCACACATGTGGCTTAAAACTAAAATTTATTATTACTTTCATGGTTCCATGGGCTGATTCAGCTCAGCTATGCATTTGTTGCTTGGATTGTCTCAGGCAGCTCCAGTCAGATAGCATCTGGGCTGGAGTCATTTGAAAGTCTGACTGGACTGGGTAACAAGGATGGTATATTCACAGGGATACTCATTCAAAGTGGTCACACACGTGGCACACCCATGTGTTGCACTTTTCACACAGTATGAGGATCAGGTTCTCAGAAGAAATGTTCCAAGAGCAGGTATCTCAAGAGCCAGGAGTCAGTTGGATGGATTAAAGGATATGCTTGGAAGAGGCACAGCACCACTTCTTCCACATCCTATTGGTCAAACAGTCCATGTGCCTTCATCTTTTGTGTAAAGTCATCTTTTGAACTTTGTGTCAATGTTCATTATTTCATATGTGCAAATATATATATAATATGTGCATATACAATTTATGTACATATAATCCATTCATATATATATATCTATCTATCAAAGTAATAGTTTCCCCTTTCCCCATTAATCAAGCTAGTTTTACTTATTTCTTCTCAGTCCTATTTTTCTTGGGTTAACAACACTGGTTTTGAAAGTAATAAAATCACATTTGCTTTACTAGAATTCATATTTTCTCCATTAGGTTAACCTTCACCCATCTTAATTTGCTCTCTGAATCTGAGATTAAATGTAGATTAGCACTTTTGCGTAACTTTCTGAATCATTTTTCAGAATGACTGAGGTGACTTACATGATATCAGCAGACCTCTTAATTGAATGTCAAGGAAGGCAGTTCTTATCAGCAAGGGGACCTCCAGCTTCACTGAGAATCATTCAATTAGATGGAAAACAGATGCTTATTTCTGTCTTATAAACCTCAATGTAGGTTAGGTGGTAATTACTTTGAAGAGCAGGATAACAATTTATGTAATCAGCAGGACCCTATAATTACTAATGCATAATTTCTAAACAGCATTTAGCAAAATGAGGCCCATACATACACTTTGTAATGAAAAAGATGTGTTTGACACCACACTAAATTAAATTTAAAATTTGCATATTTTCTTCCAGGAAACACACGAGCTTCATCTGCTTTATTTTGCTTCACTAAACCCTGTCTACTTTTAGCTCTGTTACAGGATCATGGAAATGCTGAATCATAGTGATGGCTGAATGGCAGCATAAGACCCAGCAGTAGAGAAAGACTTCCTTCTCTTTGTCTGGGATGATATAACATCAATCCAAGAGATGACTTGGAAAGTTACATCTAGGCAACTTGTTTCCATTGAGAGTTTAATATGATGTTTATAGAATCACTTAATTTAGATTATAAGTGCCAGCAGAGAACTTAAAAATTATCTACACTTCTTTCTTTATCACAGATGGAAAAACTAAGGTCCACTAAGAGTTAACTCATTGGAAAAGACCCTGATGCTGGGAGGGATTGGGGGCAAGAAGAGAAGGAGACGACAGAGGATGAGATGGCTGGATGACATCACTGACTCAATGGACGTGAGTTTGGGTGAACTCTGGGAGTTGGTGATGGACAGGGAGGACTGGTGTGCTGCGATTCACGGGGTTGCAAAGAGTCAGATACGACTGAGCAACTGAAATGAACTGAACTGAAATTGGTATGACTCGTGCAACAGCAAGCAACTGGCAGTAGGAGTAAGAACGTATTCACTCAGTCCCAGTTCTGTGTGAAATCCATTCCACTAGCCTATTCAGGTCATATAGTGTTTTTGTTAGATAGGACACAAACTATATCAGCCCCAGGAATATTGAACATTTCTGTAGTAATTATTTTGAAATTTACATGTACATATGCATTGCTAGTAGGCGTTTAATAGTAGTAGGTACAAGTAGTAGTAATAGTAGGTATCGCATCTCCTAAATAAGCTCTTAAATATGCTCTACATATTAAGAAAGTTGAGTACTAGTTCATTACATTTTCTTTCTGAAAGATGAAATTATACACCTTGATGAAGTCTTACCTACAGTTTCTGAAGTCATGTCGACAGGATTGCTGGTCTCTTCTTCAAAGCTCTGGACCTGAGACACCAAAATATATCAATTCATAATAAATTCACTTAATTTGTTTAATCAACATATAATGAATATCGACTGGCTCCTACTAAGAGGATTAAACATAATATCTGACTTCAAAAAGCTAACAGGCTGCTGCAGGCAAGTGACATGTACAAGGCACTCATATCAAAGATTCAAAGAACTAAGGGAGATAAGATGAGGGAAAGAGGGGCCTCCTAGGTGGTCCAGCAGTTAAGATGCAGCACTTCCACTGCAGGAGGTGTGGGTTCCATCCCTGGCCAGGAAAATAAGGTCCTTCGTGCTTGGCCAAAGGTTATAAAAGAAATAAATAATGGGGGTTAGGATAAATGTTCAAATCAATTTGGAGAGCACTTGCATGTTTACAATGTTTTCACATTGACAGCTACAGAATCCATTACTCCATTCAATCAAGTCTCTTATGTCAATAAAAATTTAAGGCTTTATTCAAAAGAAAAAAGAAGGGGGAGGGGAAGGGAAAGATTATGTCTGGGTGGGAGGAATAGAGACCCTGCCTGGAGATGTGACATTTGAACTAAACTTACATAATATTATTACTATTAACCTAGGAAGCTTTTTTTTTTTTTTTTTTGCTCCTAAAGAGCATTAACTATATTTGGAGAAAGCAAGTTATTTCCCATATTTAATTTTAGCTCTCTAAGGGATTTATTTACAACTTGGTAAATTTGTGGAGAGCAATTTAGGAAATTCATAACTCAGTTGCTATGTAAATCTTAGAAAGCTAAAAGAAAATCTGATTTCCAAATTAACAGGGTTGAATTTATTTTAAAAATTCTTTTTAGAAATTAATGAATACTACTCTTTAATGAGAATAAATCATTGCTAAAACTAAATCATAATTATTTCTTTAAAAATAATAACAGCTCACTACTGAAACTTGATAAATATAAAAAGTGAAAGAAGGTAAAAAAATGGTTAGTGTTACTATTTTGGAGTATGTCTTTGCAGGCTTTCTTTTAATACATTTATTCTGGATAGAGTAATGTACTCAAATTTTTTCATTCAAAATTTGGAAGGACCTTTTCTCCTCATATTGTAAAATTTCTTTGAAAATACCACCTTTAATGAGTACACAATAGGCTATATTTTGAGGTACATTGATTTAATTAATGTTTCTCTTAATGAGGGAATGTTTTCTGGATTTTGCAAACAGAAATGCTGCTGAGATGAGTATCCTTGTACCTAAATCTAATCCACCTGCTAATGCACAGACAAAAAAGCCATGGGTTCAATCCCTGGGTCTGGAAGATCCCTTGGAGAAGGAAATAGCAACACACTCCAATATTCTTGCCTGGAAAATTCCATGGACAGAGGAGACTGGCGGGGGACAATCCATGGGGTCCAAAACAGTTCAACATGACTTAGCAGCTAAAATCTATTTCTGCTGCTAAGTCACTTCAGTCATGTCTGACTCTGTGCGACCCCATAGATGGCAGCCCACCAGGCTCCGCCATCCCTGGGATTCTCCAGGCAAGAACACTGGAGTGGGTTGCCATTCCCCTCTCCAATGCATGAAAGTGAAAAGTGAAAGTGAAGTTGCTCAGTCATGTCCGACCCTTAGCAACCCCATGGACTGCAGCCCACCAAGGCTCCTCCATCCATGGGATTTTCCAGGCAAGAGTACTGGAGTGGGATGCCATTGCCTTCTCTGAAATCTATTTCTACATTTCATATTATTTATATGGGATTTATTTATGAATATTGAGGGCTGAATCAAATGATATGAACATTTTAAACATTGTGGTACACATGGCCAAAAATTACCTTTAACCCATGAATAAACAGGACATGAGAAAATGGCTCAGCAATGTAAGAAGAAATATTTATTCCTTATGTTTTAATCTTTCATATCTTTTTTTTCAGAGAAGTTACTTTACACTTGTAATTGAGTAGATATAGCTCTTAACACTATTTTAATTGGTTTTGTAACTCAAACCAGTGTATACCATGTACCTTTTTCAGTATAAGAAAATGTTTTGCTGTGAGCATTACCCTGGAGAAAAAGCCACTTAGTGCTAAGTAAAGTATCTATTCATCTATTAAATAAAAGAACAATAACAAAAAAGGTCCCAATAACTTCAAGTGGAAACCAGGTATATTCCTGGGTCATTCCACCTGGGCCAAACTTACTAATAAATTTAAAAAATAAAACAAGAAATGATGATTACTTTGGAAACATTTCCCATCCAAACAAGATGTTGACTGGCATTATTTAATAATATGGGTAACATTCTCACATGAGTTCCAGAGAGAAGGATCCTTGTATATAAGCAAGAGGGAAGGTTAAAGACGTTATATTGCAGATACAAAGAAGCACCCTAAGAGAGTCTACAATTACAGAAGTTCCATAAGTATTAAATTCTCTTCATATATTTGGGAATTAAAAAAGAAAGGAACAGACTTAGTTTAGGTAAAACTAAACACAAAAATATGTTGATTTTTGCATTAAAATTATCTACGTACAACTTTGTTGGAATCATAATTTTGAGAATTGGCCAAATATTGCCATATTCAGTCTCTAGTAGTACTTTAATGAAAACATCAAAGATTGATCTGGAGGCAATTTGGCTAATCAGAGTTGAAATTCTGATAGGTAGATATTTAAGTACATTGGCTCATGTTTTAAATGCCATGAAAATCTGCCAATTTTGCACACATTTTTCATAATTAGATTTTTAAAATTTGCCATTAAAAATGACTATTAAATCTGGCATTAGCTCCTGTTTAAGCTACAATCTACCCAAGCTTCATTTAATGATATATTGGTATTGAGTGAAACAAATATTTTTTTCCCAGCCTGTGTGATGAAGATGTAGTATTTTAAATATATTTTTTAAGAAAACAAAATTCAAATAGTGAGTTTTTTAATATCATTTTGAAGGATCTCTCTGCTTTACATATACATACACCCTTTTACACAAATCTGGGTAAATATTAAAGAAATTTAAAAAACAAAGTTGGCTTCAAAGTTCAACAGGACATTCTGTCTTTATACAGAAGCCACTCATAGACTAAATTAATATTACCAAATACTTCTAATATTAATTTTACTCTTCTACAAATGTTTGCCAAGTTCTCACTATGTACCAAAAAATATGTGTGAGGTTTTTTTTAAATTTAGGCTTTTGTTAGTGCCCTAGTGTGTTCTCCCTTCCCATACCTATATATACTTATATCTATATCTGTATCTATATATATATCTTTTCCTTGAGTAATTGTCATAATTGTCATAAATGAATATTTGAAAGTATGTCCTGCAGGGACTACCATTCTTTTCTTAATTCTTTACATTGACTACGATGGTATTCATTTCTGCCTGTACTCTCACACTAGATGACATACAGTGAATTTTATTTCTTTCTAAGTTAACCTAGTCTGAAGCAGAAGAAACTTAGGAGGGGGGCAGTAGATTCTAATGGGGCTTGTCAAGAGGCTGGGGTTTGGGGAAATTTCCCATTTATATCCTACGAAATAGGCAGCAGACTGACTAATGACTTGCAGACTGTCTTGATTTTCTTTATAGTAATTTAACTATTAGCTTGGTAGTTAAATAACTTTTGCAAGATGGAATAAAACAATATACTCTTTTTTAGAGCCATCTCAGTTTATACTCAAATTAGGGTATTTGACCAAAGCTCTGTTTTTTCCTCCGTTTATAATTTGTATTCATTTTTATGCTATGTGTTTTTTTTAAGATGTTTTGATACAGGCCATTTTAAAAATCTTTATTGAATTTGTTATCATATTACTTCTGTTTTATGTGTTGGTTTTTGGCCATGAGGCATATGGGATCTTAGCTCCCCAACCAGGGATCAAACCCATATTTCCCGCATTGGAAGGTGATGTCTTAACCACTGGGTCACCAGGGAAGTCTCTCTGCTACTGTTTTAAAATGAGATTAATATTGTAAGGTTCTTAAAATAATTTTTGACATAAGATGTACGCATACAAAAATATAGATAGATACTAGCATCATTAACAGTTATAAACTGAGGCAATTTCTATCTCTTTGTGGGATGGAGAGACCTACCAATAGGCATATTCATTCACCTAACTCAGTCTTCTTTTAAACTTATTGTCAAGTTTCAACATCCTACAGTTTCCTTGGTTGTCTCTGCCCCATGGCTGGTTCAAACTTGTAGCTTTGGTGACAGAGCTGTCTCCACCCCTACCGTGTTGTTGGTTTCTGTGTCCATCCCTGGGGGCACTGTGGCTGCCTTGAGGGCAGAGTCTGTGCCCCGGAGCATCATGTGTAATGGGTTTACATTTAGAGTGTCTCACACTCAGAGGGCTTGAAGAAAGCTGGCTTGACCTTAGGACTGGCATATAAATATTCTACCCTACTTCCAAACAATTTACATGGAAAGGGGGGAAAGACTTGCTCTTCTCTACTATCTTTGTAATTATTAAAGATCAGAGAAGTGAGTGAAAATGTGTGTATCTATTTGTAAAAAGACTTAGAAGTACAGTTGGGTAGGCCATCTAAATGATGAAAATTCACACGTGTGAATGAATATGGGATGAAGAGGCAAAGGGCATGTGTGAAATGGGGGTCAAGCTATGTCAGTATTAAATCCCAAAGCAAGCAAACAAAATACTATTAAACCCAAGTCCCTACTTCTTTTGTCCAAGGCTCTGCAGTAGGCATTGCAGAGGAAGTATTTTTAAGACATATTCTCTTGAGAATAAAACCTGGTCCTGAAGGAGATTTTAGTCCAACAGGGGAGATGTCATCAATACCCACACACATGCACACACATGCACACACACACACACAGAATATTTAGTGTAACAGGCTCTCCCTGCCAAGGCTATAGAACACAGAGGAGGATTGGTGGGCAAGCTTCACTGAGTGGGAAGTACTTGAACTGACCTTCAAAGAAGGTGAAACATGGAAAGTTAGAGAGCAGACAAAAACATACTGAGACACATAATAAGACACTGAGGAAAAGTAAAGTCAAAAATAACCAGTGAATTCAACTGTGAGCAAGAAAAGGAAAAGAAATAAGAGAAAGCAAAGGCTGGTTTCGTGCTGGTTGAGTTCTGACTGAAGCAACAAGAAGGACCAAATAGAAGTTTGGAATGATAGCATGTGCTGCTGAGGGGCTGAAAGATGAAAGGGTTACATGAGGGCTGGAAGGCGAAAGATGCCGTGGTGAAAGTTCCCTCACTTAGACATGAACACACTGACCTCTTCCATTTCGAAGGAGTCCGGTGCTTTGCCTGAAAGACGGGACAAGCTCTTGAATTTATTAGTCTGAACTGAATTCTCCTTTCGAGTTCTGTCCTTGACTGACCCCTCAGCCACACAGGAAGGAGGAGCCTGCTTGGTCAGCATGGATGACTGAGGCCCCTGTTTGCTCAGAAGAGCTTGGGGAGGATGATGAGGTGTCAAGCTGTCACAGGCTTGAGGAGACCAATGCTCTGCCGAAGGAGACCAATGACTTTGGACATATTTCTTTGTCACAGCTGATACCTGTGCTCCATGCTCCCTTGTGTCTGTAGAGGTGATAGAAAATTTGTCTGTTGTCTTCAGTGACTCTGATGCTCCCAGGTTATAATCCTTTCTAATGGTCTGCTTTGAGCCTTTCCTAAAAAGTTCACCTATTCTTCTTCGATGTTCTTTGGCTTCACTCACTGAGGTTCTTTGCACACCTTTCCCTTCATCTTCCTCTTCAGCTTTGTTCTGCAGGATGTTAACATCATTCAGCAAAGACGAGAAAGTGCTGGCCACGTGATCCAGTATTTCTAGCTGTCGGAAACGACCTGAATAATTCAAGAAACACACAATTTTTAGTTTCAGTGAAACTGCATTAATGTAGTAAAAACTGAAGAGATTGAACACACTTGATTTTCAAGATGGGAAGGAGTTTACATTTCTGAAACTCAAGTTTTCCCTTAGTATATATATCACTGGTTACTGTGGACAAGATTCCCCTATATAACAAAGTATCACTGTGTTATAGGGAAAGCGAATACCTTTTATATTTAGTAGAATATACATAACTATATAGATTCAAATACTTCCTATGTGTTAAAATATAAAAACTACAGACAAGGATGAATCTTGAGATTAATCTCATGTGTTTAAGTAAATGGCAGAGTAAACTCATTTCCTTCATATGAAGTAAGCTTGAAGATTCTTCCATAGCTTGAGACAGTCCCTATCATCACCATTATTACCTCCATCATCTCCAGCTACATCGGGGGTCCCCAACTTCTGGGATCTAATGTCTGATGATCTGAGGTGGAGCTAATGTATTAATAATAGAAATAAAGTGCACAATAAGTATAATGTGCTTGAATCATCCTGAAACCATCCCCCTCCCCTGCCTTGGTATGCGGAAAAACTGTCTTCCACAAAACTGGTTCCTGGTGTCAAAAAGACTGGGGACCACTGAATTCTACACCCTTCACTTGAGAGTGTGGAGGCGTCATGACATACGGAGTCAGATGGCCTGGATCCAAATTCCAGATCAGCCAATATCTGGAAGTATGACCACAAAGTAAATGAATTAATAGATTCATGGTGTTTAGCCCTGTGCCTGGCACATAGTAAATGGCCAGTTTCTTATCTGGAGAATGAAGTAACAGTACCAGTCTTATGTATCTCTCACATCTGTTGGGAAAAGCACAATGCTAAATAGATATCAGCTAAAATTACAAATGTGCTCAGCTCAGAAAGGGAATATATTGTCCTTAGTCTTCTAACAGAAGATAGTCGTTAAGGTGAAAATCCATTTACCTTTCCAAGCAAGCCAGCTCCTCAACTTCTAAGTCTTCCTGGATGATCTGTCCTCACTCATCCAGGCGATATGCAAGAACTGGCTTGATTAGTATGAGAGAGATCTAATGCAACAAGGGCTATCTGGGGACTATTTAGAAAAAACATTGTAAAAAATATTTTTGTATCTCCAGATAATAAAACCACAGTAATGGAAATGGAACACTCTTTTAAATTACAGAACCTTCTCTCAACACCAATGGTACATGCAGGGTTGCATAGATCAGCAGTGATCAAGGGCCCCATTGGTGTAGAAACTGTTCCGTATTCTGTTTGCACCATCATAGCAATGGTACAGACGTCTCCATTAGGCAATCATTGTGCCTATTTGTGTCCTTCACCTGAAAATGGAGATACTGACTATTCATCCTTCTAGTTCAATGTGATGGGCTTCTTATGGAGGACGATGATATTCTGTTGAGGCCTAGAGAAACTCTTGGGTTCCAGATGTTTTCAGAAACATTCTGATTATACTTCCCACTTAAATTTAGTTGTAAGCTTAAGAACATGATTGAATCATCATTCCATTTTTATGATTGTGTTAGCATCCATTCTATAGAAGATTTTAATACTTAGACAAAGCCTGTCAATTTTAATGGGTTCAGGTAATTCAGAGAACATAACAGCGTGAAGTGTCGGATGAGGATTTTTGTTTGTTTGTTTGTTTTGCTTTGGGGAGCACTGAACAATGAACCAGTTCTCACCCCTTCAAGTTTGAACTTTTTGTACTGACTTTGAATGAGACATACTTTTCCATTCTGTCTTTGGGACAACCAACTAATTTTATTATTGCTTATTTTGCGTTTGACCTTCTCAGCTTTCTTGAGTTGAAAGTGTATGAGTAAGTGTTGAGTGAGAATAGTGACCATGCACTGTTAGCACAGGGCTAAGCGGTGGAAATAAGAGCGGGCCAGCAGTTACAGGATCGGGGGCTGACTTCTCGTTTCCCTATGATCCATGTGTCAATTTCATCTGTGAAATGTTTACTTCACAGATCAGCTCAAACAGTCCTCAAATATCGGCAAGTGTTGCTATTCTCCCCAAATCAAGAATAGATCAAGAATTTTGCATCTCTGTGCAGCTTGGAGAAGGAGACAACAAAGGATGATATTAATTTCTTCTAAAGGTAAAGAACCATTAGTTTGCAACGCCTGCAGTTTTGCGTACTTTTTTTAAAAAATGTTATTGCTGAGATTTTGGACACCCATTTCACCCATGTGAAAACAGAGGAGACAGAAACTGAGATGAAAAACCTAAGCAAAACGTCTGTTCCAGATGTCTATTTGAGAGAAACACTTCATTTCTCTTGACTTTTCTTTCAGTGAATTTATTTAGAAGAGTTTATTTCGTTAATAGAAATTTGACAGGTTCCCAGTCCAGAATTCTGTGAACTATTCCATGGAGGAGATATTCTTCAAGGCTCCTCTAAGAGAGGTTCTATATGGAAATGATTTTGAAAACACTGCATTGCACTCCCTCCAGGGAACTGAGAGTACAACTCAGCATATTAAACAAATCTTGCAGTAAATAAACTTGTTTAACTGCAAGCCATCTTTCTTCCGAATTGTTTGAGCACAGTACACATACCCCAAGAATAAGCTCAGTTGTGTCCTAGACAGTAATATTTCAGTGACCACCAGCTGGAAAAAAAATGTAGCATGCATGATAACTATAAGATTTAAGTATGCATTAATCACTCAGTCATGTCCTACTCTTTGAGATTCCATAGACTGTAGCCTTCCAGGCTCCTCTGTCCATGGAATTCTCTAGGCAAGAATACTGGAGTGGGTAGCCATCCCCTTCTCCAGGGGATCTTCTCAGCAACGGGATTGAACCCGGGTCTCCTGAATTGCAGGCAGATTCTTTACCATCTGAGTCACCAAGGAAGTCTAGTTAATCCACAAATCTGAGATATGACATATGTATAATTACCAATCACAGCTTATGGTGGATAAGAGTGTTCCAAGCCTCATAGATGAGAAAATTAAGGTTTCACTTAGTGACCCATGGTAAGTTTGCCAAATTCTGGGTTCTCTGACCTCTGGGTATGTGGCTACAGCATGTATTAGTGCTATTTACCAGTATAGTATTATCTTCTCTGCATGTAGTAGGATTGCACATCGTCACCCTTTTGGAGTTAAGTGTGGCCACATGATTTATTTTGGACAATGAAATCTGAACACACTTGATATGTATAAGTTCTGAGCAGGAGGCTTTAAGGCCTAGTGCCTGGTGTGCTGCAGTCCATAGGGTCACAAAGAGTTGGATGCAACTTACCAACTGAACAACAACAAATGGTTCTCTATTTCCACCTTTTCCCTGTTACTGCCAGCCAGTATGTTCCACACAGTGGAGTCAAGTCCATGGATAAGGAAAACATCATGGAACAGATCTCTCTTCCTCCTCATGGATGTAGCCAGCCAGGCTCATCTGTCCATGGGATTCTCCAGGCAAGACTACTGGAGTGGGTAGCCATTTCCTTCTCCAGGGGATCTTCCTGACCCAGGGACTGAAACTGAGGCTCCCGCATTGCAGGCAGATTCTTTACCATCTTAGCCATCAGGGAAGCCCATCTTCCCCCTCATGTATATACCAATCCACAGTGAACACAGAGAGTTATCAAGACATAAGCCTGTTTCTGTCTGAAGCCACTGAGCTCTGGGAGTTGATTGCTACTGCATAGATCTCCTGGCCCATCCCTCCTAGTACTGTGGTTCATCTGACTTCTCATAGCCACTGCTGAGATTCTGATGCCAAGTGGTCCTCACTTACTGTACAAGTTAGGGTTCTCAGTGTCCATTCGCTGCTTTTGAGCTTCAAGAAAAACACGGATGTTGATTCCTCTGGCTGCTGAGCCACAACCCAGGAATCTGGCTGGGATTCGAGTGCAGATGTCTGGTTCATCAGCACCAAACCCCAGATCCAAGAGAATCTCCACTGGATCTTTTTCCCAAAATTCCAGCCATTCCGGAATGCTGCAGTGAAAATATGAATATCTTTATCCAGTAACAGTTCATTTAACCAAAAGTCATTTTTTCCCTAGTCACTTCACCCACTCAATCTTCCAGATATTTAGTAAAGGAGGAATCTGAATAGACAAAAACAGATGGTGTATTTACTAGAGCTCGTATATACTTCCTCAAAGGATAGTCCGTTACCCGCACTCAGGGACTGCTTGTCTGTACTTTACAATGAATTTACTTAACAGGTTTCCATTTCACAACATGGAAATGTTCAATTAGATGGAGCAAGGAGATTGTGGGACAAAAACCAGAAGCAGTGGAGTGATACCCACAAAAAATGGTAGATGATGTCAATATGAAACAGAAGGAAAAAAAATCCTGAAAACAGTAGAATATTTTAAAAGAGAGATATTTTAAAAGAATATTTAAATTATTAAATATTAAAATAATTAAAAAGAGTATCAGTCAGGGGCATCCCTAGTCACACAAATTTGTTGAGGACATCACTAAATGGACACTGCAAGTCTGATCACAAACAATGAGTTTAAGTCCCTAGGTGGGGTTAAAATATGTTCTGTATTTTTTTGGACTTGGCTGAAAAGAAGTATTTTTTTCAAGTTGTTCTATTCAGTGTTGGCACTTAAAATGATACCCTTCAGTTATCTGGAAATTATATTTATATATACCACCTCACTTTCTAATCACTGAACTTTTTAGTGACTATGCTAGTGACTCTTTAAAACTCATGGACTGCATGGGAACCAGAACTTTTCATCAGGTTTTCTTAGGTTCATCTTTAAAAGCTTCTGTTTACCTTTACATGCAAGTCTAGGGAGCTTATCTGAGATAGCTTGGATAATTTTACTTTCATGATGCCAGCATTTAAATTGGATTAACTACAATTCATTTATTTAGCCATCCACACATTCAACAATAGCCACCTCTAGTCTCAGTTGGCAGGCCACCCAGCATCACGTTCCAACATCAAGTTCACACTTTCTTATGTGACATAGAGATCTTGTGCTTTGCCTCCTGATTCTACCAAGGAAGAAAAGGCAAGCCAAGAACTACTACTGTGGGGCTTACATGGCTCAGGCTGGATCTTTTAATTATTGGAAAGAAGTGGTGAACTGGGGGTGCCAATCATTTGATATTATAGAAAAAAATTTGAGGGAGAAAAAACTCCTACAAAAAAATCTAAAGTTTGAATGAAAGATTTAATTTTTTATTTATTGACTTCATCTACAAATTTTTATCTTACTCATTTATACAAATATTCATTGAATGTCTGTCATGCGTCTCAGCTAGGCACCCAGGGGACAAAAAAGAACAAAAATAACATAATCTTGTTTTCTAGTGGCTCACATTCTCATGGCCAAGAATATAAGTATTGATTGATTTGTCATTAAAAAATATTTTCTACATCATTAACTTTTTATTTATATTTACCCATGTAAGAAAAGCATAAAATACATTCACCTTGTTACGAATTATAATATCTTACGTAAGGGTCTCTCTCCCCTTGGTTATTACCCCTTCCAATCCTGACTCCCTTCCTACTGAATTTATGTGTATCCTCCTAGGCATTTTTTTTATATAGTTACATATATGCTTTATAGTTTTCACTTGTTGGCTTTATAAACAGTAACTTATTCTATGTATCTTTCTGCATCTTGATTTTTTTCCTCTTAAAATATTACTTAAAGATCATTATAAGTTAGTAAAATTGTCTCTGTCTATTTCTTTTATCACTATGTGGAATTCCATAAAATGGGTGAGCCAATAGTTCATCTGGCCATTTCCCCAATGATAGATATTTAGTGCAACTTCACTGACTTTCACATGGTTCTTGCAGGTCGGAGTTTGGAAATCCTATATTCATTCTCTCACCGATTCATTCAACAAGTATTTCTCAAGTGCCTGTTTGTAATTTCATGAAACCCACTGTTGCACAAAACGATTTCTCTGGGTAAAAAGTGCCTGGAAATCACATACCTTTGTGGTATACTGGCAGCAGAATGGCAAGAGTTGAAACTGGTCCCTCTGGAGAGAGTGGGAGTTTCTGAAAACTGATGCAGAGATCTGCAGTTGGGGGAAATACCACTGATGAGATGTGTTGATTTAGAGAGTCCCCTGGGAGGTCACTGTGACTCTTTCCCTTCCAGAGCAAACACTTGCATTTCCTCTTCATTTCTCATCATCTCATAATGGCCACATCTTCGAAGAAGAGACTGCAGGCAGCGGAGGAATTGCTCCCCTCTTTAAGAGCGTTGTGTTACAGAAGGTGTGAGAATTTAGGTGTTAGGTGCCCGCTAGTGCTCATTACAAAGGTGACAGAATGTCTCACTTTTGACAGATGGCAAATCATTGGGGAACCTTTCAGGAAAACAGCTTTGCAAGGCACTAACTTTCAGGAAGAAGTTAAGATTATGGGATGAAAGAGGTACGGTAAGCATCTCTTTCAGAGGTCACTGAAGCATCTTCCCTTAATGGTGGAGGATTTCATATTGCATAGTTAACATTCCCCAGGTGCTGTCATCCATGTGCAACTCTAGCGAACTCCTTTATTCTGTGTGTGTGCTCAGTTTGCTTAGTTGTTTCCGACTCTTTTGAGACCCCATAGACTGTAGCCCACAACACTCCCTGTCCATGGGATTCTCCAGGCAAGAATACTGGAGTGGGTTGCCATTTCCTCCTCCAAGGGATCTTCCTGACCCAGGGATTGAACCTGTGTCTCCTTCATTGGCAGGTGGATTCTTTACCATTGAGCCACCTGGGGTCCCCTTTACTATAGTAAAAGCGAAAATGTGTGTCTCTCTATCCTAATAGGCAGTACAAGTCACTTGAAAGTGTTTCCGAACAGAATAGAACTGTTACAGTTCACTTTTATATAGCTTAGATATACTATAACTCATCTAGTTTCATCAAATATAATAGAAGTTGGCAAAAAATTATAATTTATTGAAGAATACAATGTTGATATCAATTATCCCAAGGCGACCAAATTATCTTACATGGGCTCCTGAATTTGCCTTAGTCTTGTCCATGTTTGGTAAGAATAGCTGGGCACTACCTATCTTTTTTCAATTGCTTCTCTGCCTAAGGCTGAGAAAGTGCACATTTCTGAAAAATAAAGATTCTGTTTTAATAGACGATTGAGCTTTCTGGGAGCCTTGGAGGGGCTTCCCTGGTGGCTCTGCTGCTGCTACTAAGTCACTTCAGTCATGTCCGACTCTGTGCGACCCCATAGACGCCAGCCCACCAGGCTCCTCTGTACCTGGGATTCTCCAGGCAAGAACACTGAAGTGGGTTGCCGTTTCCTTCTCCAATGCATGGGCTCAGACAGTATATAATCCGCCTGCAATGCAGGAGATGTGGGTTTGATCCTTGGATGGGGAAGATCCCCTGGAGAAGAGAATGGCTTCTTACTCCAGTATTCTTGCCTGGAGAATCCCATGGACAGAGGAGCCTGGTGAGCTGCAGTCCATGGGGTATAAAGAGATGGACACGACTGAGGGACTAACACTTTCACTTTTCTTGGAAGACAGACAGAAGATACCTTTCACTTCCTGCCTCCTCTCAGTGTGTCCTAGCCCTGCCACAATTTTTGTTTCACTCTGTGTTTGAGATTCATACCTAATTTTGTAATGTTCAGCAGAGCTACCCAGTCATTGGCCTGGACTTGGATCCAGGGGAAGCCACATATAGTCACAGTTCTAAGGAAGCTGGAAGAGCATGGGTGAGTCCTTGGCCTTGACTCTCATTTTCCTCTTCCACAAAAGGAGTTGCCTGAAGAATTTCTGTGGTCCCTATTTCTATATGGTTCTGTGAGTAGCAAAAACATACAATCTTCTAAGAGGGAAAAATTATGCCCAAGTAGCACTTTAGGTGTGAATTGATACAAGTTGGAAGAATACAGTATTGAATATTTGGTTTTCTACTAGTTTGAATGATCTGGAAAATGTAAGAGTGACTAGAATGGAGGAGGCAGAGTTCCCAGTCCTCCAATGCACATGGTCCACTCCAGTGGTTCTTAAACAGTGTGCTTCAGAATATTTGAAAGGCTTACAAAAACATTGATTTCTGACCCTTAGGTCCAGATTTTCTGATGCAGTGTGCTGAAGTGACTTGGTATTCTATTAAGTTCACAGGTGATATTGCTGCTGCTGTTGGGACCATTTTGAGACCTAGTCTATCCTCATATTAGGAAACTCGAATTTCCAGTGCTTTCTACCTAGCACTGGAAATTATATGTAATACTGTCTAGTTAAAAGAAATGGCAACCCACTCCAGTGTTCTTGCCTGGAGAATCCCAGGGATGGGGGAGCCTGGTGGGCTGCCGTCTATGGGGTCGCACAGAGTCGGACATGACTGAAGCGACTTAGCAGCAGCAGCAATAGCATGATAATCAATCACATTGGCAATATGAAAATATGAATGTAACTATTTTATGAACAGGTTCTCATGAATAGCTGAATTTTAGTAGAATACCATTTAGGAATATATTTTCATTAAATTCCCCCCTAAGTCAGCATTTACTGATTTAGTTTGCTCACTCCTTTAGGACAATTAAAGAACCTCTATTTTTCTCAAGGCTGGTGAAAATAGTCTAGGCACTCTGGCTGAACCAGTGCCAAGATGCCAAGACCCATGGCATTACTAAGAGACCTCCTCACTTCCATGTCGCTTATGAAAGATGTGTCAGCACAACCCTGGAGTGAAACAGCCATCCTGCCACCTACCTCATGTAGTCTTTCACAGTCATTTGAACCATTCCTTTTTCAGGAAAAGGAACTGCAACAAAAAAGAGGAGATGAGCTTAATTTCCTTGTTTTCTCATGGAATACTTTTCTCACCCTCAAATGAACCAACATGGGATTGATTTCCATATCCACGATTGTTATCAACATGAGATACAAGGCGTCTGTACCAAACAAGACAGAATGTAATTAATGGCTAAATTGTGTGATAAGTCCTTGAGGAAATGGGGTAGTTGCTCAGTGAAGAGGGAAGTCAGTGGTGAATGAAGTAGTCAGCAAAGGTTTCATGGAGGAAGAAGTACCTGTCTTGGATTTTTAAGAATGGGAATAATTTGATAAATGGAAGAGGTATTGTCATGAAAGAAGAGGGTCTATAGCAATGTCAAACATAGTGATAGGGCTAAGCTGATTAGATCACAGGACATTTTGGGATATTCTCTCCTGGTACATAAGATTGAGGAGTAAGGACAGATGATACATGAAGGACCCAGCATACCTGGAGTATCTTCCAGTAATCTGTACCACCTAATCCTTACAACAGTCTTATGATTTAGCATCTATTCTTATCTTTCAGATAAGGAAATTGAGACTCACGGAAAGTTGAGTAATGAGCCCATGATCACACAGTCAAAAATAGCAGATCCAGGAATTTATCATTACCTTTATTATGTATTATAGCGATAATAAGTGGGTGCATGCTTAGTCGTGTCTGACTCTTTTTTGTGACCCCAAGGACTGCAGCCTACCAGGCTTCTCTGTCCATGGAATTTTGAGGCAAGAATACTGCAGTGGGTTGCCATTTCCTACTCCAAAGAATAGAACCCTTGTCTCCTGCATCTCTTGCATTGGCAGGTGGATTCTTTACCACTGAGCCACCTGGGAAGCTCATTATAACAATAATAAGTTACTATTTATTTAACATTATCTTTGTGTGAAGCAATGTACTAAGCATGTTACATGCACAAAATTTATCCATGAAATAAGTATCATTCATCCCCACTTAACAGAGAAGCAAACTGAGGCTCAGAGTAAGTGAATTTCCCATGGTCAGTAGGATGCAACCATTTATTTTTGTTTGTTGCTATTGTTTCAAGACACTGCACTGTCAACAGACTGTCTTGTAGCTGACCTGAAAGTCAGAAAGAAGAGTTTACATGTATGTGTCAGGACATGGGAAACCACAAAAAGTTTTTCAGCAAACAAGTACATGTGAGAAAGATGATGCTGAAAGTCCATTTGCCTGGTTAGTGGTGCTGAGGACAGAATAGAAGAGTTACATGTCAGATGCCAGAGAGGCCTATTCAGGGGCCGATGCAGTACTCAGAACCTGTTTCGTGAGATAACCCTGTAGCAGACATCTGCGCTTTCAAGGTGAATGACCATTATTATAATAAATACGTGACATTTCTTATCTGACTCAAACTTATGAACCAAATTAGAAATGAACATAGAGTCCAAATTCCAGTCTTTTTTGCCTGTTATATCTATAGTTTTAAAAATATGGGTTTTAGCAAAGGAATTCTTTTACAAATTTCCAGTAATTAAATTATGTAAAAGGAGTGTTGTTCTGGACAAAGTGAATTACCACTTAGCTCTTCTTTTACCCTGTGAGTCACCTCCAAGATCCACAGTTTGAAAAACATCATCTGTTCAAATCTCTCATTTCGGTGTTGTGTGCGTGCTAAGTCACTTCAGTTCTGTCTGAATCTTTGTGACCCTGTGGACTGTAGCCCCCCAGGCTCCTCTGTCCATGGGATTCTGTAGGCAAGAATACTGGAGTGGGTAGCCTTCCCCTTCTCCAGGGGATCTTCCCAACCTAGGGATTGAACCCAGGTCTCCCACATTGCAGGCGGATTCTTTACCAGCTGAGCCACAGGGGAAGCCCAAGAATACTGGAGTGGGTAGCCTATCCCTTCTCCAGTGGATCTTCCTGACCCAGGAATCGAACCAGGGTCTCCTGCATTGCAGGTGGATTCTTTACCAACAGAGCTATCAGGGAAGTCCTGATAGAGCCACCTGGAAGGCAGTACTAATCCATGCTGGACTCTTGCTCGCTGAATTCAGCCTCAGAGCTGCTCAAATCATAAAACCAATGCCAATTGATTGAAGTTGTCACATGGAAAGAAAGCCTATTTGCCGCTTTATTAATCATGTTATAGACGCAAGCATGGTATAATTTTTGGCAGTCATGTTGTAATGACTTGACAAATTAAATAATAGGTTGTCCAAAATGAAAGGTTAAAATAAATATTTATCATTTTAAGCAGTTATTTTTTTCTATTTCTCTCCCCCCTTTCATCTATTGCTTTGCATATATCTTACAAAGTCAGCCTCCATTTGTGCTTATCCAGAGAATTTTGGAGTTTCTGAGCAGCATTTCTCACATAAAATATTCTAGAGTTCTAGAATATCTGGCTTCATATTCTGCCAGTGTCACCACTCTTGCCACTACATCAGTCTTTTCTGGTTGTTGGCTATTGAGCTGGATTTCCTGGAACTTGTGAATGAGCGTGTACATCCAGACCAGGGGGCTGACATTGTGGTCACGGAAAATTGCTCAAACTGTCAGAGAGGAAATGACCCGTTTCAGATATTGATGAAAAGAATTAGCACAGCCTTGTTGGGTTTTCAAAAGCCGTAGCCCCATAGAACATCTAAGTCATCCAGAAACTACCACGTCCCTACACCCAGGGCTTCCTCATGGGATTCTAGTGTCCACACAGATTTAGTGGTCATGTTCCATGGATCACACACCGCAGCTCTTGCTGTCCAGCTTCAGGACTGACCTGGTTGCCAGGAAACCCAGGGCAGCCCCACAGGGGAAAAGGAGCCCCTAAAGATAACATATTTTCTAGGGAATGTGCCAAGTGGACCTGCTAGTTCACAGTGGGGGAGTCTTATGGTTTGATGACACACACATGAAAGCCTTACACAGTTATAGCATCAGCAGAGGAAAGGCTTTCTCTCCTTCCACTTTATGGCTCCCTTTAAGGCCCAGACATTGCTGATGATTAGGGGCTGGGCGAGATGTTTGACTCTCCTTACCCGAACCCCACTCTCACTAATGTTCAGATACAGCTTTTACAGCTTTTGTTAGACTCATCATCCTCTTTCGTCTTGATCTTGTTTAAAATGACACAAATGTCAATCTCTATCCAATATATTCAGATGCGTAGACTTCTCTGCTACCAAGCTCAGATTTAAACTCACTAGATAAGCCTGATTTTTAAAATTACAATACAATGATCAGAAATTAAGCAGCTTCACTGGTTTCATTTCCATGTTGCATCAGGGCTCCCGGTGTCCTAGGAGACCAAGGGGCATTTTCAGTGTTGTTACGCGTTTACCTCCTGTGGTGACTGTGGAAGCAGCAGCTGGCCTTCCCAGTGCTTGGACCCACACAGGTGAAACTTGCACAGGACAGCGTGAGACTATTATTCTATGCCTGCCTGAGGGCTTTTTGGTTTTAGTTTTGTTTTTGTTTTCCACTTCGTTGATGTATAAAGTAAATTTCCTGGAACCTGAAGACAGGCTTGTTAGGGTCAGCCCCTTGCAATTTTGCCTGTTTTCAATAATTAGCCAGAAGCTGGTAGTCTAGTTCTCAGGAGCATTGGGATTTTCATTAAGACCCAGAAGATCCAGCGCAGTTCTCTTCAGGGCAGCCTCTGTTAGGTGACACGCTCTGCAGTTCTCTGCAGTCTCTCCTAGTCTGCCTGGTTCATTAGCACTCACCTGACTGGCTTCTGGAAGCATTGGAGTCTGGGACCTCTAATCAGAGCACGAATTTGACACCCAGGGAATGTCATCATGGGACAAACAAACTGCTCCTGTTACAAACAAACTGTTCCCCAAGCTTCTGCAGGTAGAAGAAGTGGGGCTACTACAGATGGGCCTGTGCTCACCACATAAGCCTGCTGCTGGTGCTGGTTTAGTTGCTGAGTTCTGTCTGACTCTTGTGACCCCATGGACTGCAGCCCGCCAGGCCCCTCTGTCCAAGGGATTCTCTAGGGAAGAATACTGGAGTGGGTTGCCATTTCCTCCTCCAGAGGAAATGCCAAGTCCCTTCAGTTGTGCCCAGCACTTTGCAACCTTATGGATTGTAGCCCACCAGGCTTCACTGTCCATGGGATTCTCCATGAATACTGGGGGCAAGAATACTGGAGTGGGTTGCCATGCCCTCCTCCAGAGGACCTTCCTGAACCAGGGCTTGAACGTCCGTCTCTTGTCTCCTGCGTTGGTAGGCGGGTTCTTTACCACTAGTGCCACCTGGGAAGCCCTTTTTACTGCTAGGCCTCCTCAGTTCCACACTGGCTTCTTCTCTGGGTGTTTGGTTCTGTATTTTCTCCATTTCTTTATCCTTCCAAGATAGTACTCTTGTTAGATTTTTAAAACCAAATTTTACTCTCTAAAGGCATGGAGGCAACAAAGAAAAAATTAAGGTCCTCCTATTTTTGAGATTCCTAAGGGCTGATCTGAAGGAAAATTAAAGTGAGAAAAAAATTTCCCTGCTCTACTGAATACGTCTCATTGCATGGGTTAAAATGCCAGTTCTGATTCCCTTTCAGATACTTGAGTCTCCAGCCATCCTCCCTACTGTTAGGTGGACTTCTGCCATCTGAAGCAGCAGACACTGCACTTAACCCTGCAAAATGTATTACTGGAGAAGATGTAGTGAGATATGCAGAAGGCACTAATTAGCACCTTTATTGGCTTGGAAAGCATTTTTTATTTTGGTTTTCCTAAGCATCTCTAACTGATTCATGGAAGACATTTGGTTCTTTGGAATATCGTCCAATAGACTAATCAAATTACATTTTCACAGGGCTCTAAAATAATAGCATTCTGCGGCTTTCTGTATATTTAACTCCTGCATGACCAAGATAGTAGAGGCAGTTAAAAGGGTTTGTTTGCCTCGGCTGGCAATTTATTAAGCTATATTCTTACAAAGAAGAGACTCTGGCATTCTCCCTGACCCTCATGCTCAGAACTTTAAAGCTAATTGTGATGCTTTGCTTCTGTTCAACCAGATAGTTGTTTATTTTACAGGTGCTGTGGATTCTTCCTCTCTATTCCTCTGCTGACACCCAGCCCAAGCCTGAGATCAGCTTCTTCCCAAAGCATGTGCCCTCTTCCCATTGCCAGGATGAACACTGGAACCTGTCCTTTCTCTTCTCAGAAACCATTCCTAACTCATGACAATAGAGATGGCAAATGTGAGACACCTGCTTCAGCTCCCCAGTGCAACACCAGTGGGGTTATTAGTTATTATTCATGACCCTCTATTCAGGTGAACAAAGATATGGCTTCACAATTCTACTCAACACAGACCCCGGCTGTGCACCACCCATCCTTTCCCTGGAGCCTGAGATGATATTTCTTTGCCATGTCTGTGCTAAGAAAAGGTAATACTCTCTTTCTGGATTTTAAGGCATTTATAAACTGATCACACCTTATTTGACAGAAAAATATCTCCCTTTGCTCCTAGCATGAGACCTTCTCTCTAGTTGTACCATCTTCTGCATGCTTTCCTGCACAAATTCAGTTTACTTCTGCTTCTATGCCTTTGTTCAAGCTCCTATTGGTTCCAGGAAATGACATTATCATGCTTTGTCTCTTTATTTTTTCAAAACTATACTCCTCTTTGATTGACTAGCTCAAGTCTCACCTTTTCTTTGGAGATTTCCCAATCTGAATAAATCATCTTTATTATGGACCAGTTTTTACTAAGATATCTTTATGTTGACTAGGTTTAGGGAAATCAGCTGTGTTAGAGATGATTCTTGCCTCAGTGATCTTTACAATTTTGTTAATAAGATGGATCATATCTTACTAATTTGAGGCAGTACAGACCAAGTGTCATAAGCATAGAAACTATGATGGATGTGACTGGTGTTCAGAAGGCAATTTGAGTCTCTTAGGGCAGATGTCAGGAAGGGCCTTACAGAGGACATGGCACTTGGGTAACATCTCAAAAGAAGGAGGAGAGGTAAACAGAACAAGAAAGACTTTAAGACAGGAAAAACTGGATGAAGAAAGAGAATGGACTAGGGATGTAATGAGAGGAGATAAGACTAGACAGTCTTGTAGAAAATTGGTATAGGTTATATTCATACTGTAATGGCCCTGAAAAGTCAGAGTAACATACTTGAGAGCAGGAGTCATATATTCTACATCTTTGCATCTTTCACCTTGCACAATTCTCTGCTTTGAATGCTTTCATTTGAAAAGCATTATTTTTCAATACGTTCATCTCTAACACATTTTCTAACAATGTTTTCAAAGGGAACATCTATTATGTTACACTGGATTTACTTTAACCTATTCCTATAATATAGGTCACAAATTTAGAACTTGATTTAGCAAGTGCTTATTATTAAAAAAATTCCTCTGGAAAGGGATAGGTTTACTCTTCAGGGACCTCTCTGAAAAACAGTGAAGAAATGTCTAAATAGTAAAAATGGCAAATGAATTAAGCACCTATCATGTAATCTATGGCACAGAGCAGAACGTTGACAGAACCTGTCTCGTGCTGTTGAAGTTGGCTCTACTTTTTTCACCCTCAGTTATGTGTGGATGTGTTATTAAACAAGAATATGACATATAAAACTGCATGTCAGCTCATGCTTTTGGTGTACATGTCTGCCCAGGTAGCATCAGGATGGTGTGCTCCACAGGCAGACAGAGCTGATGTCAGATTGGTACTCTGTGTGGCCCTGGGTTTGCCACACATCAGCTCCTCCCTCCAAGCTTTCTTATACAGTTTTACAGTGGAATCTGGGAATAAGGGTGAGTCAGCAGCCTAAGAAGAGGACCCTTAACATCCATGACCATGATCCCTGTAGCACTACCAGTGACCCCAAAGAGGCTCTGAATGTCCTACTGTGTCTGTGGTTAAAGGAAGGTCTGTGGATCCTTATGGAGCCCAAGCCAAGAATCTGACTTGTTTGCCCGTGAAGTTGGTGACCAAGAGGAGTTAGTCTGCACCCATTGATGGTGGTTCTTAGAAAGGAAAAAGAGAAGGAAACTGAAGGATGCCCATGGGGCTCTTTCCTGTAAGTTATCCATGTGTCCTGATCAGAGGTTCCCTGAAGATACGTAAAAAGGAGACTGTGGGACCACTCCGCTAATATGCCCTAATGTTTGTCAGAAGACAGGGCAGAAAGTACAAAACCATGCCTTGTGAAGACTCGGGATATAAGTAGTATGGGCAGATGTCCAACTTTTGGTAACTCTTGATATTCATATGGAAAGAAGGAGCAAGGGCCTAAAGGTAATTTTCATAAAAGGAGCATCCGAAATGATTTCTATCAGTAAGTGAACCTGGGTAAGCAATGTTTCAATGAAAGAGACTTCAAAGTCTCTTGAGACTTTGAAGAGACTTGAAAGAGACTTCAAAATCTCTCTCAAAGCCTCAAGAGACAAGGCCCTAGAGGGAGATCCAGGCTCTGCTGATGGCTCTGGGAAGCCAGGGAAAGTGTCACAAGCACCTCAGGACCTCTTGGTCACTGGATCATTCCCATCAGCCAATACACCTGGTGTAATAGCTCTCATCCCCAGAAAAAGAACATCTTTTGTCTCTACCTCTCCTCCAGCTATCTTTTTAGTCACTGCTCCCTTTTGCCTCATCACTCCTCCAAATACTTTTCTGTCTCCACTTCCTCTACTCCGATTTCTCACTTGAAGGTCATATAACTGGCCTTTCTCTCCAACTATTCCTCTGAAATAGCTCTTTTCAAGGTCACCAGTGACCTAATTGTCAAACAATTCTCATTTCTCATCATATATAACCCGTTAATGACAGTTGACAGTGTTGATCATCCCCTCCTTGACACCTTAACTTTACTCATCTTCCAGACACTTTTCTCCTTTTCCTCATTTTACTTCATGACCTTCTCCTCCTCTTCCTCCCTTGCTGGTTTTTCTGTATCTCTCAGGCTTCTTCTCTGTCTCTATGCACTTGCTTGGTGACCTTATTTGAACTTCTGGGTTATCATCATCTATATGCCATCTAGACCCAAACAGTTATCTATTAATTCCTGGACTTTCTCCCTGAACTCGAGATTGGTATTTCCAATTTGTACTAATATATCCCTATTTGGGGCTTCCCTTGTAGCTCAGTTGGTAAAGGATCTGCCTGCAGTGCAGGAGACCTGGGTTCAATCCCTGGGTTGGGAAGATCCCCTGGAGAAGGAAATCTCAACCCACTCCAGTATCCTTGCCTGGAAAATCTCATGGACAGAGGAGCCTGGTGGGCTGCAGTCCATGGGGTCGCAGAGTTGGACACGACTGAGCGACTAACACTAACACTAACTAATCCCTATTTATTAGTATCTCTTTAGGTTTCTATTAGGTATTTGAATCATAGCATGCCTAAAATTGCATCTTTTATCTCAAGCCTGATTCTTCTATGTTCTTCCCATTCCAATAAATGATCATGCACCCTGCCCAAATGCTTGGGCAAAATTCACTGCGATCATCCTTGGCTTTTCTTTCTCTCTTTTATATTCTGTATCCACAAGCATATCCTCCCCTACCTATATTCCAAATATATCCAGAATCTAACACTACTCTCTGCAGCATTTGCTATTGCCCTGGTCTATGCCCTCATCTTCTTTTCCATAAGTTATTTCCTTAGCCTCCTAAGGGGGCTCCCTGGTTCCACCTTTTCTCCAACAGAATTTATTTTCCAAGTAGCCACTACAGCTGTCCTGTTAAAAAGAACCAAGGCTATGCCACTACTTTGTATAAAACATTATACAAATGTTTTTGTATAAAACATTTTCCCTTTGAGTAAAAGAAAGATTTTTACAGGGATATAGCCCTAAATTATGTGACCTCTGAATAGTTCTTTAACTCATATCTCTTTGCTGTATTCCTTGCTCACTTTGCTGCAACTATTTAGGCCTCCTTGCTATTCTTAAAATGCAGAGAGCACATCCGCATCCCAGGGCCTTTGCACATTCTGTCTCATGTGCCTGGAACAGTTCATCCTACAAATAAGCAAATTCAGGTAGCTGCTCAAAGGCACTTTATCTGAGACATTTAACCTCACTGTCTATACTCCTGGCATATTATATATTTATTTTTTTTTATTGTGTCTATCTCCACTGCATCTTTTTTCTTCAGTATCTCCAATATTAATGGAGTATCCAGTTTGTACGAGGCAGTCTATGCATATTTGTTAAATAACTGGAGAATGGAATAAAACGGAATCTGTCAGAAGTTTTGTGTACTTATGGGTGTGGAAATGGAGTTGATAGCATATTTGTTCTCTAGTCTCCAGACTAAGTCTAAGACTCAAAGAGAGATATGGGTTGCAGGAAGAAGCTGAAAGTTGATTCCCATCATGAGTTTTGCGTGACCCAGAACATTAGTGATGCTACCTAGATCCACACATGCAGTATAATAGAAAAGAGTGTCTCCATAAATTCTGTAAGAATTGGAGCACCAGAGGAACACAAGAAGAATGGACACTCAGGAAGTGATGAGACATGAACTGTCCATATGTTGACACCCAGGAAATTCTGTTAGAGTAGAAGCAGTGACAGTGGAAGTCAATTCTTTCATAAAAGAATGTGAGGCATCTTCTGTTGGCTCCCAGAAATACTAATATTTACAGGGGATACTTTACAATAGACCCTGTGACACCAAGATAGAGGCAATAATCTCTCAGAATTGGTGGACTAATTTCATTGTAATGTAATGTTTACCCACAGGCTGGAGAAACCTGAGGCAAATTTGAGTTATAGGAGTTATTTATAGATTAATTTCAGAATATCTTTTTATATCTTCCTCTATATGTTTTTTAGTTAACAATTTAAAAATATTTATGCACCTCAAGTATAAATGAAATAAGGTTTTATCAGTATAAAAAAATCCTAAATTTAGGAAGTGTCCCTTTTTGCTATCCAAACTTGGCTCACAGAAATAAGGAAAGTCTAGGGAGAAAATTAACAGCCACAGATTTACACCGGTATGTGGTATACTGGTTTCTGGTAAGAAAAGAATAAACTTTGAAATCAAACAGACTTGAGTTCAAATCACGTTTCCACCTCTTTGGCTTTATGTGGTTTTGGGAAAATCTCTCAACTTTACTGAGTCTCTGTTTCTTCAGTATTTAATGAAATTAATCAATCACCTTGTTTGAGGAGTACGTCATAATAATTTTCAAATATGCAATAAGCACTCGATATATGATAATTATTACTCATAATACTCAGAATTATTATAACTTTTGAGACTGATATGTATAGAGATCAGAAACCTAGTGAGCCTCAGGAAAAAAACCAGAATTTTCCAACTATTAAGCATTCATTTCTTAGTCATGTCAATTTTCTAAGAGCTTAGTTTCTTATAATTTAAAATTTCTAGAGTTAAGGTAGAATGACTTATGACTTGCCAGAAAATTCTCTGATGCATCTTTTTTGTTTTTAATTTTAAGATCCAGATGTGGCCATTTTGTATTTCTACAGATACTTGATTGACATTTAAAAATTAGCATTGTCTCACTTTAGAAATTTTAAGTTCAAGAGAACTGAGCTGTGGCCCTGAAAGCTGGTACAAGAGTCAGAAGAGCTGGGAGGGGAAGTGGTTGCCAGGAAGCTGACCCACTCTGCTAATGCTTTGACTTTTCCAGCAGGGATGCTGATGCAGAGCTTTCCTCCCAGGATGCTCCCAGGGGCATCCATGCATAACATGGACAGTAATTCATACTGTAGTCTAGAGAGGCCACGTGGCTGCAGTCAGACAGACCCATGTTCAAATCTCAACTCACTTTCCTCCTGACTGGTTACTTTTAGCAAGTTACTTAACCTTCCTGAGCTTTATTTACCTCTTTGCAAAAGTTAATAATGATGATATCTGCCTCAGAAGATGGTTCTGGTAAATGAGATAATATGCATATAGGGTACCTAGCCTGTGTGCCCTTGACACGTATTAATTTCTTTCTCCTCTGAGTTTTACTGAAGGCACTGAACTGCCAAGGGTTAAGGGGCCTTACCTAGCATAACGGTGGTGAAAAAGATGGGCCAACCAGATTCCAGCTGAACAAAAATTAGAATTTAGGGAGCCACAGAGCATCATGAAAGCCAAAGAATCACCATAAGAAGCCAAGACCTGACCTTGGCCATCTCAAAACAGAGGAGGAAATCAGCAACAGAGCCACTGAAACCTTATTCCACCTCTTCATTTTATCTGAGGCCCACTAGAATGCTTTCCATGAGAGGTACAGGGTCATGTGAAAGATGAGTAGGCACTTGGATGTTGTTGCTACTTTAATGAAGAAAGCCTCAGAATTATCACTGAGAGAAGCAAACAGCAGAATGATTTCTACTTGTAGTTGGTTGAATAGTATCCACCCAAATTTCACTTCAGTATTTGAAATGTCACTTCAGAATTTGAAATTTCACTTCAAAATATATCCTTTATCTGGAAACAGGGTCTCTGCAGATATAACTAGTAAAGATGAGGTCATACTGGGTAAAGGTGAGACTTAAACCCTAAATCCAATGACTGGTGTCCTTAAGAGAAAAGAAGAAGACTCAGTGGGGAAAGTCAGCCATGTGAAGACAGAGGCGGAGGATGCAAGGGTGAAAGGGATGCCAGGGTTGATGGGAGCCATGAGAAAGAGACCAGGCAGGCCTCTTCCCTAGAGCCTTCAGAGAGAGAATAACCTTGCTGACACTTGGTTCAGACCTTCAGCCTTCACAACGGTGAGAGAATGAATTTCTGTTTTTAAGCACCAGTTCAGTTCAGTTCACTCGCTCAGTTGTGTCCAACTGTTTGTGACCCCATGAATTGCAGCATGCCAGGCCTCCCTGTCCATCACCAACTCCCAGAATTTATCCAAATTCATGTCCATCGAGTTGGTGATGCCATCCAGCCATCTCATCCTCTGTCGTCCCCTTCCCCTCCTGCCCCCCCAATTCCTCCCAGCATCAGGGTCTTTTCCAATGAGTCAACTCTTCACATGAGGTGGCCAAAGTACTGGAGTTTCAGCTTCAGCATCAGTCCTTCCAGTCAACACCCAGGACTGATCTTTAGAATGGACTGGTTGGATCTCCTTGCAGTCCAAGGGACTCTCAAGAGTCTTCTCCAACACCACAGTTCAAAAGCATCAATTCTTCAGCACTCAGCTTTCTTCACAGTGCAACTCTCACATCCATACATGACCACTGGAAAAACCATAGCCTTGACTAGATGGACCTTTGTTGGCAAAGTAATGTCTCTGCTTTTGAATATGCTATTTAGGTTGGTCATAACTTTCCTTCCAAGGAGTAAATGTCTTTTAATTTCATGGCTGCAGTCACCATCTGCAGTGATTTTGGAGCCCCCCAAAATAAAGTCTGACACTGTTTCCACTGTTTCCCCATCTATTTCCCATGAAGTGATGGGACCAGATGCCATGATCTTCGTTTTCTGAATGTTGAGCTTTAAGCCAACTTTTTCACTCTCCTCTTTCACTTTTATCAAGAGGCTCTTTAGTTCCTCTTCACTTTCTGCCATAAAGGTGGTGTCATCTGCATATCTGAGGTTATTGATATTTCTCCCAGCAATATTGATTCCAGCTTGTGTTTCTTCCAGCCCAGCATTTCTCATGATGTACTCTGCATAAAAGTTAAATAAGCAGGGTGACAATCTACAGCCTTGTCATAGCCACCAAGTCTGTGGTGATTATTTATGGCTGCCCTAAGAATGAACACACCACTCTATATCCTAGTGGGATTGTGGGGGTTTTTTCACGATTTTCCCTCCAGCAGAGACTCCTTTCCTTTCTCTACTTCAGTTCCTTTTGGTTTCACCATAGTTTTCTCTCTGAAACACTCCTCATGACCTTCAGGTCTCCAGTTTCTGCTACTACTGTTGTAGTTTCCACTTCCTAGTGCAGGGTTTGGCTTCCCTGGACTTGGGATGCCTTGAGCTCATTGTGGTAAAACCAGCACCCAGAGGGGCTGAGAGGATGCCTGCCTGCAGGCTCCTCTGCCCACCTCTAACCAGCTGTGACTAAAAATTGTGGCACTTGACCACTCAGATTCTTCACCTGTGAAACATAGATGAACACCAGCCTTGCTAGGCTATTGAGCTTAAAATATGATAGATGAGGAAGGGCCTTGTAAAAGTGAAGGCTCAATTAAACTTGTAAGAAGCTATTCCATTATTATTAAAAACCTTACTAAAGATAAAGACCCTGCGAAATAGAAACTGTGTGTGTCTGATCTCAGAGTCATTTTGTTACCCCTTCTTTCCTCCAGGTCTTCACCTCGTGCCTTTATTTAATTGACTTGATTCAGAGGAGGAAGGTCCATGATTTGTCTTAATTCCTGGGAAATGAAGTTTCTAATACATTTACTGACAACCCCAGAATTGGTTGCCAGACCTCTCACTATAAACTGGGAAAGATGAAATATCAGACGGATCTGAAATGCTGGCTATATTTCTTAACTTCTTGTCTTTTCTTGAGAATGAACTATCAATAACAAAGGTTCTTAAATTCAACTTATTGGCAAGCATCTTTAGAGATTTTGGCATCATGAAACTTTCATATTTAAAAAAAATAAGCTTGGCGAAGGAGGAAATTTTAATGATATACCTAGATTTTAAAGTAAAAATTGTTAAATTTAAACTGTCTTGTAGCAAATGGTCAATCTTAATTTAAATGGCAGTGAAGAAAGTGAAATAATTAAAACCAGCCAAGTAAGTAACAATTAGAATAATAATTTTCCCTCTAGTCATTAAATTCTTGTTTTATGTCATTTTTACATATGTTATTTAGGGCATTTCATCAATTTTAAAACACACTTTTTTTCACATTTTAACAACTATGAAATCAGGATGTGTCTGGTAGTCAGTGTAGCCTATTATAATGCCTAGTTATAATCGACATGGATGGTTGTTTTGTTTTCTTATCTGAGTGGTACTTAAAATGTGGGTGCATTTTACAATTGAGGAGTCTTACATTCTAGGAAATATTATATTTGATTTAGTGAAGATGGAAACTGTGAGACCTGTAGATAAATTTCTTTGTCTTCTTATAATGTTCTATCAAATCTCAATGTAACAAGTGTGCCACACTTTCTGCCTCGGAAATACATACTTGATATATACACTGTTTGCTATAGAATTCAGTCATTCATTCTTTTTGAGAACAAATGCATCATTAGAAAGAGAAGATATAATTTTAAGACTGAAGGGTAGAAACTAGATTTAGAAATAAAAATACAATACAGTGTAAGGAAATATTAAACAGTTTCATTTCCATAATCACATCCTTGCAAAATATCTTTACAGACCCAGCTAGTTTTCTGTTAAGAGTCTGAGCTAACGATATGGGCAAGAGTTCTGGTTCCCAGTCCCTGATCTGCTGCTTGATAACACCTATCCTTTCTGAACTTGTCTTACATATTACACAAAATGATTGAGCTGAATGGTTTCTGAGATCTGTTTCATTTCTAGGAATCTCTGATAATTCTCATTTTAAAAAGATTTAGTCAAACAAACATTTTAATACATCTCCTACTCAGGTCCACAAAGCATAACTGCTTTTGGGTTCTCTTGTCTTACCAATGTGGTCGACGACTGGCTGAAAGTTTTCATTAACAGAGACACTATAAAGAAACAAAAGTATTGTGAGTCAAACAACAAAATTATGCTAAATTAATTTTTAATTAAACAGACCAGAGTAAATGAAGAGCTAAGCTTTATGACAAGAGGACTTTAGGAAATCAGTGAACAGCTAGGAACTGAAATAGTATTATTCTATTTTGTACTTTTAAGTGGATATATAACATTTGCAATAAAAGATTAGTCCTTCAAACACCCAGTTAAAATGAAAATTCCTACATGTCACACCTTGTCCCAGGAGGGTTACCCACATGTTTTCATGGATCTTTGCAAGAAGGATGTGCAAGGGCATAAAGAAACACTTACAAGAATCCAGAGTCCAGCCACTGCTGAATAATTTCTTGTTTGGAATCTTCTACAAATGAGAAACAGACCAGTCAGTCAAAACATAACCAGGTGAAGAGATATCAGCCCATTAGTTAGCCACTACCCAATAGGTCCATTTCCTAGTATTTAATTACATGTTTCTATAAGCAGAGTCATTTTTCCCCCAAGGCAAAACTTCCTGTTTTCCATAATTGGCTTTTCCTGAGAATAAAGTATAAACTTGCCAAAAGACTATAACTTAAAGAGAAAGAAAACGTGAAAAGGAATAAAAGAGCAAGAGATGTTAGAATAATTTTTAAATTACCTGGTGTGATACAAAGGCTGAAAAAGCATGGAAGATTTTTGCCTTTCTCTTGTTGAATATGAATCACGTGGAGCCTCTCCTTACTGAATCACATTTACCTAAGGCAGCTAGCCAGTGATGTTTATTTGCAAGGAGTTCTCTGCCAGGTTAGAAAGTAAATTTGCATTCATTCCAGGGGCAAATTGCACTACAGTCCCAGAATTGCCAAAGGCACCCTGTGTTATAAAAGCATCAGTCTTTTAAGGTGGATCTTTGTCACTGGCTCAACCAACGAGTCAAGAGGCAAAAAGGAAAGGCTATAAAAGCAGTTTTTCCTGTAAACATTTGTTTCCTTTCCAGTTGGTTACAGGTTACTCTGGGCTTATTTTCTCTGACTTTATCCTAAGAAGCAGTAAGATACATGAATTACTCCCTCACAAGGTGTCTGGTGAACCAAAAAGGCCAAGGTGACATGGGAGATGCTTAGTCTTCAACTGAGTTACTGTGAAGGGATAGAATAAATTGGTGGTGGCAAGGAAGAAAAGCCATCAAACAGTAACATCATGAACAAGCAAATAAGAAATCATAGTGAAAGGACAAAAGTTTCCTTATTTACTACTCTTTAAATGATTAAAATTAGTAGCAACACCCTGTGCAAGGCTCTGCAAATAAGAGCCTTTCAATAAGATGTTTGATGTCCTGCAAGAAGTCTCATATCTCTGGCATGAGCTCCACAGTTTTGGGGTCCTAGGGGACTTAGAATGAGGGGACATTGGAGTGGAAAGGGAGCCAAGTTCATTCTTTAGTTGGTCTGTTTCTATTAAGAAGGTTTGTATTTTAAGTGTCTGTAGGTGAAGTCAGATGTGCCTATTTCATAAGTTTTTGGTTATCATACCAGCAACACTGGCATCTTAACAGTCAAGTCCTTGTTCCAAAATCATTTGCCCCCAGCCCAAAGCTCCACATCCCTCACCACTCATAATAGGTTGGTTTCAAATAACCCTGATGGCCTGTTCTCACCCAGCAGGGGGTTGGTGAGACTGTGGCCTTCCTCCTCAGAGCCAGGGGGCAGCTGCTCATCCAGGGGAGCCCATGCCTGCTTGGTGGACTTCAGGATGTCTCTTCTGCTCTTTTCCTGGCCTCGTTGTGACTTCTCCTCCATCATAAGAGAGTAATTCATGCTAATTAAAAACACACACACACAAACAAATGAGACACAATGAGTTCAGCTTCCAGGCTTGGTTCAGTAAGACGGAGAGGACCAGAGGGCTCACAATCCAATGAATGGATCCAGCTTCACAATTTCTGGGAGCCTGGCTCATATCCAAGCAAGTTCCCTGCCTCAGTGCAAGAACTGTTTCTTTTTCAATGGAGACACAGCTGGAGGCCAGAGAGTAACGGCCTCACCCTTTATCCGGCCACATCCACACTCTGGAAGATTCAATCTAGTGGTCTTGAAAGTGGATGAGAAGCAAAGAAACTGGACTGGAGAGTGCCCCCAATCAAGGAGAAAATTTAAAAGCATTGATTAACATAATAAGTATCCTACAAATCTGCCCAATAGTTACATCTATAATGATATGTTTAGAGACCCAAAATGTAAAAAATGAGGAGGGTGTTGGCAATAGATCAACCTGGCTGAATCTCATCTCTGCAACTTATTGTGTGGCCTTGTACAAATTGTATAATTTCTCTGCATTCCCTTATTTTTAATTGGGGGTAAATTGTACTGAATTTTAATAACCTTTAACCTCAGCAGAATATTTATTATGTGCTAGATTCTATGCTGAATTCTATAATCTGTTATTTAATTTAATTGTCAATGAAAGAAGTAATCTAATTGTCACAATTTTGTAGTAAATTTAAGAGCAGTGGGGTTAAATTGCATACCCAAAGTCACACAACAAACAGGATTCAAACCCAGGTTCTGTACTCCAAACATGCTCCCATACCTATTAAACTGTGTATGAGGCTTCCCTGATGGCTGAAGTGGTTAAGAATCTGCCTACAATGCAGGAGACACAGGTTCAATCCCTAGGTCATGAAGATCCTCTGGAGGAGGGCATGGCAACCCACTCCATTATTCTTTTGTTTTGTTTTTTAAGTATAAATTTATTTATTTTAATTGGAGGTTAATTACTTTACAATATTGTATTGGTTTTGCCATACATCAACATGAATCTGCCACAGGTATACATGTGTTCCCCATCCTGAACCCCCCTCCCTCCTCCATCCCTGTACCTTCATCCTTCTGTGTTGTCTCAGTGCACCAGCCCCAAGCATCCAGTATCCTGCATCGAACCTGGACTGGCAATTCATTTCATATATGATATTATACACGTTTCAATGCCATTCTCCCAAATCATCCCACCCTCTCCCTCTCCCACAGAGTCCAAAAGACTGTTCTATACAGAATCCCATGGACAGAGGAGCCTGGTGGGCTACAGTCCATAGGGCTGCAAAGAGTCAGACACAACTGAGCATGCAGATTCATGCTTATCTGCCCTAAAGGATGGTTGAGACAATTGGGATATTAATAAATATATTATGCACATGATATAAGAAACATAGTCTGCCCCCATCATTTCATTTGGCTTTTATTAACATCATTGTGACCTTTATTAATATCTCCTATCGTAAGAAAGGAGACAGAAGCCTAGGGCAGTTGTGTAAATTGTTTAAAATCCCCAGACTATTAGCACATTGAGAATAAGGGCCTCTTTTACTAGCTGGTTGTCAGTATTTGAATTATCAGCAGATAGTAGGTGCTAAATAAATATGTACAAAATTAAAATAGCAAGTGCAGCAATCAGAGAAGAAAAAGAAGTAAAAGGAATCCAAATTGGAAAAGAAGAAGTTAAACTGTCACTGTTTGTAGATTATAAGATATCACATATGGAAGATCCTAAAAATGCTACCAGAAAACTGCTAGAACTCATCAATGAATTTGGTAAAGTTGCAAGTTATAAAATTAATACACAGAAACCTGTTGTATTTCTATATCCTAACAACAAAAGATCAGAAAGTGAAATTCAAGAATAATCCCATTTACCATTACCTCAAAAAGAATAAAATACCTAAGAATAAACCTACCTAAGGTGGCAAAAGACTTGTACTCTGAGAACTATAAGACGCTGATGAAAGAAATCAATGAAGACATAAACAGATGGAAAGATATACCATGTTTGTGGATTAGAAGAATCAATATTGTCAAAATGACTATCCTACCCAAGGCAATCTACAGATTCAATGCAATCCCTATCAAATTACCAATGGCATTTTTCACAGAACTAGAACAACAACAACAAAAAATCTCAAAATTTGTAGAGAGACACAAAAGACCCTGAATAGCCAACACAATCTCAAGAAAGAAAAACAGAACTGGAGGAATCAGGCTCCCTGACTTCAGACTTTTCTATAAACTTACTGTCATCAAAACAGTATAGTTCTGGCACAAAAATAGAAATATAGATTAAGGGAACAAGATAGAACACCCAGAAATAAGCCCATGCACCTCTGGTCAATTAATATATGACAAAGCAGGCAAGACTACACACTGTTGGAAAGACGGTCTCTTCCACAAATGGTGCTGGGAAAACTGGACAGCTACATGTAAAAAACATGCAATTAGATCATTCTTTAACTCCATACACAAAAATAAGCTCAAAATGGAGTAAAGCCCTAAATGTGAGACTGGAGACTATAGAACTCTTGGATAAAAACATAGGTAGAACACTTTCTGACATAAATCACAGCAGTATCTTTTTCAATCTGTGTCCCAGAATAATGGAAATAAAAACAAAAATAAACAAATAGGACCTACTTAAACTCAAAAGCTTTTGCACAGCAAAGGAAATGATAAACAAAACAAAAACACAGCCCACAGGTTTGGAGAAAATACTCGCAAATGATGTGACCAATGAGGCTGCTGCGCTGTGCTCTGCTAAGTCGCTTCAGTCGTGTCCGACTCTTTGTGACTCTATGGACTGTAGCCTGCCAGGCTCCTGTCCGTGGGATTCTCCAGGCAAGAATACTGGAGTGGGTTGCCATTGCCTTCTCCAGGGGATCTTGCCCACCCAGGGATAGGACCCGTGTTGCTTATGTCTCCTGCATTTGCAGGCAGGTTCTTTCCCACTAACGCTGCCTGGGAAGCCCTGACTGATAAGGGATCAGTCTCCAAAATTTACAAACAGATCATGACGCTGTTTGTAACAGCATCAAAACAAACAACCCACTCAAAAAAGTGGGCAGAAGATCTAAATAGACATTTCTCCAAATAAGACATACAGATGGTGAATGGGCACATGAAAAGACGTTTGGCATTGTCAATTATTAGAGAAATGCAAATCAAAACTACAATGAGATATAGCCTCACACCAGCCAGAATGGCTATCATAAAAAAAATTCCACAAACAATAAATGCTAGAGAGGGTGTGAAGAGAAGGGAATCCTTTTACACTTTTTGATGGGAATGTAAATTGGTACAGCCACTATGGAGAACAGTATGGAAGTTCCTTAATAAACTAAAAATAAAGCTAAGATATGACCCTGTAATCCCACTCCTGGGCATATGTCTGTAAAAAAACATGATCCAAAAGTAAATTTGCACCCTAATGTTCATTGCAGCACTGTTTACAATAGCCAAGGCATAAAAGCAGCCAAAATGTCCATTGACAGAGGAATGGATAAAGAAGATATGGTATGTGTATACAATGGACTATTACTCAGCCCTTAAAAAGAATGAAACAATGTCATTAGCAGCAACATGAATGGACCTTCACTCTGTGTCATACTGAGTGAAGACAGTCAGATAGAGAAGGAGAAACATAGCATGACATTCTTTATATGTGGAATCAAAAAATAAATGAAACATATTATATTCCTTACAAAACAGAAAAAGATTCATAGACTTAGAGGATGAACTTATGGTTGCTGGGGATGAGGAAGGATGGGGAAAGGGATAGTTAGGGAGTTTGGGATGGACATGTACACACGGCTATATTTAAAATGGATAACCAACAGAGATCTACTGTATAGCATATGGACCTCTGCTCAACGTTACGTGGCAGCCTGAAAGGAGGGAGTTTAGGGGAGAATGGATACACGTATATGTATGGCTGAACCCCTGCGCTGTTCACCTGAAATTATCACAACATTACTAATTGGCTATACCCTAATACAAAACAAAACATTAAAAAAGTTAAAGTAACAAAACTAGAGTACAAAACCATTAAACTTGACTAAATTCTTTCCAAGCATCTATCTGCAATTGTGTTAGTTTATTCTTCAGGTTTAAAGAAATGACTGAATAGTCAAATACCTACTTCAAGCATCATGTCTTAAACCCCTAAACTTCTGCACAATCACTGATAATATGACACGGAGACAATCGTTCCTAATCAGTGTTTTAACAAGTCAAGTTGTTCAGATTATTATAAACATTTGAATATTTTTATTTAATTACAGGTGAGCATTCTATAAGCAATTGGCAATAAGAGTTTTCTTACATGCTTTATATACTAAAATTCTGTTGCTCACTTGTATAAATATACAATTATTGTTGCAATAATAAATTACTGCAAATTATTATTTGGGATGACTGCTAACTTTATGTTTAAAAAGCAATTATTAAGAAATCTCAATTAAAAAAAAAGAAATCTCAATTAATTAAAAATAAAAGCAGAGGGTGGACAGTTAATATCTATATTAATGGTGGGCCTTTAGCCAGCTAATTTTGGAAAGTTAATTTTAGAAATGTCTTCTGGGAGCAAATAAAGGTTTATAAAAATTTCAGTGATAACATAAGACAGAATACAGAGGTGATTATATTTCTAAACTATAGAATTATTTCATACACTAGAACCCATAATACGACAAAATAAAATTTAGAAACTACATTTAATGTTAGTTATTTAACTTTTGAGTAAAAAAGTTCTCTCTGGCAATTGCATTTTGTATGTGTGAATTATAAAAAAAAGCATCAACTTTGACACTGCAAAGTCTCACAAGGAGGAAACCCCCAAAATCATGCTCAACAACATTCATGAAATATCAGACTCAGTAAAGGATCAGGGTTTGAAGAAAAGAATAATGTATGACAAAAGAGTAAGATTCCCCAAATAGTCTTGCTCCTTAGTTAACCTAGCGGAAAGTCAGTTTCTGTATAGCAAAAAGATTTTGCTTTGTAGTGGGACCAGGAGGTGGTAAGCAGATCTGACCTCAAATTGCTGCTTCTGTCCTATAAAGTGGAATTTTCACCTATTGACTACTTTTTCAAACCTGATACTGTAAAAATCATCAAAACTTTAGATCAAGCTGCTGCTTTATACATACGTCCCCCAGTTTCCTTTCGACGATGACATGTGTGACCTCAGACACCAGCCTTGCACAGCCAGTGAGGATATGCTCCCTGCCAGCTCAATTGTACTTGGCCTTAGAATAGGAAAAAGCTTGCCAAGGAAAGTGGGAACTCTTGCTAAAAGCAGAGGTCAGGGACTGGTTTGTAAAGAAAAATTCTTTTGTTGCCTCTGCTTTAGTGGATGCCTTCCCAGTTAGTAAACAAATCTGCTTCTGGAAATGTATTCTCTGATGCTTGAATGACCTTGCTTTGGCTTCATCCACCGGCTTGACCCCCCAGGGCAGTCTCTTGGAAAAGGACACAGATAAAGCATGATGCGCTTATTTGCTTCAGTCGTGTCCAACGCTTTGAGACCCCATGGACTGTAACCTGCCAGGCTCCTCTGTCCATGGGATTTCCCCGGCAAGAATACTGGAGTAGGTTGCCATTTCCTCCTCCAGGGGGTGTTCCCTATCCAGGGATGGAATCTGTGCATTTTGCATTGCAGGCAGATTCTTTACTGCCCAGCCACCCAGGAAGCCCCACAGATTAAGTGGCAGGCTCAAATAGTCCAGTGGACTGACAGGGTAGAAGTTATGGCATTGGCCTCTGCTGACTCCCCTAGGTTAACCCAGTGTCCCCAGGACCACTTGGAACCTAGGTCTTGCCTATTCTGACTTACCCAAAGTGAATTCTCATTCTGAATTATGTTGTCTTTTGTGCTGGAGAGATCCTTCTCTCTTTTCAGATCCCTGGTGTTCTGATCACTGTTGTTGTTTAGTCGCTAGGTCCTCTCACTCTTCTGTGACCCCGTGGTAGGTAACTTGCCAGGCAAGCATACTGGAGTGTGTTGTCATTTTTTAACTTCATGAGATCTTCCTGACTCAGGGATCAAAACTGAGTCTTCTGCATTGGCAGGCATATTCTTTACCACTGAGCTACCAGGGAAAACTGGTATTGAGTCCCCAGTGCAGATTTCAGGTCCATAGGTTCGGAATAAGATTCTTGAGATGCAGAATAGGGTATCCCAGTTACTTGACATCACCACACAAATCGCCACTCAAACTTATAGGCATCTTTAACTTATTATGTACCACACTGAATTCTTCATTCTTTCTTTGACTTCTACATGACCCTCCCACATATCTGCCTCTATTACAGTGTTCATCTCAGTAAATGGTACCACTATTCAAGTAGTTGCTCAGGCCAGGAACTTGTGAGTCTTCCTTAATTTCTCTGTTCCTTTCACATCTCACATCAAGCCACTAAAATTAAGAGAGCAGACAAACAGGCAAAGGAGTCCTTATATATCAGACCAACCACCTTCACTGCTATCAACCTGATGTGAAACAAAACTTGTAGTTTTGCTTGGAGCATAGGGAATGATCCCCATCCACACCTCCCATTCTCTTTATAATGCACTCAAATCAGCTTAATAATGGTCAACTATCGGTTCTTATCCTTTTGGAATTTTCAGCAGCACTTGTTATAGTTGACCCCTTCCTCTTGCTGCTGCTGATGCTGCTAAGTCGCTTCAGTCGTGTCCGACTCTGTGCGACCCCATAGACGGAAGCCCACCAGGCTCCCCCATCCCTGGAACTCTCCAGGCAAGAATACTGGAGTGGGTTGCCATTTTCTTCTCCAATGCATGAAAGTGAAAAGTCAAAGTGAAGTCACTCAGTCGTGTCCGACTCTTTGCGACCCCATGGACTGCAGCCTACCAGGCTCCTCCATCCATGGGATTTTCCAGGCAAGAGTATTGGAGTGGGGTGGACCCCTTTCTCTTAATTGGGCTTAATTGGGCTTCCCTGGTAGCTCAGATGGTAAAGCATCTGCCTATAATGCAGGAGACCCAGATTCAATCCCTGGGTCGGGAAGATCCCCTGGAGAAGGAAATGGCAACCCACTCCAGTACTCTTGCCTGGAAAATCCCATGGACTGAGGAGCCTGGTAGGCTACAGTCCATGGGGTCACAAAGAGTTGGACACAACTGACTGACTTCACTTCACTTCCTCAATAGAAGCAATCTTTTCTTTTGTTTTTTTGAACCACAATTTCCCAGATTACCTATCTTACTCAAAGCTTTTTTCAAACTCTTTTGCTGGTTTTCTCCTTTCCAGCCTCTACATTTTGAGTGGGATTTACCTCAGTCCTCAGCTACCTCTTATCCTCTCCATCTATATGCTCTCCCTATATGAGTGTAGCCTTGATAGCTACTTGTTAATTCCATAGTGTAAATACTGTTAAAGCTTTTACATTGCTTTTTAAGTCTGCTTACACATCAGTTTAACCACCCTGAGTTTTTCTTCAGGACAGAGATCTTATCTCTCAAATCAAAATTATGTGAAAAAGATACGCAATGTATGTTTGTTGAATGAATGACTGCCAACAAGGCACTGACAATATCAAAGAAAATCTGGTTATGAAAGCATTAAGAATGGTTTAACAGTTAAACAACTTACCAGAAATAGGCATACATAATCAGACAATAGTGCATTATGGATCTGAATTTTAAAAGCGATAAAGTTTAATATGTATATTCATGCACACACATATGTACATGTGCATGCATGATAGTCGTGTCTGACTCTTTTGTGACCCTATGGACGGTAGCCCACCAGGCTCCTCTGTCCAGGGGTTTTCCAGGCAAGAATACTGGAGTGAGTTGCCATTTCCTACTTCAACATACACACACATACACACATACAAACATATAACAACCATTTTGAAGCAGAATTTTCTGTCATCACTTGATGCCCCTTTCTGCCATTTTGGCCAAAACTATGAGTAGATACCTTTTTTAACGTTCTCTTATGAGCGTTCCAACAGCTAACAAGCAGATGAAAGATATTAATTCATCACCAGGAAAATAAAAATTATAATTAATCCACAGATAGTTAATTTGTGTATGATATTGGACATGTAGTTTCAAGTTTTCTTGGAAACTAGTTTGTTCTTGCATAATATGAGAGAATTGGATGAGATGAGATAATTTCCTAAGTTGATTACTCAGTTTCTAGCCTCCGCATAGACTGATATTTGACCAATGGAGCTCACATTTTAAAAATATTTTAAAGCTATATTCATCAAAACTATAAAAGTGAGAAGAATAAAACATTGTTCCTATTACTCATAAGTTTGGAAGACCACTCAAAAACTCAAACAACAAACCCAAGCCAGGAATGCCCTTCTGCTCTTCCTCCCTATCCAAGTATTAAAGTCCCACAAACACTTGTAAAGATTTCAAATGATTCAGTGAAGTAGAGGCAGAGCCTGGGGAATAGAGTGTTCTGTCAACACTCTGTTGGGAGGAACAAGCAGTCTGTGGATGACTTGTTCTGTGGGTGGTTTCCTCCCACCATGAAATATGTGAAGGGTGTTCACTCCTGCCATTTAGGAGCAAGCTGGATTTAAAGACAAGGCAGTTGTGCCCAAGTTGGAACCCAAAGTCAGTTCTCTTGGACTTGGAGTTTTCCTCTTTTGTTGGGGAAAATAATTAAAAGATTATTATTTCAAGAATCATATACACAGCTTCCCGGAAACCTGAAATGACTTTGAGGCTGGTAAAGTTGGATCAAATCATTCACCTACAGCTAGCTCTGTCTGTGCCAATCCCCTTTCAACTTCAAAGAGGTCTTTATTTCTCAGTGATTCCCTCTTTTGTCATCATTTCTATTCTTGTCTTCTCAACATTTTCTTTGCTTCATCCTAGGGAAGGAGAATGAAAGGATGTAGGGCATCTGTGCTCTACCTTGGGTCTTCCATCCCAACAACATTGCGATCTAGGTTCCTTCATGTGCGTTATATTCTGGTTGCACAGAATTACTTGCTGTTCTCAAATGTGTCCTTGTCTCCGGTCCCTCTGGGTGCAGATCCTTCTACATTTCTGCCCCTTCTCTTTAATGGATACCATCTCACTGAGCTCAAGCAGAACTTATTGTGTAGAGCTTTTTCTCATATCGCTCTCCACTCCCAATCCAGCCTGCTTCTGAAGCTCACACCAACTTTAGCACTCTTCACACTCCTTTTAAGCAGTTTATGTACATTTCTGCCTTTCCCACTCAGATAAATGGACTTCTGGGAAACAAAGACCATGACTTACTCATTTTCGTATCCATGATACTTAGTCTAGAGCATGAATAATAGGTGATAAGCAATAACCACTTATTGAGCGAATTAATATTTCTGACCCTGGGCTCTGTCTTTGCTCAAAATCATGGGAATTGTGACTTGCTCATCTTTGTTGTTAAGTCACTTCAGTCGTGTCCGACTCTGTGTGACCCCATAGACGGCAGGCCACCAGGTTCCCCCGTCCCTGGGAGTCTCCAGGCAAGAACACTGGAGTGGGTTGTCATTTCCTTCTTCAATGCATGAAAGTGAAAAAATAAAGTGAAGTCGCTCAGTCGTGTCCGACTCTGTGCGACCCCATAGACGGCAGCCCACCAGGTTCCCCCGTCCCTGGGAGTCTCCAGGCAAGAACACTGGAGTGGGTTGCCATTTCCTTCTCCAATGCATGAAAGTGAAAAGTGAGAGTGAAGTCGCTCAGTCGTGTCTGACTCTTCACGACCCCATTGACTGCAGCCTACCCGGCTCCTCCATCCATGGGATTTTTAGGGAAGAGTACTGGAGTGGGTGCCACTGCCTTCTCGGTCTCCACTGCCTTCTTCATCTCTATAGTCTCCATCATTTCAGGCAAGGTATATACACTAGTAGTCGCTCATGGAAGCACACGATATAAATGAACTGTAAGTTAAATTCAATGATGACATCCACTAATTCAATTTAATATTATACTACCCACTGTGTACAAAGAAATTTTGAGGAGCTTATAGTATAAGAAATAGTATTTATTAACTAAATATCATGAAGCAGAAAATGCATTTTAAAAGAAGTACAATACAGCTGTTCACAAAAATTAAAAGAGGAAGATGTTCATTTAGGGGCATAAGAAAAGGCTTCTTTGAAGCGAAAATATGAATTCTGGTTCTTGAAGATGGGATAATGGGTAGGCAAGCATTCCAGACAAGTGGTTTAAAATACATGTAAACAATAATAGCATAAATTTTACCAAAGGGCAATTACCTTGTGCCTTTGCAACAATTAAACAGGTGTTCTTCAATGTTAACTTACTGAAATCTTGTGTTGTCTTATCTGTTGCTGTGATGATTAATTTTATGTGTTGTCTTCACTGGGCCACAAGATACCCAAATATCCAGCTAATTATTATTTTAGGTGTGTCCGTGAGGGTGTTTCCAAAAGAGACTATTAGCGTTGGACTCAGTAGACTGAGAAATGCAGATTGTTCTCCCCACTGTGGATGAGTATCAGTCAATCTGCGGAGGGCCTGAATAGAAAAGGTAAAGGAAAAATTCCTTCTCTCTGCCCAACTGATTGAGTTGGGACACGAGTCTACTCCTGCTCTGGAGTTGGGATCGACACCATTGGCACTCTTACAGCACAAGCTTCTGACTCTGGTTGGAACCTCACCACCAGTTTTCCTGGATCTCCAACTGGCAGACAACAGATCATGGAACTTCTTGGGTTCTGTTATTGTGTGAGCCAATTCCTTATACCAAATGTCTTGGTAGATAGATAGATAGATGCAGATATAGATATTTCTGTCTCTACATGTATCTATGTCTGTATCTGTCTGTCTGTCTATCTCTCTGTCTCTCTATCTTCTATTTCATTTCTCTGGAGATCTCTGACCAATGCAGATGTTTATTTCTCTGAAGAGTAGTTTTAGTTGGGCTCTATCACACTTTCCTTCCATCTACCTTTTTTATATGTGTATAATTTTATCTATTTCTGGCTGTGATTTGTCTTCAATGCTGCATGGGCTTTTCTCTAGCTGTGGTGAGTGGAGGCTACTCTCCAGTTGCTGTGCACAGACTTATTGTGGTAGCTTTTCTTGTTGTAGAGTTTGGGCTCTTGGGCATGTGGGCTTCAGCAGTTGTGGAGCATGAGCTCTGTAGTTGTGGGCTATTGACACAGGTGCAATAGTTGTGGCACATGGGCTTAGTTGCTCCGTGGTATGTGGGATCTTCCTGGACCAGGGATTAAACCCATGTCTCCTGCATTGGCGGGTGGATACTTAACCACTGAGCCACCAGGGAAGCCCTGCCTTTCTTAATACCTTTGCAAAATGACAAGTCCCACAGTTTGCTATAAGATCCTCAGGTGCATACATCTCAAATTTAAAAATACATTGTTATACAATAAAAGTTGCATCATACTGCATATTTCATATTTCATTAGAAAACTATCATGATGGTAAAGATCTTAATTACATAAATGAGCTGGTAATGAAGACATCAAGATTTAACCCAGCTCCTATGTCTAAATTCCCTTTCCTTCCAGACTATTTACTGAGGCAAATTCTAGCAGTATTCTTTACTCTTCTGATATCAGAGAGATCATCGTCATTCTTGCTTTTCCACCGTGATCATAACCATAGAATCTCAGGGAATGTAGCAAAGGGAGTAGATCCTATTCATTATAAATGGACTTAAGAAATGATCATGATATTACAACTTTGTACCCATTGACTATGTTTGGAAGACAAAATCTTCCTGGATAAAATGTGTACATGCAGAAATAAGTTATGTATTCATTGTTAAAAAGATTCTGCATTAAGGCAGGAAGGCTTTGTATTATTTTCTACAATTGTATGTCAATATACAATTGTTTCTAAATTAAATATTAACTAAAAAGCAATGAATAAAAGAAAAATACAGTCCTAAACAAGTCATCAAAATAAATTTCAATAGCATTAAGGATTTAATTTGAAAACTGAAATAAAAAACATCCTAGAATAAATTATTGGTGAACATTCTCCTAATCTTACGGTGGTAAAAGTCTAGAGAGAAATGACACCAAAGGCAATGAAGGGAAATCATGATGGATTTGACCAGATAAAAATCTAAAGTTTACTCTATCAAACATAGTAGACATGTCAAAATGTTTACAAAATGTAAAAATACTTGCAGTATATGTGACATTAAAAGTTTTCATAACATTAACGTATGGCATGCAATTAGAAATCAAAACATATATACATGGAAATAGAAGCAGTATAATAATCAGGCAGTTCAGAAACAGAAAATCTATGAATGACTAAAAACATAAAAGTCATGCTGTTGCTGCTGCTGCTGCTAAGTCTCTTCAGTTGTGTCCAACTCTGTGTGATCCCATAGACGGCAGCCCATCAGGCCCCCTCATCCCTGGAATTCTCCAGGCAAGAATACTGGAGTGGGTTGCCATTTCCTTCTCTAATGCATGAAAGTGAAAAGTGAAAGTGAAAAGTGAAAGTGAAGTCGCTCAGTCGTGTCCGACTCTTAGCAACCCCATGGACTGCAGCCTACCAGGCTCCTCCATTCATGGGATTTTCTAGGCAAGAGTACTGGAGTGGGGTGCCATTGCCTTCTCCATAAAGGTCATAAATCTTACTAATATTCAAGAAAAATGAAAACTAAAAGGAGAATGAATTACCAAATTAGATTCTCAGATAGAATTCATTATAGTGAGAATACCTGCCTCATTATGATTATTTTTGACTATTCCTTCTTCCTATTAAGGTTTGAATCCCAATAGTAAATCATTTCCTAATATAGTATATATAGCAAGAAAATGATAATTAGGTGATCTTTCAACGAAACTTTAGGGCAAAAGGTTTGTGGTAAGAAAAATGAATACTTTTTTCTTGTCCTTTTAAGTCTTCAGTTTTCATCCCTAAATCAAATAGTCTGGCTTAGCAACTAATTATATAAGGTGTTTTGTTACATTTAAATTTCAGATTAAAAATAAATAATGTTTAGCATAAGAATGGATCCTGCATTATTTAGGACATATTCACACCAAAACAAATTGCTATTTATTTAAAATTCAAGCGTTACAGGGAGTCTGGCAAGCCTATCCCTGAATCAACTTTCTCTACTCTTGCAAAAGAAGTTTTCACTTCTACAGCAGTTTCCACCCATACCAAAAAAGGTCACATGGCCAGAGCACATTAGGCTCAGTTTTCATATTCACTAAATTCACGGATTAGATAAAAGCCAAAGGCTTTTGGCTTTATCCTAATGTATTAAATTTCCTTCAGATAGTAAGGAAAAACAGAATCAAGAGATCCAAGATGCAGACAACAGATACCAAAGGAAGGAAATAGAATTTCTGTATCTCATCTTATGAACATTGCTTGAAACAATATTCATGATACAGGAGAATAAGGTAACCATTTTGAGCCTAGAGCATTCCCATCCCCTGTGTTTTAGACCTTTGTGTGTTAATGGCAGTCACCCAGGAAGTCACAGGGATGCAGAAATCATCCAGGCCAGAAACCATGGCAATTAGATTGCTTACCTTACTGCTAATAGTCTTTCTTCCCAGGAATTACCCAGTCACACAGCTGCAGGTAAAAAAAAAAAAAAAGTTTCAGAACATGCCACAGCTGCCCTTTAATTCCTACTGAGAGAAAATGAGAACAGAGAACTAATATCCCCTCCCCCACAGGCTGGAAACAAATAAATTATGAAAGTTACTATACCAGAAGAAAGGAGTCTCAGCAGAGAAGTGGCCCTTGGAGTTAACTTGCTGTAGTCATTCTCAAAAAGTGTTTGGAGAGGTTTTGGATGCTTTCCTGGCTCCTTGAGCATCACAGCTTCTAACACTAAATAGTCTTTGTGACCACAGGACTGTGAGCTAGGTTTATATTTGTGCCTATTTAAAAGTAGTCATAGAAAGCCAGGACAGTCTAGTTGCCAAGATCCATGATCAAGGTAGGGATAAAGATATATAGTGATTCTCTTTAGTCTCCCCTCTAAGGAAAGAAAGCAGCAAAAAAGTACTAGTGAGGAAAAGAAGAAGTTATTAGTAAGATGTCCTGGACTCAAAAGAGTGTGTGGGGAATAGATACAATGGTTCCTGCTGCGTTTTTATTTCTATGAATCCTCTTGCTGTCCCTTTAATACCCTCTGACCTGCTGGCAGTGACATCAAGTCTGAATATAGGACTGGAAAGCACTTCACTGAGGAAGTAAAGCAAACTTGTCTTCATTTGGTTACCATGGTTATGGTACTGAGTGTTAACAACCTGATGATTTGCATTGCAAACCATCATTGGAAATGAGGACAGGAGAACTTGATATTCTGGGTGGAGAGGTTCAATTCTCAAGAACTTCTACTGGAAATTTTCAGAGTAAACAGGACATAAATATATACACATACTCCCAAACCCATAAGGAAGAGGACCAAATTCTAAGGGCTAACAGTCTTATCCTCCATGGTATTTCAGTATCTATGAAGTACTTTAGTTGAAAGATCAGACAATTTCATTATTGAAAGGTAAATAAGCACATTACTAGCCTCATTTTAAAAACTTAAATTTCACAGTCACATTCAGCATGCATTCTTATGAAGGACATAATGCTAAAAGCATTCCCTAAAAATGATTCTATCCTTGAGTCATGCCTGCCAGCAAATTTTCTTCATTTTGAAAAGCTGCATTAGCAGAGTTTTAAGTGATGGAAAAGACCATGTGCATTTCTAATTACATTTAATTTCAAACAAACAGGAGCCCCAATATGTTAAAGGAAAGTGCTAAGGTTACCTTCAAGGGGAGTAAGGTGACAGGGCCTCATCGAGTCTTCCCTCTCTCTCTATGACAGCTAGTGAGGCTCCTCTGCAGAGCTCCTAATGTCAATGAGTAGAATCTGAACAGCCCTATAAACTGGTCTGAAACCTACCCTAGGAGAAACCCTTGTCTCTTCAGGTTCTCTCACCTCTCCACCACCAGCATCTGAGATCTTTACTCTCATAAGCCCAGGAGTCTCTAGAGACCTGAGATACCACCACAGCCTCCTTTTCCTCCTGTGGGCATCCACAACCCATTTAACCCTAAGAAGACCAGAAACTTAGTCTTTGACAAAGGCTAACTCGCAAGGCATACTGTAACTGAACTATCATATCCAGAACTACACTTGGAAAATGAAGTCCATATTTTAAGTTCTCATTTTAATATAAGTGATTTTTAAATAAAAGTAGACATGTAATTGCATCCCAAGAAACCATCAGTTACTCATATTTTAGTTAGCCATTAGCTATATATATATTGTTTATGTAGATAACTTATTGGGAGGTTGCCGTACACAATGCGTTGAAATCTGCATTATAAATTAGGAGGCTAGGACTGGATTTTAACCAAGCTGCTACTAAAATGGTCCTGGGAAAATCAATTCCTTTTCAGAGGCACAGTTAATTCAGAAAAATTATGTGTGCATCACTGAATTTTTTAAAGCGTCTTCTGCATGAATTTTGGAACCCAAGAAAATGAAGTCTGTCACTGTTTCCAATATTTCCCCATCTATTTGTCATGAAGTGATGGGACTGGATGCCATGATCTTAATTTTTTGAATGTTGAGTTTTAAGCCAGCTTTTTCACTCTCCTCTTTCACTTTCATCAAGAGGCTCTTTAGTTCCTCTTCTCTTTCTGTCATAAGGGTGGTGTCATCTGCATATCGGAGGTTATTGATATTTAAATAAGATATCATCATTTCAGTTCAGTTCAGTTCAGTTGCTCAGTCGTGTCCGACTCTTTGTGACCCCATGATCATAGCACGCCAGGGCTCCCTGTCCATCACCAACCCCCGGAGGTCACTCAAACTCATGTCCATCGAGTTGGTGATGCCATCCAGCCATCTCATCCTCTGTTGTCCCCTTCTCCTCCTACCCCTAATCCCTCCCAGCATCAGGGTCTTTTCCAATGAGTCAACTCTTCACATGAAGTGGCCAAAGTATTGGAGTTTCAGCTTTAGCATCAGTCCTTCCAATGAACACCCAGGACTGATCTCCTTTAGGATGGACTGGTTGGATCTCCTTGCAGTCCAAGGGACTCTCAAGAGTCTTCTCCAACACCACAGTTCAAAAGCATCAATTCTTCGGTGCTCAGCTTTCTTCACAGTCCAACTCTCACACCCATACATGACCACTGGAAAAACCATAGCCTTGACTAGACCGACCTTTGTTGGCAAAGTAATGTCTCTGCTTTTGAATATGCTATCTAGGTTGGTCGTAACTTTCCTTCCAAGGAGTAAGCATCTTTTAATTTCATGGCTGCAATCACCATCTGCAGTGAATTTGGAGCCCAAAAAAATAAAGTCTGACTCTGTTTCCACTGTTTCCTCATCTATTTCCCATGAAGTAATGGGACCGGATGCCATGATCTTAGTTTTCTGATTGTTGAGCTTTAAGCCAACTTTTTCACTCTCCTCTTTCACTTTCATCAAGAGGCTTTTGAGTTCCTCTTCACTTTCTGCCATAAGGGTGGTGTCATCTGCATATCTGAGGTGATTGATATTTCTCCTGGCAATCTTGATTCCAGCTTGTGCTTCTTCCAGGCCAGCATTTCTCATGATGTACTCTGCATATAAGTTAAATAAGCAGGGTGACAATATACAGCCTTGACAAACTCCTTTTCCTATTTGGAACCAGTCTATTGTTTCATGTCCAGTTCTAACTGTTGCTTCCTGACCTGCATACAGGTTTCTCAAGAGGCAGGTCAGGTGGTCTGGTATTCCCATCTCTTGAAGAATTTTCCACAGTTTATTGTGATCCACACAGTCAAAGGCTTTGGCATAGTCAATAAAGCAGACATAGATGTTTTTCTGGAACTCTCTTGCTTTTTCAATGATCCAGCGAATGTTGGCAATTTGATCTCTGGTTCCTCTGCCTTTTCTAAAACCAGCCTGAACATCTGGAAGTTCACGGTTCACATATTGCTGCAGCCCAGCTTGGAGAATTTTGAGCATTACTTGACTAGCGTGTGAGATGAGTGCAATTGTGCGGTAGTTTGAGCACTCTTTGGCATTGCTTTTCTTTGGGATTGGAATGAAAGCTGACCTTTTCCAGTCCTGTGGCCACTGCTGAGTTTTCCAAATTTGCTGGCATATTGAGTGTAGCACTTTCACAGCATCAGCTTTCAGGATTTGAAATAGCTCAATTGGAATTCCATCACCTCCACTAGCTTTGTTCGTAGTGATACTTTCTAAGGCCCACTTGACTTCACATTCCAGGATGTCTGGCTCTAGGTGAGTGATCACACCATCATGATTATCTTGGTCGTGAAGCTCTTTTTTGTACAGTTCTCCTGTGTATTCTTGCCAACTCTTCTTAATATCCTTTGCTTCTTTTAGGTCCATACCATTTCTGTCCTTATCAAGCCCATCTTTGCATAAAATGTTCCTTTGGTATCTCTAATTTCCTGAAGAGATCTCTAGTCTTTCCATTTTGTTGTTTTCCTCTATTTCTTTGCAATTTGTAAGTGGTCAAACAGGAGATAGCAAGAGTGAACGTTGACATTCTAGGAATCAGCAAACTAAAATGGACTGGAATGGGTCAGTTTAACTCAGATGACCATTGTATCTACTACTGTGGGCAGGAATCCCTTAGAAGAAATGGAGTAGCCATCATGGTCAACAAAAGAGTCTGAAATGTAGTACTTGGATGCAATCTCAAAAACGACAGAATGATCTCTGTTCGTTTCCAAGGCAAACCATTCAATATCATGGTAATTCAAGCCTATGCCCCAACCAGGAATGCTGAAAAAGCTGAAGTTGAATGGTTCTATGAAGACCTACAAGACCTTTTAGAACTAACACCCCCAAAAGATGTCCTTTTCATTATAGGGGACTGGAATGCAAAAGTAGGAAGTCAAGAAACAACTGGAGTAACAGGCAAATATGGCCTTGGAGTACAGAATGAAGCAGGGCAAAGGCTAATAGAGTTTTGCCAAGAGAACGTACTGGTCATAGCAAACACCCTCTTCCAACAACACAAGAGAAGATATCATAGACTATATTAAAATATGTGAAACAGTGGGAAATTGATAGCCAGTGCACTGCTACTCTAAGAACAGCTTTCCAAATGAACACTTTCCTTCCAGTTCTGTTTCCCAGCATGCAGAATAATATCTTCCTTAGTAATAAAGAAATAGTTAAAGCTGAATTAGCTCACTGTCTAAGGAAGTAGGCAATAAAGTAAATCAAAATGACAATTGAGTTACTAAGTTTAGAGGGGTAAAAGTATAGGGCTCTATGGGATTTCATAGTTAGAACCCTCAGCTCATCATTGATGGTTTGGAAAAAACCATCCTGGAAAATATAGGGTCTAAGCTTGATTCTAGGGGAGAATACAAGTCAGTAAAAGAGGTGAAGCAGAAAGGAAATAAGCTAAAGGGGATGTTCCAATTAGTAGGGAGATGAGGGTAGGGTAAAAAATGAGATTGACAAAGTTAATGTCATGAATTTTGTGTATTTTCAATAAATATATCATTCTCATAATTTTGATCTCTTTGGAAATCCTGTAACACAATGGCAGGGATAGGGGAAGTGAGACCCAGAAAACCATGTCATTTGACAATATCACAAAATGATTTTTTGGTATATTAGACACTAGAATGAATGTGTCAGGAATTTCTTACTTAAATTCTTCTACCATTGATATGTCATCCTGGGAAAATAGGCTAAAAGAAAAGATACAGGTTTAGTGTCTTTCCAACTAAATGAGTTTATTTATAGTCCCATTTGTCTGGAGTAGTCCTCTTAAGGGTGTCAGAAAATAAATGCAAGCCCCTATACTCTGCATTGGGAGGGGAGATAGAGGGTGATCCAGGGAAAGGGAACAGCATATGCAACGGTCTGGGGGCAAGAGAGAAAATAGTATCATTGAAGAATTGCAAAAGTCTAAGTGTTCTTGCCTGGAGAATTCCAGGGATGGCGGAGCCTGGTGGGCTGCCATCTGTGGGGTTGCACAGAGTTGGACATGACTGAAGCGACTTAGCAGCAGCAGCAGCAAGTATGGCTACTGCAGTCCATGGGGTCATAAAGAATTGGACATAACTTAGTGACTGAACAACAACAACAACTGAATAACATATAGAGTCAATGTCAAGTGATATGGATGAGGAAAGGAGTAACCAAATCATCAAGGATTTTGTACTCTTGAAGATCATGGCATCTGGTCCCATCACTTCATGGGAAATAGATGGGGAAACAGTGGAAACAGTGTCAGACTTTATTTTTGGGGGCTCCAAAATCACTGCAGATGGTGATTGCAGCCATGAAATTAAAAGACGCTTACTCCTTGGAAGAAAAGTTATGACCAACCTAGATAGCATACTGAAAAGCAGAGACATTACTTTGCCTACAAAGGTCTGTCTAGTCAAGGCTATGGTTTTTCCTGTGGTCACGTATGGATGTGAGAGTTGGACTGTGAAGAAAGCTGAGTGCCGAAGAATTGATGCTTTTGAACTGTGGTATTGGAGAAGTCTCTTGAGAGTCCCTTGGACTGCAAGGAGATCCAACCAGTCCATCCTAAAGGAGATCAGTCCTGGGTGTTCATTGGAAGGACTGATGCTAAAGCTGAAACTCCAGTACTTTGGCCACCTAATGTGAAGAGTTGACTCATTGGAAAAGACTCTGATGCTGGGAGGGATTGGGGTCAGGAGGAAAAGGGGATGACAGAGGATGAGATGGCTGGATGGCATCAATGACTCGATGGATGTGAGTCTGAGTGAACTCCGGGAGTTGGTGATGGACAGGGAGGCTTGGCGTGCTGCGATTCATGGGGTCACAAAGAATCGGACACGACTGAGTGACTGAACTGAAGAGGTTTGCACTTAATTCTGAGAGTAGTGGAGAAGTGACACGATCAGATTTATATTATAAAAAGTTCCTCCTGTTTTAATATGGAGAATGGAATGAGTGGAAGGAACATGACTGAAGACATGAGGCTGGGGACCAGGTGAGAATATTAATGACCACAGCCGTGGCCCAGAGTTAGAGATAAAGATATGAGTTACTTTAGAACCACGTGGGAGAAAAAAAAAAATCAGCAGGTCTTATTAACTGATCTACAAAGTGAGGAAAGACAGTGGTCAAAGATTTTTCTCAGATTTCCAACTTGGTCAACTGGTCAGTATCATTTCATGTAGTGACCAGGGATTACAGAAGGAGGTATACGTTTATAAGTGGATCTAGTGTGTTTTGTTTTGCAAATGTAGTTTGGGGTTCCTGTGGAAACACCAAAGAAAAGTATCAGTATGCAGTTTGAACTACATGAGTCTAGTGTTCAGTAATGAAGTCTGGGTTCACATGCGTCTTCAGTCACAAAATAGCTTCTAATTGAAGCCAAAGTGACAGGTGAGTTCACTACAGGAAGGAGTGCAGAGTGAGAGGAGGTCCAAACCGAGAAGCAGAGCAAGTTGAAGGGAAGAATCAAGAGTGTCAACACCAGAAGTGTAAGCTCTGGAGAACTGAAACCTTCGATCTACATGAGAAGCCCAATTATAATCATCAGGTGGCTTGATAAGTCTAGATTAGAGTCAGTTGTATTGCTGAAACGTCTAATGGGTTTGAACTATTGAATATTAAAGGGAGACATGACAGAGATTTGAGACTTTTGATTCAAGGGTTCTCAAACCTGAATGTGCATGGAAGTCTCTAGTGCCAGAGATTTTAGTCAGTAGGTCTGGGATGGGATGAGAAAATCTGCCTTTTTAAGTTCTCCAAAGCAACTGTGATGTAGTGAGTCCCAAAGGGCAGCATTTCAGAATCATTGTTTCTGGTTAGTGCATCTTTTTTCCTAATTGGTGCTTCTTGACATTGCTCTTCTACTCACAAATACTCACCCTCTATTACTAAACATTAAAAGATATATTGACTGTTGAACTGTATGCAGAGCTTGTGTTTTCTAGTATGTTTCCAGCTCTTTGGGAATGTTCCCACTTTTACTTTTTCCACTTATATCCTGTGAAAATGTCTCTTACAGAGAACATGTTAGTGATAAGTGATAATGTCTCTGATCATTAAAAACCTCAGAGACACAGCCTGATAGGGAGATAGAGCTTCAGCCTCCCTAGAATTTCATCAGACCCACATTCTTTACTAAGACTAATTGAGTGTTTCTGATCCTGTAAAAAGGATTATGTCAGCACAAGTTCAAAGATATACCCACTCTAATTTCAGCTGAGTCCTTCCCATATAGGAATTCTGTACATAACCATGTTGACAAAAATAAGATGATGATAATGATAGCTCTCCTTTATTATTGACTTGTGCCAAATCCCACACTAAAGGTTGTACATTTTCTTACTTGGTGTAAGTTATTATTATTTCTACTTCATAGATGAGTAAACTGAGGTTCACAGATATTAAACAACTTGTCCCCAGTCACATAAGTCACAATGGATAGACCCAGGAGTCAGGCAAAGTTAGACCTATCTGACTTCCAAATCCATATGATTAACAATTATATATATATTCTAAGAACTCAAATAAAAGTTGCTCTTATATACTTTCCAAATGGTTAGTTCAGAAAAAGAGAGCATATTATTTTTCAGAGTTGTCAGAATCTTTCTTGGTTTTCCAATTATTTTAAATAAAGGGGAAGTAGATTTAGCCCAGTTATTCTGTGTCCAGCAAGCTAAGTCAGAGAACTGGTTATCATGTGTGTTGCGAGAGTTTCTCAGCAGGTCCAAGAGCCCTAGCTAAACACAAATGAGAGCTAAAGGTAGGCTTTCCTTCCTTTTACATTGATGCAAAGACACTCAGGCTCAATATTTTTTGAATATTCCCAATGAGCCAGAAATGTACTAGAAAATACAAGCTCCATGTACCCTTCAATTAAATGATGATTAGGATGATTTATAGGTTAATAAGCTACAAAAATAAATGAGAGGTAATTCTTTCCTATAATCTTTAGTAGATAATATGATAAATTGAGATGCTAAATGCATATCATGAGATTAACTGACCCCAAATAGCTCCATGTTCCAAATAACTCTTAATTTCCAGTAGATGGACATTAAGATGGCATTTTACGTATTGAGATCTCTAATTATGCTTATACTGTAATTTAACCCTTTGAGTTAGATTTGTCGCATCAAGCATGTGCACAAATATTGGTATTCATTCTTATCACAACAAACCCTACTCAATTCAGTCTTTCTACAGTAAAGATCCAAATCAAATGCTGCCTCCGCCTGGAATGGGACTCCCCTATATTATTTTTGTTTTGCTTGTGCTTGTCACGGAACACCTACCATCATGTGCCTGCTATTAGACCTCTGATTCTCAAATGGAACTGATTTTGCCCCTGAGGGGACCTTTGACAATGTCTGAAGACATCTGTGGTTGTCACAGTGGGATGAAGGATACTGTTTCATGGGCAGAGGCCAAGGATAGTGTTGTGCATGTTGTAATACACAGAGCACTCCCTCCATTACAAAGAACTGTTCAGTCCCAAATTTCAAGAGCATTAGACTGAAAAAACTCTGTAGGACAAAGGAAAGACATAAATTGCTTAGGACTTAGAGTCACAGGTGCTTAGCTCAGCTCTGGCTCCTGTATTTACTACCTATGAGACATTGGGCAGGTCTTAATTTCTGAATCTGAATATTCTCATCAGTAAAAAGTAGATACTTATTTTACAGATGCTCCCCTTACAGAAATGTTGTAGGGTTCACAGCAATAATGCCTTAAAAATGGCCTATAAACTGAATACATTATCATTAGATGCATTGAGCCTGTATTTATAATGATGATTGTAATAGTAATAACTGTGCAGGCAATTTGGATACATAGGTCTAGAGCTCAATCATGAAATCGAGGCTGAATTTCAAATTGAACTAGAATCTTACTCATTTTAATTTCATCTCAATGAGTATTTATTGCACAGGATTTCTGGGCTGGCATTCTTCTAGGTACTATAGATACAAAAATGAGATATTCTCCTTGAATTAAGGGACTCTTTTTTAGGATGGAAATAGAGTCATAAACAAAAATTATAATACCATGTAAAATAACCAAGATAACAGAGGCTAGGTGAATAAAGTTTTTTAGAAGCAGAGCAATTCAAGATATATTTTAAAAGTTTATGGGCTGCATTATTACTGGCAACAAAAAACTTTCTTTACTACCTCTCTTTACTGATCCCCATGGGGGAAAATATACATTCTTATGTCTTAGATTACACACTCTACAGAGTAGCTAAAAGTCAATAAGGAACTGAAATTGCTTTTTAACAATGATTATGTTAAATCTGACCATATAGAAAAGTAACAAAAAGGAGGCAGTTCTCTAATCTTTAATCCTGAAATGGGACCACTAGCCATGACTCAAAACTGTAGCATATATTGTGAACTGCTCATTGCTGTAATTGAGGTACAAAATGTTCTCAGAATGCAAATGAATGATATTCAGGGTACGTTATCTAGAACAGTCCAGGCAGCTGGAAAGTATTCCCAGTTACTTTGTTCATAGGAAATAACTACTCAGTAAATGTCTGATAAACTGAACAAGATTCCTTGACAGTAGTAGAGGAAGTGGGCACTGACTTTTCCCCTTTATCTACCACGCTTTTGATTGGAAGTGTGTTCATGTGAAGTTGCTTCAGTCGTGTCCACCTCTAGGCGATCTTATGTACTGGGGCCTGCCAGGCTTCTCTGTGTGTGGAATTCTCCAGGCAAGAATACTGGAGTGGGCTGCCTTCCCCTCCTCCAGGGGATCTTCCCGACCCAGGGATCAAACCTGCATCTCTTATGTCTCTTGCATTGGCAGATGGGCTCTTTACTATTAGCACCACATGGGAAGCCCCTTGATTAGGAAACAAAATACCTAATATCATCTTCTCTATACACTGTCGTGGGTACTTAACAATTTTGGCATTACTGAATAGGTACTATATTACCAACGTGTACTTCCTAGACTGTCCATTGTCATTTCCCTTTCATGGATCTGCTAACTGAGAAACTACTCAGTATTGCCTATGCTAATGGCTCCAAGCCGTTTTAATCCAAATGGATCCTCAGTGATTCAAGAAGAATCAACGCAATTACAGCTACCATTTACATCAGAAAACCTCATAGAGTTAGTAAGTAAAAAGCTCTACTATTCCACACCATGAACAGAGTGAATATAGCACACTTGGGCAGCATCTAAGATCTTTCAAGAATGAAGTCCAGAGAATCTCTCCCATTTTTGTGAGCTTTACTTTCAGGAAACCCAATAGGTCCTCACAATGAAGATGTAAGAAAGAGACTCTCATGGCTCTAGGAGACATAGGGCAAGAGTAATCATTGTGAAATATTAATATGACCAGATCCTTCTCCATAACAAAGGTCTGTTTTCCAAGAGAAAATGTTTTGCAAGAACCTTACCCCAGTTGTGGAAGAACATTCCTCCTATTACAGACCACTTTAGATTTCTTGTCTCATTTAAGAAAAAGCATGGTCCATTGGGGTCAGTACTTCAAGGAAATACATCAGGAATGCTTCTTCCGGGTATGACAATAGGGCAGGAGGGAAGAAGCTATATAACTGGAGAAACATTTGTGAAAGTCTCAACCCCACCACTGAGTCTCAGCCTCAGTGTTTTAGAGGCCCACTAAAACACTGAGATCTAATCAAAAGATTGCAGAATGCATTCCCTTTCCCACATTCTACTCACACACCAGCAGAGTTCTGATATAATAGTACTGGATTACAGCTGAAAGATCTATAATCTCTTTTTCCTTCTCTTCTCTTTCTCTCTCTTTCTGAGGAGTACTTGGGGAAAACCAAAGTTAAGATGGGAGATAAAAACCAGGACACTAGAGGAATTTGAAAGCCTCTGGCATCCATAGCCATGGCTGACATTTAATATAGACCAATCTCTGGTCAGATTAGCATAAATTCTTATAATAAAGGCCATTTGCTACAGTTCTTATTGCCTGATTCAACATGTGTGACTTTCAACAACAAAAATTTAAAAGCAAGAAAAAACACTGTATAAAGAGGTAAAACAATGATCAGATCCAAACTCAACTATGACACAGATGTTCGCATTATCAGATGAGAAATGTAACTTAACTAAGATTAGTATGTTAAAGGTTTAATGGAAAAAGTATACATCATGCAAGAAAAGATGGTTAATATAAGCAGAGAAAGGGAAACTAAGAAAAATATAAAGGAAAGTCTAGAAATAAAAAATGTTATAACAAAAATGAAGAATACATTTAATTTAGATTAGTTAAAAATGAGTAGTAGAAACTCTACGGAAACCACACAGTACGTTTTCAAATAAGTATTCAGGGCATGCTAAGAGAGAAAAGAGAATAGAGTCATAGAAGTTGACAGTAAAACCAGAACAAAAAAAAAAAAACAGAGGAGGAAAAAGAAACAAATCACAAATACAATAGAAAATGATTGCAAACACAGTAGGCATAACATGGAGACATTATTCCAACTATATCAATAATCACTTTAAATGTGATTGCTTGAAATACAGTAATTAAAAGACAGAGATTGTCAGAGTGAGTTAAAAAAAAGGTTAAAAAAACTCCAAATTTGATGTTTATTAAAAATCCTTTTTAAATACAAATACTCAAATAGATTAAAAGTAAAAGGGATGGAGAAAGATACACCATAATAATCAAAAGAAAACTGGATTAGTTACATTCATTACAAACAAAGCTGACTTTAGAAAAGGAAGATTAGCAGGGATTAAATTTGGCATTATGTGACGATAAAGGTACAAATTCTCCAGTTGGTTGTTGTTGGTCGTGTGCGTTCTCAGTTGTGTCCTACTCTTTGTGACCCCCACAGACTGTAGCCCACTGGACTCCTCTGTCCATGGGATTTTCCAGGCAATAATACTGGAGTGGGTTGCCATTTCTTCCTCCAAGGGATCTTCCCGACCCAGGGATTGAACCTGCATCTCTTGCATTGCAGGTGGATGCTTTACCATTGAGCCACTGGGGAAGCCAAATTCTCCAGAAGACACAACAATTCTAAATGTGTATGTGTAACAGAAAACAAATCTGACTCCATATTGGATCTATTCCTTTAGTTCTACCCTTTGTGCTCTGTTGCCTGTGCTTAGTCATACTGGCTCTGCACCTTTCTTTCATCAAACAGTAAACTAGTGTTGCCTATAGCAACACTTTCTCAAAGCTCTGTCTTCCAGGCTTGACATTTAAACGCATGTATGTGCTTAGCTGCTCAGTCGTGTCTGACTTTTTGCGACCCTATGGACTGTAGCCTGCTAGGTTCCTCTGTCCATGGGGATTCCGCAGGCAAGAACAGTGGAGTGGGTTGCCATGCCCTCCTCCAGGGGATCTTCCCAATCCAGGGATCGAACCCAGGTCTACCACATTGTATAACTCTTTTCACATATATATATAAAGATGATAAGTTGCAGAACGGAAAATAACATTCATTTTTTTGAAGCTTTACAGGGATGTTATGATCAGATGTATGTCGACAACTGCAAGAACAGTTATCACATCTCCTCCAGAGTCTGGCCAGCACCAAGAGGTCTGAGATAACCAGCCACACCTTTAGTATAAAAGAAGCCGGACTTCTAACCCAGGTGGGATGGTTCAATAGTCTACCACCTTCTCTGCCTGCTGCTTTCTCGAATAAAATCATTATTCCTTTGCCCCAACAACTTATCTCTTATTTATTGACCTGTTAAGCAGTGAGGAGTATGTTCGTGGACTGGGCAATGTATACACTTAACACAAGAGTATAGACATACTTGAAATGAACACTAATATAACTGAAAGGAGAAACAGGCATTCGCACTATTGTAACTGGAGACTTAACCACCCCTCTTTCAGTACCTGATACACAAAACAGGTAGAGAATCAGTGAAGATACTTATACTATTAACCAACTATTAGCCAACTTAATGCATAAAAAATTTCATTCAACTATAGGAGAATAAACATTCTTCTCAAGCTCACAAAGAACATTCAACAAAATTGATTGCATTCTGGGCCATAAAATGTACCTTAATAAATTTATAAAACTAGAAATCACAAAGCTATGTTTTCATGTTGCAGTAGAATCAAACTAGACATCAGTAACAGAAAATGTAACTATCAAATCTCAAAATATTTGCAGACTAAATAACACGAGTTAAATGAGAAATCTTAAGTTTAAAAATATTTTGAACTAAATGAAAATAAAACCTATCACAATTATAAACATTTGTAAGATGTATCAAAACCAGTGCTTAAAAGGAAATTTATAGTATTAAATGCATATTTTAGAAAATAATAAAGATCTAAAACCTATAACCTATGCAATATAAGCTTAAAGCAAGCAGAAGGAAATACAATAATAAAAATAAGAGCAAAAAATCAATAAAACTTAAAAATAAGAAAACAATAGAGAAAAATCCATGAAACCAAAAAACTGGTTATTTGAAAAGATCAATAAAAGGGATGACTCTTTAGCTTGGCTAAGTGAAAATAAAAGGGAAAAGAAACAAACAATGTGGGAGCCAGGTTTCTCACAGTTGGAGGGGAAATTTACAAATAAACAAGGGGAAGAGGCTAGAAGAATCCAGGTGGTAATGGATTAGAGTTGAGGATATCAGTATTAACTCACAATTAGCTTAACATACATACAGATGGTTACATATGGAAATATTTATAGCTATGTTTATACGGATGAGTTAGCATACACATATATATTTCCTCTATCTGTCAGATGAGAGGGTCTAGAAACAAAACACCCAATAGTAATAAACTTGCATATGCATAGTACCCAGAACTTGGTTTCTAATATTCTTCTGTGAAAGGAACCAATGCAGCTTGAGAGATGGCTGGACTATAAATGATAAACTTGTAACATCTTAAAGTAAGGGAGTGCTAAACACACACACACACACACACACACAATGCTGTAATATGTCAAAGAGATACAAAAGCCAGCTGGAAAAGCTCTTATTCATCAATAAGAGCACACAATAAATAAAACTGTATTGAATAATAATCCCAAATTTAAAATAAATGTCCATGAATCCATACTGATACAGAAGAGTGATTACTTAAATAAATAATTCTGGGAGAATAGACAAATCTCCCATGCAGAACTCCAAATAATTTATTTGGCTACTGCACCATCTAACTTTTACTCCTTGGATATGGGATTAACATAGTGACTTTCTTCCAAATAATAAAGTATAGTAAGGTGAGAGGGAGTAACTTTACAGAAAAGAAACCTGAAAAACAATACATGAACCAGGTGATCAAGTCATGTCATCAAAAGGACATAAGCAGTCATGTCCTGTCGATATTCAGAGAAGGCAATGGCACCCCACTCCAGGACTCTTGCCTGGCAAATCCCATGGATGGAGGAGCCTGGTAGGCTGTAGTCCATGGCGTCGCTAAGAGTCGGACACGATTGAGCGACTTCACTTTCACGCATTGGAGAAGGAAATGGCGACCCACTCCAGTGTTCCTGCCTGGAGAACCCCAGGGACGGCGAAGCCTGGTGGGCTGCTGTCTGTGGGGTCGCACAGAGTCGGACACGACTGAAGTGACATAGCAGTAGCATGTTAATATTAACTGTTTGTGCCCTTGATGCAATGTGATGAGAATGCTACTTTAACTCTGTGAGCTTCCTCCCTCACACCCATAACTCCAGCCTGATTATAAGAAAAACACGAGACAAATTTCAACAGAGTTGACATTCTACAAAATATTTGATAAATATTCTTCAAAAATGTCAACATCATCAAAAACAAGAAAGTCAGAAATCCTAACAGTGAAGAGGAGACACAGAAGATATGAAAACTAAATGTAATGTGGTATCTTGGATGGGATAATGGCACAGAGAATATTAGGTAAAATAAGGAAACAAAGATAGGGACTGTAATTAATAATGATGAATCTATATTGATTTATTAATTGTAATAAATTACCTTATTAATGTAAGATGTTAATGATAGAGCAAAGAGGATATGGTGAATTCTTTAGTAATAGTAATCTTTGCATTTTTCTGTATATCTTAAATTATTTAAAAATTTATAAAAATTATTTATTTGCAGTTGGACAAGATGGTACTCAGTATATTTATTTTAACCCTCATGTTCAGTGATTTTGAAATAAGTGACAAATAGCAGAAGGATGCATATATATCTATTAAAATTATACATATGTTGAGAGAGACAAACTAGAAATACGTACATATTGCATGGTTGTGTGGATATATCTATGTAGATCTAACAGCGACTGATCTGATCTGATCTGCTCTGATAAGACAATGCTAAGAGTAGTTATCTCTGCTAGCGGGAAGCTGCTGTATAACACAGGATGCCCAACTTGGTACTCTGTGACAACACAGAGAGGTGGCATGGCAGGGAAAGGTAGGCTCAAGAGGGAGGGGATGCTGCTGCTGCTAAGTCGCTTCAGTCGTGTCCGACTCTGTGCAACTTCATAGACAGCAGCCCACCAGGCTCCCCCATCCCTGGGATTCTCCAGGCAAGAACACTGGAGTGGGTTGCCATTTCCTCCTCCAATGCAGGAAAGTGAAAGTGAAAGTGAAGTCGCTCAGTCGTGTCCGACTCTTAGCGACCCCATGGACTGCAGCCCACCAGGCTACTCCATCCATGGGATTTTCCAGGCAAGAGTACTGGAGTGGGGTGCCATTGCCTTCTCCGAGGGAGGGGATACATATATATATAATTATGACTGATTCATGTTGAGGTACAGCAGAGACCTCTATAGCATTTTAAAGCAATTATTCTCCAATTAAAAACAAAAAGTAGTTCTCTCTGGATGATATGATTATGGACAATTTTTACTTTCTTCATTTTATTGATAGTATTTTAAAAAAAACCGACCAAGGACCAATTGCTTTTGTAAAATAAAAACAAGCCAATAAAAGCCTTTATTTTAAAAATCAATGAATATCCATGATGAGTGATGCCTATCTGGTCTATGTGCCCTTCCTTCGATCTAACCAATTCTTGATGCTTATTTCTATCATTCTATTTACAAAATATTATGTATTTATTTGTCTGTCTTCCTTCCTAGATTATACAATTCTTAAGGACAAACAAAATTTGTCACTTCTGTATTGCTACTGTCCAGTACAAAGCCTGGAATGTTGTTCATTTAGGGGCATAGGCAGAGGACAATGCAATGGGAAATCTTGGGCAAGTAACTGAAGTAACTGATTCAGTTTTCTCATATGTACAATGAGGAATCTGGGCTACTTCCATCTCTGGGGTTCCTTCCAGATCTAAGATTCAACATTCTCTACCCATCTCAATGAATTAGGCATAATTTCACAAAATAAGAACTCCAGGGAAATTATGTTACTTGCCCAACTTCTTCTTTTGCATCTTCTGGAAGATGATAGAAGATTGAGATTCAGGAAATGTCTGCTCAGTGGGAATTGGTTCAGAAAGCCTTTTCACTGTAGGTTTTAAATAATTTATTATTTGTAGTTAAATTTGTCCTTGAACATTTACAAAGGTTTGAACAAATTAGAGTGGTTAAACTATGGAAGGATTTAATATGAGGATAATTATTTCATTAAGGCCCTACTGAAATTATTCTTGAAAAACTTTCTGCAATATGCAGAAAATACTCTATGTGATAAAGCAAGGATATTGCTATATGTGTGTCATTCTGATTACATTGTTGTTTCCTTGGACCTGAGATTAAGGAAGAATGATGAAAAAGGACAAGTCACTTGCACATTTTGAAGTCAAACCCTGAGACCCTTCCAACATCAGTAGTTCTGCCATCTCTTAAATCAGCATCATTCTCCAGTTTTCCTACTCCTATTTCCCACTGACACAGATCCCTTGAAACATCAAGTTCATCTACAAGAGCCTATTATCATTTGTTTGAGTTTTCTATCGAGCTGCAACAAAGTACTACAAGTTTAGTAGCTTAAGACAGCGCAAATTATAATGTCTTAAAATTCTACAGGTCAGAAATCCAAAATGGGCCTCGCTGGGCTAAATTAAAGGGTTAGCAAGTTTGTGTTCCTTTCTGAGGGCTCATGAGAAGAATCCATTTCCTGCCTTTTCCAGTTTGTAGAGGTTACCCACATTCTTCCAGTCCCGGCTCCTTTCTCCAGCTTCAGCACAGCATCTTCCAATCTCTCCCTGATACTGACATTCTATTCATGTCATCACCTCTCCTATCCTGACTCTGACACTCTGCCCTCTCTCGGATAAGGGAGTTTACAGTCCGGTTGGGCCCACCCAGATAATCTCCCCACCTCTAGATCCTTAATTTATTCATATCTACAAAGTCTCTTTTGATCCGTAAGGTAATACATTGACAACTTTGGGATGAGGACTGTGTTTCTGTCTACCATGTATATGCTTTTCTCTCATTATCCAACAGAGTGGACACCTCTATCCAACAATCGGAAAGGAGGGCAAACAGAAGGCACACATACATGTGTATGTGTGTGTGTGAGTGTGTGTGTGTGTGTGGGGGGTATATATATGTAAAGTAATTGTATTTATATGCTGATATATAAATATATATATACATGTAAATATGTTCTATTGTCTTATTAAAATAATTTCATTAGTATTTAGTATGTCTCATTAATTAGCAACTTAAAGTTGAGGTACTAAAATATCATTCTGATTATAGCATTCTGAATATTCTTCTGAATGACATCCTTACACAAAAATATCACCATCTGGAAATCAGAAATGGAGCATCGTACTTATAAGCAGTTTTTACCTCCTGGAGTTTCTCTCTCTTTCTCTCTCTCACTCTTTCTCCCCAACAACCCACCCCTCTACCCTCCGCCCCCAAACACACACACACACACACCTCTCTCCTTTCCTGGAATTAGCTACTGCTCATGACCACATTTTTTTTTGTCATTCTCAGCTGCAACTCCAGATTCTCATTTTGATTTGCTTCCATCCATGGCTTGGTAAAGAATCCGCCTGCAATTCAGGAGACCCCGGTTTGATTCCTGGGTCAGGATGATCCACTGGAGAAGGGATAGGCTACCCACTCCAGTATTCTTGGGCTTACCTGGTGGCTCAGCTGGTAAAGAATCTGCCTGCAATGTGGGAGTCCTGGGTTCGATCCCTGGGTTGGGAAGATTCCCTAGGGAAGGGAAAGGCTACCCACTCCAGTATTCTGGCCTGGAGAATTCCATGGACTATACATACATACAAGGAGTCAGACACGACTGAGCAACTTTCACCTTTCACTTTTTTCATGGAGAATTAATTCTCCTTTTTCTGTCTGTTCCTCGGTGAACTTTTCAATCTCCTCATCACCAATGACATTTAACGTCATTTTGTTTCTAACAGCTGCAGTCCCCTCAATTTCACCTTCATTCAACTCAAGCCTGTTAGCTTAGTTTCAGTGAAAAGATTATTACAGATAGGAAGAGAGAGAAAGCAAGCTGATTTCCTGTGTCTCTTCTCTCAGAGATCAGGGAGAGCATTCAGGTTGCTATGGCACAAAGGAAAGATTCTGACAAACAGTCTTACCTCCTTCAGCTGGAGTAGAGCTGAGGGAACAAGAAAAGTTTATTCCCTAAAGAAACCAATTGTCACAGTCCTGTCCACCAGCACCATCCACTAGTAACAAAAGCTCAACTGCCGAACTATCTGAAAGTTGTATAGGTGGACAGTTCCTGCAGGAAAGTCAGTAGCATTTGCTTAATCTTGCATAACATTTTCATAATCCATGCCCATTTGTCCTAAGGCGGGGGGGGCGGGGGGGACTTGTTTTCCTGATCTTTTATATCAGGAAGAATTTGAAACAGGGAACTTAGACAGTGAAACTCCTTCAGACAAATGAACCAGACTAGAGGAGACTTCCTGCATTCCTTGGCCCCACAAGATTTTTGGAGATCTACTTTGTGCCAGACCATGGGCTGGGAAAAGGAAATGTGAAGATAAATCACTCTTCCCTCTCCAATGGAGCTTGCTGCCTTTGGAGGGCCACAGTCAGTGGTTCCCATGGAGGAATACTGAGGGCAGAGAGGTAGAGGGGATGTACCATCTAATGGGAACTTGAGAAGGCTTCCCTTCACCAGGGACATAATGCCTGCCATGAGTTTTGAAGCATGATTAAGAGCTTTCCTGATGAATAAAGATTGAGCTAGGCTTAGAGAATGCATAAACAAAGGCACACAATTATTGAACTGGGTGATACATTTGGGGAACTGCAAGTTGTCTGTATGGCTGAAAGGCAGAGTGTGGGATAGCAAAGGGGCAAGATAAGGCTGAAGAAAAAGGAATTCTCACCTGGTGGGCTGACTTATGACTTAGAAAACAATAATTGTGAATCTGGCTACTTATAACGATTCTACACTTTAGTGTCTGAACTCAGCTTATCATTTGTAATTGTGAGAGGGAAACATTGAAGGGAAGAGTTCAACATATATTTAGTTACTCTGTATTCTCACAAAATGAGTGGTTTGGTTGGTTAAATGACTTAGCTTGAATTAGAACACTGAAATACCAACTTCCAAATAATTAGAATTATTAAAATTTGTTAAATATTAAAGCTGTCATTAGCACATGGGAATTTTCCTCTGACGCTTTGGAAGGATCTTCAAGGCTTTAGAAAGGATTGGGACTATGATCAGCATGAGTACAACTCTGTGTAAGGTCCAAGTTGATTGCCCACAAGATCTGCTGGGGAAGAGGTGTTCAGTTTTCCTAGCCTAAAAATCACTTGCACTTACGTATTTTTATACTTTTGTGTCCTGAGAAACCTCCTGACAGATTGAATTTGGATCAGCATAATAAATGAAGCATTGCACTAATAATGTTAATACAAACAATCAGGATAAACCACATTTCCCCACCTGATCTAACAAACATATGGTCTTGCGGTTGAAACTTGGCAAGTTAATTGTCATAAGAACCCTGAAAGGAAGGTGGAATGAATTGGTAATTTTATCCCTAGGTCAGACCTCAGTCCTTGACATTTCCCTGTTCCCACAGACTGGCAAATCCGTAAACTAGCAAGCACATTCTATTGACAACATTTCTTCCTTGGTGAATTCACATTAGTGATTATAATATGCTCCATTAGTATTAGCCTTACAGATTCATTAAGTGCTTTCACATACATTAATTTTACTTTGTTTCTGTAGACTTGCCCTTACCCAGGGCAGGAAACTTGGTGTTTTTTATTGTTTGTTTGTTTGTTTTCTCCTTCTACGTTTAGTCCCTTGGACTGCAAGGATATCCAACCAGTCCATCCTAAAGGAAATCAGTCCTTAATATTCATTGGAAGGACTGATGCTGAAGCTGAAATGCCAATACTTTGGCCACCTGATGCAAAGAACTGACTCATTGAAAAAGACCCCGATGCTGGGAAAGATTGAAGGCGGGAAGAGAAGGGGACGACAGAGGATGAGATGGTTGGATGGTATCACCGACTCAATGGACACGAGTTTGAGTAAACTCTGGGAGTTGGTGTTGGACAGGGAGGCCTTGCGTGCTGCAGTCCATGGGGTTGCAAAGAGTCGGATACGACTGAGCAACTGAACTGAACTGACTGACTGACGTTTAATATATAAGAAGCTAACACTCAGAAAGGTGACTTGCTTTGTCCAACGTCACATGACCCGAACCACAATGCTGGCTTCTATCTCCAAGTCTGAGTACCCTTTTGCAGTATCACTGCTTGAGGACATTTCCTTTGAAGGGAGCTGTCCACAGTTAGTAATGTGTACTTGGATGGTCTCCAGGAACTCCTGAAAATTTTCCAGAGTTCTCAAGTGATTTTGGATGGCACAATGTCCATGTTCCCTTAGCCACCTCCAATGTCCTGACTGGTACATCACTTCATAAAACTGGCTGTTTCCTTCCACCTTGGCTTTGACCTCTCTTGTACTCACCTGGCTTTCCTAGGTTCTGTCTCCTGCCTCTACTTGGACTCCCTCTCCCTCTAGCATCTTAGAGTTTCATATCTCTTTTGAATGCCTTTAATGCATCTTGTGTACATGATTATAATATCACTTGTCTATGTGACTTTCTTATCCAGTAGACTTGAAAATGCTGTACAATTGAGCCAATAACTTAACTTTGTTCATAGCCTTGCACTTGTTAACCCCAGAAAATGCTGCTGCTGCTAAGTCACTTCAGTTGTGTCCGACTCCGTGTGATCCCACAGATGGCAGCCTGCCAGGCTCCCCTGTCCCTGGGATTCTCCAGGCAAGAACACAGGAGTGGGTTGCCATTTCCTTCTCCAATGCATAAAAGTGAAAAGTGAAAGTGAAGTCGCTCAGTCGTGTCCGACCCTCAGCGACCCCATGGACTGCAGCCTTCCAGGCTCCTCCATCCATGGGATTTTTCCAGGCAAGAGTTCTGGAGTGGGGTGCCACTGCCTTCTCCAACCCCAGAAAATAATCCTCTGTATTTCTGATCTCAATAAATGATATAACCATTTACTCAGAGTCCAAGTCAGAAACATGGGAGTTATTTAAGGTGTATAGGCATATATCTGGAGAAGGCAATGGCACCCAACTCCAGTACTCTTGCCTGGAAAATCCCATGGACAGAGGAGCCTGGTAGGCTGCAGTCCATGGGGTCGTGAAGAGTCGGACATGACTGAGCGACTTCCCTCTCGATTTTCACTTTCATGCATTGGAGAAGGAAATGGCAACCCACTCCAGTGTTCTTGCCTGGAGAATCCCAGGGACGGGGCAGCCTAGCAGGCTGCCGTCTATGGGGTCGCACAGAGTCGGACACGACTGAAGCAACTTAGCAGCAGCAGCAGCAGGCATATATCATCTTCATTCTCAGCACAATCAAGCCTTTTCAATTCTTCCTAATTTGCTCTCAGATTTTTCCTTTCTTCTCTGTCTCCACCAACACTACCTGTTTATGCTTGAACATTTCTTTTCTGAATTTTCTCAGCCACCTTGTTTGAAGTGCTCAAAAGATTTTTCCGTACATCATGCCTGTGCAGATCCTGCTTCCTCTTTTGTCATAAATTTCCCCTACTTCTTTGCCTATATAGTTCTTATTCATCATACAAGACTCAACTCAATTTATTTTGCTTATTCATTCTACCATTGATAAAACCTCAACTGAGCTCTAGTGCTACCCAATCACCTACATTTAAATAATGTGCATTCTTGTTCATGTCTTTCACGACTGCTGCTGCTGCTGCTGCTAAGTCGCTTCAGTCGTGTCTGACTCTGTGCGACCCCATAGACGGCAGCCCACCAGGCTCCTCTGTCCCTGGGATTCTCCAGGCAAGAATACTGGAGTGGGTTGCCATTTTCTTCTCCACTTTCATGACTAGTATTGCATAATGCTGTATATGAGTTTATCAGGACTACATACCTAGTAGTGAGATTTTAAGATCAGGTCATCTAGTCAAAGTCACCAAGGTTGGTCCAGAGTCAGGATTGGTGAGAATGACGATTCAGACATGGCTAAGCTTATATTTTACTTTGCTTTTGTGTAAATGATATATTTAAGATCAAGAATTTATGGTGTTTTCAATGACCATAGCTCCCAGGGGTCTCTTTTTAATTCAAGGGGACACCTCCAGAGTTTAGAGATCTTAGTTAGCTTCAAAAAGTGAAGGTCACGCCAGAGCAAAATCTTGGGCTACCTTCTTCAATGTTTTGGGTGGGAATGTAGGGTTGGTGGGAAACAGTAACATCAATGGCCCACCTTAGAGTGACAAAGGGAATTTTATGCCACAGCAGAACTGAATAATCTAGTTGCTCTTCTGTTTGCTTTTTCCTTATGGCATTGCAGTACGTATTCATTTCCACAGATCAGTCAGGCCTTTGCCTACCATAGTGAGTTTATGCATTCCTAATATTACCTAGTTCTGACACATTGCTCTCGAGAAGGGTGCATTATTGTCTGCATTTCCACCGGTGGTTCAGGAGAGATCTCATTACCCAAGCGCTTGCTAACTCTGGATGTTACCTGATTTTCACCAAGATGAGTATAAAGCAGCGTGTCTGAATTTTTAAATTTTTGCTTCTCTTACCACACTTTCACTAATAGCATTGTATAGTCATAACCTTTGCCTATTTTCTATCGTGTTCACTTTTTTTTTCTGGTTGATTCATTAGAGTCCCTTGTATTTTCTAGATTAATCCCTTGTTGGTTTTTGAAGTTGCAATATGTTCCCCCTAATCTGCCACCCATATGTTAACATAATCTATAGAGCAGTTCACTAAACAGAGGTCTTTAATTTTGATGTTGTCAAATCCAACATCTGCCTTATGGTTTGTGATTTGGGGTCCTTATTTAAGAAGTACTTCCAACCTAATGATTTTTAAAATTAGCATGTTTTCTCCCATTCATTCTATAGCTTTACCTTTTATATATAGGTCATTTATATCTTTGGAGTTCACTTTAGCTATGATATAAAGTGTGGACCTAAACTTATTTTATGTGTATTATGAGCCAGTTTTTGGAATACTATCCACTAAACAATCCTCAGTCAACACACTGCTCCTTACCCCTGTTTGTGGTGCCATTTATTTAGTATATCAAATCCTTCTCTGTCTCTGTCTTTATCTCTGTATGTGTGTATGTCTATATCTGTCTCTGTATCAGGTATATGTCTTTGCATATATCTATCTGTTGAGAGATATCTACAGACACAGTCACATATACACACCCTGTGGGCTCTAGTTCTCTGAAAAACTCTGACTAATACAAGTATAGAAGAATGATAAGTTTGTGTTTGACAATTTTGCTGAACTCTCTTATTTGTTACCGTATTTTGAAAATTCTGTTAAGCCTTCTATGCAGATGATCATATAATTCACAGCAATACCTATGTTGCCCCCTTAATTTCTATCTTCATACCTTTTCTTTCTTCTCCATCTTGTACTTTTTTTTATTATTATATTGGATAGAATATCTAACGGTATTTTAAACAATACAGAAGTAGTGATAGAGGGCATACCCTTGTCTTATTCCCTTCATTAGAAGGATCAAATTTATATGTTTCTGATTCAAGTGATGTTTTCTGGATATCTTTAATATGCACACTTTATCAAGGTAAGGAGACTATCTTCTAGTCTTAGTTTTCTACTCATTTTTAAGTGTTCCTTTTATGTACCACTTTCCTGAGATAAATCCTCATTGAAGTAATGTGTCATCTTTTAAAGACACTAAGTATTCCATTGTTGTTTTTAGTCACTAAGTTTTTTCAGACATTTTTGCAATCCCATGGATCATAGCCCACCAAGATCCTTTGTCCATATAATTTTCCAGGCAAGAATACTACAGTGGGTTGCCATTTCCTTCTTCCGGGGATCCTCCCCACCCAGGGGTCAAACCCACGCCTCCTCCATTGGCAGGAGAATTCTTTACCACTAAGTCACCTGAGAAGCATCAGCTAATATCTAATTTGACTTCTTTAATCTATGTTTTTAAGTGAAATGTCTGTACAATTTCCATTTCTTATTCTATCTAGATTTAAAATTACAAATATACTAGTCTCAAGAAAATTAAAAAAAATTTTTTTTTTAAAATGAATAGAACTCTCATTTAGAGCCATCTGGGCCTGGGGCTTTCTGTTGGTGAAAGTAGGCAGAAGACCTTAGATTGTTATTTTGATGATATGATTTATTCGTGTTTTCTATTTCTTCTTGTGCCAATTTTGATATTTAGTATATTTATAGAAATTCATACATTTGGCTCAAGTTTTTCAAATTGTTGCCTATAGTTGTTCATGATATTATTTTAAACTTTACAAGCTTTCTATTTTGTCCATAGTTATATCTTAACTTTCCAAAATATTTTATAGATAAACATTTTAAATTTTCTTGATTAGTCATGGCTTAAGTTTATAAATCTTTGCAAAGATACAAGTTTTGATTTTATTATCTTCTGTATTGCTCTTTTATTCTCTATTCCATTTATTTCTGCTCAAATCTTTATTATTTCCTCCTTCCTCATTTTTAAGTGCTAACTTCTTTATTTTATATCCACCTTCTATATTAGAAATTTTGTTTTATCTTATTTATTGATTATATATTTAAAATCATAAGATTTCTTTTAAGTCATTGCAGATTTCTTTTTAGCTTGTGTGATGTTGGTTGATGGTTTGAAATTGATTCATGGCTAGTACTTCAATTTTTATGATTTCTCTTTATACTATTACAAATAATGTAAATTTCTCTTTTATGGTTTCTCTGTATAGCTATTAGTTCTGATATTCCTTATATTTCCGAGACTATCTTTTTTAATATTCAAATTTAAGTGAAAATTTAGCTGGATTTAAAATTCTAGATTCAATATTTTTTCCCTTCAATCTTCTGAAATTGCATCCCATTATATACTTGCATCCAGGATTGCTATTGAGAAATCTGTTGTCTCTCTGATTATCATTCTTCTGTAGGTGATCTTTTTCTGCTCAGAGGCTTTCAGGACTTTCTTTTTTTCTTTCAGGTTCTTAGATATCACTATAATGCAACTGCAATATATTTAACATTTGTACTTTCAAAAGTTCTTTATGAATTCTTGTTCCAGGTTGTAGCTATTACACAAAAAGGCTGAAAGTAAATATCGTCTCTTGAGAATACTTATTGAGTAGTTATTATCCATTTATTTGTTGCATTGACACTTATTATATGTCAGGTATTATTCTCCATGCTGGTAATACAGCTCAGATAAAACATGTCTCATTGAATTTATATTACAGTGGAGGGAGATAGACAAGCAAATGATCAAACAAATGTCAGATGATAATAAGTTTAAAAGAGAAATATAAGCAAGGAAAGGGACAGGAAATTTGTGTGGGAGTCATATTTTTAAACTTTTAATTTTGATATAATTCCATTCTTAGAGAAAACTTACAAAAATAGTACAAATGATGTATACATGTCACTCACTCTTCAATTCCTTATTCTTAACATTTTACCATACTTGCTGTGTTCTCCTTCTGTCTCTCTCCCTGTGTGTGTGTGTGTGTGTGTGTGTGTGTGTGTGTATGCTGTGCTGTGGTTCGTCACTCAGTTGTGTCCAACTCTTGGCAACCTCATGGACTGTAGCTCGCCAGGCTCCTCTGTCCATGGAGATTCTCCAGGCAAGAATACTGGAGTGGGTAGCTTATCCCTTCTCTAGGGGATCTTCCCAACCCAGGAATCAAACCGGGGTCTCTTGCACTGCAGGTGGATTCTTTACCAGCTGAGCTACTTGGGAAGCCCCTGTATGTATGTGTGTGTGTGTGTGTGTGTGTATTTCTATCTATCTACAGGTATAGATAATCTTTATGCAGATACAGATATATAGGTCTGAATCATCTAAGAGTAAATTATAGAAATGATACCTCTTTATCCCTGAAGATTTCAGTGCTTAATGTCTAAAAGCAAGAGCAGTCTACTAAATACTACTATGTGTGTGTGTGTGCTCAGTCACTCAGTCAACTCCTTGCAAACCCATGGATTATAGCTTGCTAGGCTCCTCTGTCCATGGGGTTTTCCAGACAAGAATACTGGAGCAGGTTTCCATTTCCTACTCCAGAGCATCTTCCCTACCCAGGGATTGAACCTGCATCTCTCACATCTCCTGCATTGGCAGGTGGGCTCTTTACCACTGTGCCACTAGTGTCTAGGAAGCTCCTAGATACTAATATGCCAGTGTTCAAAATCAGGAAATTAACACTGATAAAATATTACTATTGAATTTATAGACCTTATTCAGAACTCACCCATTTTGTTCCCCATAGTGTCTTCTATAACAAAATACAGAGCTAACAAAAGATGGATCATGAGCTGCATTCAGTTATGTTGTTTTTTTATTATCTTTTATTCTGGAACACTCCTAAATATTTTGAATATAATGTCAGAAACATTTTGAAGCATTATCTTGCAGAATATTCCTCAATCTGGGTTTGTCTAATGTTTCCCCATGATTAGATTCAGGCTATGCATTTTGCAAAAATAACACTAAAGTGATTCTATGTTCTACTCAGTGCATTAAATCAAGTCATATGAAGTCAATTAGTCCCACTACTGGTAGTGTTAACTTTAATAATTTGATGAAGGTGGTGCCTTGCCATATATGAAGTCATTTAAAGATTTTCTCTGGCTGATTAATATTCCTTTATCCAGTATAGGCTCTTTAAGTTGTTCTCTCCCTTTCAATGTGGTTTGCTCTTTAGCTATCTTTCTGTTTTTTCCTTCTGAGTCCACATTCCCTTGGAAGTAGTGGGCATCTCAGTTGGTGATATGAACCTGTAGGAAAGAGCTGAAATCTATATCCTTCCTTATGTCCTTAGGAGTTTAAATAGTAGGAGAGAATAAGGGAATCCCCATCAGACAGAAGAGCTCTGAAGCTACATTCATACCTACTTGATATTAATATTATACCTACTTGACTCTAGAATGGCTTTGAGATACAAAATAGTTAATAAATATTCATTTGCTTTAAAATAGTCCAAATGTGTTGTATTGATAGCTTAGCACTTGTCTGTGGAGTTTACTGTGGAAAAAAGACTATGGTGTGCTACAGACCAGCTTATAAGGCGTATAGATATAAGTAAGTAAGTCATTCGAACAGAGAAGCCACTTCACTCTCCAGCCATATCAGACTCCTGTAGTTCCCAGCATGTGTTAATCTCTCAATTGTATCCAACTCTTTGCCACTGCATGGACTGTAACTGGCCAGGCTCCTCTGTCCATGGGATTCACCATGCAAGAATACTAGAGTGGGTAGCCATTCCCTTCTCCAGGGGATCTTCCTGATTCAGGGATTGAACCCAGGTCTCCTGCATTGCAGGCAGATTCTTTGCCATCTGACCAGCTTAGGGTATCTCTAAATTCTGAACATGATCTGACTGCATGTAAGTGGATCTGGTCCTTTATTTTTCAATTACTGATGAATCCCTGGTCACTGGACTCAAGTCAATTTGCTAATTTTTTCTTCAGGGCTGAAAACAAGTGCTGTAACTATTACAACCTCTACCCCTTACTCTCACCAAAGGGATTTTCATTTACCCTGAGTTTAGAGGTGAGTTAATCACACCAGTTACTTACAGTCTGATTTCCCACTTCTGCAGCCAAGTATTTTAGGCCACTGGCCAAACGTTGTGGTGAGAGAATGGTACAGGTGGAATTCAGCTATGAAGCTGTTATTCTATCACAGTGAGATACGGAGAAGCTCTGCCTGTGATAGAATGTCTTGTGCTTCTACCAGAGAAAGGGAAAATGTTAACCCAATTAAATAAAGAGGCTGTTCTAAGGCTTTCATTATCATAGAATTTTACTTGTGAAAGGTTTTCCCATATGCAACAGGTTTTCTTTCTCTTCTTTCCTGCTCCTACCAAACTGGAATGAATTCACAACCTTTGCACAGAACAGTGGTGCTGAGGAAAATATTTCTTTACAACTTAAGAAATGCAAACTACTCTGCAAATATCCTCCTGGGTCTGTTGACAGAGCAGGAGTGGCAGTAAACCTCCTTGCTAAAAGGTATAGAGGGATTTCTGGATTTTCTTCTCCCTTCTGGTTGTTTTAGGAACACAGGTGTTGGCAACCTGACCCTTTTCATGGAAATAGAGCTGGAGGCACAGAGTTGGAGGCACTATGAATGTGTGCGGTATTAGGAAGTGAAGGTTTCTCACCTTCAGTCCCAGGAGCTATGACCTCATAGTACTCTCCCTCTCCACCCTCCATATTTTTCCTATGACTGTGGCCGTGGGAACATCAACTCTCCCTACCACAATACATCACCTAGTTTTATATCAGTGTTTCCCATGACCAAACAAGTTGTGCATGGTGAAGGTGGAGTGCAAACCTGGATCTTTATCACTCCAGAGCTGAAAGACTTTCCTTGATATGCTAAGTGTTTAAAATGTGTTGCTTCACACAGGTCCACCCACAGCTTATCTTCCTTTAACTATCTGAAGCCCAGATCAAAGGAGCCATATCTCTTCAATCAATAATCAAAACAAAATTATACCTCTATGCATAATGATACAGCATATTTAAAACAAAGAAAGTTCTAGAAAAATCTAGTAAGCATTGTCATGATACACCTTGTTCTTGGGATCCAACATTTTCAGTAAACCTTTACTAGATGTTTGCTATCTTCCTTAGTCTCTGTTAAAAGATAAGTTCAAAATATGAGCAATTAGAGCCAGTCATGGGCAAAAATTGTGTTTTCCACTTCCTGTTTTAGGAGGCCCAGCACCTACCTAACCAAGTCCCAGCATAGGGGACCAGAAATAAGACCCACACTATAATTCAAACCCAATTTAAGATATTCTTTTTTACTATATGAATCACTGAGCACTATGGTTCAACAAAGCCAAATCTCTAAAACTTTCTAGAGTAGGGATGTAGCATCGTGCTCAAGAGCAGCTTAAGAGTCAAATATATCTTTCTTAGATGGTAACAATGACCCTATATGCAAGACAGCAAACGAGACACAGATGTATAGAACAGTCTTTTGGACTCTGTGGGAGAAGGCGAGGGTGGGATGATCTAAGAAAATAGCATTGAAACATGTATATTATCATATGTGAAGCAGACCGCCAGTCCAGGTTCAATGCATGAGACAGGGTGCTCAGGTCTGGTGCACTGGGATGACCCAGAGGGATGGGATGGGGAGGGAGGTGGGAGGGGGCTTCAGGATGGGGAACAACACATGTACACCCATGGCTGATTCATGTCAATGTATGGCAAAATAAAGTAATTAGCCTACAATTGAATAAAATTTTTTTTAAAAGCTATAGCAAAAAAAAAAAGTCAAATACATCTTTCTGTTTTGAAAAACTCTGTGGAATTTTTCCCTTTAGGCTTCTGAGCTATGGAGCAACACACTAAGACCACAGGACAAAGCTGATGAACATCTGAGCTATGAAAGAAAGCAAAATCAACCCCACCCACTGGGTCTGAGCACAGCCAAAGGGTCCTCAGTGGTACCGTCAGTGACCCGCATAGCAGGCATCTCCACTGTGCAGGGCTTGGAGAAGAGCCAGGAATCAAGGCCTGAACTTCTGGGAAGATTCTACAGTCATCATGGGACTGGTTTTTCAACTTAAGCAAAAAATAAGTAATTCAGATAAGCTTGCTAAAGGCAGGCCAAGGAAGGGGAACAAAAGAGCTTGATGGTATGTATTTCTCTTATTATTGAAGGCTTGCCCTCAAAGGGCAGGAAAGAAATGTTCATAAGAGGTGGGGGCAGGTGACTGAGCACATACCCAACTTAGTGAATATTTTCTGCTTATCTCAGCCTTTATAGGACAACTTAGGCTTGTTTGGAGTCAAATTTCCCCTCTGCTTTGTAAAATAGTTTACATTTCCTACAAAAGCAATTTGATCTGAAGGGTGAGGTACCATTTGGTAATAAAAGCGATTAATAAAAAAGTCCAATCTGCTTTAAATAACTGATCTTTCCTTAAGCTGGTAATGTGACATCTTATTTAACATCTATCCAAATCTGAGACTGAAACAAGCAACAACATACATCTTCCAAAGATTTCCAACATTTAGCACTTTCAGTTCAGTTCAGTTCAGTTACTTAGCCATGTCCGACTCTTTGTGATCCCATGGACTGCAGCACAACAGGCTTCCCTGTCCATCACCAACTCCGGGAGCTTGCTCAAACTCATATCCATTGAGTTGGTGATGCCATCCATCCATCTCATCCTCTGTCGGCCCCTTCTCCTGCCTTCAGTCTTTCCCACCATCAGGGTCTTTTCCAGTGAGTCAGTTCTTCCCATCAGGTGGCCAAATTATTGGAGTTTCAGCTTCAACATCAGTCCTTCCAATAAATATTAAGGACTTATTTCCTTTAGGATTGACTGGTTTGATCTTGCAGTCCAAGGGACTCTGAAGAGTCTCCTCCAAAACCACAGTTCAAAAGCATCAATTCTTCAGTGCTCAGCTTTCTTTATAGTCCAGATCTTACATCCATACATGACTATTGGAAAAACCATAGCTATGACTAGACAGATCTCTGTTGGCAAAGTAATGCGTCTGCTTTTTAATATGCTGTCTCGGTTGGTCATAGCTTTTCTTCCAAGGAGCAAGCATCTTTTAATTACATGGCTGCAGTCACCATCTGCAGTGATTTTGGAGCCCCCTAAAATAAAGTTTCTCACAGTTTCCCCATTGATTTGCCATGAAGTAATGGGACTATCTGCCATGACCTTAGTTTTCTGAATGTTAAGTTTTAAGCCATCTTTGTCACTCTCCTCTTTCACTTTCATCAAGAGGCTCTTTAGTTCTTCGCTTTCTGCCGTAAGTGTGGTGTCATCTGCATATCCAACGTTATTGATATTTCTCCCAGCAATTTTGATTCCAGCTTGTGCTTTATCCAGCCCGGCATTTCACATGATGTACTCTGCATATAAGTTAAATAAGCAGGGTGACAAGATACAGCCTTGACATACTCATTCCCAATTTGGAACCAGTCTTGACCTGCATACAGATTTCTCAGGAAGCTTGTAAGGCGGTCTGGTATTCCCATCTCTTGAAGAATTTTCCACAGTTTGTTGTGATCCACACAATCAAAGGCTTTGGTATAGTCAATTAAGCAGAAGTAGATGTTTTTCTGGAACTCTCTCACTTTTTCAATGATCCAGCGGATGTTGGCAATTTGATCTCTGGTTCCTCTGCCTTTTCTAAATCCAGCTTGAACATCTGGAAGTTCACAGTTCATGTACTGTTGAAGCCTGGCTTGGAGAGTTTTCAGCATTACTTTGCTCGTGTGTGAGATAGTGCAATTGTGAAGTAGTTTGAGCATTCTTTGGCATTGCCCTTCTTTGGGATTGGAATGAAAACTGACCTTATCCAGTTCTGTGGCCACTGCTGAGTTTTCCAAATTTAGCACTTTAGATGGAAGCCAAAATCCAAAAATTCAACCTGGTTTATTTGGAAATGTTGTTAATTTGCTGATGCTTTCATAAATCCATATTTTGTTATTAAATTCTAGTATTATTGCATTAGGCCAGAGATCAAGACTTTGAGGTCTGTACTATTGCTTGTTTGGAATTTTTGATACTGTTCATATGAATTAGCTCATATATATTGATTTGCATACATGTTTTATGGGCACTGAAATTTTAGATTCTCAGTTTTGTATGAATGTAAATGTGAGACTATATATATACATATAAAGTCATCTTATTAATGATATTATTCACATCATCTATAACCTTGCTTATTTTATGTATATATAAAATATTAAATTGTATATCTACAATAGATAATTTTTTTTATATGTCAGTTCTACTTTTTTCCAATGTAAACTTCAGTGGTACTTTAGTCTTTTAAGATCGATTGGAGCTTCTATAGTATCTCATTTAAATGTGTATATATACAATGTTATATAAAAGAAGAAGAGAAAGAAAGAGAGAGAAAAAATATAAAAAATTATAAAAAAAAATATAGGTACAAAATTTATAGCAATCCCAGTGCTGGGCATACACACTGAGGAAACCAGAATTGAAAGAGACATGTGTACCCCAATGTTCATCGCAGCACTGTTTATAATAGCCAGGACATGGAAGCAACCTAGATGTCCATCAGCAGATGAATGGATAAGAAAGCTGTGGTACATATACACAATGGAGTATTACTCAGTCATTAAAAAGAATACATTTGAATCAGTTCTAATGAGGTGGATGAAACTGGAGCCTATTATACAGAGTGAAAAGTAAGCCAGAAAGAAAAACACCAATACAGTATACTAACGCATATATATGGAATTTAGAAAGATGGTAACAATAACCCTGTATACGAGACAGCAAAAGAGACACTGATGTATAGAACAGTCTTTTGGACTCTGTGGGAGAGGGAGAGGGTGGGATGATTTGGGAGAATGGCATTGAAATATGTATAATATCATACATGAAATGAGTCACCAGTCCAGGTTTGATGCACGATACTGGATGCTTGGGGCTGGTGCACAGGGACGACCCAGAGGGATGGTATGGGGAGGGAGGAGGGAGGAGGGTTCAGGATGGGGAACACACGTATACCCGTGGCAGATTCATTTTGATATTTGGCAAAACCAATGCAATATTGTAAAGCTTAAAAATAAAATAAAATTTTAAAAAAGCCCTCAAAAAAAAAAAAAAATGCAGACTTGCAGAGGAACTAGGGTTCAAGAAACTGGAAAGAATGAATCTAGACTCCTGAGTTCGTGGATCATGGGACTAGAGGCACACTAGGGAGCCTGGACATAGCAGGAGCTCCCTTAAAACAGTCTGCATCTCAGCAGAGACCAATGGGAACTCAAGAAAAGACATGGGTTCAAACACCCATCTGCTGATGTCAGGGAGACTTGTGTGTTTCCCAAAGAATTACCTCTAAGGAGGAGGAGAAGCAAGGAGGTTAAAACTAACTCAGTATTTATTTTTTTAATGATATTATTTTTAAAAAGACATTATTTGTAAAATAAAAATGAATGACTGATAAAAAAAATAAATGTGTATAATATGTATAGTATTTATGCATTTGTTCTGACAAAGAACAGTGTAACTAAGCCAGGAAGTATTCAGTCACTCCTTTTATATTGTGACTTTTTTCTTGAGCTCTGAAGTTTGCTTTACTTCCTGGCTAATTGGGATGGATCTATAAATCATTTTGTCAGGTAAAGTAGGTATGTCATTGGTATATTGTATGAGTTTCCGTTTATCAGAAAATATGCTGCTATTTGCCTTCTCACAGTTGTCCGAGTCTGAAATTCTTGGGTCTAAACACTGTTCATTGAGAGAGAAAAAAACAAAGCTTTATTGTGTACTGACATTTTAGGTTATAAATGAGAAACTGAGCTAAACTAATGTTTGTTTCTTTGCAGAAAATCTGTTTTTCTTATTTGGATCATAATTGATTTTTATCTTTATCCTAGTCATTTGTTTTTATCCAAATGTCTAGATATATGTATTATTTCTTTGAAAATGTTCTATTATTATCATTTTATGTCTTTTCTACTTTTTCTAAGCTTTCATTCAGAAATAATACTTATTTGCAAATTGGCCATCCATATTTGTCCTTAGGGTTTATAATCATTTCTTTCAACATTATTCTCTTTTTTGCATATTGCCTCTGTATTCTTGAAAAAAATTACAAATGTGTCATTCACATCACTGATAATTTTTTCACATATCAGTTCTACTTTCTTTCAATGCAAACTTTAATGCTGCTATTATATTTTAAGATTCCTTGAAATCTTTATTATCTCACTTAAGTCCATTTTAATTCCACACACCTACCTTTTAATCTCAATCTGCTCTCTCTTTATGACTGTGTCTGTTCATGTTTCACAAGAAACCATGTCTTTTTGTTCTGTGCCAAACATATTTGGGATCATGAGTGGATGATTTGTAGAAATCCTTTTCTTGTTTTCTCCAGTGATGTTCCAAGTGCCCTGTTCGGAGGTTATTTTCTCTCATAGTCACCATTCTGTTTTACTATTATTGTCCATCCTTAAAGAAAGGTGAGATCTAGTAATTCTCATATTTATTTTCAGACAAGGTGAAGGGATAGCTCCTCCCTTTTTTTGTTCAGATTCCATTTGTTGACTTCACTTCTCAATCTAAAATGGGAGGGCATTCTAGATGGCACAGATGGTCATGGCCCACTAGAAGGGGAATTGTGGTTCTTCTTTCCCGACCTTGGTGATTCCAGCTACTTATATAAGCATTCTACTTGCCAGCTTTCCTAAGAGAAGCTGGTACATTCTGTCATATCCAAGACTATAGCATCATCTGTCCACACCAGGAAGTGAATTCACCTTTACCTTGCTTTCCTACTCCACCCAGCATGTGTGCATGCATGCTAAATTGCTTCACTCTTGTCCTGCTCTTTGCATCCCCATGGACTGTAGCCTGCCAGGCTCTGTCCATGGGATTTTGCAGGCAAGAATATTGGAGTGGGTTGCCATGCCTTCCTCCAGGGGATCTTCTCAACTCAGGGATCAAACCCGTATCTCTTATGTCCCCTGCATTGCAGGTGGGTTCTTTACCACTAGCGCCACCTGGGAAGCCCCTCCACCCCCCCAACACCTTCTAATTCCTGCCACTCCCAGGAAAACATGCTAATCCCCAAATTATTTTCCATCAAATTCCCATCTGCAATATTAATATGATAATGGTGAAGAAGGAAAGTTGGGGCAATGATTGAGCCTACTTGCAATAAAAAGCAAGTGAAGTATTTTTTGAGTGAACTCTGGGAGTTGGTGATGGACAGGGAGGCCTGGTGTGCTGTGATTCACAGGGTTGCAAAGAGTTGGACACGACTGAGTGACTGAACTAAACTGAACTGAACTGAACCAAAGTATCAGAATTTATCTGTATTTACCTACTCCCTTCTTCCCAATTAGACATGGTGATAGGGCTCAGGCTGTCGTACTTGTTCTCTCTCTCTCAGGTTCTTATATGCATGCACGCACACATACATACACACTGAATATTAATAATTGCTTTGACTTTGATTTCTTATCAAAGCAGAATAAACCGTGGTTTTACGAGCTAACAATCCAAGGTCCATGGTATGTTAACATATATTACATGGAAACAAAGAACAATCTCCTGAATAGCAACAACAATGACTAATGGTGGTGGGAAGAGACTTGGTGGTCAAATACCTTCGAGAAACATAGATTCAGCACAGAATCCTTATAGTAACAATTCTCAGGATCTCTACTGAACTAGTGCGCACCAAGAATCTCCAAATTCAGGGTGAAATAAGCAGTATTTCCCACCTTATTGAATATCTCATGATACCCTCATGAATATCTCATGGGAATCAGATTTTTTATCCAGAGCAAGTTTTAGAAGTAATGGACTAAATTACTTAGTCCCAAACCTTTCAGTTTTGGGGGCTCTGGAAATATAAAGACTTGTATTTAAAACCAGATTCTACTACTTGCTATGTGGCCTCTGTTAAGTTGGCTAATCATTCTAAGCTTTGGTTTCATTTTCCACAGGAATTTAAATAATAATATGTGTTTGATGGCATTAGAGTATTAAATAATAATTCTACTCAAATGCCTAGCAGCATGCCTGTATCCTTTTTCCTGAAGATCCACTGCTTATAAAACATTTTCAAGTATGATAATGAACCTGGTGGCTCATATGGTAAAGAATCTGCCTGCAACCCAGGAGATCTGGGTTTGATACCTGGGTCAGGAAGATCTCCTGGAGAAGGGAATGGCTACCCACTCCAGTATTCTTGCCTGGAGAATTCCATGGACAGAGGAGCCTGGCGGGTTACAGTCCATGGGATTGCAAAGAGTCAGACATGACTGAGTGACTAACACACACACAATGAACCTGGTTCAGTTCAGTTCAGTTCAATCGCTCAGTCGTGTCTGACTCTTTGTGACCCCATGAATCGCAGCACGCCAGGCCTCCCTGTCCATCACCAACTCCCGGAGTTCACTCAGACTCATGTCCATCAAGTCAGTGATGCCATCCAGCCATCTCATCCTCTGTCGTCCCCTTTTCCTCCTGCCCCCAATCCCTCCCAGCATCAGAGTCTTTTCCAATGAGTCAACTCTTCACATGAGGTGGCCAAAGTTAGACCCTACTCAAAATGGACAGATCTCCAACAATCAGCTAGCCATGTGAGTAGCTAGCGACCCTCTCATGCTCCCTCAAACCTCTATGAGGTTTCCAAGGTGCTCAAACACTTCATATATGAACATTTGTGTTAAAACATTGAAGACACTGCTCTTGTTTGTGCATGCATGCTAAGTCGCTCAGTCATGTCCAACTCTTTGCAACCTTATGGACTGTAGCCCACCAGGCTTCTCTGTCCATTGGATTCTCCAGGCAAGAATACTGCAGTGGGTGGCCATGCCCTCCTCCAGGGGATCTTCCTAGGGATTGAACCAGTGTCTCCTGCATTGGCAGGCACTTTCTTTACCACTAGTGCCACCTGGGAAGCCCATAGAGGCCCTTAGGAAGACAACAATAGGACTTAGTAATACTGTGTGAGTCAGCTTGTTGGATTAACATTACTAACCAACTAGGCCCCTAAAGAGAACAGTTACTGAGAGATACTGTGTGCAAGCATCAACATTAAGGGGACAGGTTTTGAATCTTTTGATCTACAGCTCACTGGTTGGGACAGAACTGAATGACGTGTGAATCTCTTAGCATAACACCTAGTACATTGCAGGCACTTGATTGAAAAAGTATGAATATATATAATAATAATAATTATTATGCACTCATTACTTGAGCAATTTCTCTGCACAAGGCACTGGGGATACAATTCTTGCTATCATTATATGGGCATGTTCACTGAGAAGCCATGCACAATTTGTGTGCATGCATGCTAAGTCGCTTCAGTCATGTCTGTCTCTGTGCAACCCTATGGAGCATAGCCCACCAGGCTTCTCTGTCCTTGAGATTCTCTAGGCAAGAATACTGGAGTGGGTTGCCATGCCCTCCTCCAGAGGATCTTCCTGACCCAGGGGTCAAACCCATGTCTTTTATGTCTAGCAGCATTGGCAAGTGGGCTCTTTCCCACTAGCATGACCTGGGAAGCCCATACACAGTTTAAATAACATTAAATCAGCCAAGCCACTTTAATACACTCCTTTCCATTCAGTGGTTAAAACCACTCCAAATCTTCACCTAATGGTCACCTGGATTCTGCTGGGCATGTGAACGGAAGTGGGAGCTCTCTATTTTCCAAGGCAGCCGATTTCAATTTCAGTGTCTCTGGCAGTAGATCCCCTCTCTCAGAGTGAATCCAGGTCTCCAATTCTGCTGATTTTACTTCACAAGAATAACTTCCATGACTATTTCCATTAACCTTGACCCACATTAAAATCACAGCCAGCATTTTCCCCCTTTCTTTTTGAAACAGTAACTCATAGCTGAAACATTCCACTACCTGCCATTCCTCTTGCCTGGTGCTGCTAGTGACCCCTGCCCTCCTTCTGTTTCAAAGAGAGCTGATGCCACAATATCTGACATGATTAACTACAATGTCCCCTCGGCTGCTTGATTAACTGTGAAGTCCACTTGCCCTCCTGAGCAGCAAGCACTCCCTCTTGGCATATGGGATGCAGCCCTGGTAGACTGGGCAGTTTATGCTCACATCAGTGGTGAGGGCCACTTCCCTTGGGAAGTGGGTGGCTGTTTATTGCTGTTGAGCAGAAGGACAGCTGTTCATTCTTGGCTTCATCTGGATCCCCATGGCCTGTATCGAAAGAAGCCACAGGATTTCTATTTCCCTCTTAGTGAGCACACTGGAAAGTGAAGGTAAGGGAGAGGATCCTATGCTAAAGATCTTGGATTATCCTTTATTTTTTATTTGGAAGGGACACACTCAAGTCCTGGATTACACAAGATAAATTTTGTATCAAGACAAATGTGGGTCGATGCTCTGTTTCAGCATCTATCTTCTGCTTTCTCTACTCAGACTCAGCACCTATGAGAGGTCAAAAGCTCACTACATCAAGGCCTTTTGCCTCCGTCACTCATTTTTTCTAGCAATGAGTGGTGGTCGGCTCAGTGGGCAAATGAGATTTAGGAGGACTGAAGAATTTCCAGTCTCATTTTCAGTGTTATTATCTCACAGAGAAAACTCTAGCATTAGTGACTGGGCTCAAATTCTGGTTTCACCCTTTGCTAACAGTGTTGTTTGGGGCAAGTTAATTCTCAAATGACTCTAGAAGACATGTTAAATAAGCCATCATTTAGGAGAATAGACAACTGTGACTCAGAGTGAAGTGACTTAACCTAAAATCAAAAGACAAATGTGTTCCAAAGCAAGGTATTGCACTGAAGTCTGAGTCCAGAATCCACGTTACTTGCTTTGTTACTTGTTCGAGTTCCCTAATCAATTACTTGAGTAATCCAGGACTTGAGTCTGTCCCTTCCAAATACAAAAGAAAGAATAATCCAAGATCTTTAGCATAGGATCCTCTCCCTTGCCTTCACTTTCCAGTGTGCTCACTAAGGGGGAAATAGAAATCCTGTGATGAATGAACCCATACCAATTGCTAAAGACTATTGCAGATTTGTCACTCATGGATTTCCCTGGTCAGCGACAGGTTTTGCATGTAGACATCTTTTTCCTTTTCAGTGATATTGACAGGGGAAACAGTTCCCAAGGGGACTGAGTTTGAGACCAAGCTCCATTTGGCCTCAACTCAGCTAAACTCTTTGAGCTTCAACTTTCTTATTTAAGAAACAAGAAGGTAGCACCTCTCTTAGGCATTAGTGTCAGGATTAAAAGATGATGACTATTAAAGTACTTCTTAGTCTCCAAAGCAGTTTATATAAGTGTAAGGGATTTCTAGCATTGTTCTCATTGCCATGAAGCATCCAGGGCTCTGGCAGGGGTTTCTGTGCATTAATGTGAACTCCCCTTTTGCTGAAATGGTAAGGAACGTGCAGAGGAAATGATACAGTCACCACTTCCAGATGTGAGTAGAAAATGAGTGGCCTTGGTTCTTCCTGCCGCTTTGTCCTGTAAAAGCTATTTCTGTTGCAATGTGTAAAGAGCAATGAGGGAACAAAGAGTCTTTGAGGTAATGTCACTCATGAACGTTCCCCAGCCTCTGGCAGGAGTGGGGATGTTTGACTAGAAATTCAGCCAGAGGTCAGGAGTAAAGATATTTCTGCCGATAGAGTTACAGCCCGGGTATTCTTTTGATGGCGTCTTTAATCATATTACCTCTTCCTCAATTATCTACCATCATATTCATTCAACAGTTTAAACAAAGATTTATTATGCTCCAGGCTCTAGAGGTAGAGCAGTGAACAAAACCAACAAGGACTCTCACTTCATGGGAAGGACCTTCCAAAAGGGGAGAGAAACAATAATAAATAAATAAGCAAGCAAATAAGTGGTGAGATGATTCTCGGTGGTGGTAAGTGCTAAAAAGAAAATGCAAGGTGATGGAGTTGAAAAGGACTGGTGAAAGGTGCTTTAGACTGGATGGTACGGAAAACCATTCTGAGGGGATGGAAATGGTATAACAAGAAGCCACGTGAACTGGGGATTCTCCATTTGTCCCCATCCATTTTCTGCTTTTCTCCGTTCTGACTCCCTTCTCAGCTCATTTCCAGGGAGATTTAGCCAATGAGACACTGGAGGGCAGAAGGAGAGCGAGTAAGTAAATCTTGCCTTGCTTACAGCCTGAGCCTTATCAGACAGGTGGAGACTGGTCCTCCAGAAGGCAGCTCTTATGGAGTAGCCCCTCCCTGGTTCAAATTCCAGGTGGGCTCCAGTAACACAGGTCCTTCCCCCCCAGCCCCAGTTCCTCTGAATCCTCAGTCCAAGTTTGCTGTCTGAGGGTATTGTTTACAGTCTGTTTGCTGTAAACTGTTTACTGTTTACAGTCTAAGGATACTGTCTAAGTTTCCCACCTTTCCTATCTGTCCCCTCAATCCAACCCACAGAATAGTCTCTCAGCCAAAACATTTGGGATGAATTCTGCTTTTGGCTGGAATCTGATACAATACATCTTGTGAAGATGCAGGGGCAGAGCACTCCAAGCAGAGGGAACATCATTATTTTATGGACAAAGTCGATATAATAATTAATGCTTGTGTGATGTTTTTATAGATCAGGAAGTGTTCTCACATGTATCAGTTCAGTTCAGTTCAGTTCAGTCGCTCAGTCATGTCCGACTTTTTGTGACCCCATGAATCCCACCATGCCAGGCCTCCCTGTCCATCACCAACTCCCGGAGTTCACTCAAACTCATGTCCATCGCGTCAGTATGCCATCCAGCCATCTCATCCTCCGTCATCCCCTTCTCCTCCTGCCCCCAATCCCTCCCAGTATCAGGGTCTTTTCCAACAAGTCAATTCTTTGCATGAGGTGGCCAAAGTACTGGAGTTTCAGCTTTAGCATCATTCCTTCCAAAGAACACCCAGGACTGATCTCCTTCAGAATGGACTGGTTGGATCTCCTTGCAGTCCAAGGGACTCTCAAGAGTCTTCTCCAATACCACAGTTCAAAAGCATCAATTCTTCGGCGCTCAGCTTTCTTCACAGTCCAACTCTCACATCCATACATGACCACAGGAAAAACCACAGCCTTGACTAGATAGACCTTTGTTTGCAAAGTAATGTCTCTGCTTTTGAATATGCTATCTAGGTTGGTCATAACTTTCCTTCCAAGGAGTAAGCGTCTTTTAATTTCATGGCTGCAGTCACCACCTGCAGTGATTTTGGAGCCCCCCAAAATAAAGTCTGACACTGTTTCCACTGTTTCTCCATCTATTTCCCATGAAGTGATGGGACCAGATGCCATAATTTCATCTAAATCCCATGACAACATAGAGAGTCTGGGAAGGTATTACTCTCATTTTACAAATCAAGAATGGGAAACTCCAAGAAGTAAATGACTTGCCAAAGGGCAATGTGAATGTTCATCATCAGAGGCTAATCTGAAATGAGGTTTCTGGCTCCAAGTCTAGGGTTCTCCAATCCCATCATTGTCACCTAGCAGGCAGATGGAAAAGAGAATTCAAGGATATTTCCCAGGGACCAGTTTCAATAGCCTTTCACAAAATCCATCACATTCAACAAATAGCCAACTAGAATCTTTAATTCAGCCATAGAGTCCCATGAAGTGCAAACTCTCCCAAGACATAAAATGGTGAAGATAATCATCAAATCTTATTAAGTGGAACGCCATGTGATTAAACCTTAAAGTTAATACTTTTGTTTCAGAGAGCATATATCTTCCATGTTATTCAAAATAAAACTTTTCCCTAAATGTGTATAAGTAGTCACAAATAATCTATCTTAAAGGAAGTGAGAGAGGTGGATGTTTATCTGAATCATTCAACAGAAAAATATATTAATAGAGTTATTTTTAAATTCAAAGAACAAGTGTACACTTAATGTGTCTTGGAGTTGAGAATTTTCTCAAAATGGGTACATTCATAGTCATGACACCACCTGTGTAAGCAATATAGTATGAATCTAAGATTAACAGCAGAATTTATCCTTCAAAGTGGAGCAAGCCACAGAAAAATCCAATTTCCAGCAGTAGATTATTCATTGCAAGACTTCTACATGCCCACCTTCCTTGTTAACTTATCCTCTGCAGTTTAAAATATCTACCTGCACCTCTGTGACATACCAGTAGTTAGTCCTCTGGGGGTTTCTAAGCCAGATTGAACATCTGGATTTGCAGCATATCCTAAAGGTCACCAGATTCAGTGTGGGACAAAGAGATGGATCGATGGGCATGTGACAACAAGCAGCCACCAAGACAAACTGCGCCTGCTGGCCCAGGCCAGCCTCTGAAAGCTTAGACACATTAGGACCACATGGATATCTGCTGAAGGATGAATTGTTATATGGCTTTGGAAAAAGTCAGTGTTTCCATTTCTTTCTCTCCCACTTGGCATTTTGGAGCCTGCTGTCAGGATTCACACCGATTTTTGGCTTGGTTTTAGAGGTTTTTTTTCCCCTTACTACAGTTGAGCTTAAAGAAAAACAGCACAAAGAAATTGTTAAGAAGAGAGAAAATCGTGCTCCAGATGGTTCTGAAGAACTCAAAACTGACCCAGAGCCCAAGAAAAGGCCTTTCATTTATAGAATGTTGAGGGAAATGATATTCCTTTTATTTGATCATAAAAGCAACAACTGAAAATACCCTGAACATCCATAAGAATGCACTCCAGCATGTACGGCTTTGTGTCTGTGTGTGCATCTGTGTGTGCATGCATGCATATCCAAGAGGATACAGTATGTGTATGTCCAAACTAGAGACTCAGAGAAGCTATGGAGAATATTCACTTGCGATCTTGCTATTCTCTAACTGCTTCTATGATAAATGACACCTCCAAAAACTGAGAAATGGTCAAATTCAGTTTTCCAATGATAGGAAGTTTCTGACAAACCCACCTTGGGAAACATGGACTTTCCCTCACTGTATTTAAACTACGTGAAGGGAGATGAAGTCCTAGGCAAGGTGGGAGTGTGGCAACGGATGCACCCTGGAGGTTGTGAAGAGTCGGGGAGGCTGCAGTTGTAATGTCTTTTTAGTTAAAGGTCATAGAAACTGTATTTAAACAAGCTTAGGCAAAACAATAAGTAGAAAGGGTTTATTAGAAGGTTTCTAGGGTATGGAGAAGGCAATGGCACCCCACTCCACTACTCTTGCCTGGAAAATCCCATGCACGGAGAAGCCTGGAGGCTGCAGTCCATGGGGTTGCTAGGAGTCGGACACGACTGAGCGACTTCACTTTCACTTTTCACTTTCATGCATTGGAGAAGGAAATGGCAACCTACTCCAGTGTTCTTGCCTGGAGAATCCCAGGGACAGGGAAGCCTGGTGGGCTTCCGTCTATGGGGTCGCACAGAGTCGGACACGACTGAAGGGACTTAGCAGCAGCAGGGTATTGAAGGAACCAGGGCAGCATAAAAGGTCAGAGACTGGGACCTGTGGCAGATACTGTTTCAATTTTCTGTTCATCTATCCTTTGTATCAGTCTGCCTGTTTGTTTTCGTTTTTGACTGCATCATGGGATTTCCGTTCTCCAACCAAGGATGGAACTCACACCTATTGCACTGGAAGTGTGAAGTCTTAACCGCTGGACCACCAGGGAAGTTCACCACTCTTCCTCTTTTGACCCCATTCACTTCAATGCACACAAGTTTTCACCTTGAGGTGAAGAATGTAGACACAGGCAGTTGGAGTTCAACAAAAGAGACACACACAATTTCCTGGTGGTTCTATATAGCCAGGTGGCTTCCCTGGTAGCTCAGACGGTAAAGTGTCTGCCTACAATGCGAGAGACCCAGGTTCGATCCCTGGGTCAGGAAGATCCCCTGGAGAAGGAAATGGCAACCCACTCCAGTATTCTTGCCTGGAAAATCCCACGGACTGAGAAGCCTGGTAGGCTACAGTCCATGGGGTCACAAAGAGTTGGACACGACTGAACGGCTTCACTTTCTATATAGAATAAACCTCAGAAAGGTAACCTGATGAGTTTGGCTTTCACCACACATTCTTCCCTTGACCAGTCCCTGAGTCCAAGCAGATTATGCCTGCTTCCCCAAGGTCAGAATCTGTACAAGAATAAGCAACAGTATAGGAAAGAGCAGTCACGGAGGGTGGTGGTGGAAGTGCCCTGCGCCAATGAAAAAGAATGTTTCCTACAGAAGCTAATGGAGGCTTGTCAAGGGTTCCCCAATGGCTCAAGAGTAAAAGAATCTGCCTGCAGTGCAGGCAATGTGGGTTCAATTCCTGGATCAGGAAGATCGCCTGGATAGGAAATGGCAACCCACTCCAGTATTTCTGCCTGGGAAATCCCAATGACAGAGGAGCCTGGCAGGCTATAGTCCATGGGGTCACAAAGAGTCAGACATGAGTGAGTGACTAAACAACAAAAAAAACAAACCAGGTTGAATCAATTTGTGTTAATCACACTTAATACTCCAAGCAATACACAATTCAAACATGGGGCACAAGTTGTAAACCTGGGGACAGACTTCCATTGCACTTAGAGTGGAGAGTGAACCGCTCACATGGCCAGCAGATGCTACGTGATGTGGCATGCCACCTCCCAGCCTCACCTCATGTCCCTTTCTCTAATCACACTGCTCTTCTTTCAGGTCCTGGAGCACAGTGGGCTTTTTCCCTCCTCTGTATTTAATGCATTGCATTCCTCCTTCCTATAAATGTTTCTTCCTTGCCATTTGCATGGTTAAGACCTTCTCATAATTCAAGGTCCCATCCTCAGAAAGGGCTTCGCTCAACACCCTGTTTAAGTAAGCCTTGCTCTTTAATTCATCAGAGCACTTGGTTTAGTTTCTGTGGTACATCACCAGCTTGTAACTGATATATTTATTTGTGTAATTGTTCATCTGGTCTGTGTTCTAGACAATAAGCTAGTAAAGTAGGTAACACAACTGATTCTTTCATCACTATATTCTCAGTATCTGTAAATGTGACCCACCCCACTCCAGCATTCTTGTCTGGAGATTCTCATGAACAGAGGAGCCTGGCAGGCTACAATCCATAGGGTCACAAAGAGTTGGACACAGCTGAGTGACTAACATTTTCACATTCATAGTAAGAGCTCATAAGTATTTATTGAATGAATGAATGAATAGGTAGATGGATACACTGCCCAGATGAATGCAGCAGTAAGCAAGGAATAAGAAGGGGAAATGAAGTACAATTTGAAAGGTAGGAAAGGGATACAAGGAGTGATTCTGGCACCAGGAGTGGGACCCACACAGAGCTGCAACACTCAGAACAGCAGGGGGCGCCATTTGCACAGACTACACTGATAACTGGGGCCCCTGGAGTTAGCATCTCCTAGACCACATCCATCCACGGTGCGGTGTATCTTGTTAGGAGCAAATAAGCCAATTCTAGAAAAACACAGACGTTTTGAGCTGCCTCAGACTTAAGGTCAGTGTTTCTTAAATTAACGGTGGTGTAAAATTATTTCCAAACCATTGTTCACCAAAACTTTTGTTAACTACAATAAAAATGAATTGCTAAAAAAGAAAATTAAAAACCCAGAAGATATGTGAAATAAATGCCCAAATTTGTAAGTAGATTGAACATAAAATCACTTTGTCCAATTACTATCCAAGTAAACAAACACTTTCAATTCTGCACTTATCTCCTTAATAGACTAACAACAGTTTATTGATTAACACTGGTCTGCGAACCACACTCAGGGCATCACTTCAGTTTTAGAGAAAACTGAAGTCAGACTGAAAGACCAGCCACTAGACAGGTGGCTGTTAACACCCTGCACTGAGTCCTCATGGTAACCCTGTAAGAAGGGCAAGATGAAGAGAGTGAGGTGAGTAATGTAAGTGCAGAGTAGATACCGTTTTATTAAACTCTGAAATCGCATTCATCATGGATTTCTTGCATTAATTTTGATTTTTAAAAATATTATATTAAAATAATATTTTCTTGATTCTTGAATTTTTTGATGTCCCCTTAAATTTGGCATCCAAAGGGAATTCCTTATTCACCTCCCCCTAGCCAAGGCCCTGAGGAAGGCATAATGTTTGCTATTATTTACTATCATAGATTAATTCATAGCGATTAATCTATGTGAACAAATGACTGAGACCTGAACACAGGTCTAGCCTTTCTACTGCACTATACTACTTCCTATGCTGAGCATCTACCATTCATTCATCCACTCATTCATTCACTCACTAACAATGCCAACAGAGATTAACATTAAGTATGTGCCACTTATGTAACTGGAAATGAGTAAGTTCCCAGCAGTAAGGAGGAGACAGGGGATACATGACCTTGAATGAAGTTGATAAATGATACATGACCTTGGTATGTAGATTTTATCTGGAGTTAGAGGGGATTCTAGAAGTGACACGGTCAGATTTAATATTTGGAAGGTTCACTCTGAATGCAGTGGGGTGATTTGGTAGATAGGAGTGGACAGAACTGGAGACAGGTGTCCAGTTAATGGAAGAGTACAGCAATCCAGGGAAAATAAGAAAAAGAAAGTAAGGATGCTGGTCACATATGGAGAGAATGTCATCACTGGCATTTTGAGGCTTCAAGGGAAGAACAAAATCACCCCTGTCACCTCCAGGCTGTGTCCGAACATGCTCACTGGAATAAGGAAAGACATAATAAAGATCTGTTGGAAAAACCAAGCAATATAGAACTGTGCATGGGGGATGGCAGGGGGGCTTCCCAGGTGGCACTAGTGGTAAAGAACCTGCCTACTATTGCAGGAGACATAAGAGACATGGGTTCGATCCCTGGGTTGGGAAGATCCCCTGGAGGAGGGCATTGCAACTCACTCCAGTATTCTTGCCTGGAGAATCCCATGGAGAGAGGAGCCTGGGGGGCTACAGTCCCTGGGGTCACAAAGAGTTGGATATGACTGAAGCGACTTAGCACGCATGCACATGGGGGATGGGGAGGGAAACACAGTGATAAGTGAGAATCTGGAGAGAGGAAAACGGGTGCAAGGAGAAATGGAAATACAAGAAACTGGTAAAGGAGAGAGCAGAAGGCAGGCAGCATCTGCGTCTCAAGGACAGGAGGAAGGAGGAAGGCGGGAGTAGGCGGAAACAGCAGTCAGATTCTTAGCAGCACTAAAATTGTCCCTGCCACTTGGCAGGAGTCAGTTCAGATGTCCCAGATCCAAGATCCAGGGCCTTCTCCTCATTCATATAACTACATGAGGAGCAAAGTGGTGAGATTCATGGACCAAAAGATCCCTTGGCAAATATCAGTTCTATCCTTGGGGGTGTTTTAAGCCCTTAGAACACTGTTTATTGAAGTGATGGCAGTGACAATGAATTATTTCTGCCAGAATGAACTATAAGAAATTTAGTCTGGCTGATTAAAAGAAAGTTTATAAAGCACAGTTCAAACATGCACAATGCTTTTTAGAAGAAAATAATTTAGCATCTAAATTAATATATAATTGATACTGTGATTCAATCTTTAGGGACCCTAAAGAGCACTCTTTTCATTACTGGCCATTTTTATAATGAAAAAGAGAGACCCCCTGATACTGTGGACGACTTTAAAATCCTCTACGCTTTTTCACTCACATTATGCCTCTATGTTTGCATTTGCATTTGCTTTGCATATTCATTATGAAATTGTTGATTCTGTCAACAATTCTATAAAGTATAAATGGCAGGAATTATTACTCCCATTTTGCAGAAGTTAAAACTGAGGCCCAGAGGGGGTGCAGAGATTTGCCTAAGCTCACACATATGCCAAGCATTGGAGCTGACCCTGAGACCCAGCTCTCTTGACTAAGAGAACTCTTTCCACTCATTTCCATCATCCATTCTAGGTAGCTTATATTGGCTGTCTTTTCTGGAGGGGCAATGTGATGATCATTTCATCATCTTCTCCCAAAGATCTGCTGAAGGACAGCTGCGAGGAGTATCACATACTTCTTTTACAAGGCAACTGCAGAGCTTTGGGCAAAAACTTTGGACATTTCCACATTACAACTCGCCATCTCTCTAACCTTGGGCAAGGCATTAACCTGAGAACCTCAGTTTCCTTACAGAAAAATAGCAGCCACTGTCCTTATCTTATTATTAATAGATTTTTTTAAGTGTTACATCCAGTAAAAATGAAAGTGATCAAAGAATGGGGGTACAGGTCCAGTAAATGAGACAGAAGAAAAAAAAAGGAAATACCCCCAGGATATTTAGGGCTTCTAAGGAGAAGCAAGCCCCACAAAGAATGTTTGAACAGAGAAGAGGGCATGCAGAAGTAAGTTAGAAATCAGCACAGTCCTGTAAGCATCTGCCTGCAATGCAGGAGATGCAGAAGACACAGGTTCAATCTCTGGGTGGGGAACATCTCCTGGGGGAGGAAATGGCAACCACTCCAGTATTCTTGCCTGGAAAATCCCATGGACAGAAGAGCCTAGCAGGCTACAGTCCATGAGGTTGCAAAGAGTCAGACTCGACCAAGTGACTGAGCATGCACACATGCACCTGTAAACACCTGGAGGATAGAAGAAAGCTCATTCCTTGAGCACCTGCTGTGTACCTAGCACTGTTAGACACTTTTGTTGCTGTTCAGTTGCTTTAAGTCATGTCTGACTCCTTGCCCACGGACTGCAACACACCAGGCTTCCCTGCCTTCACTATCTACAGGAGTTTGCTCAAACTCATGGAGTGCATCATTTATTTAGTGACTGTTTCTGACCACTTCCTAGGTGCTCAGCACTGCTGTAGATGTTGGGATGCCCGAGAGAGGAGAGAAGATAGCTTGGCCCTGGAGGCTCCCCTCTGCTCCTTCAAAGGTCCAGCAAGGAGGGTTAATTCACTGGGACAGGGACCAAAGCCAACAGTCACAGGGCTCTGAGGTTCCACTTTTCTAACGAGGACACTTTAACAGCAGTTTTCTGTTGTCATCTGGTGGCCCTCTCTCCACCGTTAAATATGTATAACGTCAGGGCAGAAGAAGCTTTCTCTCTACCAGAGCTATTTTAACGGTGTTCCTTACCTGGGTACCTTCTCTGGAATAATAAAACCATGGAGGATCATGTACACTCATCCCCTTTTTGCTGGTAATATTCCCCCCAAACGCCCAGTTTATATTTACACCACACAGTTCTAGTGGCATGTATGCCATGCCTTGTTGCAGAACACAAAGACGTTATTCTCGAGAAACTGACATTCTTGTGGACAAGGCAGAGAGCAAACAAGTAAAATACTCCTTGTCACTGATACCTCCCAACTTTACCATAATTACTCAGGTTTGAATCCCTGCAGGAGATCTCTGACTCTCATCCAACTATGGCAGACACCCTCCCCTGGGTATTCTCAGCTACTCTTACAGATTCAAGCACTATCTACAGGCTTGAGGAATCCCCTAGACCTTTACCCCAGTTTAGGTCTCTCTTCAGAGCCCCAGACTTGTCCCTTCAGTTCCTTCCCTGTTGTCTCTACACTTACGCCAGAGGCACTGCAAATCCCTCCTCCTCTATTTTCAGTCTTCACTCCTATAGTCACCATTGATCCTGACGCTCAGGCTAAAAACCAAGGATCAATCATCCTCAATCTTTCCCTCACCCTTTCTTCCTACAACAAATCTGTCCCCATGCCCTGTCAAGTCTTGCATTTCTGGCCTCTTAATCTCTCTCCCCACACCCCCTCTGTCTTAGATTCCTCACAAAGATCTGAGTTCACACTCACAATAGACTGTTGACTGACTCTCCCCCGCAATTACCCCTCGCTCTGGAACTCTCTGCACCTTGCACCACTGTGATCTTCCTAGAGTAGACAGTTAAGCGGATTACTCTCCAATTTCCAAAAGCTTGTAAGAAAAGGACTGAACTTCCAAGTGTGACTCAGCTCTTTCTTTCCCCCTTCCCCACCCTCCCCTACACTCCTTCCCTGGAAGTGGCCTGCACTCTGGGTACACTACACCTCCCCAGTTTCCAAACGTAACTTGCCATTTTGAGACTGTTTAAATCTGCAAACCCTTCCTCAAATGCCCTTCCCTCTCATCAACCTGCAGAACCCCAACCCTCTATCAAGACGGAGCAGCATGAAGCATACATGTACAATGCCTTTTCAGCTTCTCCTGGCTAGAGAAAGCTGGGCTCTCAAAACACTTAGAAAGACTTATCTTTACGTATTATCTTTACATGCCTATTTCCCCACTAGACTGTGAACTCCTTAAAGAGCTCTTTGTATCCCTAGTGCCTAGATATTGATACATAATAATATTATAATATTTATATTAATAAGTGTTAGCTGCTCAGTTGGGTCCACTCTTTGTGACCCCACAAACTGTAGCCTGCCAGGCTTCTCTGTCCATTGGATTCTCCAGGCGAGAATACTGGAGTGGATTGCCATTTCCTTCTCCAGACATTGAATTAATAAAATAGCAATAAATACTGATAACGCCTGTCATTACACAGTGCTTACTGTGTTACCAGGAGTAAATTTGTGCATGTGAACGTGTGCACACACATGTATGCATATTCAAATAACCTTCAAATAATCTGTGAGATAAATGCTATCATTAGTTCCATTTATAGATGAAGAGACTGAGGCAAATATATTAACTGACTAGGCAAATATCATACAGTAAGCATGTGGCAAAACTGAGTTTTACCTTGGGACCAGAGTCCTCAGTCTTTACCACTAAGCTTTACTGACTTTCACAGGGCATTCTGCAAAATTTAGATATGACTGGATAACTGACTGGATAAATTAAATCACAAGACAAAAGGTGGTGAAGATGATAAGAATGTTTAAAAGAGACCAAGGGCTATGATTTTACTTTTCAGTACCTATAGTGTTTCAGGCATTGGGCCGGACCCAAGCCTGATGCTGGGAAAGACTGAGGGCAGGAGGAGAAGGGGTCGACAGAGGATGAGACGGCTGGATGGCTTCACCGAGTCAACGGACGAGAGTTTGAGCAAGCTCCGGGAGATAGTGAAGGACAGGGAAGCCTGGCATGCTGCAGTTCATGGGATCGCAAAGTCAGACACGACTGAACACCAACAAAGCAGGGCAGGAAAAGGAGACAAAGGTGCACAGTCACACAGTAACACTGGTGCCCAGCCCAATGGTGCTGAGTTTAAATGGAAAACAGGTTTGGTAAGAAGTATGTGGCCAAAATAACGTAGATGCTAAAAAGCCAAAACTAATAAGGAGGAGGGAAGTACAGTGGAGAAGGACAGCTGAAAATCTTCCCGCTTTCCATGGGGCTGGCCAGCTCTGCCCTTCTTGCCTCTGTATCCCACAAAGAGAAAAACCCAGAATAAAGCCTCCTAACAGAGAAAGATTTGTTTGTGTAATTTCCTAATAAACTAAAAGTTGGCCTGATACTAGTCAGCCAAACATTCTCCACCCTCCCCCTCACCCCACGTTGGCCAGGCTAATAAGAAAAGTATTGTATTGAGGAAGATTGGGCATGAATTTTATCACCCCCCGAACAGTTCTGAACAATAGAAGGGGAGGCATTACTATGAAGTTTTAAAACTCATACTACTTTGAAATTATCACGCAAGAATTGTCACAGGGGAACACAGTAAGACTGCGATTTCTTCTTGTTTTACACCACAGGACTGAAAAGGGAGTTGAAGGAGATTAATTACATTCCCTGCTAATCAATGCAAAGACATATTTTTCTGCTTCTCCATCTCATAATTTTTATTTCATCTAGTTTGGGCTTTTTTAGGGTTGCCAGATGTCCCAGTTTCAGTGGGACAATCCTGCGTTTTGAAGGTACGTCCCATCTGCTCTTGAAAATATTTCTGTTCACTGCTCTCTCGTGGACTGTAGGGTTTTTAGAGCTGCCAGCCAGAGTACGGCTGCTGGAGAGAAGATGATAAATTATTGTAACACTATAAAAAAAAAATCACTCACATCCTCCGCCACCCCACCTTAGCAATGCTGTGAATTAATTCTGCAGAAATCTTTGTCATGAAGGTGAATCTCCAAGTCTCCAGATGGGAATGTGAAGCTCTTTCCACACTGGCTTTGAGAGACAGAAGTAGTCAGGGCAAGAAAGCATGCATGGACTGATAACTGGATTTGCCATCAGAACACCTGGCTCTGCCATTTTCCACAAGAGTGACTTTGGTCCAATTGGTTAAAAGAAGAAACAGTTTTTTGAGCACCTACTGTCTACCTCACTTGATGTTCAGTTCAGTTCAGTTCAGTTGTTCAGTCATGTCCGACTCTTTGCGACCTCATGAATTGCAGCATGCCAGGCCTCCCTGTCCATCACCAACTCCCGGAGTTCACCCAAACTCATGTCCATTGAGTCGGTGATGCCATCCAATCATCTCATCCTCTGTCGCCCCCTTCTCCTCCTGCCCCCAATCCCTCCCAGCATCAGAGTCTTCTCCAATGAGTCAACTCTTCACATGAGGAGTCAACTCTTCGTATTGGAGTTTCAGCTTTAGCATCAGTCCTTCCAAAGAACACCCAGGACTGATCTCCTTTAGAATGGACTGGTTGTATCTCCTTGCAGTCCAAGGGACTCTCAAGAGTCTTCTCCAACACCACAGTTCAAAAGCATCAATTCTAGGTACTCTCAATAAAGTAGCTGATTAATTTTTATAATAATGTAGGATATTATTTTTATCTATTAAATCTATATATTATATAGATTTTATCCCCATTTTATAGTTAAGGATGTTGAGGTTCAGATCCACTGAATCCAGAACTCTATGGTACCAAACTCTACTCTTTCCACTATAGATGACTCTCTTGCTTCATCTGTTAAGCAGAAATAATAATAATCTATACCTTGTAAGATATGAAACAGAAGGTTATAAATAGGTTCTCTAAAGGTCTCTTCCAGGACTCCTATCACCGAGATGAGGAAACTTGCCAACTGAGGTCCCATTTGTGGAACATTTTAAAAGGACAAGTTCCACAGAGCAAATATTCTTAGAGATGGTCTAAGCACTTTGTCACTGGTCATAGCAAACAACCTCTTTCAACAACACAAGAGAAGACTCTACACATGGACATCACCAGATGGTCAATACAGAAATCAGACTGATTATATTCTTTGCAGCCAAAGATGGAGAAGCTCTATAGAGTCAGCAAGAACAAGACTTGGAGCTGACTGTGGCTCAGATCATGAACTCCTTATTGCCAAATTCAGGCTTAAATTGAAGGAAGTAGGGAAAACCACTAGACCATTCAGGTATGACCTAAATCAAATCCCTTAGGATTATACAGTGGAAGTGACAAATAGATTCAAGGGATTAGATCTGATAGACAGAGTGCCTGAAAAACTATGGACAGAGGTTTGTGACATTGTACAGGAGGCAGTGATCAAGACCATCTCCAAGAAAAACAAATGCAAAAAGGCAAAATGGTTGTCTGATGAGGCCTTACAAACAGCTGAGAAAAGAAGAGAAGTAAAAGGCAAAGGAGAAAAGGAAAGATATTTCCATTTGAATGCAGAGTTCCAAAGAATAGCAAGGAGAGCTAAGAAAGCCTTTCTCAGTGATCATTGCAAAGAAATAGAGGAAAACAATAGAATGGGAAAGACTAGAGATCTCTTCAAAAAAATTAGAGACACCAAGGGAACATTTCATGCAAAGATGGGCACAATAAAGGACAGAAATGATATGGACCTAACAGAAGCAGAAGATATTAAGAAGAGGTGGCAAGAATATACAGAACAATATAGAAAAGATCTTCATGGCCCAGATAACCACAATGGTGATTACTCACCTAGAGCCAGACATCCTGGAATGCAAAGTCAAGTGGTCCTTAGGAAGCATCACCATGAACAAAGCTAGTGGAGGTGACAGAATTCCAGTTGAGCTAATTCAAATCCTTAAAGATGATGTTGTAAAAGTGCTACACTTAATATGCCAGCAAATTTGGAAAACTAGGCAGTGGCCACAGGACTGGTAATGGTCAGTTTTCATTTCAATCCCAAAGAAAGGCAATGCCAAAGAATGCTCAAACTACTGCACAATTGCCCTCATCTTACATGCTAGCAAAGTAATACTCAAAATTCTCCAAGCCAGGCTTCAACAGTACATGAACTGTGAACTTCCAGATGTTCAAGCTGGATTTAGAAAAGGCAGAGGAACCAGAGATCAAATTGCCAACATCTGTTGCATCATCAAAAAAGTGATAGAGTTGCAGAAAAGTATGTGCTTCTGGTTTATTGACTATGCCAAAGCCTTTGATTGTGTGGATCACAACAAACTGTGGAAAATTCTTTAAGAGTTGGGGATACCAGACCACCTGACATGTCTCCTGAGAAATCTGTATGCAGGTCAAGAAGCATCAGTTAGAACTGGATATGGAACAACCAACTGGTTCCAAATTGGGAATGAGTATGTCAAGGCTGTATATTGTCACCCTGCTTATTTAACTTATATGCAGAGTACCTCATGTGAAATTCCAGACTGATGAAGCACAAGCTGGAATCAAGATTGCCAGGAGAAATATCAATAAACTCAGGTATGCAGATGACACCACACTTATGGCAGAAAGTGAAGAAGGACTAAAGAGCCTCTTGATGAAAGTGAAAGAGGAGAGTGAAAAAGTTGGTTTAAAACTCAACTTTCAGAAAACTAAGATCATGGCAGTTAGTGCTATTATTTCATGGCAAATAGATGGGGAAATAGTGGAAACACTGACAGACTTTATTTTGGGGGGTCCAAAATCACTGCAGATGGTGACTACAGCCATGAAATTAAAAGACACTTGCTTCTTGGAAGTAAAGCTATGACCAAGCTAGACAACATATTAAAAAGCAGAGACGTTAGTTTGCCAACAAAAGTCTATCTAGTCAAAGCTTTAGTTTTTCCAGTAGTCATGTATGGATGTGAGAGCTTTTCTGTCACAAAGAAAGTTGAGTGCTGAAGAATTGATGCTTTTGAACTGTGGATTTGGAGAAGACTTGTAAGAGTCCCTTGGATTGCAAGGAGATCCAACCAATCCATCCTAAAGGAAATCAGTCCTGAATATTCATTGGAAGGACTGATGTTGAAGCTGAAACTCCAATAATTTAGCCATCTGATACGAAGAACTGACTCATTGGAAAATACCCTGATGCTGGGAAAGATTGAAGACGGGAGGAGAAGCGGACAACAGAGGATGAAATGGTTGGATGGCATCACCAACTCAACAGACATGAGTTTAAGTAGGCTTCGGGAGTTGGTGATGGACAGGGAGGCCTGGCGTGCTGCAGTCTATGGGGTTGCAGAGTCGGACACGACTGAGCGACTGAACTGAACTGAAGCACTTTTTAACTTGACTTCAGATTAGATGTCAAGAATGGCAGTATCTGAGATAAGCTCAGTGATCTTAGGGCCATGGAGCCAAATTATCTTCATCGTTTGTATTGTTGCATTCCTAGTTGAGGCCTTGAAAATGAAGCTTCAATTTAGCTGTCATTTCAACAGCGCCACTCATGACACTATGAACAGCCATGTTATTGAGAGTAAGTTTATCATATTTAACAGATCAAGGCCCTAACAGCAGAGGCCTGGCTGGGCAAACACTGTTGGTGGCATCGAGGCAATGTCTAGGAGAGAGACACTGCAGAGGAAGCTGTGCTACCAAGAGGCAAAGAAGAAGGTTCCCGAATCCTGTGGGAAAGGCACTGAAGAATTTTATTAATATACACAGTGTAGTGTTCATTGCACCAATAGCTTGTGTTTCCCAGGACCATGACTTTGATACTGTTATGCCTCAGTAGCAAAGCCTCAATGGGAAGAGAGTCAATCATCTGTACTGTGGGCCTTCGTCAGTGTATCTAAGGAACAAATGTGCGAGTGGTGGAGAGATCCTAAAATACTGTGAGCACGTCAGCTGTCATCACTTGGGATGTTTTGCTGGCAGCGCGTCACACAGCCTACTCATCTTGCTGTTTTCCTCCTGCCCTTCAGCAAGGCATTTTCTCCCGGTGATGAGGAAAACGTTCTTGACAATGTTTTCTTAGATTTCAGCTCGGTGCTCTCTAACCCTTCCTGCCTCTTTCTGTCTTTTACTGGAGGTTAGGAGTTTTTATCTCATAAATTGCAGAAGTGCTTCAGAAAGGGGTCAATAAACCACTTGCAATTTTTCAAGAGTGTGTGTGTGGACACATATATGTATATACCATTAGATTCTCAAAGGGATCCATGATATTAAAATAATTAGGATCTAATGCGGTACAATTTCTCTTTTTTCTGGAGTTATAGGACTACACAAAGCAATCTAAAAAGGTGGTAGGAACCCCAGCCAGTATTTTAACCTGAGAAGAAAAGAGTTATGTTTAACCCAAATTGCCTATGTTACCAAAGCAAATAACTTTTGCCCCAAATTCCTCTGTTGTCTCAGCTGTTCAACGGGCTCAATGTATCTCTCATTGACTAACTCTACAGCCTCTTGTTTCCCTGCCTCTGCTGCTCTAAGCACAGATTTTCTACCAGTTCTGAATATTCTACACCTTGTCACATCTTGTTTTCTGTGCTTCTGACCTCTAACCACTCTCCCATCACATGCTCAATAACTACCTACTTAGATGCCAGCATCCCCTCTGTTTGCATCATCCTGAGAGTGGTAGCCCTGACTTTTTCATTTACCACCAGTGTCAGACAATGAATGAAGAAATTCAGAAAGTTGTTGTGAGATTCAACTTCTCTGAATCCCCACGCACTCCGCCACCTTGCATAGAGAGAAAGGAGAAATGAGCTCTATTGGCATGAGTTTCTAAGGGAACAAAAAGGGTGGGCTTGTGGGCAACTGCCTTCCAGCTTTCAGTGTGCAAAGAGGCATTTGAGTGGCTTGTTTAAAACATAGATTCCTAGGCACCACCCACAAAGATCCTGATCCCATTTGGGATGAGGCATCTGTAAGTGCCCCCAGCTGCCCCTGCGAGGCATCGTTTGTCAGGGTGGCTGGGGACTGGACATTAGTGGACTGAGAGGTAATTGCAGCCTCTCTCCCTGAGATCAGAAACAGGTCTGAAGAGCTGAGGAACCATTGAATTTCCTTAATTGTCCTCTGAAGCTTCAGTGAAATGGAAGGTGGCTCACCTCTGGGGCATGGAGCTGGCCCCCAAGTGGGGCTTCTGGCTGTGGTTTCAGGATCGCCAAAGCCAAGGTTTACATGAGGTGATGTCTGGCAAGTATGAGGGTCTCATCCAGAGTTCTCTGCTCATACTGACTCCAGGAGAGACCACTGTTTCAAAGATAGGAAGATGTGTCTAGGTCCCAGTGGTGCTTGCTACTTCTCACAAAAGGCAAGGAGCTCAGAATGGCTGGGGGCTTCAGTTACTCGACTAGTTACTTTTATCCTTCACTGTAATTTTTAACTACAGAAGTAATGCATGTTTTTGTAGATGACTTCAAAAAAAGCATATAAACAAAAATAAATTTTAAAAGTCACCTGAAATTACACTACCCACAAATAACCACTGTTAACATTTAGTGCATATCCTTAAAAGGAAAATGTTTGGTAACCTGCTTTTTCTAACTTAATAATATAAGGAGAACATTTTCCAGGCTAGTAACTACATTTAATGTTTTTTAAAAGTTTCCCAGTATTAGAGTATTTTATTTCTAGATGGATCATGGTTTATTTAACCAATTCTGTACTATGAGACATTAAAGTTTTTTTTTTTCTCTCTGTCTCTTTCCTTCTTCCATCCTTCCCTTCCTCCCTCTCTTTTATGACCCTTTACTTTTATGACCAAATCTGCCATCAGCATCCTTATAGTTACCCAGTTGCCCTTTCATACTCTTGTCCAGTAATTTCCTAAAGTACAAATTCTGAAACAGGAATATCTGGGACAAAGGATATATAATTACAGTTTGTAGTTCTTACTGATTAATGGAAAAGTAGCCCTCTTTGGGGCTTCCCAGGTAGCTCAGTGGGTAAAGAATCTACCTGAATGCAGGAAATGTGCATTTGACACTAGGGTCAGGAAGATCCCATGGAGGAGGGCATGGCAAACCCCTCCAGTATTCTTGCCTGGAGAGC